>NC_135637.1:38226349-39426349 GCF_053574225.1 Canis aureus
ATGCAGCATGTTAAGTTTTTCATATCATTTTAAGCTGCTGTTTTGCCAGAACCAACCTCTTACTAATGAAGATAGTTTAGGAATAATAAATAGAGTTATGGTGGTTAGGTATGTGGCTGTACTTAGACATACTGTCTTTAAAAAGAAGCAATTTAAAAATGACAGTATTTTTTACATCGAGAAGATGGATTAGTTTGGTACATAGCCCAGCAATGAGATAGACTTTATAAAATCAGAGCTACATAAGAAAATCCAGGATATATGTTTGCCGTCGGAAGACTGTCACCTCATGGTATTAGGTTTTTGCTGTAATAATTTTTTTTTTAAAGCTTTGGTTGGACCTTGCACATTGCAAAGCATTTCTAATTTCTTGCATGTATAGACTGACCAATTTCAAGTCATACTATCAATGCTGAAATGTAAAATGTATTCAGAAATGCCATTTATTTGAAGGGTTATAAGAAAAAATTTGAAATAGGATTATACTAGGAAATCAGGCTTTATTTTTACTGTCTTTTCTTTATTGCTAGGATGTATTGTATTCCAGGTCTTTTTATTCTAGAAGGAAAATGTTTTCCCCCTCTTTAAAAGTATTTCATGTTCTTTGTAGATAATTGAGAAGACAGAAAACAATTCAAGAGAAAATTTGAATTGTCCTTAAGTCTATCATTGAGAGATAACCAAAGCGATCAGCATTTCGGCATACTTTCTTGAAGGCTTTTTTACATTAGATGATGTATATGCACACGCATGTGTGTTTGAAACCAGGTTCTGTCCTGCATCTCCTACTTGGTAGTGTTTTGACATTTTCCAGTGTCATTTTTCTTTATTTCCAGGAAAAGTGTGTGAGGAAAAAGGATGCAATCCCATAATTCAGAATATATAGGATGCAGGTAACCCGCAAAGTTAGGGCCGAATCACACAGACCTTCCTCCAAGACACTACTTGCTCCTCTTCCAACCTTTTAGTACCACATCATGTACCTCTTTAGATACGTTGGCATGAATGTAATTTTAGGAAAGAGATGAAGATTGGGAGTTTTAATTTGCTCAGTTGTTTGCCAAAGTTGTATTAGATGAATGTGTGAAAAGGCATAGTTGAACCCTCTTTTTTGTCCTCTTTCACAACATTGTCAGCTTTTGATTAAGGATTTGAAGTTAAGAGTAAATAATTCAATATTAATTCTAAGGTTGAGGACTTTTTCCTTCTAGACTCCTTTCTGCGAAACCGTTCAAGTTCTGACCATGAAGCTACAGCCATGATGAAAGCTCAGTTTATGAGTCTGTGGGATGGACTGGACACTGATCACAGCTGCCAGGTGTGTGACAGAGATCTGCCGTGAGCTCATGGAGGGTGGGGGGTGTGGGGGTAAGAGAAAATTCACTGGGCTCCTTCGTGGGTGTTTTTAGAAAAGTTTTTAAAAATAATTATTTATACTCATTAAGTGATGGGGATCTGAAAGAATGGTTTATGTACATTTTCATCCATTTCTAGGGCTTCATGTTAAAATGTTAAAAGATTACCTAAGGACCTGAAACAAATACAGCAGAGGAGAGGAGACCGGGGTGAAGCCTCTCCTTGGAGTTTGTAGAGTCCTCCTGCCAAAGGAGAGGAAAAGGCTGTGACACTGTGTGCACGTTTCTTTAGACCCTGCCATAAATCTATACTCTCAGCTCCTCTGTCACCATTGCGTTTCATTTTGCTGTTTTCATCAGTCACTGGAACTTACACACTTTCCCACTTGCTACCCCATCCACCTTTTATAGAAGACATCTTCTACCCTAGGCCTTGTCTTTCTGCCCTGTGGGGCTGTGAGCACCAGCACTAGGTCCTTGGTTTGCCCCGAAGGGAAACACCTATATTACTCATTTTATCCCCTGGAGTTCCCATTTTTTCTTAATTCTTCCTTCTGAATGTTCCATTTGTTCTTGCCAGGATGATAATGTATTTAAAAAAAAAATTCACTGAGCATGTGTGTCTTTCTGCCATATTACTGGAAATAGAAGTTCTAGAACCACTTTTCTGTTTTTGTCTTTTTCATGAATCACCTATTTTATATTTCATGGAAGAGTATTAACAAGGTTAATGATCTTTTGCTGTTTTAACTCCAGTGGATATTTTCTATTTTGTAACGTTTTTATCCTTTCATATTTAGAATCATTTATCATTTCTAGAAAATTCAACCTATATTTCTTCAAATATTGTTTCCTCTCCATTCCCCATGTGCTTTCTTTATGGAATGCCGATTGGATGTACCTTATTTATATTCCTGTGTTTTAAGTTCTCTTTCATATTTTCTCTCTCCTTTTGCTATAGTCTGGGTAATCTTTTTGCTTCTTTTAATTTGCTACTTTTAGGCTCAGTTGTATTTCTTTAGTATTAAATCTTTTTTTTTTTTTTTTAAGATTTTTTTATTTATTAGAGAGAGAGAGGGGGGCAAAGACACAGGCAGAGGAAGAAATAGGCTCCATGCTAGGAGCCTGATGCGGGACTCAATCCCAGGTCCCCAGGATCACACCCTGGGCCGAAGGCAGGCTCCAAACCGCTGAGCCACCCAGGGATCCGCTATTTATGTATGTATGTATGTATTTAGATTTTATTTATTCATGAGAGACACACAGAGAGAGAGAGAGAGGCAGAGACACAGGCAGAGGGAGAAGCAGGCTCCATCTCCATGTAGGGAGCCTGATTCGGGACTCGATCCCTGGTCTCCAGGATCACACCCTGGGCTGAAGGTGGCGCTAAACCTCTGAGCCACTGGGGCTGCCCAGGATCTGCTATTTAATCTTTTTATTGAGCTTGTAATTTCATCTATATTTTTCAGTTCTAGAAATTCTTTTAGACCTTTCTTGAAGTGTGCCATGTCAGTTTTGATGGACTCTTCCCCTTCAACTCAGGTTTCCAAATGGATTAGAAAACTAAAACCCTGGGTCAACTAGCTGTGTGATCTTGGACAAGTAATAATGATCACTGTGCCCGAATGGAAGGAGTACTAGCTACGAAAAGGGAAGGGTAGGGTCCACCTCAGAACTGTTTGTAGGGTTTTAAGGAATCTGCATACACCGTTCTTTTAACTTGTCTTTTAACTCTGCATAAGTATTTGCTTATGATTTTTTAAATTCCTTCTTTATTTTAAATATGTTAAAATACCAATTTTATAGTCGTATTCAGTAGTTCTATTACTAGACATCTGGTTCTTCCTTTGTTTTGAGTTGAAGGTGCTATTTCCTGTGTATTTTGTGATTTCACGGGAAAAATCACATGTAGTAGAACTCTGACTGAATTCTTGGAACCTGTGTTGAAGGTTGTAGCTTTACAAGGATTTTGTATTTGTCTTCTGTCAGATTTTTTCGATACAGATAGGTAGATTGAGACTGAGGTGCATATTAGCTGGTGAAGAATCCTGAAATCTCAGATTTTGTCTGTGTGTATGTCTAATATTTCACTGCTTTTTTCAGGCCCTAGTATGTCATGAACCCCAGCTTTCTGTAGGATGCCCTCTTATTAGCCTGTAAGGTGTCCAGTGCACAACCCACTGTCTTACGGTCTCGACATTTCCATGTGGTGCATGGTCAGCTTCTCCCCTTGCTTACCTCCCTTATGCATAGACTTCACTGCTGGCTCAGCTTAGTTCCTTTGCATTTTTGCAGATTTATTAATTAATTTGAGGTTTTTTATACTTCATTTTTTTTATGTTGTCTTATAACCAGAGGGTTTAAGATCTCCTACATCCACACATTACCATAAAGCAAGAAGTTAAAACATCATCCTCAAAGAGAATGTGTCCTTTCTACATCGCCTTTATGAAAATACAATTTCATTTTGAGGGAAAGTTTTTAACGTTTGTTGCGTGATTAGAGAAGCACAACATAAATTAAGGTGACATTAATAGGAATAATTTTTATTAATAATTGTGCTAATAAGGCTGTTCAATGGGAATAGTTTACAGATTTCCAAAAACTGATTATCCCCCTAAGCAACAGTACTTAAAGCACTTATTAGCCCGTGTAAGAGAAAATTATTTCATGTTATATTGTATCAGAGTATAGTTTTTTTTTTTTTTTAAGATTTTATTTATTCATGATACAGAGAGAGGCAGAGACACAGGCAGAGGGAGAAGCAGGCTCCATGCGGGGAGCTCAATGCGGGACTCGATCCCGGGAACCCAGGTTGACGCCCCAGGCTAAAGGCAGGCACTAAACTGCTGAGCCACCTAGGGATCCCCCAGAGTATAGTTTTAAAAACCAGGGAAATGGCAGCAGTTGGATGAAGTATACTCCAGAGCATCTTCATCCGGAGCCACACAGCATGGTTCTGATATGATAGAACTTAAAACTGAGCTTTCCGAACCATAATTCTACACTGATAGTATTCACTGTTTTCATTGTGATAAATCTATATTTGTAGGAGCAAATAAAGATGTGACTTTTTTATTAAACTCTAGTAGCAATTTTTTTAATCTTTCTATGTTTTGAGGGGATTAAAATTGATATTGTTAACTCGAATATTAGTTTTAGATATACTTTCATATGAACCACTTAGCTTTTCTTTAAAATTATCTATTCTATGATTATGGATCCAGCCCAGTACCCTTGCTTTTTCTTGTGTGTATGATATGCCACGGTGGGAAAAAAACAATCACTGAGTGGTCCAAGTCAGCCTACCACCAGCCCTGGAAATCATCCAGGCTAACTGATGACATACTCTTCATCTGCAGAGATGTGAGACATAAAAGAACAGTGTGTTTAGGGTATTCGTTGACATAGTTGAAAGTTTCAGGCATAGATTTAGATCTGGTTATTTTAAATGAAAAATGGTAAAACATCATATTTTTAAGATTCCAAAAAGTCAACTTAAAGCACTAATTTTTCTGCTTAAATACTAAAAAATTACTGTTTCTTCCCATTTTGAATTTTAACTCATTTGCACTAGAGTTAATGTATTGTACACAGTTTATCCATTTTTGTCTCCTAAAATCACACCGGAAAACAACTTCTTTCAGTGAATCATTCTTGCTTTTTCATCATTGTGAATATCTGTTATTATCCTATGTGTATTCATTAGACCATGTTGTGCTAGATTTATTTAAATTCCTGATCCTAATGTTTAGCATCCCATCTTCCATACTGGCTTTGCTTTTTTGTTTTAGGTTCTTTGTTCACCTAGAATGTTTCTCAAAATACAGCCCATTTTCCAGGTTTTTTAAAGTACTGCCTCAGCCACGATGTCTTTTGTGATTCTCTACAATCTGATAGAGTCAGTCTTCCATGAGCTTCCATATCCCTTTGAATCTCTTTAACACAATATATGCTGTATTTCAAAATATACTGATACTCATTCCTTATGCAGTTAATTCCTTTGATCACTTTTAGGACTTTTGTCTTAGGCGCACCTGGGCAGCTCAGTGAGTTAAGTGTCGACTCTTGATCTCAGCTCAGTTCTCAGTCTTAGGGTCATGAGGTTAGGCCCTGCATTGCAATGTAGATCCTACTTGTAAAACAAGTCTTTCTTTTTTTCTTTTTAAATTTCATAGAGATTTTTACCTTATTAATTCAGTAGGGTTGTGGAAAGTCAATAAATTTGAAAAATAATAAGAACATTAATATTTTTACTTTAGGACAACTTAAATACAAAATTGCATTATATTGTGGAGCTAACATTTCTCAAGTTTATGTTTGTATTTACATTTTTTCCCTCTAGGTGGCAACCTCTCACAGTTAAATTGAAAATAATTTGGCTCTTGAATGTCATTAAATGTAGAGTAGAAGTAGAATATAAAATTTAGTGGATCTTTTAACATGTTCTGGAGTTAGATAATTTCAGAAATCTAAAACCTCTTAGGCTGAAATAAAATTATAGAAAAGTTTTCTTCAGAATACCGATAAATTTCATTTTGGGTAGTATATTGGGCTGTTTTTTTTTTTTTTTTTTTTTAAGATTTTATTTATTCATGAGAGACCGAGAGAGAGAGAGAGAGAGAGAGAGAGAGAGAGGCAGGCAGAGATAGAGATAGAGGCAGAGGCAGAGGCAGAGGGAGAAGCAGGCTCCCTGAAGGGAGCCCGACGCAGGACTTGATCCGGGGACTCTGGGGTCACGCCCTGGGCCAAAGGCAGGCACTAAACCACTGGGCCACCCAGGGATCCCCTGGGCTGTTTTTCAATTTGGGTTGATTTTTCATTTCCACATCCTTTATAAATAAAGTGATACAGATCCAGAGATTGGCAGGATCACCAGCATTTTTTCTTTCTTTTTTTTTTTTTTTTTTAAGTTTATTTTTTTTTCAGTAATCTCTACACATTGGGTAGAGAACTCATGACCCAAAGATTAAGAGTCGCACTGTCCACTGACTGAGCCAGCCAGGCTCCCCTTTCTTTTTTCTTTTATTTAAAATTCTACCCACCGCTTTGATTTTTGCTCTTTTTTTCTTGCCCTTGTTGAAAGTTTGATTGCTTGAGATTTCATTATAGCATTGAGAAGATGTCACCAGCAATGCTGATCGTGTTATGAAATGATGATGTGAAATCTAGAGAGAAAACTACATGATACCTCTTACTATCACCAAAATCCTGAGACTGGGGGAAGATGATTCCTTTATATATTAGTATCAAAGGACTTGGAAGTATCCCCCATATAGCCATAGGCTTTTAGTTATTCATCAGGTAGCCATTGAGCAAAATAACAACCTTTTTTATTTTAAATCTTTATAATTCTTCCTTAACTGAACAGTATACTATTTTAGTTATGAAAAGGCTGGTGAAATGTGTCAGTCTTACCAGCTCTGTTATCATTTGATCTAGTTAGGATTAACTTTGATTTGTATTTATAAATTTTTGAGTAATAATGGATTAAAATCATTTCTTATAAAAGATTTAAACACTCCTTAATTTTTGTATCTTCGAAGCCTTAGTAATAACATCCTAAAAGGAGCATTACTGGTAGATTTAATACCTTGTGTTTTCTTGATATGCCCAGGTCATAGTGATGGGAGCTACCAACCGCCCTCAGGATCTCGACTCAGCTATCATGAGAAGAATGCCCACGAGATTTCATATCAACCAGCCTGTAAGTGGTTTCGTTTGATGATATGTTATGCACAGTTAAATACTCAGCTTTTTACGGGAAAGGAATGGTATTTTTAATAGCACTTATTTACTATTTATGACAGGCAGGAAATGAATGGGGCAAGAATCCCCTCTGTAGCTATTTGTCCTCTCCACTCTGACTTCCTTTGTTTTCTTTCTTTCTTTCTTTACTAAGATGAGTATTTGCTTTTCTTCAAAGAATATAATTACCTCAATTTTGTTTAGCTACTTGTGTGATTTTCTTGAGAATGTAGCAAGTTATATCTGAAGGTATATAGAAAACCTAAATTCTAGTTTTGGTTTATCACAGGGTGAAATTAGGAGGGCTAACAGGAAGAACAAGTGGGATTTATCTGATTAATTCCTGGCAGTTGTAGTCAGTGCTCTCCTTTGTTAGGATTAATGATTACCCGGTAGCTGAGGTGTTACACTGGAACTTAATGCAGATGTCCGGGCTTCCTTGAACCAGGGCTGTCTCCTTTCTCATACTTTTTGTTAATCAAGAAATACCCTCAAGCGGATGATTATAACTTAGCGGTACTCTATAATTCTTGCACAGAGTCCTCACATTTTGCATTTTATGTGCCTTTAGATTGAAGAAGAAGAAAACAGGGTTAGTAATGGAATCTGTGTGCCTTATAATCAGCATGCTACATGTATAGCTGTGTAGAGGAACTCTCAGTGTCATTCCTTCAAAATTTGAAATAAAAGTATTTTAATACCACTTACAGTCTCTGGCCAAAAAATACTTGTCCCCTTGTGTAGTCTGCAACTATCCAGTTTGTGGCAGTAAACAGGGTTTCCTAAAATTGATGGTTGTGGCCTCTGTAAAATTGCTTTGATGTATTACTTTCTGCAGCTACGTCTCCCCCTTTGAGAATGTGCACAAAGTTAGCCCTCTATTAGAACATGTACCCGACAAGTCAGGGAAGACATTTTTTAACTTGTTGTAGGAGACTGTACAATTTAGACTAGTGTTGAGCACTGGTAGGTGTCAGGCACCTGCCAGGCTCTGGTGAGGGGAACACGGCCCCCAGCCTCCTCTCTGTTGCAGTAAGAGCAGACAAATAAATGACAGAAAATGTATTTTACAAAAGTATGTTTAAAGAAACGTGAGAACCTGAAATGATGATGAAGACTAATAATTCTGTCAGAGTAGTTGTGAATCCAGCTGGGCCTCGAAAGGGTGGCAGGAATTTCGAATGCAAGCAAGGCAGGGAAAGTCTTTTTACCTGAATGAACAAAGGCGAGAAGGTGTGGGAACACGTGTTTAATGATGGCCCCTGGGGGGGGAGTTCATTTCGGGCGTCCGGAAAATGGAGGGACGGAGGGCTGGAAAGGCAGGCTGCTGCCAGGTGTGGACGAACTCCTCCCTCGCCCAAGATTTCACTTTAATTTTGTTAGCAAGACAGCGGGACATTTTGAAAGAGAATTAATTTACCTCAGTGGTTGTAAAGACCAAGATTACAGTGATAGAACCGCTGCTTGTAGTCTAGTAGGAAACAGAGGTTTCTGAGGTACAGTAGAACGAACATAGCACTCAACAGCGTGGAAGGTTGCCTGTACTAGAGTTCTAAGTTAAATATATTAATTGTTTTAGTTAACAAAATGGTCTGTAACAGAATTTGTCAAATTTATTACAAATTTGTGGACTGTAAATGTAAAAACTGGGCTTTCACACCCTCTTTTCATTCTGTTTTTAGTGAACACACATACTTTATACAGTAATTTTTTCTTATTTTGTGACTATCATACCAAAGTATATGATCAACCTTACTTTAAAACTTCTTCTCCAATTTAAATGATTGTTAACCAAAAGTAGTTTTGGGTGATCACATCATATAGCACATTTACCTTCATACATAACACTCTTGAATTACAGAAACAGCAGGGTTTGGCTTTGTTTTGCTGGTCACTTGAGAGATAATTCATGATAACTAGCTCTGTTTTTAGTGGTTATGGGCATAGGAATGAGTTTAGCCATGATAATTTATTAAAGCACTTATATTTATCATCTATATAAGGTATTCCGTAAAAGCTTCTGTTGTCTGGTATAATACTATGAACCATCACGGGGGCGGGGGGCGGGGGGGAGCATATAAGTATAGAAACAAATGTACTGTCAATGCTAAACAGAAATTCACTAAACTAGCAAGTGTGGAAGTTACAAGGCCAAGTGGAAGAGGTAGGAGGGTATTGTTGCCATCTCTTCCAGTTAATGGTAAAAGTTTTACTGCAGTGTTAAGTTTTCAGAAGTTTCCTGACTAAAGAAATGGAGACCTGCAGAGCCATGAGGGAAAGACATTGGTCATCCTAGCTGTTCATCCACTCATTCAAGAACCATTTAAGGGCATGTTATTTCCCAGACCTTGTGCTGATCACTAGGGATTCAGAATAAGAAGATGGAAATTCATGGGATGCCTGGGTGGTTCAGCAGTTGAGCGTCTGCCTTTGGCTCAGGGTGTGATCCCGGAGTCCTGGGATCGAGTCCCATGTCGGGCTCCCGGCATGGAGCCTGCTTCTCCCTCTGCCTGTGTCTCTGCCTCTCTCTGTGTCTCTCATGAATAAATAAATGAAATCTTAAAAAAATAATAATAATAAGATGGGAATTCAGTAGGTCGACCACAAATGATTAAGAGTCTAAAACCTAGACCTTGATGTAGCAAATAGTTTAGAGTTTCTGTCATTTCCTGTAGGTATTGCCGGATGGTTTACAGAGCAAAGAAGAAATATTAGGAAAACTGGCTGATCCTGATTCTTTTCTTAATTCTAACTGGAAATCATTCTGGTTTTTAGGCTCTAAAACAAAGAGAAGCAATCCTGAAACTCATCTTGAAAAATGAAAATGTAAGTAGAAAATTACAGCTTTCCCTGTCCTATAAATACGTGTGTTCATGTTCATAAAACTCTTTTAGAGAGAAATGAAAAAGTAAATGTGAGAATAAACAGCTTTGTACTTGGCATAAATCACTGTAAATCTGTTGGCCATTCATGCAACTCAGTAGCCCCGGTGCATTTGAACTTACCTAAAGATGGTCTGCTGTTTGTAAAGCCCCATGTTTTCATATTTACAGATTAAAATTTTCAGGCTGTTCTCCAGTTATATAAGGTACATTCATTTTTGTGCAGCAGCATGTTTTTTTTTTTAATTTATTTAATTGCAATATTTTTTGAAATTGGAATTTAGATTTAAGAAGATATGATAATCAAAATCTTTAATAGTTTGTGTATTTATTTATGGTCACATGCTTCAGAATTAAAATATGTACATTAAATGGTATTCAGGGAAAAAGCTTGTTTCCTTTGTTGTGTTTCTTCTGTGTCCTTTCAGATGGTATTGTCCATACCAGCAAATTGGAATATGCTATTATTCCTCTTCCCTATTCTACGTAACCCATATTAATAAATTGTATACGCTGTGTTGCTTTTTTCACTTATCTTTGAGATCTTTTCATATTAGTACATAGTGTCTTTGTTCTTTCTCTGTTTTGGGTTTTTTGCTTGTTTGTTTTGGATTGTATAGGATTTCACTGTATATATGGCTATACCATAAGTTATTTAATCAATGCCATAATGAAGAACATTCAGGTTGATTCCGGTCTTTTAGTATTATAAAAATGCTGCATTGAATAATAAACTTGTATTCAGGTCTCTTCACACTTGTGCAGGAATATTACTAGGGTGGATTCTCTGAAGAGGAATCACTAGATCAAAGGATATGATTTTAATCTTGATCACTATTGCCAAATTGTACTACTTTACTGTCACACCAGCAATATTAGAGTACCTCTTTCCCTGTAGCCTCACCAACAGAAGGCTATGGAACTTTGTGCTGACGTGATAGGTAGAAAACAGTATCTCATTGTATATTTAAGGATGACATGAATATGTTTAGGAGCCACTTGAATTTTTTTCTGTGAAATACTTTTTCATATTCTTTGCCCATTTTTCTATTGCAGTGCTCTTTTTTGTATGGATTTATAGGAAATCTGATACATTAGGGAAATTTCTCTTTGTTTATATGACTTGAAAATATTTTTTCTTATTTGTCTTTTTAAATTTATTGGGATCTTTCCCCGTTATGATTTCTGAGTTTTGAGTAACATCATATTCCTCACTGTCCTAAATCTCATTTTTTTTTTTTAAGATTTATTTATTTATTCATGAGAGACACAGAGAGAGGGGCAGAGACACAGGCAGAGGGAGAAGCAGGCTCCTGATGTGGGACTTGATCCCAGGACCAGAATCACGCCCTGAGCCGAAGGCAGGCACTCAACCGCTGAGCCACCCAGGCAGGCATCCCCTAAATCTCATATCTAAATTCACCATTTGAGCGGCATCAGGGTGGCTTAGTTGGTTGGGCATCTGCCTTCAGCTCAGGTTCTGGTCTCAGGGTCTGACATTCCTGCTCGGCCGGGAGTCTGCTTCTCCCTCTCCCTCTTCCTCTTCTTTTGCCACCTCCCCTCTGTTCTTGCTCTGTCTCTCTCAAATAAATAAATAAATAAATAAAATCTTTAAAAAAAAAAAAAAACTCACTATTTGAAGGGTGCCAGGCTGGCTCAGTTGGTGAAGCATGTGACTCTTGATCTTGGGGTCATGAATTCAAACCCCAGGTTGGGTGTAGAGTTTACTTTAAAAACTTAATTAAATAAACTCACTATTTGAACTTGTTATCTAAACTAAAAAAATGAAGATTCCCACAGTGAGAGATTCTTGCATTTCTGTGGTCTTCCTCCATCCTCGATCACAGATTCTGCTCTGTCTCCACTCTATTTCCCCACCTCTCATGTTTATTTTAGTTTTATCTTTAAAAGAAAGAATTCTTTCATTTTTTGACTTAACCTCATAAGCATTGTTACACCCAACAAAAAATTGAGTCATTTCTTATTATCATTAAATACCTCGTCTGGGGATCCCTGGGTGGCGCAGCGATTTGGCGCCTGCCTTTGGCCCGGGGCGCGATCCTGGAGACCCGGGATCGAATCCCACGTTGGGCTCCCTGCATGGAGCCTGCTTCTCCCTCTGCCTGTGTCTCTGCCTCTCTGTCTCTCTCTGTGTGACTATCATAAATAAATAAATAAAATCTTTAAAAAAAAACAAAAAAAATAAATACCTCGTCTGTTCAGATTTCCTGTTGTCTCTTGAATGGATGTTTGTTTTTCTACCATGTATTTGTTTGACTCAATATCCATATAAAGTTCGTTATTTGCAATTATTTGATAATTTTTTGGTCTCTTAATCTGTGGGCTATAGATGATTCCTTTACTCTCCTTCTCCCCCCACCTTCTTTTAGTTTATTTGTTGAAACAGCCAGGTTGGGTTTGTCCACATTTTTTCATGGTCTGGATTGTGCTGTAATAGCATAGGAGTGGTTGTTCAACAGCAAGTAGGGTGAGACAGTCCTGGTCCCCCAGCTCATTTTCCTGGCTATTTTTGCTTATATTTCTGTATGAATTTTAGAATTAATTTGTCTTATTCAGGGAAA
Organism: Canis aureus; assembly: GCF_053574225.1. Taxonomy (NCBI): domain Eukaryota; kingdom Metazoa; phylum Chordata; class Mammalia; order Carnivora; family Canidae; genus Canis; species Canis aureus. Next base: position 38,238,917 of record NC_135637.1, read on the forward strand.
AGCAAACACTCGTATTTTTAATGGGTCATAATTCAAGAGAATTAAAAAAAAATTTTATGTTGAAGGTTTCTGTCCAAAAGCATGTATGTCTTTTCTCCTGTATCTTTCAGTAATGTCCTGTTCCTTTTTTTCCTTTAAAACGTATCAGAGAGGGACGCCTGGGTGGCTCAGCATCTGCCTTTGACTCAGGGCATGATCACAGGGTCCTGGATCGAGTCCCACATTAGGCTCCTGTGGAGAGGCTGCTTCTCCCTCTGCCTGTGTCTCTGCCTCTCTCTCTCTCTCTCTCAAATAAATAAATAAAATACTTTTTAAAAAATCAGAGAAAACATACATGCTACTTGCAAAAATTTGAAGAACCTAACAAATTACAGAGATTACTATTTTGGGGATGATAGAGCCATTTAATAAAAGATAAACGCTATGTAGTCTTTTCTTAAAAACTACATTACATGAAATATTTTGTACAATTTCAGAGTAATTGCTAAAACTTTCTGTGTATTCTGGGTAAAGAACTCCTGTCCTATATGAGCGAGAAATCAGCCAATTACATTTGCCTTTTAGCTGTATATCTGATAACTACTTTCAAAAGAAAGTATAGTCATAGTGCTGTTTAGGAAAAGACACTTAATTGGTAAACCTTTAATGAAGACAGGCAGCAATGAGCGGTTCAGGGAAGAAAACAAAAGAGATAAAACAATTCCACAGGTTCTTTTGAATTAGGATGGCTTTGTTGTAGCTTGAAATTTATCACGTATGAAGGTAATTGCTGATAATTTTGTAGAGACTTCAAGTTAATAAAATTATTTAATTTAAATTAATGAAGGGTGGTATTACTGGAAGTTAACATGTGTATGGTTTAATATAGATACAGATGATAGGTATGATTTACATATAGATGATGAAAATAAATGATAAAATTTAAGCTCTGTTTCATAAGATAGCCATACTTTACACAGGCGTGATGTTTTCACATTTAACTTAAGAAACTCCTCATTATTTCTAAACTTTGATTTCAATATTCTGCTGTTTTTTAAAAAAATATTTATTTATTTGACAGAGAGCATGAGCAGGGGGAGGGGCAAAGGGAGAGGGAAAGGCAGGCTCCCTGCTGAACAGGGAGCTCAACCTGGGACTCCATCCCAAGACCGCAGGGTCCAAAGGACTGAGCCACCCATGAGCCCCAGTATTCCTTTTTTTTCCCACAGTAGCATCTTTGGAAATTCTTTAGAATTGTATTTGTCATGGATATAAGGAATTTTTTTACATTCTGTTTCTCAAAGCACAAAGAATTAGTCTCCAGTTTTAGGATGCAAAATATGAATGCTCTCTGGCTGTCGACTTGGGAACATCTCATTTCCCACTGGCTGGTATTTAGCTTAAAGCATATTGTTACTTACTAGAATCTGAAAAAAATTAATTTGATTTTGTTAAGAGCTACCTCAAATGATACTCTTTTCTAGTCTTTCACATTTCTTTATTGATAGTTCCTTTACACAGTTCACTCATTTAAAAGATAGGGTAGTGATTTTGGCTTAAAGTATTAAGTATAAAAAGAATTAGAACTAAAAAAAATGTATACCTGGGCAGCCTGGTGGCTCAGCGGTTTAGTGCCGCCCTCAGTCCAGGGCGTGGTCCTGGGGTCCCAGGATCAAGTCCCACGTCAGGCTCCCTGCATGGAGCCTGCTTCTCCCTCTGCCTGTGTCTCTGCCTCTGTGTGTGTGTGTGTGTGTGTCTCATGAATAAATAAATAAGATCTTTAAAAGAAAATGTATGCCTTATACAGGTATCTTGTCTCAGTACTAAGGAGATCAGAGTTTTCCGTATATAAAGGAATCTGAACTTAGACTTTTTCCATGCACAGCAGGAGTCTTTCACAGGCATGGGCTTTGGAGACAGGATTGAGGGCCCCTCCTTGCTAGGTAACCGTGGGCAGGTACTGTTGAGCATCTCTGCCTTATTTTTCTCACTGGGAAAGTGGAGGTAATGCCAACAGTCTCAGAATCATTTTGAGAATTTAAATGACGTGTGTGAAATGCTGCGAGTGCCCTGCTTGTGCATCCTCCATGGTAGATGCAGTAACTGCCGTGCTTCCAGCCATTTTAGGAGTCGTTAATTTATTCCGGTATTGCTCCCAGGACTCAAGACCTTTTTAAACTTGGGGGCTGCCTTCCTGGTTGCCTAATAAAAACAGTTTTCATGAGTTCACAGTTTGATAGCTATTACCTTGTAGAAAGGGGTTATTTGTAGGGTGTATGCCGTGTGCCTAGCATAGAGGTGGGATAAACCCAGAGAAGTTATAGAATAAATTATCCAGGCTCACATAGCAAAGGATTGATGGAGCCTTCCTCTTAACACTGTGGTGCACTACCTCTGTTCATCTTGCTCCCCCCCTCCGATGACTCGAATCTTCTTTTCGATCTTTTCTCATACTCGATTTGTTCATCTTTCTGACTTTGTCACTGTCATACACAAGACCTCCTGGAAGCTACACATTCCTCCTTTTACTGGTATCCTCAGAATTTTGACATATATTCCTAAACTCACAAGTTAACAGTATTTCTTCCCTCTTTCCAGTACTAGACTTCTGAATGCTTCAGCGTGCACGCCCCTCTGCCTCACCTATTCTTATGTCTGTGTTCCAGTTCTACACGGTTTCTCTACCCCAAATTGAATGATTGTTCTTACTGTTTGGATTTGAAAGCTGATTTAGATTTACTGTGTGTTGACCATTTTCTTCACTTATGACTGCTGCAAGCTCCACGCCTACCTTCTGGATTCACTTTTCTTTTTATCAGAGAAAACGACTTCTGTTTATTTAACCCCAACTTTTAGAAGTGAGAAGACTGTCGTCACAGGAGGTCACAGTCACAGAGCTGACAGTATACCCCACGTCGCCGTGTAACTTCCACATCTCTTGTCCTTGTGTAGACTTGTCATCATTACCTGAATACTTGGGTCTTCTATAGAATCTAGTAACTAATAAAGGTAGCATTTCAGGTCAGTGGGGGAAAGTAGATGTTTTTCAGACAAATGGTTAGCTATGTGGGGAAAAGATGCAGCTGGACCTTACATCATTGTGCCCAAATCCTGGCTCTGGTAGTGACCGTGGGCAATTTATTTAAGCTTTCCAGGTCTCACTCTTATCTGAAAAGAAAAACAAGAATACCACCTGACAGGGTTAAATGTGAGAATAGCACATGTAGGGTGCTTAGCACAGGAATGACGCACAGGAATCATCCGATAGATGCTAGTCATCGTAAGTACATCTTTCTTGTTCATTTTCTCTCCTTAATCTACGTAGAGGTTTAGTGTGATTATACTGTCCCAGGTCCCTGTCTGCCCAGGACGAGGACTTACTTGGCTTCACCGTGTGAGCCTAGGTCGAGGAGCAACACTGCTGGTGCTGAGTGTGAGCTAGTCAAAGAGCAAGCACTGCAGTTAAAGGGAAAGCGAGTATTTCAGTTGAGATGTTTGTGGGAATGGACTAGGACCTGATACAGGCTGTTTGCCACGTCTGTGGAATATATTGTAGGGAAGGGTCAACTCAGGACCTTCCCGAGAGCCGCCAGAGAGAGTCCAACAGTGTTTGTGCATCTGTTCTTCTTCATCCCTGTGTGGTACGGCTGATGAGGGTTTATTTCACTATTTCAGGTGTTGTGACAACTAACGAAAATCAGATTTCAAAATTCCAGCTTTTATAGTTAAAGATTGGAAACTGACGATCCTCCTCCCCTGCTATCCCAGTATACTTTACATTTTTTAAGAAGACTGTTAGATCTATGCTCTGCAACATTTTTTATATTCTTTTTCCCTGTTGAAGGTGGATAGGCATGTGGACCTGTTAGAAGTTGCCCAGGAGACAGATGGCTTCTCAGGCAGTGACCTGAAAGAGATGTGCCGGGACGCTGCCCTCCTGTGTGTCCGGGAATATGTGAATTCTACATCAGAGGAAAGGTATGAGCTCTAGTATTTGTCAGACCATCTTAGAGCTTTTGCATTCGTTCATTTTTCTTTACAATATCTATGCTGCTTATGGGATCAAGGTGAACTTGAATTAATGCTCACCCCAACTGTATTAATTGCCTTTTTCCCTAAAAGAAAGTTCTTTCTGAAAGTGAATTGGAGACGTGGGTCATGAGGAGGCTCTGGAATGAAGAGGAAGACAAAAGCTGACTTTGCACCGAATGTCCAGGGACTGGGTCACCAGAAGCCGATAGGAGCTTAGCTCCCTGCCTCTGAGAGGGAGCTTCGTTCTCCAGCGCTCCTCGCTTGTTTTGCACCTTAAATTCCTAATCTCATTTCCTGTGGTCTTCCAGAATTTCACATGTAAATGGGGTGAGGGCCTTGGGTGAGGGCCTTTGTTGGGGGCTATACTTCAGCTTGTTCACAGGGATGTGTTTACTAAACAAAGAAGCTGTTGTCACTGCAGCAAACTTCCAAGCATCGGTTTGAGAAACTATTCGTACCCCCCTGTTTCAGCAAAGACATTAGAAAACCAGAATAAGTCAGCCTTGATGAACCACAACCCACACAAGGGCCAGAGGAGCACCGTGCGTCCTCAGAATACCTTCTGATGAAGAGTTGCCGTAACTCTTAGCAGACCGATGTGGGCCTGTGTTGAATGAGCTCTCCACTTCTTGCCCTTTTGTTTCTTGGGCCCCTTCCTCATTCCCCCCTGAGGCTTTCACTCCGCAGGACCTGGATTTGCCTCTTGTGCTGTGTTTTTAATTACAGTACAATGCCATAGTGAGCTTCACCAAAAATGTTTCCCTTGGCGTAGAAAAGTTAGCCATGTGTGCACTCGTTCTGCACCTGCCTTTAGTGTTCCCGGGGGCCCCGTTATAGAGAGGGTCACTTCATTTATTTGTTGCCAGATTACTCTAGTTGAACTACCCTAATGCTAACCTTGGGAATATTTTTGACCTCTGACTCCAGCCAAGTCTACTTTCCAAAGGTTTCTATTCTTGCGTGTGAGATAATGAAGAGAGGCAAAAAAACAACCTATGAGTACATTTTGTGTGAATAAATTACCTTAATCATAAAGGTCCACTTTTTCTGCTCTCCTGAAGGCCTTTGAAATTTTCTATTTCAATATGAAAAATCTGGCTGATAGCCTTGGCTTATCCTAAGTGTCTGTAAATTACAAACAAGGAGACATTGTATATTGGATTTAGTTTTTCTTATCGTTGAAGAGGGGAGGACTTTGGGTAGTTGGTTTTTGTTAATAGCAAATAATTTTATTTTGTTTGTCCCGTGCTGCCCTATGTACATGAATATATGCCCGCGAATGCTACTTTTGATTTCTTGACTGGAATTCTACTCCCATTTAGATAAACTGCACACCTGTATCTAACATCTCTCCGTTCTGCTGATACTCTGCACTCGATTCTCAGTGGGAGGTGTTTGGTTTTCAGCACCACCCCTCGGATGTGTATTCATAACCAGCCATTTGGGCTTCTACCTCCCAGCAGTCAGTGCTTCTTAAAAATCTCTGCAGACTTGCATCTGCCTAGAGAATTCCTGGAAGAATTCACAGGAAGTGGTTAATTGTGGCTCTCTTTGGGGGACTTTGGTGGGAAAGAGATTTCACGTTCTGATGTTGGTAGCATACTCGAGGGAGGTGTACTCCAAAGTCATTTGACCAAAAGAAACAAAAAACAAAAACAAAAACAAAAACAAAACAAAGTAATTTGACCATGTGGCTGTTTTGTTTGCATTGTAGCCACGATGAAGATGAAATCCGGCCCGTGCAACAACAGGACCTGCATCGGGCAATTGAAAAAATGAAGAAATCAAAGGATGCAGCATTTCAGAATGTTTTAACACATGTTTGTTTAGATTAAGAGTAAAGATCATTTGTACAGTTCAATGTGATCTAGTTTGATGCACTCTCTTACCTTCAGTGGAAAAAGAATGAAAAGATCAATGTTCTTCACCCAGTGAGAGAGTGAACTGTTCACAACACTGGTTTTATACTCTGAATTCTAAGTTATTGAGATATAGTTATTATATAAGCGGTATTACTACTTGTCAGAAATCATGAGGAGGAACAATTTAATCCAGCCCGAGGGGGTGCTCGTGTTTGACCTCCGTAGCCATATGTTGCAGCCTCAGAGCATCTAGCTGGTCTCAAGGATGATGCATTGAGTCATTCGGGAGAAAGGGGGGTGTGGGTAAGTGCTGATGTCTCAACCTGTGAGAGTGTGTGTGTGTGTGTATTAAATGTATATATTCACACATTTTATATTGATATTCTGTAGATATGTTTGAATATGGAAACTTTTTTTTACCCCAACTACTGAATCAGAAAGTACCAAATAGTATATGGCAAAACGGAGATATATGGTTGTGTCTAAAGGTACAGTGATTCAGCCATTTCCAGTTGTTTCCACTTATTTCAGCCTTTTTTTGTTTTTGTTTTTTTTAAGTCGACCATTTCTCTGCAGTGGAATAGTTGGAGCCGGCCACATCTCCGTTTCTGGTTGTGGCTCCGTTATTATGGTCGTCAGGATAATCAAAAATACTTGCTCAGTGATCAACATCGAATGATTGGCAGGCAGTCGCGTGATCAACACTGATTTCACCTCTTTCTGGAACCACACTGAGTTAGAGACATGTTTTAAATCGATGCCTACGGATGGATTGAAAGCCTTGCCCAAGAATGGCTTTGAAAACCACAGTGCCATTCAGTACATGTATGTGACTTTCCTTTCTTCGTTTCATGTGACATAGTTCTGTTGTAACCATGGTTATTTAATGTCATTTTAAAGTTGTATGTTCTTTAATTATGGTCAAATATAATTTGGTCATCGAAATGAAATGATAGTTTAAAACAAGTAGCTGTTACTAAATGTGCTAAAAATACTCATTTTATGACTTTAATTTTTAAAGTTTTCTTAGCATATTATGAATTGTGCCCTAGTTAGTACAAATATACACATCCGAATCCCCATACTGTATCCGTGGTCATCCGATGCTATGTGCCCTACATAAGAAACATTTTTTGTCCAAAACTTCACTAACCAGAATTCTATTACAGGCACTTAAAATCACCGCATGAGGAAAATAGCACAATAAAATCTTGAGGTGCCTTCTGTGAACCATCTGAAAGATTAAATTATTTTTGTTTTTATTGTATTTCTTTGTAAGTCTTTACTCATGAGTTATTGGATTAATTTATTTGCTAGGAAGTCCCTCACAGAACCTGTTGGAGGGTTTATTCCATTGTGCTTTGAATGATGGGCGGGACAGGGGTTGCAGGGACGCACTCTGGACAACAAAAAAAAGCAAGTCCTGAGGATTGTGAAGATGATCGAAAATTGGCTGCAGAACACAAGACACCAAAAATAAAGTTTCGTCTCCATTTTTGATGACTGTATTGTACTATTATTTTATAAATAATGCAATAAAGAGGTCCCTCTTTATCAATTTTTCTCTACTTCTTGTTTTTTTTCAGGTATGTAAAATTGGGGTGTTTTTTTTTTTTTTTAGTCCATAAACTTTGTCCTCTGAGTATCTTATTTCACTGTGTAGCTTTTACACTCTTGTAACGTGCGTTCTAGTATCCGGTCATTATTGTGTCTCTGTACAGGGTTCGGTAATGACTTAATTTTAATCTGAAGGCACATACTGATACAAAATAAGATGCATCACGTCCTTTCTGAAATTCAGAGTATCCAGTAGTACAGTTTATCATGGTTTTAATCACCAAATAAAGTTAGAGAAACACACTAATCCCATCCGCTGTGACTCGTAGGCATCTTAGGGCCTGAAGGTAATCGAGGACACTTTCTTATATCACCCTGAAGAACTGTGCTTGTTGTAGACAGGCCTTCGACGCAGGTCGTTGGGTTCGAGGTTCTTGATACACCCTCGTGGGTGGTGGTTCCGAGTACCAGCTGTGGAGTCGGACCGCCTGGGTCTAAATCCAGGCTCCCCGTTAACTAACCCTGTGCCCGTGCATCAGTCACCTAACGTCCCTGAGCCCCCGCTGCTCATTTACAACACGGAGCTACGGTGGCACCCAGCGAAGGGGCGGCGTGGGGAGCTGGCGCGGCGAGGCGCTGCTCAGAGTGGGGCCCTCAGTACTGGTTGTATTACTTCTGCACACTGGTGTCTGCCAAACAGCCTGTTTTTGAGAAAGAAAACAGCCTCTTTTCAGTAACAGAGACTCTCTTTTTTAAAATTTTATTTATTCATGAGAGGCACAGAGAGGGAGGCAGAGACCCAGGCAGAGGGAGAAGCACGGGACTCGATCCCAAGACCCTGGGGTCACGCCCTGAGCCGATGGCAGACGCTCAACTGCTGAGCCCCCCCGGCGTCCCTATAATTCTCTCTCTAGCTTCTCTTCCGGTCAGAGTATGGGCTAGAATTGCGATACGCCGAGCGTGCATCCGCCCCGAAGCCTAGAGTCCTTCCACTTAGAGCAGACCTCGGAGGACGTCCGCCGAGTTTGCCGGCCGTTCAGCCGTCAGGGTTCGCGGACCTGCTCAGAAGTTCGAGCCCTCTTCACGTGTACAGGGGGAAGTTGCGTCCGACGCCTCACGTTCATGAAACCCCTGAGGTGCGTGGCACCGACGCGGGACGCAGCTGCGAGCAGACCCACAGGTCCAGTTAGCAAAGGAAGAGCAGCCTGGGCCGCGCTGCTGGAGACGTGGACGCTTCCCGCAGCGTGAGGGGTCGGTGGCAGAGCGCGCTGGGAGTGTGTGTCCGTGGCGACCGGGAATTGGCGGATCCTGCCCCGGAGAACACTTGTAGGCACCAGCTGCTGCTTGGACACGCGGCGGCGGGGCCGGTGACGCTGGTGGACCGTAGCCGGGACGCCGTGTGCCGGCCTGACCGCCGGCTCCAAAACCAGAGCCAAAGCCCCAGCGAGACCATCAGCGACACGCGAGCCTCGGAGCTGAGGCTGCAACACTGTCGTGTCCCCGAGAGGCGTAGCTTCCGTGGGGCGGCGAAGGTACTCGAGTGGGCTCGGTGACCTGCCATCCGGTGAAGCAAACTCCGCAGACGCGTCGGAGGGAGACGAGCGTTGCCTACGGGGCCAGAGGCTCAGTCTCGGAAGAGGGCCCGGCCGGTCCTGCCGCGAGCCACCCACCAGCAATCGGGCCCCCCCCGAAGGCTGTGGGAGCCTCTGAGCTCAGCAGGAAGTTTAAAGAACGACTTAGGAAGGTCCCGAAGGCTTTGTAGCAGGACTTGCTCAAGAATCTTTGCCTTTCTTCCTCCGTTGGATTAGGTAGGTCCATTGGTCTTTACATTGCCCCGTTCTTGAATCCTGCAAGGAGGGGCGCGAGCGCAAGTCAGAATCCCTGCTCGCGGTCCTGGAGCTGCGGGGACGACCCCCAGGAACCGTGGCCCGAACGGGGCACAGCGGGTACCTGGATGTCCCCACCCTCAAGGCTACATGCTCAAGACAGCAGTATTTCGACCAAAGGAGATGGAGAGCGGCGGCGGAGGCGGCTGGCCAAGTAAAAAATGACAAATGACAGCTGGTCGCAGGGAGCCATACGTCGCGCTCAGTGGAGGTGGTTCTCTGACTCGCGGGCGTAGCGGAGTGTGAGCTGAGCCTCCAGGGACTGCTCCGTCGCAGCCCGCAGGCCGGGGCCTTCACCTGATGCTGGAGCGCACCTGGCGTGTCCAGCTCTAGCGGAGTGAGCACTTTCCATTTGTGATCTATTCTGTTCCAGGTAACGGGTACAAAGAGAACACGGGCCCGGAGTCCAGTGTTGGGTTTTGCTTCACGTCCAAGGAGTGCGCACCTTCCCCGTGACGGGCAGCTGTGGCGCAGGCCTGGTGGCCCCGCTCCCGGAGGCCGGCCGCGCCGGGTGTGGGCTGCGGGGAGTCGGCCGGGCCTGGGCCCCCCAGCCCCCCACTGCACCCCCGCCCTGTCCAGCAGCAGCCTCTTGCTGGCGGCCGTTCAGGCGTCGCGAGGGCTCAGGTCGCACGGGCTCTGGCGGCCGGTCACCAGGAGCACGCACAGGACTTAGAGCCCCCCGTTCACCACGTACGCCGGGGGCCCGGGGAGGGGACTGTCACCTGGCGGATGGTTTGTGAAGGTGATGTGTCTCTAGCTCTTGCAGCTGGTTGACGTCCCTGCGTCCCCGCCACATCTCCGCTGAGGCAGGCCTGCCCTTCCACACGCCACGGCCAGACGCAGGGGCCTCGCCCGCCGCGTACACGGGCGCCCGGCCTCCCGCTCCCCTGCAGGCCCCATCTCCCCCCCAGAGGGCAGCTGGTGAAGGGCCCCGCACCCACTCTTCCCGGCTAGCGGGAAGCATCACTTTTATTCTGCCTCGGTTTTCCCTTGTCACTCTGCGAGTGAAGGCCGTTCACGTCCTCCCACTTTCTAGCACAATTCTGTCATGTGAAGTTCATTTCCAACTTTATAGGTTTCGATCCCAGCTGCGAAACTCTTATACATACGTAATATAACTTTACACGTGTGTGTGCACGCCACCTAGATCTACGGCCTGGTAGCCTTGGGCAAAGTCTGTTTCCTTGAGCACCTGCTCCCGGGTCTGTGAATAGAAATCAAACCGTGTACCTTCTGGGATCGTTTTAGGAATCCTATGGAAGTGCTTTGGGAGCTAGGAAGCGAATACGGCTGCAGGCGCTCGTGTGCTTAGGAAAACCCTCTCCTGTGGCCCACTTCTAGGCTCACTTTGTGTGTACGGGGGTGGGCATGCTGCCGTAGGTCCCTAAGCCTACCTTCCCGCCCCTGCTCACACGTGGTGGCAGTGGTGGCCATACTGCGGGACAGGGGCGGGACCCCCGGCCATGCTGACTGACCATCGGCCCTCCTAGTCGAGGCTCTGTCAGCTGCCGGTGGGTGTCAGCCTTGGTGGATGAGGCGCAGGTTATGAAATAGGCCATCAGGTGCCAGGTTGCAGGTGCTGCGTGGGCCCCAAGGCTTCTGCGTACTCAACGGGTTTATTTCCCCGACTCTGGGAGTTGGAAGCTTGCTTTATTGTTTACGCAAAGATCTGGTACTTTCTAGAATTGCTTTTTACCCTCGGAGGACAGGATGGGGATGCAGCCTCCCTAGTGGCTCACGGGACTAATACCTTCCATGAATGTAGGTTCGTTTTGGTGAACACACTTGTAGGAGCCAATCTTTAAACAAGTCCAAAATACCAAATCCGGATGCGAGCTGGGTACGTAAGAGCAGCCCACTGTTATGTCAGCATGTGGGGAGCTGAATTTTACCTTTGAACGATGTCTGGAAAGCAGGCTTATGAAGTGCATATAAAGCAAGATTTTTTTCTTTCCAAATAAGTGAGAGGCCCAATAATAGTATTCATCCAAGACCCAAATGCATGCAGCGGGGAGGAAAAAGAAGTTTTCCATATCCTGGTCCTTGGTGCGTGCTGCTAGTGAGGACGTGCTTAGGTGGTGGAGACCTGCATCCAGCTCAGGCGAAAGGGGGCCCTTCTCCCGTCAGCCCCCCACACGCCGGAGCACTGGCCGCCCTGGGGCCGCCCTGGGGCGCCCACCGTCAGGAAAATGCTGGAGAGCAGCAGCAGCCCTGACCGCCGACGCGCGCAGGAGGAAGAGGAAGAAACAAACTCCAACTTGCTCTCCCCAGGGGACCAGGATGTCTCTCGGCGCCGATAGGTTAGCAGGCTGCGCCCTCACCTGACCCAGTGACCTGCAGGGGCCCCTGGGGACGGTCCCCACCTGTGCAGCCTGGCATCCCCCTCGGCACCTGCATCTTCATGTCCTCACCCACTTCCTGCCCTACTTTGTCCTCCTACCGCCCAGGGAACCAGGCAAGGCTCTGGGTGTCGGGAGGGGGGCGGCAGGTGGCAGCTCTGGGCGGCTGTTCCCCGGTGGGACCCCGAGGGCCGCAGCAGGGAGGAGAAGCAGCCCATGGCCCGATGCCTGGGGTCCCGGGGGGGGCAGGTTCCCCTTCTCACCGCAGAGCACCCATGGAGAGGGGCTCAGAGCCACGCAGGACCCTGCCTGGGGGTGCTTGGGGCGGCGGGTGAGCTTCGGTCAGATCCTCGTGCCCCGTGGACATTAGGAGCCCCCCCGCCCCCGCAGCCCCGCGGACATCAGGAGCCCCTCCCTGGTCCCTGGCCAGGCCCTGGTCCGTGTCACAGGCACAAAAGACACCACTTTCATTTTGAGGCATTTATTAAAACAGAAGCATCACTGGTACAGAGAAATAGTCATTTGCACTAAGTGCGGTATGAAGAGCAGAAAAGCAGTTTTAAATAGATCTTTAAAAAATCACAAAATATATCGATTAAGGCACTTTGTCCCTTCTCATGGTTTCAATAAATACGCTGTTCTCTAAAACGGCAGTGAGGCCTCCGAGGGGCCCGACTGGACTGGGAGAGGCAGTCGTGCGCTGCTGTGGCCGTTGTGTGTCATTGATTTCCACAAGAGCTTTCATTAGCTAAGATCAGTGTTTTTTTTGTTTTGTTTTTAACAGAGAATATGACAAAAATCACAGTTTTCTCTTTGCAGTTTGTCTCTTCCAGAGAGACCCAGCTACAAGGCTACAGTGTCCTCACATGTTCTCCGCAGCGAGGAATCGGGATCAGGGCCGGGGGGCACCCGCCAGGAGGTGCAGCCAAGGACGTTAGCTGTGGGCACCGCGGGAGTCTTTGGAGCAGCGAGGTCAGCAGGGTCAGGGACTCTGGGCCTGCGGCCTCCAAGAGACTGCTGGGTACGGGCCTGGTGTGCAAGGAGCTTGGCTAAGCAGCGGGGGCCGGGGCGGGGGCGGGGGCGGGGGCGGCCCCTGTGCTGCACGGTGTAGACGCAGCACCAGGCTGGGGACCAAGCTCCTCGGGGCCACCAGAACTTCCTCATGACGCCAACTGAGTTTGTGCAACGTGCTCAGCGGCTGGGCCCTGGGAGCCCGGGCACGGGCCGTGGGAGGCGGAGCCCCCCCAGGAGCCACACCCCGCGTAGGGCGGAGAACGGCCCTTTGCCCTCGGTCACCTGGACACGGGAGGTTGGGCGGATGGGCTCCGCTGTGGCCGTGGGCACGGCCCGACATACGCTTGGCGTGTTGGCCACCAGGGCTTTAAGGAAACCGGGGACCCGCCGAGGCCCGCGCCGTAGGGGACACACGGCGGCTGGCCCTGCAGGGCTCCCGCCCCGGCCTGCCCTGCTCCGGGGGCTCCGTCCCACCCTCGTCTCTCTGGGGCCGGCCCTAAATTAGCAGACGATCTCTAGCTCATCCTAAAACCCGCAATCAGCCACCGCGAAGCCGTTGTGCACAGAGCGTCTAATCACAGAAACGGGGGGCCAGGGCGGCGGGAAGAGGGCGCGGCCCGGCGCCTCAGTCGCGCTTCTCCAGGGAGCCGTAGTAGTCGGTCAGCACCTTCCAGGCCTTGGGCGCCATGAAGCCGTCGGGGGGGTTCTCGCCTTCCCGCGCCAGCTTCCTCATCCGCGTCCCCGAGATGAAGTCGAACTCGTTGTGCCTGTCACGGGGGGCCACGCAGCGCACAGCGGGTGAGTCACGCGCGCCCCAGAGACACCCCGGGGGGGCCGCAGGCCCTTCCTGCAAACAGCTGCGCCTCTGGAAGGGGCGGCTCGCTCGCCCTTGGGCACAGGGGCCTGCAGAGGAGGGGACCCGGCGCAGCGGGGCTCGGGGCCCTTCTGGGCCCTGCTGTGCCCGCGGGGAGGGTCACCTGCCGCCGCCGCTCCGGGAGCAGGGAGCTGGCCCGGCCCCGAAGTCCCCCCGCGGTGCAGGTGCGAGGGGGACGGGGAGGGAGCCTGAGGGCCGCGGACGGACGCGCAGGGGCCCGGACCTCCGGGGGCACGAATCGGGGCGCCTGTCACGGTAGGGGCCCCGCCGCGGTCCGGGAGCCCGGAAACCTACCTCGCCGGGTCGTAGAAGTCCATGGCCTTCTTGGCTTTGTTGTAGGCCGCCACCCGGAACGGGATGATTTCCACGGAGGTCAGGCCGGGGGCCATGCTCAGGACCTTGCCCCCGTGGCTGGGCTCGTACAGGTCTTTCTTAGTCTCGGGGTGCGGCATCCCTGCGGGGTCCCGGCCCACGATATAGAAGTTCACCCCTGCGATCATCCGGGACCTGCAGTGCCACTGGACCTGGGGACGGCACGTGGGAGCCGGTCAGCGCCCGCCGACTCCTGGGTCCCTGCTCACAGACTCGCTCGGCTCTGCCCTGGGAGTGACCCCGGGTCCTGGGATCGGGTCCCACGTCGGGCTCCCCGCGGGGAGGTGCTTCTCCCCCGGCCCGGGCCCCTGACCCCTGTCTCTGGGTCTGGGTCTCCCAGGAATACATGAAACCTTTTATTTTAGAAGGTTGGAAAGAGAGAGCCTGGAAGGTGCCGGCGTCTGCTCAGGGCCCTCCGATGTGAGCGGGAGCCCCCCGCCCCCCGCCCCCGGCCGCGCACCTCCGTGGGGCCGGCGTACAGCATCGGCGACGGGAAGATGGCCACGATGGTGGACGAGGGGTCCAGGACGCCCTCCTCCAGGACGGCCTTGTGCTGCTTCATGCGCCACTCGAGGGGCACGTCGTCGTCCTTGGTCCAGCCGCCCAGCGGGTGCAGCAGGAGCACGGGCTGCTTGTAGCCCCGGTCCAGGAGCCTGCGGCGCGTGTCCTGCATGAGCAGGGCGTGCCCGTTGTGCACGGGGTTGCGCAGCTGGAAGGCGAACACCGCATCTGGGACGGGAACACGCGAGGCCGGTGAGCAACGCACGCGGGCCCCTGGCCGCCGCCCCCGGTAAAGCCAACCCGGCCTTGCGGCCCAAGGGGAAGGCAGGGGGGCGGCTCTGGCCTCGGGGTGGTGAGTTCGAGCCCCTCGGTGCGCGTGCAGATCACGTAAAAATAAACATAAAACATTCTTAGAGGAAAGGAAACCGCTCCGTTTACTGTGCACTCACTAGGCCACTTGCTTTTGAAAACCATCCTCGGTCTCCACCGGAGTCCCCGGGGGTTCCTTGCTTCCTCGGAGGGGCCCACGGGCGGGACACAGGCAGGAAGCCCTAACGGGGAGCCGGCCCCACAGAGGAGCCCCTGGGGGCCCGGGGGCTCCCCCGCCCAGGTTGTGCTCGCTCTCCTCCGTCTCTCACTCTCTCTCCCTCCCAAAGAAATAAATATAATCCTTAAAAAAGAAAAAAGAAAGGAAGCCGCGTGCTGCCAAGCGTGGCTCAGGCTGAGCCGACCCTGCGTCTCCGCCCGCGACAGTCTCTGCGACCTAAAGACCTAAAAACAGATTTCACCTTCACTGCAAAAAAAAAAAAAATCTTCAAAACAACTCTGCTTGGTGGTGGGCTCCTGAGAGGCTTCATCGTTCCTTCTGGAGTCCATGAAATGGTGTAAAACACCATCATGATCCTATGATCCTATCCTGACTTTTTCTCTCCCCTTTTCAAAACTGCATGAAAGCCTTCCGGCCTCTGGGTCTCACCGCGTCCCCACGAGGCACCTGTCACCTCCGGGGTGGGGCTCGCCAGAGACCCCCGCTTCTAGACACAGAGGTACCTTGCGGTTTTAAGAACAGTTTTTATCATTTATTGTGTTTCCCCAAACTATGCTGCACCTGCTGCTCTGCAATTTGTGTTTATGCCTGATAAACACGCGGCGGGTATTTCTCTGCGTGGGGGCCCACGTCTAAGCGCCGCACGCTCTCCCTGCACGTGATGTACTCCACCCTCCAGGATGCAGCACCTGGGGTCGGCACGCACCCGGACGGGGCCTTCGAGCCTCCCAAGACTATCGACGTGCGGTTCCTGGTGTCTCCGACCGTAATCAGAGGGTGGCGAGGAGCCCCAACCGGGACCCGGGGGCCCCGACCTACCGGCGTTCATCTCTTTACACTTCTGCTTGAGCTCCAGGGGCGTCAGGCGGTACTGGTCCAGCCCATCGTTCCAGCGTATTCTCTCCAGCACCTGCAGGTCTCCACCAACGAGCCAATCCCCACTTTCCATCACCATCTGGAAAGACCATTGGTCAAGTTGTTAGACAGGAGTGTCGACTTCTAGTTTGTCTGAACAACGTTTTCTCAGACTTTTTGGTCTCTCGAGTCCCATACACATAATCTCCGTTTTGGGAGAGGGAGAGCGGGGCAGGGGCAGAGGGCGAAGAAGAGCCCCAGCAGCGTCCCCGCGCAGCACCGACCCACGACCTGAGCCCAAACCGAGAGTCGGACGCTTAACGCGCAGAGCACTCCGGGCCGGGCGCCCCGTCCCCAAGAGCACCCTTGGCGGAAGGCGGCCCCGGTTTCCTGCGCGAGCCTGGCGGTGAGGGGTTCGAGGCGCGCGGAGCCGGGGCGCCCGGCCGAGAAGGGGCAGGTCGGAGTCGGGGCCCCCGCCTCCCGAGCCTCCCCGGGGACCGCGGCTCGCACACTCCTGACGCAGCGGCGCTCCCTGGACTGGCCTCTCGGGCCCGGGTGGACACGCGGGGTTGGCCGGGCGGGTGGCTCTCCAGCAGGTGACGCCCGCTAAGCTCAGCCTGGAAGGAGGCGCCCGCAGGCGGCTTCCTCCCTAGTTCTCTCCGATTCGAACGTGCAGAGAGCAGCAGTTCGCAGCCTCATCCACGTCCAAGGCTAAGCACAGGCCGACTCGCTGAAAGCTTCTTTTTCTCGAACCGTCTTCGACTAGGGCGCCCAGACCCCTCGATGGGGAAAGAAGGGCGTCGAGGAAACCGGACGCTCACACGCAAAGGACTAGAGCGAGAGCCTTGCCGTGCAGCCTGCGAGGAAATGCACCCCACCCGGGCTAAGGCCCTGCACGCGAGCTCTGAAACCTCGAGGTTCCTGGAGGAGGGAGACGCGGGGGTTACCCCCAACGCCCTCGCCTGGGAAGGAGGCTCTGGGGAGCAGTGAGCGGGGCTGGTGCTCGGGGGTCCGCCTGCAGGTGGAGGTCATGGCCTGTGCACCTGCAGCTCCAGAATTCCCCACACTGCGCCTCCTCCGCCGGCCTGCCTTTCTGGGGGGGGGGCGGGGGTGAGGGTCACAGAGCCGGGCAGCCCTGGTTCTGGGGACCCACCAAGTGAGCGGGCTCTGCGGCGGGCGGCCGGGGTCTCTGACCTCCAGCCCAGGGCGCCCCCGCGGCGCAGGGAAGTCCGCGCACAGCAAAGGCAGGTGGGTTGCAGGCCAGGAGCGCACTGTCCCCACAGCACCGTGTCCTGGCACAGAACCTAGGGGTTCGGACTGACCTTCCAGGTCACGCTCCAGGCGCCGCCGGCCGAGACCAGGACAGAACACGTGCGGGCTTCCCTTGTGCCCGCCCTGGCCCCTGCCAGGGGTGGGGGGGACTGGCGGGAAGAGTGGGCGCCCGAGGGGAAGGGTGGGACGGAAGGACGAAGACCCCCGGTTACGTCCCAGGGGTGCCGTAACCCGTGGTGGACGCGAGGGGGCTCCCGCTATTGCTCTGTGGGGCGGGGGGGGGGCACCTTCCCCCAACGTGGTTCCGCCTCAAGATGCTGAACCAATGCTTTTGGCATTTCTGGGGTGGGACAAAGGGCGTCTGTGTCCCCGGGCGCTCCAGCTGTCCCCAGGCCGGAGCTGTGGGTACAACAGCAGGAGAAATCATTGCCCGAGAGCCTCCCGAGGCTTCTCATCCGGGCGACTGGGGGGGACGTGGAGGTCGGGCCTGAGGGTGGGAGGACGAAGGTCAGCCTCCCTTCTCGGGTCACCAACCGCAGTGACCACAAAGAAACACGGGCCCACCAAGGCCCAGAACACAAGTCCTCCGGCGGCCCCGGGTCCGGCAGCTTCGAGGCCAGCTGGGGCCTCGCGGACCACCCGACAGACGACCCGGCGCCGGTGCACAGGGCGGGCACTGCAGCCAGCGCGGGGCTCTGTGCTCACTAACCGCCGGTGTCCGGGCCTCGACAGAGCCCTTCCCACCTTTGCCACACTACACGCGGCGAGAAACAAGACCAAATATTCGCTCAACAGATTCCAGTAGGTTCGTTCCAACATCCACTCTGCAGGGCCAGGAGCCGGAAGAGGTCCTGGAGTCACGCGGACTCTGGCGCCTCCTTGGACGTGGCTCGTAACGGTTCCACCCTCCGGCTCTGCTCTGGGGTGGGGGACGGCTTTTCCCTTCAGTGTCACAAACTTTCCTTTATGGGAAACGAGGTGCGCCCAGCAGCCCACGATAGTCCCACCCCCACCTCCACCCCCACCGAGCAGAAGTCAGGAGGAGGTTTCGCCGAGTTTGCCTTTGGGCAGGACAGACTCAAAACGATCCCCACCAGAGGGTTAGGATCTTAAACATCCACCGATGAAAATGTGCTATTTCCCCCCGAAACTCAGCCACTATCCGCGCTGATTTTCGTTTACTGAAGGGATGTCACCGACCCCCGCAACTGGCCACAGAGCACGCGCTTGAGTCTCTTTCGGGCTGTTGGCCGGACCCATGCCCCAGTGAATTTTCGAGACGGAGAGCACGGCAAGCTCCGGTTTGGGGGCACAGCCGTGGATCTGATTTCTGGTCTTTACTCAAGACGCCAGACCAAGTCACCCACCTGGGGCAGCTGTGTCCCTCCCACTGAGGGAGCCAGCCTGGCAGCATCTGGCGACCCAGCGGGTCGTTCAGAGCGGCCCTCAGACGGAAACGCACCTCTACCCCTTTCTAAAAAGATCTCCGAAGGCAAGGGCTGCCAGGCCTCCACCTGACCCCGGCCTTTCCCAGGCCCTCGTGATGGGATAAAAAGGAAAGAGACCAAGAAAGCCCTCCCACGGGTCTTGCCGCCTACCTTGATATGCGGGTGTTTCGCACACATCGTCCCCCACACGCGGGAACACCGCTCCTCCTTCCTGTGTTCGTAGAACTCGGGGTCCCGTAAGATAGCCACTCGCCGTCCCTCGTACGTCAGGACAAACTCGCTGCACCCCTCCAGCCGCGTCTTGTCGTCCGCAGACACGGGCAGTACGATGGGGATGCTCATGTTGATCACCCCATCTGCAGGAAGAGCCGGGTGACCAGTGACCATGGGATGCCAGGTGTGCTGTGCTTGAAGGGTGCGCACAGCGTCCATCCCAAACCTTCCCTGCAAAGGGCAGGAAGCCCTCAACCCCACACGGCTGCGTTGGCCGCACCAACTTCTCGAGAGTCTGGGATGACAAGTGCCTGAGATGCTCCTCAACGCAAGAGACGGGGCATTTGTGCTAAGTGGGCTGAGTTTCAAGTCGCGGAGGTGGCTTCAGGGAGTGATCTAATTTGGGGGATGAGGAAGGGGCATCTCCCTTCTGAGTTCCCTTTTGAAAGCGTGGTCCTGACCTCAACACACCGGAGAGTGTGATGACTTTAAGAAGCCAATTACACAAAACTAAAGGCTGGCCAACAAACCCAGACAAAAACCTTCTAGTCTTTCTTGGAAATGAACCTTGTAAGAACATTGGCAAGTCTCTTATATTATCTCTTTAGGCTCTAATTGTGCTACCGACACACCTGTCCTGAAAGAGAAAACAAAACTCAGACAACGAACACTAGCAGAGAGGACCCCAGGCCAGCGGTCCTGCCGGCGTTGTCTGTCTACTGTGGTCCCGGCTCAGCATCACCTCTTACACGGCGCTGAGAACACTCCCCGGGGGATCACAGCCCTTGCTAGCTCAGCTGCAGTCGGGACCCGTCAGTCAGAAAACACGGAGGAGGGAAAACCATGTAAGGCTGATTTACTAAAGTTGCCGCATTGACTTGGGAGAGTGATCACACTCCTCCCCCCTCTACGCTAAGTATCTTGCTCTAAAAGGATCGTAAGTAAAAAAAAAAAAAAAAAAAAAAAAAAAAGGATCGTAAGTAAACCAGCATTCTGGGTCCTCAGGAAAAAGCACAACTGGGCCTTCCTTTTTTTTTTTTTTTTTTTTGTTGCAGGAGTAGAATTCAGTGATTCATCCCTTACGCACAACCGCCAGTGCTCATCACAAGTGTGTCCCCCAATCCCCATCCCTCACCTGCCTGTCCCCTGCCCACTCGCCTCCAACAACCCTCAGTCTGTTCTCTATCGTCAAGAGTCTCTTACGGTTTGCCTCCCCCTTGTTCCCCCGCCCCCGTGTTCATCTGTTTTGTATCTTAAATTCCACACAGGAGTGAAATTGTACAGTATTTGTCTTTCTCTGACTTATTCCACTTGGCATTGTACTCTCGAGATCCACCTATGTCATTGTGAATGGCGAGATCTCGTTCTTTTTTATGGCTTTTTTATGGTTTTTTTTTTTATATTCCATTATATATGATGTGTGTACACCGCATCTTCTCTGTCCACTCATCAGTCAACAGACACTTGGGCTGTTCCCACAGCTCGGCTGTTGTAGATAAAGCCGCTGTAAACACCGGGCCGCACGTGCCCCTTTGAGTCCGTACCTTCGTATCTTTGGGGTAAATCCCCAGCAGTCCGATTGCTGGGTCCTAGAGCAGCTCTATTTTTAACTTTTTGAGGACCCTCCACACTGTTTTCCAGAGTGGCTGCCCCAGTCTGCATTCCCACCAGCAGTGCAGGGGGTCCCCCTTCTCCCCATCCTCGCCAACACCTGTCGTCTTGTGGTGTTAATTTTAGCCATTATGGCAGGTGGGAGGTGGGGTCTCATCATGGCTTTGAGCTTAACTAGGCTTTTTTTTTTTTAATTTTTATTTATTTATGATAGTCACAGAGAGAGAGAGAGAGAGAGAGGCAGAGACACAGGCAGAGGGAGAAGCAGGCTCCATGCACCGGGAGCCCGACGTGGGATTCGATCCCGGGTCTCCAGGATCGCGCCCTGGGCCAAAGGCAGGCGCCAAACCGCTGCGCCACCCAGGGATCCCTTAACTAGGCTTTTTAAAAGGAAAACAGGAATGATGAAAACAACACCAGCGATAAACGATACCTTCAGAACTCCACCTTTCCATCTGGTAAGATGTAGAAGTTTATGTATGTGCATATGTTTATTCTCGGTTCTATAACTATCAATCATCATAGCCTGAAATCAAATTCATGCATAATCAAACCAAGCACAATCCAGCCAGGTGCCTTTAAATTGCACCTAAAATCAATTAATTTATCCTTTGACAATTAAAAATGTCTTATAAATGCAATAGGGAAAAAAAAATCCAGATTTGCGAACTGAGGACCAACACTCAGCAGAAGTAATTAGCAGAAAGGATCATGCATTTTTTTTTTAAGTCTCAGGGACAGAATGTACAACAATAATTTAGAAACGAGTTTACTTTGTCAGCCAAATACGACATTATAAACAACAGCTGCATCTGATCCAGAAGTTTCCTGTTATTTGGACTCTAACAGAAGAATTTGGCATTATTATTCAATTATAACTGATGGATCATGAACTGTTAACAATTTCAACTGATTCATTTGGATTTTTTTTTTTAATTATGTTGTTAACCATTTCCAATTAATGTAAGTATCTCATTATAATGATTTAACTACTTGGAAAGTTGAAGTACATACCAGGAAGGGCCATGCCTAGAGAGACACAAACACAAGAAACATGTTTTCAGCTCTCCACTGAGATGATCTTAAAGCAACAATGTCAGAGAACAGATTCCTACTACAACACGCCCCGCATACGACGTATAAGATGTCCCGGGCTCCTTGCTACTGCTCTAAAGAATATACGACAGCAAAAAACTAGTGAAACCAGAATTTGTACCGAATGTTGCTCAGGGCAATCCAGAAGCATGACTCTGATGATTATCTGTTTTAAAATAATTATAACACATGTCAGTAGCACCTCCAGCTTCAGCGAAGAGTCGTCTCTCACACATACGTGACGCTACGACTACTATTCAGGAGTCCCAAACCAGGCCCTGGCAGGTGAAGAAGCTAACTGCTACTGGAACGTTCTAGAATCCCAGACGTGGGACGCCCGGGTGGCTCAGTGGTTGCACATCTGCCTCCGGCCCAGGGCGTGATCCTGGAGTCCCGGGATCAAGTCCCATGTCGGGCTCCCTGCGTGGAGCCTGCTTCTCCCTCTGCCTGGGTCTCTGCCTCTCTCTCTCTCTCTCTCTGTGTCTCTCATGAATAAGTAAATAAAATCTTTAAAAAAAAAATCCCAGACGTTTTAGAGGACATGGAAGTAAACCTCGCAGAGCAAGTACAGAAACTGGAACCAGAATAGCTTGGATTTGAATCCAGGCTTCACGTGAGTTACTAATATCCTCAAAGTAGTGCTATCTGGATTGAATGTGACCCTGCGTCCAACGCTGGGGTCAGAACACATTGGGGCTGAATAAATGGCGGTGGTGGATATGGGAAGTCAGCGCTGGGGGCGACTTCTCGTCAAATGGTCAGGTCTCGGGGATCCCTGGGTGGCGCAGCGGTTTAGCGCCTGCCTTTGGCCCAGGGCGCGATCCTGGAGACCCGGGATCGAATCCCACGTCAGGCTCCCGGTGCATGGAGCCTGCTTCTCCCTCCGCCTATGTCTCTGCCTCTCTCTCTCTCTGTGACTATCATAAAAAAAAAAAAAAAAAAACACCAAATGGTCAGGTCTCGTGAGGCCTCGGTGTTGTGACTCTGCTTGGATGCCACCCATCGAGAACGTGAGTTTGAGGTTCCATTTTCCATCTAGATGAGATATTCACGGCTGGAAGATGGGTGACAGCCTCCAACTATCTGTCCAGTGGAAAGCAAGGTGGTGAAATGAACCAACATGAAAGTAGGTCCTTGGGTGACATCAGGACTAACCTCGTGTAATCGTCAGAAACACTTAAAAAAAATGTTTTTTTTCTTTTCCTTTTGGATTAAGTAGCTTTTTTTTTTTTTTTTTTTTTTTTTTTTTTTTTTTTTGGCTCTTCTTTGTTTTGCTTTTTAACTTCAGGGGAACTTTTGAGAAAATTAAAACCAACAAAGTCTTTTTGGGAGACCCGGGCCAAATTTGAAAAAAGACGCTGCCTGCCGATTGCAGGTGATCAAGAAATGTGCAACTGTTTGACGGCAGATGACGCCGGCTACATGTCTGTGGCCCCAGAAACCAGATTTTCAGTCCGCGGCGACTCAAACTTCCATGAACTGATTAAAGTTAAATGATATCCCTATGAATGAATGAGAGCTCACTCGACCTTCTGAGATACACAAATATCACTTTTTTTGGACTTTAACTGTGTCCACACAGCGCAGAAGCCTCCAGGGAGCCGCTGGGACTGTCGTGTGGTGGGACGGGCGGTCCCTCCAGGTGCCCCCAGGCAGGGCCGCCGTGCGGGTGGGAGCCGGGCCGCGCCACCCCTCCCGGAGGAGCCCATCTTCATCCAGTTGCGCGCATGCATCGCTGCAGATCTCACTGACATGACAAATTATTTCGCTTTTTAACAAAGAGGCTAAGGGACCTGGGTGGCTCCGCCGGTGGAGCGCCTGACTCTTGGTGTCGGCTCAGATCATGATCTCAGGGTCCTGGGACCGAGACCCGCGTCAGGCTCCAGGCTCAGCGGCGTCTGCTCGCGACTCTCTCTCCGTCTCTCTCCGCCGCCCCCCAGATAAATAAACCACATGTTTTTTTAAAAGGCCGGACGATGACTGATGTGGGGAGAAGAACCCTGTACCGGGGCTCAGAACATGGGCCGTCCGGTGTGCAGGGCCAGTCTGCTGACACAGGGAACCTCTACTACGGGACCGTCGGGGTCATAGGCACAGCTGTCACTCGGGGCAGGGCCCGGGGCCGCCACCTCACTGGGCTCCGGAGCTGCTCGAGTCCCCGCCACAATGTCCTGCCTCTGCACAGACAGACGGACACACGGCCGAGCGCAGAACGGTGCCTCCCCGGTGTCGGTTTCCGTTACTTGGGGTACAGAGGGGTGGGGGCGGCTTTGGGACGGCGGGGGGGGGGGCTTGCGCATCCTCAGGGCCCCCGGGGCTGCAGAGTCGGGTCCCAGACAGCTGACCCCAGCCGAGCGTCCCCGCCAGGAGCCGGGAGTCCGGGGCCCGAGGTGCGGCTGTCTGCTCCGGCGCGCGGTGGCCGCTCGCAGCTCGGGAAGGGACGCGAGGCCGCCTGCGTGTGGTCCCGGCCCAGCAGGCAAGCGTGGGGCTCGCAGGCCCAGCGCCCCAACGTCCTCACGCGGCGGCGGGCGGGCCCCGGGGAGGCCGGCCAGAGGGGGAGCGGCCGCGGGGCCTCAGCTGGGGGCGGCGACACGGGGCCGGGACCTGCCTGGAGCCCGGCCGAGTGTCACAGGCTCGGTGCCGCCGGGCCACCACCCGCGGGGGCTCCCAATGCGTGGGCCCCGCTTGACGAGCTCAGGGTGCGGGGAGGAGGCGACCACAGGCCGGGCCCAGGACTCGGGGCCCCCGCATGGCCCGGGGGTGCAGCCCCTCTCACGTGCCCACTGAAGGACCCGGGCCCCAAGGTCCTTGCCCCGGCTGCCCGGCCGCCCCACAGCGCAGAGGGCTCCTGGCCACCCCCCTCCACCCCCCTCCCCCGGCTCCGAGCAAGTGGAGCAGGACGGACGGGACCCCCTGGCTTGGCCTGCCACGAACCCTTGGTTTTCGGATCCTTACTTTCACGTAGTCAATAATCCTTAGAGGCTAACAAAAAAAAAAAAACACTTTTTTTTGCATTCCTAACGGTGGACCCTACACATGATGGAATCAGACCACCCCAAGCCCTCTAAGGATCCCCACAGTAAGACTGTGAACCAAGAATCGATACCAAAAATGAACATTTCCTGTCCCCGCGAACGCTGCCGATCACCAATTTTTTCCTCTAATAACGAGGAGGAAGAAACGAATCGGCAAAGCCCGTACCGTCCAGCAGGGTGTCGAAGTGGATGGCCTGCAGGTACTCCTTCTCCCGCATGAACCCCCGGAGGGGAGTGGCCCAGCCTTCGCTCAACACCTGGACCCACTGAAGATCCAGCTGCAAAACACAAAAGCAGGTGAACGTTTCCACGCGCCCTGTTCCCCCGCCTCCTGGCCCCAGGGCAGGCCCCTCTCATTCCGCCGTCAGGACAAGGAAGGCAGCTCCGCTTTGAGGCTGACCCAGGATCTGGGGTGGGGGAGGCGGGTAGGCTGGAGTCCAGAACCTTCCTCCTGCAGAGTGGTGATGGAAGGTTGGGGTGACCCACCTGAACACCCCAGGGCGCACACGTCCTTATCATGTGCAACCGAGTTAACATTTGCTGTTCCTTCTTTCCCTTTTTTTTCCCTACAAAAATTCCGGTCTGGCCACATATTTTCACCAAATGTACTAGTTAGTTGAAACTGGGAAATCACTGACTCTCAAGGTCCAAAATTCTTAGCATGACACTGAAAGCCCTTCAGGCTCTGGCCCGCTGGCTCATTTTAGAGATTTCCACCTCCTCCCACCTGAAAATTCCTAGTCCTCCTTTAGGCCCCGAAGCATGGGTCACTGCTCTGAGGACATTTCCTGCCACCTCGAGACCCCCCTCCCCCAAATTATTAGAATATTTGAGCTCCTTTTGTACCTTTCAGCCCATTTGATTGCAACTCCCAGCACTGGGATTATAATTACGTGTTGCTCATTTGCCCGGAGCATTGGAGCACTCAGCACGTATTTTGTAGGGTCGGGGGGCTCTGCTTATAAATGTCATGACTTATTAGAGTATGAATGAGCTGACACAGGTTCCCAGCTTACTTCGCGTCTCATAAAAATGTCCGGGGTTTATGAGGGATCAACAAAAAGTCACTGGGGAAGATCTGACCGCTTGGTAGGGACCAACGAGTCCTGACCCACAAACAGGCAAAGGCAGCTGCCATGCACTTGCTGGGGCTGCATCCTACACGGTCTGGGCAGTGAAACCAATGTGACCAAAGCGGTCCACACCTTGTCCTTTGGCCGGGCTATGCTCCCCCCCACCCCATTAGGAAAGAGTGGGATTTGCAGAGTAGAAAAAGATTCATATCACTTTAGATCAGGGTGGCTCTTTGTTTTCTCCAAATTCCTCCTCGATCGTCCAAAAACACACTTTTCTTTTCTTTCTTTTTGTTTTTTACTTGCACTCTGGACAAACTTCTCTCAGCGGCACCAACAAATCAATACTGCCCGGTGCCTGCCAGTTGGCATGACCGAAGATGCCAAGTTACCTTCCCAGCCTGCCTCTGCCCGTGGCATCGGTCAGCGACCTTGTGGCAGCTCTTGGTGAGAGATTTGCTGGGAAAGAGGTTCTAAAAAAAAAGGGAGTGGGGGAAAGGGGGGCGCCTGGGGGGCTCCGGGGTTGAGCGTCTGTCTGCCTTGGGCTCAGGGCGTGACCCCGGGGTCCCGGGATCGAGTCCCGCATCGGGCTCCCCGCAGGGAGCCTGCTTCTCCCTCTGCCTGGGTCTCTGCTTCTCTCTCTGTGTCTCATAAATGAATGAATAAAATCTTTAAAAGAAAAAAAGGCAAAGATGAAGTGTTTTTCTTAGGGACGTTGCATTTCCTTCATCTGTACCTTCCTTATTATCAAGAGTCACTTTAGTATCAAGAGACGGACTATGATGAGGGATGCGGGGCCGGGTTCGCCCGCGGCCGGCCTGCAGCGTCCTACCTTGGTAATTGCTAGGGAAGGCAGCGCCTCGGCCTCAGCTCGGACCTGGTCAAGCTTGTTTTCAGGCACGAAGAGTTCATGGATGCCTTTCATTACAGTGTGGGGTACGATGTTCTGAAATGAAGCAGAATCGGCAACAACTTGAAAGGGAAACTGCGAAAAGACTGCTTTGGGAAATGAATGATCTTTCATGGCTTTATTCAATTAGAGAGAGAGAGAGAGAGAGGGTCCACCCACCTGCTCTTGCAGGAGCTCCACCACCTGCTGGACACAGTCACTCACTGAGGACAGGTTGGTTTTAAGCACAAGCTCGGGAGTTTCGGGTTTCTCATAATCAGAATCAATACCCGTAAACCCTGCAAGGCACAGGGGCAAAAACCACATTGGCACCAACAGAACAGTCTTTTTTTTTTTTTTTTTTTTTTTTTTTAAGATTTTCTTTATTTATTCATGAGAGGCAGAGAGAGAGAGGCAGAGACACAGGCAGAGGGAGACGCAGGCTCCATGCAGGGAGCCGGATGTGGGACTCGACCCTGGGGCTCCAGGATCCTGGGCTGAAGGCGGCGCTAAACCCCGGAGTCCCCCGGGCTGCCCATAGAACAGTCATTTTACACAGCGAGGCCTAACCCACTTGGAATGATGCATTACACTGAGAATTTAGATTAGACCAGAAAGGATCACTGGCCACCCTTGACCTCTGGCCACAGGTAAAGAAACAAATAGAGTGAAAAATAAGAGTATTATATACATATTTATGCGCGTGTGTGTATATTCACAGCTGGGTCTTCAATATAGAAAGCCCCAGATTATGAGGTCCAAGCCCCCTGCAGCTGATCAGAACCCCAAAGGGAGACAAGAAGAAGCAAAAAACCCCTTGACGCACACTCGTGTATAGACACCGAGCTCGGAGGTCTGAAGTTTGTTGCTCGCGGCCGAGGGGACAGTTGTGGGAGAACACAAGCCACGTGCTGCTGCGCCCGTGGCCGTATCGACTACTCGGGGGCCCCCTAAACAGTCGTGTGCGCTGGATGCGGTTTGGGAGAAGGGTCTCCGAGGCTTCGGGCGGGTTCCCGGGGGACGGCCCGAGGCGGGGGGGGCCTGCGGCCTGGCGCTCCTACCTTTGATCTCTCCGGCGCGGGCCCGTTTGTAGAGGCCTTTCACGTCTCTGCTCTCACAGATGTTTAGAGGCGCATCGACGAATATTTCAAAGAACGGCAGCCCTGCCGATTCGTGGATTTTGCGGGCGTTCTCACGGTCCTGGAAGACACGCGAGGGGGAGGTAAGGCAGGGGTTTGGCCGTGGAATCCGTGGCGCCCGACGGCCCTGGGGAGCCCCCGGCACTGGTGCTCTGCGGGCGGGCAGGAGCCCGGGCCGCGCGACGTCCGGGTCGGCCTCCGGGGAGCACGGGCCTCCAAGGGCCGTCGGAGGAACCCGCGGAGAAGAATCTGCGAAAGGACGGGCCTGGCGACCTGAGCATCTCATTCAGAGGGCGGGTTCGGAGCCTGTGGCGTCTGACTGGGGTCCCCCAAGTGCGGTTTCCGGACAAGGGCGTCCGTGCAGCCCGTGCGACCTGGTGCTCAGACCGCGAACGGCCGGTCCCTGCAGCGAGCTGAGCCTCTGCCTCCCGGGACACGGGACACGGGCGACCACAGGGCCCTCGGCGGGCCTTGCTGAGCGTCCTCCCTCTAAGCCGGGCCAGCTGTGCGTCGGCCGGCGGCGGGGGAGGGTTCGCGTCAGCTGCCCTGGCATCTGGCATCCGCTCTTTACATAAGCAACGTTAAGTAGAGGAAATGAGGCAGCGGGAAAAGAACAGGCAGGGGAAATTGAAAATACGGCGGCCCCGGGGTCCCCCCAGCCCCTGGCACCGAGCGCGGGGCTCGGCGGCGTCGCCAATCACGGTACCTTCGCGAAAGGAGAAATGAAGCTGGTGATGCAGACCAGACCAGCATCAGCAAACAGCTTGGCCACCTCGGCAATCCGGCGGATGTTCTCCTCTCTGTCCCCGGGGGAGAATCCGAGGTTTTTGTTAAGGCCGTGCCGGACGTTGTCCCCATCGAGGGAGTAGCACGGGATGGCGTGGGACACCAGGTACTCTTCCAGGGCAAAACTTATTGTGGTTTTTCCAGCACCAGAGAGACCTGTTCATTATAATCATTGGACCTCAGGTCAAAACCCACCAAGATCTAGAAAGAGCATAGTTCACTACGCATCACGTACTTGCATTTTTTTTTTTTTGAACATTGAAATAACCATCTGTCGCCTACGAGAATTAACAGCATTTCAGAGCAAGTGGGGTTCCCAAGTAGGGGGCCCGGGGGCGGGGGGGGCTACACATGGTTCTTGGTGCGTCGTATTTTGCCTGCAGAGTGTTTTTAAAGATTAGAACATGGTGCGTGCAGATCCAGACGGAAAAAAAAGCCAGATCGGGTGACCATGTTCTCGTGTCCCTGTCCCGACAGCCACCAGCTGGAACGGAGGGACGGCCAGCCCGGGAGGCTGGGAGGCCACCTTCCTTAGGGAGGCTGCCAAACAACCATCTGACATCAGGGCTCTTTGGCTTCAAGATTTTTCCAAAATGACCCTCAAAACATGAAGACTGACCCCCGAGCCGGGCTGCGGGCATGTTTCGAGCTGCCCTACACGCTTAGGTGTCCGGGGTCTCTCCATGAGAACAGAGTTGCCGTGCGGTTTTCTTCGAAACCGTGGTTTCAAAGCACACTGGCGGGGGACGCACTTTATAATTTCTGTAGGAGGGAAATCATGGGGAGGAAGGGAGCTCTGCAGAAACCCAGTCACCCCAAAGACCTCTGGACCTGGAAAATGTAGCATTGTGCCAAGCCACCGTCAGGCAGCCCCCAGGCGCGGGAGAGGAAAAGGTAGGGGGGCGCGGAGAAGGTGCAGAGGGTGCAGGAAGGAGGGAGAAGGCCAAAAAGAGAGAGAGAAAGAGAGACAGAGAAGCAGGGACGAAGGACAGAGGGGAACGAAGACTCGGAAAGAGGGGCGCCTGGCGGGCTCAGTCGCTGGAGTGTGCGACTCCCGATCTTGGGGTTGTTGAGTTTGAGCCCCAGGCTGGGCGCAGAGATCGCTGGAAAAAAAGAACCGGATAAACTTAAAAAAGCGACTTGGAAGGAAAGGGGACATATGGGGGGCGAGCAAACAGTCTCCACGGCGTGCGTTCTGCTCCCCGGCCGCGGCCCTCGAGGACCCAGGAGAGGAAAGGGCTCGGGGCTGCGCCGTCCTCCGTGGGAGTCACCGTCCGACACACTCTTAGGTTATTCGTGTCACCGAGTTTCATTTGAACACGGACGTGAGGGGATAAAGGCCTCTTGGGGGAGAAGAAATGGGGCTCCCGAAGCCCCGGCATGTCCTCTCGCACTGGGAAATGAGGGAACTAATAGAGATCTTCAATTTTGCTTCGGGTCTGGAACCTCAGAGCTGAATCGCAGGGACTGGATGACACCAGGCCGTCGGCAGACGCGTGCACTGGCTCGGCGCGGGCGCCTCTCTCCTCTCGTTGCGCCTCCATCCCCAGGGGCGGCCACTACACCCAGCTCGGCTTACGGGTGGGAAGACTGCGGCGTAGGCAGCTCAGCCGGCTTGTCCGACGTCGCACAGCCCGTGCGCGTGGAGCTCGGGCTCTAAACCGCGTCCCTGGACTCGAAGTGTTCGGTTTCTCCCGGTCACCCTGCTCCGTAGCCCGATCTCCGGAACGTAAGAGCAGAGAATAAAGTGGGAAAAGACGGTGGTGGTGTTTGAAGAGTAAGGAAAGACAGGGACGTCCATCCTCTAGGGTGTTTTTTTTCTCTTCCACCAGTTACCTCTTTGTTTTCGAGGCTGTTCCACACTCTATGGAGCGGCCGCCGTGTGTACGTCTCGACACAAAAATTGGGCAAACGCATGAGACACACACGTAACAGGAGGGCAGCGTCTGGAACGCAGCCGTGGTACCTGCTGCCCCTTGGCAAGGCTCTTGGGCAGGCCTGGGGAGGGGGGCCAGGAACCGTGACGGGGGAGCGCTGCCTTCTGGAATACGGCAAGCTTCTCGCCCGCCGTGGTCCCCAGCCTGCCAGCTGGGAGAGGGTGTCGTGCCGCGGGTGTGAAACCCAGAGGCCAAAGGCAGGTGCCTCAGGCACCAGGAAAAACCCAAAAAAGAAGGAGGCAGGTGGAGACGGGAACAGGAAAGACGGAGTAGCAGGGGTGGGTGAGGCGGGCGCCAGCCTGTCACTGGCTTCAGCATCCCCCTCAGGTTGGATAAATCAGCATTTGGGGTTTGGGTTGGTTTTTCTAAGATGTATTTATTTGAGAGAGAGAGAGAGAGAGGAGAGAGAGGCAGAGGAGGGAGAGAGGGAGGGGGAGAGACAAGAGCCGAGCCTCACCACCCCGCGGTCAGGACCTGAGGCGAAATGGAGAGTCGGTGGCTTAACGGATGGAGCGGCCCAGGCGCCGGCCAGACCAGCACTCGCGGGCGGGCAGTAGACGCAGCCGACCTCAGGACCTTGGTCAACACCCTTGCGTCTAAGTGAAACACCGTGTCTACGACTGCTAGGCCCTCGGACCAACCCCTGCACTTTGTGCTGAGGGTTAGGGTCACTAAGCCTTGGCTTTGACGTCCTGAGGCTCTGAAAACACAGGGCGGGGGAGAGTCACTTGGCCGCATGCGTGGGAGTGAAGGACGTGTCGTTACAGGGGCGATCCTTCCGTTCGCAGGCTCTGTTGTTGTTTAATATTAAGAGAAATAGTCCCCGACCACGTAAAGACATCAGAGAACAATAGAGAGTATCTCTAAACATCCCAAACCTCACACACCGCCAAATGCTTGCTGTCAAATTAGGAAGGCCCCACGATGGCCAGTACGTGGGTTTGGGCACAAGCATGAGGATCCCGGGATCCCCCAGAGCCAAAGGGGAGGTGCCGTCATCAACGCCCCTTTTCTTGCCAAAGAGGGAGACGAGCTCTGAGCCTTCGCCTTGGGCCTTCCTCCCACTGGCGCCAGAGCCCGGGCTCCTTACCCCTGCCCTCAGCCTCGTCCCGACGTTGAAACAAACACGTCCTATGTGCAACATGTTACCCGAAGTTCCTTAGAATCGCATGTCACACACCAATTTTCAATTAAAAAAAAAAAATCTATAAACCAACACGGCATACCCGTCAGCCACACCGTGCATCCTCGGAATCCGCCCCTGGTGCCGACCACCTGTCCTCGCTTGTTCCTGCTCACGTGGTGCGCCTGATAGACGACGTTGGTGGATTTCTGCTGGCTTCCCTACGGAACAAGACCAAGCCCAGGATCGTGTCAATGAAACAATGCAATACGTAGACATGTGACGAAACGATCAAACGACAGGTGGCACGAACAGTCATCCCTCGCCGGAACTCCTCTCCTAGGACTGGCGCCCAGAGTGACAAGTATTAATTAGGAAAAGACGCTGCCCTTAGAACACGCAGCATGACCCCCTGAGCGTAGACCTTGGGGGAGACGGCCACTGACGCGCTGCGAGAGCCCTGGTTTGGGGCCATTCACAGGTGCGCAGCTCGGCCGGTCCTCGTCTCCGTAGGTGCTGCTCTTGCCCAAATCCTGCGGATGCTGCTGGAAAACAGCCCCAGGGAGGGCAGCGGTGGGCAAGCACGCGGGAGAGAGCCAGGTGAGACCCGCGCGGGACGCCCCGGGAACCATGGCAGCGAGGACCCGCGCTCGCGGTGACGGCAGCGGTATCAGGGGGACAACCATCCCGGGGAGAA
Organism: Canis aureus; assembly: GCF_053574225.1. Lineage (NCBI taxonomy): Eukaryota > Metazoa > Chordata > Mammalia > Carnivora > Canidae > Canis > Canis aureus. The sequence continues at coordinate 38,271,053 of NC_135637.1, forward strand.
GCTGGCGGTCTCTTCTAAAGCTAAATACTTACGTCCCCAATGACTCGGCGAGCGCACGCGCAGGCCTTTACTCCAGGGAAAACACGTATCCGCAAAAAGACACATACAACTTTATTTGCACAAGAACTGCGCCTCGCCAAGTAACCATCCACGGGGAAACAGGTGACACGCGCCCGCACGCACACCCGGCCCGGTCAGAAGCGCACTTGTCCTTGGGGGTCCTTGGGAGAATATCCCCACGGCGACATTGCTCCTGGCATTGGGGAATCTGCCCTGATCTCGGAAGAATGCTTCTTGTTTGCCTACATTTGCCTTGGTACAGCAGCAACGGGCCTCAAGGATCCCTTCCCAGCGGGACGAGCAGAGCAGTGCTTTGCAAAAACTTCATTCTTCAGCTCTGTGGGCAACTGTCCTTAAGCTGCCTGTATCCACGAGCAATGAACAGTCTCCTTATACTCCGCCCACAATCTCGTCTGCTTGAAGTACATATCCTCTCGCTTGGTTCCCTCTGAACCCGAACTGCAACTGTTGAGCATCCCCATAAGAGACCTTCTTAGACTTAAAGGCAGTAATGCGATTTTCCCTTACCTATTTATTTTCTTTTTTTTTTTAAATTTTATTTTATTTTATTTATTTATGATAGTCACAGAGAGAGAGAGAGAGGCAGAGACACAGGCAGAGGGAGAAGCGGGCTCCATGCACCGGGAGCCTGATGTGGGATTCGATCCCGGGTCTCCAGGATCGTGCCCTGGGCCAAAGGCAGGCACCAAACCACAGCGCCACCCAGGGATCCCCCCTATTTATTTTCTTAACCTGATTTTCTGTATTTTCCCATGGTCAATACTTGTGGAGAGTTTTAAATTTTATAAATTAAAATTCAGTTCAATTAAAAAAAACACGCACTGTTTGCTTTGGTTCGATCTCACCGAACATGTACACCCACGATGGGCTTTGGGTTATATGTAAATTTTACCAAACACCAAAAAATAGAGCCGTTAAAAAAAAAAGTAAGCCAGGGATGCCTGGGTGGCCCAGGCCGTGACCCCGGGGTCCCGGGATCAAGTCCCGCGGCGGCTTCCTGCATGGAGCCTGCTTCCCCCTCCGCCTGTGTCTCTGCCTCTCTCTCTGTGTCTCTCATGAATTAATAAATAAAATCTTAAAAAAAAAAAAAAAAGAAAAGAAAAGAGTAAGCCAACAAGGGGATACACACCCAGACTCAAGTGCTGGAATTCTCTCGCTCAAGAGACAGGCCTCGGGTCCCACTCATACCTGACGCCAGGTGTGGCCGCCCACCTGTGCACACGAGCACCGCCCGGAGCTTAATTTGTCCACAAAGGTCTTTCTTTCCCCGCCTCTTTTGGCTGTTTTCTTCTTTTTTTTTCCCCCCTCCCTACAGGCAGTGATCCAGAATAAACCCTAAACTTTGTTAATCTATGGAAACTTTGTGAAGATCTTGTAAACTGCGTCCCCAACCAAGCGCTTGGTGTTCAAAACCAGGTCGGAATCCGGCAGAAGGAGCTTCTCCTTTAGTGTCTAAGAGTTCGCCTCTGAACCTTTTGGGTTTTTTTTTATTAGTGGAGTCTTCATCGCAGGTGCTCATACGGGGTATCTCCCATTCCAGCAGTGTTTATTATTTTTTTTCCGGCAGTGTTTAAACAAACACAGTCTTTTCAGACGGCCGGGTCCTGGGCTTTTTGGTTCTGCAGAGAGCACTTGGTTTCTTATTTATCTTATATTTACCCTTGATTCTCTCCAAAAGGCAAACAAAATAGATGTTTTGAATGATATTTGAACTGCAAAGGGGCGGGGCAGCCAAAAACTTTGCTTTGCTGAAACCTTTACTCCCTGCGAGAGACCATATGGGGCTCGAAGCCAGGGAAAGACAGTGGCTGTCAGGAAAAGAATTCTCTCTATGGAAAACGCAGTCCGTGGTGAAGAAAGAAAATGTTTGCGTCCCTGCGGGTGTAAACCGAGCACGCAGACCCCCTTGGCACCTGCCCTCTCTCTCAGTGTCGCTCGGCACAAACCGCATAGTTGGTGGTGTACTCCTTTCCTACGTCCCCAAATAGAATTTGGCAAAAATCCCTACCTTTTCCCAGGTCGCCGGCCCAGAATCCGCCCCCCCCCTCCCCCCAGCGTGTGCACGTGTGGCCTGAACATGGGCTCTGGAGTCCAGCAAACCTGGCTTTGAAACCTTCTCTGGGATCCTGGGCACGTCAGTGACATCACAGCCTCCGCCCCCCGCTCTGTAACCCGGGCCGGAACAGTCTCCTCCTGCGGTTGCTGAAAGGACTAAATAAAAGGATTTTCTCTAGAAAGGAGCAAGGCAAACACAGCACCCAGCAGGGCCCCCGAGCTCCGGGGCGCAGGTGGCATCTGGTCTACCTGGAGAGATGGGGTAGCTCGTCTCAATCGCCCAGCGTGACAGGCGTGGGGCCTGGGGCCTGGGGACCTGGGGCTCAGCGTCAAAGTCAGAGCCCGCGCAGGACGGTCCTTTGCTGCGGGAAGAGTCGCGCACGTAGCCCCACGCCACCGCCCGGCTCCAGTTCTTGTTCCCTTCCACCCAAAGTGCGGCCAGGAAACACACGTTCCGCGGCGGACTCACCAGTCACCAGCTCGAGGTCTCCTCTTTGTACCCCAGACCCCCGCTCCCAGCTGGGAGCCGGCCGGCTGGGTCATGACCCCTTAGTTTGCGGCACAGGGTGGCCTTTGCCCCAGGTCGGCGTTGCGCGCTGCTGCTGCTGCGGGACCTTGTCACACGGCCCCGCCAGGTCCACCCCTCAGTCCCATTGGCAACGCGCAGGGGGAGTGCCCAGAGAGCTCCTGGGCCCCGGGGGGGGGGGTGCTGGCAGGAAGCCTCAGCCTTGACGCTGCGGGACTGGAGCCAGGGCCCCATGGCAGGGTCCCCGGGCGCCCGGGCAGGGCTGGTGGGGTCTGTGTCCTGGGAACGCGCTGGAAGGCGCTGGAAGGCGCTGGAAGGCAGGCGGCCAAGCAACCAGGAAGCAGGAAACCCAGCGCCAGGTTGGGGATTTCCCTGAGCCCCAAGGCTTGGGTGACACTTGCACAGTATCTGTGACAAAGGACGAGCAAGTGCTTGGAATTCTATAGCCCTGCGTCCCCAGCGGCGCTTCCCGGTCCCTCTGAACTTGGCCCTGGCGCCACCGGGCTGGTGTCACGGGGGTGGGGACGGCCGGCGCCCCACAGCTCCCCGCCTGCAAGCGGGGCCCACCGGCCAGGTGACCCGGTCTCTGCACCCGGACGCTGCGGCCAAAGCCCCAAACCCCGAGCAGCCGGGCTTCCTGAGTGGGGCCAGGTCTCACCCCTGCCTCCCCGGGGCTCCCAGGCCCAGCTGGGTCACTTCTGCGACACGCTGCCACCCCGGGGAGGACCTCATGACATCGCACATATTGGGGCTTTGGGCGCCGCGTGAAAATGTCGGGAATTCGAAACACGGTTCTCACGTCGTTTGCATGACTTAATAGCACGAGCAGCTTCAAACGGTCAATGATCATCAACGTGTGTCTTTCCTTTGATATTACTCCTTGGGGCCTGTGACCCCAAATGAAACGCCTGCGCGTAGAGTCGTGAACTGCGTCACAGCTCCCATGATGCGTCGCCGATTCACTTTCCAGGACGACAGAGCCCAGGTACCCGGCTACCCTATACTTGCTCCCAAATAATCCAACTAATCTGTTGGGTTTGCAGTTTTACTGTTTTCTCCCCCAGAGTAGTTACCGGCAAGAACAGGCATTTCCACGCAGTAAGTCACGCGTGCCATTAGTTCGCTTGTCTCTTCTCATGCAAATCAACAATCCGGACGACGACCTCATTCGCTTTTTCAAAATGCATTTTTGTTCTTTGTGTATTTTGTATAGTAAAAATTTTATTAGTCGTATACTTTTTGTTCACTTGCTTTTTTGATGTTACTTTATCGCAGATCGCGTAGATTATGACGTGTATTACACGTGCTATAGCATAGTAAATGGTATTTTAAGAATACGTAATATTCCTATTGTCTTTGATGGCTTCCGTTTGATCATCGGTTACAGCTGGGCCAAACAAGCTCTTCTGACTCCTACCTATTTTGATATGATTAAATTAACTATTAATTTTATTTTATTTTTGCTACATCTGACATTCGCATGTGCTAGATGCTTATATGGATCGACTTCATTTCTTTCTTTCATTATATCCAGTGATCTCGTTATATTATAACTGATTTCCCATTACTTTCAAAAGTTTTTAATACTGTGAACCTATTTCTAGAATTCTTGCGTATTTATAATTCTTCTATGTCTGCAATTTACGTATTCTTAAGAATCTCTATGGACGTTTTCCCTTGGTGTTGTCACCTACGGTTCTGGGGGCCGTTGTTCTGTGACGTGTTTTAAAAATTCAAAGATAGGGGATCCCTGAGTGGCACAGCGGTTTGGCGCCTGCCTTTGGCCCAGGGTGTGATCCTGGAGACCCGGGATCAAGTCCCACATCGGGCTCCCGGTGCATGGAGCCTGCTCCTCCCTCTGCCTGTGTCTCCGCCTCTCTCTCTCTCTCTCTCTCTCTCTGTGACTATCATAAATTAAAAACAAAAAAAAAAATTCAAAGATAAAAATTCTTTCTTTAAAAACCTTTCTCAATATTAGTTTGTTCTAAAATATATTCCTCCATGGAAATAAAATCATCCAAGTTTTCTTCACAACGTTCCAAGCGGCTGCTTCTTGCCTCGATCCGAAGAAGTCCAGGGGAGCCCGGAGACGCTTGTGGCAGGGTAACCAGAGCCCGACGGCCCTCGGGGTGGACTCGCTGCCTCTCCCCCCGTAGGTCAGCCTCTCCTTTGCCATCGGAGTCCCTTGGCTTACGTGAAGGCCACAGACCTCACCCTGGGCCATGACCACTTTTCTTACACAACCTACTCCCGTCTGGGCCTTCAACCCTGTGCACCATCCAGAACAAACCAGCCTCCTCCGAGCTCTGGGCCCGCACTGGCCTTGCTGGTCACCCCGTAATGTCCTCTTCCCTGCGAGTCTGCGGACTCACCCCTGGACGTGTGGCCTCAACACGGAGCCTCTGCCCGTCTTGCCGTCGGCGGCGGGCTTAGCTCTCCCGCTGACCCCGCAGGAGCCTGCGTCTGCTGACAGCGCTTCCCAACTTAATCGTAAACGTCTCAAGGGGGTATTTGTTCAAGATACAGATTCCCAGGACCGACCCCCAGAGACTTGTGACTCGGTTGGCCTGGGGTGAGGCCCAAGACACCATGGCTGGCTGGCTGGTTGGCTGGTCGGTTCTGGGAGTGCTCGGATGATTGGACGCGCCGGCCAGTCGCGGGAATGCTAACCTGTGTCAGAGAATCCACGGCGACCGCGGCATTCTGCCGACGCGTCCGTCTGCCTCACCCGCCTAGGAGCTGCGTGGGCGCCGCTCCCCCTGGACCCCGTGTCTGCTGTCCCGGGGGAGCTGACGGTTCGCTGAGCGGCTAGGAAGTGTTTGCACTCAAACTAACGTGCCGTGCCCGTGACAGCTCGTGAAACGCGATCTGTTATTCGAACGTCGATTAGGGGCAAAGGCAGAGGGCCGGGCACGGAGATGCTCTCGGAAGAAGGCGGCAGCCAGGGTGGGACGATGGGTCACAGGAACGTCGGAAATCTTTTCAAAATCTCGGCACAGTTACAGGCTGGGAGGCAGCCGCGCCGACGAGTCCCGTCAGGTGAATTCAACAATATTAATGAGACTCACCCACAGGCTCCGTGCTCAGCAGGGTCTGCTTGAGGCTCCCTCTCCGTCCCCCGCTGCCCCTCCCCTGCTCTCGTGCTCTCTCTCAAATAAATAAATAATAATAATAAATCTTTTAAAAAAAACGGCCCTACAGATAAGCAGACGTTCCGGCCCCCACGCACCTCCGTAGCCGGGAGCAGCCGAAGGCCCGCTCCACAGGTGAGGAGCACGGGCTACGCGGGCAGGACTGCGGGCAGGTGCATCCTGCTGGTGCAGCTGCCAGCCACATGCCTTTGAGCGCATCACCCAGCCCCTCGGTCCTCCCCTTGCACAAGGACTGGCGATGCACAGTCGCTGCGTCCCTGAGCTGTGGGAGGGTTAGGGGAGCAAATGTACGTAACACGGCAAGGCCTGACCGAGGGTCGAGCCCTCCTGAAGGTTAGCTACGGTTAGAAGAAGAGCCGTAATGCGTGATAATTAAACTAGCTATTATTACTAATAACATAATTATAATAACAAGAATTAAGTGGCTGTTACAGCTCAGATCATCAAGGCAGCCCTGGGGCTTCCCCTGCCACGGAACAGGGCGGCGATCCCTGCAAAGGCGGGCGATCTCCGCTCTGCGAACCCCCCTCCTGCGCTGCCTTCCTGACCCCAAACAGCACGGGGCCCTCTCTCCTGGGCGCACATGCACTGTTGTGTCTACGCGCCGCAGCACATGTGACATGACCTGCCGTGGTCCGTCCTTTGTCACCTTAGAGCTTCTAAAGCCGCGCCCGAGCCCCTCGAAACATCGCCTCATCGCGGCCACTTCACAGACGGCAAGACTGAGGCTCCGGGGCGGTCAGGGTGCTCCCTACTACTGCCAACAATGCCGCAGCGAACTGCCACACGCCTCGTCTCCCACGTGGGAAGATATGTCAAGGGGACGAAGACTCGGAAGCGGGATCACTAGGCCAATCGGTTGGTCATTCGTAATATGGAGACAGAGCATCAAATCGCCCTCCACGGAAGGTGTGTGCTGCTGGGAATTACCCCAGTCTACACATTCACCGTCACGCCTGAGCTCCAGGTTCCCCCCGGCCCTGGCGCAGAGCAGGTGATCCAGACTTTTGGATTTCCTCTAAGCTAATGGATGGAAAAGGGTATTTCACTATGTCTGTACTTCGCATCTCCATTACTGTGAGTGGTGCTGCACACGTTTTATGATGTTAGGATTGTACTTCCTTTATTTATTTATTTTTAGACTCTCACTTACGCCCTTCTTCCATTTTCCCACTGCATATTTTTTTTGTCTTTTCCCAATTCATTTATAGGAGCTCTTTATATTTGTGGTAATCTCCCCATTCGTTCTTTGTTTCTCGACTTTATGACTGGTATTACTCGTGGCTTCCCTTCTGACGTTGCTGGCCGTAGAGTTAGTGTTTTTTTGTTTGTTTGTTTGTTTTAAGATTTTATTTATTTATTCATGAGAGAGAGAGAGAGGCAGAGACACAGGCCGAGGGGGAAGCCAGCTCCATGCAGGGAGCCCGACGTGGGACTCGATCCCAGGTCTCCAGAACCACACCCTGGGCCGAAAGCAGTGCTAAACTGCTAAGCCACCTAGGCTGCCCAGAGTTAGTGTTTTTAGTGCAGTTAAATTTATCAATCTTTTAATTGATACTGTAATTTTTTTGGTTATATGACAGCTTGGACACAACTGGTGGGATCGACTGTGAGCATGCCTTCAAGCAAGAAAAGTAAGAAAAGAAAAACAATGTTGTTTTGCTCAGTCTTACAAAAAAAAAAGTCCGAATAAAAAAGACTGGTTGGGTTTTTGTTTCTTAGAAATTTCTATGATTCATAAAAAAAAAAAGAAATTTCTATGATTCTTAAGGATTTTCCTCCGAAGAAAAGAGAATATATAACCTCAATGGTAAATAGGACTTTTAAAGTCCTTACAATCCTGAGATTTGACGGATTTGTGAGTCTATCAAGCGCACTAGTCTGTTTTATCATTATATCTTGAAAAATAATAAAACATACTGTTGTAACAAACAAGGAGAAGTTCTACATGCCTTTTTTTTTTTTAATTTGAGAGAGAGAGAGAGAGCACGTGCACACACGAGTGAGGGAAGAAGCAGAAAGAGAGAATCTGGAGCAGGTTCCACGCTCGGTACGGAGCCTGACATGGGGCTCGATCTCACAACTAGGAGACCATGACCTGCGTAGAAATCAAGAGTGAGGTGCTTAACGGGCTGCGCCACCCCGGCGCCCAGCACGTGCCTAATTCTGGAGAAACAGATGTTCATTAGCTTCTCATTTAGTGCTATTGTAAATGAAAGTGTTGCGATGAATTATACATTCAGTTTCAGCATCTCCAAGTCTAGGATGTATCCGGTAAAAGGAAAACCTAACCAACCCACACTGAGGTCCCTAAAGAGCCCACAATAATTTTAGTTTACGGTAAGGCTCCAGGTTGTACGCATCCACTGTCCCCGTGATAAATTCAACCTGTGAGAAACGAGGGTATTAAAGAGGTGTAACTCATCTGATGAGAGATTTAGAACAAACTAGTATATGAAGGAGGGAAGGCGACACTGCGCCTAGTGGGGCAGTTTTAAATCAGATAATTTAGTAGATGACATCAAACTCCGATAAGACCATGTGCAATTTCCTGTTCAATCATCGCTTCTTATTGACGTGGGAGTCACCTTCCAGGTAGGTGGATGCCAGTTCCTTTACCAGGTAAGTGGGCTAGACTCGTAAGTAAGCTAACCAGCTAAAATCTAAGTCTCAGTCACGCTCTGTGCACACACGTGAGCCTGCGTCCCGTCTGACCTGGGTTACGAGCAGCATGAACCCATCACGTGCCGTGCCTCCTGTATTCCTCTAATTTTTTTCAAATAATACTCATCGAGCACCAGCTACATGCCAAAGAACGTGCCAGGGGCTGTGGGCACAACAGCAAGAGACGTGCACAAGGCCGCCTACTGAGCCTCCGAGACCACCTCCCGGCCCAACCATTGTTCAGAAAAATACTCAGAAAACATCAATTGATTGAAATCATACTGAAAATATATTGCCAGAGTTGCCAGATTCAAAAAATAAAAAATACTGTATGTCCCGTGCAGTATTTGGGACACACTAAACATCATTCATTGTTGGGACGCCTGAGTGGCTCAGGGGTGGAGCGTCTGCCTCCGGCTCAGGCCGTGACCCCGGGTCCCGGGATCGAGTCCTGCATCGGGTCCCCGCGGGGAGCCTGCCTGCTCCTACCTCTGCCTGTGTCTCTGCCTCGCTCCCTGTGTCTCTCAGGAATAACTAAAATCTTAAAAAAATAAAAATAAAAATCATTCGTTGTTCATGTGAAATTGAAACGTGACTGGAAATGTCGTATGTTAGCTGGCATCCTGCCAGGCCTTCCTCCTCAGAACACTGGGCCCGGCCTGGCACTGACCCCACAGCCTGAGCCCTGGGCATGTGTGTCGCGGCACCTCGTTCCTCTACACTCCGTGCGTAAGAATCTCTCTTTCCAGAGTCTTCAAGGGGAGGCCTCGGTGGCAGCCACAGCGAGAGGGCAGTTTAGAAGCTGCTAGAAACAACTAGAAACAACGGGTGGTCGGGAGCCGTGGGCATCCCCCCAGGAGACGGAGGTTTTACCAGTTCTCATGTTTTCAGACATCACAATTTTTCAAAGTTCAGGTCATGCTTCCCAGCAGGCCCCAGGAGCCCGGAGGAGGACCGCGCAGCATTGGCACGTGGCCTGGAAGCTGGCTGGGGGCGGCTGGGGTGCGGCTGTGTCTGTCTGTCTGTCTGTCTGTCTGGAGTCACCTCCGGATCCAAGAGCGCGCTCTGCCCCGGGAACTGTACCTCCCCCCTCCCCGCCAATGAGTGAGACAGCTTTTCTTTTTTTTTTTTTCTTGTTTTTGGAGAACTGCCACTCTCCCCACGGGCAAGGCTCACAGATTCCACCGTGGAAAGAGTGTCTGGAAGAAAAGCACGGAGGGAAGGCGGTGTCTCGGCGGCGGCCGCGCTGTGACTTCAGGGAGGCCACGGGGAGCGCCCACCCGCGGACCAGCCGGCCCGTGTCTGCCCACGGCCGCCCACCCATCAGCCTCGTCCTGAGCCGCAGGCCTGGGCCCATTGCGGAGGGTGCGCTGCGGGGGCTTTGTCTTTGTGGGGCTCGTGGGAACATGTGCCCCGGGTCAGCCGCTCCCCGCCCACGCTCGGACCTCGAGGACCCACTCGTGTCCTCCAAGCACCACCATGCGTGCCCACCTCCCCACGTGTGTCCTCACTCCACGCGTGTCCTCCAGGTGCCGCCACCCTCCTCCCTCCTCCCTGACTGCACCCTCATCCTCAGCCACGCATGTCCTCATCCTCCCCCCACACATGTCCTCCACCTACGGCCACGCGCGCCCTCCATCTGCCCACGCCCGCCCCGTCCCTGCCCGGCCCTGCACGGCCTCCAGCAGCAGCAGCGGGCTCCTGCGACTCGGGGCGGGACGGGGCACGCAGGGGGCACGGGGACGGGCCCTTGTGCGATGGGCACGTTCCAGCCTGGCTGTGACACGGGGGCACGACCACGCGTGTCCGAGGGGCCTCGGCGCCTGGCGTCCCCGCACTGACCTGGCGGGATCCCACGCTGCGCAGATGGCACTTCCAGAAAGCTCCGTGTGAGGAGCACCCGGGGAAACCCAGAGTTAGGCCGTCCACGCAGCCAGCCTCCCCCGCAGTCCTTGATCCCTGCAGCACACCGGGGGCTCGGTGGCCTCCCACACTCACCCTGAGCGCCCCCCGTTCGCTCGTGTCTGAGACGGTGGCAGGGATTTCAAAGGCAGCGCTGCGGGGCGCGGGCTACATGGGTGCACGCAGCGCGCTGCACGCTCTGGGGTCCCCTCCTCTGGCACCGCGGACCCTTCGCCCTGGGACACTGCCCCACGCGGGCCGGCGTCAGCCACCTCGCCCGACCCGGTTCCGACAACCAGGATGCGGCCCCGGGGACAGGCCCGGCCGGCGGCGAGCCCCTGGGCCCAGCCACGACAACGGAGGCCACGCGGCCGCACAGCTCCTGGGGGCGCGGGACGCCAGACCCGGGGCGGGCGTAAACACACAGCCCCACGCGTGCAACGTCCAAGCCGAGCAAAACGAACCCGATGGAGCGCGAGTCGGTGAGCGCCGGGCCTCCCGCCGGGTGCTGCCCGCACAGGTGTGCTGGGACGGTGCGCGGGGCGGGACGGGCGAGGCACAGGCTTCCCCGTGTGCGTATGTCATGCCTCAGCAAGAGTTCAGAGCCGTGGGCTCGCTGCCGGGGCAGGACGCAGGGCGCCGCGGTCCCCGAGGGGGCGGCCCAGCAGGCTGCTGACTCACTCCTCGGCCGGGCCTCCTCCGGGCCCACCCTGCGCTGAGACATCAGGGAGACAGAAATCCAGTGTGTCCCGCTCATGAATGGCACCTTGTTCCTGGGGTACTTTGTCGCCCCGGTGCCAAACCCACGAAAGCCACCACCGCTCTCCCCACCCCGCCCGTCTCCAGTTCAGCCTCCCAAAGCCCAGGCCTGATCTAATTCGGAGTGAGGCTGAGCTCAACGAGAGGACCCAGGAGGGCTGGCCTCAGCTCCCCCCTCCCGTGTCCGCGGGGGCGCCCGGCGCTGCTGGCTGTGGCTGCACAGTGGCCCGAGCTGCACCCCCCCTCCCCGCCCCGCCGGCTCAGAGGGCTCCGCCACCAAGGCCCGGCCTCGCAGAGCCCACCAGAGCCAAGGGTGGAGTCTGTGGTCACGATGACCTTTGATCCACGCAGAGGTCGTGGACGCGAGCCCCAGGCTTCCTGATCTGACCGATGAGTTCACTCTCCACGCAGCTGAGCCTCTGAAAGGCTCCACGTGTCCGGAGTTACGAGCAGCCCTCAGACCTCGCCGCCGTGGACGCACGTCCCAGCTGCAAATAAACGAGACGCCGACGACGCTTGCCGGTGTCCTAGGTCTCCGCACATCGCGAGTGGGGCGCTAGCTGCGGGTGATTCCACACCATCTTCTCAAGGCTGTTCGTAGAGGGCGTAGCCTGGATAACAGAGGGGGCGTCTCCACGGGGCCAAGGACTAGGCGGCCCAGTGCCCATCTGTAGAAGGTTCAGGGTCCCTGAGCGAGGCTTCCTCTCCTGCGTCGTGACCCGCAGCCCGTGCAGGTATCCAGATGCCTCCATCACTCGCCCGGGGGAGAGAGGGCAAGGAAAGCCAACACAAGCTGACGTCCGGACTGCCTGCTGCGCTACGAGTAATAAAGTCCCTTGTCCCTACCCCACGGGTCTCATGTTTTCTGCCTGGAAACCACGGCAAGCTGACGTTTATTGGATTGTGAGTGGGATAAAGTTACGGACCCTTCACAGGCCTTAACCATACACATTGGGACGGAGGGAGGGACGGAGGGAGGGAGCTACGGTTTTCTGTTTTTTGAAAAGCAAATCTAGCCAATCACTCAGGTCTCTTGGCTGGTGGCAGTGATACTTTAGTTTTCCTTTAGTTTAGTATCCTTCCGGGGATAGTCCAGGCATTTGTAACTGTAGGTATCTTGTTTCTTTTTTCCTTTCCAATGTTACCAGGCTAGAACTCTGTTTTGCACTCTGCCCATTTTTTTCTTTTCTTTTTTTTTTTTTTTACTTAAAAAAGTGCTCGGAGATCTTTCCATATTGGTCTATTTAGGGGATACCGCATTCTTTTTTAAGAAGTGCAAACCAGTCAGTACTACGGCTGTATTATCGTAAGAAACTGGGACCGAGGATATTAGCAACGCAGTCCTTCCCTGGATTGGTATTTAGGGTGTTTCCAACTCTTCTTTACAAAATGCTGCCAAGAATATCCCTGCACATATGTCAGTTTACCCGTTTGCAAGATCTCTATGGGGAAAAAAAGTTTTGGAATTTGACTCGCTAGCTCAAAACCTATGCTCTATTTTAATTCTCACAGATACTTCCGACCATCTCTATGACAACCGTCCCAATATACACCTCCACCTACACCCTTGCCAATACTCATGTCGCCTTCAGTTTTTACCTGTGTGCCAATCTGATAGGTGAAAAGTGAAATCTCAAAGTTTTAATTTGTATTTCTGCTAATGAATGAGATTGAGCACCTTTTCATATGTGTAAGAGCCACTTGCATTTCTTTTCCTGTGAATTTCATATTCTTTCACCACTTTTTTTTATTGATTGCTGATTTTTTATTTATTTATTATTTATTTATTTATTTATTTATTTATTTATTTATTTACTTATTTTGGGTAGGAGTGCTCTATCTAGTGGAAAGCATCCCCATGTCTCCTATGAGTTACAAATTTCCCCCCTGGGCTGTTGTCTTTTGACTGTGTTTTAATTAAAAAAAAAAAAAAAAAAAAACACTTTGGCATCTAATTTTAAAAATGGTTTATATTAACCTGTATTTGTGCACGAGTGTGTGCACAGTATCTGTGTTTGCATCACACTTAGAAATGCTTCCGGGTTATGAGACTATAAACGATCCATGTTTACCTCTTGTAGCTTTATGATTTTATTCTTTTATGCTTAAATCTTTGCTTCACCGAGCCTTTTCAAAGTAAGTTCTCAAATCATACCTTAAAATGTTTTATCTTTATTCATAAGGCTAAGTATAGCTAAAAAAAAAAAAAAATGATTGTTATCTCAACTTTGTGATCACATTTTTCTTATCTCTATCCTGGGCAGGGAGACTTTAAAATCAATCGGCCTTCAATATGGATTGGTTTAAGGTATAGTCCACATAGAGGCGTGTAACATAAACCTCATTAGAGTTAATGTTTTCCTATAAAGAGGACAGATACGCCTCTAGTGGTAACTGGGTAAAGAGATTGTGCTCTGCAATATTTTGAGATTATATCACCTATGAAAATGAAAATGGTCCAAAAGAGGCACATACAGCTTCCTTGAGGAGGAAATTCACTTGGCAGCGCTCCAGGCTGATTCTGCAGCTGGTGAGAAGCTTGGATAATTCTCTATTCTTGTTTACCCTGCTTCCAAGACGCCAAGCCATTTGTTCTCTGTCATTTTTTCTTTTTTTAAGTGAGCTCTATGCCCACCATGGGGCTTGAACTCACAACCCTGAGAGCAATAGCCCCGTGCTCCACCCACTGGGCCGGCCAGGCACCCGTGTTCTCTCTACCATCTTTGGTGCCAAGGTCTCCCGACCCTCAAGAGGTGAAATTTGCTTTCCTTCCTGATGGTTGTATACAATTATAGTAAAAGGACAATTTTTCATTTCTTTTAGGCTTAGTATAGGTGAACACATAGTTTTCAGAACAGTTGCAACCAAATTCCCTTCAAAGTAAGACAGAAGGAAAAAGAAAGGTGCCGCCCTAAAGAAACCAACTGGAAAGCACCGAGCCTACCATTAACTTGAGAACTGCCTTGCGCCTGAGTCATCTCATCTCTTTAAGCCGAAATATGTGTAATAAATGTCTACTTTTTCTTTTATTTACCGCATCAAGAATGAATAATCTCTGTGAAGCTAAGTGCTAGATTACTTATCACTAATTTTTAAACCTAAGGAGATAAGTAAAGTTGACCAAAATCCATACCCAGGAAAACTGAGGCAAGAAAACACACAATGGGTGGAAAAGGCTTGGTTATGAATTAATTGGATTCATTCTAAGTAATTTTAAGTGACAAGCACAAAAGACATAAAGGGGCAGCATCTCTGCCCAGGAGGTACGTCCAGAGACGTTTCCCCAGAGACGCTACAGTGACACTGACAACTCACCAGGCAAAGGCATTTTGGGACAGTTGTTCCAACCCGGGTTCCTAATACTCCAGTCCATCAAATGTGACAAAGGAATTCCTTTAGATGTATTCCTGGCAGAACACAAGGCTCAATGGCGAGGACCGGACACCTGACGATCCAGAATCACAAGCTACTTAGCAAACACGGGCCACTCTCTTGATTGTGATACAAGAATGGGGCAAGTTTCCAAGGATAAATAGTTACCACAGCCAAGAACAGCTGATGAAAAGATTGCTCTCCAGGTTTTTCCAGAAAGCTATCTGCTCGTTAGGTAATGGTAAAACCGGACGGGCCTGGCAAGCGCTTAAACATTCCAGTTGCAATATTTAATTTTAAATATTCCACGAGGATGCAACAATCACAGCAGTCTGCCTTAGCTGGGAAATGGCCTAACATTTCTGGAGGACAAAAAAAAAAAATCTGAAAAGGGCAAGTAGCATCCTGAAGTAGAGAAAACCAGACGGTTGCTAGTTAGCTGGCGGCCCGGAGGCACGTCACCACGCTCCACATCTGTACAGGGCAGGACAGGCTAGGCCATGGTTCTCCAGCCAGGAAGAACTAAGGAAGAACCTTCCAGCCGGCTTTTAAGAAACCAACAGAGACGGACTCAATCCCATCCTCTCAGAGTGGGGCCCAGGCATCAATATTTCATGCAGTTCAGCAGGGCTGAAAAAAACTGGACAAGACAGATGTCCCCAGGGTCCCTCAATCAATTAAGGGAAACACACAGAACCAGTGTAATGACGGGGACACAAGACAGCAAAAAAACACGGGCCAGTGTAAAGAGAATTCTAGCCAGGGACTTACAACACCTGGATATTAGCACAGGGTGATATGCTCAAATGAAGCTTGCGTGGCTTCGCCGTACATGAACAATAAATATTCTTGATTAATCAAAACAATAACAGAACCATTCCAGGCACAGAACCACACAAAAGGTATTATGTCATTAGCCCCTGCTGGCATTTGTTCTTTTTTATCCAATTCTAAGCTTACGATATGTATATGCATCAGGCTCTGAAAATGGGGAGACGCATCTTTTTTTTTTTTTAAGATTCTATTTATTTATTTGAGAGAGAGAGAGGGAAGGAGAGTGCAAACAAGCAGGGGAGAGGCAGACGGAGAAGCAGACTCCGTGCTGGGCAGGGAGCCCGACGTGGGGCTCGACCCCAGGACCCTGAGATCGTGACCTGAGCCCAAGGCAGACGCTGAACCAGCTGAGCCACCCAGGCGCCCCCAGATGAATCTTGTTCTTAATTTAATATTTTCCGTATGGTTCCTTAAAAAACGTACAGTGGCTTGTATACATAAAACATAGCAACAGCTCGTGAAGCAGAAATGGATGAGAAAGAGAAAAGAGGAAAATGCCGAGACATAAAGCAACACGGCACCACGCATGAAGCTGGCGCAAAAAAAAAATACACAGCAGGCCGCAGATTCACCTCCGTGTCCGCTGGCAGGCGTGTGTTGAGGGGAAAACCCAGAAAGTCACACAGTTTATAGTGCCCAAAGGATTGTGCCAAAACCAGAACAAAACAAAGAAAGAGGCAAACACCCCAGAAAAATAGAACCCAACCCTTCTGGTACTAAGGCCAGATAGAAATTTCTCCCGTGGATCCCTGTAAGGAGATAAATATCTTGTGCCACGATAAACGACCAATAATCCCCATAACATCATTATAGGAGAAATGACAAGGAGTTTCTTGAACTTCTTTAAAAGTAATTTTTTAAACAAAGCAAAGGAAAGACGCCAAACACTATTCAGCAGGGGGCTTAGGAGGGGTGGCTCGGGAAGGTTGGCTGGGCACCCAGCCGCTGAATTCGCACTGAGGGCAGGCTGACAGGCCTCTGGCCGCGGTGGGTCGGGACCCAGCAGGGGGGCCCCACGGTCAACAGCAAATGTTTCTTAAAGGGTCAGAGAGTAAATATTTTCAGTTTTCCAGGTCACGGGCCCGATTATAAATACTCATCTGTCCCAGCAACCACGAAAAATGTGTAGACGAAGATGCGCTTCCCGGTTACGATAAAGCTTTATTTATCGACACGGGAGCTTGAATTTCATATGCTTTTCATATGTCATGAAATAGAATTCCTCCTTTGATTTCTTTTTCTTTTTTTTTTTTTTACCTAACCGTTTAAAACCCGTAACACCCGTTCTTAGCTTACAGGCCATAGCACAGCAGGCAAGAGGCTGGAGTTGGGGCCACCGGGACATACTCTCCTGACCCCTGGCCCACAGGGCCACGTGCCCCCCGCCCCCAGGGGTCTCCTTGACTCACACCCATCTCTTTCCTCAATTTCTGTCGATACCCACTGTTCAAGATAATTAACCATTTCCACATTCCTTAGGCAACAGCACACCAAGCCAAGTAGGATGACACCATCAAAAGAATGGCTTCAGGACTTTACGTTCCATGGAAATAAGAACATAATCCAAGATGAATGAGAGCAAAGACATGATCTGGTCCCCAGTCTCCTTGTTAAAAATAAACACACACACACGAAGCAGAAAAATTGAATGTATAACTTTCTCCATTTGAGAGAAAGTTACAGGCTCCTGCGTCTTTTAGAGACACGTGAACACACGTATAACGGGCTGAATCGCTAAACGCGTGTCACGCGTGTGTTGTGGCAGTTACAGCACCAGCTCTCTCAGTGGACGCGGGGCCAGGTAGCGTGTCAGGACACAGTGGCTGCCATCCGGGAAGCAGCCTTCATTCCCCACCACGCAGATGTCCCCGAGCTGCCGTCTGCAGAGGTCCCGGGGACCCGGCGGCTGCCGCTCTCGCTCGGGCCGCAGGAAGGCCCGGCTCGTCCGCGGCCACGGCACGGCTGCTCGTGCCCACCGCCCTGGACGTAAGATCAGGGGGAGAGGCCGAGCCGGGGCCTTCGGGAGCCCACGCTTGCCCTCGTGGAAACAAGCGCGCGGCAGATCAGAGGGCGCCCCGGACCGCCCACTTCTGGGGTGCAGCCGGCTGGAGCCTCCTGAACACGGGCCCTGGGAGCCGTGGGCCGGAGGCTGCGAGGAGCGACGCCCCGCCCCGTACTCCCGCGGTTAGTCCTGCTAAAGGGCTGGGCTTGTGCATCACGAAAGACTAAGAGTCTGTGCTGAGGATGGAAACGCCCGCGAAGCTTCTAGCACACGCAGAGAAGGGGCGCGGGGCTCATGAATGCGCGTCTGTGCGGCGCCCGCAGAGCGGCCGAGCGAGGGCTCGGGTTACAGGGAAGCCCTGAGCCGCTTCCAAGGACCCCTCTCCTCGAGGGGGTGCATTCAGCCCGGACACTGGGGCTTTGTGCTGCTCAAGCGAAACGCTGGCTTTCATTCCAGACGCCCCTGTGCCGCAAACCGGCCGCGCGGCCTCGTCCACACTAGACATGTGTCGCCTTGAACGGCCTTTGCTAAGCCCCGCGTCCGCTGCAGGCTCCATCACATTCCAGAAGGCCACAGCCGAAGGTCCCTTCCAAGGCACCCGCATCAGCCTTGTCGCCCTGTCCCCGCTTTGCTCTGCAGCCGAGAGACGGCAGGTCAGGGACCTTCAACCTGCAGGATGCCCTTCGTGGCGCCCACGGCCTCCTGGCGTGCGTGACAGCCACCAGGCAGCCACGGAAGGGGAAGGGACAAAGACCCGAGGGAACCGCAGCACCTGCGGCCCCCGAGGGCAAGCCGTCGGGCCTCAGTGGGCCTCAGGCTCCGGGCCGCAGACCTCGGGGACACCGGGCACGCGCGTGGGAAGGCCCGGGGGACCCAGCGGTCAGCCAGCCGCCCCCTGAGCCCCGGGACTTCACGGCGCCATCGGCCAGTGCTGGCCCGGCGAGCCCTGCGAAGCCTATTCAGAGGCCCAGCCCGTGTGCCGGAGCGTCTGCCTGTGGCTCGGGGCTGCTCCCGGGTCCCAGGGCCTGGGATCGAATCCCGAGTAGGGCCCCGCGCTCAGCAGGGAGTCCCCGGTGCCCTCGGCCCCTCCCTTGCTGTGCTCGCTCGCTCACTCTCTTTCTCAAATAAAAAAATAAAATCTTTTAAAAAAAGCAGACCCAACACTGAAAAAAAAGTGGCAGAAACGAGGTATTCATGAGGGCCCCGATTTTGCCATCCACTCAGTGGCTGACCACGCAGCTACTACACATCCTTTGGGGACAACCGTGTCCCCGAGGTACCTGGTGCCGTGAAGACGTGGATTCGGGACTTAATTTCCCCACCGCCGCCCCCGCAACCTCACCGCCCCACTGGTCCTGCTGGCCTGCACACCAGGGGCGAACCGGCCTCCTGGGCCGGGCGACCCCGTCTCCCTGCTGCTGTCGCTGAGGAGACGGCCCAGGCCTGCCCAAGCCCTGGACTTGTCCGACCTCGGACGACAGAAGAGACCACTCCCCAGACGTCTCCTCCAAACATCGTGGAAGGCGCCTTTTACCCTCAGAGTTTCTATGCTCTCCTCCTCGGCCCCTGGGGAAATCCAAGCAATCTCTAGCTGGCTGCCAACATCCGTGAGCCTCGACCTCTGCTTGGGTCAAATTTTTATTGCATGAAAAATGCACTGGTGGCCTGGTCTCCTTTTGTCGTCTACAAATCACGCTGAGTACTTGGCTCGAGTATTAGCAGCTTGTGGAAACGAGTCATTCTGTCCGCGTTTGCTGAATACTGACATAGTGGTCAAGGCTGAGCGATAAAAACTATTACCCGCACTTGCTGAGCCTGAAAACGAGGAAAATTCATTTTCCAATTATTCACCTGATGTCACCGTGGGGGGGGGGGGGGACAAAAGTGTGTCAAGGTAGAGGAGAATACGTTTGCTACCGTGTGCTATTTATGCTTTTTTAAAAAAGTGCTGGGGAATATCCCCAAAGGGAATTCATTACCGGGGCGCCTGGGTGGCTCCGTCGGTTCAGCGTCCAACTCTCGACCTCAGCTCAGGTCGTGACCTCGGGGTCGTGAGACGGAGCCCGCGTCAGGCTACGTGCTGGGTGTGGAGTCTGCTTGGGAGTCTCTCTCTCCCCCTCCCTCTGCTGCCCACCCCACTCACGCTCGCTCTCTCTCTCTCTCTCTCAAAAAAAAAAAATTCATTACTATTATCTTGAGATTTTAACACTAAGCAGCTGCCAAAAATTTTTACAAATGAAGCAGTAATTCTAGGTCCCTAATCTAGCCGCCCTTGCTACTTGGTGTTAAGTCTCATTCCCTCTAAGAAATAAACAACCTGTTAACCCCAGAGGAGTCACTAAGACGTTAGCTTCTCCTGTGAGTAACCCTCTAAAGACTTCCTCTGGTCAAATGAGTTCCCTCCTGACTGCGCCCACGAGCCTGCTTCCCGGCCGAGGGCCCACGGCGAGCTGGCGCACAGGCAGGCCGGGAGGAAGGGCCGCCACACAGGCGCTCGGCGCTGCCGAAAAACAAGTCACAACACAGTAAGAATTTTCCGAGAAAACATGCCCCACTCATCAAAACTCCTGATAAATATGCAAATCCCTCCGCTGGAATTTCTAATGTCAAAGTTTTATTAGCTCTCTTCTTACTCAAGTGACTAAGGTAAACACAGTGGATGGTTATACAGATTTTTCTTTTATTTTTTTCCCATCAATACTCAAAACATAGCTTGTATTACCGACCCCATAGCCCAAGAGCTGTAATTACTCGTGTAATTTTGGAACAGACCCTCTCTCTCCGCTGGGACCATGGGCAGATTCACCTGCAGGACCAGCACACAATTATTGTAACGATAGACTTTACGGCACTTCGTAAACTGAGGGTGAACGGGGATTGATGGATTTTGAGGCTAAACTAGAAGTTCCGAGAAGTCCAAGAACTGAGGTTGTAGAGAGTAACTGACGAGGTCCGACTTCTGCCAAAAATAGTTTCATCTCTATTACACACCGTGTAATCACTGGCATCTCTTGTTCTTTTTTTTTTTTTTGGATAAACTGATTAAACCATTTGAGAAGGCTTATGGAAGAGTTGATTGAGGTTGAGGGAGCGGGTTGAATTTTCTAAAGGGAAATAGGCTGCCCCATCAAAAAATATTTCAAAATGGGAAACTTCCATTTTTTTGAAGGCTGAGCTTTGGTCTGTATTTTCTGTCTCCATAATGTCAAAACAAAATGCTAAAGCTAAATCGGGGTGTAATCATGACTCATTGATAATCAGCTTGGGAGCGGTTTTTGTTTTTTGTTTTTTTTTTCAATCTATGCAAAATACTTCCCAGTCAATAAAAGAAGAAGCAAAGCTGTAGAAAGAAGTGGGCAGGGCCTCCTTCAAAGGGCATGTGATAGAAGCGTGGGGGAGCAGTCAGGCTGGCCACGGGCGGCCCTGGGCCTCATCTGCTGAGCTCTCACAAGCTGCGTATCCATCACAATCATACGGGGCTTGTTAACATGAGCTCTTAATTTTTCTCCTGGAAGTAAAATGCTAGGGTTCTTTTGAAAATACGTTTTTAAAGTAGGAACTTAAAGCGTCTGACTCTTGATCTCGGCTCAGGGTCACGAGGTCAAGGCCTGCGTTGGGGTCCATGCCCAGCGTGGACCCTACTCAAAATACATAAATAAGCAAAACTAAAGGAGGGACAGCCTGAATTGAAAGTAAATAATTTAAAGTTTTAGCTTAGCAGAGAAAAGGATTTTAAAATTGTATGAGAAGTCAGTTGGGAATCTTGTGGATTTGGGCCTATGGTAAGGGAGTACTGACCTCGCAGAAGGTGGAAAGAATATAAAGGCTGTGGGTGGGGTGTTGCAATTAGAAAAAAGTAAATGCTATGTTTAGAAAAGACTTAATGACAGAGTTTGAAAGGGCTAAAAAACTATAATTAGAAAATACAAGGCTTTAGTAGCTATAGTTAATTAGGGCCAGCCCAGATCCCAGGCGGGTTATTCAGTCAACACTTGTTGAGTAAATGGAGTACATGGATACGTACGCGGGGCTTCGGAACAAAAAACCAAAAAGATTTTAGAGACCTTAAGGAAAACAAAGTAGAGATCGACAGGACGAGGAGCGGAGCAGCAAAGAGTAAAGTCAGGTTTTGAACAGTAGGAAACACTTGGAAGTAAAAATCATCAGCAGTATCTTGGGTTGCTGATTTTGCTAGAAATCGGGAAGGCATGACTTATCCATAAATAAATGATGACTGGGGAGGGAGTCGACGAATGAGCTTAGGGGGATAACAGCTCAGACTTTAACGTAGGTGATTTAGGTCTCTAACTAAAGTCTGCAAGTGATTTTCAAAGCACTAGCCCAGCATACATTAAAAAGGAAAAAAGTGGGGTCCCCGGGTGGCTCAGGGGTTGAGCGTCTGCCCTCGGCCCAGGGCATCACCCTGGGGTCCTGGGATCAAGTCCCACATCAGGTTCCCCGCAGGGAGCCTGCTTCTCCCTCTGCCTGGGTCTCTGCCTCTCTCTGTGTCTCTCATGAATAAATAAATAAAATCTTAAAATAAGGAAAAGAAGGGAAAAGTAATTATAATATTACTAGGCTGGTGAGTGTAATATTACATCTATTACTATAAATGCTTGGGGGATAAACATCAAAATTTTTCATAACAAAATATGAAAGGCATATATGGTCGCTAGATAATTAAAGCAAATCTTAACCTGGCATAGAAACGATCACCTTGGGGATCCCTGGGTGGCGCAGCGGTTTGGCGCCTGCCTTTGGCCCAGGGCGCGATCCTGGAGACCCGGGATCGAATCCCACATCGGGCTCCCGGTGCATGGAGCCTGTTTCTCCCTCTGCCTGTGTCTCTGCGCCTCTCTCTCTCTGTGACTATCATAAATAAATAAATAAATAAATAAATAAATAAATAAACGATCACCTTTACTGACGTAGGATTTGATTCAGTACATTTATGCAAAGCTTTATAACAGGTCAGAGCTATAGAGTTTTATTGCCAAAAGTTAATATTTGGTGCAAGACAAATTGAGCTTGCCGTGGTTATGCTGCAGTCCTGTTTTCCTGGTACCAGTTATAGCAAAATCAACTTCCAGAGTAAATCTGAAATGCAGAGAGAGCGGCTGATAAGGCTTTAACGGCAGTCACACCAGCCAACTGATGGAAATCACCGTGTTATCAGAGGAAAGTTAGGTTCAAGTTTTGAGACAGTGGCTCTCTTGCAGAGAAAATAAAAGTCCATCTTGTGTACCAAATTATTCTAAGCTGAAAAAATTATTTCGTGATCGAAAAGGCAGAAAAGAGGGGGACCCCCGGGTGGCTCAGCTGTTTAGTGCTGCCTTCAGCCCAGGGGGTGACCCTGGGGTCCCAGGATCGAGTCCCACGTCGGACTCCCTGCAGGGAGTCTACTTTTCCCTCTGCCTGTGTCTCTGCCTCTCTCTCTCTCTCTCTCTCTCTCTCTCTCTCTCTCTCATTCTCTCATGAATAAATAGAATCTTAAAAAAAAAAAGAAAAGAAAAGGCAGAAAAGAGGAATAAGAAGACTGAATCCATCCAAATCCAGTGTTATGGTGAATTGACCTTCCTGGAAAATTTTATTTGTTATTTCTTGAAGGCAAAGGATGCTACGTGCCAGTGAGCGTCTGAGAGGGTGGGTGTCCTGTGCCGGGGTGGGCCCGGCAGGGAGGGGCCGGCTGCTCTGGGGACTCTGCGAGCAGGGGGTGGCGGGTGCACCTCGGATCCCGGGCAGACCCCGGAGGAAGGAGGCACGGACAGACGCCAGCAGCCCCCCGCACGGTCGCCCCAGGCCAGGACGCGGGCTCCCGCAGTCCAGGGAGCCGGGGGAGCTGGGCCAGCTGCGGCCCCAGGGGTGCCTGGTGGACGTGCAGAGTCCGAGAGAAGGGGCCTTTCAGGCCAGGACGCACTTGAACTGGACCAGTGCTACGGTTGGGGCGGGCGGGGCACACCTCCCCGGGGGCCCACGCGGCCAGAGCCAGCAGGACCAGCCAGCGCCCCGCCCCGCCCTGAGCGCTCTGTAGGGGAAAGGATGCAATTAAGTATTTCTTTGATAACTGTGAACTGGATTTTGCTTTGAAAATATGTGTTCATAATTTAGGTAACTTGCTACTTAAAGCACTAAGTCTAATAGCTGAAAAGTAAATGTAAATGATAATGACGAAATTAACTTACAGGTGCATAGTGGCGATTTTGTGTCCTGGTTTAAAAATCCAGATATCAGAATATAACTCGGATTAAAAAACCAAGTTCGTGGACTAATTAGGGATCACTTATGTGATTTCTGAGAAATGGAAACATCTTTGTTCGAGTGTGAAATTACTTTAAGGATGAGTGTTTATCCATGAGAAATTTTTAATTGATGTATTAATCATATTTTCAAAAAATATAAATAAATAAATATTTCTGACTGTATTAATCATATTTTCAAAAAATAAAAATAAAAAAATAAATATTTCTGGCTGGAGAGCTGATTCAGGTTTTTAAAGCACTTCTTTTTTTTTTAAGTGCTCCCTTTCTAAGAATGGCACAAATACGGAAGGTGAAGGTATGACATGAAACGTTAATGACACTCAGGGATCGAGAAGAGGCAGAGGTTTTTGTTTCCAGCCCTAACGGTCTAGCTCACATACATTTCCTGCCATGAAAACAGATAAAACATGCAAGTTATAATAGGAAATCATCTAATTAGAAACATCAAAAGCTGACAAGATAAAAAAAAAAAAAAAGAAGAAGCTACCAGGTTAAAAATCTGCGAGGAAGTAGGAACCTAAGAGACCAGCCTGCAGGGAGGCGCTTTGTGAGTGTGAGCTGATGCCACAGCCTCACGGGGGAGCGGGATCAGAGCTGGAGCCTACAACGGGCTCCAGTGGGAAGAATAAAAAAAGCCCTTGTCAAGTGAAGCTGAGGCGTCTCAGAGTCACAGCCCACACGCAGGGTGCAGCCACCCACCTCCCGCCCGGCAGGCCGCAGGGACGGTGGGCCTTGGGGTTGGAAGTATTCATACAGGGGAGGCGGGTGGGTGTGGGAACTTGTATTCAAAGGCTGGCCCTTGTGTGCGAAATTCCAACTCAAAGTCCCATCACCTGGGTGGTCCGAGACACTTTAAAGGGGCAGGTTTAGGTCAAAGTGGTCCCAGACTGGTGGTGCCGCCAGACTCCCGGCAGAAACAAAAGCAAATTCAAATTCTACCCCTAAAAAAGGCCATTCGTCCTCAGCCTCAAAGCACCCCTCCGAGTCATTTTTCAGTGGTAATGACAAACGTCCAGGCAAAAATAAGCAAGCACACGAGGAGAAGGGGAAAATCTAAGAAAAATCTAGATCCTACAAGAGCAGATTCGTCCTTTAGTGAATTTTGTAGCTGTTTGTGCAACTACTTCTACTCGAGCACCGGGTGTGTGCACCAGGTCCTGTGTAGGGTGCTGGGCACGGGTGTCACCCCGGCTCCCGCAGGAACAAATCACCCGGCGGGTGCAAGGTTAGTTGCAATGACATTATATTCATGCTCACTTACCTTCGGTCTCAGTGTTTTCCTGGACTTCCCAGCACAAAGAAGAAGGAGCGCCCGTGACTATTAACGGATAGATTCTGAACATAATCTCTTGCAGGACTGAGACGGACATCCCTGGTCCCTCCCCGGGCCCCCAGCCCCTGGAGGTGGGGCCTGATGATCCCCTGAGCAAACCGCAGGGCTGCGTGCAGGACCAGAAAGGGGGTGAAAGGGGGTGAAAGCCAAAGATGACTACCTTTCACTGTGGGCGACCACACAGATGATTCTGGGAGAAGAGTATGAACCGGACAACGCTGAGGTTAAGGAAGCTCTGGCAAAAGTCGAGGGCAGGGCAAGTGAAGAGAAGCCGGGCCCGTACTGACATACGCAGAAGGCCTTTGTTTCCTGGCCAAGCTCGTTGGCGAGACCTTGCGGATACCTGGGTTCCTCCGGGGTGTCCACACTCACGGCCCGCCTGGGTCTTCTACCCACTTTTCACAATGAGGGCTCATGTCATCCCTTCTATTCTCCTGCATCCGTTTGCTCTTATTAAATATTCTCGTGGTTCTTATTTACTTAGCTTTCGGAACGGTATGGCCTGTGCTTTCTGTTCCTTGCTTGCCAAACCGTGGTAGCGTGCTGCAGTAGGAACACCCACCGCACCCACGCGCGGGCCGCTCACTCAGGGCCTGGGACCGTGCGAGACACTTTTTAGGAGTTATTTACTGCTCACGGCCCAGGAAGGGGCAAGTCGGCCTCACCTCCGCTTTACGGGTGGCTGCTGCGCACCGCGGAGCTCACATCCTGCAGCAGACGGAGCGGGCGCGAGAGCACGAGCTTGGAAGCTGGACAGACCTGGACTCAAACCCTGACCTGCTCCCGGGATCCCCCTCCCCTCGGGACGAGGCTCAGCTTGCCCGGGCACAGGCCGCCGCCTGGATGGCACGGAACACACCGGGGCCCTCACAGTGCTGGTTTCGCCTCCCTTCCAACAGTTACTCATCTGAAAGTTCACGTCTTGCCCGAGGGAGCATCTTCAGAGAGTTTTCAAAGCGGCTACTACTGGATAAATAACGTGGTATTGTACACACTCTATAAAATAATGAAAGGTAAATAATCTCTTCTATTTACAGACTGCTTTACAGCTCCCGCAGCCCTACACCCCTTCCCAACCACTGGCCTGTTTGATCCTTTGGAAAATATTTTACTATCTCAGTTGTGTTGTTGTTTTTTGTTTTTGTTGTTGTTGCTTTTGTTTTTGTTTTCTGTTTTTGTTTTAGTTGATTGGTTGTCTGTCTCTGGGACATACTAACACTGTCTGAACATGATAACATTGCCTTGAAAAATGCTAATCCAGGAAATGATGCAAGGAAAAAAAGAATCAAGCCTTTGCTTTTCCCTCCAGTCCTCTGGAGGCAGACTGCCTCCTTCCTTGTCCTGGGTACGAGTGTGTGTAGGCGGGATGTTGGTGGCCAGAGTTGGAGGTGCGGCAGTGGAGGGAGGGAGGGATGTAACCCATAGCTAGCTGTCTTGGCTTTTCATGGTCAGGATGCCTAGCACAGAAGGAATGTGCTACCTTCTCTTATTAAAGGACGTCTCATTTTCTTCTCAAGCTCATGAGAAGAATCATCCTATAGTCTCTCTCATCCAGAGAGTGTGGAAAAAAAAAAAAAGTCCTGGGAAAGATGTATTCATCCCACACAGTAGGGGCACAACCAATCTTTGAAACCACTGCAGTGACCGTGGTGTACACGGACCATCCTCTGTGGACGATGCAGAAAATCATGTGATGATCCCTGTGAGTCTCTCAAAAAGGCAGCCCAGCCTCACTTCTAGGATAGCTTCTTCAGCAAGACCCACTTCTCAAATAAGGATTATTTCAGAGGAAGCACGTGGGGACATATTTTGTTTGAGACCCCAACTTTTCAGAATATATTTTGAGCCAATATTTAAAGCTTGGGAAGTGTCACAGGTTTTTTAAAGTTGGCTTGCTTTGCCCAGTTGTCTCTACCTGGCCCTTCTGGAGCTTGTTGCTGGTGCCTGGATTATAATCGTGTTGGCTAAACAGAAGTCCAGGAATCCTGCTAGCTTTTTCAGCTGTTAATTTAATCCTACACAGAACACACGCACGCCCCAAACCAAAAAAAAAAGAAGGTTCAAGACAAGTAAACAGAAAAAGCAAAAAAAAAAAAAAAAAGAAAGAAAGAAAGAAAGAAAAAAGAAAAGAAAAAGCAAAGCCTCTGGCCCTCGAATGTCTCCCTCTGTCCGACTGCACAGTGTCGGGGATCAGCGTGTGGCCGCTGCTCCTGGACCCTCCCCACTTCAGGAGCTCTTGCTGACTGGGGGCATGGAGGGAAAGACCACCTGCCCCTTCGCTACTAATGCTTGACAAAGCTCAGAACTGGGGAGAAGTCCTGAAGCAGGCAGGGCAGGATTGCAGCCCCACTGCTATGCGCAGCTGCCCAGGGCCGCAGCGTGTCCTCCCTGAGAGGACACCACTTAGGGGCGCCCGGTGGCTCAGCCGGGGACGTGGCCGCCTTGGGCTCCCGTCAGGATCCCATCCCGCACGGGCTCCCGGCTCAGTGGGAAGCCTGCTTCTCCCTCTCCCCCTACTTGTGCTTTCTCTCTCTGTCAAATAAATAAAATCTTAAAAAGGAAAAGAAGATACTGTTTAGAATTTTACAGAAATTAATCAAATTAAATAGGCACTTCACACAAGTGATTTTCACTTAACATTTTTAAAGATACTACGATACCGAGTGTCTCCACTTGAACATCGCTCCTGTACGTGGTTGCCGGACCCTAATCCCTCTCCCTCCTGGGGTTGATGCCACCTTTGTCCTGGACCTTCCTGGGGGTCCTGTGGTCCCCTGAAACCACAGAGTCCCCACTCCACTGCCTTCCACTTGCTGCTCAAGCCTCCACTGCAGCCCCAGCCCAGCCCTCCTCAGGCTTCTGCCCCGATTCTTGGTTTGTCACCTCTCCTCCCAGCCGGCCCAGAACGCACCTCAAAGACAGTCCAGTGGGGACCGTTATAAGATGATAGTAACGGCGTGTATTGAGCACCTACTACGTGCCAAGTGCACATCTAAGTATATGATAGGGGGCAACCTGTTCAGTAAGGGCCACAAGCAGCCTGGGGCCGGCAGTGCCGCCGCCGCTGGGGTCTGAGCAGGGCTTGGGGGCACCTGCTGGGGACCCAGGGCCAGCTCCTCCCGGCTGGGGTCGGCGCCCACCGCTGACATGTCCAGGAGCAGGATCTCCGGGGGCCTGTCCTCGTCGGTGGAGCAACCGGCCCATGTCCGCTCAGGTCTGGACCTCGGGGTCGGGCCTTGAGCCCCTCCTCGGGCTCCACGCTCGGGGTGGAGGCTACTCTATTATTTTTTAAAGCATTTTGTTTATTTATTCATAGTGACCCAGACACAGAGAGAGGCGGAGACCCAGGCAGAGGGAGCAGCAGGCTCCACGCAGGGACCCGAGGCGGGACTCGATCCCGGGACCCGGGGTCACGCCCTGGGCCCTGCGCTGGAGGAGACGCGCCCTGCGCCCCCCCCGCCCCCCGAGCCCCGCTGCCAAGTGAGCAGGGCCGAGCCCCCCTTCCCGCCGGCTCACTCCCGACGAGCCCCGAGGTGCCGCCCGCGGGGTCCCGAGGCTGGGGAGGGCGGAGGGGGGAGGGCGGAGGGCGGAGGGCGGAGGGGGGAGGGGGGAGGGCGGAGGGGGGAGGGGGGCCCCAGCGCAGGGAGCGCCAGGACCACACCGCCCGGAGCCCGAGCCCGCGGAGACCCCCGGGGCAGGCGGGTCCGCGGCACCGCGGGGTCGGGCCCCCGCCCCTCCCCGCCCCTCCCCGCCCCTCCCCGCGCCCCCTCCCGCGCCCCCTCCTCCCGCGCCCCCTCCTCTCCGCGCGCCCCCTCCTCTCCAGGCTCCTGTGTGCGCCCCCGGTCCCCGCGCGCCCTCCTCCCTCCTCCCTCCTCCCTCCTCCCTCCCTCCCCTCCTCCCCCCTCCCCGCCCCGACAGCGCGGCCCGGCCCGCCGCCCCCCTACCGTGCTGCGCTGCTCGGCTGCGGACATGCTGGCGGCGGCTGCGGCGGCCCGGGCCGGAGCTGCTATAAGAGGCCGCGGACACGTCGCACTTCCCGTGACCGGCCCCTCGGCCCACCCTCCCGCCCCGCCCGCCCGCCCCGCCCGGGACCCGCCGCCGCGCCCGCTCGACTTCGCCCCCCCGCCCCGCCCCCGCCCCCGCGCCTCCTCCAGGAAGGACTCCGGCCCGCCCCGCTGCTGAGCGCGCCCGGCGGGCAGGGGCCTCCGCGGGGGGGGGGGGGGGGGGCATCCAGACCAGGCTCGCAGCCCAGGTGCAGAGGCCGGCGACCCCGGTGCCCCGGGCCCCTGCGCCCGCCCCCAGGTGTCCCCAGGCGCCCCCTGCGCCCGCCCCCAGGTGTCCCCAGGTGCCCCCTGCGCCCGCCCCCAGGTGTCCGCAGGTGCCCCCTGCGCCCGCCCCCGGGTGTCCCCAGGTGCCCCCAGGTGGGGGAAGCAGCACAAAGAGGGCTCAGGCCCAAACCCCGGGGCAGGGCGAGGCCACACTCACCCCAAAGCCCGGGGGCAGCGGGGGGGGGGGGGGCAAGGAGGAGCGGCAGGTGCTCAGGCCATCGCCCTCGGCCCCCTGCACCTTAACCCTAGCGTCAGGCCACGCACGGATCAATAGGACACGACCTGCTGGAAAAGAAGCGTGAAGATGCCCGAGGACGCGCAGCCCCTGCAGCGCACCTGCAGGGCCTCCCGGGGTGGGGGGTCCCGCCGTGCGGCCTCCCTGGTCCTACTAGGAGCAGGAACCTGAAGATCTGGCCACGGCCTCCTGCTCCGTGGGGACGTGCGGAGGAAAAACACCCGGGTCGGAAGCCTGAGAAGGCGGCCAAGCGTGGCACGGGCCCCAAATGCCACTATATATGTATTTTCTTAGCATTTTGGGTCAGCTGCCACCACCCCCTTCGAGGTGAGCAGCTCGAGGGCAAACGCTGGATGTCCGTTTCTGCTCCGAACACAAACACCCTGAATTTGCGTGGTTTAAACAGGAGCGCCCGTTCTGGTTTCATTGGGAAAATCCTCTTGCGGCCGCGCCAGCCGCGTCTCGGACCCTGCCGGATGCAGGCAACAAGGTACACGAAGTGTGGATGGAGCAACAGCGATTTGTGCGCTTGCTGTCTCTTTTGAAAAAGAGACCTGGCCTCTAAAATAGTTGTGCTTCTGACACACAAGGCAGGTCTCTAAGGGTCCCTCCCTGGAGATGGAACAGATGAGTGTTTGGACCTGGGGGACGTCTCGAGATCCTTGGTTGCCTCCCTGTCCCCCCCCCTGATTTCCCCAAGAGGAAACGCAGAGCTGGTGCCCGGGCAGGAGATGGACCTGGACCTTGATGTCGTCACCGGCCAGAGGCAGGGGCCACCTCAAGGCCAGGTCACAGACCCCCGCAGCGCCCTGTGACCTGAACCACTGCACCTCTCGGGCTCGGGCCTCAAGATGCCGAGGAAACTGTCAGCGGGACCGTTTCTCTTGTCTTAGATTTCACGAAGCGTCAAACAGCCCCCGGAACAGACACGCTTTCCTGCTTCTTGGGAAGCAGTTCTTGTGAAAGGGGAGGCCTGGCCTGCCCGGGCCCACGCGCGTGAAGACCCGTGCAGGTCACAGCTTCCCCGCAGGTCAGCGGGGCAATTCCCTGAGGAGCAGGCTGATCGTTCCTTCCTACTTTCCCAATTGTTGTTGTTGTTGTTGTTTTCCATCTAAGGGCAGTGGCTTGGGTTCTTTTTCACCGCAGGACCGTCGTGGTCCTAGAGGAGGACGCTTGCTTCCTCGTGGGAGCAACTAGATGCTCCACTTTGGGAGCCTGCGGGCCCAGCCCGTCAGAGCTGAAAGGAGGCCCCGTCGGGAGGAGGGAGGAAGGGTCCCAGTGTGTCCCTTCTCGCGGCCCCATCTCCATAAATGTCTCTGCAGCCTCCCCCCGGGACCCCACTACAGGGCACCGCGAGCTACGCTCTACAGTTTGTAATCTTTACACTAACTTGCATGAGGGTTTGTTTTTCTTCTTCTTCTTCCTATTTATTTTTCTTCCTTCCAGAACTGACTGGGCTTAATAATTAACTTTAATGAGCTGGTGGTGACTCCTTGATCCTTTTATTGTCTAGAAAAGATGGAATCAGCTCCCACAAATAAACAAGGGAAATGCATATACGAAGCACACCCGTGTTGGTGAGATCTTTATGCCGGAGGCTCCCCAACACATTTTAGGGAGTTTCATCACATTTTAGGGGATCTGGCCTGGAGACCAGCTCCCCGGGAGGGCCGTTCCCAAAGGACGCAGCTACACCGCCCCCTAGTGGCTATGATGAATTTTTTTTAAAAAGACCTTCTTGTTGACACCTCCTGAACCAAAAGGGAGTTCCCTTGAGTCAAGAAGCCCTTCGAGAAAGTCCTCTAAAGGATCCAAACACTCTTCCCACACACAGGTACTCCCAAGAGAAGCAAAATGTGGTCTCTGTCCCCGAGAAACTCTCAGTCCAGTGAGGGAGACAAACTGCGGCCCTCCTGCATCCCAAGCATTTCAGTCCCCCAGGCCTAGGCAGGTGAGACTCTGATCTAGTCGTTAATCCTTGATGCACAGCTGAAGGGTTCTCCGGCGGCGGCGGGTAAGCGCGGAGGAGTTCCCAAAAGCGCTCTGGTTAGGCATCTTCAACCATTTCCAGTTTGGGATTCTGTGCAGGGCCTTTAAATCGCAGGGCCCTTAAGCAACGGGAGAGGAGACTCCTTCAAGATTCCTGCTGCCCACTCCATCCCCGTTCTGTCGCACCTAAGTCAACAGGACAACTCACAGATGCGTAGCTTTCCAAGGCATCCACTGTTCTCATTGAAAGCCCGACTCTTTTTTTTTTTTTTTTTGGCACTCGTGTGCTATTCATTTAAGTCACGTGGACAGAAATTACTTAATTTCACTTACAGGTACAACTGG
The DNA here is from genome assembly GCF_053574225.1 of Canis aureus. Classification (NCBI taxonomy): domain Eukaryota; kingdom Metazoa; phylum Chordata; class Mammalia; order Carnivora; family Canidae; genus Canis; species Canis aureus. The sequence continues at coordinate 38,302,890 of NC_135637.1, forward strand.
CAGAAATAGGTTTGGGGTCAAATACTATGGAGCTCAGTACACATCAGGGAGGGGGAACGCCGGAGGGTGTGGGCATTTCAGCGCACCCTACAATCAGAGAATGTTCACCCGGCTATCGGTATCAGTCACCTTTTCTTTTTTCTTTTTTTTTAAGATTTTTTTTTAAATTTTACTTATTCACAAAAGACACACACACACACAGAGAGAGGCAGAGACCCAGGCAGAGGGAGAAGCAGGCTCCATGCAGGGAGCCCGATGCGGCACTCGATCTCAGGACCCCGGGGTCATGCCCTGAGCCGAAGGCAGATGCTCAACCGCTGAGCCACCAGGTGCCCCAGTCACTATCTTTTCTAGGAGAAATGGAGGGTATGGATTGAGCCAGCCACTGTGTACAAAGAAAGGACGTCGTGCGAGTGCAGAGGAGGGGCATCCAGCTGGACTCTGGGAGACAGGTGTCAAATTTTCTTGGGGAACAGACTACATGAACTTGAGACTTGAAAGACGGATAGGCCAACCCTCCCCTCCCCTCCCCAACAACCGTGTATGTGTGTAAATGTGAAAATGTAAAGGCACAGAGCTGCATGAAATCACACGGCATGTTGAGAGAATTGTAAGTATCGGGGCTCCTGGGTGGTTCAGGTGGTCAAGCGTGTGCCTTCGACTCAGGTCGTGATCTCAGGGCCCTGGGATCGAGCCCCACGGCCACTCCCTGCTCAGTGGGGGCCTGCTTCTCCCCCTCCCTCTGCTCCTCCCTGCTGTTCATGCTCTCTCTCTCTCTCTCTAATAAATAAATAATATTTTAAAAAAAGAAAGAAAGAAAAAAGGAAATTGTAAGCATGTGTAGGGCCGGGGTGGGGAGATGAAAGGCGGGCGCAGAAGGCTGTCAGGGGGCCCCGCGGGGAGGGGCCCACGTCCTCTTGCTGGAGCTCGTCTGCGGCCTTCGCCATGTGGCCTTCCGTCCACTCACCGCCGATGGGCAGTCCCTACGGGACACTTCCTGTGTCCAAGGATGACAGTCCCTGTCCCGAGGACCCGGGCTGCTGAGGGAGATGGATGCACGCACACAATTCCAAGGAAATGCGAAGTGCTGGAATAAAGGTGCGTTCAAAGCAACAGGCAGAGAACCTCGGAGAAGGTGATGACTGCTGGACCGCAGATTCTCGTGGCCGTGGCCATTTAAGGCGAGTTCCCAAGAGAAGAGAAAGCCAGATGGAAAGGTGACCTGCCCCCAGACTGATGGCCCGGCTGCCCAGGCCGCGTGAAGCGTCCACCCGCAGGCCCGGCCTCCTCCCACGGCCCACAGAGCGCAGCCCCCCGGGTGGGCCGGGCCGCTCCTGCACGTGGGTGCTCTCCTGCCACTCGCCGGGTGGCATTTGGTCCAAAGGTTTGGTTGCTCATTGCATTGGGTTTAAAAGAGGCACGTTTATAAGTTACACATGCGTTATGCAAAATAGAGACATTTCGGGCACTTGGGGAAACTCACTCCAAACTTCAGCAAACCTCAGGGAAAACAAGTTAATTTGGTCACTGGCTGAGTTTTCAGCCTTCAATCATTTATTTTACAAGATGCTCAGTGAGGTGGAAGATGATGTAATCCCTGTCACTTGGAGGCTCTAGAGTGTTAGGGTTTCCAACCAAACTGGAATTATTTAACTATTAACTATCTAAGTAACAAATTATGTCCCTTAAACTTTATTAGAAAAACGTCCAACTAACCTGAGTGAAATTCTAAGACGTATTTTAAAGGAAAGAAGGGAGAAGGAAGAAAGAAAAGAATGTGGTGGTATAATAAATTAATATTATGATTATTAGAGAACATCAGAGATACCATAAATGGATGGTTAATTTGCAAATTGGAATATAGTATGTTGAGCATAATTTACTAGTGTTTTCTAAACCTTCTAGAAGGATTTTATAAATTTCACATCATGTAAAGATAAGCAGTAAAAAAATCAATATAATCTCTCTCTCTCCATCTCTTTTATTTTCAAAAAATTATTTAAAAGCTTATTTTTTTTATTAATCTCTACGCCCAACATGGGGCTCAAACTCACGACCCAGAGACCAAGAGTCGCACGCTCTTCTGACTGAGTCAGCCAGCCACCCCTCCACTCTTTTAGACAAAGGCATAAAAATCCTAACTCATAGACCTCAGGCTTCCTGACAGTATTTTAAGAGAGTTTTTATGGGTACTAAGCATCTTCTGAAAAAGCGATAGCTCTCTATGTATATTGCTATTTTTCAAATGTCTTTAGATGCCGCTGTAAAGAGTAAAATTCATATTCATTTCTTTATTTTTAAGATTTTATTTATTTATTCATGAGACACAGAGAGAGAGGCAGAGACCCAGGCAGAGGGAGAAGCAGGCTCCATGCGGGGAGCCCGACGTGGAACTCGATCCCAGGACCCCGGGGTCACAGCCTGGGCCGAAGGCAGGTGCTAAACCACTGAGCTCCCCGGGGATCCCCCAAAATTCAGATTCATTTGCAATGTCATCAAATTCATTTCCTGATCTTTATGTAATATTTTCAATCATCAGATACTAAATATACAACTGCAGTCATAGGAAAAATCAGTCTGCTAGAGAAAAATGGGCAACAGTCCTGGTACAATAAAAATCGTAAATATTGGCCCAAATCATTATATGCACGGCTAGCACACACTTACGCTTGAACTTTGAAATCCCTTTCTGTTTTCATAACACGATCTTTTCTTTATCATATCCCCCCCACCGCGCGCGCGCACACACACACACACACACACTTTTTCTTTCGCTCACTCTTGGTTTAGAGAGACAATCGTGCTCTGGGCCGGTGGGGGAGGACTTCTTTCAAAGCCCTAACACTTCGCAGACTTCCCTGCACCTCGTAACCATCTGGGGAACCACTGGACTAAGTAGATCAGAGTCGGGGGCCCAGGCATCTGTCGTTTCACACTTTTCTCTCTAAGACAATCCCGGGTTGTCAGAGGGGAGGCTGCGTCAAGGTCACCTACGCTGAGTTACAGATTGCTGCCCGCCCCCCCTTTCCCGCCAGTCCCCACGCCAGCTGTCAAGCTTAGGATGCAGAAATCCCACATCTAACAAGTTCCCAGGTGACGCCCATGCTGCGGGCCCAGGGACACGGTCCTGCAGATATTGCCTCACATATACGACTCCCAGCTCGCCCGCACGTTTCAATTTGTTAGACGAAATGTAGAAAATAGGTGGAAAGAGGAGAAGTAGGTGTCCTGGGAACACAACCTGGGCTGACATTCTTAAAAACCATCCCACTAACGAGAACACAGTGTCTCGCAGTGTGAACGGGAAGGCGATGGATGTTGCCAGGGGTTCCCAGCCCTATTAGGACCCCCCTGGAAGCCTGAAAACTCCACCTTCAGCCGCCTGGGCTCCCGAGCTGCTTCTCAGGGCAGGGGGCTCGCACCACAATACGCCACCCCCCGGGGGGGTATTTTGCAGCCTGTTTTGAAGCCACCAGTTCCCCGGGGAGCTTGCAAAAACCCACAGGCCCGGGTCCCCCCCTTGGAACTCCCCTGACAGGCCACCTAGTTCTGAGCCTCCTTGAGGGCTTTTAATTAGGCCCCGGCCCCTTTTCCCCCAGATGCTTTGTTTATTCAGAGTCCTTTTCCTTCTCTCAGGGCTTTAAAATGAGGAAGAGAATCTAGTTTTGTTTTTCTGTTTTCCATCCTGAGCCCAGAAAGGGTCTTTTTTTTTTTTTTTAAGATTTTATTTATTTATTCATAAGAGACACAGAGAGAAAAGCAGGGACATAGGCAGAGGGAGAAGCAGGCTCCCCAGAGGGAGCCCGACACGGGACTCGATCCCAGGACCACAGGATCACATCCTGAGCCAAAGGCAGCTGCTCAACCACCGAGCCCCCCGAGGCGTCCTAGTATAATCCGGAGAGGGCCTTGATCGAATGGCAGGGGGCCAGCTTGGGGAAATATTAGGGGTAAAAATCAATGAATACCTAAAATATTGTCCCACCGTATCATTTTTCTTTTTCTGACATTATTCACTGAATAACTTACCTCTTCTTCTGTGGGAGGCTTCCGTGAGCAATTGGTGAGTGAGCTCCTCCTCCGACACCCCCGGGGAGGTCCTAGGAGAAGCAGCTCACTTACAAATTGTAACTTGGAACTTTTTCTGCCCTTTTGTTCTTCCAGACTAATGAATTATTTTATTAAGCTTCCTTTTCTGCCCCCTAAAATTATACAGGGTTTGTACTAAATTGTTAATGATGAGTTACACACTTAATTTGGGAAGAATTGATAGACCAGCCAAGTGTCTTCTGTAGCACAGCGTATCTCTGTTCTGGTTTTCTGAATCTCCTGCATGCGTACCTACATCCCCACGGAATTATAAATGGAATTTCCCATCCTACCTACCCTCTTCCATCATTCTTGTTTTGAAGGAATGCTATGGGTTATCGTACTCACTTCTTAAAACGTGATTATTTACTTCATAAAACGACATCCCCTCCCGCAAGGTAATTGAGAGACGTTGAGAACCGGCGACGAGAAGAGTGGAATCAAGGGTCCCTGAGGAGTCCTTGGGGGGGGCTCAGGTGCTCCCAGGAGTGGTCGGCCCGGATGGGGCTCTTCGTGCAAATTGGTCTTTTGCCCCCCCTCTGAGCTACAGCGCCAGGCCAGGGTGGCTTCAGGAAAGACTTGTGTCCGAGACACAGCGAAAGGATCCTAGACTTGGGGGCGGAAGGCCTGGATTCCTATCTTTTTGTTGGTCTAGCCATTCCCTTCTGCGGGGCAGGCCTGGGCCCCGGGCTGGGCAGTCCCAGAACAGCCCTGGGACCCACCGAGTCCCCTGCCAGGATTCTCCTGTTGGAGCTTTTACTCTTGGAAGGAGACCTTTCCCTTTTCAGCTAGGAAGGGTCAGTAATGTATATATATACATATATATACCATATATAAGAATGCTAGTGGCCGCACCTACCCCCACGTGGAGGACTCTCAGATGGTCATAAAAAGCTGAAGAGAAGGGGCCCCTGTGGGGCCCAGCGGCTGAGCGTCTGCCTTGGGCTCAGGCTATGACCCCAGGGTCCTGGAATCGAGTCCTGCGTTGGGCTCCCCGCAGGGAGCCTGCTTCTCCCTCTGCCTGTGTCTCTGCCTCTCTCTCTCTCTCTGTCTGTCATGAATAAATAAATAAAATCTTTAAATAAATAAATAAATAAATAAATAAATAAATAAATAAATCCACCTCGTGGACCGCTTGAATGCTGCACGCAGGGACAGGAAATTCCCTGTCGTGGTAACACACGAGGCTCAATAAGTGTACCGAACAATCGAGTCAAGCAGGATGACTTAGACTTGTCTTTACGTTTATGACAAATCAGGGTTTCAAGATCGATGGAAACTTTTATTATGCTCTCCAGGCTTATTTCACAGTTTTAAGAGTATAAGATAGAAAACACTGGAATCTCATCCAATATTTGGAGCTCCTCTGAAGTATGAAAAATTGGTGGCATTTTCCGGTTATCATGCAAGTTGCTATAGCCAACTGTAGCCTATATGACTTAGTGCAGTTTATATTAAACAAGTTTATTATAAAATATTAAATCTGCGCTTCCTCTGAGGTCTGTGGTTTTAATGACGTTCTGTGTGAAATGTTTCTGCGTGTTCTAACTTTGCTTTAATTCTCTGCTCGTTTCATTTTATTACATTATTTTATTACAAATGACATCTGTTTCTTCTGCTTATGCTCCATGTGACACTGCAATAATTTGGATCCAATTATTTAATTAGGTTGTCAACTAGCTCACTAGTGATGACTTCTATAGAGTTAACTTATTCTGCAAAAATAATGAGAATATGTCTCTGACATGCATCAGAGATTTTGTCTTTTTAGCTTAAAAAAAAAAAAAAAAAAGAAACACACTTCCTTTGTCAGCCAGGAAACCCTGGACACAGAGCTCTTGGTTCTGCATAATATCCAAAATTTATTCCTTTGGAACAAGAGTCCGTGTTCATGGCTAAAATAATTCTGATTTTTAGACACAACCAGGAAAAAAAAAAGTTCTGGCAAACAGGGAAATCATGTCCATTTCATCTGCAGCCATGATCTCTAAGGTTAATGTAGGACTGACGCTGGAGGAGCTCTACTTTGAGAAACGTATGTTCGATGTCCCCTCTCAGCTTCAAGCTCTGGCGCTGTGCTTTAGGACCATCAGGGAGCTGGGCTGTGGGAGTCACGGATTGGCTCTCCCATCCTGCCTGAGGTCAATGGTGGAGCAAGGGGCTCCAAGTATGACCGCAACTGAGGAATTCTTGGCTTCCGTAGGCAAAGGCATGGAATAATTTCAAAATAACATCTCGTTTGCCTTCCCACCCAACGAAACCTCAGAGAGTTTCTAATTAACTAATGGACTGTATACCACATATTCTTATTCTTATTCTTCAGTTGTTTGGGACTTTAAATGGTTTTCAATAGACACAAGGTCATATTTTATGTCAAGTTTCCCCGGCTAGGTCTCCGGTCACCAGCCTCCAGGAGAAAATCTATTTCGTGAATAAAACACCTGAAATTTGGCACATATGCAATTTTAAAGCGGAAGAAAGTATTTTTATACAATGCATAAACTCAGAAATCACTCTTTTCTTCAGCTGAATGCTGAGGTTTGAGAAGTGGATTAGTTAGAGAAGGAGAAACAGCTAAGGGGCGCCTGGGTGGCTCCGTTGGTGAAGCATCTGCCGTCAACTCAGGTCATGACCTCAGGGTCCTGGGATCAAGCCCCACATGGGGCTCCCTGCTATTGGGGAGTCTGCTTCTCCCTCTGCCTCTCCCTGCTTGTACACTGTCTCTCTCAAATAAATAAATAAAATCTTAAAAAAAAAAAAAAAGAAATAGCTCTGAGCTGCAACAAGTTTAAGAAACTTTTTGCCCATTTTGAAGGATTCCCAAGTCAGTGGGTCTTTATTCTAATTCTATGGCTCTCCTTTTTTTTTAAATCAAAAGTGTATCATGTGATAAACAGACACACAAAGAGATACTTAGCAGCACTCATCGTCATGCAAATGCAAATCAAAATCACCATGAGATACCACCTCACACCTGTCATAATGGCTAGAATCAAAAGACAAGAAATAAAAGGTGTTGGTGAGGATGAGGAGAAAGAACCTCTTGCACTGTTGGTGGGAATGCAAGCTGGTGCAGCCGCTGTGGAGAACAGTATGGAAGTTCTTCAAAAAATTAAAAACAGAACAATAGAAATACTGTATGATCTGGTAATTCCACTACTGGACATTTACCCAAGGAAAACTAAAACACTGATTCAAAAAGCCAAAAGCCGGGAATCCCTGGGTGGCTCTGTGGCTTGGCGCCTGCCTTTGGCCCAGGGTGTGATCCTGGAGTCCCAGGATCGAGTCCCACGTCGGGCTCCCTGCATGGAGCCTGCTTCTCCCTCTGCCTGGGTCTCTGCCTCTCTCTCTCTCTCTCTGTGTCTCTTGCAAATAAATAAATAAATAAATAAATAAATAAATAAATAAACAAATCTTAAAAAAAAAAAGCTAAAAGCCATGTTTATTGCAGCACTATTTACAGGATATGGAACCAACCTAGTGTCCATCCATAGATGAAAGGTAAAGAAGATGTGATATACCTATATCTATACCTGTATCTATATCTATATCATGGAATTTACTCATCCTCAAAATAAAAGGAATAGAATCTTGCCATTTGTGACAACAGGGAGGGACCTAGAGGGTATAATGCTAAATGAGATAATTTGGACATAGACAAACACTGTATCATTTGACGTATATGTGGAATTTAAATAACAAACAAAAGACAGAGGCCCATGGATATACAGAACACGCTGATGGCTGCCAGGAGGGAGGGATGGAGGGATGGACAAAATGGGTGCAGGGGAGTGGGAGGTAGAGACTTCTGGTTAAGGGATATGTAAGTCATGGGAATAGAAGGCACAGCACAGGGAATAGAGCCAACGCTACTGTAGCAGCATTGCACGGTGATGGATGAGAGCTACACTTGTGAGCATAAGGTAAAGTATAAAGTTGATGAATCATGATGTCGTACACCTGAGACTAATGGAACATTGTTTGTCAACTATACTTCAATTTAAAGAAAAGCGTAAAAAAATAAAAATAAATAATGAGAAGCATATCACGGGGATGGAGTGATGGGTAAAATAGGTAAAGAGAGTTAGGAGGTGAAAACTTCTAGTTATAAATAAGTCAAGGAGTGAAAACTGCAACATAGGGAACGTAGTCAATAATGTTGTCATAACCTTGTATGGTGACAGATGGGTAACTATACTGAACCATGGTGTCAAGTCACAATGCCATACACCTGAAACTAATAAAATATTGTATATCAACTATACTCCAATTAAAATTTTTTTAGAAGGAGGGAAAGAAAGCATATTGCCAAACACAGTAAGATATCACTTCATATTAAGGTGACTATAATATAAAAGACAAACAATAACAAGTGTTGGCAAGGCAATGGGGTCATTGGAATCCTTACTTGTTGCTGGTGTGACTATAAAAGGGATACAGCCACTTTGGAAAGTCTGGCGGTTATTACTACTCATAATAACAAAAAAAGGGGGGAATAAGCCAAATGTCCATCAGCAGATGAGTGGATATACAAAACATGGCACATCGCTATAATGGAATATTATTCGGCCATTGAAAATGAAGTATTGATATCTGTTACGACGTGGGTGAAGCCTGAAAACATAATGCTCAGTGAAAGAAGAGAATTATAAAAGAGGACGTATTGTAGGATTCCATATGCATGAAATGTCCAGAAGAGGCAAACCCCTAGGGACAGAAGGTACGTTCATGGTTGCCAGAGGCCGAGGGACGAGAGGACTGGGAGTGACTGCCATGGGTGTGCGGTTTCCTTGTGGGCCAGTGAAAATGTCCTAAAGTTGCATAGTGGTGCCCCATGACTCTGTGATTATGCTAATGACACTTTTTTAAGGAACTCAGTAAGGTGTTGTTTTGTTTTTTCATTGAGACATAATTGACATACAACATTGTATCAGTGAGGTGTCAACATGATTTCATGTATGTATATATTACAAACAGATGTACTAATATTTCATTGTATGTTTGATGCTGTGTAAATTTTATCTCAACAAAATCGTCATAAAAAAAAGATGGTTCTCCATATACTTGTCAGACCCAACAATCTCATTCCTAAAATTTTACCTAAGAGAAATTAAAACTTATACTCGTGCAAAAGCTTCTACGTGCATGTTTATAGCAACTTTATCCATAACAACCCAAAACTAAAAACAGTTTAGATAACTTTCTAATGGTGAATGGATAAACTGGTGGGTAGACAGACCACATCTTACACCCATACAAGACAGTACCCAGCAGTAAAGAGGAAGAAACCGTTGATTCGTACAACATCCTAAAATCTCAGTGATTGGCTACTGTAAGGTGAACACAGGAAGAAGCAAACACAAAATCTGTCCTCTGGTTAGTAAGGTTGTTTCCCACAGGGATATGGGTTAGCGATTCTGAAACTATTTCATATGTGTATGAGGTTTGAGCAAAAAGGTAAATATGTTAGAGGTAATGAGAGCTAGCCTTCTCAGTCACTATATATATATATTTATAAATGAAGAGGGGGGAAGCTAGAATGAACTTGGTGGTGTTCGGTTGGAAACAGAGATACTGGTGTGAATTCATGGGTTTTTAATACACACACCTATTGGTTTGATACTGAAATACGGATGTGTATCGATAAGCATGCTTACGTTTCCTAGCTCTGTCCACTGAGAGATCTAAAAGCACTGACACTACAGCAGCAGTGAGCACACCTAGTGCCCAGATCTTGGTTTCTAAATGTCATTCTCCAATAAACGGAACCTGCACCCCATGGAGAAGTGCTCGAGTCTGGGGCAGGAAGAGTACAAAACGAGGCTGGAGCAGCTCAGGGCACCAGAAAGCAAGGAAGTGCTAACAAACAAAAACAAAGCCAAAAAAAAAAAAAAAAGGAAAGAAAGAAAGAAAGAAAGAAAGAAAGAAAGAAAGAAAGAAAGAAAGAAAGAAAAGAAAAGAATGAGAGCACATCAGAAGTCACAGAGCCCACCTGTGAGAATTCCCAGTGGCCAATGCTGTGATGCCAACGTCACCCATCCATCCTGCATGTTACTGCCTCATGAGGTGCAAAGTGGGCTTTAACAAAATGAGATCCTGGTAAATCAAGTTTGAAATCATTTAAATGGCTTATTACATGTTCTTTATTCTTTTTTAAAGATTTTATTCATTCATTCATGAGGGACCCAGAGAGAGAGGCAGAGACACAGGCAGAGGGAGAAGCAGGCTGCCTGCAGGGACCCGATGTGGGACTCAATCCCAGGACCCCAGGGTCACGCCCTGAGCCGAAGGCAGACGCTCCACCACTGAGCCCCCCAGGAGTCCCATTACCTGTTCTTTCTGCCCATACTCACTATTTATTTCTCTGTTCATCTTGGTATGAGAAACTTTTGTCTCTATTAACATGAAGTTCACCAAGTTGGGCGTGTTTTTTGAGCAAAACTGGAAATAAAATGCTAACACATTGAACACCTGTATACTTGTATAAGAGAAAAGCACTTTCGAATAGGAGATGTGAAATTATTATATCCAAAATACTAAAAAGCCATTCTAATAGGAAGCAATTATTCTAACTCATGTGTCACGTTACATGCCTGGTGATGTTGACTTAGGTCCAGAGTCGCACCAGACAAACGTTCCAAAAACCGATGGAGATATGAAAGTCCCTCAAGATAATTCGTTGTGTTCTTTAGAAGTAGACTTAGAAAAAAAATCATCTGTGGGATGCTACAGACTCTTCCCTGCCTAAAAATACATATTCTCACACTTAGCCCCAGTTATCGATTCTTTTCCTTAATCCGCCGGGCCTCAGATCCCTTTCTCCACAGTAGAATTCGGTTGAGAAAGCATTAGCTTCCCCCATCCGTGGTCTAACGACTGAACCGGGTTCCTTTACATGTAGAGACTCTGGGGTGGCGCAGCTATTGAGGTTGAGCTGTTAAGACGAATTTGTTTTAGGCCTGATGCCTGGTTGGCTAAGTCATGACAGTGAAGTGAATGCTTAAGTCCTTTATTAACTTCCTTAACTTTTGCAACAAGGAGTGAGTAATAGTGCTTCGCTCCTTTTGCGGAAGCAGAAATGAGACATAAAGAGGTTAAGTAAGTCAATGGCAGAGCCAGGATTCAAACCCAGAGTGGCTCACAGACCATGCTTCTAACGACCACGCATGTAGCCCACCCCGCTGGTGCATGACACGGTTCTTTAAAAACTTATAAAACAGAATAATGTGCGTTGTGCTTGGAGTTATGAGTAGAAAAGTCATCCTGCGTAAGTGAAAAGAGAAACTTATGTGGTTTGAGAGACTATATCAATATTTTCTTGTTCATTGCTTTAAAAGAAATGGTTTTATGATTCTTTTCAAATAACCTCCAACAGCAAGAACTAACTCCCGGCTCCCAAGTTAGGCTTCGGGACGGAGGGAGGCCTTGCTAGGGAAGGGGTGTTCATATCTACTGGCTTCGTTCCCACCTGCTCAGGTGGTGAACTTCAGAAACAGCCCTTTCTCTCATGTAGGTTTAACAAATCCTTTTTTTTTTTTTTTTTTTTTTTTTAGGTTTAACGAATCCTTAACAGTGTGTTCGGTCAACGATGTCTATTTGCTTAGCAGACCCCTCTTTGCAGACAGGGTTTCTACAGTTCTATCACGTGATCGTCCCAGGCTGGGTAATCAGACATTTCCCAACAGTTGAGTGTAAAGGAAGGATCTTGACTTCTTTAAAAGAAAAACAAACAAACAAACAATCTGTAAATTAGCTAGCAAAGGGCTAAGGCCCTAGAAGAAAAACCCTCAGAGGTGTCCAAGAAGAGGTCAGAGTCTCCCAAATCTTTTTGTGATTGTGGTGATTGGCAGCTCCCAGTTTCCCCCACCTGGGACAGAAGGAGTGTGACAAGAGCTCACTTGAGTTCAACCCAGTTGAATCTGAGATTTCAGGGTCTACCCTGGGGAGTAGCCTAGTTCCAGAACTTGAGGTGGGTAAGAAGCTAAGGTGGGGATATAACCACCTCCCCTCATCTTCCAACAGGAGTTGGTAGGAATAGAGCATGAGGACAGGAAAACTAAGGCTTTCCGGACTTTTCCTGCTGTATAAAGTGCTATTTTGCCAATGCTATGGCTTTAGAATTTTTGGAATTCTTATTTTTATCTATCCCTTGAGGTGTCTTCCAGGGATACCTTTTAATAAGAGACAAAAATATTGGGTCAGCTGAAGTGGAAAGTCCTTATTGGTGAGATATCAAAAGATTGTTACAGGGGCCCCTGGGGGGCTCAGTGGTTGAGCATCTGCCTTCTGCTCAAGCCATGACCTCGGGATCCCAGGATCGAGACCCACATCGGGCTCCCTGCATGGAACCTGGTTCTCCCTCTGCCTGTGTCTCTGCCTCTCTCTCTCTCTCTCTTTCTCTCATGAATAAATAAAATTAAAAAAAAAAACCACCTTTCTGCACTGAAAAAAAAAAGTTCTGGCATAGTCTTATATTGGAATAAAGGGTGGTCAAATATGGAACTCTCTCTGAGACACATTAATAAGTTAAAAACAACAACAACAAACAAACCAAGGAGCAGAACAGGTGCACTTATCAACTGTGTAAAAAGGAAAAGGGGGAGCTATGGAGACAAATACAAAAAACTAGAGACAAATATAGATAGGCTTACTTTTGTATCGCTTATCTCTGGAAAAATAAATAGAAAGCTATTAGCAGTGGTGGCCTCTGTGTAGGCAAATCAGGGGTAGAGAGAAAGCTTAATTTCCATGGGCTAGTCTTTTATACTATTCAAATTTTTTTTTTCTATATACACATACTTGTATTAAATTTTAAGAAATAAGATTGTGGAAGCCCGATCAGTAGGGAACTAAGAAAAATCTGCATCTCACCTGTATGAAAGCAGAGTCGTAATAGAACTCGTACTGCTCTTTGTTTTTTTGTGTTTTTTTTCCTAGCGAAAGATGTTTGCAATCTGTAAGCAAAGCAGCCCCACTTGGGATGGACAATTTACCGCCTACGCTTGGGAGCAACGTGCCAAGGGCCTTGCGGAGGCCGCCGCGCCGACCGTGGGCCTGCCCGGAGTCACCACCGTCCTGCTCGTTCCAGGTCAACCCAGGAGAATTTCTCACTCGACCCTGAGAGAATGAATGTGTGGCAAAGGCTGGAGGGAAAATGAGCTCATCAAAGTAGCTTCAGGCGTCTATCGGTGGCTGCGATTCGGCCAATCACTAAAAGCCGATGGGAGCCAGGACGTGCACAGTCGCGGAAACACGAGTGGGGAGGGCACCTTGCGGGTGGACTCGGGTGCGAGTCTTGTTTTTCTGGGGGAGAAAAGCGACAGCGGATTGTTCCCCGGCCGCCCCCTGGGCCTGGAGTCCGGGACCCCAGGGGTGCCAGCGGCTGTGGGGCTGCCTGTGCGGGAAGGCCTGGCCATGCGGACGTGCGCGGGACCAGACGAGCAGCGAGCTGCACCCTCTGCCCAACTGCCGCTAGGACCGAGCTGTCCCCTCGGTGGCGGCCGCAGCCCGGAGAGTGTGAGCTCGAGGCGACCGGCCACAAACAGGCTGCCCGCGGGGCCGAGAGACCCCGGGCCGGGCACCGTCATCTGGGTGTCGGACACCTGAAACCAGAGTGCACCTGACGTGGCTCGAGGGCCGCTGCGACAAGGTCTGGCCTGGCGCTGTGGGGACCGGACAGGCTCGAGGACGCGGTGGGTACAGGCCCCAGGATCTTAGCGACGAGCTGATCAGATCCTCTCATCCCAGCAGGCCGCGTCACCCAAGGGACATGGGCTGGCTACCAGCCGTCCTCTACGGTCCTCTGCCCCTCGGGACGAAGAGCGATTTTTAAACACTGTTTTTCCCCGATAACCAAAAATTAGACTTATTCATTGTAGAAAACTAAAAAACACTACTAGGAAAGGCCAAAGAAGACAGTAAAAATTACTCGGAATCCTCCATCATCAACCAAAGATAGCCACCGCCACAGTTTTGGCCAATACCCTTCCGATCTTTCTCCGTGAATTCTTTCATTTATTTTTATCTTTATTTTTTTTTACAAAAATGGAATCACACCGTTTTGTAATCTGCCTCTTAAGCTCGACAGTGCGTTATAACACTTGCCCATGTTTTTAGATGTTCTTCACAGACCCCGTAATCGGCCACGTAATGTGTCTACCCAGGCTTCTCTTGGAGGCTTAGGCTGCTTCCAAGTTCTAATCAGTATATGCAATACGGAGACGACGGGTGCGCCTCTGTGGCCACCCTGGTCATTTCCTTAGGACACGATTCCATCCGTGTATTTGCCAGATCAAAGAGTTCACATATTTTATTTCTTTTTAAAGATCTATTTATTTATTTGAGAGAGAGATTGTGCACGAGCTCACGTTTCAGTTTTATTTTTTATTTTTATTTAAGATTATTTATTTATTTATTTATTTATTTATTTATTTATTTATGAGAGACACAGAAGGAGAGAGAGGCAGAGACACAGGCAGAGGGAGGAGCAGGCTCCATGCAGGGAGCCCGATGTGGGATTCGATCCCGGGTCCCCAGGATCACGCCCTGGGCCGAAGGCTGTGCTAAGCCGCTGAGCCCCCCGGGCTGCCATCACGTTTCAGTTTTAACCCCAGTAGGTGAATATTTTACAGCACATGCTTTATATTCTGGGGCGGGGGGGCGGGGCAAGAAACTCCAGGCACCTGGGAACCAGAGGCTGCTTGTGCTCTATCTGGAGAGGTTAGGGCCCTAACGAGAGGGTGGGAGGGAGCGGGTTCAGCGGGTCGGGCAGGCCTGGCGCCAGCAAGAAGGACCTGGGTACACGGCCTCCGCGTGCTCTGGGGTCACCAGCTGCCGCCCCGGCAGTGAGGCATCGGGACAAACAGCAACCTGATGAAGCCTCCGCCACCTTCTCCTACCTGGGGCCATCCATTGTGCCACCTGCGCCCAGAGCCTCGGACCCCAGGTGCACCCCCGACCCCGCCGTGTCCCTCCCGGAGCTCCTCGCGGCCCTCCACTGTCCCCCCAGGCACCTGTCCCGCGGCCTCGTGCCCCGCTCAGGACCAGCCTCCATGGCAGGAACAGCCTGTGGGCCCCGCTCTGTGCCTCGCTCGGCACTGTCCTGCGTCCCAGGGCGACATCCTCCCGCGGGGCTGCCTGTGTTGCTGTGGTGGCTGGAGGCGCGATGCCCCGGGCACAGGGGTCCTCGGGGGGCCCTCGTCTTACTGAGCCCCCCCCCCCAGCAACACGCCGGGTGCAGGTGCGTCCCCAAGCAAATGTTAGGGAATCGTCATTTTCAGGCATTAAACCTGTGAGATGGCACAGCGGGGGGATCGCATTCAACGGACCGGGCCTCCTTGGCTGTGTCTGATTTTATTCTGTCCTGGAGCCCAAGCCCAGCCCTCCTCCACCAGAAAGGAGCCCGTCCCCGCGGGGGTGGGGGGGCCTGCAGCGGGCCTCAGCCTGCGGGGTGCCCTCACCCAGTGTCCCGGGGACGTGGCCCTTGGCACGGGCCGCCCGCGCACCTGAAGCCTTTCCCGCCACCCGCGAGCACACACTGGGTCTTGCTCACCGGCCCCCCGGTGCTCGGCCCACCCGGTCGTAAGAGCAGCGGCCGTAATCATTGTCTGAGATGTTAGAGTAGGTTCCCAGGTCTCTCTGACAAAGCGGCACAGACGAGTGGCTCAGAACAACGGAAATGTCGCGTCTCACAGTTCTGGGGGCTGGCACCCGAAGTCTCGGGGTTGGCAGGGCCACGGTCCCTCCGAAAACCGCAGGGGAGCCCTTCCTTGTCTCTGTCCTTGCGCGGCGGCCGTCGGTCCTCGGGGTCTGCTCCCTCGCAGCGACACTCCTGCGATCCCTGCCTCGTCGCCGCACAGCACTCTCCCTGGGCACCTTCCCGGGGCATCCTGATGAGGACGCTGGCCGCCCTGGGTAGAGCCCGTCCCAGCCACCTCGTGTTAGCTTGATCGCATCGGCAAAGGCGCTAGCTCCAGGTGAGGTCACATTCACAGATCCCAAGGGCCAGGACTTCGGTATATTGGGGGGGACACAACCCAGCGCAGACGCACCAGGGCTTACTGCGGGTGGGGAGTGTGCTCAGCGCTTCACAGGCAGTAAGTCACTGCCTCCTTACAAAGCCCTTGTGAGGTCGCGTGGTCACCTTCCCCCTTTGATTGACAAAGACACTGAGGTGAAAGAGCCGAAATAATGTGCCCAAGTCCCAACCTCCTACACGGAGGGGACAGGACCTCTCCTCT
This sequence comes from Canis aureus, assembly GCF_053574225.1. Taxonomy (NCBI): domain Eukaryota; kingdom Metazoa; phylum Chordata; class Mammalia; order Carnivora; family Canidae; genus Canis; species Canis aureus. The sequence continues at coordinate 38,319,218 of NC_135637.1, forward strand.
CTTCTCCTCTCCTCTCCTCTCCTCTCCTCTCCTCTCCTTTCCTCTCCTCTCCCCATTCCTCTTCCTCCTTCCTCCCCCTCTTCCTTCTCCTTCTTAGAGTAATTAGGGAGCTAACTTAGGGGAAAGGCTTAGATACTGTTCTGCAGACTTGAATGTGTCTGCAAATCACCGGGAGATCTTTAGCTGCTGATCCAGCAGGTCTGAGGTGGGAGCAAAGGCTCTGCCCTCCGACCAGCTCCCAAGTGCTGCTGCTACGGCTCATCTACAGGCCACACCTGGATCAGCAGGAGCCCTTGGTCCCCAGGTACTAGCCAGGGGACTATGAACTTAGAACCTACTGATGTAGAGTCTCTGAGGTGAAGCCCAAGACTCTGTATTTTTTTTTAAAGATTTTATTTTTAAGTAATCTCTACAGCCAACACGGGGCTCAAACTCACAACCCCAAGATTAAAAGCCACACGCTTTACCAAATGAGCCTGCCAGGCTCCCCCAGGAATCTGTGTTTTTAAAGATCTATTTATTTATTTGAGGGGGGTGCTGAGCGGGGGGAGCAGAGGGAGAGGGAGAGAGGAGTCCCAAGCAGACTGTGCGCCGAGCACAAGGCTTGATCTCACGACTCTAGGATCAGGACCTGAACCGAAGTCAAGAGTCAGACACCTCAGCAACTGAGCCACCCAGGCACCCCTAGGAATCTGGGTCTTAAGGGAGGTGATTCTGAACCAGGTGATTCCATCCCAGTTTGCAAACTGTTGCCCTGGAAAATTAAAGGTTGATTTGAAGTGGCCTGTCGCAAAGTACTCTCCGCTCACATCTGAGGTACGTGGCAGCAGGTGGCACATTGAAAACTGGTCGGGGGACTAGATCCAAAAAGTATGTCGACCCGGAGGCAAGTCCCTTAGATGAGTGGTCTGACCGTGCCCTAGGCGACACGTAAGGGAATGACTTGGATAAAACCAGGCGAAGTGGGCTCAGCAAGGCTTTCGATGGTGAAAGAGGCAGCTCACGTGGGGGACGATTTAATAGGCTGGGACACTGGGCTCCAAGTGGTAAGATCCGAAGTCGTCACCACCAGGGAAAGTCCTACGTTCAGGTTTGTAAAATGAATAGTAGAAGGAAAGGAGGAAGAAGGCCTGGCCTGATAATTCTGTACACAAAAAGGACCCAGAGAATTTAGTTGATCGCTGGTTTAGTAGAAACCAATAGTATAAAGAAACTGATAAAACATCTCGAGCGAACTCAGCGTCTATTTCTGTTAATAGAGAGAGGGCAGGTGCCCAGACCAAAGGCAGTGACGGGTCAGGGCTCCCTGCCTGGGTCACAGCGCGGTGGGGAGCCGAGTCGCCGGAGCGGCCTTCGATTGTGCGGGGAGGAGGCTCGGAGGCTCGGGTTGGTGTGGGGTCGGCTTGTCACGGGCCCTTGAGCATCAGTGAAAAGTAGGGAAACGATCTTGAAATACAGACGACAAATGAATACTCGACCTCCAGCTAAAAACACGTGGTGGCTTGTCTGGAGAAGAGCGACCCTGTGCTAAGTAGCTTTAGGGGACGGAGGCAGGATCAACGGCCGGAGGTGGCAGGGAGGCATGTCCTGGTCTGCGAGGCGGGGAAGGACAATCTCACCCTTGACCTGGCCGATGGCGTCAGAGGCGCTTGATTGGAGAGGCAGCGCCCCCACGTTCCTGCAAGGGCTCGAGGTGCTGGGTTAGAGGAAGGATCCTTTCTGGAGCTCGGAGGGCAAGGCTAGATGGCCTCTTGGCGCTTCCACCTGAAAAGGGTCTGGGGCTTCGAGAACGTGTAGAAAAGGATACATTCCCATGTTATCAAAGGTTTGCCTCATCTCCCAGAGGGCTTTGGGTTTCTTTCTCTTTCTCAAAACTAGAAACAATTGGGCAGCCCGGGGGGGCTCAGCGGTTTAGCGCCGCCTTCAGCCCAGGGCGTGACCCCGGGGTCCCAGGATCGAGTCCCGCGTCGGGCTCCCTGCACGGAGCCTGCTTCTCCCCCTGCCTGTGTCTCTGCCTCTCTCTCATGAACAAATAAATAAAATCCTTAAAAAACCAAACTAGAAATGATTATGTCCAGATCTAAAATCCCTTTACGGTGGTTTGATGTTGCTGAAAATAACATCTTGGCATAAAAAGAATATTTGTCCTTTCATTCAGTATATTTTGATTAAGTACCTCGTATCGGCAATAATTAATAATGATAACAGCCAACACTTACGTGCTCCGTGTCAGTCTCTGGCCTTAACACAATTTAGCCCATTGAACCTGAGCCACGACCCGATAAACTATTTTACTCAGATGAGGAAACTGAGTCACAAAGACATGAGAGAACTCTTTTGAGGGCACACAGCTAGAAATGGCAGGGACAGGATTTGAACCCACACCACCTGGCTCCGGGAATGCTACTACTGCGACCACTGCACCAAACTACCTCTTTCGTGCTACGTTATGAGATGCAGTCTCAGGGCTGACTGTCCACTAGGAATAATTTCTGGAGTTACAACACTTTTAGCGGTCAAACGGGTTTAATTTCTTTTAAAAGCAGAAGAGAAAAAATGAATTTAGAGTTAAAAATTTTTTTTAAATTTTTAAAAATTTTTTTTCTCATTCCATCCTTCCCCTCCCCCACCAAAAAAAGAAAGAAAGAAAGGAAAATTGTAGGGCTCATGATGAGCCATTATAATGGTAGGAGGCCTGTGTGCCCAAACAGCACAAGGCCCTGAGAGTTTTACCTGTAGGAATTTTCAAAACACAAAATTTGTGCTTTTAAAAATATATATGTATAATTTAAGCCTTTTTTTGGCAAAAAAACAAAACAAAACTATTACTATTTTTAAAAGCCTACGAGTCAGATCAGCTGCTGGCTGGGTACCAAGCTGTGTTCCTTTCCACCTCTACCTGCCAGCCTGGTGGTGCACTGGTTGCAGCTGGAAATCTTTACCAGCCCGTGGTGACCTCTGTGCTGCTTTTCTGCGGGAATTCCAGGACGGGAGGTGGGGAGGCAGGGACAGGAGGACAGGAAGCAGTCCAGCGTGGGTTGCCCAGATGAGCTTGGCCCGCCAGAAGCGGCTTACTCAACCCCCTTGCTAGAATTGCAGCTCTCAGAGCAGGGTGAGGTGGGGGTGGCGGGGGGAGGTAGGCGATTTGAATTAGGGCAAAAGAGTGCAAAATCCATTTTGTCCTGGAGGAGACAAGCTTGCCTGGAAAGGAAAAGGGTTTCCATAGAGACTGATGTGCCGGCCTTGGGGTTTGGAAGGCGTCCAGGCCTCCGGTTGGGGAAAATAACATTTACCCTGAGCCCCTGAGGCAGAAGGACGCAGGGCTGCTGCTCTGCGGTGCAGAGGTGAAACCCTTCCTGGAAATGGCAACGATACAGGCCTGGAAGATCCTCCAGGAGAACTGGATCCGTTGAGCGGAGAAAAAATTCTGGGAACAGGGTTCGCAAATGTGCGAGACCCCAGAGCCTTAAATTCAAAGTGTGAAAGCTACCTAGAGTTGAACAACCCCAAGGATTGGGAAAGATAAGGCTTTTGTAGCACAGACCTTAAAAATCTCCATTTTTGCTGTGCCCCGCTCTGCAGTTTAATTAGCATATACGCATAGAACTCCACACCGAGGGCAAGCGTTTGTGAAAGAAGCATCTTCTTGGTAGGTGCTATCTTGGCGGAAGGGGCCTCTACCCCAGCCCTGCCCGGAACCCCACACTTTGAGGTGCCTTCCTTGAAAGTCTGTAAGTCCCTTCTGGTCCGGGACCTCGACTCGAATCCCCTTGACCGTGTATCCGTCTTCTCCCACGGGGAGTGTCCTCTGGCCTTCTGCCCCAGGCCCGCAGGGTCAACCAGATGCCCCTGGGAGCCCTACCCGTGGGTTCCTCCCAGGGGCCTCCCTCTAGCTCCAGAAGAGTGGCCTGAATTGCTCCTACCTGGGTTCTTGCATGGAATTGTGCTAAATAGCGCTAGCGCTGGGGAAGAAAGAAAAGAAAAAAAGAAAAGACGAGACACAAAGAGATGTTCAACGGCTTGAGATAAAATTCACACACCACACAATTTAACCACTTAAAGTGTACAACAAAGTGTTCTTGCTTAGAGATCAGGAATATCAAAAAGTTAATGTGCAAATGGAGGCAACAGCTTGCACCATGGGGGTGGGGCAGGAAGTCAACGAACCCCTGAAAGACAAGTCGGGCCGGGGTTTGGGTATCTACAGACAAGGATTACGTTGCACTGGGATCAGTTATCTACAAATTACGGAGCCATTCAAGTTGCTCCGCAGGTTCGTAATCAGAGGAGCCCTTAGCACCCCTGACTCTTCGGCGGCCTTGTCCTTATAACACCCCGGGGACGCCCCTAACTGAACATCTATTATGTGCTGGCACGGTGCCAGATGCTTTAAAAACCTGAGCCCCGGAATTCTGGTGGTGAGGTAGTTTATGCTCATTTTGCAAATAATACCACCGAGGCCAAGAGAGGAAACGACACGCACGAGGCCGTGGACCCAGCGGGGAGCAGAGGATATTCAGGGGTCCCGCGTCGCAGCGGTCGCTCTGGTCGTTTGTGCTCTGCGCGTCCTGCCTAAAAACACCGCGGCCTACTCCATGCTTGGGAAGCTCGACATCTGGGCTTCAGGCGTAGCTCTTCTGTTTAGGCCTCTGATCCATTTTGAGGTAATTTTTGCACACGGCATGTGGCAGGCGTTCAATTTTGTGTTTTTTCAATCTGACTCGCCAGTTGTCCTAGCACATTTGCTGAAGATACTACTCTCGGCTCCGCTGAGTTGTCGTGGTTCCTTCGTCAAAAACCAACTGACCATAAATGTATGGGTTTACTTTTAAACTCTCTCTCTCCCTCTCTTTTTTTTTTAAACTCTCAATTCTACTATAAAAAATATATAAATAAACCAAAAAAATAAATTCTCAAAACCAAAACCAAAAACAAAAACAAAAATAAATAAATTCTCAATTCTAGTCCGTTGATCTGTATGTCCCAGGATTTGGCTTTTGTTTTTTGTTTTTATAAAATCTTTATTTATTTATCCATGAGAGACACACACACACACACAGAGGCAGAGACACAGGCAGAGGGAGAAGCAGGCTCCATGCAGGGAGCCCGACGCGGGACTCGATCCCGGGCCTCCAGGATCACGCCCTGGGTTGAAGGCGGCGCTAAACCACTGAGCCATCCTGGGTGCCCCCCCCCCCATATTTGGTTTTTAATGTATGTCACAGCTGAAAAGATAGCTCACAGAGATTCTTAGATCAAATGGAAAAAAAATGCATCACTGGCTCCATTTACTGCACATTTCCTAGCACGTCCACCAATTATACAAACCTCTGGTTAATGATCTGACTACTGAGTTTCCATCTTTTCCGACATCTGTGAATTGATCTTGCAAACCAATAGTACAGGGTTGCCTTTTTTTTTTCCTTTTTAACACATAGACACAACACTAACTAATACTCTTCATTTTAGAGCTATGTTGATCCATAAGCTATTTACTAGTATGGTTTTAAAATTCCCAATATATGGGAGGGGAAGAGTCTTTATTTTTTGTGTTCATGCAAAACTTCCAATTGTCTTCTCTTATAGGGTCAGGACACATTAGCCCCCTGGCAGTGATTTGTGGCCGTGTGCACAGAGTACAGCCAAACACAGAAGTTCACCTGGGACTCAGTAGTCCAGGATTTCACTGGGCCTTCATTACGTACGCAAGACTGACTGCTTGACGGATGGCCCAATGGCCGAAGCCAGTCTCCTACACCGTGTGACCCAAAGCCTCCGCTCGACATCACATGGCTGGTCTTTCTGGCATGACTAGCCCCTCACCCAAGACCAGGGGGTGTGGCCAGCCACATCTACCCCAGACAAAGACCCCTCCGTGACGTATGACACAGGCTACCCCTCAGAAGTCAGGGGGGAAAACCAGACCTCTCTTTGGCAAGATCAAATTCTTTATTGCACGGTGCTGCTGCGTTTGAGAAAACTGCATTTCCTCCAGGTGCTGAGTCAAAGGTTCCGCATATGCCTACTAGGCAGAGCTTGCTGATGGTGCTGGGCAGTCCTTCCATACCCTTAGACATTTCCATCTGATCTTAGCAACTGTTGAGAAGAGTAGGTATTAAGATTTCTCACAATAATGGTAGATATAGCTACTCCTCCTTTTAATTTTGCTTTTACCTCGTAAAAGGCACAATACACTTAGAATTATTATATTCTTCTGGTGAATAAGGCTTTTATCATTCAGTAAAGACTTCCTGGCAACATTTTAAAATTCTAAAAAAATAAAAAAGAATAAAATTCTAGAGGCACCTGGGTGGCTCAGCTGGTTAAGTGTCTGCCTTTGGCTCAGGTCATGACCCTGGGGTCCTGGGATCGAGCCCTACATTGGGGTCCCTGCTCAGCGGGGAGTCTGCCTCTCTCTCTCCCACTATCCCTCCCCAATTGCTTGTGCTCTCACTTTAGGAAATAAATAACTAAAATCTTTAAAAAAATTTTTTTTTTAAATTCTAGCCTGTTTTGACTGTGATGTCATAGCTATATCAGCTTTCTCTTGGCTAGTATTTACCTGGTTGGCTTTGGTTTTCATTTTACATTTTTATTTAGGTTCCATGACCGTATGTAGTTAACATACAGTGTAATGTTAGTGTCGGTGTACAATATAGTGATGCCTACATCACCGCACGCTCATCCCAACAGTGCACTCCGGAATCCCCATCACCTGTTTAATTCATCTCCCTCCCATTTCCTTTCTTTACCTGCTTATTTTTTATCCAGTCTTTTACTTTCTACCTTCCTCTATTCTGCTGTTCCTGTTACGTCTTTTGGAAACAGCACATATCTGGATTTAATCTTTTATACAGCCTAAGAGTCCATGACATTTAACTGAAAAGTTCACACCATTGACCTTTTTATAATTACTGATTTATTCGGATTTATTTTTGCCTTCTTATTTGCGTTTATTATATGGCTTTCTGCTTGCATTGCTTTTTTATTTTTCCTATTGTCCTTTTCTTGTCTTCTTTTGGATTGATGAAAGTATTTTTTCTCATTCCATTTTTCTGTCCTTTATCAGTTTGGGGCACACTCATTCAATTTCTATTATTTGGGTGATTACTCTTAGAATTTAACCTACATGCTTAGAGTAAATGTAATCAATGTATCTCTCTTTAAAAAGTGCCTTAGGATCCCTGACTCAAAACAGCCACCTCCAACTATCTAAAGTCTCCGCGGGGTTGCTTCCGTTGTTCCTGCTGCCTCTCATTCCCCGGTGGCTTATTTTCTTGAACATTCTTTGTGGGTTTTTGTTTTTGTTTTTGTATTAAGCCCAAATTTGTTGTGCTCTCTGTTGAGAATTGCAAGAGGCCTGACTTTGAGGGCACATTCCCTAGGAAATCCTTTGCATTTGCTTCTCCTGGGGACCAGGGAGCACTCCATCCAAAGTTACCCTTGCGTCTTCTCAGCCATTGATAGTGATGTTCCTGCCTAGAAATACCTGAGGCCCTCAGCAGGGCCATGTTTACTCACAGCGAGCCCTACAAAAGTCTTCCCCCATCACCACTGGGGCCAAAGGTGTGGCCAGACTGGCCCTGTGGTCCTTTATCGGGAGCCTGCCATGAAGGCGCACACACGGGTCGAATCTTTCTACAAGGTCAGCTTTATTCAATCATAAAGCAAAATTAAATCACAATTATTAAGCAGGTTCTGGATTCTGAACCCAAATGACATTTCACTGAGTGATTACCCTTGGCTTCTCACACAGCACGCGGAGTGGGACAGAAGACAAACTGCACAACAAACAAGATAACAGGAGGATGTAGGAAGGAATGAACCAATGCGAAGTCCGCCTGTGGGTGTGGGGTAAGATAAGGCCTCGGCGGCCCGAGCCAGCTCTTGGCACTCGCCGGTTCCTAGGTTCAAGCAGGGAAGGGTCTCGGTTCTGTTCAGAGATCGATCGGGCAAAGCCTTTGGTGGCAGTTGCCTTTTTTATGTGGTCAGACACAGAGAGGTCAGGTCTGAAGAGTCCGATGGTTTCCTGCCAAAATCCTCCCCTTTCTACAGGGATTTAGTTGGTTCGGGGCCCCCGCAGACCTTCTCTGGTTCTGCTCATTGTCGGTTCTCGGGTGTCAGCAGACGCTGGTCCCGGCGACCTCTCCTAGCTGCAGGCCTGGAGCTGCTCACGCCATTGTTCAAGCAGGCCCCTGCTGGACATGAGAGACTCCATCTTGCTCTCTACGCTCTTACTGCGATGGGAGGACACAGCTCAGCAAAACCATCAAGGAACCCCGAGGAACAGGATTTATTACTCACAGGGCTTGAGGGGTGCATGGCATGAATACTCAGAGGCCACGCAGCAAGGTCACAGATCCAGAAAGAGGAAGGGAGCATACACCTGGAGCTGTTTTTTTTTTGTTGTTGTTGTTTGTTTGTTTTTTTAAGATTTTATTTATGTATTTAAGACAGAGAGAGAGCATGAGAGAGAGAGAGCTTGAGCATGAGTGGGTTGTGGAAAGGAGCAGAGGGAGAAGCAGACTCCAAACTCAGTGTGGACCCTGACATGGGGTTCAATCCCAAGACCTGAGGTCATGACCTGAGCCAAAGGCAGATGTGTAACCAACTGAGCCACCCAAGTCCCCTACCCGGGGTTCTTTTTAACAGGATTTGAGAATGAGATGAGTAAAACTTCCCAAGGTCACCTCGGCTAATTTCAAGCAGAAGAGCAGAAATTAGGGTGCAGGAAGGGAGAAGTGGGTCACTCAGGTGGCCAGCTAGCTAGGTGCACAGGGGCCTCCTAAAAGGGGAATTTCATGGGTGCAGTGATATGCTCCCTTATCTAAGTGTTTGAGTTGCAGCTGCATCTTACTGCTTGCCGTGGATTCCTTTGAAATAAATGCCTTTCCAATCAAAAGCTTAAAGTCAGGCGCTTACAGTACAGAAGTTCTTGGGTGTTTTTCTATCCACTCTGGGGCACCAGCAGCCATCTCCCTCTAGAGAACACTGTATGCAAGTGAATTCCCATGTCACTGTCATCATGCAAATTTAAGAATCAAACATATTAGTAATAATGATATGTTCAGATTGAATATGTAGTCAGACACTATTTAATCAGTGCATCCTAAATTCCTAAACAGGGGGCACCTGGGTGGCTCAGTCGGTTGGGCGTCTGACTCTTGTTTGCAGCTCAGCTCAGGTCATGCTCTCATGGGTCGTGGGATCAAGCCCCGCATGGAGCCTGGTGCAGGGATTCTGCTTAATTAAAGATTCTCTCTCTGCCCCTCCCCTGGCTCTTGCTCTCTTTCTTTCTCTAAAATGGATAGATACATCTTTAAACATAAATAAATAAATTCCTAAACAAGAAGTAAAAAACCATTACCCTTTAGTATATCTAAGTAGTAATTATAAGGAAAGTATGTTTTTAATAAACAGAACTTAGTGTCCCCTTCTGTCAAATGGAAAGCAGGTTTAAATGAGTCTTTACATGAGTCTATATTTTTTTCTAGCTATGTTTTTAAAAAGAGACATGGATTGGCGTGTGTGGGTGCCTCAGTCAGTCGGGCATCTGCCTTCGGCTCGGATCATGATCCCGGGGTCCTGGGATGCAGCCTCACATCTGGCTCCCTGCTCAGCAGGGAGTCTGCTTCTCCCTGTCCCTCTGCCTCTCCCCTGCTCATGCTCTCTCTCTTTCTATCTAACAAACACAATCTTTAAAAAAAAGACATGGATTGAGAAATTATGATTGAGCCTCAAGAATTCACACAATCCATTGGCTGCCTCTACCAAAATATTTCTGTAAACTGTGTCACACACTTAAAGATAATCTCCCTGTGGTATTTTTGAGCCTAAATTCTTCCTTTAAATTCTTTTTAAATTTCTTTCATTCTTTCTTTCTTTTTCTAAGATTTTATTTTTAAGTAATCTCTACACTCAACCTGGGGCTTGAACTCACAGCCCTAAGCTCAAGAGTCCCATGCTCCACTGACTGAGTCAGCCAGGCGCCCCAAGCCTAAATTCTTACGGAAACACCGGCGATTGGGTCTCGATGAAATCTGTACCCAATGTGTCTTTACTTGCTCCTGCCAGTCTTCTGTATTTCAAAGCTCCAGTCCACTCAAGACGGTAGTTACTACTCTGCGTTGGGCTGTACCGGGGATAGAAAGGTGAACAAGGTAGGAGCCCACAGTCTAGTAAGGAGTAAATAATCAGTAATCACGAGGAGAAACAGTCTGTGATAAGTGCTCTCACCCAGCAGCTAAGTTTTATGAAACAGAAAGGGAGGAGGGACTCATTCAAATGGAGGGTCAGGGAATGGGCTGCAGGAGAAGCTCGCTGAGAAGAACTAGACAGGAATTGGCTTTCCTGACAAAGATCCAGTTCCCTTATTGATCAGGCCCACAAAAGAGAGTGCTGCCCTCCAATCGAGAGTAGTTAAGAATTCAGGAGACCTTTTACCCACTGGGGAAAATGGGACCCGAGCCAGGGAAACTTTGGCTGGATTCAGCTGGCTAAACAGAGGTTTTCAGAAATGAGAAAATTGCAAGACTTAACTCCTGAGCCTTACTCCTGCCGTTTCACGGAACCCGGAGAATGGGGGCTTTGGGCCACAGGGGATCGGTCCAGCTGAATATCGCATTCAACCAGGTGGGCAATTATCTATCAATCAATCATGTCCCCACAAAGGAGCCTCAATAAGAATTCTGAACACTTACAAAGTCCAACTCATTCCTTTGGCTGATGTTAATCTGTCTCCTTCCCTTGTAAAAACAAAACAAAACCAAACCAAAAACAAACAAACAAAATCCATAACCATAGAGCTTTCAGTAGGTTCTGGGAGTCCTTCTGGCAAATCAGTAACCTGAGGCTGGTTTGGGGAACCCCGTGAAGGCATAGTTGGTGTCAGAAATGAGGGCGAATTTGGAGACTATTCCTTTTAATGTCATAGTTGGCTGACACTCGTTATATAGTTCCTGGTGTCAGACGTTTGTTTGGCTAACTCTGCACAAACATTCACAAAACTCCAAGTACCAAGCTATAGAATCTGTGTCAGTGAAGTTCAAGAATCAGTAGTGTGCAGGGCCGCCCGGGTGGCTCAGTTGGTGGAGCATCTGCCTTCGGCTCAGGCTGTGATCTCAGGGTCCTGCTCAGCGGGGAGCCTGCTTCTCTCTCTGCCGCTCCTGCTCCCCTGGCTCCTGTGCCCTCTCTCTCTTTCAAATAAATAAATAAAATCTTAAAAAAATAAAAAAAAGAATCAGCAGTATGCAGATCACTTTTTCTGACAACAATGCAACTGACTAAAAAAAATCAACTGAAAAAAAAGGAAGGCCCTCCAATATATGGCAATTTTAAAATCACACTAATTAAATAGCTTACAGATCAAAACAGGAATCACATGGATATTTGAAAATATTTGAAGACAAATGGTAGTAAAAATAATACCCAAACATAGAGGTGCAGCTAACGCAGCTCTTAGAAGCAAATTTAAACACATTAGGGGAAAAAAAGCTAAAAAATGAACATCATCCAGCTTAGGAGTAGAAAGAAAGGTAGACGAAGTAACAAGTGACATAAAAAAAATCAACAGATTATATTATTAAGTCTTAATTAACATACTCTGCCAATATGGATGTGTAGCTTACAAATATTTGCTGCAAAGAAACCATACATAGGTTGAAGAGGATACTAGTAATGTAATCACAAGTGAATAACAATAGAATCAAAGAGCTGACTTGTCTCACACTTCCTAGTACAGCTTTTAAGAAAGAAATTAAATCCTCCTTAACCAAGGAAACAAACATGAGCTATGGAAAGATCATTTTGTAAACAAATCTTTCAAAATGTTTTTATTATTCTGCAGTTTTTGTTGCTAAAATTACAAGAGTGCAATAGTACCTTCTAAAAACCCTCATCTTTGTACTTTTGACCACATGGAACAAAAATTTGCTAACCTGTTTTAAAAATATTCCAAATTAAGAGTTTTAATGAGTTTTGTATCTATGTGTTAAAAGGAAAAAAACCCGCAATACCTCACTATTAGTTTGCAAAATCATTTCACAGACATTGGAAAAGATGGAAGCTCACCAGCCGGATCTTTAACCAAACACTTGGGTAATTGGTGGATGTGATAGGAAATGCTTAGTAAAAGGAGCCAGTGATGCTTTTTTTTTTTTTCCATTTGATCTAAGAATCTCTGTGAGCTATCTTTTTAGCTGTGAAATACATTAAAAACCAAGCACGGGCGGGGGGGCACCTGGGTGGCTCATTCCGTTAAAAAGTCCAATTCTTGATTTTGACTCAGGTCATGATCTCAGGGGCATGAGATCGAGCCCTACAGTGGGCTCCGTGCTGGGTGTGGAGCCTGCTTGGGATTCTCTCTCTCCCTCTGCCCCTTCCCTCACCTTGCGCTTTCTCTCTCTCTCTCTCTCTCTCTCAAAACAAAAACAAAGTACTGGATGTATAGATCCAGAACAGAACAGAACTGAGAAAGTACCATCATAATTCTACAGGGACAAGAATATTTCCCACAAATATGCTAGAATAATGGACTATCCACATGAAAGAATGAAGTTGAACCCCTATAACAACAGGCCATGTACAAAAGTTAACACAAAATGGATCAAAGACTGAAACATAAGAACTAAAATTACAAAACTCTTTGAAGAAAACACAGATGTAAAGCTTCATGACCTTGGCTTAGGCAGTGGTTGTTTAGATATGACACCTAAAGTACAAGCAACCTCCAAAAAATAATAGATAAATTGACTTCCTCAAAATAATACCTTTTGTGCTTCAGAGATCACTATCAGAAAGTGGAAAGGATAACCCACAGGATGAAAAAAATTTTTTTTCTGCAAATCATATATCTGATAAGGGTCTAGTATTCAGAATATACAAAGAACACTTATTACTCAGCAATAAAAAGATAAATAACTCATTGTAAACAGGAACAAATAATTTGAAGGATGTTTCCCCACAGAAGATATGCAAAAGACCAACAAGACCATGAAGAGAGGGACACCTGGGTGGCTCAGGGGTTGAGCGTCTGCCTTTGGCCCAGGCCGTGACCCTGGGGTCCTGGGATCGAGTCCCGCGTCGGGCTCCCTGCAGGGAGCCTGCTTCTCCCTCTGCCTGGGTCTCTGCCTCTCTCTCTTTGTCTCTCAGGAATAAATAAATAAAATCTTTAAAAAAAAACATGAAAGGACATGAAAAGATGGTCAACAACATTAGCGATCAGGGAAATGTAAGTCAAAACTACAGTGAGATACCTTCACACCCCCTTAGAGGGCTATAATAAACGATGGCCAGTGGCCAGTGTTGTTGGGGCTACAGAGAAACGGGAACCCCTGTAACATGCTGGCAGGATTGTAAAATGGAGCAGCTACTTCAGAAAACAGTCTTTGAATGATTAAACACAAGGTCAGCGTATGACTCAGCAATCCCCAGGTTAGGCGTATGCTGTACAGGACAAGTGAAAACAAATCTCCTAGGACGTTGTCCATGACACCCAAGTAGTGGCAACAACTCAAAAGGCCAGTGACTAAAGAAGAGATAAAGAAAAGATAGGATATCCACGCAATAGAGTATTATTTGGGCATGAAAAAGAACATGGTACTGATACGTGATACGACATGGACGGACCTTGAAAACACTGTGCCAAGTGGAAGAAGCCAGGCGCAAAAAGCCACATGTCGCATGATGCCATTTGCATGAAATATCCAGAACAGGCAAATCCATTGAGATGGAAAAATAGATTAGTGGTTGCCAGGGGCTGGGGAAGGAGGGTCTGGGGAGTGACTGCTAATAAGTGTGAGGTTTTTCAGAAGCACCGAAAATAACCTCAGGTTACTTGGCGCTGATGGTTGCCTCACTTTGCGAATGTCTTAAAAACAACTAAATTGTATACTTTTAAGTGGGGCAAATTTTTACAGCACATAAATTACATCTCTCTCTCTCTTTTTTTTAAAGATTTTATTTATTTATTCACTAGAGATGCCCAGAGAGAGGCAGAGACACAGGCAGAAGGAGAAGCAAGCTCCCTGCAGGGAGAGGGGACTCGATCCCGAGAGGGGACTCGATCCCGGGACTCTGGGATCATGCCCTGAGCGGAAGGCGGATGCTCCATGGCTGAGCCCCCCAGGCGCCCCTGAATTACATCTCAATGGAAAGAATGGTTAGAAGAAGACAAGTGTGGGGCCACTTGGCTGGGGAAAAAAAAAAAAAAAAGACAAGTGTCGTAATAAACTGAACTAGCCTCAAATTCCATACTACAGGATCATAGTCACAAGCCCTGTTCTCTTAAAGAGAAAGAAGTCTATTTAAATAACCATATTATTGTCTCTAGCAAAAGCAACGGTTTTCATACTTTTACTAAATAGAACACAATTTAAAAGTGCTCTTAAAATAGTTTAATCTGGGAGCTCCTTTCCGCTTGCTAGATGGGGCGCTGCCCCTTCCACGACTCATTGCATAAAGCCAGTGAGATCTTCAAATTCTCATGGTTGAATTGGTTTTTTAGCACATCTGGCGGCAGTGGGATCCGAAGCGAGCTGCCGACGGCACGCGGGGCCGAGGAGGGACACAGGCCGGGGCCGGGACTCCGTCTTGGAGTGCTCGATCCAGGGTCCAGGACAGGCCTCCCTGCGCTCTGTTCTCTCTGCCTGGCGCCTGCTGCAATGGCTTTCCAGCCAAGGGCAGGGCAGGCTGCCGCAATCAGCTGCAATCCAGGCCCAGCTGAGCCGGCAGGTGGCTTGGCCCCAAGCCCCGCCCCTCGCCTTGCAGACCACAATTCCCAGGTGTTGGAAAACCCCCAAGCCCGTAATCCTGCCCCAAGATCCACCCTCGCGAACTGTGGCGGGGGGGGGGGGGGGGGGGGGGGGGGGGGGGGGGGTGCCCAGTTCCTGACCATCAGCGGGGAGTCCTCAGTCTGCAATCTCAGTTGTCGATGTCCGCTGCTTCAGTCCTTCCCCAGGCCAAGGCGAAGGGGAACTTTGGTTGCAGGCTCTACGCAAAACAAACAAACAGACAACAACAACAACAAAACCCCAGGACACATGGCAAGAATGGAACAAAACTGCCTGTGTGGTCTACAGACTTTGGATATTTTACCGGCCTCTGTGGCATCACTTTTCCAGTCTTGAGCTATAGTCACATGGGAATTAGCAAGAGGCGTTCACCATTCAGGATTCACTCCCTACTTCCCTGGTTAGGACTAAGTGTGAAATAATCAGGGACCTCTCCTTGACATCTCTTAAAAATACCGCAGAATCTGTTGCTGAAACAATAGTTGCTCAACAGAAATCCTTAGGCTCTCTGGCCGAAGTCGTTCCTGATAATAGGATAGCAGTTGGTTATCTTTTAGTCGAGCAAGGAGGTGTCAATGCTGTGTCCAACCACTTGCTACGCCTGGACAAACCCTCCTGGGGATGCTGGAAGTCAATCAGCTAAGATCCCTGAGCAAGCTATTTGGCTTAAAAGGATGACTCCTTCAGTGGGGTCTTCGACTTGTTTGATTTTGACTGGTTTAGGTCTGGGGGATGGTGGTCCCAAGGGACACTCTGGACATTGGGAATTATCCTGTTTATTTTATTATTTTTTAAAGATTTTATTTATTTATTCATGAGAGACACAGAGAGGCAGAGACACAGGCAGAGGGAGAAGCAGGCTCCATGCGGGGAGCCCGATGTGGGACTCGATCCCGGGTCTCCAGGATCATACCCTGGGCCAAAGGCAGGCGCTAAAATGCTGAGCCACCCAGGGGTCCCCCTCAAAAACCTTAAATGCACATTTGCAGCCACTAAACACCACATAGATGATCTCCCTAAGGCTGCGATGCCGCAGGAGGACCAAAGAGCACAACTGGTTTAGGGCTGGGAATCTGAAGTCAGGGCCTGTGTCTAGCACAGAGATCAAGCACAAAGTGTCATGACCTGCACATAGAAGCTGAGAGAACCACAGGGAGGTGGCGGAGAGTGGCGCTAGGGAGGACAGGCCCAAAGTGGAGCCCTTCGTGGCAAGCCCACAGGGGCAAAGCAGGCCTTACTACCTAATGCGACGACCCTTTCAGCGAGGTCCCGGGACAGTGGCTTGTAAGGAGCCACCCCGGAGCTCTCTGATCCCCGCTAGCCAGCTGGTCTGCAGGGTGGACCCTGCCTTCCCCCCTTTGTTAAGAGGCCCCCTTCCCTGCCTCCATCCGCCCAGGAAACTCTGCACTTTGTATAGCCCCCTGAGCTCTCTCTACTGGCTAGCGGGACGTGAATTTGGAAAAAAGCCAATTAGGTCTTCAAATTAAAAAAAAAAAGTTAATCTTTATTTTATCCTTTCAAATTTAATTCTGGCCTATTTTATATTGTGTAGAAAATATTAGTGCAGTAGTAAAGGGATAGAATTCCTAAATATGTAAATATACGTATCCTGGAGCCTGGAGATTGGCGCGCCAGGTGTGTGACGACGGGCAGAAATCAACAGAGGTCGGCCCCGACGTCTTGTTAGACGGACAGTCAGGGGCAAAAAGAAAAAACCCCACAGGGAAAACTCATGTAAGAAAACCAGCAAGACCAACGGACAGACTGAAGCTTGGCTCATTTTAAACCCCCCTCATCATCCGTGGGTCTGATTAGAATAAAAACAAATGTGAGGGGCTCTGCTGGAAAATTCTCTCAAGTCACAGACCCAATATATGCGTTTTGAACTCCCCTTCCGTTCTTCTCCAGGCGGGGGCCACTTGGCGTTGAGCAGGCTTCCGTCCCGTGTCGTCCACAGAGGCGGGTCGCATCTTGGGGCCCGAGTCCTGGTGATGTGTCCTTGCAGAGCACCGGCCTTCCAGGTGTCCCCGCGAGCCTGGCACCGGGCCGCTCAGCCGCCGTCCCCAGGACAGTCCCCCCGCGCCGAGCCGCCAGGCAGGATGTGCCCTCGGAGGGGACAGGGCCATGCGGGACGCCGTGTCCAGGCCGACCTGGGGCCAGCGCGGGGCCAGCCAGCCTGCTGGGGCCAGAGGGCCGCGGGGCCAGCCGGGCCTGTCGTCGGGGCTGGCGCTGCCAACAACAGTGACCCGCCTTGGGAACATCGCCCAAGGGTCAGGTCCTTGGTGGCAGCACAGGGACAGCGGCGGCCACTGCGGGTGGTGGCCGCGGGCCTGAAGTCAGGGGACAGTGGAAAACAGCCCAGGCTCAGGCCGGCGGACACCTGTCCGGCAGGGGAGGGGACCAGGGCCTGCTGCTTGGCCCTCGGCCTCAGCTGCAGGCAGTTCCAGGGAAACTCTGGGAAGAGGCTGAAACAGACGACTGCTTAGAGCCCGTGCATGACAAGGGGCTCTGCTAGATTCAGGGACAACTAGGTTTGGGGGCGCCTGGGGAGCTCCGCGGTGGGGCTTCTGCGGTCAGCCCAGGCCGTGACCCCGGGGTCCCGGGATCGAGTCCCACGTGGAGTCCCTGCATGGAGCCTGCTGCTCCCTCTGCCTGGGTCTCTGCTTCTCTCTCATTGTGTCTCTCATGAACAAATACATAAATTGTTAAAAAAATAAAAATAAAGTAAAATAAAATAAAATAAAATAAAATAAAATAAAATAAAATAAAACAAAGATTTAAAAAATCAGTACACTGAGTGAAAGGAGCCAGTCACAAAACAGTATAAAAGAAATAAAATCTTTAAAAAAAGAAATAGAAACAACTAGTTTTTAATGAAGCAATTCATTTCACAGAGTAGAAGCACAGATTTGGGAAACGAGTAGATCTGAGGTTCTCAGGTTTCAAGGCAAGTTTTTGAAAAGCTGTGCTCTAACCTGGTATGTAAAAGTTTTGTGCGGCACGATGGTTCACTTAAATAGATGAGAAGTATATATGTATTTAACATAGGCCTGTCATTTTTACTGTCATTTTGGAATAGCATTAGCAACTTTACTTTGTGGGGCTAACAAGATCTAGAAAATGTTTTTGCTGATTCATTTGGCCACTAAAGATTTCACCAGCACACAATGAAAATCTACTTGTAAAACAGGTTTTCCAGTGAACAGATTTTGAACATGACTCTGCTTACGACACAAAGGAAGCTCTGGGTTTCCTGAAAAGTTTATTTTCACCATGACATCTTGATAGAACAATTCCTCCAGAGGACACACACGAAAACAAACTACCTAAGACTTATTTATTGCCTGCCAATTGATTGTTAGCAAGACGCGTGACTCCTTAAAGTGCTGCGGGAGGGAAGCTCCTCAAACGGTATGTAAACCATGAGACTCTAAGCACAAGGAACAGGTTGGTGGCTTTGCATCACATGGAACAGGTTGGTGGCTTTGCATTGGCTCCTTGGGATTATCGAGTTGCCAAAGTTCCAATTTCTCAATGATCATTTCAGAACATCCTGCTTCTGAAAGAAGGAACAAATCAAACCCTAAGAAAAACAAACTTTACAGGGTAAAATATCATTTGGGGGCATACAGAGAAATGGGAAAATACAATCAGCAATGATGAAATTATCAAAGCAACAGTTTGTCTTATTTTTTTTGTGAAATTGGCCCATAATGGCATGCGTCCACGGTAATAGGCCTAAATGTCCGCCCTACCTCAGAACCAGCCGTTTCATATTTAGTTTTGTTCCATACTGAACAACAATCAAGCAAAACTCAAGGCTTCTCCATGTGGCCTAAAGAAACTCAAATTATTCATCCTCAGCCCTCCCAGCAAAGCTCAGATTTCAGACTAGAATTATTAAGAGGGAGAGAAAAGCTCCGTCTCCACTAAATCCAAATGACAACTTTAACCCAATTCACATTGAAATCTCAGATTTCAAATGCTGAAGACAGAGTTTACTCTCATTTCTTGTTACCGGTTTGTGCCACTGTTTAATTAGGCTTCAGATTGTTTGCCTGCAGATGCCAAGAGTCCTGGCCACTGTGATTCTGTAGGTGTATAGTCTGGGTCTGCCTTGTGAAAAGATTTCTCCACGAACCTTTCATCAAGACAAACAGTTCATGGTTGAAGCACCCTCTGGGCTTTCTACACTAAAGCTTGAAGAGGAGGAAAAAGGGAAGTGACTTGCCAGCACCTCTCTAGAGGAATACACTTTCTTGTGACTATTTCTGAGTGTGTAAAATGCACTTTAGAAACCTCTGCATTTCCTTCCCATGTACCGTCTTTTGAGAAGATGGAAAGTAGAGAGAGGAGTGTTCTTGGTTCTCCTTCCCTGAGAAGCTTCTAGCTCTTAGGACATTTATTTCAATTTGATCCATTCATACACAAACACTTATTGTTCACTACCTATGAGTGCTGGGGTGGAGAGTAAACTCCCCAAGGATGATATTCTCAAACTCCTCAAGGAAATAAATATTTTTAAAAGATTTTATTTATTTATTTATTCATGAGACACACAGAGAGAGGCAGAGAGACACAGGCAGA
Source organism: Canis aureus (assembly GCF_053574225.1). Classification (NCBI taxonomy): domain Eukaryota; kingdom Metazoa; phylum Chordata; class Mammalia; order Carnivora; family Canidae; genus Canis; species Canis aureus. The sequence continues at coordinate 38,338,594 of NC_135637.1, forward strand.
GGGAGAAGCAGGCTCCATGCAGGAAGCCTGATGGGACTTGATCCCAGGACTCCAGGGTCATGCCCTGAGCCAAAGGCAGACGCTCAACCACTGAGCCACCCAGGCGTTCCAAAGAAATAAATTTAAGTGAAAATTTAAAAAGACATAAGACATGAAAGTTTGAAACAAGAACATGCTACAATTAGAATCAACTAGAAACATTACAATGAAAAACACAGCTGTGGAAAGGAAGTATCCAATAGATGAGCTTCGCTGCAGGCTCTTCCCTGCTAAAGAGTGAAGAGTGAACCAAAAGGTCAAAGTTTATCTACCAGAATGCAGCTCAAGGGGATAAAGAGAGTGAAACTATTAAGGAAAAGTTCAAGGAGAACAGGACAACACATCCAGACCCTTTAATATATATTTAAGAAGAGTGTCAGAAGCAGAGTAGAAGGAAGAGTGAAGAGGTGGTGTCAAAGAGAGACATACGAGTGAGAACATCCCAACCCTGAACAGAATAAAATGAGTCCTCGAATGGAATATTTCCATGAAGTGTGTAACAGAATAAAGAACACATTCCTGAATATATCACATAAAATTCCAGACTATTAGAGATAAGGTGAACATTCTAAAAGCTATCAGAGGGAAAAGACATAAAATCTAGAGGAAGTGAGAATGAGATTATGAGCAAGACTGAAGGCCAGGACCCAAAGTAATTTGGGACTCAAAGTCTGTATCTAGTCAAATTATCATCCACGGGCAAAGGCAAAATAAAGACATTTGCAGATCCACAAATACCTAAAAAGTTTACTATCCAAAGATTGTCTCTGAAAGAACTACACTACGGTGTACTCCTGCAAGAAAAAAAGTGAATCTAAAGGAAGGATGCAAAAAGTCACTGCAGACAAATAAATCATTAAAAATATTGATGAAAATCAAAATAAACTATAACTTTTTAAAATTCTGTGTTTAAAAACAAAGTGGAACCAAAATTTTATTTTATTTTTATTTTTTTATTTTTTTTAAAGATATATTTATTTATTTATTCATGATAGACAGACAGAGAGAGAGAGACAGGCAGATGGAGAAGCAGGCTCCATGCCGGGAACCTGACGTGGGACTTGATCCCAGGACTCCAGGATCGCGCCCTGGGCCAAAGGCAGACGCTAAACCGCTGAGCCACCCGGGCTGCCCAAAACAGATTTTATTGTTTAAGTAATCTCCACACCTGATGTGGGGCCTGAACTTACAACCCTGAGATCAAGAGTCACATGCTCGACCGACTGAGCCAGGCAGGCGCCCCTTCCATGAAGCCTTTTGTAAACCCTTTGACCATATGTAAGTATTTCCTTATACCTGTGTCATGTTCATAGTATTGATCATTTTCTGTCTTGTGCTTTAATTTCTGAATATTTGTTTCTCATTCATAACCTGAATTCCATTTAGAACACTGCCTAACACATTGACGCTCATTTTAATTAGGAGCCAAATCCTATGGGTAACAAAGCAGAGTATGCAGGACTCCTCCCTTCTCTGTTCCTCAGGATATCTGGGAAAATGTACAGAAAGAAAGACCAAAAGGTCTTTTGGTAGCAAAAGGACTCCCCCTAACCCTTATATCCCCCCAACAGTAATAAGCAGAACAGTACAGGGGAACCAAGGAATGAAAATACATGCCCATACCTTAGAGGTAAGGACTAAAGTTCCAACCTGATGAAATGAGTGAGCTCAGCGACCAGCAGAGAACGGAGATGTTCAAGGGAGCTGCCCTGCAGGCAGATCAACCGCAGACTTTTCAGTCATATGGAACTACTAATGGAAGAGAACTAAGAGGGTGCCAGGAAGACTCAGGGCTGGATGCTTCCGTAGCACGACAAGGGTATTCAGAGCTCCCCTTTATTGAGTTCCTACTGCATGCCAGGTACACTAAATGCTTTCTTTATATTATCTCACTGAATCGTTACAAGGCGAAGAAACTGCAGTTCATTCAGACAGACTAGCTACCTCCTCCCAGGTCCGCAGCTGGTAAGTGGCTGATCTGAGATTCTAGCACAGGTCTGTGGCTCTGGGAAGGGTGATACTTGTTTCGTGTATGCATGCATTTATCTACCTCCCACTGTTTGTTTCCATTTTATTCCCATGATCTTTTCCTTGCATTTTTCTTCGTTCTCAATTACAACTTCCTCTTTCCATGTAAGAACTGGAGATATTACAGCCCTACGCTGGGTGTAGAGATTGCTTAAAAAATAATAATAAAACCTTAAAAAAAGAACTGAAGATATTGCTCATAAAACAGGCTACATTATCAAGAGAGTGAAAAGACGGCCCATGGAACGGGAGAAAATATTTGCAGGTCACATATCTGATAAAGATTTAATATCTAGAACATACAAAGCGCTCTTACAATTCAACAAAGACAAACGATCCAATTAAAAAATGGACAAAGGACTCAAATAGGCATTTTTCGAAAGAAGACAAACAAATGATCCAAGGCGCATGAAAAGATGCCCCATCATTTGTCATTAGTGAAATGCACATTGAAGCCACAATGAGAAAACATTTCCAACAACTGGGATATAATCCAAACATGGAAAATAACAAGAGTTGGTGAGGATGTGGAGAGACGGAAGCCCTTACACGTGGCTGGTCGGAATGTGAAATTGGGGCAGCCATTGCAGAAAAGAGGTGGTTCTTCCAAGAGCTGAACACAAAATTGCCATATAATCCATCAATTCCACTCCTAGGTATATACCCCAAAAATCTGAAAACAGGGCCTCAAACACTTGCATGCCAATGTTCACAGCAGCCTTATTCACAATAGTCAAAAGTTGGAAGCAACCCAAGTGTCCATCAACAAATAAATGGAAAAACAAAATGCAGCGTATACAAGCAATGGGGTGTTGTCAACCCATAAAAGGGAAGAAAGTTCTCATACATGCTACAACACGAATGGACCTTGACAGCATTATGCTAAGTGAAACAAGGCACAAAAGGAAAGATATTGTATGACACCACTTACATGAAATATCTAGAATAGACACATTCACAGAGAGAGAAGGTAGATTAGAGGTGACCAAGGTGCTGTCGGGAGAAGGGAATGAGGAATTATCACTTAATGGTACAGAGTTTCTGCTTGAGTCAATAAACAAATTCGGAACAATTAGTGGTGACGGGTGCACGCATCATGAATGTAATTAATGTCACCGAATTGCACACGTACAAATGACTACAATGGCAAACCTTACATTTTATATGTATTTTACCTAAAACAAAGCTTACAAAAACCCCAGAGACGATATTGCTGTACAACGAAGACCGGATTAAAAGTCTACTAACAAAACAGACTTGAGGGTATCAGAGAAGACAGTCTGGTCTCATTGGTTCGGTCTCTGGAGGACGTAAGGGGGCTGCCTCCTTCCCTCCTGGTGGTTGCTACAGGGTCCTGGCGATGTCAGATCCTCTGGCCTCTCCCACTTCCCGGGGGATGAGCACCAGCGGACAGGAGGGCCCCCGGCTTCTCCCAACGACTCGAGCACACGGTACACGCATTCTGACTAGTGGCCTTCTCCATCCTGTGATGGCGTCACTCGTGTTATAACACGAAGATGGGACCTCAGGCTGGATTGGAGGCCTCTTGCTCATGTGTAGAAGAGGCTTCAAGATGTAAGATGGAACTTGCAGTTGGCTGAAGTTGGCCCAGAAGACTAACAACCTGACCTCAAATCAACTTCGCTTGTTTGATCTTTCGACCATGATCTGGGATGGGGTCCCCTAAACATCCAGTTGATTTGAATCCTCTACATTAACATGACTCAATATTATAAAGCAACTTTTCCAGAAGAAAAAAAGGAGTACAGATCTAGGCTGGTGACGGATGTGCTTGAGGCTTCATACTTGGAGAGGAAGACTCACAATTGCGTTGGCCTCTGAGCGGCCGCCTCTCCCCACATCCGCACAGTGAGATTACACAGAAGCCCCATTAATTCCCCACCACTAAATAACTCCGGAGTCTCTGAGAATAAACCGGAGTCCGATTTAACTGCTCTGAACCACGCGAGTGTGAAATCCCGTGTCCTCTCTCGTCTTTCACGGGAGCGGGAGGAAATTCGCCGACATCTGACTCGGAGGGCACAAAACTAAAGCAGAAGTGGAGCCTGCGGTGCGCTGTCTATACAGTGTTTTCACGCCCGGTTTGATCCGAGATGACAGCTTGAGGACAACTAAGTAGCCACCACACGGATCCGCATGGGAGAGCCTATGTTCCCGTCTAAGGTCCGTGGTATCTCCATGCAGGGAACTTCCAGATCTGTTGTGTTTGCGGAGGAGAAGCACTTCCAGGGCCGTTTTCTTCTGTCGCACTCGGCGGCCAGGACTGTCTCCCCAGCATCTGGACCCTAGAACGCGTCCCCTACCCGAGTCGCTCTTTCTGTCTGGAAACCTAGAGACTGTGAAACATTCCGCGCCGGCACCTGCCTCCCCGTGGGCTGCTGGTCTCCCCTCTATTAGATGCCTGGCCCTTGGGGCCGGAGGCCTATCCCGGTGCTGCTTCAGTCCCATGCGCAGCTCAGGACCCGGCCCGGGGTGGCTCAGTGAACGTGTGACGCGTGGGTGAACTGGGCCACATGCGTTTCCCCAAATCTGCCCCAACGTGTCCACTTCCTCATGCGGCCCTTCCTTTAGCACCTCTCCCGGCCCCTCACGGCCCTCCTCGCTCTCGGGTCTATCTACTCTTTCTTCGAGGCCATTTCCACCCTCACGTTTTTCAGGAAGGCTTCCCTAACTGTCCTGCCCCTGGGTGAACCCGCACCCCTCTGCTTCGGTGTGTGTCGCCTCTTGTCTATCTACAGATTTTCTCTGTCGAGGGCTGTCACTAGGCTCCTTTGTGCGGATTAGAGAAAGGTGTCCTTCTGGACAGAAGCACCGGGGCACATGGATTTGGGGGCAAAGAACAGACAGGTTTCCGCCCTGTTTCAGCCCCTAGCCCTGGGCCTTTGTGGGTGAACCACGTGCCCGGTGGGCGAGGATGCTCTGCCACAGAGGCTCCTTCCAGAACCAGACCACCGCTGGAGCAGCACTGCGTTGAACACCCCCTCCCACCTTATAAATCCTTTTTGTCTTGTTTTGAACCCCTTTTTATATGGCCAGACTTTTGCCCACCACAGCCTCCGCTCTCTGTGATGAGCGTTGTTATAGCTGCCGGTAGTTGGTACATTAATTTGTTGAGTCTCATTAGGTACTAGGTTTCTGACTCAATAGGACAGTTAAATGAAATGCTGACAGTATCTGAAAAACAGAGACAAAATTATGTGAACCAGTACACCTCACTACCTTCTACAACAGCTTTATTGAGACATAATTTGCATCGCATAAAACTCATACCCTTTTATTTTTTTTTAATTTATTTGAGAGAGAGAGAGAGAGAGAGAGAAAGCAGGGCAGAGAGGGAGAGAGCACAGGGCCTGATGTGGGACTCGATCGCATGACCCTAGATCATGACCTGAGTCCAAACCAAGAGTCAGATGTTTAAGTGACTACACCACCCAGATACCCCAAAATTCACCCTTTGAAAGTATATAATTCAGTGATTTTTTTTTTTTAGCAAATTCATAGTTATGGAAGCATTTCCACCATATAGCTTCAGAATAAGTGTTGTATTTAAAAGAAGAAACCTCATATCCATTAATATCCAGTCTCCTTTCCCCTCTCCTTCCAGCCCTGAAAACCACTAATCTTCTTTTTGGATCTTTCTCTATGGATTTGTCTATTCTGGACACTTCATTCACATGAAATCACATGAAACGTGATCTTTTGTGCCTGGATCCTTTTCACCCAGCACAATGATCTCGAGATCAATAAATACTGTACCACGTCTAAGTACTTCATTTCTTCTAAGGCTGAATAATAGCCCATTGTATGAATCTACCACATTTTATTTGTCCATCTACCAGTTGACAGATATTTGGGTTGTTTCCATTTTGGGGCTGTCATGAATAATGCTGCTATGAACAGTCACGTACAAGTTTTGTGTGGACAGGTGTTTCTAATTTTCTTGGGTATATACCTAGGAGTGGAATTGCTGGGTCATATGGTAACTCCATGTTTGACTTTTTCAGCAACTTCCAAACTTTTTTCCGAAGTGGCTGCCACATTTTGCAAACCCACCAGCAATGAGGGTTTTTATTTCAGCACACGTTCCCCTATACTTGCTATTGTCTATCTTTTTAATTATAACTTATCGGTGTTCGCAAAGTGGTTTTGATTTGTGGTTCCCTACAAATGCTGTCGGTCTTCATAAATACTCAGTACGAGGAGCGAGGCCTCAGAAACGACTAGACTCAGGGTCGCAGATGCGGCCAACACTCCCTCTCCCTCCTACCACTTGCTCTGCTTCCCTCTGCGGGTGAGCGAAGCAGACCACCTACTTGCACGCGGCTGCTTCCAGCTCCTGCCACCAGAGAAGGCTTGTCCCTGTCCTCAGGAAGCTCTAACTCATCTGCCTTGGGTCAGGTGCTCAGGATCAGATGAAGAGTGAACAGGAAATCCACGTAAGAGGAAAACGCAGCAGCTCCCAGTGGAGCCACATTTCTGGAATGGGGAAGAGGGAGACCAGTTCCCAAGAACAGGGAGGTATTCCCAGTAGAAAGAGGAGTCACTAATAAAAAGCAGTATGTGTCCATGTCACTATTGACTTTGAAGAGCAAATGGTATTAGATCTTTGACCTCTTAACCTTATATAATAGCCTTTGGGTCAAAAGTCTTAGAGTTCTTTACTGACCTGGATTATTGCCAAATATAAAGGACGGTATAGTTATCATCTTAATAATGCACATTAGTGATAGCGTTGGGGTTGGCTACTTCAATAATAATATCTTGGTGCAATTTAAGGTGATAACAGTTTTTCAAGGAAGCGCTGTTATACTAAACTACAGCATCATTCTGTTTGTACGTTAATTCTCATTAACTTTACTGAAAAGGATTCTGAGGAAGGACTTAACTCAGGAGTCACACTGGCAGCTCATAGGTCTGATGTCACCTTGATAACATTTATCAGAGTGTTGTTGTTTTCTTATTAAGTTTGAGTTAGTTTCTGATACTGAAAAATCTGGAAATTTCACATAGAAGTCTAGTTTTCTAGCTTCTCTTGCAAAAATCGCACAGTCTGGTGGCATTGGGCCCAAATCCCGCACAGAGATGGTGAGGAGCTGACGGTAGGAGAGATGACTACCTTAATCCAGAGCGTGCACATCCCAGCTCACAGGCACTGCCATTCCGCTCCTGCTCCTCTGCAGGCCCGGGAGGTCGTAACCCCCGTTGGAGTTACTGCCTCACTAGGCACTAATGGTCTCTGAGGGACAGGATGCACGCGAGGGATTCGCTTCACACTTGAATGAGACAAAAATCTCCTATCTATAGGCCCTTAAACTTTGTGATCATTCTACTTTCAAGCTCTTGCGTAACATGTAGGGAGACACCAGAGTCAACACAAATTCTCTGTGAGGATCCAGGAATCTCTGCATTAATTCTCCTTGCCACCTCTCAGAGCAGGCAAAACTTGGAACTTAGCAGAACTCAGTAGTTCTGACCTCTTAGCCCTGGACGATTGTAGGCATCTAATGCCAATCTCGGTTTCCTCGCCGGTTGCCAACGATGGCTAATCATATAAATACACACAGTTCCGATAATAGAAATGTGGTCAATAATACCACATCGCATATGTGAAAATTGCTAAGAGAGTAGATCTTTAAAGTTCTCATCACAAGGAAAAGAACTTCTTTTTTGGTAGCTGTGGAAGGCGATGCGTGTTAACTAGACGTACTGTGGTGATCCGCTCACAGTGCACTCAAATCTGGCATCACGATGATGTACTCCTGACGCTCACGTGTTATATGTCAGCATCAGTTATATCTTAATAAAAAATAAATTTAAAAAATTTTATATCTTAATAAAATTTTTCTATTTATAAAATTTATAAAATTATATATATATTTATGTTTATAAATGGATTAATAAATATATATTTTTATATTTATATATAAGATATAAAATTTTATATTTTATATAAATTTTACCTAAATAAATTTTATCTTAATAAAAAATAAATTTAAAAAACATGTTTTTAGAACTCTACGTGATCTAAGGCCATCTGGTTATTATCTTTCTCTAATCGACTGCAAGAAGTTTATAATCTCTCCCTTATAGCCAAGTCAACCCAACGAAGCTGGCACTCTGTATATTCCAACATAGTTCCTTAAAATTGAGAGGTCAAAGTCCCGGGCTGTCGTGTCCAAGGACTGCCCGGGGTAGACACTGCTATTCCCCCCAGATTCGCCTTCAGGAATGAAGGATTTGCTCCCACAGAGGCTGGAGTGCTGCTGGGACAGGTCTTCACCATCAGCCCTAATCAAACTGCCTTACCCAAGCTCATGCCTCCTTCCAGGGCAGCCCACATCCAAAGTATGATCCGTGGCCCCCTTATCCCAACACGGGATATCTAAAGGGCCACCCCAGCCCAGGGCTCCTTGCGGCGTTGTCTGAGGCCCTTGTTGGGACTGTGTCTCAAGTCCCCTTCCGCCTCCTCTTGCTGCCCTGCGACCCTTGCCCAGGGGTGGATGGCGGTCTCTCCCTCGCGACATCCTGCGCCTTATCGCTGTCTCGGCGTCAGCTGCGCGGGAGCCCAGCCTGTGGAGCTACTCTGGAGACGGTGGCCTTGGAGTGCCACTGCTACTTCAGAGAGGAGGGAAAGAAGCCAGGAGAGCCGTAGCCCAGGTTCAGGTTCGTATCTGGGAGTAGGCAAATCGGAAAGCGCAGAAGGTTTCTGAAAGCCCAGCGGAGAAGTCTCCACGGATTCCTGACCACAAGTTCCAGGGAGCAGAAGCCAGGCAACCCTGATTACCCTGCTCCTGCTTCCTATTAAAATACTCATGAAGCAAAGAGAGCAGATAAAGACGCTGCAGTGGCCTTCGAAGCGGGAAGGGCCGCGGGGTTGTGTGCCGGACGCCCATGTACCAAAGCCTGGAGTGAGGCTCCAGAGAACAGAGGGGCTGCCAGTGGGGGAAGCGGGAGGGGCAAGTGTGGGCAGAGCTTCTCCTCCGGGTGGTGGGGAGGATCAACGGTGAAGGCCAGGAGCTGTCTCTCTGGGAAGGGCCCAGGGCCTATCCCTTAGAGCGGACAGATTCAGAATAAGAAGCAATCACAAGCTCACAGAAAGAGGGACTAGGAGGTGTCCGTATCCATCCTCCGGTCTAAGATGCAAACGGAAGGATTCTGACGCTGACCATTGCCCCATGGTTACAGGCATTGGCCCGAGCGGACTACAGCTCTCCTTGCTCGAGGATAATATTGAAAAAGTGATGAGGGAAACCCAGGAGTCATTACCTAACGTACCGAAGAGAGGCTGAGGCACTTGAGGTTTTCAGAATGACACGTGTTTGAAGAATATTTCTACAGGAAGCCGAATTAATTTTGGGAAACACCGGGATCGAATTTTCCGTAAGGTTTAGGAAGACGCGGATCTTATGAAATGGAAGATCAAATACGGATAAGACGACAAACAGATGAAAAAGGAGCCGGTTGAGAGAGAATCAGAAATCAAAAGCTGTATGTGATAATGGGACCATGGGAAGAAAAAAAAAAGTCAGAAATACGGTCACACCATGAGCCACACATGGACAGGAAAGGGAACTGGGGCAGCGATTTGGAGGAGTTGAGAAGGGGAAAGCATAACGAAAAAGATGACCTGTTTTCTTGCGAACAGTGTGTTTTTCCTCTGCTTGTTTTGTCATTGTCGCAGCCTCAACCCTCCTACCGGCGGGAGTTCGGCTCCGGCTCCGCGCGCTCACCCGTCAGGCTTCCCCGGGGCTTTGGCTTTCCTGCCCAGGCGCAAGCGTGAACCTTGTGCTGCTGCCTTCGGGATGGCCCAGCTGTCCCCTGGAATTCTGTTCTCCTCGATCTGTGGCCCCGGGGACCGCGGGACAGGGTATCCAACGAGGCTGACTCACGGGAGAGAAAGAAGGGAAAAAGTGAGAGAAACACCTAGGGCAGGGCCTGGCGATCCAGGACGGAGATAACAGCGCTCCCTGAGACACAAGCCAGGATTCCCAGGAAGCAGGGGATTAAGAGAGGGGACAACTTTGCTGACAACAGGGGCTAGAAAGTGTAGTGCGTGGACTCCAAGAGCTCAGCCTATCACCGCAAGTGAAAAATAAATAAATAAATAAATAAATAAATAAATAAATAAATAGAAAAAATTAACACCTAGACATAACCTGTTTGATTTTTTTTTTTCTTTTTTAGTTTCAATTTTTTTTTTTAAGACGTGTTCTACATGCGGGAGCAGCGACTGATACAGGAGGGGGAAGCGCAGCCCCGGAGAGAGGTGTGCTGCTTAGTCTCCCACGGAGATGGAGGCGCTGAGAGCAAGGCGGGCTCCGGAGGGAAGACTGGCTGGAGCTGGAGGCACCGTGAGGCCTCCTTGCCAAAGCACGTCCCGGCGCGGGGGCTCAGGCTACGGCTGGTGTCTTTCCAGAACTTCTTAGACTCCTTTGACCTGTTCACCCCCTCAGGGCTCTGCGAGCAAAGCCTCTCACCAGGGCCGCTGTTAGCTGGGGCGCCCGCCGCCCGCCCGTCGGAGGGTCCGTCTGGGCCCGACGTGGGCACATGCGGCTGCTATTGCTGCTACGACGTGTAAGCTCACACTTGGGGGCGGGTAACAAGTCTGATTTATTATCTTACAGTCCTGGAGGCCCGAAGTCTGAACCGGGTCTCACCGGGCTGCGGGCAAGGTGTGCAGTGGCACCGTCTCCTGGGGGCCCAAGGCGGGGACCTGGTCCCCTTCCCTCGGCACCCCGAGGCCTGGACTTGGCCCCTGCCCACCTGCCAAGCTGGCCGAGCCCCGCCACAGCACATCACCCCGCCTTCCTCTCTGGGTGCCCGTCCTGGACGGAGGGCGCTGCGGTGCCCGCCGTCGGGCCTACCCTGGGCCCTGGCAGGCAGCCGATGGGCCTCCGCTCAGCCCGCCGCCTGCGTTGCCCTTCGCCATCCAGCCCGCAGCTTTGTGACCAGAACCGGGGGGCCTGCGGCTCACGGTTACACGTCAGCAGCGGGCCTCGGGGGTGGCGCTTTGGGCCACCTTGAGCCCTCCCTGGTCCCTCGGGGAGGGGGGCTAAACCCGAAAAGCTGACATGCCTTCAAAACTGGCAACAGTTCAACGACGGAAGGCAATCAGCCTCCGTAACCCTCCTGGGGTTGCAGGAGTGCTGATTACATCAGGTAAGGGGGGCGCCTGGGGTTCCCGCTGGTGGAGCACCTGCCTTGGCCCAGGGCGTGACCCCGGGTCCCGGGATCGAGTCCCACACCGGGCTCCCTGCATGGAGCCTGCTTCTCCCTTGGCCTGGGTCTCTGCCCCCCCGCCCCCTGTGTGTGTCTCATAAATAAATAAATAAAATCTTAAAACAAAATAAGATAAATCTCTCTCACACACTCTCTCTCTCAAATAAATACATCTTAAAAAAAGAAATCCCCCAAACAGGCAGTTCCAGGTGTGTGTGGCAACTCCACAGAGAAGTCTGTAAAGGCAAGGCAAATTTTAATTCTTTCCTTTTAATGACCAATTTTCAAAGTAAGGTGTTACTGTGCCGGCTGCGCTCGGTGGTGAATGGTTTGGGTCGTACTCTCGGTTTCTTTTTTAAAGTGTCATGATGCACTCCGTTTTCTATATTTGATATGTTTGGCTCGATGGCAGCTGTTGTGTCTGATGCTCCCATGGTCTCCTCTCTGGCCAGTGAGGCGCTTCTTCAGGTGGCTCTGGTCCTGTTGGCAGGATCCCGTCAGGCTGAGATGCCTGAGACCTGCCCGGGGGCGCCTGGGGGCCCAGTCGGAGAAGCACCCGCCTTGGGCTCAGGCCAGGATCTCAGGGGCCTGGGATCGAGCCCCAGGTCGGGCTCCCTGCTCAGTGCGGAGCTTGCTTCTCCCTCACCCTCTGCCCCCTGTGCGTGCTCTCTCTCAAATAAATAATAAATAAAATCTTTAAAAAAGAGAGAGAGAGAGAGAGAGAGAAAGGCAAAAAAAATATCCCAGGCTGGTCTTGCACGTTCCTCCCCAGACCAGGACTGAGCCACTTCTCCGACATGCCCAGTCCCAGTTCCTTCCAGGAGGAAGCGGCACTTGGAGAACACAGCCTGGTCCTGGCTACTCCGCGGCCGTTGTTCTTACACCTCACTACACAGAGCTATTAACTTGTGTGTTTTTGAGAAAAGTAGATCAAGGTCACACAGTAATTTCAATTCAAATCTAAGATTGCAAAGATTTTACTTAACATCATATATATATATATATATAGGATATTTTATATATATATCTGCAGTTTTCTTAGGCTATAAGATTTGATTCCTAACAACATGATAAATCATATAAATAAATAATAATATCAAACATTTAAAAAACCAACATAACCATTAACAATAAGACTACTGGCTATGTGTTAAGTTTCTTTAAAGTTATTTTTGCCCTTAGAATATTTCCTGGGGTGACTGGGTGATGTGCATTAAGGAGACATGTTATGCGATGAGCACTGGGTGTTATATGCACCTGATGAATTATTGGAAACCACATCTGAAATTAATGATGTATTTATGTTGGCTAATTGAATTTAAATTTTAAAAATTTTTAAAAAGAATATTTCCTAAGCTATTGTGGGATTTTTTTCGGTTCTTTTCTCTTTCTCTCTTTTTTTTAATGTAAGCTCTATACTCAACATGGGGCTTGAACTCACGACCTGAGATCGAGAGTCACACACTCCACAGACTGAGCCAGCCAGGTGCCCCAAAACACTGTATTCTAAATAATTCTGCTCAGTGTAAATATGTCACCGCCTTAATACCCAATTAGGTTTTCTTGTGTGTTTGCTTTTAAATTTTAGAGATCACGTATTTTTCTTTTTGACTTAATTTACCTCATCACAAATGAAGTTTTAAATGAGGTATATTTAGAAAAGGCTACTTTCCTTTCCTCATAGCTAATTATTTTTATAAGTTTTAGGTTTATCTTTCCATTCTTTCTTTTTTTTTTTTTTTTTTAAGATTTTATGTATTCATTCATCCCTTCCCGCGCACAAGGTGAGGAGGAGGGGCAGAGAGAAAGAGACGTAGACTCCCCATTGAGCAGGGAGCCAGATGTAGGGCACCATCCCAGGATCCTGAGATCACGACCTGAGCCAGAGTCAGATGCTTAGCCCACGGAGCCACCCAGGTGCCTCTATCTTTCCATTATTTTAGAAAACATGAACAGATGCCTACAGACAGTCATATTTCCCTCCCCTTGTCACACAGAAAATATCACACTATAAAGATCTGCACTGTGATTTTTTTCACTTAAAATAATATCCTGGCGATTGCTGCATACCAGTACATAGACGGCTTCCCCACTTTTTTTAATGGCTGCATAGATGGTCGTTGAGTACAACCAACCCCCTACTGCCAGATATTGGGGTTAGTCCTTCTCCTTTGCTATTATAAATGATGCTGCAATGAAAATCTTAAGTGTGTGTCATTATATTTTACCAGCGGACCTTTGGGACAGATTCCTGGAACTGGCATGCGGGGACAAACAGTACGTGCAGACGCAATACTGCAGACGCTGACAGCTGCCCTCTAAGTTAGTTTGCGTCCCACCAGGAATATATCAGAGGGGCCGCCCCCCTGTTGCCTTGCCACTAAAATGCACTGTCAAACTTTTGCATTTTTGCCATCTGACGGATGAGAAGTGATACCAGTAGTTACCATTTCAACGTCTCTTACTGGCTGAGCATCTCTTCGTGTTTAGAGGTCATGGAAAATGCATTTTAATCCAAATCTATCTGTTGCTTATGGTGCTATTTTCTCACTTTGAACGCTGGAAAGAACAAGAGCAAAGGAAAAGGAGCGAGAGAGGGAAACCAAGAATCAGTCTTAAGTACAGAGAACACGCTGATGGTCGCCAGCGGGAGGTGGAGGCGGGGGAAACGGGACGGGGATGAAGAGAACATTTATCACGGGGAGCACTGGGTCGGGTATGGAATTGCTGAATCACTCTGCTGTGCACCTGCACCTCCTAAAACACTGTATGTTAACTAGACTGGAATTAAAATAAAATGAAGTTGGAGAGAACATGATGGGTGATTAGAAACACCCAATAGAAACAAGTTTATGCTGAGCAAAGGCCCTGGTCATTGTGTTTCTTAGAGAAGAGAAGAGAAAGTTCTAGAAAGCTTTACTTGAAAGACTGCACAGAGGAGATTTCATCTGGGAGATCTTAGCACGACGGGTCCACCTCCATTCCTTATAGGGACATGCCCTCTATGACGTCCTCATCTTTGGCTATGCAGTAGATTCATATACAGAATTTTTTTAAAAAAAAGAAAAGAAAAACATGTGTGGGCTCACCACTGGATGTTTGGATCCAGGAGCTCTGGGGCGAGTCCTTGTCAGCTATGTTTTTTTTTGTTTTTAGGTGTTTTTTTTTGTTTGTTTGGTTGGGGATTTTGGTTTTTTTGGCTGAGGAGACGATTCTGTGCAGACAGTATTTACTGAGTGTCTCTACTAAGTGCCAGGGAATGAGCTGGCTGGTGGGTGCTGGGAGCACAGCAGCGATATCCCTGCCCTCGTGAATTGTAGAGGACAGACCAAAAATAATGAATAAATTCACATTCAGTTGTCCTAAAAGCTATGAAGGAGGGGGCTGAGAGAGAGACTAACAAGAAGGAATGCTTTCTGATAGGACGGTCAGGGAAGGTCTCTCTGCACGAGAAAAATGGACTTTCGGGCCGTATGGACCTAAGCTTTTAAGGGCACTGCAAACGTCTGAGCAGAGTTTATATAAACTACTTCGCTCAGTGCCTGGCGCACAGTACATGGCAGCTGCAGCGATGGTGACGAAGACAATCCCGGCTCAGCAAGATCTTCTAGGGGCCCATTTCAGACTCAACTACTATTCCCTAAGACCGTCCTTGGTGAGTCTGGCCCACACCGACTCATTTACCCACCAAACGGTTATGAGGCCTCCAGTTTGTCCGGGCCGGCTGGGCTCTGAGGATACTGAGGCCGACGTGGTCTGCACGCCGCCGATGTCACAGCAAGTGACTCAATTTAACAATGATCTTTCTTTCCTTTTCCAGACTCAAGAGCATCATCATAAACCCTTTTCCCTTCTTGAACTCTTAGAGTTCCTGGCACAAGTGAAGTCTTCTGTAAAGTGCTAGACTCTGATCTTGCCCCTGGCCTGACGACCACCGTCCTCTCAGCCAAGGATGCCATGACCCGGCCATGCGATTAGGAGAGGAGGGTGGCAGATGTAGAGTCTGACTCAGTAAAGGCCAAGAGCTATCTTTATGGCTTGAAAACAGGTCAACAGCGATAGCATTCCAGTTTCTGAAGAAGTTTTAAGTTACAAAGTGCAGGGAGGCAACCCTGTTGACGTAGACCCTAAACTGGACTTTTGACTGGATTTCAGACTTTAAACAGTTCTGTTGAACTTGTCGATTTTGTTGTTGTTGTTTTGTCTTCTTAAAGATTTTATTTATTTATTTATTCACGAGAGACCCAGAGAGAGAGAGAGAGACAGAGACCCAGGCAGAGGGAGAAGCAGGCTCTACGTGGGGAACCCGATGCAGGACTCGATCCCAGGTCACGCCCTGAGCCGAAGGCAGATGCTCCACTGCTGAGCCACCCAGGCGTCCCTGTTGCTGTTGTTAACCAACATGAAAAAGAATTTTTAGTATATTCATAAATCCTGGAGAAGCTTTTGAATTCCTTACATTAACTAATAGTTTTCCCACCCCTGTGTACTTCGTACATCCACATCCACATATTATGTAGAGTCCATACTTCCACTTCAAAACTCTTGCTTATTCCAGGTCAGTACTTTTTTTTTTTAATGATTTTATATATTTATTCATGAGAGACAGAGAGAGAGAGAGAGAGGCAGAGACACAGGCAGAGGGAGAAGCAGGCTCCCTGCAGGGAGCCCGACGTGGGACTCGATCCCAGGACTCCAGGATCACGCCGTGGGCTGAAGGCAGGCACGAAACTGCTGAGCCACCCAGGGATCCCTTATGCCAATAAGTTAACTGAGTTATAGCTCATTTATAATCAGAGATCATATTAGATGAAACAATACAGGATGCCCAGTTAAGTCTGAATTTCAGATAAACAACAAATAATTGTTGAGCATAAGTACATCCTATGCAGTATTTGGGATATACTTATGTTCAACAATTATTTGTTGTTTTATGAAACTCTAATTTAACTGGACATCCTGTATTTTTATCTGCCAAATCCTACTCGCCATAGGTCTGTACATATGCCATCTCTTGTAACCCCCAAAAAACCTGCTCCCAAAGCATGCTAATCTTACAAATAAGGAAACTGAGGCACAGACAGAGGCAGTATACAGGAACCTCTGGATTGTAGTGGGTACATGGCAGGATCAGGGTGTGACGCTAGATCTGCGTAAACCCAAAGGTTCCACCTTCGTGCTTCTCGAGAAAGCCAATAATTGCTACAACTGTTTTGTTCAGATTTACATCCAGAGTAGCAGAGTTTTATGACTGCGATGTGCTCTCAGTTCCCTAAACGTAGCTCTCCGCCACGCTGAGCCCCACCACCTGCCCCTCCTCCCCAGGTGGGTGCTAATGGCCCTCACAGATCAGCGCAGAGGTCACCCCCTTGAGGGAGCTTCTCCGGCCATCCTGGCGAGAGCTGCGCACTCTGTGCCTCCATCTCAGCACTTGTACAACAAGGACCTTCTGCAGAGTCTGTCTCCCTCAGAAGACCAGGAGGTCTTGAGATAGGGGCTGTGTCATTTTTCCAGTGCCCAGCATGGGGGTAGAGCCTCAGGAAAGGCTCAGGAAGTGCCTGGAAGATGAAGCATAGCTTCCAGGCATCACTTTTTTTTTTTTTTAAGATTTATTTATTTGAGAGAGAGAGAGAGAGAGAGCAAGAGAGAGGAGGGGCAGCGAGAGACGGAGAGAGAATCTCAAGCAGACTCCCCGTTGAGCATGGGGCCAGATGTGGGCTTGATCTCATGCCCTTGAGATCACGACTGTAGTTGAAACCAAGAGTTGGACGCTCAATCAGCTGAGCCACCCAGGCACCGCTGGGCATCCGATTTAGACGACCTCTGCTAAAACACGTCTGGGATTACCGGCTGGGGATCAGTGGGTGTCCTGGCTCTCCTTGAAAAGCGTCATCAGAGAACGACACTGGCAACTACGGCAAGAAAGCCATAATCTCTTACCACTGAACTTGGGAACAACTCTACTCACTAATTTCTTTTCATGATCCCATTTTACTATGACCTTTGACACTCATGTGACTTGTTACTGCACAACTACCTTGAAGAATGAATCAGCGTTAGTTAATGTCCATAAATCTATGGAAGGGAGGGAGGGAGAAGAAGGTGTGAGCCTCACCTTTCTAGCTCGGCAAAGTCCAAGCCAGTTATTTTAAAAGGTGGGTTTTTTCCTAGAGGAGAACACAGGCAACACCCTTTTTGAACTTGGCCACAGTAACTTCTTGCAAGAGAAACAAAAGCAAAAATGAACTATTGGGACTTCATCAAGATAAAAAGCTTCTGCACAGCAAAGGATACAGTCAACAAAACTCAAAGACAACCTACGGAATGGGAGAAGAGATTTGCAAATGACGTATCAGATAAAGGGCTAGTTTCCAAGATCTATAAAGAACTTATTAAACTCAACAGCAAAGAAACAAACAATCCAGTCATGAAATGGGCAAAGGACATGAACAGAAATCTCACAGAGGAAAACACAGACATGGCCAACATGCACATGAGGAAATGCTCTGCATCACTTGCCATCAGGGAAATACAAATCAAAACCACAATGAGATCCCACCTCACACCAGTGAGAATGGGGAAAATTAACAAGGCAGGAAGCAACAAATGTTGGAGAGGATGCGGAGAAAGGGGAACCCTCTTGCACTGTTGGTGGGAATGTGAACTGGGGCAGCCACTTTAGAAAACTGTGTGGAGGTTCCTCAAAGAGTTAAAAACAGATCTGCCCTATGACCCAGCAATTGCACTGCTGGGGATTGACCCCAAAGATACAGATACAGTGAAACGCCGGGACACCTGCGTTACATTGCATCTGTATCTTTGGGGTACAGATACGATGCATGGGGTACACATGCTGTGATGTTTCTAGCAGCAATGTCCATAATAGCCACACTGTGGAAGGAGCCTCGGTGTCCATCGAAAGATGATGGATAAAGAAGATGTGGTCTATACATAAAATGGAATATTCCTCAGCCATTAGAAACGACAAAAACCCACCATTTGCTTCGACGTGGATGGAACTGGAGGGTATTATGCTGAGTGAAGTAGGTCAATCAGAGAAGGACAAACATCATATGGTCTCATTCATTTGGGGAATGTAAAAAATAGTGAAAGGGAATAAAGGGGAAAGGAGAAAAATGAGTGGGAAATATCAGAAAGGGAGACAGAACATGAGAGACTCCTAACTCTGGGAAACGAACTAGGGGTGATGGAAGGGGAGGTGGGTGGGGGGGGTGGGGTGACTGGGTGACGGGCACTGAGGTGGCACTTGACGGGATGAGCACTGGGTGCTATTCTATATGTTGACAAATTGAACACCAATAAAAAATAAATTTATTTTTAAAAAAGGTGGATTTTTTGTGAAAAATGAAGTGATTTTATATGCTAAAGATACAGGCACTTGGCATAGAAGGATGTTATTCCTTGAGGTAGCTCCTTGAATACATTCCAAAGACCTTTTTTTTTTTTTAATCATCTAAAAGTTGATGGTAATTCTCGCGAATACAGGGCTTCTCTATGTCTTTCTTCCTCTGTGCACAGGCCTGGTGGTTTCCGAGGGCACCCAATTAGATTAGTGAAAAGAAATACGGTCCTCTTGTCCCTTGGCTGACCTGCTCGCCATCCTGAACTGACTTCACTTTTAGTGCCAAAAAGCACTATTTCCCTGAGAGCAGAAATACCCCATTCCCTCTGGCCTTCCGTCGTCCTACCACATCCAGGTCCTGTAGCTCTTTTGCTCAAATATTCCCGATAAGAATAATTATGGGCCAATGTCCTTTCCAAAAAGGGCATGGAAATGCTACAAAAAGGAGCTTTTTACACTACTCAGTGCCTTAGGAATGATCGGCAAAGTCAGATTTTGATAGTTTCTCTTTATTGTATTTTATTTATTTATTTGAGAGACAGAGAGCAGGAGCAGGGCGGGAGGGCCCGAGGGAGGAGCAGACGCCCCGCTGAGCAGGGGGCCCGACACAGGCCTCGATCCCAGGACCCCAGGGCCGCGACCTGAGCCGAAGGCAGATGCTCGGCCAGCCGAGCCCCCGGGCGCCCCAGATTTTGATGACTTCTATGAAGACAATAGACCTACGTGGCAACTCTTCTTTGGCAGAAGCACGAATGTATGAACGAGCCGCTCAGAAACACAGCGAATTCATTCTTTCGTTCTGGGGAGACGATGATGCGGTGTGGTGTGTCACCCGTGTCCTGCACAAAGCTGCAGGCCACAGGAGGGCTGTCGGGTGGACGGTGTGCTGGGAGCCCGGCGCCAGGCCTTGCTGGTGGCCGCCCGCTGCTGGCGCCCCGCTGTGCCGGGGGGGGGGGGGCACCGGGGGCAGAGCACGGGCTCCCTGTCCCGACCTTGGGCCGGGCCCCTCGCCCCGAGCTCACTGTCCTCGTCCGTAAGGTAAGACGACAGCGGCGCCCAGCTCGCGGTGACCCGCGGGTCGGTGACTCGGGTGAGCGACTGCCCAGGGCCGCGCAGTGCACGCTCGGCCCGCAGCTCCCGGCTCCTGCCCGCCGCCGCCGCTTGCCTGGAAGTGGGGCCGGGGAAGCCGGCCTGGGGGGCACGACGCGTCGGCTTCACAGCACAGCTTCCTCCAGACACAGTCTCATGAACAATGGAGGTCATATTAAGAGGCGCAGGATGGGGGCACCTGGGGGGCTCAGGGGGGAGCGTCTGCCTCCCAGGCCCAGGCCATGACCCCGGGGTCCTGGGATCGAGTCCCGCGTCGGGTCCCCGCGGGGAGCCTGCTTCTCCCTCTGCCTGGGTCTCTGCCTCTCTCTGTGTCTCATGAATAAATAAATAAAATCTTGTAAATAAATACATACATACATATGAGCAAGCAAGATTTACAGAGGGGGAGATGAAGGGACTCGAGATTTCAGATGCTTCTCTCCTTCCCCTTCCTTCTTGGCCTCCTTCCCACCTTAGCTTCTGGAGGGAAACAGAAACCAAAGCACAACAAACAGGGCCAGGCAAATGCATGTGCTGGCCCCCCCCCCCCTCCCGGAGGCTGCGGTGAGCGGGGCTGGCCCTGGGCGCGATCCCATCCTCGCGGCCTCGGAGCAGAGGTTCCGCATCCCTTCCTCTCCCGAAGTCCAAAGTCGGGGTTCCCTGGACCTGAGCACGGTACCCGCACAGAAGCATCACGTGTGCCCCCCACCGCTGGCGCTCGGCGCCCCAGGCTGCCTCCTTTCCGGGGTGAGTGTGGGCCCCCCGGGACTGCGGTCTGCACATGCCCTGAGAGGAGGAGGAAGGCCGGCAGAGTCCAGAGCAACCACCTCCCGGCTCAGGCTAACTCGCTCGCTTCACTCAACATGTGCTTTACCGAGTCCCTGTGAGGTGGTAGGGACCTTGGCGGATGCTGAAGTGCCCCCCCCAGCCCCTCCCCGCCCCGTTTATAAGTCATTTGGTTGGGGAGACACGGAGGGCACATGCAAGGCCTTGACCTCATGCTCATGCACTGCAAACCTGCCCTCCCCTCTCAGAGCCTCCCTCCCCCCTCGCCTATGGCTTTGCCCTTTACCCTGGGCTCCCTGAGCACACGGTGTGACAGAGCAGAGGGGCAGGAGGAGGAAGAGGGGCAGGAGGAGGAGGAGAAGGAGGAAGAGAAGCAGGAGGAGGAGGATGGGGAGGAGGAAGAGGAAGAGGGGAAGGAAGAGGGGAAGGAAGAGGAGGAGGAGAAAGAGAGGCAGGAGGAGGAGGAGGCAGGGCAGGAGGCGGCTTAAGCCCCAGGGGAGGTGGCAGGAGGCGGCCGACCCAGGGCCCCCCAAGCCGGGGCGACCGCACCAAGCCCGGCGTCTGGAGCCTCAGGCCCGCCTCGAGCCGCCGCGGCCTCTGCAGCTTGGCCTCGATTCCCACGCGCTCACCGTCACCGTCGTGGAAAGTCCCAGCCACTTCTAGGGACGTCTCCTTGGAGTTGTCACCCGGGGCTTTGAAATGAACGAACTGAGCTGATCGGGCCCCTCTGTGCTTAAGGAGCACAAACCAGAACCGCCGAGAAAGGACCGAAGCGGCCGGGGGAGGGGCCCCCGAGCTGGGCCGTCGTGGCCCCGGGCTGAGGAGCGGTCCCCTGAGCCCCCAAGCCCCTGAGCCCCTCCTCTCCGGAGGACGGTGGGCCGCTGAGGCGGCCGTGGGGCTCAGGCTGCTCGGGGCTGCGGGCGTCACCTGGGGCCCCAGGGCTCAGCTTCAGGCCAGGCGCAGTCTTGTCCCCAGACGTGGCCACCAGCAGCCGTGGGCCGTGGCGGAGCCGGAGCCTGCGGTTCCCTAACTGGCTGAAAGACGTCATCAGTGTCTGGAAGTGTGACGTTTGGGGGCTTTTCCATCCATCTGGGGGTCCGGTAGGTGCTGGTGGCAGGCCCCAGGCGCTCTGTCCCTGAGGTGTGGGGACCGGCGGGCGTTGAGGCCTGGCCACGGCCGGTCACCTGTCCCTGGGCCCCCCACATCCTCCCAGCCACCCCGGAAAGTCTCTTCCTCAGTTGCTACCCTTGGCTCCTGGCAGGAAAATCACCCTGCCCATCAGGAAGGTCCTGCCCGGGAAGCTGATCTGGTCGCTGGGGCTGCGACAGCGGCAGCGGCAGCCGAGGGCACAGGCCGGGCCCCCTGCACCCTTGCCGAACGGCCCAAGGTAGCGCCAAGTAGGCGACCTGGAAGCAGAAGAGACTGTACGGGCCTCAGCCTGAAGCCTGGTCTTGCAGAGGAGCCACCCGAGCTCCAGAGGCCTTGGCAAGTCCTCTCCACATTTGCAAATAGGCACCGAGATCAACAATCTACACGGTAATAGGATTTCTGGTCAGGACGGTGAGTAGGTCCTACTTTCACATACCCCTTCTGCCCAAAGGATACGGCGTAAAAAACTCCAGGACCGGGAGGCCTCACCCACTGGCTACATAGCCCGGGAACCCGAGCAGACGAGCCACACGATCGGTGAGGGGGCTGCTGCTGGACCAGGAAGCGGCCCAGGCGATGGGCCCGTAACTTCCCAAATGTAACGGGAACTAAAAAGGTCCCAACTGAGATGAGAGATGAATGATTTGCTGCCTGAAACCAGGGTCTGGGGTTTGAAAAGATAAACTAAACTGCTGCACACCCACTCCCAGGAGACGTGTAGGCTCGGGCAACACGGGGTCGGGGCAATGCCCCTCGGGAAGCAGGAGGACAAGGCCGAGGACCAAGAGAGCTCGGTGACACAGCGCCCCCCAGCATGGTCATAAGATGTGGTCTGGGACGGGGAATTTCCATTGCAGCAACCCGAGGTGAGGGCAGAAAGCTTGAAGGAGGAGGAGAAAAAGCAGGCATAAACACACACAACGTCTATGTCAAACAGGGGTGTCGGACACACTTCCAACACAAAATCGGATGCTAGGACAAGGAAAATAAAATAAACAAAATCAACAATGCAACCACGAATCCATTCGGGATAAAAGGAAAACTGATTTTACACTATAGGCTGACAAAGACTTAATCAATGTCCAGAATGACCAAGGAGATAAACTGAAGATTAACCTTCACTTTAAGAAAACAAAACAAAAAAGATAAAACAAAACCACAGAAATCAAACAGGTGGATATGAAAAAGAACCAATTCAAAGTATTGGAAATTATGTTTAAGTAATCACTGAAGTTTTTATTTTTATTTATTTATTAAAGATTTATTTATTTATTTATTTATTTATTTATTTATTTATTTATTTATTCATGATAGACAGAGAGAGAGAGAGAGGCAGAGACACAGCAGAGGGAGAAGCAGGCTCCATGCCGGGAGCCCGACGTGGGACTCAATCCCGGGACTCCAGGATTGCACCCTGGGCGGAAGGCAGGCGCTAAACTGCTGAGCCACCCCGGGATCCCATCACTGAAGTCTTTAAAGAGTAGACATGAATTAAAAAAAGAAAAAAGAAAAAAAAGAAACCCACCTCCCCGGATTGAAATAGTAAGAATATTACTCAGAAAGCAGCACTGAGAGGGGCGCCTGGATGGCTGTTGGGTAAGCATCAGGCTCTTGATTTCAGCTCAGGTCATGATCTCAGAGTTGTGAGATCGAGCTCTGCTGGGTGTGGTGCCTGCTTAAAGTTCTCCCTCTCCCTCTCCCTGAGCCCCTTCCCATGTTTCCCTCTCTAAAACATTAAATGAATAATTTTTAAAAAGGAGTATTAAGAGATAAAGGGTTAAAAAAGCATAGAAAGCACTGAGGAAGCTTGTGGGATCAACTGACAGGTGAAGAGATGGAAAGATCCCACCTATAACTAACAGGAGCTCCAGTAGATGGAAACAGAAGAAATGGCAGAGAGATAATAAAAGAAAGAAAAATCAAGATGTTTCCAGAACTGGGAAAAGACATGAGTTTTGAAGTCTTTCCTGTCATATGACACAAAGACAATTCCACACTTATGCTTCAGAATATCAAGGATAGAGAGAAAAATCCTAAATCCTCTGCCAGAGCCTACAGATCAACACACACACACACACACACACACACACAAAAGGGCAGACAATCCAATAGAAAAGGGGGAGAAAGACTCAAACATGCATGTTATGAAAGAAGCTGTGTGACAGCCATCCGACAAGGCACTCAATTTCACTAATTATCTGAGAAATTCAAAATTAAAACCACAATGAGGTAACACAGTATGAAAATGGTTAAAGTGAAAAAGAAAGATAAAAGATAAAACCAACCCCCCCCAAAAAAAAAACCAAAAAAAAAAAAAAAAAAGATAAAACCAAGTAGAATGTCGGCCAGACAGCACTTCCATATACTGTCGTGGAGAGTGTGAATTGGTACGATTTTTTTGGGAAAAGGTTTAGCAGTAAGTAGCAAAGCTGAACGTGTGCCTACCCTATGCCCAGCGATTCCGTTCCTAATGGAATTGTATACAGATTTGCTAGAAATGCACAGGTATGTTCATCAAAAGCATGAGAATGGGGCAGCCCGGGTGGCTCAGCGGTTTAGCACCGCCTTCGGCCCAGGGTGTGACCCTGGAGACCCAGGATGTGACCCTGGAGGCCCAGGATCGAGTCTCACGTCGGGCTCCCTGCATGGGGCCTGCTTCTCCCTCTGCCTCTCTCTCTCTCTCTCTCTGTCTCTGTGTCTCTCATGAATAAATAAATAAAATCTTTTTAAAAAAGAAAAAGGCACGAGAATGCTAATAACAGCACCATGCTATAGCCAGAAACCTGAAGGTGCCCTAATGTCCATCAAGAGATGAGTGGGTAAGGTATGGTTTATTCATAAATAATAGACAGTGAGAGTGACTGAACCACCATGAAACACCAGTGAATCTCACCACATACGGTTGACAGAAAGAAGCCACAGACTAGAAAATATTTGCAAAACATTCATCTGGTAAAGAATCTGTATCCGGAATGTGTCAAGGACCCTTACACATCTCCGTAAACGGAAGACAATCCACTTTGGGCAAAGTACGCAAATGAGTACTTCAAAAAAGAAGAGCTAGGAATGGTGGTGACCCTCTGAGGGACTTGGAAAGAATCTGGGAAGGTGGCAAATGACGGCCTAATTCTTTAACTGTCCCTGACCCATCGCCTCCCATAAAACAGAGCAGCAAAAATTTTAAGACCGACATCCCACAGACAGACATCTACAGCACAAGCTCAAGTATCCCCAAGACTTCCCCAAAGTGGCAAGTAGGACAAGCCACCCATGGCCCGTCCCACGTAAGCATCACCTGTATGGGAAGCAACGGGGGGGCTGACGGGCTCGGCCACGGCCCCTCGCGGGAAAGCAGCAGCGACTGTGGCCGGGTTATCTTCCGCTCTGCAAGGCGCTGCGCGGGGCCCTGGGAGCCCTGGGAGCCCTGGGACCTCTGCTGCTGACGCTCCCTGCTGGGGCTGGCCTGCTTCCAGGAGAATCTCCTGGGAATAAAAATGCGTACAAAGTAGAACAGGAGCATAAAGGCTGAAGGAAGAAGGTCCCGATGAAAACGGGGCCTGGAAGTGGATCCGGAGGGCGGACCAAGGGCAAGGGACGGCCCATCTGACCACCTCTTCCTCTGACCCCCGCCGCCCCTACCCAGGGTCGGGAAAATGAGTGAGCGGCAGGTCTATGGGAAAATCCCACCTGCCGGTGCCCAGGCTCCCAGGCGACGCCAAAGGCTGCCGGTGTGTGGGCCACACTTGGAGAGGTCGAGGCAGCCGGGAGCCCAGCCTTGCGCTCAGGTCCCCAGACTGGAAGCACCAGCTGTCAGTGCCGCCTGCAAGCGGAGTCCCCGGCCTAAGGCGGTGCTTGCTCTAAGCCCCGCTGTCGCGGCCAGGGGACCCAAAGTGGCACGTCTCGGTGCCGGAGCGGGGCGCGAGTCCGCAGCCTGCAGGTCGTCAGCCCCGCTTAGAGCTCTGGCCCCGACACCTGCTGGGCACCTCCGGGCGCTGCTGTGCGCGCGGAACCCCGGCCCCGGCCCCTGCACCGGGAACCGCCTCGGGTCGGCAACACGGCCTGAGCCGGGCTTCGCCTTGAACTACGACAGGGACGATTCTGGGGGATGGTCTGTGACCCAACAGCCCCCCGCCCCCCGGTCCCCCGGGAAGCGCGCCCGCTGGGTGCGCGGAGCCGTCGGCTGAGCCCGCGCACACACAA
This sequence comes from Canis aureus, assembly GCF_053574225.1. Classification (NCBI taxonomy): domain Eukaryota; kingdom Metazoa; phylum Chordata; class Mammalia; order Carnivora; family Canidae; genus Canis; species Canis aureus. The sequence continues at coordinate 38,364,488 of NC_135637.1, forward strand.
GGAAGCGCCGTCTCGGGCTGGGTGGCGTGGGACCCTCGGGGGACACCGGTCGCCCTCCCGTTCCTGCCGAGCGCGCCACTTCTGGGCCCCAGCAGTTAGGCCAATGGCTGGAGAGAAGGACAAGGGACGGCAGCGTTTCTGCTGCTCCGGGGGCAGAGCCACGGGGTCGGCGTGGTCTACCATCAGCTGGTGGAAGGGCCACCTCGCCCTGCTGGACACGCACATCGCAGCAGAGCTTAAAGCGTTTAAAAAGGGGAGAAAAAGGCACTTTCATTGTCCTTTTGTCATCTGCAAAATGGGGTTCCCGCCACGCAGTTCACAGGCCATGACGGAGACACAGCGGGGCCACAGTAAAACACCTGCCACAGCAGGCGGGGGCCCCTTGCCCGCGGCAGCCAGCGCTCCCCGCACGGTTGTGCAGGGCACCTACCTAGCACCGGGTACACGGGAGCAGCAGGCATGCGTCAGGTGACGACACTGAGCACGGGATGGTCTTTCTCCAACGACGAGACGCGACAAATCCGTGTTTGGGCGAATCCTAACAGATGCAGGAACCCCTATCTACGGGGGCCTTATAACATAGTCAATAGAGCTTTTTTAGACCTGTTTTTTTTTAAGATTTTTTTATTTTTTTTAATTTTTATTTATTTATTCATGATAGTCACACAGAGAGAGACAGAGAGGCAGAGACACAGGCAGAGGGAGAAGCAGGCTCCATGCACCGGGAGCCCGACATGGGATTCGATCCTGGGTGTCCAGGATCACGCCCCGGGCCAAAGGCAGGTGCCAAACCGCTGCGCCACCCAGGGATCCCATAGACCTGTTTTAATAAAACAGAGACAAAAGCACAACAGTTCTCTGACGCTCCCGTGGGGCCCCCGGGTTGGAAGGACATCTCCAGTCAGCCGTCCAGTTTTTCAAGAGCGACCCTGGGAACCGCGGGACTTGAAAATCAAGTATTACTTCGTGTCGGGCCTCCAGCAGGTGACAGAGGCAAGAAGGTGCAGCCCCAGCTCGAGAGGGTCCCGGTGCGGGCTGCGCAGCCCCATCGCCCAGAGCAGCAAGGCCTGCAGCCCCCCGGCCCCTGTGGACCCGGCCGCTCACCCCTCAGGCTCTGCCCCAAGGCTCTCGATTCCCCCCCACACCCTCTGCCCCCCCCCCTCCCCGCAGTCATTAGCAGCCAGGGAGCCAGAAAAGCTGTGAGGCCCAATTGCTTCCCCCACCATCTGGATGAACTGGGGTGGGCCGAGGAGCCCACCAAACTCCCTAAGATAGTCCAGTGGGAACGTCGGGCTCCCCTAATCTCAACACGGAGAGTGACGGCAAGTTTCGGGGAGCAATGCTGCAGGCGGAAGGGAAAGCCCACGCGGGGGCTGGTGCTCACACGGACCCGGGAAGGCAGGGCCAAAACTAGTGTCCTTGCTTCCTCCACGCAGCGACGCTTCCTAGCAACTGAACACAACTTTCCCATCTGGATGCGCCCAAGGACACAGTTCATCAGTATTTATAATTCATAACAAAACCAGATTCTCCGTTTTACAGATTTGTTGAAAAGGTTTCCTAATGTAGCCACATTGTTAATGTCTGGTCGAAGACCATCAGAACCAAGTTTGGCAGGATGAACTCTAATGAAAAAAGCAGAAAGAATCTACAGACTTCCATCTGTTTAATTTTCCATAGTGGCTATTTCAGAAATCCTGTATAATATTTTAATGGCAAATTTTCTCCTTATAGGAGTATTATTTAATTTAGAAGGCCATTGTTTTAATGAATATTTGTTCTCCCAGTTCCTCAAACAAAAGCTCTGGGGTCTAAATAATGGCTTAAGATCTGGGAATAGTACACGGAAGACGTGGAATTGAGACTAGTTTTAGAATCAAAATGAAGAATCCTATCCTATAAGTCTCTACTTCAATGATGCTAGCTTTTTCGTTTTGTTTTTAGGTAAACTCTAAACCCAACACAGGACTGGAACTCACGACCCCGGGATCAGGAGTCACACGTTCCAATGACTGAGCCAGCTAGGCACCCCAAATCGTTACAGCTCTAGAGGTTAGCCTCCTCCCAGGCTTCCAAGTAGGAGGCTCAAACTAATCATTTTTGAAGATTTTATTTATTTATGCATAAGAAACACAGAGGCAGAGACCTAGGCAGAGAGAGAAGCAGGCTCCCTGTGGGGACCCCGATGTGGGACTCGATCCCAGGATCCCAGGATCCCGTCTTGAGCTGAAGGCAGACAGACGCTCAACCACTGAGCCACCCGGGCGTCCCGTACAAGTCTTTTTTTAAAGACTGTATTTATTTATATATGTGACAGAGAGAAAGCACAAGCAGGGAGAGAGAGAAGCCTACTCTCTCAATCCCAGGACCCTGCCTTGACCTGAGGCAAGGGTAGATGCTTCACCGACTGAGCCCCCCCAAAGGCGCCCCAACTACAAGTCTTTTAACTGGAAGAACAATCTCAACAGATTGGCGTGCAGGTGCTTAAGAGCAGACTGGGCTGCAAGGTGCATGTAAGGAAACACTAAGGGAGCGATAGACCAAGGAATTGCCAGGAGGGAACACAGTAATCGGGGAAGTAAGTTCAGGCAAATTGTGGGGTAATGCAAATGTTTATTTTCAGCTTCCATCCGGCTGTAGACAGTCCGAATTCCAAGGATCATTAACGAACACCGTATGAAATATCCATCCTAGGGAAACATGTTCTGGTTTGTTTGTACGTGACCCCCAAGTATTGAAGGGCATGCATCGGTTCTGCGGTTCACAAAAGGAAAGCAATCCAGTAAAGATAGAAAAGTTGATTATGGCTGAAAAAAACAAAACAGCTTTTTTTCTTTACAAATGGAGCTCTGCTTTCAGCGTTAAAATTATGGTCAAGACTATATACAAAAAATAGTATCAGGTGAATGATTATGTGCTGGAGGACAGAACCTCCAAAATGAGACAACTGTAAAAAACAGTAGGTTCAATGCACCGCACACATCAAGTTGTAGATTAGACAGAAAAATGGCAAACGTCCACAGGCTGCTCATGAATTGATGAAAGTGTCAGAACCAGCAGCCATTAAAATTTGGCTTAACCGAGGGATCTGGTCATCTGTTCCGAATGAGCTCTTGTCGGCCAGAGATCGTTTTTCGATGTTCAATTTTTTTTTATCCCAGAGAAGACTTTCAATTTTTCTCGTGAAATTCTTCTATTTCAGGCATATCCTAAATGAGAATAATAGCACCAGAATAATAACACAATCTCTAGTATCAGCAAAAGATGGACCATACTTACCCTCCATCTTGAAATACTATCAAGATGATTATATGGTCCTATCTTAAAATAAAATTAAATAACTCCTATAAAACTCTCATAGTCTAGAAGTTTGTGAATCAAAAATTATTTAGTTAGTGTTCAGACACCGAGTAAATTTCAGGTCTTTTGAGATAACCCCTTTGAAAGAACTAGGTCCATTCAATTTTGTTCACCTATAGTCTGAGTCTAGTGTTTGTACATAAAAAGTACTCAACAAGTATTGATGAACTGACAATATTAATTTGCGACAAATAATTTGGATCAAGAAAAGTCTTGAAAAAGAACACAGCAATTACAAATAAATCCCTCATCCAAGAATATGACATTCAAGAATGGTATTTTATAGAAAATTTTAAAATCCCCACAACAATACTGTAAGTTTCCAGCGTTGAGCATGCAACAAACGGTGAATACCGAGTTTTCTGTTGTTGGTTATCTCTAGGCGGGGAACACAAAAAAGCTCTCAGTTGTTCTTACTTGGATCTAAGCTACAAGTTACAATGTTATTTTGGTGAAACAGGATGATGGCCATAAATGTATATTATATTATTCTCTTCTTCTCTGCCCACTTACAAATTAAAAAGAAAAAGGTAACAGCAGCCCATTGCAGAACAACCAGCAGTATATAGTGTACCAGCCATGTGCACCAGCTAATCCCGTTTTATGGACATAATTCATTTGAAGATCAATGATCAACAGATGACCTATGCATCTTCTTTTATAATTTCAATATGTAGTTGTGATATTTCTTATTTAGATTTTTAAATAAGATATATTTCCATTTTTCTTAAAGAAGTGGAAATTTACTTGAGGAAATTTCTATTAGAAGAAAATTGCCTTATGTTGCCTGATTTAGTCAAAGCTGCTTGAAGTGCCAACCCTTTACCATCAATTACTGATTGTATATCAACACAGCAGAAAAGACCTGGTAGTGAGGTCACACAAGAATTCTGTTTATTATGATAGCAAACACTTTCATGGCATTTGACAAAACTCAGAAGTATCCCTGTGAGATGGTTTCAGAGCTATGAAACTAACCCAGCCAGGATGAAGTTTTTACTTAGGGAAAATAAAGAAAGAAAGAAAGAATGGAAAAGTAATAAACAACCAAAAGATACACTTCACATAATAGCAAAATATAAAAATAGAAGCAAAGTGACAGAATGAAAAACACCGCAAAGCAATGGATTTAAGAAACTCTGATTCATCTTCCCCATTGAGAATGGTCCTCTTTGTCCTCTCATAGTTGTAAATGTAAAACAGGTGGGAAAATAATTAAAGAAAGGCCTTGCAAGACTTCTAGGAGGTTAAAAGGAATTACTGAAAAAGTGTTCAAATACTTTATAAATAGTATTAACAAAAATATCTACTTTATTAGACTTTTTGTCTTCCTTCAGTGAAGGTGTCCTTTGAAAATCACACTGATTCTTAATACTGTTCCAGATTCTTAGCTAGAGAGATGTTAGCTTTCCTCCAGAGCAACAGTCCCGGGGCACCCGATAACTCTGCTGAAGAAGGATGACATCAGAACTGTGCCACGTGATGGAGACACGGAGAAGGGAGGGTGTCACAACTGTCAAGGTTCTACACTTGGTCCCGTCAAGTTACAGATCACCCAAATGACGTATTTTGTGAGTACAGCACTTTTAAGTATCACTGTGAAATCATATTCTCAGTGTGAGATTTCTCATACAAATAAGACGAATCTAATTTCTGTAAACGTCTGCAGGCCCAGCTATTTCTTTAAATAGATTTCTTTTCCCCTTAAGAGAGCTGCTCCAGTGAAGAATAGTTGCTCACAGGTCCATGTCCAGATTCAAAAAGAAACTAAACATTTTTCTGTGAAAAGACAGAAATACTCAAGTACTGTGAAAGCTTTCTGTAACCGCGGATTGCCCACCTATTCCAAAGCGCGTAATCACTCCCTATGAATCACTCCCTGATGAATGAAATGTGTTCTACAGCTACTCATAGCTCATCAGACGTGTTGTTCACCTTTGCTAACTCACACTCCTTGCTGGAATGACAGCTCTGAAGGATGTCCTTGTAGTGGGCCTTTAGATCCTCGTATAAGGAGGCGGTTTCTTGTGAGTGAGCCAATGGCAAGACCTTCTCATTCAACAGCATCTGCACTCGGAATTCCTCCTTCGGAGTCTTGGCATTTTTACAGTGGTAAAGCACGAATATCAGGTTGGAGGCGTAGGGCACGATGTGGCCGCTTCGGAACTTGCGATGCAGTTGTTCCTTGTAATTGTAAGCCGTGAGGGGCTCCTTGTCTTTGAAGTAGCCCATGAGAGCGAGCAGTGGAAGAAGGGTCTCTGCATGACCAAACTGAAGGATGACCGGAGAGGAAACTGGCTGAGACCTTAAAGAACAAATGGAGAAAAAATATGTACATATGTTCATGTCATGTAAGATAACATCCACAGTAGTGAGAAGGAGTGTACAATGTTCTCATCCTATCTAGTCTTTACATACACAACTCAACAATATGGCGAAAAATTCTGCGTGGCCGAGAACTGAACTGTTTACGCTCAAAGTTAAGTCCAAATTCAGGATCACTGTGGTATTGCAGATCCATCTAAAACACTGTGCACACTTGCTAATCTTTCAGTTCCCAGAGAGAAGACAGTCTTCATTAGGAGATCAAGGAACTTGGGCAATACATATTTCAAAATTGTACTGCCTTTCCATGAATGAAACTGCGCAAACTGGCCCTTAGGATCAGTTACTCCACGGAGGGCTTTTAATTGAACTTCAAACGCTGTTTTATCTGTATCTAGGAAATAAGGACAAGCAGTATTCAGTAAATTTCCGGGTGAGAATCAAGACCGAACAGTGAATGCTAATTCATGTGATCCTTCAGGGTTTTATGAGACCTGATCTGGGCACTGAATTTGGAAGAGAGCCACAAAAGGGTAGAGATGCAATCCATTCTAGCTGATTTACTGTGTTTGTGGAGTGGGAGTGGAGTTTACACAAGCCAGAAATACAACAGCTTTCAACACCGTAAGCTAAGTCACCTTCCTTTAACTGCAAGTTTTCTATGTCTCTACGGAGGGTAAAGGGTTTTTTTTTTTTTTTTTAAATCAGCAGCAGCAGATGACTGTTTAGTTTTTCCCTACTTTAATAGAAAGAATATGAGCTGGTTCTAACACATAATTTGTAAATCTATTCAAAACAAGTTAGCATCTGATTTCTTGCTGCCACCCCACACATGAGATTACAAACTTCATGTACCTGGGTTTTGTGGGAGGCCAGCACAATCTGCAGCAGATTCCCCACAAGGAAACAGATGCAACTAGAGAGCAGGTCCAAAACCCAAGGGAAACATTTATGAATAACCATCTGGAAAAGTTTTCTCACGGAATCACCAATAGCCTCAAGACCTGAATATATGATCAGTGTCTGTGTGGAGCGTGCAGAGGGAAGCCACAGAGCATGCCAAGACCTAGGATTTGGTGAGTGCAAGAGAGGACCACCACAGGCCTCTCCGGAGCTGCAGAAATCTCGCCCCTCCAAGGCTCCATTTCAGACAGAGGCCACAAATGCTAGAAACTGCGGGGAGCAGAGGAAGACTAAGCGGACGGGGACAGCAAAGACAAAGTCAGGCGACAGGACCAGAGCCAGGAAAGCTCAGAAAGGAACCCACCAGGTTTCTGACCAGCACACACACCACACCAGAAAAGGGAGCTCCATGAGGTTAGAAAAGCAATCTGACAGGAGCCTTCTTCTAAATGTTCAGGGAAACCAAAGTCACATTAAAATGAGCAACCGGGGATCCCTGGGTGGCGCAGCGGTTTGGCGCCTGCCTTTGGCCCAGGGCGCGATCCTGGAGACCCGGGATCGAATGCCACGTCGGGCTCCCGGTGCATGGAGCCTGCTTCTCCCTCTGCCTGTGTCTCTGCCTCTCTCTCTCTCTCTGTGTGTGTGTGACTATCATAAATAAATTTAAAAAATAAAATAAAAAATAAAATGAGCATCCGAAAAGTAAATAGAAGAATATCGGGCAGAAAAATATCCCTACAAAAAATAAAAGGATACAATACTAGAAATACATACTCAAAAAATACAGAGAAACTATAACATACTGTTACACAATCATCTGCTATTCTGAGATTAATATTTTCTAAAAAAGGAAATGTTAAAGCCATTCATCAACAGGTGACTACAAACTCCTCTTTTTAACTGATATATTCTGATTAGGTCATTTAATGTACCTAAAACCTGTATTTATTTCTAAGAAGCATCCCCATGGGCCAAAGTTACAAAGCAGTATCATTCAGAACACAATTATATTTGGTTTGACTTGCAAAACTATTTTTAAATCTCGTATTACTTGTCGGTATATAAAGATAGGGTGATTTCAGATTCTTAAAAATCCAGATTTTTTGCTCCTCTTGAAAACCTGAAAGACCTGACAACACATACGCCCTTAAGGGAATAATGAGCTGAACAGGAATAAGGGTCACTCCGGAGAGGACATATACCCACTGCCCAGGACATATGTCACTGCACATTGTCTAACCAAGGACAGATCCATTCATTACTTGCCTGGTGCCTTTATGCATTGAGTACACGCAAGTCGAAGCTGACAACGTTGTCATAATGTGAATATAATGGAATTTAATAGTAATTCAAGAAAGTATGTAAAATACAGTTGACCCTTGAACAATGCTGGTGTTAGGGGCGCCTGGGTGGCTCAGTGGTTGAGCGTCGGCCTTTGGCTCAGGTCATGATCCTGGGGTCCTAGGGCTAAGTTCTGCATCAGGCTCCCCAAAGGGAGCCTGCTTCTCCCTCTGCCTAGGTCTCTGCCTCTTTCTCTGTGTCTCTTAAGAATAAATAAATAAATCTTTTAAAAAGAATTGTTAAGAGAAAGAAAATACATTCACAGTACTGTGAATTTATTTTTTTTAAAGCAAAAAAAAAAAAAAAAAAAAAACAGCAACAACAAACCCAAAACAACCCTAAAAAAAATGCACACGTAAGTGAACCCGCAGTTAAAAGCTGTGTTGTTCGAGGATCAACTATACTGGTTTACATTTTAAGTCAAGCCAAGAACAACCCTCGGCCAATTACTTCCGTCTACGAGATCCACCAGGATGGGCAAGAGGTCAGGAAGGACAGCGCAGCACCCCATGGTCTCACAGAAAGACCTGACTGTCAGCAACTCTCCTCTTTTCCGGACAGAGGAATCCCAACAAGCTGAGAACAGGATGTAAGACAATATATAATACAGAATATTCTAGTTTCAACAAGTTACATCAAAATTATTAATGAACTACTTTACATTCATTTTTTTCTAACGAGTCTTCAAAATGCAGTGTTTACACTTCCAGCACATCTCCATTTAGACCAACCACATTTTCAAGTGCTGAATAAACCATATGTGGCTGGTAGCCACTGTGCTGATAGAACAGGATACACAGCGGTGCAGAGAGCCGTACATACTGAGATTCAATAGTCAATCAAATAAAAAGAAAAGAGAAAAAAAGATACAAGACAAATAACATACATACATATTTTTAAAATGTACACTGGAAAAGAGAAGAAATCAACAGGCCTATGTAAAATCATAAGAGTCCAAAGTTCTAGTAATCACATCCAAGCTACAGAATAAATTAAATTGAGCATTGGGTGTTCTGTAAGACTGAAAGATCACTGACCTCAACCTCTGACACCAATAATACATTATGTTAATAAACTGAATGTAAATACATTTTTAAAAAAGAAATGTAATTAACAACAAAAAAGTTTAGGTTGTGATCCACATTTAAGTTTTAAACCTGAAGATTGTTCAGGTTTATATATAAAAAGCAATAAACTTCATTTTCTCTTTTGACTTACTTTACTATTAAAATCAGCTATTTTCAAGAAGGAAGTTGAGGAAAACTGTGCTTTAAAAATACATAATAAGAATTTTATGGGAAATCAAATAAGTTTATGTATTAGATTCACATAGAGAGCTGTATCAACACAAATAAATGTCTCTCTGCCATTTGATACATTTAAAAAAATTTATTTTACATTTATCACAGCATTATTTACAAAAGCCAAGAGATGGAAGCAGCCCAGTGTCCATCCATAGATGAATGGATAAAAGTGTGTTATACACACATGATGTATACATAAAATGGAATATTATTTAGCCATTAGAAAAGGACAAGATCTTGCCATTTGTGACAATATGAATGGGCCTAGAAGGTATTATGCTCAGTGAAATAAATCAGACAGAGACCATATGATTTCACTCAGATGTGAAATTTAAGAAACAAATGAACAAACAGAAAAAAAAAAAAAGATAAAAAACCAGACTCTTGAATACAGAGAACTGGTGTTTGCCAGGGGGGGAGGTAACTGGGGGAATAGGTATGATAGATAAAGCAGATTAGGAGGTACAGACTTCCAGTTACAAAATAAATAAGCCACGGAGATGAAAAGTACAATGGAATACAGTCAATGAAATATAGGAATTTACAAAGGAATATAGTCAATGAAACAGTAATAATGTGGTTTGGTGATAGTGACTACACTTATCATAGTGAGCACCAAGTAATGCACAGAAATGTTGAATTAGTATGCTGTGCACCTGAAACTAATATAACACTGCATGTTAATTATACTTCAATAAAAAATTTTCAAATTTAGAATTCCAGGCAAATAGTAGGAAAAATTCCAATTTTTAAATATATGCCATAACTACTATCTTCCTATAACAGATCAATCTTTATTACAGAAGCTGGCAATACACACAAAAAAATTGTATTTCTAAAGGTCTGGTTAAATTCACCAATAATAATAAGACAAGGATAAACTATAGATTACAGGGTGAAATCTAATATCTGTCTTCCCCAAAACAGTCTTAAAAACTAGAAACACTAATTTGCTTAAAAATCCAAAAGTGCCTGCAGGAAATAAGGAACTTATTTGTAGGTTGGATTTTCTACAATAACTACATAAAAATATTTTAAGTTGATGAGATAATATCAAATACAAAGGAGAAATGAGCACAATTTTACTTGTGATCATTTTTGTCTACATTTCCCTCTGTGCCTTAGAGTGCCCTGCACACAGAGCAGGCGCTGTTACAACTCCAGAGAAAGAAGCGGGCTGGTGTTGCCTGTGTTCACACAGAAAGGCCCTGCACAAAACAGCTATACCAAATTCTCCAAAACATAACAAGAGGAGACTTTTTCAAAGTCCACTTGGTTCTCTTGCTTAGATGCCACAGGTTGAATCATTCCCTCCCATGTGCCAGGTACCATGCTGGTTTGTTTTGTTTTTAGAAGGAAGGGAGGAAAAATAAGAAAGGTGATAAGGTGAAAGAACAAAGAAAACAAATAGAACTTATTCTTGGCTCTTGCAGACTAGCACCTGTGTAAGTGTTAGGGGAACCCAGAGAGGAGAGCAAGCCCTTCTGTCTGGGGAGGACCTGGCTGCACTCTGCTGAGGAGGTGGGGTCTGAGCTGGGTGACGAATGCATTCCCAGAATAGTCTTACTGCAGAAACATTGCCCACTGTGGCCTCAGGGAAGTGTAACAGCTGCTTTACTCCAGGATCTGGACATTCCCAACTCCTGGTCACAGATGAAAACACTGGGGTTAACTTACCTGAGCTAGCTAGCTCTGAACTACTGATTAAAGTCACTACAAAAATAACCATTCATTGATTTGCTTCATCCACACCCGAAAAAAAGGATCACTTCATGGACTGTATGTAAATAAATCATAAATGTGTGTGTACAAATCTTAGTGAGTATACAGTAAGGAGACACTGAATGGTTTGGCTTATGGCTTTTCAAAAGTGTCAAGAAAGCAGACTATTAAAAATCTTGCTGAGAGAAATTTTATTTCATAAAAAGCTTATAAAATAGAAAAGAATGCCTCACTGTATTTTATAAAATATGCTATCAATATGACCATAAAATCGAAACCTTAAAGTTGTCTTTAAAAACTAAGCACTTTCACATTCTTTAGAGTTTTAAAAATCTTTCTTCTTGATTTCTGCATTTCAGAAAGAAAATTCAGGGCATGCTAAATGTCTAGGTTGTGCTAAGGGCAAAAAAGAATTTAGCACACTCTTAAATAAGTTAAGAGATTTAAAAGAATGTTCAGTATTTTTTGCACTAACTCACAAGTATTTCCATTAAATTACAGGTCAGAATATAAGTCCCTTCAGTCTCAAACATAACTGTTTTTCTTTATTATTTCATTTTTCCTAGCCAAACTCAACTTAGTAATCCTTAATGGTTCTGGTGTTAAAACCGAATAAAGCAATCTTCTACAAGGCTCCCCAAGAAAGTAGAAGTAAAAAATCTAACTCATAATTACGAAGTATAAAATTAAAAAGCATTTAGCCCATAATTTTTCAGCCTTTTTACACTCTAGTTCAACACAGAGATCCACTTACAGCTATGAATATTAGAATGCTTTTCTCATAAATAATGACTAAACGACATGTAAACTGATTTTTACTTTAATGTTGGAAACTCAACTGCCAAAATATCAAAATCTGGATATCTATACATGTAAAAACAAAACAAAACAAAACAAAACAAAAAAACCACCCCAACTAGAACTTTACTGTTTCCAGTCAGTGAGGAGCTTAGAAACTACCACTTCACAGTAACAAAGATCTGAACAAACTGAAAAATCCACAGGTCTTCTTAGGTCCATCAGAGAAGCTCATAAGGCATTCATTCTCTCCCCCACAAAAGAGAGAATCACCATGTACAAGAGCAGACACTTCCGTGGAAGCCAGGGCGGGCCAGGAAAACCTCAACTGTAACTGACAAATTGCTAAAGGTTTGGTGTGGACAAGTCGGGGTTAAACACTCTGGGGGACCCCAGGCAGTACCCACACTTAGTGAGTTTTACCCAGAGAAACCATTCTGAAAGAAGCCAAAGCTTTCTGTCCCTCCTAACAAGGTCGGCCCTCAGGGGGCCAGAGGTTAGGTTAGGTTTTCCTAGAGCCTAACCTGCCTCAGGGCAGGGCAACACCCAGCTCCAGCCATCTCCAGCCATCCTGTGCCATCTGAGGTTGGAAGATACAGAAGCACTGGTGCAGTTCACAGCCCGGGCCACAGGCTCAGCAAGAGGCTGAGGCCTCATCACGGAACTCCAGTCTGGGCCCCTCAGCGCCCACATCACTGAAGCCTGTCTGCAATAGTTCCTTTTTCCCAGTACATCACGTCTACTGTAGACAAAACACTGACACGGCACACCAAAGGGCACTGAAAAGGATCAGAACCAGGATCAGATAGGGCAGATGTGGGGGAATGATCAGGCCAGGAATTTTTTTTTTAATATGATTAGTATGTAAGGGCTTTAAAAGAACAGCTAAATAACACGCAAAAATAGATGGATAGTGTAAGTAGAAAGGTGGAAATTCTTTTTTTTTGGAAGGTGGAAATTCTAAGAATTAAAAAAGCACTAGATATAAAAACATGGTACAGAAGTGAGGACTACATCTGTAAGCTGGACACGGCTCGGAAACAATCTCTGAGCTTGAGCACAGAACAATGGAAACTTCCCAAACTGAAAAGCAGAGAATGACCAAAAAAAGCAGAATGGAATATCCAAGAACTGGGGACAACTGCCAAAGGTCTGATTGACATGTGTAATGGGAAGACCAGAAGGAGAAGGTAGAGACAGAAAACAATGCAATCTTTAAAGCAATAATGACTGAGCCCTTCCCCCAAATTAATATTAGAACCCAAACCACTGATCCAGAAAGCTTAAACACCAAGCAAATGAATTAAAACAAGAATACTTAGGCATACCATATTCAAACTTCATAAAATCAAAGACAAAGAAAAAAAATCTTGAAAGAGGCCATGCAAGCAAGATGGTGAAGTGAAATATTTATGTGTTGAGAGAAAAAAGCTGACCAACCTAGTATTTTGTATCATGCAAAATTATCCCTCAGAAGTGACAAACAGAAACAGGGAATCTGTTGCCAGTGGACAGGCCTCACAAGAAATGTTAAAAGAAGTTCTTTCAGAGAGAAGGAACATGCTGTAGGTCAGAAACTCAGAGCTACATAAAGAACAGTGGAGATGAGTAAGTAAAGGTAAAATAAAAACCCGTTTACATTTTTTAATTCTTTACTGACCTAACAGATAAAATTTTTTTCAAAATAATAGCAATAATGCACTTGATTATGTATGCATATACATGTGTGTGTACACACATTTGTATGTTTATGTGCAAGTAAAATGAATGACGGCAATGATAAACAAGGGACAGGAAGGAAGAATTAGAAATATTTTGTTATTATGAGGTACTTGCACTACCTATGAAGTGTTATGGTGTTATCTGAAAGTAGACTTAGGTTAGTTGTAAAGGCATATTGCAAATTCTAGGGCAACCACCAAAAAAAAGAAATGTATCTGATATGCTAAGAAACGACAGGAAATGGGAAGATATAAAATGCTCAAGTGAAACCACAAAATGCAAGTGTTTTTCAAGTGTGGAAGACAAAAATAGGGACAAAGATCAAGGGCAACAAATAGATAATAGTAACAAACATGGCAGATATTAATCCAATTATATCAATAAACACTATCAGAGTCAATGGACAAATTATACCAATTAAAAGATAGAGATTGTCAGAGTGGATCAAATCTAAGACGCAATGATATGTTGCCTATAAGAAGCCCCTTTCAACGTAAAGATGTGCCCCAATTAAAAGTAAAGTAACGGAGAAAGAACATCCTAATTAACACTAATCACAAGAAAGCAGGAGTAGCTTATAAATTTCAGACATGACCAACTGCAGAGCAAGGGAAGTTATTAGGGATAAAGGGGTCAATACCCCAAGAAGAAATAATACTCTTTAATGTATATTCTCTTTCAGAAATGGTCAGATCCAGCAGGCAAAAAATCAGTAAGGATACAGTTAAACTCAACAAGACCAACAACCAACTGGATATAATTGACATCTATTGACTTCACAATAGCAGATTACACATTCTTTTCAAGCTCATATGGAACATTCACCAAGAGACCACATTCTGTGACATAAATCACATCTCAAAAAATTTAAAAGAATAGAAATCATGCAACATCTGCTCAGTTGATAAAACTAGAAATCAGTAACAGAAAGATAACTGGAAAATCCCCAAATACTTGGAGATTATGCAACATACTTCTAAATAACACATGGGTCAAAGAAGAAATCTCAAAAGAAAAACATTTTGAACTAAATGAAAATGAAAACACAACTTATCAAAAATTTGTGGGATGCAGTGAAAGCAGTGCTTATAGGAAATTTCATAGCACCTAATGTATATGTTAGAAAAGAGGAAAGACCTAAAAACTATCTAAGCTTCCATTTTAGGAATGTAGAAAAAGAATAGCAGATCAAACCCAAAGTAAGCAGAAGAAAATAAATTTAATAAAAGCAGAAAACCATGAAATTTAAAACAAAAAAGCAACAGAGAAAAATCAATAATATCAAAAACCAGTTCTTTGAAAAGATCAATAAAATCAATAAGCCTCTAGCCAGGTTAAGAAAAAGGAGAGAAGGCACAAATTACTCATATCAGAAAAGAGATCACCACAGATTCTATGAACATTAAAAAGATAATAAAGGAATATTATGAACAACTCTGTGCCCACACGTTTGATAACCTAGATGAAATGGACCAATTCCTTGAAAGACACAATTGCCAAAACTAACACTAGAATAGATGATCTAAATAAGCCTGTATCTATTAAGAAATTGAATCAGTAATTAATAACCTTCCAAAATAGCACTGGCCCAGAAGGATTCACCAGTGAACTCTACCAATTCCAAGGAAGAAATTCTACCAGTTTTCTACAAACTCTTCCAGAAAACAGAAGCAAAGGGAATACTTTTAACTAATTCTATGAGACCAATATTATCCTAATACAAAAGCCAAGCAAAGACACTACTAAAAAACTATATATACACAATCAATATACATGAAGATAGATGCACACAAAAATCCTAGGCAAAATATTAACAAATGGAATCCAACAGTATATAAAAAGAATTATACACCCCAACCAAGTAGGATTTATCTCAGGTGTCAAGGCTGGCTCAACATTCAAACATCAATTAATGTAAACAACCACATCAACAGGCTTTAAGAAAAATCGTATTATCAATAGATTCAGAAAAAGCACCAGACAAAATTCAACATTTATTCATGATAAAATTCTCAGCAAACTAGGAATAGAGGAACTTCTTCCACTGGATAAAGGACATATACAAAGAGCTATAGTTGAGGCACACGGGGGCTCAGTGGTTGAGCATCTGCCTTCAGCCCAGGGCATGAACCCGGGGTCCTGGGATCGAGTCCTGCATCGGGCTCCCCGTAGGGAGCTTGCTTCTCCCTCTGCCTGTGTCTCTGCCTCTCTCTGTGTCTCCATGAATAAATAAATAAAAGCTTTAAAAAATCAAAAAAGCTATAGTTAACGACATCATACTTAGTGGTAAAAAATGCAAAGCTTTCCTGCTGAGATCAGGTACAAGGTAAGGATGTCTCCTCTCCTCTCCACTGGAAGTCCTAGGTAACACAATGAGACCCCTCCCAAAAGGTATACTTATTGGGAAGGAAGAAATAAAACTTTGGCTTTGCTGATGACATGTTTGTCTATGTAGAAAATTCAAATAATCAACAACAAAAAAAACCCCTCCTGGAACAAATAAGTACGTACAGCCAAGTGCAGGATACAAGGTTCATATATAAAAGTCAATTGCTTTTCTATATACCAACAATAAACAACTGGAAATCTGAAATTAAAAACATATTTTTATTAGTCCCTCCAAAATTAAATACTTAGGTATAAAATAACAAAATATGTACAAGATCTATATGAGAAAACTACACAACTCTTACGGAAGAAATCAAAGAACTGAATTAATGGAGAGATATTCCATGTTTATGGATAGGAGGGCTCAATACTGTCCAAGGGTCAGTTCTTCCCACCTTGATCAATGGATTCAATACAATCCAAATAAAAATCCCAGTAAGTGATTCTGCAGATTTCAACAAATAGACTTCTAAAGTTTATATGGAGAAGCAAGAGACCCAGATAAGCCAACACCATATTGAAAGAGAAGAACATAGCTGAAGGACTACCATTTTTCAAAACCTACTGCAAAGTTACAGTGATCAAGATACTGCGGTCTTGGTGAAAATACAGATAGGCAGACCAACAGAACAGAAAAGAGAGCCCAGAATAGACCCCCATATATATAGAGTCAACTAATGTCTGACAAAGCAAAGATGATACAATAGAGCAAAAACAATCCTTTCAATACATGGTGCTAGAGCACGGGACATCCACAGGGGGAAAAAAAAAAAAGCATCTAGACACAGACCTTACACCCTTCACAAAAAAGGATCATAGACCCAAATGTAAACCTTAAACTATATAAAACTCCTCGAAGATAACCTGGGGGAAAACCTTGGTGACTGACTCCGGCTATGGCAAGGACTGTTTAGATGCAACACCAAAGGCATGACCAAGGAAAGATAAAATAAGCTGGACTTCATTAAAATTAAAAACTTCTGCTCTACTAAAGACAATGTCTAGAGAATAAAAAGACAAGTCAGAGGCTGTGAGAAAAGTATTTGCAAAAGACGTATCTTATAAAGGGCTGTTATCTAAAATATACAAAAAACTCTTATGGGTCAACAATAAGAAAACATCCAACCCTAAATTAAAAAGTGAGTAAAAGGCCTGAACACACACCTCACCAAAAAAAGACAAACGGATGTTAAGTAAGTACATGAAAGGTATTCAACATCATACATCATTATGTATTGCAAATTAAAACAAGGAGATACCACTACACTCCTATTAGAAGAGTGAAAAATCCAGAACATTGACAATACCAAATGCTGTCAACAGAAACTCTCATTCATTGCTGGTGGGAAAGCAAAATGATACAGCCACTGTGGAAGTCAGTTTGGAAGTTTCTTACAAAACTAAACATATTTTTACCATATAACATTTCTGCTTCTTGGTATTTATGCAAATGAATTAAAAACAATTAAAAAATTTATGTTCACACAAAACCTAAACATGGATGTTAACAGCAGCTCTATTCCTAACTGTCAGAACTTGAAACCAACCAAGATGCCCTTTAATAGGTAAAAATGGGGAAATAAACTATGGCACATCCAGACAATGAAGTATCAGTGCTAAACTATCAGACCATCAGAAGACGTGGAGGAAACTTAAATGCATATTACTAAGTAAAGGAAGCTCATCTGAAAAGGCTACATATTATAGGATTCCAATACATGGCATTCTGGGAAAGACAAAACTCTGAAGATAGTATAATGTGTCCAAACCCAGAGAATGTGCAACACCAAGAGTGAACCCTAACGTCAAGTGCAGACTCTGGTGATGATGCTGTGTCGGTGTAGGTCTTTAGTTATAATAAAGGTACCACTGTGGTGTGGGGTGGCAACAGTAAGAAAGGTAGTGCTGGGGCAGCAGAGGGAGTTTATGGGAACTCTGCTTTCTGCTCAGTTTTGCTGTGAACCTAACACTGCTCCAAAAAATAAAGTTCATTACAAAGAAACAAACTATGCTGCCATGGGAATATACGTGACCAGAAAGAGTACACTCTCCCTCCAAAGAGTTAATATAATCCCTCTTAAGCAGCTGTTCAAGCTTATACCTGTTTGTCCTCTTTTAAGACTTACTCACATTTCAATTTTCTTTGACGGAGTTAAGTAGCATTAGATTAAGTGGAAAAACATATTGTATTTCTGTCCTACCTCACATCTGCATGCTAAGAGTGGGGACTTGGAGATCTTCAATTAGTGGAGGCTAAGGAGTTGTGGAGTGTGTGTGTATACACATAAAAAAGGTTTTTTGTCTGTTTTTCTAACTCTAAAGATGTCAAAGCAAATACATAAAGAGGATTTATTTATGGTCCATATTTCATCAGAAGCCATTAAAGGTATGTGCCAGGTTCTATACAGTGAACCAGTAGTTTCTCTGAAGTAAGCTGGTTTTATTTCAAAAACACACTGCCCTTTGCTCTATCTTGTAACAATAAATCTTACAAGTGTCCTAGGCCACCTGCTAGGAAGTGATTTACTCTAGTCAGTACAGGCCCAATTGATATTTGAAACAATCAGATCAGCTTCTCCTTGAACATACCTAAGTCCTACGGGTGGCGTAAGAGTGTTTCTGGGTTTCATTCCCAAGCTTCTTCAAAGCAAAGCTGCTCTATGATTAAGCCCAAAATACTGGCAACAGAACACAGGTAGGAACGTGTGTGTGTCTGACTGAGGAAGGGAGCGTGTGTGTTGGCATGGAGGGCCAGAATAACAGAGAATACAATGTATGGGAGGATAAAAGGAGAAAGAATGTGGAAAAAAAAATCACTCCTCAGTTTATTCAACTCCTAATGTAAGATCACTGCACATAATTTTTTTTTCAGAAGATTGCTGAAAACATAAAGATGGCCACATTCCGCTCTATGACCCCATCCCTGTAGCTCTCTCCATAAACAAAGTCGGGAAGTCCGGAATGTCAGGACAGAAAGAACCAAGTTTTTATCTTTAACAAAAGAATGCAATCTTTTGACGGAAAGATGTAAACGTTTTTTTAGGAGCTGCCGCCAAGACAACCAGAGGTGAGCAGGTTCAAGACCTACCACACCGGGCAGCCCCTGTGGCGCAGCGGTTTAGCGCCGCCTGCAGCCTGGGGTGTGATCCTGGAGACCCGGGATCGAGTCCCACATCGGGCTCCCTGCATGGAGCCTGCCTCTCTCTCTGCCTGTGTCTCTGCCTCTCTCTTCGCTCTCTCTGAATGAATGAATGAATAAATCTTTAAAAGAAAAAAAAAAAAAAGATCTACCACACCTGTAGCTTTTAACTTTTGGGGACATAAAACCCCTGAGACTCTGCCTAAAGGAATGGGACTTCTCCCCAGAGAAATGCACGTGCCCATAAAAATGCGAACACAGCTGTGGGAGTTCAGACTCTAGCATCCCCAGGATCTCTGTGGACCGTATCACAGCCTGCTGTCCTGGGGACAGTCGGCGAAACTTCCGTCCCACATCTGTATCTCCTGCATCAATCCCATGCACGGAAGTCTAATAATTTTACCCCAGTGAGTAAACAATGTAAAATGTAAAAATGTAAAATGTAAATGTAATGTAAAAATGTAAAAATGTCTAAACAAATAGATGTTTAATATTTACATACTTAATTTCAAGTTAATAATTCAGATGTTTTTAAATTTGCTTTGAACTTACCTATTTTCCTGCATTCTGACTGTATATTCTGATCCATCAACAAACACAGATTTCTAACAGTCACATTCCTCAAATTCACTCATATCCCCAGACTTGTAAGGACAATTCTTTCTTTAGAACTCTTAGCAGAACAGTCTCCCAAAGAACAAGGAATACAAGGACATGAAATAGGACACTTTTACCTCTGCTCTCTCCTTCTGATAAAATGCATTAAACTTGGAATGTCACATTTTCCAAATGTGACAAAACCACTTTAAGAGATAGGCACATTAGGGATCCCTGGGTGGCGCAGCGGTTTGGCGCCTGCCTTTGGCCCAGGGCGCGATCCTGGAGATCCGGGATCGAATCCCACGTCAGGCTCCCGGTGCATGGAGCCTGCTTCTCCCTCTGCCTGTGTCTCTGCCTCTCTCTCTCTCTCACTGTGTGCCTATCATGAATAAATAAAAATTAAAAAAAAAAAAACAATGCAAGAGATAGGCACATTAGCTTTAAAAAAAAAAATCTGGAAAATGTAAACCATTAATACAAATATAAGAACACAAATGAGTAATCTGTGCTAATGTATTTCAGAAATACACAACTGGGACCCTAACGTTTGAGGGTTGAGATGTGGTCAAGCCCTCTCATTTTAAAAGTTAGAAAAAGACATGTGTGTTACTGAAAGCTATCTAGCAGGATAAGAATGTAGGTCTCCAAATAGCCCCTTTTGCTTATGTAAGTCGTTAAGAAGATTTTATCAAATCTTCAATAAAAAACAAAATTTAATTTGAAGTCTACAATTATGTTGTTAAATAAGGACTGATGACTATGTATGTGTTCCATTTAGGTAAAATATCTTAAGAAGGTACTTAGAGTCATTCAAAAAGCTCACCCAGAAAAACAACTAATAATTGCATGTTTTTGCTCTAAATGTACTCAGCTTAGATCTTTCTAAGCTCTTAATTCACGTTTCACATTTAACTAATATTACACAAAGTGTGTTTTTAAACATGATCCAGGAATATCAAATCAAACTTTAGATGACTCAAACAATTCCCACACTTAACGTAACAAATAAATGTGAAGTGCCAGAGACAGGAGATGCTCTGGGAAGAAAATTACCAGGAAAAAAAAATATATTTTTTAAGTTTTCTTACACATCTGACTGAAGCATCAGCTCCAATGAGGAATTCGGAGAAGCATCAGTTGGTCAGCTTAGGACAAATGTAGAACTACAATGACTTAAGCATAAAGTTTTTTCTCCAGCAAAAATACAATACAAATAACTTCTTCCAGCCACAGGGACTGGGTTTACCTTCCTGCCTTCAATTCCTCTAAAGCCAGAAAGAACAAAGGAGGCAGCAGTTCTGAGGGAGGGAAGGTAAACCCTAAGGACTCTCGCAGCCCATCACCCAGCTTCCAGGCAGCAGCACAGCGGAGGGGAGCCCGGACGAACAGAGCCTGACGTCCTTCCTGAGCAGATGAGACGGGACTGAGAACCTAGGGAGGCCACACTGGCCGGAGTTCACAGGGCAGAGTTCCAGAGAAGAGAGATGTGCAGGGACTCCCCTCGACTTTCGGCTGCTTCCGATCCACACATGCTTGCAAGAAACTATCCAAATCCAGGGAAAATACCAGAAGAGGACAGGTGAGAAAACTTCCCAAAGCTAACACAGGGCCAGGAAGAGTCTACATCCCATAAGCCAGACCAGGAAAACCTCAAACTGTACAGGGTATCAAACAGATGTTCAGGAGAAACTACCTCCATTGGGGGGGGGGGGGGGCAAAATCGACCCCCAAAAGACACGATCACAGAAACAAAAAGGTGAACCCAAACTAGAAGAATATATTTGTAAGGCATAAGCCTGAAAAGGACTCGTACCTAGAAATATATACAAAGAACTCTTCCAAAAATAAAAGATGATAACCCGATTACAAAATGGCAAAAGATGGGAACAGACCCTTCACCCGAGGAAACACAGGGACGGTAAATGAGCTCACGGAAACCTGCCCAACATCAGGAATGTTTAGGGAAGTGCAAACTAAAACTACAGTGAGGAGCTACTATACACCCACCAGAACTGCGCAAGCCAAAAAGCCCTCCCGTACCAAGTGTGGCCAGGACGGAGAATAACTGAACTCTCGCATGTGGATGTGTCTTAAGAATGTGAACAGTCACCTACACATGACGCAGCTGGCCTACCTCCAGGTGCTACCCAAGAGAAACGAAAGCAGAGGTCCCACCAAGACAACCAAAAGTCACCGCAGCCTCATGTGCAACAGCCTTAAACTGCAACCAACCTAAATGTCTATTGCAAGCAGAATGGATGAACCAACTGTGGTGTCTCTGTATGGTGGAAGACTATTCGGCTTTTTTTTTTTAATCTTTTTTAAAAATTATTTATTTATTAATGGGGGGGTGGCAGAGACACAGGCAAAGGGAGAAGCAGGCTCCACGCAGGGAGCCCGACGTAAGACTCAATCCCAAGACTCCAGGATCATGCCCCGGGCTGAAGGCGGCACTAAACCGCTGAGCCACCTGGGCTGCCCACTATTCGACTTTAAAAAGGAGTGACTATGGACACCCACAACAATGTGGATCAATCTCATAACCATTACGCTGAGTGAAAGAAGCCAAACCAAAAACTGTACACAGCATACGGTCCCATATTCTGTAAGAGCCCAGGAAGAGTCATCTGTAGGGAGAGGAAGCAGATCAGGACTGTGTTCCGGGGAGCAGGAGCCACAAAGAAATCTTCACACGTGATGCACAGTATGTTATCTTGCAATAGCTTCGTGCATACATACACACGCAAAGACTCAGCAAACTGCACACTTGAAATGGTGCCATTTACTTTACATCAATGCTACGTCAGTAAAACTGCTTTTAAGAAACTGAAACAAGAGTGGACATGCTAAGGTTAGTGAAAGTCTTCTGTGACCAACCTCAAGGATTCCTCCCATCAAGCCTTTACCAAACTCCACAGTTCAAATTAATTTTCTCCTTTAGTATTTTTTTTTTTAACAACCATGTTTTAGTGCTATCACATAAATGTCCTCCAAATTAGGACATGGGATCCTTGAGACAGTAATTAAATGTTTACCCTCAACTGCCTGCCTAAGACACTGGAGTAGAGTCTGAGTACACAGATCAGGGAAGCACACAGGAGGCAGTTGCTGCAATCCAGGACGAAGGTATTAGCCTGAATCCTGTTCCCTGCAGTTGGGGGTGGAGGGGGGTAAAGAAAAGTGGAAGGACCAGACAGAAAACTGGAAGCAAAAGCAAACCAGAACACATGGGGTGAGGGGATGTAGGTGACGGACGCAGAGTCCAGCACGATACAGCTTGTGGGAGGACGATGGTAGCGAGGGCGAGCACAGGGACACGGGAGAACAGGGAGGAGTTCAGATGTTCCTTTCATGCCTCCCGACCACCAACTGCACCCCAGGCGCCGGTTCTCAGCACCGAGGAGGGAACGCTGAAAGACAGTACCAGGCATCACAGGCCTGAGGTCCCCTGACAGTCAGAAAGTCTTTCCAGAAGTCAGCTGGACATTTGAAACTGGACTCAGAGCACAGCCAGGTAGCCCCAGTTTTAACCTTTACTTAGACCGTTTCTTCTGACAGGCGGCACCAGCAGAGCTCCCCAGGATACCTCCTGAGGCTCCTTGGAACCCTGATGTCAGAAAGGGAAAAAAAGACCAGAAAACAGGTTCTGAGGACTTGAGATCTGCACACATTTCTAAGAACATTAAAAGACAGAATGCCCCCATTCCTATGGTCTAAGTAATTGACCAAAAAGCTATTTAAAAAACCAAAAACCACTTGTTGCCACCACAGGTGTATTTCAATGCTGCCATCTAATGTTAAAATGTGGAACTACACAACATCAAAAAACCATACTCATTCAACAATGAGATCTCAAAGTATCAAAGATTTGAGAGTCAATGAAAAGATAAGACAAAAAAATTAATGAGACTTTAATGGCAGTAACAAGTATTTACAGCAGTTGGTTTTGGTGTCTGAGAGTACCCATGATGAAATGAAAGCCCTCATGAGGCTAGCAATTTCAGTTCAGAATGTAAATCTTACTTTAAAAAAAGCAGGACACTTCCTGCGGATCGAATTCCTTACTGAATTCCCCCAATCTGGAAAGGAGAGAAAATTGAGTGGGAAATATCAGAGAGGGAGCCAGAACATGAGAGACTCCTAACTCTGGGAAACGAACAAGGGGTAGTGGAAGGGGAGGAGGGCGGGGGACGGGGTGACGGGGTGACTGGGTGACGGGCACTGAGCGGGGCACTTGACGGGATGGGCACTGGGTGTTATGCTGTATGTTGGCATACATAACTCCAATAAAAAAAATATTCAAAAAAAATTCCCCCAATCTAGAAATATAAAAATACATCAACAGAGATAATGGGGAAGGGAAGAGTAGAATGAAATATGATAGGTCTTATCTCTTCTGTAAATCCAATCTGCTTTTCTTTCTTAAAAGATTTTATTTATTTCTTTGAGTGAGAGAGCACGAGCAGGGGGAGAGGCAGAAGGAAAAGCAGACCCCTAGCTGAGCAGGGAGCCCCCATGTGGGACTCAATCCCAGAATCCTGGGATCATGACCTGAGCCTAAGGCAGATGCTTCACTGAAGGAGTCACCCAGACGCCCTCCAATCTGCTTTTCTAATCACAGCTGCCTAATGGCAAAAGCTGCTTAAATCTGCTTAAATAGTAGATGCGCTGGTTTAAACTTTAATCCCATCACTTTAGTGATGGTTCAAGAAGGAAAATAAAATTCAAGGTCCTAATAAGAGTCGAGGACCCTGAACTCAAAGCACAGTTACACTCAGCCAAAATGCTGCCAATTAACATTTCTGTGAAAAGTAAAACCAAGCTCTTAAAACTATGCTGAAGAAATATTCAGAAACACTGAAGAGCATCTCTGTTTTAACATCAATACAACAAGGCAGACAGTAGCACATCAGCGTGGGGTGGAGGAGGGACGGGAGCGCAAGGGTAACCTGGGGACTCTGGAATTAGGTGAAGACATTTCACTCAAACAGCAATGACAAAATATTGCTCATATATAAACACACTCACAGACTCTAAATCCAAACACAAGAAATATTTTAAGAGTCACAGGAAAAAAAGGTTAATGTTTTGATAGAACAGATCAGAGAAAGTACAAAGATAAAAGACTATTACAATCTTACTCTACCACACGGGCGTGTGGTATTACTGTTGAGGGAGGCTGTGTAGGTAGAGGAGGGAATGGTACACGGGAACTCGAGAATTTTGGTGTGTACTTAAAACTGCTTTGAAAAACAAAGTCTATTAATTTTTAAAAATTATACTATATTCTCTTTGCTGAGTCTATGTCAGTTTTCTTTAGAAGTACTCTTAAATTGAGCACCGCTCATAAAATCCATATCAATCTGTTTTTGGACAGAAATCTAATAGAAGTCTCTAAAAACGCTTTCTTCCTTTATCTATTTAAGATGATTTAATCTTGAATCAGCTACACAAATCTTTTTCAAAACCTCATCCGTCTTTTAGTATAGAGATAACCCGTCCCTGAAAAGCACCTGCTACTGTCTTCACAATTATGGATTCTCTTTCCACCAGTAGAAAACAAGATGACTTCCTGTCGTACAAGGTCAAACCATCCTTCCTTTAACGTTTTACACGGTCTCACAATCTCACACAGTTATACAATTACCTGGGGCTTTTATATGCATTTCTGTTTTCTCTAGATAATAAAGGTCACAAGTGCAATGAGTCTGGTCTTACTCATCACCATTTCCAGGTCCTATAACATTGCCTGACATATATCAGCAGGTGTTTTAAAATACTGTCGAATGAATCTTTTCAATTCACAAAGTTGAAATCATCCAAAAGGAGTAGACTTTCCTCATCTTACCGATGAAAGCATCTCATTATATAAGTGCTTTAAAGACATCATCTCATTTCATTATCACAACCATCCTGTATGTCAGGACACGCAACTCCTTTCACAAGGTTGGAATCTGCAGCATCAATAAATCAGAACCAGGACCCAAACTAAAGTCCAATTATCTGCCTACAGCATCACACTGCCTCTGTATTACTGCATCTGATTCCACAAGCCATGCACAAAAATTAGCTTCATTAGCTTCTAAGAATAGAGAGTCAGCTGCTACCTAATATAATGAAGCAATCAATTAGTTGCATTTTCCCCTCTGTGTTTCATCTGTGAGATAAGCAAATTATAAGAAGATAAGCTAAGTGGGCGGCTCAGTCAGATAAGCATCTGACTTCAGCTCAGCTCATGATCTCAGGGTCCTGGGATCAAGCCCCACATCAGCTCCCTGCTCAGCAGGGGAGTCTGCTTCTCCCTCCTTTTACACCCCTCTCCCCCACTCATGCTTGAGCACACACACACTCTCTCTCTCTCAAATAAATAAATAAAATCTTTTAAAAAAAAAAAAAGCTAAAAACTACAATCTTACTTTAAGATAAAAACAAATAAAACTTCCTAGAGAGGGGAGCCTGGGTGGTTCAGTCAGTTAAGTGACTGACTCTTTGATTTTTGGCTCAAGGCGTGATCTTAGGGTGGTACAACAGAGCCCTACATCAGGCTCCACGCTGAGCGGGAAGTCTGCTTGAGAGTCTCTCTCTCGCCCCCCCCCCCCCCAGCTCACACATGCTCTAAATCAATCAATCAATCAATCCTTCAAAAAATAGTGGTGATGGTTGCACCACTCTGAATGTACTAAAAAGTCACAGAATCATACAGTTTAGAAGGGTGAACTAACTTTATGATGTATGAACTATTTCTCAAAACTGTTTTTAAAAAGGAACTCTGGCATGAGACCATGGTAGTGGGGAAGGCTGTGCACATGTGGGGGCAAGGAGTATGTGGGCAATTTCTGTACCTTCTACTCAGTTTTGCTGTGAACCAGAAAGTGCTCTAAAAAATAAACTCTGTTTAAAAAATAAAATGAAGTTGTCCTGTTTATAGGAATCCTGATCACCTCCACGTAACTGCAAGAACCCTAATTTTTAAAAAAATATTCAATTATTTTACAATGTATTTAAGGCAGAGAAGTGAACTAATAATTTTAAAACACATTTTTAGTAATCACATGTCATAAACATTTTAGAGTCATCTTGCAAAAAAAAATTCTAATGAAAGACTCTATTTTTCTGAATTAGTAAATTCTTTAAAAATTACTTCCACTTTTGCCAAAAGATTACTTCATTTCCACCCCCTTTTTCCTTTTACTAAATACCTATATTGTTTGACTCGAAACAGCTATGTGTGCAATCCTCACAATCCAGTTTGGGACACTTCTATGCCCTAAAAACTTCCTGGTACCCATCTGGAGTCAATCTCTGCTTCCACATCCAGATCCAGGCAGCCATTAAAAAACTTTCAACTGTAAAGTTTGGCTTTTTCTAGAAATTTCAAACAAACAGAATCATTCAATGTATAGTGCAACCAACTTCTTTCAGTTAGAATAATGTTTGTGAAGTCATTCATTTTGTTGTACCTGTCAGTAGTTCATTCTTTTTCATCGTCGAGTGAGTAGTATCCTATCATACGGACATACCACATTGTGTTTATCCATTTATCAGCTGGTGGACATTTGAATTGTTTTCAGTCTTTAGCTATTACGAATAATACTACAGTAAACAGTCACATAAAAGTCTGTGTAGACATGTATTTCATTTCTGTAAGGGACTTAGAACTAAATTTGCTAAGTCATATGGTAGATGTTTGACTTTTTAAGAAGCTGCCAAACTTTTCCAAAATGGCTGTATAAATTTTACATTCCCACCAGCAATGTATATATAAGGTTTCCAATTTCTATACATCTTGCCAACAATTAGGACAATCTATTTTTTTTTTTTTTTGCTTTAATTTAAATTTTAGCCAGTGAATAAGAAGAACATCCAGCCTTTTCCTCCTGTGTTTCTGCTGTACTCTCCCACTCTACCACACTCATACCACTTCTGGTCACCAAACGTGGGGCATCTTCCCCGCACCAAGCAATTCACTGAGATACCAGCTAGGTATCCGGCCATTTAACTCACCTCTGACACTGTGTACCTAGACAGCGTCACAGTCCAGGAAGGGCTCAGTCCCAGGAGACTGTCCACCACTCACCCTCCTCTAGGAGGAGGTCCCAGGCTATGCACTTCTGTTCAACTTGGCTACAAATCAAAGGTTCCCTCGAGCTCCTCCTCAGTTTATTAACTTGCCAGAGCAGATCACAAAACTCAGGGAAACACATTTACCAGTTTATTATAAAAGGATATGAAGGACACAGAAGAATGTCCACATGGAAGAGATGGGAAGGGCCAGGTACATGGAACGGGGCACAGAGCTTCCACGCCCTCTTCAGGCCAAGTCACTCTCGGCACCACTACTTGTTTATCTACATCAACCCAGAAATGCCATAAACCTCAAACTTTTTTGGAATTTTATGACATCTTCATCACAAAGGCAGGACTGATCATTAGCTCCATTTCCAGTCCTCCTCCCTTCTCAAAAAATTGGGACTCAGGTCTGAAAATTCCAAGCTTCTATCATGGCTTGGTCTCTCTCAGTGACGAGCTCTCACAGGGTCCCACCCAAAGCTGCCTCATTAGAACAAAAGACATTCGGATCACCCAGGAAATTACATGGTTTCAGGAGCCCTATGTCAAGAATCTGGGGCAGAGATCAATATATATTTTTCCTATTACTTCACACCCAGTTTAGGGGGCATACTGGTGGCATTTCACTGTGATATTAATACCTAACAATGGGGAGTGTCTTTTCACGTGCTTATTTGCCAGAGTTATCTTAACTGTCTGTTAAAATCTCAGGCCCTTCTTAAAAACTGGGTTGGTCTCTTTATTGAGATGTAATGTCTCTAATACATTCTGGATTCAAATCCTTAATCAAATATGTATATTTTGCAAATATTTTCTCCACATCTACGGCTTATCTTCTCATTTTCCAGATAGTGTTTTTAGAACTGCAAAATGTTTTGTTTTGATGAAGTCCATTTTATCAAATTTTTTGATGGATCAAGCTTTTGAGTGTTTTAGCTACAAAATCTTGACCTCATCCAAGATCATTAAGATTTATTCCGTTTTCTTCTAGGAGTTTCATAGTTTTATCTCTTATATTTAGGTCACTGATCCTACATTTTCTTCCAAAATATTTCCAATTTTACATTTAAATCTATGACCCATTTTTGTGTGTAGCAGGAAGTAAGCGTCTAAGTGTCATTTTTTAACATACAGATATCCAATTGTTCCAGCACCATCTGTTGAAGAGTATCCTTTTTTCCAATGCATTACCCCCTGGCATCTTTGTCGAAAATTGACTATATATGAGTCTATTACTGACTTGGTTATTGACACTGATTTATTTCTCTATGGCTATAGTTTTTATAGTAACTTTTGAAGTGAGATATTTATGAGTTTTTGTTGCTTTGTTCTTTTTCAAAATTGTTTCAGCTCTTCAAGGTACTTTGCATTTCTGTATAAATTTTAGAATAAACCTCTCATTTTCTATAAAGAGACCTATTGAGACTGTAATAGGGATTGCATTCAGTCTATAGATGATCGACCTGTTTTCCAATTCATAAAGATAGTATATCTCTTCATTTATTTGGGTCATCTTTAACTTCTCTCTGTAATGTTTCATAGCTTCCAGTGTACATAAATACTCATTTTGAAACACCAATAATAAACATCTTACTTAAACTTTAAACCTGGTATCAAATTATAATAGTAAATACTAATTATATTACTAATAGTAATACTGTTTACTAAGTTTTTACAAAAATTATTTAAAAACCTTTCCAACACAGTTTTCAGTTTGCCATTGAACAATGGCATAAATAACAATGAACAGATAGAGCAAAAATCTGTTACCTTATAAAATCTACAGGTTATAAACCACTCATAAAACTAAATAGGAAAGAAGTTAATACCTACCTCAAAGATGGAAACTGCTTTCACTATTCTACCCACAAAGTGTCTGGTAGCAGAAACTGAGCACTCAGTCTAGTTTTCTTTCCTAACTCCCATCAAACCCAACAAAATTCCATAAACTAGAGTCTCACACACACACACACACACACACACACACAAACACAAACACAAATTCTCTCTACATGTATGAGAAACATAATACTGAAAACACAATCAAATAGACAATCTTCAGTCTCTCTTAATCTTTATAGCATTTTTGTCTCTAATTTTGAATGTATAAACTTTCACAGAAGCATATTTGTCAAATAATATAGGGCTCAGGTTCTATCACAGGTTTAAATTATGAAAAGTTTTTTTTATTTTAAACCTTGAAAAGTATGTTAACAAAGGCTTTTCCATGAGAAACCCTCATTCCAAATAAAAACATTCTGCAATTCCTACGAGAAGCCATGTATAATTACGCTATTTATAATAGAGAAAAAAAAAAAAAAACTACCCAAATGTCCACTGACCAGATGCTATAAACTGTGGTACTTCTTTACTGAGTATCATACATTACTGAATATTGTATTATAGTAAAAATGTCTATTTTTTGACTTTATAGTATATACAGCATGATGAAAATGTTAACTGTAACACTGAAGGAAGAAAAAAAGAAAATCCAGTCCCAGAAGACAATGAGCATCTGACTCTGAGCAAAACTAAACATACTTTTTGCACACATACATTTATAATAAAAATAATCTTTAAAGAGGCAAAGCAATGATATCCACCAACTTGAGAGGAACAAATTATATGGGATGAGGAGCAGAGGGGGCAAGAGGAGACAGGAATAGGAACCACTGCACATAGGAATTATTAGTAATGCTCTAGTTCCTGGGTTGCACGAAGGATTTAAACATCTTATAACTCACATTATGTCATCAAATTCGTTCATAAGCTTAGTGATTATATTAAAATATTTTAAAAATTACAAGCAATACTTATTTTTTTTTAAATCACCCATTATAAAACATCTTCCAGAAGCTTAACTAGGCACTCAAGAGAATACACATCAAAAACAAATTTTTTAAGTTTTTACCTTTGTTTCTGTTCAATTGCTTTGTCCAAGTGCTGGAAGATATCCTGAAACAGGGTGCAGCTGGATCGACTATTAATAGTATACCCATAGCCTCTTTTCCAATATTGCTTCAAGTCATTTAAATATTCTAATACCTAAAAATAAAGATTTCAAGAATCATTAGTATTACATTTCTTTATGTTGAGATTCCTAATTTAATAATGATTCTAGGAAAGTTTACATTGTTTAATTATCGTTCTACACAAAGTACAGTAGAATCTTAGCATTCATCAAGTTTGTATTTGCTTTTAAGAGTGCCCCAAAGGTCCATGACACAGAGAGATTTAGGATAAGACACAAATCTGAACTGTGGGAATGTAGAGGCTGGCATGCAAGAGCAAGTTAGTACTCATGGCCAATAATCCAGCATCCGTGACAGTTCAGGACTGTCAGAGGTTTAAAGACATGTGCTCACTTCCTCTTTCTGCCAAAATTATATTGAAGTGATAGCAAAAAAATATACAGAAAAAAGATACAAATAGAAGAATATTCACTATAGCGTGGAAAGACACTAGCAATGGATAGGGAACTGTTAAGAATTTTATAAAGCTAGAAACTAGACAGAAAACAAGTTGCTTTGATTCATGTACCAGTTTTGCAATAATAATTTAGATCAAGGATATAGAAAAGGAATGTATATTGCTACAGATGTTCTAATGGGCAAATTGGCGAGATCCATAAAAACACACATTTCTATGGCCCATTTCTTATGAAGTCATAGTCACAGATGAACCTACGAGAGAATGTCTAAGAATGTCTTACAGCAGCACCGCTTATAGATAGAGCAGAAAAGAGATTCCTGGAAATATCGAAATTTGGTTTCAATGGTTGATTAAACTATGGTATACACATACTATGGAATACTATGTAGTTATTTAAAACTTCTATATCATAGATCTACGTGTACTAATGTGGAAAGATCTCCAAGACATACTGCATGAGAAGGGCAGGTTAAGAATAACAAATACAGTATAAAACCATTTATTACCAAGACACGCATACCCACAACACACACTATACTGTTTATAGTTCTAAGAACGATATAGATTATAAATAGCACAGAAAAATGTTGAAAGAGACACATCACAGGGACTGATCTCTATGGAGAGGTCTTGAATTGGAATTGGTGATTAAGGTAGACTTTCTTTGAATGTTAAACTTCATACTCATGTATCACATGGTCAAACACCCAAACTAGAGGACTAAAACACCAATGAAAAGAGGTACAAGCGGGCGCCTGGCTGGCTCAGTTGGTAGATCAAGAGAACTCTTGATCTTGGGATTGTTGAGTTCAAGCCCAACGTTGGGTACAGAGCTTACACAAAAATAAAAATAAACATAAAAATAGGTACAAGGCTCTGCAGTAATTACGAGTTATTCTTCCCCGAAGAAGCCCCTAGAGAAACTAACCACAAGCCATAAGTTTAAATGCAGGAGCAAGGGCACCTGAGCAAGGGCTCAGTGGCCAAGTGTCTGTTTTGGGTTCAGGTTGTGATCTCAGGATCCTGGGACTGGGCTCCGCACTGGGTTCCCTACTCCATGGGGAATCTGCTTCTCTCTCTCCCTCTGCCCCTGCCCACCAAATCGCGTTCTCTCCTCCTCGCTCT
Source organism: Canis aureus (assembly GCF_053574225.1). Classification (NCBI taxonomy): domain Eukaryota; kingdom Metazoa; phylum Chordata; class Mammalia; order Carnivora; family Canidae; genus Canis; species Canis aureus. The sequence goes on from NC_135637.1 coordinate 38,396,717, forward strand.
GCTCTTTCTCAAATAAATTAATTAAATAAGTAAATAAAAATTTAAAAAAATTTTTTTTAAATCTTGAAGATTTTTTAAAAATCACACATGCTGGGGATCTCTGGGTGGCGCAGCGGTTTGGCGCCTGCCTTTGGCCCAGAGCACGATCCTGGAGACCCGCGATCGAATCCCACGTCGGGCTCCCGGTGCATGGAGCCTGCTTCTCCCTCTGCCTGTGTCTCTGCCTCTCTCTCTCTCTCTCTCTCTCTCTGTGTGTGACTATGATAAATAAAAAAATAAAAAAAAAATCACACATACACTATTGAAACTTTATCTTAAAAGAATTTGAAAATGTAAATAAGTTTTTCTAGGAAAATCTAAAATTACTCAAACTGATGCAGAAAAATCTGACTATACCAAATAACCAGAGACAAAGATCTACCTGAAAGACACCACACATACTCAGTTTTAAGTAGGAGTTCTACCCAACCTTCAAGAAGAGTTAGTTCCTAATATTTAAACCATTCCAGGGCACAGGAGAGGATGGAGAGCTTCTTAACTCACTTTAGGGAGATGATGGAAGCCTGTACCCAAAACCCAACAGAGAAAGCACAAAGGAAAGGCGCGAGGAGCGAAACTGCAGCCCACTGCACTGCGATTCCTGTCCTCTCAACTGTGGCTCACACAAACATCCCCCCTACCTTCTAACCCCTCTTCCAGGAAAAGGAATAGCGTCAGGGGCCAGTAGTACCAGCGCAGATGAGCCCGGGCCCTAAGCCAACCTCACTGTAAACATGATTTACTGAATGTGAAATACATCGCTGCCCACCCCCCCCCCCCCAAAATTCAGCAGTATACTGAAAGAATGCACCGTCTGCCAGGATGGAGTGACTGACATTAGGCATGCCCTCCAGACATAAACAAGTAGAAAACAGGACAAAATATGTACAATAAATGTTTTCAGTCACTGAGTAATGAGCACTGAACTGAGATCACGCAGACAAGGGAAACAAAACAAACCCTACAACTGCCCCAGGTTTCTGCCTGGAGGCAATTGGAAAACTGTGGCACAGGAAGGGGGTGGCGATCAGGGTAAGGGTGGGGGGTGGAGGAAGGGGATGCTGTGCAGAATCCTGCAGTCTTGCTGAGTTGAGGAATCAGAAAGCAGTCTTAAGGGGCTGGAATTAGCAGGGCAGTGTGCCGGGAAGGAGGAAGCTACACAGGAAAACCGCTCCAGAAACCTGGGGTCCTCTTGATTCTGCTGCTAATGTTGTGAATAAGTTGAATCCCAGACCTATCACAAAGCTGGGAGATATTCAAGTTCCAAGCAACTGAGGTAGGAGAATTTCAGTAGACACCCAGACGTCCACAATTTCAATACAGACCCCAGAAGGGTCACACTTGAATAGTAAAGGCATTTTTACGAATAAAGGATTAGGGTTTTGTGGGTCTGATTTGGATTATGAAACTCAGAAATAAACCTCAAAAGGATCAAGCTGACCCACAAAAGTAAACTAACTGCAAAATAAAACAAAATTCAAAACTCTTTAAAGGAAGGCAACAGGGGTGTCTGGGTGGCTCAGATGGTTAAGTGTCTGCCTTCAGCTCAGGTCTGATCTCAGGGTCCTGGATTGGGCCCCATGTGGGGTTCCCTGCTCAGTGGGGTGTTTGCTTCCCTCTCCCTCTGCTCCTCCCACCTACTTGTGCGCGCTCTCTCTCTCTCTCTCTCTCACAAATGAATAAAAAAGAAATCTTTAAAAATATATATACTAAAGGAATGCAAAAAAATTTAGGCATTCAACAACATAATATTCACAATGTCCAGCAGTTAATAAAAAATTGCTAGAAACACATGAACAGGAAATGTAAGCTCTAACTAGGAGAAAAAGCAATATGTAAAAATTTATCTTAAGAAAGAAAATATGCAAGCATGATTCAATACTAGAAAATGTACTATCATAATTTACTATGTTGGAAGATTAAAGAAGGAAAAACCACAATCATCATCCTAGATGACAAAATTCAACACACATTCCTGATTTTAAAAACACTAAATAAATAGAAGGCTTCAGTAAGCAAGAAATAAATTTCCTTAATTGGTAATGATAACTGATGCAGGAAACAAAGGCAGAAGGAAATACAAATAAAATTAAATATCCTTAGTAACCTGCAGCCCACTGACGAATACCTGAGACGGGGAGAGTGTAATGTCCTCCCGAAAGCTCCCAACTTAATGTCTTAGCAGTAATGCCTTGTTAGAGGGAAAAACCACTTGAGCTTGACAAAGGCAAGGCCTCTAGTATCTAGCAGGTCCTCTTTACATATGAAAGTTCTCTGAAAACCTCCCTCAACTTCCAAGTCTACCATCAGCCACCCCTCACAACCCTGTCCTGTCCCAGAGCTTTAATAAAACCACCTTTTTGTACCAAAGATGTCTCAAGAATTCTTTCTTGGTCGTCAACTCCAGACCTCACCCCACCAAACATCACCTATATTCCAAAACTCTATCACAGGGTACACTTGGAGGAGCAAAATCAACAATTTTTTGTTTGAAACCAAGACCTTCAGAATGAAGCCAGAGGGGAGCCTCCCCAGACTGTACGGGATACACTAGGAGGCGACAGACAGGTATTCCATGTTGCAAGGATCTCAGAGGACAGCAGCTCTAAAATGGAAGAAACGCTACTCATCCCCGAATAGCACCTCATCCGACTGGCTGGCTAGGGAGCAAGAAAAGCTAAACTCCAAAGGTAAGTAATAATTAGAAAAGAGGACTAGCAGAGCATCCCAAAAAGCAAAGGAAAAAATATAAGAAACATAAGCTCGGGGCAGCCCGGGTGGCTCAGCGGTTTAGCACTGCTTTTAGCCCAGAGTGTGATCCTGGAGACCCGGGATCAAGTCCCACATCGGGCTCCCTGCATGGAGCCTGCTTCTCCCTCTGCCTCTGCCTCTCTCTATGTCTCTCATGAATAAATAAAATCTTAAAAAAAAAAAAAAAAGAAAGAAAGAAACATAAGCTAGTATAACATCAAAAACAGTAAAATTTGAAGTTCTACATAACCTGTGATCCAGCAACTCTACCACAGACACAGACCTCCAGAAATGTCTGTGTGTGCCCCAACAGACCTACATGATAAGGTTAATACCCCCAAACTGCAAACAGCCCAAATGTCTACCAAAAAGATAATGGACTAAAGAAAAAAACCCTGATAATTCATAAAATAGAATGCTATGCAGCAATGAAAATACATTAACTACTGTGACATGCAGCATCATAGGTGAATCTTAAAAACATGATGTTGAAGAGAGACATCTGGGTGACTCAGTTAAGTCCCTGAGCAGGGAGCTTGCTTCTCCCTCTCTGTCTGCCCCTCACCCTGCTTGTGTTCCCTTTGTCTTTCTCAAATAAATATATTTTTTTAAAAAAACATAATGCTGAAAACTAGGTACAAAAAAAAGTGTGTTGGAACACTTGGGTGGTTCAGTGGCTGACTGTCTGCCTTCGGCTCAGGGCGTGATCCCAGGGTCCTGGGATGGAGTCCTGCATCAGGTTCCCTGCAGGCAGCCTGTGTCTCTGCCTCTCTCTCTGGGTCTCTCATGAAAAAATAAAATCTTAAAAAAAAAAAAAAAAAAAAAAAGGGCATGATTTCATTACAGTTAAGGTAAATCATTACTTGTAAAAAAATTAAAAATCAGTAAACACTAAATTAGTGTAACGAAGAAAACCATGAAAATACAAATACAAGGGCATGTGGGTGGCTCAGTCAGTTAAGCATCTGCCTTCAGCTCAGGTCATGATCTCAGGGTCCTAGGGTAGAGCCCTGCATCCTGCTCTGCTCAGGAGGGAGCGCCTGCTTCTCCCTCTTCCTCTGCCCCCACCCCCACTTGTGTTACCACATGCTCTCTCTAGTAAATAATCTTTAAGAAAAAAAAAAGAAAGAAAATACAAATACACAAGTAATAATAATGGGGAAATAATCTCCTATACAGAGAGAAAATATTTTGTTTAAAAAATTGCAAGATAGGAGCCCCTGGGTAGCTCAGTCTGCCTTCAGTTCAGGTCATAGGTCTTGATCTCAGGGTCCTGAGATCCAGCCCAGAGTCAGGCCCCACACAGGGCACGGAGTCAGCTAGCAATTCTCCTCCCCCTCCTTTCCATCCCCCTGCCACTCGTGCACACATTCTCTCTAAAATAAATATATCTTTTTTAAAAAAATGGTGAGATAAATCTACTAAACTCTATAAGTAAATCTGAAAACCTGAATTTTTTTTTTTTTTTTTTTTGAGGGAGAAAAAGAGAGTGAGCGTGAGAGACAGCGTGCAACTGGATGGGGGCAGAGGGAGAGAGAAAGAGAATCTAATCTTAAGCAGGCTCCACATCCAGCTCAGAGCTCACAATCCTGAGATCAAGACCTGAGTGGAAATCAAGTCAGACTTTTAACCCACTGAGTCACCCAGGTACTTCAAACCTGAATGATTTTTATAAGAAAATATTAAATACCAAAACTGAATCCAGAAGAGACAGAAAATCAAGATATACTCATTACAGTATAAAATATATACAAAGTTGCAAAAAACTATCCAGCATAAAAGTACTAGTTCATGTGTCATTTCTTTTCTAAAAGTTGACTGCCATCAACTTTCTCCTTTATGTATCCCTATACCTTATTCATATCTCTTATAGCCATCCCACTGTCTTACTGCGGGTTATCTGTGTCTTTCACTCCCTAGAAGACAATGCCTATGTTATGTTAGAATCTTTAGTTCCAACCAAGTGCCTAGCACCAAGCAGGCCCCAAACAAAATTTGCTTAATGAAGGCACATATGGTCCAGCATTTCACAAGGTTTCGGGTATCTAATAATCTTTGGGATTCTCAGAATTTCATAAATGTCTATTCATTTTCAATTTTTTAAAAATATCCTGATTAGCAATTTCAAACATGTGAAAAATAGTGAACAGTAATGTAATGAATCCCTGTGTACCCATCATCCAACTTCGATAATAATCAATATTTGGCCAATCCCATTTTAGTTATCCTCCACTATCACCACTGGATTATTTTAAAGCAAATCCCAGACATTTTGTTTCATCTGTAAATTTTTCAGTATATAAACCTATTTCACAGTGTAAAGTTCTACGCATAATTTATTTTCTGTCAAATCTTTAAAAAAGAAAATCACAGAAAACAAATAAATCAAAAGAGAACTTCGTATTTTTAAATAAAAATTATTTGCTCTCTGTATATATAAAGAAAGCTCTTATTCAATTAATTTAATAAACATGTATTTCAAATTTTCAGATCATAAGAAGTTCTTTATTTACAAAGGAAAAAAAGTATCTCCACAATGGAGAAATCTGCCAGGTATCCCTTTAATCAAATGATCACACAAGTCATCATCAATAATGTGACAAAAAAAACATGCACTGGAGGACATATCACTTACAGAGCATTCTTATCAAAAATGCTGAAACCTTAATCTAATCAAAAGTTGAAAATCAAACACAAAGGCATTCTGGCAGAAAAAAAGGGCAGGGGGAGTGGTGCTGGACGTCTGCAAAAGGCAATGTATAAAAGAGAAAAGAAAGGCTGGGGTACTTTTCTAGATTAAAGGAAACTAAAAAGACATGTGACAAGTAAATACAATGAGTGATCCTTCAATAGACCTTGAATTTAAAGGGAAAAAAAAAACCTCTAAATAAGACAAATGTGAAAGCTTCAGTAGTGGCTATATACTAGACAATTACTGTACTATTACATATATATATAATTATATTTTATCTATGTAGCAGAATGTTATTTTTTAGATACAAGGGTGAAGTGCTTTCATGTCTGCAAAGAAAAAAAGATTACATACATGAGGTAGACAGAATAAATGCCCCCCCAAATGTCTACATCCTTATCTCTAGAACCTATGAATATGTTCTCTTTCATGACAAAAGGGAATTTGCCAGTGTGATTAAGGATAGTAAGATGAGGGATCCCTGGGTGGTGCAGCGGTTTGGCGCCTGCCTTTGGCCCAGGGCGCGATCCTGGAGACCCGGGATCGAATCCCACATCAGGCTTCCGGTGCATGGAGCCTGCTTCTCCCTCTGCCTATGTCTCTGCCTCGCTCTCTCTCTCTCTCTCTCTCTCTCTGTGACTATCATAAACAAATAAAAATTTAAAAAAAAAAAAAAGTAATACATGTTCATTAAAAAAAAAAAAAAGGATAGTAAGATGAGAAAAATTATTCTGGGCTACTTAGATGTGCTAATGTAACCAAAAAGATCCTTATAAGAAGGAGTTAGGAAGGACGGTCAGAGTAGGAGCTATAACCATAGAAGCAGAGGTCAGAGTGATTTAAAAAAAAGAGGACGAGCAAAGGGAAGTCGGCTTGGATGTGAGGGGTGAGTCCTCAGCACAAGGAAAGCAGCTTGCGCTTGAATCAGAAGCTGTCGGTACTTGCAAGAGACCACCTGGCCAGAGCTGCTCCGAACAGCGGGGCAGAGAGCGGAGGTCAGGGGAGCACGGGCCAGACATTCCACCAACGGCAGGAACCTGGGCAAACGAAGTTGTTGTTCTGCTAAGACGTGAATTTCCCTTGCCAGCACGCATCAGCAAGGTACTCTACCAACTTTTTTCCCCTAGAGTAATCTGGGTGGGGAGACAAGGGAGGTGAGTAATTTGACCCATGTGGATGGTGACCCCAAGTTTCAGTCTACACCTATACTGGCATAATTACTAATTCTGTGGTCAGGAGGTTTCTAAGTGATGGGCTGGGGCAGTCAGAGGGGAGCAGCAGACAGAGGAAATACCATGCACCGTTACCCCTGGGGCTCAGTGACTGAGAGCGGTCGTCCACTGAGGGTCCTGTCCTCTTCTTCCAGCTTACCTGCTGAGTCCCATTCCCACCTGAGCACAGGAACACACAAAACCACCTTTGGTCAAACCACCTGGTTGTGGTCACTTTGGTCTTTGAGCAACGAAATAAAGCACTTGTTTACCCTCAAATAGTACATTAGCCCTCGGCCTGCAAGCCTGACTGTATCTGGCAAACAGGAAGTACACTTCTTTTAAGAACTTGATGTTAAGTTTTGAAGTTAATCATTGATTTTCATGTGGAATACTGACCGTTTCATACGTATGCAAGAGATGACTGAAGTTTCAAAAGTCCACATTCCTGAATGCTCCCTACAGACACCAGGATTCTATTCAATGCTGCTATCCTCGGTGCTCAGGAAGACAATGGACGCTCCCCGACCCTACCTCTCTGGCTCCCCACATCCCGGAAATGACCAGAATTTGCCTGCCTTAAGGTCATCTGAGGCCTCTGGCCTTCTCTGTCTAGACTCTAAAAGAAGTAATATGACTGAAGAGGGAAAAAAGGAAATATGAGGCAGGCAGACAAACTGTAGAGGAATAGAACACGGGGCTCAGTTTATCACAAAAACTATTTAAAAAAAACAAGTTACGTATCTGAGAAACCATTCGTCCTCTCTGAGCTCTGGCTTCCTATAAAAAGAAGAATTTGGATTTTAAGAGCTCTACAATCCTTTCCAGCAATACAATCTAATGGGGAAAATAGGGTTTTGACTGGGTGGACCTAGAAATCAAATCGCCATGGAAAAATGTTTTCCAGAATTTTCTGAACCCAAACTATTTAGAAGCACCCCATCTGACCGCATCTCAACAATTTACCCCTATGCAAGGAGAGTTACACGTTAGTCAAAGACAGTCCATGTTCTCTGCTCTGGTTATTTTTTTTAAAAACTGCTTCAAATAACAACAACAAAAATCATGCCAAAAAAAAAAAAAAAAAACCCACAAAAAACAACCAAAGAAACTGCAATAGTAATACTTACCTTTGCGTCATCTATGTCAAAAACATCACACCAAGGAGATTTAACACCTTTAATTGCCAGGTCAAATGAACAGGTGAAAAAAGCTACCTGAATTAAATCTGGGGGGGAAAAGAGAAAGGTAAAGTTTGTGAGTCACTGTTCTCTGTAATCCTCCAAAGGCTAAATACCCACAGAATGCCACGTGCAGCACAGTCCAAGGACCCAGGCAGGCTGAGCACCGAGAAAAGATGATTCCGCTTTTTCCTAACCAAAGAATGAAGACTCGCTGTGTATACAGCCTGAACAGGAGGATCTAGGACGGCCAGGAAGAAACCATGCGGAGGCACAGATTTCAGTCCAATGAAACTAAGTTAACTGGTAACTACCATTGTTCTGGTTTCAAAAGTAATGTGTTTGTTAAGAGCACGGTTGCCTACCAAACCCAACGAAAAGTTCAACCGAAGAACTCGCTAAACGCAACCTGAATTTCTCCCTTTTGGAGGGCTGGAGGAGGGAAGAGAAAGGTGGGGAAGCTTTCAGTCCCCATCTCGAAAATGAGCAGTAACCAACAGCTCTCTCAACCACACAGCACTTCGTGTTCTAACTGTGCGGAAGGAGTAGAGAGGGGACACAGGAACGCGAGAAGACTGCAGCCGGTGGCAGGGGCAGAGTCAAGCTGGGACAGGAAGACGGAGAAACCAAGGGTCAAGAGGGAGAGAAACAAAGAGGGAAAAACCCCACTGGGGAAAGCACGTGCTAACAGCATCCGTTTTTCAAACTTGTTGCTCAGCCAGGCAGCAGATTTCAGAAGTTCCCTGGGATTTTCACACTGCGAATGAGCTGATTATAGTGCTTTTAGCTACCGGGTTTGCAGAGACGGGCGGGGCCCCAGGAGCCTGGGCTAGGGGAGCTGGCGGGGCAGTGGCGCACGGCCGCGCTCTCTGGCCAGAGGCAAGCTGCGGACAAAACTGTCGAGGTCGCTGCGGGGCTGCCTCCTGTGCTTTGCTTTCTCCTTAACGTCAGTGTCTTGCCTCGTTCCCAAGGAACCAGGCTTGAGTTTAAAGAACTCCCCTAAGCAGTATATAGTACAACAGGAATACTTGAGGATACAAGTAAAAGCCATTTAAAAACTTAGTTCGTATAAACAAAAGGGTGGATAATCCTAATACCTAATAGGATATAGTGACTTCCAAGCCCCATGGATGTATGTTTGCGAAAGAACCTGACTCATTCACACGCCAAGTTCTAGTTCTGAAACTATGAACGCCAATCCTAATGGTCTATTCTTTAACTGGATGGGAGCTGACAGAAAAATTTCACCAAAAACACGTAAGGACTACAGGCGATGAGACCTAACTCTGCCACTAATCATCCTGAGCAACTGACTCCAGCCTCTCGGGTCTCAATCCTCCCATCTACAAAATAGGAAGGACAGACGGTCTCTCATGAGGAGTTACCGCCCTGACCCGTCTATTATGATCATGTTGACTTTCTGGGCAGTTTTTTAGAACCTCTGGTTATTTTAGTTATTTCAGAGATTTAAGTGTAAAAAAACTAAAATAAAATAAAGGAGGACATGGGAAAATATAAAAATCTTGGGTAAGAGGATTCCTAGGCAGAATACAGCATTGAACAGCCACGATGATGACAGACGTGGCCATATAAACACGCAACGGGTACAATCAACAGCACCATAAACAGACTTAAAAAGTGAGCAACAAATTAAGAGAAAACTGTTAGCAACATACAATAAGCAAAGGATTTATACTTTGTCAAGCAAAATTAAAGGTTATATAATTAATATAACACATAAAGAGTCCCTAAGAACAGTATGAAAAACATAAAAATAATCTAAGAAATGGACAAGATAAGAAGGAGGCAAACCGAAGAAGGAATGCAAGTAGCTAGCACACATAGGGAGACATGCTTATCTTCACAAGTAACCAAAGAAATGCAAACAAAAGCTGGATATCATTTTTCATTAATCAAATTGGCAAAAATCAAAACGACTAACAATCACTGTTGGATAAGAGAAGGGGAAAACAGGCATTCTCACATATTGTTTATATTAATTCCTACACTTTCAGAGAAGAATTTGGAAGGACATGTCAAAGTGTAAAATATTCATTGTCCTTAGCCCAATAATTCCATCCACAGTTATTCACCTTATAAATTCTTGAGATCAAAAATCAAGACTATAAAAATGTTCACTGAACCATCATTTGAAAGGGTGAAAATCTAAGAAAAACCTCAGTAGGAAAATGATTTGCTACAAAAAAATTTGCATTGTTTTGGCTCCAACCCCCCTACCAGTAAAATCCGATGGGTTCAGTACATTTTTAACTATCATTGACTTAGAAACAGAATCACATATCCTATGAAATCACATAGATTTCAAAAGAACGAGACAGAGCTACGTAAGACAGATATACTACCGAGTAAAAATGAGTTATAGAAAATACATACATCGTCATCCCTCCACATTAAAAAAAAAAGTACTTAAATAGCTACAATAGTTTTGAGAAATTCCTCCGCCAGGCATTGTCCTAACACTTTGCATGAATTAATCTCATATAATCCTTGCAATAATCCTAAAAGAAAGGTACTATTCCTATACCCATTTTACAGAAAAAAACAAAACACTATGGCCTATGGATAGTACTGAACTTGTAAAGACCACAGAGTTAGTAGTACAACAGTGTCAAGATTCAAACACAAACAGTCCAATTGCAGAACATGATTATAACCACGATGCTTATTTTGCCTCCAAAAAGAAGCCACTCTCAGCTACCCCATCAGTGACTAAAAATTATGTCTTAAAAAATTTTCAACATCTAACCAGTCACTAACCAAATAATAGCCAGATACTAATATAGCTATATAATGGAATTCTGTAAATAAAGTTTAAAATGTAGCACTAGAATCACACACATTAAATAAAAAAATAAAAAGCTGAATTAAAATCAAATTTCAGACTGATATCATAGTTTGACATCTTTCATAAAAGTTTTAAAACCTGCAAAACAATAACCCAATTATGTGTAGAAACATAAATATTAAAGCTGGCATGGGATGACTTAAATGCCCAATTCATGACAACAGCTACTGCTGGGAAGAAAAGATGAGGAATAAGTCCCAGAGAGGGACCAAGGGACTTCAACTCATTTAAACCAACTAACTGCTGCATGTGAAAATTTGATAAAACTGAGTTATGGGTATATCAACATTCATTATCAGCTTTTATTATTATCTACAGGCTTAAATTACTTCACATTAAAATAAATAACTTTTTAAAAAGATTTTATTTTTAAGTCATCTCCACACCCAATGTGGACTCACAACCCTGATATCAAGAACCACAGGCCTTACCAAATGAGCAGCCAGGTGACCCTAAAATAAACAGTTTTTAAAGCTTTATTGGTAAAAAATAAAATAAAAATAAAAATAATAAAATAAAGCTCTGTAGGTGATCACAATGTTTAGCCATTTTGGGGAAAGAAAAAAATTCAATTTTATTTACTTTTTTTTAAAGATTTTTATATTTATTTATTCATGAGAGACACACAGAGAGAGAGGCAGAGACATAGGCAGAGGGAGAAGCAGGCTCCATGCAGGGACCCCAGGATCATACCCAGAGCCAAAGACAGATGCTCAACTGCTGAGCCACCCAGACGTCCTCAATTTTAGATGCTAGTCCAGGTATCTTCACTTTTTTGATGTTTATAAAGCATTCAAAATCCATGATTCTAGTCTATTGTTTTCCCTACATCTCCTACTTCTAGACTTTTGGAAATTTACTCTCAATATAAGAAACCCAAAATTTGTATGTATGTTTGTCAACATTTGCTGTACAAATTATAAATTCTTAGAAATCAGAGAAAAATCTCATTTTTTCTCTCTCTTTTTTTTAAGATTTTATTTATTTATTCATGAGAGATACACAGAGAAAGAGAGAGAGAGAGGCAGAGACACAGGCAGAGGGAGAAGCAGGCTCCATGCAGGGAGCCCGACGTGGGACTTGATCCCGGGACCCAGGATTGCGCCCTGGGCTGCAGGCGGCGCTAAACCGCTGTACCACCAGGGCTGCCCTCATTATTTTTTCTCAATTTCCTATTGGTAGGTGAGCATATGAACCTGGCTTTTCCACCTGATATCCCAGCACAATTATTAACAATGCCCCCTTTCACTCTCCAGTGTATGGGGTTGATTGACAAATTGCAACAGGTAGCCCGTCCATCGCAATACCTTTTGACAGACACAAATGCTAATTTTTTTTAGTATCTCTAGGCTTAAAAGCCTCAAATAAATGTAATACACTACTTTGCTTTTCACTTTCTAATACCCCATCTCAAAACATTAACAGGTTCACATTTCTGATCAGCTTCAAAGCTAAAGAATTTTATGTAATTTCCCACTTTTATCATTTTATGGGGTAATAATTCAAAAAAATGTCTTTTATATAAATAATGCTTAGAGTTGAAGATTTATATACCTCTCCCCTCAAAAAAAATTTCATGATATATATAGAAGGAATCTTGTACCTTAATTTACATAAAGCTCAAAGAATATGAATCTAAAAACAGTAAGCATGAGATACACAATTTTCTCAATCGAGAACATACTCTTTTCTTAACATAAAATCAACTGTGAACCTTTAAAAAGAATTATTTTATACTTCCATATTTTTTCTCCAGAGTTCAAGAACCATTTAAATTATCTCAAAGTTCAAATGAAAAACAAATGCACACATTACCTGCATTTAAACTGTGGACTGGCACTTGCAAAGTAGCAGCAACCTTTTTTAAAATGTTCTGCATTTCTGGTCCAGTTTTGAAAGCTTCTACATGATAAAGAGCCGTAGCATTCTTTTCCACTTCAGTTAAAAACTTCTCACAATGATCAAAGAACCTCATTAGTTTATCATTAATTCTTGGAGGTCCACATTCCATGTCTGAAAGAGAACAATATTTTGTTTATATATACATATATATGAACAGATATATATACATATATTATATATACCATCAATACAATTGATAATTTCGGATTACTGAAAATTTTGCTTCAAGTGTGAAAAGGAACACAAAATCTGTTTATTGGTGTGTCTGAAATACGCACACGCTGATCACAAAAGACAGGGCAAAGCTATTCCCCATTTGTAATGACTAATTCATGGGTTTATATCCTAGAAAAAAACTAAAGAAACAGAGAATTGGAGATAATATGTTACTGCTACACTACACAGTGAAAAAAAAAAGGTGGTTGAAATAGTTTCTTAAGGCAAAAATAATTAGCATGAAAATCCTAAGAAGTGCAGAAATGTGTTGTAAGTACTGTTTCTGCCATGTAGCAAAGCTCCTCATTACACCGTGAAAGACTAATTCAGCAGATCAAATGTTTTTCTACTCTAAGCAAAGTCTACACAGTGTGTTTTATTTTCTCTTTAACTTTTCCAATGCTGTGTTACTTTACAAAAGACTCTGCTTTGGACAAAAACTACTGACAACAGCACAAACACATGGACGCTTCAGGTCTCCTGTATTTGGTGCTGGTTGGTGCTTCTGTTTTTGATTTATAACTAAAGCTCCCAGACACTTTCTATTTAGAATTACTAAGTCCTATTATTTCCCCAACTTGGCAGCAAATATATGTATTATAAAAGTATCCGCAATCATGCCTCAACTACCAGGGGGCCTTTTTAAGTTTCTTCAGTCATGTTCAAAACTCATCGGTTCCAATCATTTCTCTGATAATTTACCACGAAAAGAACACCAAGAACACTACTTCTATATACAAAATGAGAAAACCAAGTCAGTTACACCATTTTGCTTTGGATGTAGGGGTGAAAAAACACATTTATATTTACGTATGTGTCTCCATTTCAGGATCTCCTGAAACGGAGAACTCTGCCCACGGTCACTGCCAACTGGATTATAGTTTATAAAACACCTTGACTTGGAAAATAAGGGACTTTTATCATTTCTCTGTGGCCTCAAAAAACAATTTCCCAGGTGGATCTGGATTTTTCATCCTTGCTGTGAACTCATTACTGCTGCTCTTCAAACAGAAACAAAGGTACTGTCCTGAGTTGCTGGAAGAATACAAAATCTAATTCAATGGCCTCCCTTGAAAGCCAGGGGTGCACAAGAGGCAAAACGACAGTTTATAGATAATAAAGTAGCCAGGCAAAGGGCTCAACCTCTATGACCTCATCCCAGGAGGGCCAGTAGCCCCTTTCTGGCCTACACTATACATACTGTACTATAATGAAATGCATTTTGCTTTGAACGGTCACGTAACTTAACTCGCGGGAGATTTTCACTTCTATTAATCACTACAAAGCACAACAAGTGACTAAACAGAAGTCAGCCAAGAGAATGACCCACGTAGCAGGAACATGACACACATTCAGCAGAAAGGCCTCCTGGAGCAGCTACACCGGGTACGTGAGGATGCTACGGGACAAAGGACAACCCAGGCTACTTCTAATTCACTCTTCACTTGGGTTTAAGGCTCAACAATGTCTCACTCCATCTCTGATCTTAGAAATGGGCAACAAAATAGTAACACTTGCTCTTCTCTCTGGAACAAACATGTTACATGTTTTTTTGTTTGTTTTTTTTTTTTAATTTATTTATGATAGTCACACAGAGAGAGAGAGAGAGGCAGAAACACAGGCAGAGGGAGAAGCAGGCTCCATGCACCGGGAGCCTGATGTGGGATTCGATCCCGGGTCTCCAGGATCGCGCCCTGGGCCAAAGGCAGGCGCCAAACCGCTGCGCCACCCAGGGATCCCAACATGTTACATGTTTTTATCCTTATTCCTGAATTACAGGAGAACAGAAGCTGTAGTTAAGGGTTGGGTCCATCCCAAGCCATAGGAAATTGGGAGGATCATCCAGTGTTTCTGTGGCTCAATCCCCTCTGCTGGGCAGGGAGAAAACATGACCAACGTCAGAGGGCTTTGGCAAGGATTTAGGGAAACAAATGTTAGGCATGCCTGGCGCAAAGCCACATAGCGGGCGTTAAGTGTCTGTTAGTGTTAGGATCCGTGGCTAGGACACATTTTCTGTGCGGTGGGGAGGGCGCACCATGGGGTGGGGGGAGGACATGGATTCCAGGCTGACTCTGCTCCTCAAAGTAACCAGGGACAGTCAAGAGGGTATACTCTTGGGCTGTTTCTCCACCTGTGGCACACGAGCCCCCCCCCCCCCCTAGATGATCTCTCCCATTCTGCAAAAGTAACGGAATAAATTAAAGTCGGGTGACCGTGAGCCACAGCTACGGGGGAGGGGAAGGGGGGGGGTAAGTTCACAGCACACACAACAGCAACACAGAGGGAAAACAGCCCAGCAGTGGAGAAAGCTTGGGAGCAGCTTCCTAAAACAGGATGTGGCTCCAGAACCAACATGTTATTTAAAAAAAAAAAAAAAAAAATGTTGGTAAGTGAAAAAAACCCAAACAGCATGAGAAGCAAAGCCTGCAGAAGAAGAGTCCTGGAAGCAGCTGCCAGGGCGGAAGGAAAGGCAGGGCTGGCGCCTGCCTGGGATGGAGAGGCGACCACCGCGCGGCGGCTCCCGCCCCATCCTGCCCCAGAGCACACCTGGGTTAGGGCCGAGCGCGCCCCAGAGCGGCCTGGAGCACACCTGGGTTAGGGCCGAGCGCGCACCCCCGGGCACACCTGGGGCAGGGAAGAGCGCGCACCCCCGGGCACACCTGGGGCAGGGAAGAGCGCGCACCCCCGGGGCACACCTGGGGCAGGGAAGAGCGCGCACCCCCGGGGCACACCTGGGGCAGGGAAGAGCGCGCACCCCCGGGCACACCTGGGGCAGGGAAGAGCGCGCACCCCCGGGGCACACCTGGGGCAGGGAAGAGCGCGCACCCCCGGGCACACCTGGGGCAGGGAAGAGCGCGCACCCCCGGGGCACACCTGGGGCAGGGAAGAGCGCGCACCCCCGGGGCACACCTGGGTTAGGGCCGAGCGCGCACCCCCGGGGGGCTCGGGGCAGGGCGGGGGCGCCGAGGCCCCGGCGTCAGGCGTCACCTGCGACGTCGGGCGGCGGCAGGCCGGGGTGCAGGTGCTGCCACAGCCCCTGCAGGAAGGCGGCGCCGCTGTCCACGCAGCGGTGCTTGGAGCTGGTGACCAGCTGCAGGCGGCCGTAGTTCTCGCGGCTGAAGAGAGCGGGGAAGAGGGCGGCCAGGCGCAGCGCCAGCCGCCGCATGTCCTGCCGGCCCTTGTCCACCAGCTGCCCGTCCATCCAGTCCGCGTACCACAGCGGCCAGTCGGCCAGCGCGGCGCCCAGGTCCCGGCCGCCCGCCGAGCCCGCGCCCCCGCCCGCGCCCCCGCCCGCGCCCCCGCCCGCGCCCCGCCGGGCCTGCAGCAGCCCGTGCAGCTGCCGCAGCCTGCGGATCTGCTTGGCCGTCGGGTAGCGGGTGCCGTGGCGGATGAGCGCCACCAGCTGCACCGGGGTGCAGGCGTCCTGCAGCAGCGCGGGGTCCCTCCGCGGCGCCTCGGGGTCCCGCAGCAGCCCGGGGTTGGCATCCTCGTAGCGCGTCTTGGTGCCGAAGTAGGGGCTGAGCGCCGAGGCCGCGGGGTCGTCGGGCTCCAGGAGGGAGCAGCGCGACAGCGACGACAGCAGCGCCACCGCCAGGGCCGCGACCGGCGCCACGGACACCGGGGGCAGGCGCGGGCGGCCGCGGAGCATGGTGCGGCGCGGCCCGCGGAGGGCGACGGGCGGGCGGCCCGGGCGCGACTTCCGGCTCCGGCGGGCGGGGGCGGGCCCGAGGGCGCTTCCGGCCTGCGCGCGAGCCCCCAGGAGGCGCTGCGCCGCGCGTGCGCTCTGGCGGGGCGGGGCGGGGCGGGCCTCGGGGCGCTCGGGGCGCTCGGGGCGGCGGAGGCGGAGGGGCCGCTGGCGTCCCCCGGCAGCCCGCGTGGGCGCGGGGCTGACTCCGCCAAGCCGCGCCGGCTGTTGGGGATGCTCCGGGGCCCGGACCCGCCCCGCCCCGTGCACCCGGCGGGGATGAAACCCGCCGCCCGCGGAGCCCCAGAGGCCGCGTTCTCGGCGTGGGCGGCCGGGCCCCGCACCCCAGCTCGCAGTTTGCGGAGAGGCGGAGCCCGCGCCCCGCTCCCGGTTTGCGGAGAGGCCGAGCCCGCGCCCCGCTCGCAGGAAGTGCGCATCCGCCGGGCCCTGCCCTCCTCCAGGGAAGCCCGTTCCGCGCCCCGTCGGTCCCTGGAGCTGGGCCCCCGGGCAGCAGCCCCCGACGGGCGACGGGCGAGCGCCTGGCCCTGCAGGGAGCCGCACACCGCGCGGCGGAGCACGAGCTGATCTGCTGCAGGGAGCGCTCGTGCCCTTAGCGCCCCCCGAGCTGAAACTGCCCCCGCGCAATTCCGCACTCCCGTGGGCTCGTGTGTTCGTGCTCATGGCTCAGAATCCTTGGCCCCAGGGACAAGAAGGACCCGTCATAAATCCGCACGACACCTCCCTGTCTCCCGTCGAGCACCGTTCTGTGGGCTCGTTGGGAAAAGAGGAGAGATGAGAGGAGTCCCCTGGTGCCCCGGCCTCAGGGGAGTTTGGACCCAGTTCCATGTGATGGAGCTTCTCCTTCAGAGGCCGACTCGGTCGCTCTGGGTCAGCCCGTCTCCGTCTGGACCACTTTCCTCCTTGCTTAGGCGGCTCGGGCTCAGACAGGCGTCTCTGTATGTGAACCCCCCAGCAAGACGGTGAAGAACCGAGACCGGGTCCCCCACTGGGACGCCGCGAATTTTCAGACGTTCTGTAGCAGGAAGCCAGCTTTCCGCCACATGCTCTTTTCCCGATAGGCCGTCTTGCAGGATGGATATTTGGGGCCCGTGATAGTTTTACAGAACCTTGCTCAAAGCGATGTTTGGTGAAATCTACCTTTTCTTCATGAGCTTCCTAACCCTTACATTTTATAGGCTGAAATGATGATATTTCTAAGTGTATTCAGCAAGCATTTGTGCCAGTTGCATGTTTCTTGCTTAATATGTGTGCCTGATAATGATCACCTCTCATGCCTCATCTTTTGCAAGCTCAGGAGGCACCAAATCTTCCCAAAGGCATCAACTTTCCTAATGAAGTGACCTTTAGAGACCCTGTCTACCTACTTACAAAGTCAATGGCATACATTCTTATACACTAAATTTACCCTTAGCTTGATTTTTTCCCCTTTCTTTCATTCCCCATCTCTCTTTTTTTTTTTAAAGATTCTTTTTTATTTATTCATGACAGATAGACAGACAGGCAGAGGGAGAAGCAGGCTCCGTGCAGGGAGCCCAATGCAGGACTCGATCCCAGGTTTCCAGGATCACACCCTGGGCTGAAGGCAGCACTAAATCGCTGAGCCACTGGGGCTGCCCCCCATCTTTTAATGTTATACCATTTTATGTATTTATTAGACACACTCCAATCATTCTGTTGTTATGGCGAAGATAACATAAAATTAAGCAATGCCTTCATGTTTTTCTCTCTTTTTTTTTTAAGAGTTTATTCATTTATTGATGAGAGACAGAGACACAGGCAGAGGGAGAAGCAGGCTCCATGCAGGGAGCCCGACGTGGGACTGGATCCTGGGACTCTAGGATTACGCCCTGGACCGAAGGCAGGTGCTAAACCACTGAGCCACCCAGGGATCCCCCTTCATGGTTTTCATTAGGAAAAAGCCAGATGTAGTTAGAAGAGGGCAAAGAGGAAATAAGCCTTGGATCCTGACACCAACCTCTTCCAATCATTCACTGAGTGTCCTTGGGAGGTAACTCAAGTTCTCGGAGACAACTAAGTCTCCTTATTTGAAAATTAGGAATATTAGAACTGACATTGTGGAATTATTGTGAGAATTACAGATGACATTTGAAATTCATAGGACAGGCTACCACGAATGGTATTTTTATCAATAAAGTTCAGTAATATGTGCTATTCCTGTGCTTAGACACATAGCTCTCTAGCAGCTATACTAGGTATAAACCTCCACTGGCCATTCAAAGGACTTTCACAAGCCAGACATGCACCAAAGATCATTTCATGACTTTGTTTGTTTAAAGATTTTATTTATTAGAGAGCAAGTGAGAGAGAACGAGTGGCAGAGAGGGGCAGAGGGAAAGGGAGAAGCAGACTCCTCACTGAGCAGGGAACCCAACATGGGACTCGATCCCAGGATCCTGAGATCATGACCTGAGCCAAAGGAAGATGCTTAACCAACTGAGCCCCACCCCCCCAGGAATCCCATAGTTTTTCTAATAATAACAATCCACTCATCCTACTTAAATTGAGTTTCTCATTCTTAAAGCAGTGAGTACTTTTGAGAAGTTTTAAATAGACAACAGGCCCTGCTCATCTTTTCATGTCAGGCCATGTCTTAATCTTCTGGCCAGTCTGTAAGTTGGGTGCCCTTTGAGATAATTGCCCACCTTGTCCAATCAGCTAGTACCCAGGAGTCTGTGTAGTATAAGACATGGTTGCCTCTTGGTAAAGACCATGGATAGCCTTCCCTCTTGTGAGGCTCTGAGCATGATAGCAGTGTATTCGACAAATCTACCATAACACGAGAGGTAGGATGGAAAATTAATGGTTCAGATTCCTTGAAGAGATGAGAGCATGGAACCAAGACCACAGAGAATTTGATCTGGACCAGAACCAGAGGAGACCTTATTTTCTGAGAGAAGACTGGCAGGGTGGATGCACATGTAGATACATTTGTTGGTCTAGCAGGACGGAATTCATGGAATCTAAGCCTGATGGCCTCAGGTTCTTCAGTGACAGGAGGCAAGATTGTCTGAAGAGATAGGAGAATTGGATTTCGGTCATTGGAATGTAAAAATGGCTTGGATTTAGAACTGAGAGAAATGGGAAAGTAGTGGGAAAGGATTTGCAACCAAACGTAATAGGAAAAAAGAAAAAAGTTGGATGACCAGCTCTGGGGAAGGACTTGAATTGCTAATGGTTATGCAATTTTATCCAGAAGTGGACATTATCTGTTGTGTCTTTCAGAGTGGAAAAGGAAAAAATTGAATTCTATCGTTTCACATTATTCTAATTTGTCTTAAGTAGAACTTTTCTATTCAATCCACTATATTAAAGAATATGCTATTTTTGCCAGATAATTTATTCATAGGACTTCTAAAATAGTTGTTCCACTCTTAAGATTGCATGGTGTCAAATATAGTACTTTAAGTTACAGACATCTATAATACTTTTCTGATGGTTACTAAAGAAGAGGCTTTCTGGTGAGGAAATAATAAAGGAAAAAGCAAAATTCTTTGGGGTAAAGGGTAGGCTGTCCATGTGAGCATAGAAAATACTGATTAAAAACATGGTTTTGGAAGTTAGACTTTCTGGTTATCAAATTCCAGCTTCATCACGTAATATATGTGAGATTTTGAGCCAGTTAAACTGTTGCCTCGGGACACCTGGGTGGCTCAGCGGTTGAGTGTCTGCCTTTGGTTCAGGGCCTGATCCCAGATTCCCAGGATCAAGTCCCACATCGAGCTCCTTGCATGGAGCCTGCTTCTCCCTCTGCCTGTGTCTCTGCCTCTCTTTCTGTGTCTCTTATGAATAAATAAATAAAATCTTTTAAAAATTTTAAAAAATAAACTGTTGCCTCAATTTGTCTTCTTCTGTAAATTGGTGATAATACCTATGCTATATGGCTGTTGATAGGATTAAAGGAGGCAGTTTACATAGAGACTCTCTATAGTTCTGGCCCCAAATCACTTTGTAAGTTTTATTGAGCATAATTAAAATGTTTCTTGTTAACACTTTTCCTTTAACCGAGTAAACAGACAATGGCTAGTTTGTCATAGATACTTGTTATCTTACAACTACATTAAGCAACTAACCTTGTACCTATTTCAAGAAAGTTTTAACTCTAGTATCTTATTGCCCTGCTGTTTCATCTTTCCATTCCTACTTATAGATTTAGTGCTTATTTGTTTTTTATTGCAGTAGAAACAGCCAACAGAAGAAGGGTCCACATGTGTGGACAGGGCAGGGGTGACCCATGCTTCAACAGAAGTCCCTTCAACCTCACTTGAATGTGGAGATTGCATAGATCGCCAGACTCCACTGATAAGATACCTTTGCTCAAAAGAAACAATCACTGATAGCAAACCCCTACATTGTTCCCCAGCATCTACCAGCCAAGCTGAACTGCTTAAAGTTGTGTTTCAGTTGATGAGTAGAACTTTGCTGAACTGCGCACAGTGATGGAGGGGACTTGCTATTTTTACACTCTCTATCCTGCCTTGCTAAGGGGGTTATTTTGTGGTGACAAAGGTTCTCTTGTGGTGTCTTGACACGCCTAGGACTTTGATGGGAGTTCTTCCTTCCCATCACATGTGGGTTTTAAAGCCACTGAACTGTTTCAGAAACTAGATACAATGTTTTTTTTTTATTTTTTTATTTTTATTTATTTATGATAGAGAGAGAGAGAGAGAGAGGCAGAGACCCAGGCAGAGGGAGAAGCAGGCTCCATGCACCGGGAACCCGACGTGGGATTCGATCCTGGGTCTCTAGGATCGCGCCCTGGTCCAAAGGCAGGCGCTAAACCGCTGGGCCACCCAGGGATCCCTAGATACAATGTTTAAATTGGCAGGATTCTTACTTCCATTTAATAGGAGGAAACTGGGGATCCCTGGGTGGCGCAGCGGTTTGGCGCCTGCCTTTGGGCCCAGGGCGCGATCTTGGAGACCCGGGATCAAATCCCACGTCGGGCTCCCGGTGCATGGAGCCTGCTTCTCCCTCTGCCTGTGTCTCTGCCTCTCTCTGTGTGTGTGTGTGATGACTATCATAAATAAATAAAAATTTAAAAAAAAAATAGGAGGAAACTGGAGCTATTCACTTTCTAGTCATGTTCTGTAATGATTTTCCTGTACATGCCAGTACTGTTGCTCAGAGGCAAAATTTCCTCCAGAAGTCCCCTCCAAAATATCTTGTTATCCATCACAAAGATGAATAATATGTTCTAAATTTGGGGGAAAAATTTCTCTTCTTCCCTGTATTTTTCAAGAACAAGTATGGATAATCACAGTAGTTTAAACATCTTGTTTTTATTCTGAAATGTTAGTTTTCCAAAATTGGAAAATCTCTTTGAGCGATAAGACCTTTAAGACAAGTGGTTAGTTGACTTTAAAGCCATCATTATTTCCTTATTCCCAAGAACAGAGAACTTTCAGAGAAGTTATTCATCAGTTCTTTATCAGAAAGAGTGTTTGTTACTTAGTACATTAATGTTCATTTCATGTTTTCTCACTAGCCCACATATGAACCAATCTTTCAGTTTTTGTTCACTATTTTCTTGTAACATGAATCTATTTTTCTTGGGTTGAGTTGCTTTGCCTATATCGTATATCAGTAAGTATTAAAATCCAACGATACCTAAACTAGAAAAGCAATGTTGGCATCTATGGACTCACACACTGAGCAGCAACTTTAGTAAACAGGACAGTTCACATTCCATAAACAACACCCTGCATTACCCCACCTTTCTTGTCTTATATCCTCTACTGCCTCGACTGATTCTGTACTCCAAGGGACAAAGCAGCCGCTGCTAAATCATTCACTAGTTAATACCTTAGACATAAGAGCCATGGTGAAAACTTTTTGCTACTCAAATATTCATCCCTTACATCAAGTAGACTGTCAGCAATTATTTGTTAAAAGGGTGTATGTATGAATGAATAAATGAAATAGAACAAACAGTGTGGGAAGATAAAAGGTGGAAATAATATTGCTTTGTATTTAAGCAATGTAATTATTTTACCTTCCCAGGTATCCCATGACCTGTGAGGAACAGTATGTATATCACGTTGTGGAGGTGGAAATCAAAACAGAGAGGTTAGATGCCCTTGCCAAAAGTCATCTCCTCTAACAAGTACTTAGTAGAAGCAGTTCTAGAATATGATTAGTGAAAAGCGAGCTATCTTTGTATTTTTTTTTCCTGATACCTCCCTATTCTTGACAAATGAACAGTGACCTCAAAAAGTGACATTTGTGGATGAGACTAAAAGAATAAATGTTGCACATGATACTATAGCAGTTATATTAGGTAACCACTCAACATTTATTCTCCCTTGTTTCTTGGAATCAGGGTGTACGCATGCATCTTTTAGGAAGATCATTCTGTCCCCACTTAAAGAAAAAGGCTGGTTTAAAACAATCCTGGTAACTCTATTTTTCTTCCCAGTTTTGGTTTAGGAAAGAGCATGTAACTCAATTCTAGTCACTGAGATAGAAGGGGAAGTCTACTTAGCAGTTTCTGAGAAAGTTTTTTGGTTCTAAAAAAGACAAACGGTGGGGTAACAAGCAGTCAAAACTTCATAGGATCAGTGGATCAGAGATCCTGATGATGCAAAGAAATATTGCAGTTGGCACAGTTAAATATTTTGGAAGGAAAGGAGATGATATTCAGTAAATGAAATGCCTAAAATGGATATTTCAAAGATGGTAGAGCACTTGTTATTGATTAAATGAGAGAGTTTAGAATATAAGAGTAAGAAAATTTAGCCAAGGCAAGTTATAGAATAAAATTCTTTTAGAATTAAGAAGGTATAAACAAACAAAAAATGGAGAGGCCAAGAAGTCCTAGGTGAAAACTTTTTCTCCTGGTTCTAAACCTCTGTTCCTACAGGGTTTAAGCCCCACTAGATTCTCACCTTCTAGTCTATGTACCTCTTTATCCAACTCTTAAAAATCCCCAGCTCACTCGGCATCTATTCCATGAAATTTATTTTAAAAATTTTATTGTACACAACATTTTGTTTTTAATAGATATGATTGATGGTTTGTAGAGATGAAAGAGATTGACAGCACAGAGATGCTGATAATTTTAAATATAATCTTAAAAAAAAAACTTCATTCTTAAAATGAGAGAGAATGATACATATAAGGAAGAGGCAACTGCCCTGGACATTAATATGTCCAAATGTGATGACTAGACCTGCTGCAGTCATCTTGCAACCAGTGAGGGGCCAGCATGAAAACAAAGCCAACACAGTGAGATGACACAGCCAAATGTGGAAAGAACCTGAGTCCTTCATGATATCATTGAGCTGATGAATTAAACTGGGAGTGTGCCTCCTGTGGGCTTCCTGTCACCTAAGGTAATAACCATCTTTACTGTTTGAAGTAGTGTTTCATTATTTTCCATAGAAAGTCTCCTAATTGGTATAAGTAATTATTAGCTTCATTTAACCCCTTTGGTTAAACCTGTCATGCCTCTCTTGATTTTGCTGGAGTCACCTGATCCCATATCCTCAGACCTGACCTTGAGTCTCTCAGAATGATCATGGTTTATGAAGCATGGGAAACATAGGGAAGAGTAGGAGGTAGATGAGCGGGATGAGATATCTGGTGATGGTGATCTGGGTCAGACAAGGTGAAGTGTGAAAGCTATGCAAGAAATGCAAATGAAAATCAGAAAGAAGGCAACTCTTCCAAGCACAACCATAAAAAGCTAGTCTTACAGACTCAGGAGCACACCTATGGGGAGAGTTGTAGTCATCATTATAGTAATGATGTCAATTAGATCTGTGTTTTTTTCCTAAGGGAAGAAATAATTGTTCATAGGCTATCAGAGGATTCTTGTCATGCCTGTTTTCTACAGAAACATACCAAGTTCTGATGTGTTTCAGGATGACGCCATAGTCTAAAAATGAGAGGCTTGATTTCAGGTTTTCCTGTAGGTGCCAGAGAGGCTCATGGTAGTGCTCCCTTCCAGGCTGACACAATTCTTGAAAACTAGAGGATGGCCTTAACATTCAGTTTAGGATAGATCTCCCTCATGACCTTAAGCTTTTTGTGAACTCTTTGTAAAGATATACGAATACTCTGTTATTACATGAGATCTGTTCATGTGGATTTAAACAGTAAATCTAACAAGTAGGCTATTCTTTGCCTGATGGCACAGAGGTACTTATTTATTTTTACATTTTAGGAATTTGAGGGAAAAAAACTATTTCTCAGTTACAATAAATTGAATTTGAAGCCATAAAAAGGAAGAAAATAATAAGGATTAGAGCAGAAATAAATAAAGTAGAGAATACAAAAGCAATAAAATCAATGAAACCAAAACTGGTTCTTTGGAAAGATCAACATATTGATAACCTTTAGTTACATTAATAAAAAAGAGAATACTTGGGATCCCTTGGTGGCGCAGCGGTTTAGCGCCCGCCTTTGGCCCAGGGCGCGATCCTGGAGACCCAGGATCGAATCCCACATCGGGCTCCCGGTGCATGGAGCCTGCTTCTCCCTCTGCCTATGTCTCTGCCTCTCTCTCTCTCTCTCTCGTGACTATCATAAATAAATAAATAAATAAATAAATAAATAAATAAATAAATAAGAGAATACTTATACTACTAAAATCAGAAGGTAAAGAGGGGATGTTACTACTGAATACAGGAATAAAAAGCATTATAAGAGAATACTATAAACAGCTGTATACCAAACAAATTAGGATATCCTGGAGGAAATGGACAAATCCTTAGAAACAAAACTATCAAAAAACTGACTCAGGAAGACATAGAAAACCTAAATAGACCCATAACAAGTAAGAAGACTGGATCAGTAATCAAAAATCTCCCAACAACTTCCATTCTGTAATTAGGGCAAGGTGATAGACTAGTATAAGATTTGAAGGCAAAGTCCCCTGGAAGCAACTACTGATGTGAGTAGAACAGAAATCAAAAGAAAAAGCTAACCAAAGGCATTAGTGGTGAAGGTGCTAATCCTTTCTATTATTGAAATAGAATGAAATGGCTTTCTGTGGCCCTCTTGAATTATTGCCTCTCATTATTCACTATAACAAATGAAATTATGTGGTTTCTATTTATGAAAAAAATAACACATTAATTTTAAAAAATATCTCCCAACAAAGAAAAGCTTTCTATTTAATAAAAAGAAGAAAAGAAAATACTTCTCAACTCGTATGAGGTCAGCATTACCTTGATACCAAAGCCTGACAAGACACTACAAGAAAACTAGAGACTAATATCCTTTCTGAATCTAGAAACAATAATCTCCAACAGATGCTAGCAAATAGAATTCAGCAGCATATAGAAAAGATCATATACCATGACCAAGAGGAATTTATCCCAGAAATGGAATAGTGGTTCAGCATAAAAAAATCAATCAATGTACACACCATGTGAATAGAATGAAGGTTCTCACCAAGGGAGAACCACATGGTCCTTTCAAATGATGTTGAAAAAGCACTTGACAACATCTGACATCCCTTCATACTCAATAAACTAGAGATGGAAGGGAACCTTCTCAGCATGATAAAGGCTATATATAAAAAACCCACAGCTAACATCATACTCAATGGAGAAGAATAGAAAACTTTTCCCCTAATCCCAGGAACAAGACAAGGATGCCTGTTTTTGCCATGTCACATAGTATTGGCAGTTCCAGAGCAATTAGACAAGAAAAAAGAAATAAAGTGCAGCCAAATTGGAAAAGAGAAGTAAAACTACAACAGATTACATAAATGTAGAAAACATTAAGAATACATGTAAATATGCATACATACACCCTACCCCGACAAACACACACATTCCTTTTAGAGCTAATTAACGAATTTAGTAAATTTACAGGATACACAGACACACAAAAATCAGTTTAATTTTGCACTTGCAGTGAAAAATCTGAAAAGGAAATTAAGCACCCAAAAGATAATTTTTGCGATAGCATCCAAAAGAATAAAATACTTAGGAATAAATTTAACCAATGAGGCACAAAACTTTCACACTGAAAATTACAAAATACTGCTGAAAGAATTAGAGAAAACCTAAATAAATGGAAAGTCATCCTATGTTCATAGATTGGAAGACTTAATATTGTTAAGAGGACAATATTACCCAGAGTGATATGCACATTCAGTGTAATCACTATCAAAGTCCCAACAGTACTTTTTATACTTTCTCTGTATTTTCACCACCACTAGTTATGGAAAAGCCCATATTAAAATTCATATGAAATTTCAAGGGACCCAGAATAACCAAAACAATCTGAAAAAGAACAAAGCTATGGGGCTCACGTTTCCCAATGTCAAAACTTGCTATGCAGCTACAATACTCCAAACAGTGTGGTACTGGCATAAGAAAGACATATAAACCAAGGGACTTGAGAGAATTGAGAACTCAGAAATAACCTTCACATCTATGACCAATTGATTTTCAACAAAGTTGTCAAGACCATTCAGTGAGGAAAGGATAGTCTTTTAACAAGGGGTGCTGGGATATCCACATTCAAAAGTATGAAATTGGACCCTTACTTTATACCGTATATAAATATCAACTCAAAATGAATCAAAGACCTAAATTTAAAAGCCATAAAAGATAAAAATTAAACACTATAAACTCTGGGGAAAATAGGAAAACTTGGGTTTGGCAATGGTTTCTTAAATATGACATCAAAAGCACAAGTGACAAAAGAAACAATTAGGTTGGACTTTAAGAAAGTAAAAGCAACCCATAGAATGGGAGAAAATATTAGCAAATCATATACCTGATAAGTGACAAACATCCAGACTATATAGAGAATCATGTAACTCAACCACAAGAACACAAACAACCTAATTTTTTAAATAGGCAAAGGACATGAATAGCCATTTCTCCCAAAAAAGATATACCGCTCTTCAGTGAGCACATGAAGAGATGCAAATCAAAACCACAGGAAATGTCACATCACACCTACCAGGATGGCTAAAATTAAAAGCAAAATAATAACTAGTGGTGGTGAAAATACAGAGAAAGTGTAACTGTAGTACATTGCTTGTGGGAATGTAGAATGGAACAACTAGTGTGGAAAATAGTTTGGCAATTCCTCAAAAAGTGACACATAGAACACCTTATCATCCAGCGATTCCACTCCCAGACATAAACCCCAAACATGGGCTCAAACCAATACTCCTACACCAGTAGTCATAGCAGCATTAGTCACAACAGCCAGAAAGTGGGAACAACCCAAGTGTCCTCAACAGATCAGTGGGTAAACAAATGTGTTATTATGTGCATAATAGAATATCATTCCGCCATAAAAAAGAACGAGGCACTGGGGCACCTGGGTGACTCCATCAGTTAAGTGACCAACTCTTGATTTCGGCTCAGGTTATGATCTCAGGGCCGTGCGATGAAGCCCCACATCAGGCTCCAGTCAGCTTGGAGTCTGCTTGAGATTCTCTCTCCCCCTCTTCCTCTCCCTCTGCCTCCCCCCACTTACATGTGTGCTCTGTCCTTCACATAAATAAATAAATATTTTTTTAAATAAGGGGACCTTTGTTCCTTAGATGTACTTACACATCCTACAACATGGTTGAACCTTGAAAAATATTATGGCCGGTAAAATAAACTAGACAGAAAAGGACAAATATCATAATGCACCACTTAAATAAAATATCTAAAGTAGGCAAATTTATGGAGACCAAAAGTAGATTTGAGATTCTCAGGGGCTGGGAGGAGGAAATGGGAGTTATTCCTCTGTGGGTACAGGGTTTTGTTTGGGGTGACAAGAGAACTTTGGAAATGGTTGTGATGGTTGCACAATGTTAGCAACACTAGATTGCTCAACTGCAGTTAAAATAGAAGTTAAAATAGTCATACATGTTTTAGCACAATAAAAAAAAAATAGTTTATCTTGCACGCTGGCAAGTACATTGTTTGGGACTATGAAATAATTCACCCAGAAGATAAATGTCATGATAGCTGTTTGTGTCTCAATTTATCCCATGTACACAGAATACACATTTGTAGCCCACTAGTCTACCAAAACATTGATGATTAGCCAAAATAGAAAAACATATTGAATCAGAAATAGCATTATTTTTATCCACTGGTTACACCAAAAAAAAAAAAAGCCTGATTTTATTCGTGAAACATGAGAGAATAGAAAGTTTTCTATAGATTTTGGCAAAATTTCAGGGCAGTTTCCAGAAGGTTAAATGGCCTGATAATTTTAAATGACTCCGGTAGGCTAAATAATCGCCCCAGTGATGTCCACGTCCAAATCCCTGGGACTGGGACTATGTGACCTTGCACAATAAAAGGGGCTTTGTGGATGCAGTTAAGGATCTTGAGATGAGAAGATTATCCTGAAGGATCTGATGTAAGCAAGTAATCAGGGTCCCTCTCGGGAGGCAGGAGGGTCACCGAGAGGAGAGGCGATGTGAGCCTGCGGCTGTGGGACAGGAGGCACTGGGATGACAGGCCCAGAGGCCTGAGCGATGCGGGGCCACTCACCAAGGAGAGCGGGCAGCCTCTGGAACGCGCCGGAAACCCGCAAGGCCGTGGGTTCTCCCTCAGGAGCCTCCACCAGGACAGCTGCCCTGCGGCCCCTTGTTGAAGTTCCAATCTCCAGACCTTACGACAATCAATTTGTATCATTTTAAGCCGCCAAGTTCGTCATAATTTGTTCCAGCAGCAACACAATGCATGCAATGACAGATTTTACTTCCTAAATCATTGTTACTTTTTTGAGAGACCGTTTTACCCCAAGCACTGCTTTTATATCACGCAGTTAAGATTATGGGTTTGAGGACTGTCCTCCTCGCTGAGAGAGTGATGCGGACGGTGCCTTCGCCAACAAAGCATCCCGCTAAGAGCTCTGCGTGCTTTACTTCGAAAATCCTCACCACCTTTTCAGGGAAGTACTTTATCTCCTTTTATAGGTGAGGAAATGGGCTCTATAAGGTCAACCTATTTAAGGTCACATAGAGGTAGTGTCACCGGGCACGTGCTGATAGAGAATAGACAGGAGCCAAGCTATTTCTGTTTCTCCTGATAGACTAAAGGCAGTGGTTACCAGCAAGAGAATGCAGAGTCTGAGAGAAAAGAAAGAAGAGAGAGATGTTGGGATGGGCAGCTGTGGGTATTCAGGAAAGTGTAGGTCAGGTTAGCTTGCCTCTGGGTCACATGGGGAGTTTAGGAAGCAGGAAGCAACTGGCCATTTCTGTGTCGGGCTTCTGAAAGCCAAATATTCACACCTTAGATGTTCACAAAACAAAGATCCATTTTCTTATGGCTTCTGGAAAAAATATTCTCTGTATTATAAGAACTTACAGGGCACCTGGGTGGCTCTGTGGCTGAGCATCTGCCTTGGGCTCAGGTTGTGACCCCGGGGTCCTGGGATCGAGTCCCCCATCCGGCCCTCCACAGGGAGCCTGCTTCTCCCTCTGCCTGTGTCTCTACATCTCTCTGTGTCTCTCATGAATAAATAAATACAATCTTTAAAAAAAAAAAAAACACGTCATAATGAACATTACTGTGTGGTCTATTAGGCACAAGTATTGTTTGTTGAAGCTTTTCATAATTGTTGCTCTTACATTTAAAGTAGATTTTACATATTTGTTTTGCAAACAATAGCAAATCTAGACATTGTTTGAAGTAAGAAGCAGTGATGTTTAATACTGGGCCACTTTTACTTATCATGTTTTACATATAAATACAATAAAACATTTTTTAAGAAGTTGAAAATTTTCCAAGGGAGTGGATAAAAATATTTGATGATGTGGGATGCAGATGAGGGATGGCTGGCATATATATTTTTTAAAAAGAATAAAAGCTTTGCTTGACTCTTAACGTTTGGGCTCTTGACTGCAGAGGGGTTTCTGCCCTCTGGTCAAATCCCAGTGATAAGGTATCTGCCTGTGACATGAGCAGTAACTGAAGTATTTAGGATTAAACAAACTATTTCATGTCACAGAATAGAGGAGGTGAGGAAAATGTGAAGTGATAAGGCGCTAGTTGGCGCAGGGTGCTGGTTTCAGATAGGAAGGGGGCCGGGCAGAGACGAGTGTGTGCCCACGCTGGCCCGTGTCACAAGCTGAAAACACTATTTTGAATTTTTATCCTGAAGATGGAAATAGCATTCTTAGGAAAAAATCCAGTGTTAGGTAGAAATGTGCTAAACCGATTTGGCTTATTGACACATCTGTCCATTCTTTGTGAGACAGTCACTGGGCGGCTGCTTGGTTGTGTGTTTAGACCTCACAATGAACTCAGGGCAAAAATCGTGCAGTAGGAAGTTTTATTTTTCAGTCTCCCTGCCACGCTTGTTCTCAAGCCTTCAGCCCTCCGGCTCCCGGCTCAGGCTTGGGAGCTCAGAAACGAGGCCCCGGGCGGCTCCGGAGACAGGGATGCTGGTTGTGGAGGGTACAGGGTGGTTGGGTGTGTTCAGAGGAAGACGCGAATGTGGGTTTAGGAAAGAAGTAGCACCAAGCTGTGAAATTCTGTTCCCTGTGGGTCAGTAGAACTATGATGTCCTTGGCGTTCTTTTTCTAATTCTTTTTACTTTTTTCTGGGAATTATATGCCTTGCTTTCAGAGTAAGAAAAAAACAAAGTATATATAAGACAAGAAACGATAAAAAGAAAGTATTAAAATTTTTTCCTACTATGTCAGTGTTTTTCTTTCTGATTCATTTGCAGTTTATCAGGCCTGCTTGGCTTATTTGGCTACGTAGTTTAAATTGTTTAAAAACTTTTTTCCCCCAAATTGGTCAAAACAATGTTTCCAATTGCTACAGATTTTTACAACTTCTTTTTTTAAGATTTTATTTATTTATTCATGAGAGACACACAGAGAGAGGCAGAGACACGGGTAGAGGGAGAAGCAGGCTCCCTGCTGGGCGCCAGATAGAGGACTCGATCCCAGGACCCCAGGGTCACGCCCTGAGCCGAAGGTAAACGCTCAACCACTGAGCCACCCAGGTGCCCAACTTTGTAGTTTCTAAGGAAACAGGATGCCAGTCCTGCTCAGACCTGACGTTGACCTCTGACTTGCTTTAAGTCTATCCAATCAGTGCTCCATTTATATTTCACTCAAATTTTACTCTTACCCCCAATCCTGTAATAATTTTATCTTTTCTTGGTTTGGCAAGATGCCTCACAATCTTCTGTGTGCGATCTCCCTCACTGCAATGAGTCAATAAAGCCGACGAGTACAGGATGGTCCCTTGTAGGCTGTTAGGCCAAATGACACTTCTTCAGAGAGGCCTGCTCTGATGTTTTATCTCAGGATAAAGTAGCATTCCTACTGTGCTCCACAATAAACACATTCTGCTTTTCTTTTTTTAAAATATTTTATTTATTTATTCATGAGATAGAGAGAGAGAGAGAGAGGCAGAGACACAAGCAGAAGGGGGAGCAGGTCCCATGCAGGGAGCCCGACGTGGGACTCAATCCAGGGTCTCTAGGATCACTCCCTGGATTGAAGGCGGCACTAAACCACTGAGACACCCAGGCTGCCCAACATTCCGCTTTTCTTTCATGGTTTACCAGGTCCTTTAAGACTCTAAAGTGATGCAGTGATTTAGTCAAAATATCTGATTAGAAACATTAACTAGTTACATTGTTCTACTCTACTGGTAACTGTATAAAGTATAGAGCAGGGCACCTGAGTGGCTCAGTCCGTTAGGCTCAGTCAGTGAAGTGGCTGCCTTCGGTTCAGGTCATGACCTCAGGGTCCTGGGATTGAGCCCCACGTTCGGCTCCCTGTTTAGTGGGGAATCTGCTTCTCTCCTCCCTTCTCATCCTCTCTCCCTCAAATAAATAAATAAAATTAAAAAAAAAATAAAATACAATCTTTAAAAAAGTAAATAAAATAGAGAGCAACCTAAATGTTCACAACTTGAAGTCTGAAGCAATTTAAAATATTCATTGCCTCATACCATACCTCAGGATGTTTGCATGGTGCATAAAAGTTGTGAAGACCAGGGCACCTGACTGGGTCAGTGGTTGAAAGAAAGAAACTAAAAATTAAGATAGATGCAGAGTATTGTATCCAGAACCCCCTTATCTTACATGGGTTGGAAATCAAGGCTGACTATCAGTGTCAAATTGTCTTAGAATCTCCAGACAAGAGCGAGATATTTTATTCTCAACATATAGTTGCAAGCAACAAAGCTTCTTACAGTCTGTGGTTTTAGAGAACAAAGCTTTTCAGCAAGTAATCACTCAACGAGTTTGTTATGACGCTTGTCCTTGGGAGAAATCGCATGTTCTTGGGAGATGTAGTTTCCCATAAACTTTGTGACTGGCTTTACCCATGTTTAGTATTCCAGCCTGATAAGTGGATGGAGCTGATTTTCACTGTGTACACTTAAGCTAAAGCTTAGCCTAAAAGAGGCAACCAGCCAAGAGAGTGGAAAAATCATCCCAGCCAGGAAAGACAAGTGTGAAGGTTATGAACTGGAAAGATGTAACACCAGTAACCTAGCAAATGATTAGAAATGAGATGGGAGAGATGCAGAAATCTGCTAGTTTTATTAAGGACTTTGCATGGTATCAAAAGCAAAGAAGAACCATGAAAGGGACTTAATCAGAGGAATTACCCAATCTTGGCATTCTCGGGTGGAGAATGCATAGTGGGGGCAATCGTGGAAGCTGATGAAGATGGTGGTTTTTATGCGGGTGACACAGTAAAGGATGGGATTTGGGGACAACCAGAAGGTCTTAGTGAGAGTTTGAATATGTAGGGAAGGAAGAGGGAGGAGTAAGCAATCGTTTCCAAGTTCTGGCGTGAACTGTCCAGAGGACAGGGTGGTGTGATTAAGGAAGATGTGGAAGACGAGAGGCAAGGCAGGGTTGAGGTGGAAACACAGGAGTCCAGCTGTGTGTGTCTTGCATTAGTGTGACATTCAAGTCAGGATGGCATGAAAGCACTCAGATATATAAGTCTACGGTTCAGAAGAGATGTCTAAGTTGTTGATAAATATAATCTTTAGTGTTTATTTCAGGCCATATGGACAAAGAAACTAACATGATTTTTTTTTTAAAGAAACTGATTCAGAACAAAGCCCAGAAAAACTACCAAATCCAGAGGTAGACAGAAAAAGAACTAGTGAGGAAGTTCTACCATCATGAAAATAACCAAATTCATTCACCAAACCTTGGTTTGATGCTTTGGTGTTATCTAAATCACATCTGTTTTACACAGTTTCTTAGATGACAAGAAAGATTGAGACATATCCCGATCCAGTTTCCGTTTCTATCTACTGCTCTTCTCCATTCTCTGTATTCCTTTCCTGAAATGCCAGTGACCAAAATGAACAACTATTTATTTGTGAAGAGCTTGAAAAATATAAGCATCCATGTGACATGTTATCACAGTAATAAAGAGTTGTTTTAAAATTTTTTTTGAAGATTTTATTTATTTATTTGACAGAAAGTGCACAAGCAGGGGGGAGGGGCAGAGGGCGAGGGAGAAGCAGACTCCCTGCTGAGCAGGGCGACCAATGTGAGGCTGAATCCCAGGACCCAGAGATCATGATCTGAGCCAAAGGCAAATTCATAACTGACTGAGCCACCCAAGCATCCCTTAAATTTTATTTTATTTTTTTTTAAGATTTTATTTATTTATTCATGAGAAACAGAGAGAGAGAGAGAGAGAGAGAGGCAGAGACCCAGGCAGAGGGGAAAAGCAGGCACCATGCAGGAAGCCCAACATGGGACTCGATCCCGGGTCTCCAAGATCACGCCCTGAGCCGAAGGCAGACGCTCAATTGCTGAGCCACCAGGGATCCCAAATTTTATTTTTATTTTTTAAAAATAATTTTTATTTATTTATTCATGAGAGACACAGAGAGAGAAGCAGAGACACAGGCAGAGAGAGAAGCACACGGGGAGCCCCATGTGGGATTCGATCCCCGGATCGGGATCACACCCTGAGCCAAAGGCAGACGCTCAACCACCGAGCCACCCAGGAATCCCCCAAATTTTATTTTAATTGAATGTTCAAACTACATCATTTACCTGTGAATCCCCAGAGGTAATACATACTTCCATGCTG
Source organism: Canis aureus (assembly GCF_053574225.1). NCBI lineage: Eukaryota > Metazoa > Chordata > Mammalia > Carnivora > Canidae > Canis > Canis aureus. The sequence continues at coordinate 38,431,312 of NC_135637.1, forward strand.
AGTGGATGCTCATGCTGTTCCCTCTGGTTTGAATGCCCTATCTTCTCTGTTTTTGACTAACCAAGTCCTACTTAACTTTTAAAACCTAGCTCCAGGGATGCCTGCGGGGCTCAGTGGTTGAGCATCTGCCTTTGGCTCAGGTCATGACCCCGGGGTCCTGGGATAGAGTCCTACATCAGGCTCCCTGCAAGGAGCCTGCTTCTCCCTCTATCTGTGTCTCCACCTCTCTGTGTGTGTCTCTCATGAATAAATAAATAAAATCTTTAAAAAAAACAAAAACAAAAACCTCAGCTCCAGTGGCATGCCCTTCTCTGAGCCGTTTGCTGGTCTAATAGGAAGAAGGAACCACTTCTCTATATCCTTACAATCTTCACTTTATTCCATTAGTAGAGATCTTGTCCCATTTGGGTTTTTTTTTTTATAAATTTTTATTTATTTATGATAGTCACACACAGAGAGAGAGAGAGAGAGAGAGACAGAGACACAGGCAGAGGGAGAAGCAGGCTCCATGCATCGGGAGCCCGACGTGGGATTCGATCCCGGGTCTTCAGGATCGCGCCCTGGGCCAAAGGCAGGCGCCAAACCGCTGCGCCACCCAGGGATCCCCTCCCATTTGGTTTTGATAAGGTTTATGGACAGGTATAGATATATCTGAACCTGTAAAGGTTCTATCTATAGATAGAACCTCCTGTGAGGTTCTAACAGGAAGTAGCCATGTATTATTTGACTTTACATCTGTGATACTGAGAACAAAGCTCACTGAATTTAGTTGCATGTAATTGGAGATAATGTGGTAAAAGATAATGTGAATATACTTATTTTAAGTTCAGATAAATGTGACTTTTGCAAACAAAACATTCAGCTGACTTTTTAACTTTACATCCCCTTATGATGGCATTTAGATATTTTCCTATTATACACCAGCTCAGGCTGGTGCTACAGTGGTCTACATACTGTGTATGAATTTATATACATAAGATACATAAGATAAATTCCTAAAAATGGAATTTCTAGGCTGAAGAATATTTTACTGTCAATAGATGTTGCCAAGTTGTTCTCTGAAAATGTTATACCAGTTTACACTACCACCAACGGTTGATGAGAGTGTCTTATCTCCCTTCCCTCTGGGCAACACTGAGCATCATCAGTCTTCCTAATCTTTGCCTGTTTGAGAGATGAAAAATGATATCCCACTGCTGGCTTTTATTTCGTTTTGTTTACAAGTGTCAACATGGGAAAGTCTTAGTGACTGATGGAACCATATACCAACAAGCATGGTACAAGAATAGAATGTATTAAATTAGAACTACCAGTCTGAATCATGAAAAGAAATCTTCATCCTGGCAGTCCTGCGAGGCCCAGAAGCAGCCCTTTTGCTCATTGTATTACACACCGCTGAGCCCGTATTTCGATCTCCATCATTCTCTACTAGAGGAAACCAAGGATCCTGAGGATAGTTTAATGTCCTGGGGCAGGAAACCATCAAGAAGCATCTGGAAATTCCTATTTTTTTCTAGGAGGCCATTTTTAGGGGGTTCCCTATCACCACATTGAGCCAACTTGATCACAAAACAATTATAATCATTATATTAAATTAAAACTCATTGAATTGGGATCCCTGGGTGGTGCAGCGGTTTGGCGCCTGCCTTTGGCCCAGGGTGCGATCCTGGAGACCCGGGATCAAATCCCACGTTGGGCTCCCGGTGCATGGAGCCTGCTTCTCCCTCCTCCTGTGTCTCTGCCTCTCTCTCTCTCTCTCTGTGTGACTATCATAAATAAATAAAAATTTAAAAAAAAGACTCATTGAATTTTTAAAAGATGTAAAGTTTATAATGATATACAAAAGGAAACTTTATATGAGGTATAAAAATGATACCTGTAAATACATAAAAAGGTGAATACATTACATTTAGCTTTTGTTAATTTTAGTAAATAGGATAATGTATAATATAGACTATATAATTTATTAAGATTTATAATATTATATCTATTTGTATTAAGCATATCCATTCATAAAGAAGTTCTTTTTTTTTTTTTGTGGTTGTCACATGCGTGATGATTTCTTTTTCTTTTTTTTTTAATTTATTTTTATTGGTGTTCAATTTGCCAACATACAGAATAACACCCAGGGCTCATCCCGTCAAGTTCTTGTTTCTATTTGTATGGACAGAGTGAAGCAATGTTCATGAATTTTTTTTTTTACAGCAGTCTGAAAAAAAAAAAAAAAGACTATCAAGAATCAAGGAAGGGATCTCCCTGGAGGACAGGAGGTAATAGCTGATTAGCACCTCTAGTCACACACAGTAACCATTTAAATGAGAGTCCAATGGTGTGTTTGAAGATGTGCTTCAAGATGAAAAATTGGACAAATGTCCCCCCAAAAGAAACTTAACTGCATACACTCATTTTCTCATCTTCCAGGTAATATAACATTTAGATGACTCTATAATGATAATGAAGTGCTGATAAGACATACTTAAGTTTCCAATTATACCGACAGACTATGTCAATGTATCATTATGAAAGAATAAAAATTAAGTGCAGCCAGCCCACGGAACACCTCAATTCTAGTAAGAGCACCAAGTTTTTTAAAATTCAAGCTATACATATGACATGTATTAAGGATACTGTGGTAAGCTGAATAATGATTTCTCAAGATGTCCATGTCCTAATCCTGCAGAATCTGTGAATTTTTCCTTCTATGGCAAAAGGGATTTTGCAGATGGATTAAGAACCTTAATATGGGAGACTATTCTGGATTATCTGGGTGGGCTGGTGTCATCACAACACTTTTTGGGTGGTCAGAGGAGGAGTCCATGTCAGGGAGGAGGTGTTGGGATGTTGGAACAGAAGATGGAGCATTGTGCTTTGAAGACAGAGGTAGAGGCTACAAGCAAAGGGATACAGGAGGCCACCAGACACTGAAAAAGTCAAGGAAATGGATTCTCTTTTCAGCATCTCCAGAAAGAACCAGCTCTGACAACATGGTGATGTTAGCTTGGTGAAAGTGATTTCAGACTTAACTCCAGAACCGTACCTAGTCCATGGTACTTTTTTATGGCAATCCTGGCAAATGAATATAAATATATATCAAAAATTAGCATTTATTATATCGTGAAACAAGCAACATTGCTCTAAATATCTCTACTTATATAAGTAAATCATAAGGATTAAGAAGTATTTTGTGTTGCAAACTTAACGTTTTAAAACAAAGTCACAAACACAATGTATTAGTTTCCACTTTAAGAAGCAAAGAAGAGGAATATGAAAAATATGAAAAAGAGGAATATGAAAAATTACAAACTTGGAAGCAAAACTTATTTTCAAGAATGATTACATCATAGAATTAATCTTTTTCTTCTTATTGCTCATATTCCCATTCTTAGTAACTTTCCAGGATCAAAGTTTGGCTCGTCTTGGCTCCCTTCCTCCACCGTCAAGTGTGTGTGGTTGTCTGCCCCTCACAAGACTCTCAGGATCAAGCAATTCCTGGCCAAGAAGCAAACACAGAATCGTCCCATTCTGTAGTGGATTCAGATGAAAACTGTTAAGGTACAGCTCCAGGAGGAGGTATTGGAGAAGACCCATGCTGGGTCTGCAAGAGATGGATCACACATGAGATGGCACATGTGTCACCTGCTCACGTCACATCGCTCTGTAAACTACATCACTACGGCCTGAACCATAGACATGTTTTATCGGCAGAGTGATTTTTCTGTTACGTACGTAATGCTTCTGCATCAGTAGGTTGGTTCAGTAACAAACACATGAGAACTTTTTTTTTGAAATAAAGATGTTTTTACTCATCTTGGATTCTAGTAATGTTATGAAAGTCCATGCACATAAGGTCTTCTGAATCTATCCTTCATTTTTTTGTTAGCTTTTCATTCATTACTTTTAGTTTGGCTTTGTCTTATATTTCCTTCATCATTCTTCCATATAATTTTTTTCCAGTAGTTCTTTTTCCTCAGGTTTTCTATTAAATTTTAAGTTTGAGGAACTATTTTGTGCTCTCTTATTCTATCTGCCTGAGAGTTCTCATTTTGTTGCAGGAGAGCTCTTCTGCCCCTTCTGTTGTGTCTGTATCAGTGTGGGTCATCTGTTCTAGTCGTTTACTCAGTAACCTTTCTTATGTTCTGTTAAGTTCTCTTAAAACAGGCATAAGTTGGGGATCTCTGGGTGGTGCAGTGGTTTGGTGCCTGCCTTTGGCCCAGGGCGCGATCCTGGAGACCTGGGATCGAATCCCACGTCAGGCTCCCGGTGCATGGAGCCTGCTTCTCCCTCTGCCTGTGTCTCTGCCTCTCTCTCTCTCTCTCTCTCTCTCTGTGTGACTATCATAAAAAAAAAAAACAGGCATAAATTCCTTTAACATCAGAAAACTCAATGAAAAGTAATGTAGGGGTGTTCTTCTTAGACTAGTGGCAGATTGGTTTATAAGCTAAGAGCTCTCTTGTGAGGCAGGATAAGGATGGATGTTCTGTTCTCAAGTTTCTCCAGAGCTTTTCTCTCTTCCATGTCTCACTCCTTCCACTCCCTTACTCCTAATTCCTAAGATCACCTTCAAATAAAATGTGTGGTTGCAAGCCCTTGTTGAATGGTCTGCTTTAGGGCAAACCCAAACGAAGACACCTATCATGCATTCAGTTGGATTCTGGGCAAGAAGCGGTGGGAACAATTTTTGATTAAAAACAATCTTCTCCAGCTTCCCTCAAATCATCCCGTCAAGGCAGCTGCATATTCCACGCAGAGGTGGGTGTGCTGTTACCCTCTGATGAACCTTTATAGTGAAATGAGCTGGGCTGGAGATGACCCTGTTCCCTGGCCCCAGCAGTGTACGGTCATAGGATGTAATGCCGAATCTAGGGAGCTTCTAAAAGTTCTCTTATAATTTATATCATCACCTTTCAAATTGCACCTAAAGCCAGATGATATGTTTGTTAAATGTACGTTAAGCTGTACATCTGCTAAATGTTCCAGGTTTAGATGGTTGGAAAGGTCAGGCACAGATAGCATTGTAAGAGTTAATTTTAAGTGTAAAGGACACAGAAGGAAGTCAACACAATTAAAATATGTAGACAACTTGCTGGAACAAACCAAGATGTGCAGCTTCCTGGTCCCGGATGCCTCCCAGGAGGATGTACTCAGATGATAATGCCTGTGTAGCAAGGGTCCTGTCAGATGCTCTAGAAGTAGAGAAATCTCAAGTATAGTCATACATATATACGTATGTACAGTGCTGGAACTTTCCTGCCTGTAGCCCCGTGTAGGTATTCAGAAGAGAATAGCTGACCCAAGAGCACCTCATCAACCTGGCAGTTACCATGCTGCATAAAATGCGGTTGCAAGATACAGGGTCTTTGGCATAAACAAAACCCCCCTCTGTCACTCTCATGCTCTCTGGTCTAGTAGAGCCTGAACCTATCCCTGAGGAAACACTGCAAGGGTGAGTTTCCCAGCCCCTTCCAGGAGGCATTTAAGCAAATATTCAGACCAACTGTAGGGGCTTGGACTGACTGTATTCCACAACCTGCATTTACCTCTGTAGCTCTTACCACAAGGAGAAGGTAGGCTTCATGAGGACAGCGGTTTTTATGTTTTGTGCATTGCTGTGACTCAGTGCTTTAGAACAATGCCTGACACATGATAGGGCCTCAATAAATATTTCTCAATAACTAAATGAATGAATTCAAGATTCCATGTCCAATGCCTCTCTCCTTCCCTAGATCATGAACTCCACAAAATGAGGGATCTTTTACTTGGGTCACTGGTCTCTAACACTGTACCTGCTTCATAAAAGATGTTGCATAGATTTTTGTTAAGTTAGTGAATGTCTGCATGAATGACATTTGGTAAAATCCATGTAGCTAAAATTGAAATAAAAAATCATATAATTATTGTTTATAATAAATATAAACAATATATAAAATATAATATTGTTTATTAACAATAAACATATTGTTTCAAGACTTCTTTGAGCATAAACCTCTTAGGCTAAATAATCATTCAGTAATACATCCTCTCAGCCTCTAGAACCAAACATTTTGCTTATTTCAACAATATAATTTCAAAATACCCAATTCAGTCTTACCTTCCCAGAGAAAATTATTTTCTCTTTTGGATTATTCCAAAATCTGTAAGAATACACAGATTTCTTCTCTGCCTCCTTTTTTTTTATAAATTGGTGTTGACTTTTAAATTTTGTTAGTTTGAAATTCATAATGAAAATGAAAATACCAATAAGGTCTTTGGCTCTAGTAATAAGTATTATAGATAACTCAAAACATAAAGCTTTCCTACATTACATCAAAACTTATCTCTTGGAAAATGATACAATATGGTTGACTGGAGATAAAAGTAATTGATCAATTCATTTGGTCGATTCATATTTCACAATCATAACTTTTCTAAAATTAAATCTCAATATGTAACAACTTGGAGCACCTTAATGCCAAGCCTTTTCACTTGGGTGAGCCCCTTTTTATCAAGCTGGAACTGAGAAAGTCCTTAACATCATCTGCTCCAATGACATGACACATCAGTGGCTTACTTTGTATCATTTATTTTCATAGTTCATCCTTTGTGAAAAATATTACCAAAACTGAGTGAGTGAAACTTAAAGACAAAGAAAAACAATAAAATTAAAATTGAAGAGAAAATACTCAGAGGTTGGGAGCCACTGATTCAAAAGGAAGAAATGAGGGATTTATAGAAGTATCTTATAATGTTCATTCATTGAGTCTTGGTAAAAACTCATTCTGCAGGTGTAAAGAAGTGGTTGAATTATTCACATAGAAATAGTCTGAGATACGAGCAAAGTTGGAAGTCACTCTGGAGGAAGATGGGCATTCCAGGTGAGAGGATTAGAGTCCTCCAGAGTAGAAATGCTGCGGTGGCTTCATAGACAAGAGTTAGAGTAGATTTCAGTTGTTGTCGATGACTTCCTGGGAGTAGACTGCATTGCAGATCTTAGGTTTTTAATCACAGATAATATAATTAGGGAAAACCTCCAATCGTTATGCAATTCACCCCAGTGGTTATGTGTTTCTCTCACCTCTGAGACATCCTGTAGACACAGGTGCATATATCATGAGTATAAATTTCAAAAGAGAAGGATGCTACAACCCCTCCCTTAGTAACCTGTAGGTTTATCCAACCTTTCTCTCATCTTCATTCTCATTCCCAGAGGATTACACTTCTGGAATGTCTTTTGAATTCCTGCTCTCCTTATCTTTCCATTGCCACAGACCTCGTCACCCTTTGCGGAGACTATTCAGGTGCCGTCCTGAATGGGACCCCTGTACCCGGGTCTTCCTCTCTTCAATATGTCTTCCATCTTCCTGCTATTTACATTTCTCAATGAACAGCAAATCACACGACCCCTTACTCACAAGTATTTCACTGCACACCACTGATTTATATTTTTTTAAAGTCCTAGAATGCTTCATTCAGCTTTTGATCTGACCCATTCCACTCTTCCAGCTTCACCCAGTAACCAGCTCCCACTCCTCACCATGCTGAAACAGATGGTATTCCTTCAACACATGGCACTTATGTTTTCAAGGCATTACCACTGCTTCTACCAGAAATGCTCCCTTCCCAACCCCTTCCTCTCTTCTTTGCTTGCAGAAATCTGACCGTTCTATTACAGCATCTTAAATGTCATCTCCTGTGTGAAGCTTAAAAGGGACTGTTACTTCTTGACAGTGATGTCTCTTAATTTAACTTCTATCAGACAACTTAGCAGTGTGAATTTAAATGAGACAAAGACTCTCAAACTCTTGGTTTGAATGGGGAATGCAACGAAAAATAGGTTAATTGCCTATTTTTTAAAATTTGATTTATTTACTTGACATAGAGAGAGAGAAAGAGAGCAAGAGAGCACAATCAGGAGGAGTGGCAGAGGGAAAGCTGAGCAGGGAGCCTGATGCGGGGCTCGATCTCAGGACCGTGGGACCATGACCTGAGGCGAAGGCAGGCACTTAACCAACTGAGCCACCCAGATGCTCCGGTTTATTACATTTTTATATATGAAGGGAGAAGGATATGAATCTCTTCATGGTTAGCGAAGAAATCTGGCAAGTGTTTATACTTCTCAGAAAAGAGAGATCAATCTAAACATTATTCCTCAAGCAAGAAATTATTACATAAGTTAACTAATCAGAATTACAGAATTCTAGCAATGATGAGTCTCTCTTTTCACAGGATATACATATGTCCTCAGAAGTCCAGGTGTCTTTAAAAGACCTTTCTGTTGGCCACCTGGGTGGGTTAATGGGTTGGGCATCCAACCCCTGCTTTCAGCTCAGGCCATGATCGCAGGGTGGTGAGATCAAGCCCCACATCAGACTCTGCTTCGGGCATGGAGCCTGCTTAAGATTTTCTCCTTCTCCTTCTATCCCTCTTGCCCCTCGACTCATGTTCTCTCTCTCTCAAAAAAAAAAAAAAAAAAAAAAAGATTAGAAGATTTTTCTGTTAAACCAAAGAAGATTAGAATACAATTCCATAGTTTTTACACATTTTCATATTTGATTAGGGAATAAGGGCAAAAATTTAGTGAATGGCCTGAATTCTCTACTTTAACAGAACTGGCTTTACAGTCTGGGATGATATGTGCTCTTCTGCAGATCTATGGGAATATTGTCTTCTCTTTCTGAGAGTCTTATCATGAGATACATTCTCAAAGCTATTTGATTAGTTAGTAAATAGAATGTGCTTGAGAATCCTAAAGAGGTTCCACACCCAGGGCAAGCCCAATTGAGATCATGACCTGAGCCAAAATCAGGAGTCAGATGTCCAACCAGCTGAGCCATCCTGGTGCCCCCTAAGCTCTCTCTTTTTATTTATCAGAACTTACTGATTCTTTCCAATTTTCCTGGGGTTCTGCAAGCTGACTAGTTAACATGATAAATTGAGTAAGTGCTGCTATTTATCTCGGGTACCATTTGTACTTGTACTGAGGTCCATTAAATGATTAACGTGGGGCCTATAGGGACCAATAGAGACATTTATATTGGAAAAAGAAAAAAAAAAAAGCTGTCCTGGGATCCTTAAAATCTCAGCTTCTTAGTCTCCCCTTTGTCTGGACTTGTTTGAAACTTGCATCAACTCAAGACCTGAAGAAGAAACTTCCATACACTTAGAATGTCTTTTCAGAGGCGCTGGTAGCAGTGACGGAGTCCCCGTAATGTTTTTTCATCAACCGCACATAGGTGGACTCTGCAGTGTAAACACTCCCGTATCAGGCCGTGAGGGACCAGGTCACCATCAACACCTAGCGACTTTATGAGTCCTCAGACCTGAGCTCAAACAGAAACAATTTACGGGTGACAAACAGCAGAGAAAGTGAGTCCGTTTGGAACTTTTCTGTTTTCCTTGTCAAAACAACCCTGGGAACTAGGGCGGCAATACCACGCAGATGGGGGGGGGCAGCTGGGTGTGAAACTCGGTTATCTCAGCTGGTCACACGTGGACCATGTAGAAGGAGCCACAGTCCTTTAAGTAATGGTTGAGTCCTATCTTCCAAACCATACACGTCCCCAGGGAACCCGGGTGGAGCCTGCTGCCTCGCCCCGTTCACCCTGTCCCGTAGGCCACGTGGTGCCTTCCTACCTTCCCGGCATCCCCCCACTCTGCTTCACAGCCCTGAGTCCCTTTAAGCTAGTGATGCTCAGTGTGAGCCACACAGGGCTTCTCAAATATGCTAATACCTCCCAGAGGGTCTGGTCCATCTGGTCTGGGATAAGGCCTGGGGCATGCTTTCTCTTCTTTTTCTTTTTCTCCTAAAATTACCCAAGGGCAGTGCCCGGTCCAGCTGACAACAGCTGCCTCCTGGGCTCCGCTCAGCCAGGGTCCCACCTCTTTGTCCAGTTGGCCCTGCCAGTCACTCCATTCCTCAGCTTCATCTCTGGGTGGAGTGACAGTCACCAGAAGCTCAGAATGGCTTTCTCATTTTGACTAGACACTATGCCTCTTGCCATTTCTTCTTCTCACTTCTGTGCTGAAACAGCCCCCCCAACTCCTGTCTCCTCCGCCACCTCGAGTATGTGACCACACGCACCCTGTCATCACTCGTGCTCAGTGTGTGTAGGCAACAGCCCTTGAGTCTGATCCTGCACTAACTTGACAAGTATATTTCCGGGCCAAGAAAATCTGCCTTCGTTTCGTCCCTTGTGATTATCCCAGGGATTCCGAGCTGGTAACGTTGACTTCCCACTCTGTAATTAAGAAATTGAAGGGCTGGCAACAATACAAAGTTTGCTTGTTTGTATGTTTATACATGCCTGAATTTTAATTACTATATTTGTAGCCTTTGGACTGGCCCTGGAAATAAGGAGTTTAAATTGTAAATTCTGGTGCTCTCCAGACGTCCCCAGGAAGTGTCCGGGAGCTCCCTTCAGAATATAAACAACTGAGGAGTTTCTTCAGCTATAATCTTACTGTGTTTTTGTTGTTATTGCAGATTAGTTCCTGGTCCTTTCATTGGCTGAACTGAACTTAAAGCGTGCTGGGTCTTGTTTTAGCTCTGCCCTCCAAATCAAACCTGGGCTGCTGTGTTGACATACCGTGTCCTGTTGGCTTCCGAAGAGAATTGCGGGATGTAGGCTAGAAAAACAGAACACTGGTGTTCACTGTACCTGTCGAGGAGAGGCTCTTTTCCCTTTGTTTTCTATCCTAACGTAATAATATACTACATTTCGGGCCAAAGCTTGACATTAAAGATAACAAAAAGCCCTTAGAGTTTTACATTTGGAAACTCACGCCCGAGTCTCTGGGGTAGGTTTTGGGGGCAGGGAATGGAAGAAATGCTGTGGCCGCTTCTTTGCTTCTCTAAACCCTGGTTTTGTCATCTGTAAAATGGGGTAATGTTCACTGTCTTGCAGGATTGCTGGGACAGTTCAATGAGATAAGGATTATTTGTAAAGTAACTTGGCATGTAGTGGGATTAAAAAAATGGAAACTGTTATTGTTTACATCCCCAAATAACAATGTGTGAGTCCATAGCCAAAATCACCACGTAGGTGCCTATCCTGTACATCAGAGGCACTTTTGCCTAGAAGTGCAAAGCTCCAAATATTAAGTAGAGTTTTAAAGCCCAAGCAGCAAAACAACAGCAAGGGAGCATGGATGTTGCTGTGACTTTTTATCAGCTTCTGGAAGACACCCGATCTCCTTCTCACCTCAGGATCTTTGTTTCCTTTCCCTCCAGCCTGGAAAGCTCTTACTCAAGCTGCTCCCATGGCGGGCTCCTTATCCGTCGGTTATCAGCTTAGTATCACCTCTGGAGAGGGGCCCTCCATGGCACGGTGGCTGAACGAGGTGCTCCCTTCCCTAGGCCCTGTTGCAGCGCCTGGCTGTTTCCTTCCAAGGCGTGTTTGCACCCCGAACGGCTCTACTTTTGTGCTTACTGGTCTGCCGACCGCCCCTGTGAGGTGCTGCGGGGCCGAGGATCGCATCTGTCTCCTGGAGCACCGTCTGTCTCCTGGAGCACCTGCTGCCTCGTACCTATCTGATGGCCAATAAACACTCATGGAAACCCTCAATTAGTAAACAGGGTTCTGAATGTCACAGACGGAGGAGGAAAGCCAGCCTCCTAAGAGTCGCTCCAGGGCCCTTGCCAGCATGTTCACTCACACTCCACCCACTTGATCCAGGCCCGGTGGGATCCACTCCAGACTCATTCTCTGGGCTCCTGCAGCTCCTTTGCCATGTATTCCTCTCTTCCCTTGGCCAACCCTGCACTTCCCCACTTGAATCATACTAAAATTTGATCCTAGAACTGGCTGGTGGTCAGGAGAGAAGTGGAGGCAAATTCTGAGTGGGGTCAGCATTGTTTTGTAAGATAACCCGGCTCATTTGAAGCTTCTGTATAGTTTACAAGCAAGAGAAGTTCTCTCTTCCGGAGGTCCAGAGCGTTTAGGGGAACCCAGGTGAGTCAGGCCGTCAAGTGTCTAGCAGGTGTCTGTGCTCCAAGTCACCCAGTCTCTCATGGCTACGAGGGCCCTGATACTGCCAGGCTGAGAATTCACCTCCTCCAAGTCCTGCCACTCTTAACTAAGGCTCATGTCTGCCCTTTAGTTCCGTCATCCCTGTGGTCACCAGTGACGAGGGTCTCTTTAAAAGCTGCCCATGAGGCCCTGACTCTCATGTTTGGGTTTCAGTTGGAGCATAATAGCTGCGTTCCTGTCTTCTGCACCGCTCAGTACATCAGTGGTGCCTTCAGTTTCACAGTCTTTGAAGTGGCTCTTTCTCCGATACTCACAGGTGCCGGTCACCGTGCAGGGGTTCATGCATTCCCTTTGACCTGTGTCCTGCCTTGGTTCAGGACAAGCCCGGGGAGGAGCCAGCTGCCGAGTGAGCAGCTGCAGGCTCTCATCCTTGCCCTCAGATTCACAGGACTACTGCTATCAACTGTCCTAGTTATGCTTGTAGGAAATTTGATGGAGGGGGTGCCTGGGGGCTCAGTTGGTAAAGTGTCTGCCTTCGGCTCAGGTCATGATCTCAGGGTCCTGGGGTTAGGTTCGAGCCCCACATCAGGCTCCCTGCTCAGCGGGAAGTCTGTTTCTCCCTCTCCCTCTGCCCCTCCCCATACTCGTTTTCTCTCTCTCTCAATAAATAAATAAAACCTTAAAAAAAATTGACAAAGTTCCCTAGTACAGAAGGTAAGTTAAAAACAGAAATCAAATTTTGGTGCCCCCCAAACCCAATTAAAATGACTGAATTTTTTAAATTTTTATTTTTTTTAGGTGGGCGTGGGGAGAAGGAGAGAGAGTGAATCTTAAGCAGGCTCCATACCCAGGCTGGACACAGGGCTCCATTTCACAACCCTGCGATCATGACCTGAACCAAAAACAATGACTGAACTTTTAAAAGGCCTCAAAGAGGGGAAGTGGGGAGGAGAAGCAACAGGAACCAGACTGGAAACTTGAGAGATGGTGGATGGGTTGTAAAAGACTTAGCAGGTCTCCCTCAACCAAATCCCTTTGCTGGTAGCAGCAAAGCCAAGGGGTGACTTGTTTGATGCTGAAAATCATCAAAGTCCCAGGAATTGGCAGCCTCAGATTCTCCTGGAAATGAGGTAAAGAAGAGAGACTGGAAATGATGATCCGTTGAAAATTTGTTGAAGAATCAGACGGCCAGATCCCTTTTGACCTCTGAGAAGCTGCATCACTGCTCCCCTTTCATTGGAGATACATTCTCAGGAGGGAGTAATATGGGTTTCTGGCTGTGGGACCCCTGACAGAGTCGAACTTGGTGCAACCTTATGGAAACAGTGAGCCCGTGTGCACGAGGAGCCGTCTCTGCTCACCCACCCTGTTCTCCCCAGCTCCGGGAGCTAGAAGCTGCCACTCTACTCTTCAGAGTACTGGACTCTTGCAGTCTTATCTGACAAGCCCAGGAGGGAAAAACAGCAGTGACATCAGAGGTTCTGTAACTGAACTGCCCAGCCTGATCTCTGTACAGCAACTATGAGCACCTCACCAAAACAAGAGATGAGACCCAGGAAATGGAAGGCCAGGGGAGCAAAGAAAGTCAGTCCAGGAGGAGGCTGAAGGCAACGTCCCAGGACAGCAGCTATGGACCGGGCATGATGACCAACACAGGAGCTGTCAGAAGAATCCAAAAGATATTTCATCTGCAAGATGAAATCAATACATCTTAAGATTTAGAGAACTGGTAAAAAGAAAAATTGGGGTTTAAATTGTGATGAGTACCTGGAAAATTAAACCAATGATAAAGCAAGACAGTTTGCTGCAGAGCAAGTAAAAAGCTGTTCCAGAAAGAAAAATCAACCACAGTTTTCTACATGGCTCAGGTGTGAGTGGTTTTCCATAGTCATGTTCATGTCAACATATTGATTGATATAATCGAAAGGAAATTTGCTGTGACCATATCATGAGGAGGTAAAAAAGTGAAGGTGTGGTAGGAGCAGTCGTCTCATAGTGGGAGGTCAGAGGGTGATCCCCAAAACTACAGATCCAGAAATATCAGTCAATGCACGTTCTTTAAAGGTGTGGAAATAGATGCCCACATGCCCAGTAAATGAAATAAAAATGATTGTTGTGAGGGAAAAGAGAGGTATTTAAGACATGTTTTTCAGGATGCCTGGGTGGTTCAGTCGGTGAAGCGTCTGCCTTGGCTCAGGTCATGATCCCAGGGTCCTGGGATCAAGTCCCACACCGGGCTCCCTGCTCTGTGGGGAGTCTGCTTCTCCTTCTACCCCTGCTTGTGCCCTCTCTCACTAGCTTCCTCTCCCTTTCAAATAAATACAATTAATTTATTTTAATTTAATTTTTAAAAAGACTGATGTTTCCTTAGTAAACCATAAGAAAATATTTGACTTTTTTTTCTAAAGGTTTTATTTATTTATTCATGAGAGACACAGAGAGAGAGAGGCAGAGACACAGGCAGAGGGAGAAGCAGGCTCCCTGAAGGGAGCCCGACGTGGGACTCGATCCCAGGACCCTGGGGTCACGCCCTGAGCTGAAGGCAGACGCGCAACCACTGAGCCACCCAGGTGCCTCAGTATTTGACATTTTAAAGTGTATGCTTTTTAAAAGTTTGATACAAACAAATTCTAATATTCCACACCCATTAGGATGGCTATCATTAAAACAAAACAAAACAAAAAAACCTAGGAAATAAATAGTGTTGACGAGGACATGGAGAAAGTGGAACCCTTGTGCACTGCTGATGGGAATGTAAAATGTTAGTCACTGTGGAAGTTTGGGGTTCTCAAAAAGTTAAACATAGAGATACCATATGATCCATCGATTACATTTCTAGGGATAAGCCCTAGAACTGAAAAGCAAGGACTCAAGTGGAAACTTGTACACCGATGTATAGCAGCAATACTCATAATAGCCAAAAGGTAGAAACAAACCAAATATTCATCAACAGATGAATGGATAAATGTGTACAAAAAGTGGAATATTATTTAGCCTTAGATGGGAATGAAAATCAGAAATACGCTACAACATGGATGAACCTTGAAAACACTATGAGATATACCAGACACAAAGGCCAAGTATTGTATGACTCCACATATAATGCACCTAGAATAGGCAAATTCCTAGAGATGGAAAGGAGAAGAATAAAGTTTACCAGGGGCTATAGGGAAGGCTGGATGGGGAGCTATTGTTTATATATAATTATATATAATACATATATTGTTTATATATAAGAAGGATATATGGTTTCAATGGGAGATGATGGAAAGGCTCTGAAAGAGAGTAATGATGATTGTACAACATCAGAATGTACTTAATGCTACTGAATTTTTTTAAAGGTTTTATTTATTTGAGAGAGGGAGAGAGAGAGAGAGAGAGAAAGAGAGCATGAGCAGACAGAGGAGCAGAAGCAGAGAGAAAAGCAGACTCCCAGGATCCTGAGGTCATGACCTGAGCCGAAGGCAGATGCCTCACTGACTGAGCCACCCAGGAACCTTGAGGATTTAAAGATATCAGGAAGGAAGATTATAGGCTACAGAGGAGAACTCTGGGAAAGGGAGTTTAATAATAAAAGAAACATGAATTGTTTTAGAGACACCATGACTTGAAAATATGGGAAATGTGTCAGCCAGAAGATGAGGACAGACATGGAAGACGTACCTTGCTTTCAAGATGTCGAATGTCCAAGACAGAAAATACCTCCATCCAGAACAAGGGAGCTGCTCAGCCTGCAGTAAGGAAGCCAGCTCTAGAATCATTTAATCATGGAACCGACTGGAGGACTTGGGGTCCGATGCCTTTTATCTCAAAGGAGCTGGAAGAAATAGGGCTAAATTAAATGTCGAAGTCAGGATGAATTCGGCAAACTGAAACTGAGAGTCATACCTATAAAATTCCGAGTACCTGTGAATTTTCACCAAGCTAAAGTGAAAAATTAGATAATGTTTGTAACTATCTGTGCTTTATACATTGCCATGGAGTATGGTATATTGTGGATTCTGGGCTAGACCATGAAGGCTACCAGGCTGACAACATTGGGAAGAAGGGAAGGTTGGAGAGAAAGGGACATGGGAAGTCCTAAAATTTGGGGATCTTTGGTTATTTGCTGGGGTTTGCATGAAGTAATGAGCACCGGTGCTTAGAGCACGAGCTTCAGGGAGTTACTAGCACTGAGCACCAGGTAGGTGCCCACAGCAGGAGCTCACGGAGGGTTTCCACCCTGACACAACTGAAGGACAATAATTTTCGTGCTCAGAATAGCTTTCCTTCTGCACTTAACAGGGGTCTTTTATGGAAGAACACTCTGAGGGAGAGGTGAAAGAGAACAGATTATATGCTGGATGTTTGGAAGAACTCCAGCCAACATCCCACCAAGCTTTATGAAGGTGCAATACCGCCATCCTCCATTCCAGCGGTAGAGTGTTACCTAAGGGGTGAGAGCGGCTTGAGCTACTATGCCAGGGGATTATCATCGCCAAGGGATTATCATCAGTGTCTTTATTTCATCATATCCCCAGGGATCCTGGGAAGGACATCATGGGCACCAGCCTTTGCCCAGGGCGCTAGGAAATGGCTTTGTGGGCGGCCTGGACACTGGACTCCCCGATGAGGAAAGTCAAGATCTCAGGGTGTGTTGTCAGTCTAGACAGCTCTGAAAGAGCGAGTGCAAGAAGACGCACATTCTGCTCAGCAAACCCTAGAATAATGAGATGAAGAGAAAAAAAAAAATGAGATGAAGGGGCGTGCCTATGCATTTGAAATAAATTTTTGAGTAAATAAAATGAGAGAGCAGTAAATTTGGGAAACTCCTGACTCCAAACAGCAGTATAGGAGGAAAGTAGATACAAGTCTATATTTATTTAGTGCAGACTATGTAATAAATGCTGGGAATAAAGTCAGTCCCTCCTCTCATGAGGCTTATTGTCTAAATGGGAAGATAAAGGTGAAATAATCCCCAGAGTAATTAGCTCTGTTGTGGGAAATTAGAAAACAAAATTAAAAGAACATGGTAATATGAAAAAAAGTCCTTTAAAAATGTAACAGCAGGGGAGAGCCCGGGTGGCTCAGCAGTTTAGCGCCGCCCTCAGGCCAGGATGTGATCCTGGAACCCTGGGATCCAGTCCCATGTCGGGCTCCCTGCATGGAGCCTGCTTCTCCCTCTGCCTGTGTCTCTGCCTCTCTCTCTCTCTCTGTTTCTCATGAATAAATAAATAAAAACTTAAAAAAAAAAAGTAACAATATTCTAGATGCATTAACATCGATTCAGAAGGTGCCTGGATGGCTCAGTGGGTTAAGCATCTGACTCTTGGTAATCGACTCAGTTGATGACCTCAGGGTCCTGTGATTGAGCCCCGCACGGGGCCCCACACTCCACAGGGGCCTGTTTGAGATTCTTTCTCTCGCTCTGCCTCTTCTCCTCCCCTGGCACACTCTCCCTCTCAAAAAAAAAAAAAAATGTTTAAAAACATTTTAAAAATTAGAGACAGAGAGCAGGTGTGAGCAGAGCAGCTGGGGGGGGCAAAGAGAACCTTAGGTAGGCCCCAGGCCCAGCTGAGAGCCTGACCTCCGGACCCGAGATAATGACCTGAGCTGAAATCAAGAGTCAGCCACGTAAACAACTGAGCCCCCAGGCACCCCTCCATATTAGAGATTTTAATGTCTCCAGTTTTCTCTCCCCATTTTTTTCCAGGTTTGCTAGAAGTCAGATGGGTATGAACTTTTCAGATTAAAAAAATATTTCAATATAGATCGATCACGTATTATGGCTCCTTCTTCCCTGAAAATGGTGATTATCAAGCAGGGAATTTAGGTCAAAGGAGTTAAAAAACATGCATTACATTCAGGAACAAAACTGTTTTTCCAATTTCAAGGTTTCGTCGTAAGCATTTAAATACAGTTAATGACAAGTCAACACCATCTGCAAAACCAAAGATGCTGCTTACTTGGCTAGGCGCAATCAATATTTGTTTACTGTTGTTAGCCTCTCTGCATGTACCCGGGTGCTTCATTTCTTACAAGAAATCTATGTCTGTAACGAAAAAAATGACTGTGAGATGGTTTTATTTAAATCAGCCTTTTCTAGTTATTGAACATTTCACATGAATAAATTCATCTTTATGCACATGATGGCCTATCTGAAATAGCTTCCCAATTCTTTAAAATGTCACAGGCACTTCATAGCATAAAAATACTAAAAGCGTTTTACTCTCACATGGTTTATTAGCAGAATAGGAAAATTAATCTTATCCTAACCAAAAGCAGAAATATAATTAGCTGAATCAAGGAAAGTGTGACATTTGCCCGTGAACTCTTTCTTCCAATAATATATCTATTTTGGGAAATCGTAAGACAGGAGTAAGACAAAAATATGAGAACATGTTAGGCATCTCTAACTAGTTATTGTCAAGTATTAGGAAATGAATGTGGTTCTTATCTGTGACTTTTTTCCTGGTCTCTATGAAGAGAAATAAATGAAATAAAAAGCTCAGTTATTAATAGCAACCGTCTGGGGGTGTCACTCATGGTGGGTAGTCAGGTGAGAGACTGAGTGTACCTGGTTCTCCCTCGGGCTCTCACACTGAGAATATTTACCGAGTTAATCAGGTTGGAGAGCCTGACTCTATTGAACACTGACCTGCTTTCAGACAGAGCTAAAGACATTCTCCACCATGGAGGGAGCTGTTGCACAAGATTTCATAAAATGTTGGGGGGACAGTGTTGAGCGTCTGACATTTGTCTTGTGTTCAGCTTCGTGTGTGTGCCTGGGTGCATGCAGAACATGGAAAATCTGGGTTCAAGGAAAAGGTACTGATGCTGTCTACAGTGCTTATTTCTGCGGACTCAGATGATCTTCAATATGTTCCTCATCATTTTCTGGATTTTTTTTTGCAGTCAGCATACCTTACTTCATAATTAGGGGAAGAAAAGAACTTTCCCCCAAAATGACTGAGCATTTCGTATGAGCACAGTACTGCACTAAGTAATTTGTGAAAATAAAAAGAACAGACTTCCTTCCATCTGAAGCCTTCAATATGATGTCAATCAAGTGATATCCTATGTGATAATCTTTTTATTGCCTGTTATGTGTCAGATAACTCAATTTCTTTTATGGACTCTATCTCCTTTAATGCAATCACACAGAAAATGTGTCCGTTCACTTGATGGTATATTATTCAGTAATTTCAAATGCTGTTGTTGAGGGACATAAGGATACAGATTTTCTAATAGTAAAACATAAACAGGCAGAAAAAAGGCATGCGTAAAGAGTACACAGGAGACAGTCTAGATTGTGATAATTCCTTCCTGCCATTAACTTTTAATGATTTTGATATATTTGACAGCCAAAGAACAATTTTGTCCTGACTTTGGGGGTACCGGTACGCAGGATGACAGACATTCTGTGAAAACAGAGGCCAGTGTGAGATGGGCAGCTGGAGGAGGGTCCAAGAAGCAGCCGCACGGGGCTCCCTGAGTACTTCAGAGGAAGGGGGACAGACGATGTTTGAGGAAGAGAAGGGGCTTGTGCAACAGCAGTTAGAACTGGGCCGCTTGTGAGACAGGGCAGCACCAGCTTGCTTATACGGTGGGTGCAGAGATCAAGTGAAATGGTCCACCCAGTGTCTTGTCTGGGAGGGAGACGCATAGGAAATATTAGCCATCGTGATGATGGTGACAGTGAGAAGAGGGAGGAGAGGGACTCAGGACAGAGTCCAAAACAGCAGGCAGCAAACCTGGTCAACAGTCTGCTTCCTTGGGCAGCCCCGGTGGCTCAGCGGTTGGGCACCGCCTTCAGTCCAGGGTGTGATCCTGGAGACCAGGGATGGAGTCCTGCGTCGGGCTCCCTGCGTGGAGCCTGCTTCTCCCTCTGCCTGTGTCTCTGCCTCTCTCTCTCTCTCTGTGTGTCTCTATGAATAAATAAAAAATCTTAAAAAAAAAAAAAAACAACAGTCAGCTTCCTTGAATGGAAATGAGAGTGCCGCGTAAGGCCTTCGGTGCTCTGCACATCGGAAACCAGGGGGGAGTGCCCTGAGCAAGAGCAGTAGCTGATGCGTAGGGGAAGTAAGGAGAGCAGCTTGGGACATTCAGGATTAACCATCTCTGTGGGGTATTTATCAAATAGTAGTAAATAGCTGTGAAACCTTGCCATTGGTAGTGACGTGGACGCAGCTGGAAAGGAGTATGCCAAGGGAGATAAGCCAGCCAGAGAGAGACAGATACCACATGATTTCACTCATACGTGGAGTTTAAGAAACAAAGCAAATGAACCTAGGGGGCAAAAGAGAGAGGCAAAGCAAGACGCAGACTCGCCTAGGAGAGCAAACTGATGGTCACCAGAGGGAGGGGGTGGGGGTTGGTCTGCTGTGATGAGCACTGCGGGTGTACGGATGTGCAGAGTTTTACTAGGCCCTACACCTGACGCTCATATTCCGTTGTATGTTAACTCACTGAAATTGGAATAAAATTGTTTTTTCAAAGATTTTATTTATTTATTCATGAGAGACACACAGAGAGGCAGAGAGAGAAGCAGACTCCGTGCAGGGAGCGGACGTGGGACTCGATCCCAGGTCTCCAGGCTCACGCCCTTGGCCAAGGCAGACGCTCAACCGCTGGGCCACTCAGGTGTCCCTAAAATTTTTTTAAAACATACAATGCTAGGAGAAAGAAGCCAGACACAAAAGATGACACGTGATCCCATGTTTGTAAATTCTTGAAAGGCAAATTCTAGAAAAAGCAAAACTACAAGGATAGAAAGCAGATCAGTGGTTGCCTGGGGGGTGGGAGGACAGGGGAACCGACTTTTTAAGAAGAAAAGTTCTGGGCAGCCCCGGTGGCTCGTTGGTTTGGCGCCTGCCTTTGGCCCAGGGCGCGATCCTGGAGTCCCGGGATCGAGTCCCACGTTGGGCTCCCTGCGTGGAGCCTGCTTCTCCTTCTGCCTGGGTCTCTGCCTCTCCCCCTCTCTCTCTCTCTCTCTATGTCTATCACGAATAAATAAATAAAATCTTTAAAAAAAAAAGTGCAGTTGGGAGGGAAGACAAGCCTTGCTGCTGGATTGGGCGTGGGCAGAGGGAGTCTGGAAGTGGAAATCCAGGAGGGCTTCTAGGGGGTGTGTGCGGGGTCAGCATGGACCGGGCCGGGTCAGCGAGACGAGCAGCGTGATGGAGGGTGTGTGCCGGGCTTCGAGGCCCCCAGCGGATGGGCGCGGAGGCCTCAGGAAGGCAGCAGGCCAGGGCGGCCTCCGCAGAGGGCGGCGAGGAGACCCGACCCGGGGGCCGCCCCGGGTGCTCACGGGAGCCTAAGGCCCTGGGCGGGGTGGGGTCACGGCGCGGCCCGACGTGCGCACACCGGAAGTGGCCGTCCCGGACGCGAGCGTAGCCGCCGAGGGCTCCCCGCGGGACGTCTCCTGGGCAGCCGGCGCTGCCCTCCGCAGGCCGAGGTGGGCGGGAGAGCCACAGACGCGTGTGTGGGTCCTGAGGGTGGACGCGACGTCGGCCTGGCGGTGGCGGTGGCGGTGGCGGCGTCGCGGGAGGCGTTC
The DNA here is from genome assembly GCF_053574225.1 of Canis aureus. Taxonomy (NCBI): domain Eukaryota; kingdom Metazoa; phylum Chordata; class Mammalia; order Carnivora; family Canidae; genus Canis; species Canis aureus. The sequence continues at coordinate 38,452,792 of NC_135637.1, forward strand.
GCTGGGGGAGGGGCGGCTGACCTCCGGGGCCGCCGCCTCAGCGCCTCACGGGCCGCCTCACGGGCCCCCTCACGGAGCAGTGACGCGCCCACGGCCGCCCTGCCCCTGCCCCGGCCCAGCTCGGGTCGCCGCTCACCTGCTTCCGCTCTCGCCGCGGCGTCCGCTCCCCAGCGCTCCACGTGCGTGCGGCCCGCGCGGCGACCCCGGGGCCTCCTCCGCGCCGCCCCCCCTCACCGGCCGCCCGCGGAGCCCGCGCCGCGCCCGAGGACGGCCGAGCGGATCACGTGGTCGCCCTGGCCGTCGGGGCGGGAGGCCCCGTGCGCCTCCTCGCCGAGGGGCCCCGCCCCCGCGCAGCCGCTGCTCCGGGAGCCCCCTGAGCGCCTTGCGGTGCGGCTCGCCGGCTGTGCGGCTGCTTAGGAAGAAACATTTGCGCAGATCCGCCTGTTCTTTTTTTTTTTTTTTTTCTGTTCTTTTTATTATTATTATTTTTATTCATGAGAGACACAGGCAGAGCAGGGAGCCCGACGCGGGACTCGATTCCGGGCCCCGGGGTCTCGCCCTGGGCGGAAGGCAGCGCTAACCACCGAGCCACCGGGGCTGCCCTCCTCTGCCTATTTTTAAATTTGATCGCTTGTTTGCTTTTTTTCTGTTTCTTTTATTTATTTATTTCTCTCTCTCTTTTTTTTTTTTGCCATCGAGTTGTATGGGGTCTTTATATATTTTATAAATGATCCTCCCCCCTTTATCGGACGCACGGCCTGCAAATATTTTTCTCCCATTTGGTAGGTTGCCTTCTCATCTTCTTCTTTTTTTTTTAATTTAATTTATTTATTTATGATAGTCACAGAGAGAGAGAGAGAGGCAGAGACACAGGCAGAGGGAGAAGCAGGCTCCATGCACCGGGAGCCCGACGCGGGATTCGATCCCGGGTCTCCAGGATCGCGCCCTGGGTCAAAGGCAGGTGCCAAACCGCTGCGCCACCCAGGGATCCCCCCATCTCTTGCTTCTGTTGCCTTGGCTTTTGGTGTCAGATTCAAAAAGTCGTTTCCAAGATTGAGGTTGTGTTGTGCCCAAGATTGGGAATCCGAGAAAGCACCGAGGAGCCGACACCGATGCAAGTACATGAGGGTTTATTTACAAGCTCGAGCTTGGGTCCAAGTATACCCGACGCAGCAGGGCAGGGACTTGGACCCTCTGTTATAGGGGCCAGTGGCCAAGGAGATCGTGACATACGCAGAGAGTTGCACAGTCATGTTGGTCCACACGCAGGTGGCCGATTGAATTACCATTCACCCTATAGTGACCATTTGAACCAGCCTATTATTCTGGTTAGAATTGGCGCGCAGGTTTGGCGGCAAAAGAGGGGTTTTCATTCCTTGGCGGTTAAAGGTCAGAGGTCCCGCATTCCTATGTGTGCTGGTTTCTGATAAGGGTGTGCTTAATAGCTAAACTAGGGTGAGGGAGTGCCTTGAACAATAGGCAGGTCGTGTGTTGGGGGGGGTTTACATGAGATGGGTGTAGCACAAAATGGAGTTAGTCCTGCTCTGCTTGTCCAGGGGTAGGGGATTTTTGTTAGATTTCCTGGGTCGCACAGTTGGTGTCACCACCCATGTTTTCCTCTCGGAGTTTCCCGGTTTCAGGCCTCAGGCTCAAATCTTTAATCCAGTCTGAGTGTACCTCGTGGGTGGTGTAAGACACAGGCTCAGTTTCACCCTTCTGCGTGTGGCTGCCCACTTTTCCCAACACCGTTTGTTGAAGAGACTGTCGGCTCCCCATCGTTTGTCCTTGGCTACTTGGTTGTGAATTAATTGACCATATGAGCGTGGCTTTGTTTCCAGGCTCTCTATTCTGTTCCATCGGTCTCTGTGTCTGGTTTTATGCCAACACCACGCTGTTCTGGTGACTAGAGCTTGGAGATACAGTTTGAAATCAAGAAGTGTGATTTCTCCAGCTTTCCTTCTTTCCCAAGATTGCCATGGCTACTGGGGGCCTTTTGTGGTTCCAGACAAATGTTGGGACTGTTTGTTCTCTCTCTGTGAAACATGCCATGGAAATTTTGATAGGGATTGCATGCAATGTACAGATGGCTTTGGGTAGTATAGACATTGTAACAAAACTGATTCTTCCAATCCATGAGCATGGACTGTCTTCCCGTTTATTTGTGTAGTATAACTTTTAAATTTAATTACCTTTTTTAAATTGGTGTTCAATTTGTCAACATATAGAATAACACCCAGTGCTCATCCCATCAAGTTAACTTTAACTAATTACTAATTAATCTTTAATGACCCTGTTTCCAAATAAGATCACATCCTGAAATATCAGGGGTTAGGACTTGAACATCTCTCTCTCTCTCTTTTTTTTTTTTTTTCCTTTGGTGGAAGGTACATAATTCAACCCAAATAGGGGCTGTGCAGATAGAGTATAAAATCTTAAGTATCCCTCTTGAAATCTTTAATGCACAGTCCCCACTTTTTTCAATCCTAACATTCCAAGAAAAATTTCCTGATAGCAAAGTTCTTTCCTCAGGCTTTCTCAGTACCAGATGTTAAGTCCTCTAGAGAATCTGCAAATGGCAGAGGAAGAATGCAGAGAGAACACAGTTCTCAAGTGCAGCTAGCTTCTACTCCAAAATAAAGCAACGTCAGAATTTTTTTCAAGCTCTGTAATTTCAAAATGTCAACAAACACTGTTCAAAGTGTTGGAATCTGTTTCCCCCTTTTTTTTTTTTTTCATTCTGGAAGTTGAGCTATAAAATCAAATACTAATTACATAAAACATTATACTCTGTTAATAAATAAATTAATCTCTGTTTTGTGAGCAGTTTTGTGACCTCATATAAATGCAAAGGCAATATTAACTTAAGTGGCATTTCAAATGAACACAGAAAAGATGGGTTACTTAATAAATGAACAGGGATATTTGGCTAACCATTTGAGACAAAATAAAGTTAGAGGCCTACTTCATAAATTAAACTTACATATAATTGAATTACAGATCAATTTTTAAACTTAGATAAAATCAATCATAAAATGAGAAAATGTAAGTGAATATTTTTATTTTTTTCACATTTGTTACAAAAAATATATAGACAAGTAGAGAGGCTAGCATCATAAACACTTCACGATCACCTTTAAAAAATAACAGTAACCATTTTGGCATATTTAGTTTGTAAATTTAGAGTATTTTAAAACACATTATGGACATCATGACATTTTACCCCTAAATACTTCAGTAGCCATCCCTGAAAAATCAAAATATTTCCTAAAATTCACAACTTAATGATCACACTTTACAAAACTAACAGTTATTCCTTAATAATGTTTCATTTTCAAATAATATTCAACTTTCCTCAGTTGTCCCAAACAAGTCCTTTAGAGCTGGTCTATTCATATATTTTAAAAGATTTTATTTATTTATTTATTTATTTTTTATTTATTTGAGAAAGAGAGAGAGCACAAGCAGGGGGAGAGGCAGAGGGAGTGGGAGAAGCAGACGCCCCACTGAGCAGGGAATCCACCATGGGGCTCTGAGATCATGACCTGAACTGAAGGCAGACACCCAACTGACTGAGCCATCCAGGCACCACAGAGCTGGTCTAATCAAACCAGGAAATGTGCGTGTTCATACATCACAAGTCCAATTTTCAACATAAATGTATTTGTGGATATCTTTGTAAATTTTAAGATTATGTTTATAACTTATAGGGCAGCCTGGGTGGCTCAGTGGGTTAGCGCCGCCTTCAGCCCAGGGCATGATCCTGGAGACCTGGGAGCAAGTCCCACGTCGGGCTCCCTGCATGGAGCCTGCTTCTCCCTCTGCCTGTGTCTCTGCTTCCCTCTCTCTCCCTCTGTGTGTCTCATGAATAAATAAATAAAATTAAAAAAAAAACTTACAATTATACTTAAAATGAGCCAAAGAGAGAAATTTACTTCATCATATTTCAGGCATTCTGAGATTGGTTTTATCAAAATATCCCTTAGCATTTATTTTTTATTACTTTTCATTTTTCATTGCTCAGATGCACTTGAATAAAATGAGAAAATCAGAACTAATTTGGTTTGGAGGATTTGATTTCAGAAACTCCCTTTTTCTTCACATTTTTTTTTTAGTATTCAGTTTATTTGAGAAAATATAAGTGGATATTGACTGTATTTTGGGATTGGGAAGTTATACTAATTACAATTGCAAAAGATATAATCTATAAAAAGAGATATGAGTCAGTTTAAATACATAAAATCTAAAACTTATTTGTATATATATATACATACGTAAAAAGAATAACAACATGAGGAAAAAAGGTGTACTGTATATAACAGATGTTTATATTTTTCATATAAAAACAAATTGCTAACATATTCATTCTTCAATAGAAAAGACAGCAGAATTTTATTTTATTTCAAGATTTTGTTTAAATTTAACATTTACTGTAATATTAGTTTCAGAAATAGAATTTAGTGATTCATCACTTGTATATAACACCCAGTGCTCCTCACAACAGGTGCCCTCCTTCATGCCCATCACTCAGTTACCCCACCCCACCACCAACCTCCCCTCCAGCACCCCTCAGTTTGGTTCCTAGAGTTAAGAGCCTCTCGGTTTGAGACAGCAGAATTTTGAAAGGCAATCCACAGGAGAAATACAGCAATTAAACATATGAAAAGATGCTTGTTTTCATTTAAAAGAAAAACCAGTTAAATAGGATCCCTAAAGCCTCATCAGTTCTAACACACTATGATTCTGAATATAGAAGATTCAGTTGGCACATTTTTTGCATATATTTGCCCTTGAATTCACCTTCCAGCACAAAACATTTTAATCTCTAATACAAAGTCACTTATATCTCATTTATCATATCGCTGATAAAAAAAATCTGGATCTTTAAAAAACCAACTTTATTAGGATCTTTTGGTTGCATAAGCTGGAATCCCAACTCAAACTTGCTTAAGAAAAAAAAAATCAGCAGATGTCTACCACCTCCACACATTCCTACATCCTCAGTCTCCCTGTGTTTTGAAAATTCAAATGAGCTTTCTTCAAAATATAAGGGCAAATTGACCTAATTCTTCTCTCCTGCTGAATGGAGGAGAGTTAACTTCTCACACTCACAAGTCGAAAAGCTCTTAAGTAGAAATGACCTGAGAGCCTGCCATGGCCTCCAGGGACTTACATTTCTGGAAATTTCTAGAAGAAAATCCCATTCCTGGCTAAGCCTCCAGTTGCATCTCTCCAGAGCACCTTAAGAATAGCAACTGCACGTCTAGAATGGCTTGTTTGTCAAGCCTCCAGGTGGTAGGGCGGTGTGGTGGTTATATTTTTGTTTGCCCAGCCCTCTCTTCCTCCTCCTCTTGGATCCCTTGGGCAACCACCCTCTCTCTCTGTGGTCCAGGCAGGCCTGTCAGTCACAGCATGTTCCCTGACCCCCCAACCCCAGCCCTACTTCCCACAAGGGGTTGTGACCCAGGCTGATCCATCACAGTATTCCTAAGGTTGGATTAATAGATGTCAGGGGAGATGTGCTCTTCCCCGTAAAGGAGGTTAACTTGGGATGAGAAGTTAGCTGCTGGTGGCCAAAGAAAGCCATTTGCCCCAGGAGAAGATAAAGCATAAAAGAGAGCTGGAGGTGATACAGGGGACAGAGAAGAGGTGGCATCAGATGAGCGCATGTAAACAAGAGTCCTGAAGCCATCCTACCCCTACCCTTCCCATATATGTGAGCCAGTAAGTTACATATGTTGCTAATTAGCTTGAGTTGGGTTTCTGTCCTTTAAAACCAAACAGCCCTAACTTATGGTACTTCTTGTTTGCAGGGCAGCTCCCATGGACCTGAGTTGTTCAACCAGTCTTCCTCTTATCTTCTGAGCTACTGTCCTCTACTCTCTTGGGCGTGTGACTCTGTGTGTGTGTATGTGTGTGGGGGGAGGTGCTTAAGGGTTATCAAATGGCTTCCATAACAACAAAGAACCTGGTGGGTCATGTTTTTGTTTTTGTTTTTGTTTTTTCCAAAAACTCGTTTTTCACTTCCAAGGATGTGGGATATATTTTAAACACACATGCACACACACACACACACACACACACACACACATATCATTTCCATTGGGCCCACTGATCCACGGGTTCACCCCAACACTGAACATTCCTTTCCGTTCTGGTGGTCAATACAGGCATTGCCCCAAACCTAACAGTTTGAGAAAACAAACATCATCTCCTAGTTTCCATGGTCAGGAGTCCAGGAGCCCCCTAGCCGGGTGGTTCTGCCTCAGACTCACGAGGCTGCAGTCACGGTGTCAACCACGACTGTCGTCATCTGCAGGCTTCACTCCAGGGAAGGATTTCCTTCCGAAGCTTGTTCCCATGGCTGTTGGCATGTCTGACTTCCCCAGGGAATCTGAGTTCTTTCGAAAGTACCGTGATCCTGTGCCAAAGGCTAGCCTGACAATCCTAGGATGGGAAGGAGGGTACGTGAGGGAAGGCAGGAAGAGTAGGGGGGAAGGTATTCCAGGCAAAGGAGAAGCACCCCATCAGGCTCCTGTGCCACTACCTGCCTAGAGCTATCTCTAATAGTTTCAAATACGAAAGTGGCCACAAACCCTAACTTTTTCAAATGGGAATCAGGCAGGTCCTGGGAATACAGTTCAGCGGGTCAGAATTCAACCTCAGCCATGAGATTATAGTAGGTGGGAAAACACACAAACATGTGGATTGCTTGAGTTGCAAACCAAACTCATCGGGCCAGCGGTATAAACAAGAAGGTTCGGGGGCTTTTCAATTCCAGAAAAAGCACAGTTCCAGAGGATTGGAAGAGCTAACCTCAGCTCAGCTGCCCACTCCCTTGGTCACCTATGCTCACAGCACCCCTCGGACTCTGGGTGGGCAGAGTCTTGTCCCATCTTCATCCGGGTCCTCCATTCTTTATCCCAAACTGATAGAGCTCTTCTCTGCATTCCTTAAGCAGTATTTAATGTGCATCACGCATTGGGCGCTTAATCAAATATGTTCCGATTAATAATTCTATGTTTCAACAGTTTTAAAGATCACAACGATTAGTTTTTCGTGTGGGAATGCCATTTACAGGCAGTTCCCTGGGTTTAGATGCTTTGAATCCTTCACTTTACGCTAGACCAGTGCTTCCCAACCTTGGCTACCCATTAGCATCACCTAGAAATGTCTTCCCATTCCAGGATTCGACACAGGAATTAAAAGAGAATACTGAACGACTAAGAGTTACTAACTTTTGCTAAATAAAATTTCCTTGGCAGGAAGCCTAGATGGAGAACCATCACTTGAGAATCTTTTAACTCCAAGCATGTGCTGTATACCAAGGGCATCCTTATAACCTGTGAGCTTGTTGGAAATGCAGAATTTCAGGCCCCTGCATCAGAATCTGCATTTTAACAAGGTTCCAACCAGTGATTCACATGCCCGCTAAAGGTTTGGTTTTGTTTTGTGTCCATTTGTTTTATTATGAAATATTCACACGTATAGAAAAGCTTATACGTGTGAATAAACGTCCAGGTGCCTGACATTTTGCCCCGTGTCTTTAGGTGAAGACTACAATGAAAAGAGATGAAACAATCGAGACCCCCGCTCCTGTGTGGTCTTTCTAGTGTCTCTTCATCTGCTTTCCTTCCCGTAAGTGGGGGGGACTGTTCTGAAACCCCCCATCCAGGTTTTTATATCTTCATTGTCTCTTTTCCAGTGGCTCTGTGCTTCTGAACGTTACATCTGCGTTCTCTATAATTACTAATTTGTGTGTTTTTGAACATTCTGTGTTGGGACTATCTATTCTGACAGATGTAGTTCAAACTCATTTATTCAGCTGTAGTGTCATATTCCGTTTGTGAATATACCACACGTTATATAATTTGTCAGGTGTTTAAAATTAATAATCCCCAAATTCAATAGTTTTCCATTTTCACCATTACTGTATTGAAATAAACATGTTTTTCTGAAACAAACATTTTATCCTGGCTTCCCGGTGGACTTGTGAAAGTGTCTATACAGGGCGTTTACCCACAAGTAGATTTCAGCTGGAGCAATTTTGGTAAACTCTACCCCAAAACTGTTGTGCAAATAAAGCCACCAAATCCCAACATCCTGACCAATACTTAAGATTGCCCGCATTTTTTTATTTATTTATTTATTTATTTATTTATTTATTTATTTATTTATTTATTTATTCATGAGAGACACACAGAGAGAGAGGCAGAGACAGAGGCAGAGGGAGAAGCAGGCTCCATGTGGGGAGCCCGATGTGGGACTCGATCCCAGGACCCGGGGATCATACCCTGAGCCGAAGGCAGACGCTCAACCCCTGAGCCACCAGGTGTCATCCCCCACCACACATTTTTTTTTCTGATCTAAAATAAGTGACATATTCATTCACAATTCCCTGACTATAAGTAAGATTGATAACCATTTGTTGGTTTAGTGGTCCTTTAGTTTTGCTTTTCTGCCAAATAATCAAATTTCTTGTCCATTTTTTAGCATATAAGTATTTTAAAGCTAAAAATATTTTCATCTAAGCAGTGATTTTCTGTATTCTACAAGTTTTAATATGTTGTGTCTTCATTTCTATGCAGTTTAAAAGAATGTCTAATAAGGGCGCCTGCCTGGTTCAGTCAGTGGAGCATGTAACTCTTGGTCTCGGGGTTGTGAGTTCAAGCCCCACATTAGGCAAAGAGTTTACTTAAAATATATATTTAAAAAGAATGTCTAATATTTTTTAAGACTTATTTTCCTTAAGGTACAGAACTTGATGTATGATATACATACCCATTGTGAAATAATCACCACCATCAAGCTAATGAACATATACATTGCATCATATATTTTATTTCTGTGTGTTTGTGTGTGTGTGTGTGTGTGTGGTAAGAAAATTCAAGTGTACAACACTGTTGTTAACTGTATTCATATTGCTGTGCATTAGAACTCCAGAATTTGCGGCACCTGGGGGGCTCAGTGGTTGAGCATCTGCCTTTGGCTCAGGGTATGACCCCCAGGGTCCTAGGATCAAGTCTCACATCGGGCTCCCCTCAGGGAGCCTGCTTCTCCCTCTGCCTGTGTCTCTGCCTCTCTCTGTGTCTCTCATGAATAAATAAATAAAATCTTTTTTAAAACTCCAGAATTTATTCATCTTGCAGAACTAAAACTTTGTGCTCCTTGACCAAATCTTCCCATTTCCCCCTCCACCCACTCCCTGGCAACCAGCATTCCACTTTCTGCTTCTGAGAGTTTGAGTATTTTTGATTCCACATATAAGTGAATCACGCAGCATTTGTCTTTCTGTGTCTGGCTTATTTCACTTCGCATGATGTCCTCCAGTTTCACCCATGTTGTCCTGAATGGCAAGATCTCCTTTTTGAAGGCTGAGTAATGTTCCAGTGTCGATACATACCAGTCTCTTCATCCATTCATCTGCTGATGGACATTACTGTTGTTCCATTTTTTGACTATCGGGAATAATGCTGCAGTAAACACAGGAGTGCAGACATGCCTTTCAGATACAAATTTAATTTCCTTTACATATATATACCCAAAAGTGAGATTGCTCAGTCAAATGGCAGTTCTATTTTTAATTTTTTTTCTTAAAGATTTTATTTATTTATTCATTCATAGAGATGCAGAGAGAGAGTAGCAGAGACCCAGGCAGAGGGAGAAGCAGGCTCCATGCAGAGAGCCCGACGTGGGACTCGATCCAGGGTCCCCAGGATCACGCCCTGGGCTGCAGGCGGCGCTAAACCGCTGCGCCACCGGGGCTGCCCTATTTTTTATTTTTTTGAGGAAACTCCATACTGATTTCCATAATATCTGTATCAATTTAAAAACTGCATGAGGGCTCCCTTTTCTCCACACCCTTGCTAACATTTACCTTTACTTTTTTGATGACAGACATTCTAACAGGTGTAAGGTGGTATCTCATTGTGGTTTAGATTTGCATTTCCCTGATGATGAGTGTTATCGAGCACCTTCTCATATACTTATAGGTCGTTTGTATATCTTCTTTGAAAAAAAATGTCATGATAATAATAACAAAGGATTGTTTTTTAATTGATAAAATAAGTGGCTAAATAGACTTTTTTTTTCAAAGAAGATATACAAATGACCAATAAGTGTATGAGAAAGCTCCATGCCCAGCAGAGTTGATGCAGAGCTCGATCTCACAACCCTGACATCATGACCTGAGCAGAAATCAGGAGTCTGACACTTAACCTACTGAGCACCCAGGTGACCCAGCTGTGGGCTTTCCACAGATGTTCTTTATAGTGTTGAGGTACCTATTTTGCACCCATTTTGGTAAAACTCTTACTCATGAATTGATGTTGAACTTTGTCAAATGCTTTTTCTGCATCTGTTGTGATGATCATATGAGTTTTTACTTTCATTTTGTTAATGTGCTGTATCGTGTTGATTAATTTCCATTTGTTGAACCATCCCTTGCATCCCAGGGATAAATCCCATGTGGTCATGGCATATGACCCTTTTAGTATGCTGTTGAGTTTGATTTGCTAGAATTTTGTGGAAGATTTCACATTTATGCTCATCAGGGATATTTACCTATCATTTTCTTTGCTTGGGTTGGCTTTGTTTTGTTTGGGTATTTGGATGATGCTGGGCTCATAAAATGTGTTTGGAAATGTTCCCTCTTTTTCCAGTTTTTGGAAAATTTTTGGAAGGATTGATATTAATTCTTCTTTGAATGTTTGATAGAATTCACATGTGAAGCCCCATCTGATTTAGGCCTAGTCTTTATTGGGAGGTTTTTTATTTTTAATGTCCTTATTTGTTATTGGTCTACTCAGGCTTTCTATTTCTTCTTGATGCAGTTTCAGTAGGTTGCATGTTTCTAGGAATTTATCCATTTCTTTCATGTCATCCAATCTGTGGGCATGTAATTGTTCATAATAATTCTTTATGATCCTTTTTATTTCTGAGACATCCGTTGTAATGTCTCACCTTTCATTTGTGATTTTGAGTCTCCTTTCTTTACTTAGTCTAGTTAAGGGTTTGTCAATTTTGTTTATCTTTTCAAAAAACCAACTCTTAGTTTATGTGGATTTTTTTCTATTGTTTTTCAATTCTCTAATTTGTTTCTATCTAATATATATTATTTCCTTCTTTCTGCTAAGTTTGGACTTTGTTTTTCTCTTTCTGATTCGTTGAGTTATAAAGTTAGGTTATTCATTTGTAAACTTTCTTTTTTTAAAGGATTTTATTGTATTTATTCATGAGAGACACAGAGATAGAGAAAGGAAGAAATATAGGCAGAGGGAGAAGCAGGCTCCATGCGGGAAGCCCGATGTGGGACTCAATCTTGGGACTCCAGGATCATGTCCTGAGCCAAAGGCAGATGCTCAACCACTGAGTCACCCAGGCGTCCCAACTTTCTATTTTTAAATGTAGGTGCTTATCCCTATATATGTCCCTCTTTTTACTGCCTGTGCTGCAACTCGTAAATTTTGATATGTTGTGTTTTCATTTTCATCTCAAGACATCTTTTAAATTACTTTTGATTCTCTCTGATTTTATCCAATTTATAATTGATCCAATTATAAATATATACACACCCAACATCAAAGCATCTAAATGTATAAAGCAAACATTGACAGATCTGAAAGGAAGTTGACAGTAATATAGTAAGAATTCCCTTCAGTCAGTAGAGCATGTGACTCTTGATCGTGGATTCATTTCCCTCCCAAACTTTGAAAAAAATTCATCCATTATTTCTTTAAATAACTTTTTTCTCCTTTCTCCATCTCTCTTCAACTGCTGGGACTGCCATAAAAAAATATGTCTATTCATTTGATGATGTCTCATAAATCTGATAAGCTTTTCTCCTCTCATTATTTTTTCTTTATCCTCCTCTTATTGGATAACTTCAAATGATCTGTCTTTGGAGCATCTGGGTGGCTCAGTGGTTGAGCATGGCTCAGGGCACCCCAGGGTCCTGGGATCGAGTTCCATGTTGGGCTCTTTACAGGGAGCCTGCTTCTCCCTCTGCCTGAGTCTCTGCCTCTCTCTCTCTCTCTCTCTCTCTCTCTCTGTCTCTCATGAATAAATAAATAAAATCTTAAAAAAAAACTCAAATGATCTGTCTCTGAATTTGTAGATTCTTTCTTCTCCTTGACCAAGTCTGTTATTGAAGTTTTGTATTGCATTTTTCATTTTATTCACTATATTCTTCATATCCAGAATTCCCATTTGGTTCTATTTTACATTTTCTATCTCTTTTTCGAACTACTCATTTTGTTCATGTATGGTTTTTCTGATCTTTTTGAGTAGTCTGTATTTTCCTGTGGCTTGCTTAACTTCTTTACAACAATTGCTCTGGAGTATTTGTGGATATCCATTTCTTTGGGGTTGGTTACTAGAACTGTATTGTGTTCCTTTTGGTTTTTATTTCCTTGATTTTTCATGTTCTTTGTAGCCTTGCATCGATGTCTGACATTTGAGGGAGCAGTCACATCTTCTAGATTTTCTGGACTAATTTCAGTGGGGAAAAACTTCTTTACCTTTGCATGGGTGTGGGGATGCCAGCTAGGTAGGGTGTGGCAGCTTGCTTCAGGGGGCACAGTGGCAGAGACTCTGAGATGCTGTGTCAGCGGAAGTCGACATCAGCACAGAGTGTGGGGACCTCAGTGGCGAAGGCTGTAAGTGTCCACAGCAATGGTATGCATTGGCTTTAGGGATCCTCCAGCTCCACTTTTCCCCTACAGGAGGTTGTGACCAAGGATATTCTTGATTCTGAGAGGTGCTGGGCTGGGGCAATGGGGTGACAGAGGTAAAATGCCTTCTACATGTTTCTATGTGGCCATCCTTAGTTTTTGTGCTCCATTGAGTTGCTGCTGCTTCTTAATTGTACTCCAGAACTCTCCTGGAGCTTTAGTCATTGGTGGATAGTTCTTAAATCCCTGTTTTTGTGGGGTGGCCAGGGTTGGGACCTCCTAATCTGCCATCTTGCCCATGTCACTTCCCATTAAAGTTTGAGAAGTACTAATATAGGGCTTCCCATTACCTCTGTCTGACCACTTTGCACATTCCTAAGCTTTCTAGCTAGTGGCAGCTAAGGGTATAGGCAGATTACAACTTCAACCAGAATCAATGGAATATAGTCACACATTCATTCTACAAATATCTTTTCAGCTGTGGGAATATTGTCTATGGTTGTGCATACCATGTACCGCAAAGACTGTCACATCTAAGAAATGCCATTCACGTTGTACATTTATATTTTTATTGCTACAATTTTCTAGCAGATGGCAGTACAGTGTCTTGTTCTAACAAAAGCAATATGTATAACAAAGTTCAGCCAGATGGAAGTAAAGTACCTTGAGGAAGGGGTACCATTTTCTATTCAAGTGTGCCCTGTGGGCTAGATGTCCTTTAAGTGAGAGCAAGGACCTGAGGACACAGCAGCAAATCAGAGATGCCAACTTATTAAATAAATACTTGTCATTGAATATATTTTTTTGAATATAATTTTTGTTAGTTTTTGTGCTAAGTTATGCTGCAGTAGGTTTTTAAAATTTAATGTACATGGCATATTCCCATTGCGTAGGTCGTTGCCTATGACTTTACTGTTTAATTTTATTACATCTGGTCTTTTTCCCTTCATCTTGGAGCATAATCCCTAATTACAGTACTATTCTATGGGGAAAATTCTAGCTACTTCCAAGTTTTATACTTTATGGCATCATTGACAAGTATTCTTTGTAGCAAGGTGAAAGGAAAGCTCTCTATACTTTTCTGAATAATTCAAAATTCCTATCAGCAAGTGCCTTGGATATGGACAATATAAGCTCAGTCAGTATTTGTTTTTGTATTTTCAAGTTTTGAAATACATCTCTTTTGAAGCTCTTGGACCCTAATGGAATTCTCCAACACAGTTGCAAGTTGTGGTGCAGAGTAGCAAAGATTTATGAGTAGGGATGCAACATAATTTATGAGAGCTAAAAATAGGAAGCATTTTAGATTTCAAACAAAAGGTGAACAAGCAAATAAATCACTATATATTCAAGCAACTAAATATTACACAGGTATTAAAACCATGAATCTAAAAAGTAATATCATAAGCAATATGCTCACTTAAAATGTTAAGTAAAAAAGTTTATAAAGTAGAAAAAAATCATATATACAGTGCAGTCTGAATGTCCCCTCACTCCTTGTTATTTTGAGCTGTGAACTAGTATCATAGACATGACCCAGAGCTAATTAGAAAATCAGACTTGTGGATTCCACTTCAAAGCCATCGAGTCAGAATCTTCAAGTGATTCTTAGGCATTTCAGAGTCTTAGAATCATGGTCCAGGTCTTATTAACTTGGGGAACAACATCAGGCCATCTAAAATAGGTACAAAGTTCACTAGGTCATTGGCATCCACCCACCTAACACAAGACCATAGCCCTCCTCTGAACACAAACCCGGTGTCTCCACAGGGGTATCCACAAGTGTAGACTCAGGCACTGGGGTGGTAGCTTTACTTCTAACTCAGCATCCGCCCAAAATGGTCTTTGATAATGATTATTTTAAAATTATGTCAAAGAAAGTGGGGAGGAATGTATCTTCTTACCTTCGCAATTTCTCGTTGAATAGGCTTTTAGTGTAATTTCTGCCTGTTTGTTTTCCTTTGTGCATCTTCCTATCATTCACATGCCTCCTCTCTTACCTAAGAATCCTGAGAAGAGGGAAGGAGGAGACCCAGCATTCCAAAGTTAGGAGAAATGATTGCGCCCTCGTGTGTAATGATGGATACCACCCCAGAAAGCCACACGCATGCTCTCTTACCTCCTCACCATGGGATGTGGACATCACTATCCCAGTGACCATCTTGCTACACGTCCAACCTTGCTGATGTGGCTCACCCCGTGGTCCACTGACCACTACCCTTATGGTTAGACCAGTCTACCCTGGATCTTGGCTATGACTCTCACTATTGTAGATTGCTCTGTGGGGCTCTCCTAGGTCACTATCCATATCGTGGTTCTTTTTTTTTTTTTTTCTATTTTTTAAAAGATTTTTAATTATTTATTTGAGGGAGTGTGAGTTGAGGTGGGGAGCAGAGGGATAAGGGTAAGCTGACTCCCCACTGAGCACAGAGCCAGACAGGGGGCTCGATCCCATGACCCTGAGATCATGACCTGAGCAGAAATCAAGCATTTCTGAGCCAACCAGGTGCCCCCTACATTGTGGTTCTTAAGTCAAGTGCCTCCGCCCACCTAATTGCTGGTGTCCTTAGGTAGTCCAGTGCAAAGCTCTGGCCACTACTAGAAGAACCTTTGGACATTTCTGTCCTCCAGGCTGGCATCACCTGTCGTATCCACATTACAGACACCACATGTCTGCCTAGAAGGGCAGCTAGGGAGAGGACTTAAGCAGACATTGGACAAAGGCAGAAGGGTGTGGGAGCAGAGATCCCTCCCCTGAGAGTTTCACAGGAAATGGCCCATCCTGGTTACATGCAAGCTTAGAGTGTATAGTAGAATAGAAAAGCAGAGTAATAGAAGTCAGAAAACCTAGTGTCTTGTCCTAGTTCCCTGTATGATCTTGGGAAAGTTACTCTCAGACTTTTTCAATTTCACCTTTCATAAAATGAGGGTAAAAATATTTGTAGATTTGAATCTCCAAGTTCTGATTAAGTTCAATGAGTTAGTATTTGGAAAGAGCTTTGAAACATGTAAGATGTAGCACTATATAAATAATATCCAGCATCATGGCAAGAGAAAAGGTGATCTGTGCCCAAAATTGGCCTCAGCAAGTGTCACACTTGGCCATCTGGTAGGATTTAGGAGTAATTATCGTGTATTACAAGGTCAGGAGAGAACCTGAAAACAAACACCACGTTAGAAAACAGTACACAGCTGCTGCCTTATAGGAGAAATGAATGGCATCCAGAGAGAATAAAATGTTCAATACAGGGGAAAAGGCATCCTGTCCTAAAAACATACCGGTAACAGAATATCTACATTTTATTTTCTCAAACATCTAGGCATTTGTTCAGATCCTGAATACATGAGGTTTTCGCATTTCATAACGTACCCTTCAGTCTACATAGATTTGTGGCAAAATAAGCACCATGCTTATAATATAATGGCTTTGTCAAGTTGGTTAAATTAGCCGAAGGCCTTGTTCAGCTCATCGTTAAAATTCATTTCCCAACATCCTTTAGCTTTATTGACTCTTTCATCGGTTCCTCCTCAGTTCTGTCATCATTTCTTTCCTTGGATCTCTTTCAATTTCCTATCTACAGTGTTCCAAAATAATTATTATAAAAGTTGGAGAGAGTTGATGAACCTTTTTTATTGGAGAGAGATGAACCTTCCAGACTCCTTCCCAGCTCATCATCGCAAGCCCCCAGAGTACAGAGTGGAAGTTTATAACTTGCGGGAGCCTTGGTGCTTAAGCATGCAGAGCAGATGTCTCATTTCACACGTTTTCCCCATTTATTATACATGCTATCTCTGCCTGTGGGAGCGGAGCGCTGCTTTGGGGGGTGGGCCTTCCCTCGGCCCGGCAGGCCGATGCGCGCAAGTGGGCTGTTGAGTCGGCTTCTCTTTACCCCGGGAGAGGAGGTTTTCGATTGCTGTTTTCATACAAGCCCATCAGAGGGAAGGAGTCACACTTCCACACTCCTGCCTCCGCTTTCCCTACCTGGAGTGCGTAGACGTGGACGCACCCGTCTTGCCAGGCACAGCTTAATTCCCGAAGCCTATGAGGCTGATACCGCCACTGGGAGCGATGGGGCCCTCTGTCTCCAAAGGGCTGAGGGGATCTGTCGGTGTTACCGCTTTTTGATGCCACGGTTAGCAGCGCGGGAGAGAGAAAGGCGCTTCTGGCCGGGGCAGTGGCTGCCTTCGTGTCTCCCCTCGTAGCGTGCGCTCCGGCCGGCACACGCCGTTCTCGCCCTGCGACGTCTCACAGCGCCTAGGACGGTGCCTTGCACACGACTCGTGTTTCGGAAGGACTGCTTTGGGGCACCTGGTTGGCTCCGTCGGTCAAGGCTCTGCCTTGGGCTCAGGTCACGATCTCAGAGTCCTGGGATCGAGCCCCACATCGTAAATAAAATAAAATTTTTATAAAAGGGTTGCTTAGTCAATTATATAAAATAGCCTTTCCCCTTCGGGAACCTAACTTTGCTCTGGCATTAGGGCTAAAAGAGAGGGGGGAGAAGGAATAAGGACACAGAAGCCAATCCGGAAAGCTACTGGGACGAGGAGAAAGGTTGGCCTTATCAGAAGAGCACAAAGATCTTCAGGTCTGAAGGTCTGGTTGGTCTTCTGGGCTAGGCGTTCACCTGCCTCTGCTCTTACTCCTTCTTCCCTACGAGGGTTCTCCAAACAACCCCGTACAGGGAGTCTAGGTTCACATGCTTAACAGTGTCCAACCCAGTGAATCTCAGACACAACCAGTGGGAGGGTCAACTGGCACAACCCTGAACGAAAGCAACCTGGCAGCAGATTGCAAGAGTCCTAAAGATACTCATGCCCATCGTAGCAGTAATTCCACTTCTGAAACTCTGTTCTATTGAAAAAAATCCTAAATCTGGATGAAGATGTGTGCCCCTGAAGTGCTCGGTAGTTTTATTTGTGCGGAAACAGGAACAATCCGAGAGGCCTGCAGCAAGGAAAGAGGTGGATAATAACCCAGCCCCTGGCTGGGATGTTTATTAAAAATTATTTTGAGTTATAGGCATTTCGGCCTATTTTTAATAAGTAGCATGCAGTAAAATTGACTTTTGGTGTATGTAGGTTTTTTTGTTTTGTTTTGTTTTTTAAGATGTTGCTTATGTCTCTGAGAGAGAGGCTGAGCATGGGCACAGGGAGGGCCAGTGGCAGCCCGGTGCCCCCCAGGGCATCACAGTGACCCCTGGAGGGAATGCTCACAACACTCAGTGAGGCAGATACTCTTGCTCTGGTTTTGCAGAGGGATGGACCAGGCACAGAGAAGTTCCATCATTACCACGGTGACACAGTAAGCGTCACTGTCTAGTTATCAGCAACGATAAGATGTCTCGGATGCAGGAGAGGGGCTGACAGGTAGGTGCTGCCTTTGGAAACCTTTATTTTCAGTGGCTGGTGCCCTATGTTAACCCATTAAACAAATATTTTACTAAGTACCTTCAGTGTGGGTAATGGTCTAGTCACCGGGGAAACAGGGGTGAGCACACATAACCCCTGCATTCACAAGACATGTGTTTCTTAAAATCAAGTTCCTGGCAACATGTACCAAGAGACCTTAAGGGGCACCCGGGTGGCTCTGGGGTGGAGCATCTGCCTTCAGCCTAGGGCGTGACCCCAGGGTCCGGGATCAAGTCCCCCACAGGGCTCCCTGAAGGGAGCCTGCTTCTTCCTCTGCCTGGGTCCCTGCCTCTCTCTGGGTCTCTCCTGAATAGATAAATAAAATCTAAAAAAAAAAAAAAAAAGAGAGAGAGAGAGAGAGAGAGAGACCTTAATACGTTTCCTCTTCTATCCAAAAGAAGAGCATTCCTATTAAAGCTTTTGTGGTAAATCCTCTTCATGGTAGCAAAAAAACATGTACCTAGTGTTGATGTTTTCTTATTTTGTTTTATTTTATTTTTAATTAATTTTATTTTTTGGAGAGGGAGAGGAAGAGGCGTGGGAGGAACACTGGGAGAGGGAGAGAGAGAATCCTAAGCAGACTCCACACCCAGCGCAGAGCCCAACGCGGGGCTCGATCCCACGACTCTGAGCTGCAATCAGGAGTCGGACACTTCACTGACTGAGCCACCTGGGCGCTCCTGTCAGTGATTTTTTTTTTTTTAAGTGAAGTGGCATAAAGCAAACCTGTATGTGTGAACTGTAACCAAGAATCTCATTTCTAAATGTGAAAATAATCTAAAATAGGTACAAATACTTATACGGAGAGCTGTTTATCAGAGCGTGGTTCATAATGGGGACAAATGGAAACAGCTGGTGTAGCCCATAGTCGGGAAATCGTTGGGTAGATTGTGGCACAACCACACGCTGGATATAATAGTCCTTCATGACAGGTCTCAAAACGTCTCTATTTTATGAACAAATATAATGTTAAATGAGCAAAGCAAACTGGAAAACAGCCTGTTTAGTACGCTCTTACCTGTGTGAAAGAATATGTATGGGATGTGATCTAGGTAAATTAGCATAGACCATAGGAAATGAACACGTTTGTAGGTGGAAAGGATGAAATAGCAGTTTCACAAAGGAAAAAACATCTGGCAGCAAATAAGCCAAAATATTACCAGTGACGATTTCCTGGTGGTGGGATCGTCAGCAATGTTCATGCCGTTCCTTAGGATTCTCAGCACTTTTCCATTTTCACAGTATACACAGATGACTTTTCCAATAAAAACATGGTTGTAGAAAGAAAAGAGAACAAATGTTTCCCTTTTGGCCAATTGGCTGACTCGTAATGCCAGTTGCACTCTGGTTCCCCACCTGGAACCCCTTGTGTCTTATTAATTCTGTCTTATTCACGGGGTGTGGACTGGGATAGAGACTGGGCCCAACACCATAATTCAGAGTTGCAGGAGGAAGCAGGGATCTGATGCGGGTAAAACACATGCCGACTCTCTGAGCCTCATGGGAAACGACTGTTTTATGCTCGCTGCCTGGGAGGCAGGCTCCTAGGCCCTGACTCCTGGCATCTCCAAGAAAGACACTTGAATTTCTTGCTTATGACCTAGAGACCTCCCAACCAAGCATTAAAAAAAAAAAAAAAAAAAATATATATATATATAGGGGCACTGGGGGGCTCAGTCCATGAAGCGTCTGCCTTCAGCGCAGGTCATGATCTCAGGGTCCTGGGATCGAGTCCCGCGCCAGGCTCCCTGCTCAGCGGGGCGTCTGCGTCTCTGTCTGCCCCAGCTCGTGCTCTCTCTCTCAGATAAATGAATAAAGTCTTTTTTTTTTTTTTCAAGTCTGTATTTAGAACCAAAAGGAAGGTGTGTCATAAAGTTCCAGCTCTTGAGGACAACAAGGACAAGTTGTATACGGTGGAGAGGGTGTTGTTTGGAGGAGACTAGCTGGTCACTTACCCGTCCTCATCGGTTGGCGCCGCTAACCACGCACATCCGTTCATGTAACCGAACACTGGGAGATAAAAGGTTTAGGTACAAGAGGCCATCCTTTCAAAATACATCACAACTTCTCCTTTTATAGCGTGTTAGCTGTGCGCATACATCCCATGCGCACCCTCCGGAGCGTGCCCGGACGAGGACGAGGACGAGGACGAGGACGAGGTATGGCCCAGCGAACGGCCGGCGGGCGTCCCACAGCTCTGCTGCCAGAGACGACGCACCTGCAAGTACAGGCGAAATCCTCCCTTGTGAGAAGCGAGACAAAAGCGAAGGACGGGGCGCTGTGAGGAAGACGCAGGCCGGGGAGCGGGGACCCTGCGCCAGCTGGGGGCCTCTCTGAGGAAGGGGCCTTGCCGTGGGGAGGGAGATGCAGGGGGGCCCTGCCCCAGTGGCGAGGGGCTAGAGGTGCTGAGGGGGCGAGGCGGCCTAGACTGTTCTCTAGCAAGGCCGACCGTCCTCAGCGGTGTCGGCAGGTGAGGCTGGCCGCGACCCAGGAGGGTACCGGCCATGCTAAGGTCGTATCCAAAGTAGAAGGGGACTCGGCTGGCGAGCTGGAAGCCGACCGAATGGTATGACTTCACTGGCATAGTTAAAACGTCATTCCAGCAAAGTGTTCTACTGGATTCTATCGGGTTCCACGGCTCTACTGCGTAAAATTCTGGGGTTTGCTTTAAAGATACTCCAGATACAGGGGCGCCTGGGGGGCAGTCGGTTTAGCTTCCAACTTTTTTTTTTTAAAAGATGTTACTTATTTATCCATGAGAGACACAGAGAGAGTTAGAGACACAGGCAGAGGGAGAAGCAGGCTCCCTGCGGGGAGACTGATGCGGAACTCGATCCCGGGACCCAGGGGTCATGGCCCGAGCCAGAGGCAGGCGCTCCACCGCTGAGCCCCCCGGGTGCCCCGAGTTTCTAACTCTTGATTTTGGCTCAGGTCATGATCTCAGGGACAGGAGATTGAGCCGACTCGGGCTCTGCACTCAGTGTGGAGTCAGCTTGGAGTCTCTCCCTCCCTCCCCCTCCGCCCCCACCCTGCTTGCTCTCTGTCTCTCAATCACATACATACATACATATTTAAAAAATACTCCAGATATAAAAAAGAAAGAAAAAAAGATGAGGGTATGGGGGAGAAAGACAAAATAAAATTGTTACGAAAGTGCAAATTGTTGCGTCTGGGTGGTGGGCCCGGGGCGGGGGAGTGTATCACACACTTCTCTGTACTGGGGGCGGGTTTGAGAATTTTTCTGATTCAAAGCGTCCTTTCCAAAAGAGAAAAAGCAGGCGCGTTGGCTCTGACGCCCAGCTCCGCATCCGCCCCGCCCTGGGGGCTGTGGGACCCCGGGTGCTCCTTCCCCGGGAGCCTTGCTGTCCCCACACTGGTGACACGCAGGCTGAGTGCAGTGGTGGCCGGGCCTGGTTCCCAGGCGGCACCTGCCAAAAGCTTCGTTTCCGTAGGTCTCACTCGGCCACATTCTGTTGCCTTCCAAACACTCGCCCCGCGTGTGTGGACGTCTGGCGGGAGACTGGGACGGTCGCCTGGGAGGGCAGCCAAGAGCTGGGCGGGGCCAGGGCCAGGGTCGCAGCTCGGCCGCTTGGAGCCTGGGCAGACCAGCGCCTGGCGGGAGGGCGTCTCGGGACCCCCCGCCCCCACCTGGCCTGTGTCCTGGCTCCAGGTCCCCGGGGAAGGGAGGCAGCCTGCTCTTGTGGGCTTTTCCACGGGGCCTGACAATGACACTGACACAGGCAGCCCCACGGGACCGAAGCGCACCCATTTAGGCAATGGGGACGTTGTGGGGCCCTCCTAAGGAAGTGAAGCCCCCGGGCAGCAGTTCCAGCCGAACCCTTCCATGCTGAAGCTGGCGAAGGGAGGAAGTTGTGACACTGGGACCAGGACGGAGCTGGGCTGGGGGAGTTCGTAGTGGGGAAGTGGCAGGAGGTCGGGGTTCGCTCGCAGGGCTTGTTGGTGTGGATTTCTCTAGACCCCGACTTGCCATCCCTGGTGACAAAAGCCTTCCTTTTCTCCTGGTACAGGGAGGACATCTTCCATTTGGGAGTTTTATCCCTTGCGTTGTGGGAAGGGAAGGAGGGGAAGCCAGAGCCTTCTTGCACCTGCCGTTTCTCAAGAGCCTTTAGCTCAAAATCATCCTTATATCGAAGCGGCATATTCTGGGGTGACCCATTTTGCCATCCTCTGCACCCATGAAATAAAATCTATGAGATGCCAAAAAGCCCCAGTGATACTGAAATACAGGTAGGAGAATATTAAAAACGGGTTTTAACATAGTAATATGTATTTATAGTCATGTGCAGGGTAACAAGACCCGGCAGGCTAATAACGACTGTAACATCGAGATAGGGGCGAGCAGGTGCACTATTTCAGGATATCGGCAACAGCTGTGACCGGGAGATATCGGTGCTTTCTTCAGAATCTAAGCTGGAGACTGGCATTGAGGGGTTTGCTAGGATGGGTGCCCGGGCTGGGGGAGAGAGGGGAAGAGGAAGGAAAGAAGAGGAAAAGGAAGGGAAGTTCAAAGCTGTCTTGAATCAGAGGAGCGAGGCCGCGGCCTAGATACAGAGATTTCCCGTAGTTCCCCCCCCCCCACAGGTCCGGCCTCCCCCGTTAGGAGCATCCCCCACCAGGTGGTCACCAGGGGACTCCGCTGGCGAGCTGGAAGCCTTTTGTTAGAAACGCAGAACTGACTCGGACGCATCCTCACCGCCCAGAGCTCACCCTTGGCAACGAACACCCAATAGACTCGGGCAAGTGTACACTGACAGGTGCGACCATTAGGATATCGTGCAGAAGAGCCTCACGTCCCCCCAGATCTTGCTCCACTCATTCATCTCTCCCGCCAACCACCGGTCTTCTCACTGTCTCCGGTTTTGCCTTCTCCAGAGGTCACACGGTTGGAATCCTGTGCTCCGTGTCCTCTTCAGATTGGTTCCTTTCACTCAGTGGTAGCAGTTAAGGTCCCTCCTTGTCTTCTCAGGGCTTGGTGGCTCATTTCTTTCGAGCCATCCTATATCTTTGTGATGATTTTTTTTCTTGTTTAAGTAGATGTTGGCTGCTTCCAAGGTGAAATACCCTGTTGAAGACAAAGAGATATTTAAAAAAAAAAAGATTTTATTTATTTATTTGAGAGAGTGAGAGAGCGAGCATGATTGGCGGGGAGGGGGCCGGTGGGGATCAGGGCAGAGGGAGAGCGAGGAGCAGACTCTCTGCTGAGCAGGGAGCCCAACGTGGGACTCGATCCCAGAACCCTGAGGTTATGACCTGAGCCAAAGGAAGGTGCTTAACTGACTGAGCCACCAGGAGCCCCCAAAGAGATACGTGTAGTAGCCCCTCCCTTCTCAAATTCTTGAAACCTGCGGGAGTTTGGGCTGTGGAGCATCTGGCAACAAATGGGGAGTTGGGACGTGTTCAGGACTTGGTGCCAAGAGTGTCACTGGGGCTCGGAGATGTCCGTGAAAGCCTTGACTTTGCCTTTGTCCTTGCTGCACTCTAGAACTGCCTTCAGAAACAGCTTCCACGTTTTGA
Source organism: Canis aureus (assembly GCF_053574225.1). Taxonomy (NCBI): domain Eukaryota; kingdom Metazoa; phylum Chordata; class Mammalia; order Carnivora; family Canidae; genus Canis; species Canis aureus. Next base: position 38,476,404 of record NC_135637.1, read on the forward strand.
TGACGGCCGTGCTGTAAAACGGGAAGAAGGCCCATTATCATCTTTTCTTTAAACTGACAGAGCAAGGCAGGCAATGGTGAAAAGCTATTCATCTGGATAACAATCTAGATTTTTAAAATCCAAAGGCAGTTAATAATGCGACCTAGGTACTTTGCCATTATGATGACATATCGTATGTAAAATATTAAGCGCGTCTAATGTTTCATTCATTTCCATCATATCAGTCTGTCAAGATATAATAAATCTACAAAGCAGTCTACCAATATCTCCGCCCCAAAACATTTCCTATTGAACAACTCTTAGCTTTTCAAGGACTCATGAAACTTGAAAATTGCCCCTAAATTAGCATAGCTATATTCACACAGTATTTCCAGCCCCAACAAAGAAATGCCACTGGAACAGTCGCCGAGTACTTTTTTATGAAAAACTGATGTTAGTGACAGATTTTTAAGCATGTAATTTGTTTCATTTTATTCGTAAAAACTCCCGGGACTGAACACTGAACTTTCAGAAAGTTATTTATTTTGCCTTCTGGCAGGCGAGAACTGATGTAAAAACAACCAACCAAGAGCACTGTGCGCTGGCCTATTAGGTTCAGCCGTGCAGCAGGAGGGGACATAAAAGATCTTTTCTCCCGCATCCCCTCTCTCCCTGGAGACTGAGGGCACATACTTGGATTTTGTCTTATCATTTGGTCCTGATGCAACCTTACGATGGGGACAGATTCCTTACGGGAAAATTGCACGCCCCGCCCCATTCTCCCCCGACGCCGGACTTGGAGAAGAGATCTTATAAATAAATAGCAGAGTCACCTGCTGCCAATGGGAAGGACGATCCCCCAGGGCCTACGGATAGCGGGCGGGCTACACACGGACGCCCAGGCCCTTCAGAGCGGATCAGCCTCGGACTCTGTCCTGGGCACAGAAGGTCCACCGAGCAATGCGTATGTCCCTGGAGGGACACACAGTCACGTGTGGAAAAAGAGATTAGTAGGGAAACAAAGGGTTAAAACCTGCAGTGGAGGGTGTGGGGCCAGAGGAATGGGGAGCTGACGGGATGTAGGGCAAAGATGGGGTGTCCAACTGCCCCGATTGTCATCTCCCGGGGGCCAGTCCCGTGAAGGAAACAGCAATCCCCCCCCTCCTGGGGGCAGCCATGCTGTGTTTGCTCTGGAGGCAGCTTTTTCCAGAGTTGGGGGTGGGGAGGGCTCGGGGACCAGGGGTGCCAGGGACACTTGCCAGGTGCCTCTGCCCCAGCTTAATGAGAGGTCTGCAGGAATGCCAGGCGCTTTCCCTTGGTGCTACTGGAACGAACTGGGAACATCCGTGACATTTTCCGTCGCCTGTACGCGATACTGTGTACTCACTTCTTCACTGTGAAATGGGAATACTGACTGCAGCTGCCTCATAGGGTTGATGTGAGGTTAAGGTACGGGCGCCTGGGGGGCTCGGAGGTTGAGCGCCTGCCTTCGGCTCAGGGCGTGACCTGGGGTCCGGGGATCAAGTCCCACGTCGGGCTCCCTGCTCAGCGGGGCGTCTGCTGCTCCCTCTGCATCTCCCCCTGCGTTCTCTCTCTCTCTCTCTCTCTCTCAAATAAATACATAGAATCTTAAAAAGGTCAGATTGTGTCACACCGAGTAACCTCGGTTGTTTTGTGGAACTTCAGCCTCCTTGCAGGCGGCAACACATCCCGGGCGCGTTCTCTAGAGCTGCGGTGCCAGGGCTTTGAAGCCACCCTGCTAGGACGTGTTGGTGGCTGTTGTCGGGGGCCCAGGCTGGCCTCGCACTTGGGGCCGCTCTTCTGTTAAGTGCTTTCTCTCCCTGGACCTTTGTGGCCTCCCCTGTAAGTCGAGGGAAGGTCTCTTTCAGACTCTATTTCCTTGGTGGAGCGCAACAAGCCAGACACGGAGGCGACACACACAGTGTGTGATTCCAGGAGGGGAGGCCTCGTCCCGGCCCTCCCAGTGCCTCGCACATCCTCTCTGACACAGAACACAGATTTCTTCAAGAACTGAATTACTTCTCAGCTCGTGGCTTCTGCTCTCCTGCAGGCCAGGCCCCCAGAGGCCAAACATTTGGGTGGTTGTCTCCCTGGTGTATGTGGCCGGAGCTTGCTTCTGGTCGCATGATGGCCAGCACCGGGCCTTGGGATCCCTTATAAATTTTTAAATGATCCTTTCCGGCACCTTTGCGCCTGGAGCCTCTGTCTCCGTTAGCGAACGGTGTGGCACCCTCCGGGAGGAATGAGTGCATCTGAGGTTGTCTGCAGCCAGCGGCTGGCTGGGTAGGGCAGGCTCTCCGGGCCGGGCTCCGACTGCAGGCCTTACAAGACGGCGGTCCCAGGCTCCCGGGGCTGCGCTAACGGGACCACGGGCCACCAGGTGGGCTCAACAGCAGACACTCCTGGTCCTGGTGGGGACCGTGTCCCAGGCGCCTGTCTCTCCTCTGCGCCCTCCATGGCGAAGCTGGTAAGAGAGCTCTCTCGAGTCCCTTTTGTTTATAAAGTTGGGATCCCCTTCCTGGGAGCCCCTCCGTCAGGACCTGGCCGTCTCCCAAAGGCCCCCCCCAACCTCAAGGGGGAGGATACGCTTGGTCCCCATGGGACTAAAGGATTTACCCGTGCTCCCCTTTGTCCATGCTACAGGGCGAGGGTGCAGCTGGTGGGAACGACCTAAAGCAAGCAGGAGATTCTGGTGTAAGCTTTCTCTTTCTGCTCACTAGGATCTGACACAGGAAGCCTTGGGGTTTTTTTTTTTTTTTGAGATTTTATTTATTTATTAGAGTGTGTGAGCAGAAGGGGGGGCAGTGAGAGGGGGAAAAGCAGGCTCCCAGCGGGGCAGGGGCCCCACATGGGGCTCGGGCACCCCGGCCCCAGGATCACGACTGGCGCTGAAGGCAGATCCGCACCAGCTGAGCCCCGCAGGTGCCCCGGCCACAGGAAACCACTTGTGGAGCGAGGACACTGATGAATTCCCCCCTCTCTGTGAGTCAACTGGGGAAACCCGCAGCCCGGCGGCCAGGACCACGGGGCTCTGTTCATTATTTCATGGTCTGCTGTTGGCCCACAATGCCGCTGCTGTCCTCTGCGGCCCTGGGCTCCTGGGACAGTGGCTCCTGGGGGGGGGGGGCTCTCCGTCTGCCCCGTCTCTGCCCCAGTCCAGCTCTGTCCCTGGACTGTCCCGGCCCGTCCCCGCCCCGTCCCTGCTCCGTCCCCGTGGGGTCCCAGCTCCAGCTCCCGCTGGGCACCCGGCTTCTCCTGCGGGGAGGGTGCTCTGAGTCCCCCTCACCCCTGCCGGGCCTGCACTTCCTCCCCGCCACGACCCCCTCTGCGGCCCTGCACTCTCCAGCTTCTCCGCACATTAGGGGTTTGGACCAGGGGCTCAGAGCGACTTCCGCGGGCGGTGAGACGAAGTGTCGTCTGCTGGACAGACAATGGGGGAGGAGGAGGCAGGAGTGGGGGACGCGGGCGTGCCCTGCGCACACCTCCCCTGCAGAACACACGGCGTGTGCAGGACTCCAGTCCCCGCAGCAGGGAGCGCTGTGGGAGCCCACCGGAGCCGGAGGCCGAGGCCCCGCCCCCGCCCGAGGCCCCGCCCCGACTACCCCGGGCCCCGCCCCCGCCCGAGGCCCCGCCCCGACTACCCCGGGCCCCGCCCCCGCCCGAGGCCCCGCCCCGACTACCCCGGGCCCCGCCTACCCCGGGCCCCGCCCCGTCCTGGGCCCCGCCCCCGACTACCCCGGGCCCCGCCCCCGTCCTGGGCCCCGCCCCCGCCTACCCCCGGGCCCCGCCCCCGCCCGAGGCCACGCCCGCTGGGCCCGCATTCGGTGGCCGAAGGGACCAGGGGCGTGAAGGGGCGGCCCTCCTGCCCGGTCCCCGCCCCGTCCCACTGTCAGGTCACTACTGAGGGCTCATCCCATCCTCAACCCCCACCGCACCCCGCAAGACCAGCTGAGGCTTTATTTGGGACTGAATGGCACTCAGACTCTCTCAAGATTTATTTATTTGAGAGAGAGCGCGCCCGTGCAGGGGGAGGGGGCAGATGGAGAAGCAGGCTCCCCCCTGAGCAGGGAGTCCCACATGGGGCTCGATCCCAGGACCCTGAGATCATGACCCGAGCTGAAGGCAGACGCTTCACCCACGGAGCCTCCAGGCGCCCTCGGATCTCTCTGCCCTCCCACCCCCTGACCTGGGTCTCAGAGCTGGCTCCCCGGGGACCTCAGCACTGCGTGTGCTGGTCTCCGTCCTCCCTGACCGATTCTCAGCCATCTGTCCACGAGCCCCACGTGGCTTCCTTCAGATCCTTGTCCCCACGAGGACAGAGAAACAGAGGATCTGGGTGGATAATCCAGAGAGACGTGCAGGCCGAGGGGGACCAGGCTCAAATCAGTATGGGGACTGGAGAGGGTTCTGGGGGGTGCTCCCAGCCACAGGCAGAAGGCCATGGGCTAGACCCCAGCCAAGGTGCGGTGGAAGTAGAGTGGATTTAGTATGGAGTGTGGGGCTCGCTCAAGTCCTCCAGCTGGGGTCGGGTCCATCTCCCAGTCTGGAGAGACAGAGGGGATAGGCTGAGCTAGGAGGAGGAGAAAGACCTGGAGTCTCCAGGTCTGGTCAGTGGTTAGATGTAGAGACAGGAATTCAGTCAAGTTAGATGGCATTGACACACACACACACACACACACACACACCACCCGATACTTTTGGGGAAACGACTGAGCTTAGGGAGCACCATACATATGAATTCATTCCCCTTTCCTAGGCATCACTTTGCAAAATTGCAGACGAACTCTCTCATTAAACCTTCCCCGCTAGCAGGAAACCTTCCCCACATTCATTCTCCATGACGTCCATTGCATAGGGGGCAACGGATCTCCAGGAAACCCCACGCAATCACAAAATATAAATAGGACGCCTATATTTATGAGCACAGGAAGGAAGTGTCAGCCAACGTCAGGAAACAAGAAAAGGGAGGTTAGGGTCCAAAGAAGGGGCAGCTAGAGGGGAGGAGTCCTTGGCTTTCCTCAGTACCTTCAAGGCTGGAAAATTTGTATTTTGAGCCAGTCCAGCAGATGGTGCTGCTCCGGTAGAGAGCGGAGAAGTCATTCATTCCTGGGATGCAGTCTCTGCTGTTTACAGTTCTGAGCTGATGGAGTTTCTGTCATAGTAAAATCCCAACGCTGCGTCCTCAGATGTTAATACACAGAAAGAACCTGGTGTGCGCAGCAGACCCCTGTCTTGGTTTCATCAATGGGGGAAGCCCGCCTGGGTCATTCTTACTTCGCAGGTGCCTTGTTATCTACAAGGAACTTGATTTTCTCTCGCTGTTTCCTCCTAGAAGAGGCTTTGGAGTCAGCCCCGTAGTACTCGCTGTCACTGTCACCTGCTCTGGCCTGTGTGCTGACAAGGTGGCGCACCAAACAGTATCTGTTTGTCTACCTCTATTACATACGTGTGTTATGCATTATCTGATAAAGTGTCGATATTTTCTATGCCTTATTTTATATGTATACCTATGTGTGCCATATATAATAAAAGGGATAACACTACACAGGCAGGAATAAGTCAGGAAATAATCACTAAAAGGTCGGTGTCTTAGGCCACGAGCCCGCAGCCAACTACCATAGCCTGGGGGGCTTTAGGTAGGATTCCGGCTGAGCGGAGCCGGGGTTTGGCTGCAGGCAGGAGCCCCTTCCTGGCTTCTGACCCGCTGCTCTCTCACCGCGTCCTCACCGGGGGAGGCACGCAGAATCCTCCCCTCTCAGGGCCTGGGTGGCGCAGTTGGGTTAAGCATCCAATTCTTGATTCCGCTCCGGTCACAATCACAGGGTCGTGAGATGGAGCCCTATGTGGGCCTCCGTGTGGAGGCCGCTTGGGGTTCTCTCTCTCTCTCCTCCTCTGCCCCTCCCTCTCAGTTCTTGCTCTCTTAAAAAAAAAGAAAAGAAATTTCTCTCTCATCCTCCCCTTACGAGCTACCAATCCTCTCCAATTACAACCTCATTTAACCTTACTACCCCCTAAATGCCCTATCTTCAAATATAGTCCCCTTGGGCATTAGGGCTTCCACATGCCAGTTTGGGGGAGACACAGTCCAATCCACAGCAATTACTAAAGACAAAAGGGCTAAGTACCCGGATGCTTCGGGAATGGCGAAATGCGAGCCCGGCCACAGGTATTCACCGGGTGGAGTGTCCGTGGCCCTTTAGTCTAATCTCAACGTGTTAAGAAAACAAAACCCAAAACCCTTGTGTTTCTTTCTACAATGATGGAAGATTTTTGTCACCAAGTAGTTTCCAGGTTTTTTTTCCTCTGTTTTTGTTTTCTAAATTTCAAAAAAGTTCACATGTGCAGACGAGGTGAGAGAGTCACGCTCCCGTATAGGGGCTCACCACTCGCCGTCCTCCCGGCGGGAGGGAGCGGACCCTGAAGGGCGCTCCAGCCACACAACCCGATTCTAGCTCCTTCCTCCCATGACAGCTGCACAGTGTTTGAAGGCAGTGCCCTGCCCTCCTCCCGACCCCAAGGGAAGGCTCGGCACCCACGCCTCACTTGGAGTCCTGAGGAGCCCTTACCGGCTGGGCAGTAGGTACACGTCTTCACAGACTGTGCCTCAAAGGTGAGAAGGCCGTGAGGCTTCTTCGTCTTCTCTGACGGATAAAGTCTCCCACGTTGGCCCTGCCAGGTACTCTGTCTCGTGGGGTTTGCAGAGGTTGGGGGTCCCCAAGACCTGCGCCAGTTTCCATCGTTCACCGCAAGAGGCACGGAACTCGCTGAACGCTCCTTTACTCACAATGACTATTTGTTACAGCAAAAGGCTGCAGATCAAGGTGGCCCAGGGGCAGCAAGCAACACCGGGGCAGAGTGCCCCCGCGACCCGAGCCCCGGGATTCCAGCACCTTCTCTGGGTTGAGGATCTGACCGTGCTCCCTCCTGCCAGCAACCCCGCAGGACAGCCCGCAGGTGGGTTTAGCTCCCTCTGCCCCGGAGATGGGCCTGACCCGGGCCTGCGCTTGGCTTCCAGCGACTCCAGAGGCCGAGGCCCATTGTGAGAGGAGACAATGCTAGGGCTCCCAGATGCACAGAGACACGCTTACCAGGAGGACCTTCCAGGACTTTCCACATGGTACTTCTCAGGCAAAGGCCCAGACTTCTCTTCGGGGCAACCAATGATCTCCCATCAGGGTCCATGAACCATCCTTCCCGCTCCCTCCAGGCCCATGTCTGCCCTCCTCTGCCAGCGTGGCATCTGGGCAGGTGGACCCCACAGTGACCAGAGAGTGGGGCCTTGACCTCTGGAGGTCCTGCCCCCTGCCTCAGGGCAGCTGCTGCAGCCAAGTGCCCTATGCCCTGCAATGCACTTCCCCAAGCACCCTGTGGCTCCTTCGCTCCCCCACGAATCCCTCCACTTACACCTGCTGGGGCTGCAGGCCCACCGAGGAGCCAGGCCCTCCCTGTGGCCCTTGGAATAGGGACCTGCCCTTCCGCCTCGACGTTGGGGTCCTCATCCCACCCACAGAGGCCCTGCTGGGCCAGGCCCGGGGCCGGGGGTCCCGTAACCTGCCTGGTCTCCCACGGGAGCCTCCTGAGCCCTGCCGTGGCCTCCCTCTGCGTCGCCCTGCCCCCCATCCTGCCGGGGCGGGGGTCCCGGGGTGCTGTCGGCCTCCTGCACAGCAGCCGCTGTCAGAGTCCTGGGAAGGCCTGGGCACATGTCCCCTTTGTCTCTGTCCTTCTCCCCTCTGCCAGCGTGTGGCCGGGAGAGCACAGGCCCCGGGCTTGACCTTGGCCCTCCGTGAGTTAGCGTGCAGCCCGCTGGGCCAGAAGTGGCTTCCAGTTAGACTCATCACTGTTCCCTGTGCTGCCAAGCGGGAAGGTGTGCGTCGGATCCCGTCGGCCCCGGGGAAGGGTTTCCTGGGCTCTCCTGCTCAGGCGCTGCAGGGAACTCCATTTGTCACTAGAAGAGAGAAGGATAGTTTCAAAACACCGTCGCTGTGGCGCTCGTGGGACACGTCTGGCAGCCGTGGAGGCCCAGAGCCCCCTGCGAGCGGCTGCCCGTCCTCTCCCATCTTCCGGCCGAGCTCCCGGCGCGGCCACTGCCAGACCGGGGTGTTGCAGGTGGACGGGGTCTCCGTGGGAATGAGGATGCCTCCAGGCATTTCAGCGCCAAGCACCTAGTACTGTGCCGACTTCATTTCATTCTCCCCAAAGCCCGCTCGTTACCCCCACTTCACTGATGAGAAAACTGAGGCTTGGAGAAGTACTTTGCCCAAAGCCTTCGAGCTTCGAACCGGTAGCATGAGGGCTGCGATCCTGCCCTAACCACCCAGCCCGCCCCCCCACCCCCGCCTCCCTGGGGCCTCCCCGCCTCTGGTCCCTCCTGAGGCTGAGGCCGCCGCCAGGCCCCGTACAGCCGGACCTCGGGCCAGCGGCACCCACCGCGTTGCCAACTGCCGAGGGTCCCGGGTGAGGGAGCTGTCGGGTGCCGTTTGCAGCCTGCAGTGGGGCTGGCGAGTACCCAAACTGCGCCCGTGGGATGCCCGCGGGAGTCGCCCCCGGGACTGCACCTGCCTCCCGGCTCTCCGGGGAGCTGGTAATGAGCCTGGTTGTGAGCAGCCGCTGATGCCCCGCGGGATCACTTTACCTAAAGCAGCAGCCACAGGAAAGGCGGGAGATCTAGGGGAGAGGGAGGGGGGGCGTTGAGAGCACCCCGGGGGCCCGGGCAGGCGGGCGGCCAGAGGCTGGGCCCCGGTACCGCCCCAGGTGCCAGGGCCGCGGAGGCCGCAGGCTGGGGACCCAACTGGGGGTGGCCCGAGTGTGCACAGGTCTGCGCGGGCATCGGGGTGCGAGACCAGGAGGGGGCCCGCCCTTCCTGGGCTTCGGGACGGCTCCTGCCACTCCCACCCCCACCCCGTGGGCAGCAAGCAGACCCGGGAGGGGCGCCGGCGGTCCGAAGGAGGGAGGGCAGCCAGCTGGGGCCTCGGAAGCAGCTCGTGGCTCTTGCTGGGGGGAAGGGAGGGGAGAGCCCGGGCTGCATCCCATCCCGGGGCCGCTAGGAGGACGGCATGGAATTAGGGACGGGCGGCAGGCGTCCAGGCGTCGGGAGGTGTTAGACCCTCGGGTTGCAGGCTTCCCCAGACAGCCCCAGGCCGCTCAGAATCCAGGCCCTGAGCGGTGGGCCGACACCCCTGCCTCGGGGGCACAGCTCCAGTTCCTTCTGGATGGCTGGCTTTCTTTCTTTTTCTTTTTCTTTTCTTTCTTTCTTTCTTTCTTTCTTTCTTTCTCTTTCTTTCTTTCTTTCTTTTTTTTTTTAAGATTTCATTTATTCCTGAGAGACACACAGAGAGAAGCAGAGACCCAGTCCGAGGGAGAAGCAGGCTGCCTGCTGAGAGCCTGGTGCAGGACTCCATCCTGGGACCCCGGGGTCACGGCCTGCCCCCAAGGCAGACGCTCACCCGCTGGGCCCCCAGGCGCCCCCAAGATGGCATTCTCTGCAAGTGAAAACAATACAACCCTGCAGCCCACTTCGTCCTGGGTCTGCGTGACATCAAAGGTGTGCAGGAGCCGAACGTCAGGTGGACCTGCCTCCCGTGAGCTGTCCTCTGGGCCTCAGCCCCGTGGAATCCTGTCCGGGTCAACCCCGTAGGGCCGCCGCCCTCTGAGCTCCCAGAGCCGGGCTCCTGGGCCTGCAAGCGGGCGGGAGCCAGAGTAGTGTCTTCCCTTTTCCTTTAACGTCTACACCGGTCCGTTCTTGTTTCCGGGTTCTTTTAATTTTCCAAGTTCGTTGCTCTTCCCTTTGGCACAACAGGGCATTTGTATAATAAGGTGTATTATAATTTCTCGTAACTTCCTTATTTCTCTTCAAGACCTGCGTACTTGTGGCGGGTGCTTTCTGTCCCCCAGGAACAACGGGGGCCCCCGCCCGGCCGTGGGTGCAGCCTCACTTCCCTTGGGGTCTGGCTCCTCCTGCTTGACCACCAGCACCGCCGCCTCCCAGGCTTCAGGAGTAATCAAGCTAAGCCTTGGGAGGTGTCCTGGGCGGGGGCTCCTCCCCGGAGGAGCGCGGCCTTGGAGAGCGACGACCAGGCCGACGCGTCCCCGCCCAAGGTGCGGCTGCGGAGGGGCCACCAGCGCGCGGGCGGAGGGGCGGGGGGACAGGGGCGGGAGATGTGGGGGCGGAGCGCAGGGGGGTGAGACGGGCTGGGGGGAGGGGTCACGGCGCAGCTTCGCTCCGCTCCTGCTCGCGTGTGAGGGCTCCACGGGGAAGCGGCGCCGGCCGCCTGGGGGCTCTGGGCTTCGGCCTCCGCGGTCCGGTCCGGGAGCGCTCCCCTGGGGGAGGGAACTGGAGGGAACGGGGTTTAAGATGGTTTTCAGGGCAGCCGGGGGGGGGGGGGGGGGGGGGGGGGCTCGGCGGTTTAGCGCTGCCTTCGGCTCGGGTCATGACCCTGGAGTCCCGGGATCGAGCCCCGCGTCGGGCTCCCTGCGTGGAGCCTGCTCCTCCCTCTGCCTGGGTCTCCGCCTCTCTCTCTCTCTCTGGGTCTCTCATGAATTAAAAAAGAAAAAAGAAAATAAAAATAAAATAAATAAAATAAAATGATTTTCAGGGGTTGTAGAAAGAGTGTTCGCGGCTCGGCAAAGAACAAAAGCCCCGCGGGACAAAGCGTGTTCCAGCAGCCCGGGCCGTGGAGAGCGAAACCGCCCGCGCCAGCCCCGGCTCCTTCACAAGGGCTGTTGGACTCCGCGGTGGGGCCTCGACCCCGGAGCCGGGCGCGCCTCGCGGCTCCCCACACGCCGCAGCTGCAGGCTTCGGCCGGCTCCGCGCGGGCCAAGGCGCTTCCTCCGAGCCTCCCGCGTCGCCAGAAGATAAACGGCGTCTGCAGCTGCACCCGCGCCGGGGGGCAGAGTCCTGAAGGGCCCCCCCCCCCCAGGGCTCCTCGGCAACGACCACCGCGCTTCACCTCCTCCCCGGGACAGGCCCTCACCGCGGACGGCGCCTCAGGGGACTGGCTCCTCACCTCAGGACGGCGCCTCGGAGGACAGGCTCGGCACACAGGGACGGCGCCTCAGAGGCCGGGCTCCTCACACAGGGACGACGACGACTCGGAGGCCGGGCTCCTCACCTCAGGAGGGCGCCTCAGGGGACAGGCTCCTCACACGGGATGGGGACGGCGCCTCAGGGAGCAGCCTCCTCACACAGGTACGGCCCCTCGGAGGACAGGCTCGTCACCCGGGGATGGGGATGGCGCCTCAGGGGACAGGCTCCTCACCCGGGACGGCGCCTCGGAGGCCGGGCCGCAGTGTCTCCTCACAACCCCGGTGACCCCGACCAGGACGCCGGCAGCCGAGAGGCTCCCCCGAGGCTCCCTCAGGGTCCCGACGGTCGAGAGTCCACGGACAAGGCCCCGCGCTGCTCCGGGCCGTGGGGACCCCAGCGGCCCCCGGGTCAAGGCTGCCCGGGCCTGGGCCGCGGGGGCCTGAAGCCGATGCCCGGGCCCCCCCGCCCGCCCGCCCCGGGACTAGGCCGGGCCTCGGATGCTTTGCCCCCTCAGGGTGACGGGCGCCGCTGAGCTGGTGAACGTAAAGGCGCGAAGCTTCATTTCCGGCGACGGCGGCGGGGCTGGCGACGCCCCTGGAGCCCTGGTGCCGGGGCCTCCTCGGTCCGCGCCCTCGGGGCCCCCGTGCAGCCGCAGCCCGCCGCGGTGCTCTCCGCCTCCGACCAGGCCGGTGCCAGTGTCCCGCGGGCGCTGCGGAGGCCGCCGGGGTTACGCCGGGAGGAGCCTCGCTCAACACCACGGGCTCGTCCTCTTGCTGCGCGTCGGGGGTCCGCGGCCGGGGCGGGGGGGGGGGGGGGCAGCCCGGGAGCGGCCGGCTGCGCCTCCCCACAGGACACGGGCCGTCGGGGATGGGTTTGCGGTGAACAGTTTTCTTGGCCTGAACGTCCAAGGTCTGTCACGCAGACGCCAACACGGGATTCTTGCCGCGTGGGGGCCGTGGGCACATCATCGCAGGTTCCTTCAGGCCGCTCGCGTGGAGGAAGCTGTTCTCTCCGTTGTTAACACCCGCCCTGGGATCCCCGGGTGGCTCAGGGGCTTAGCACCACCTTCGGCCCAGGGTGCGATCCTGGAGGCCCGGGATCGAGTCCCACGTCGGGCTCCCTGCATGGAGCCTGCTCCTCCCTCTGCCTCTCTCTCCCTCTCTCTCTCTCTCTATCATGAATAAATAAATAAAATATTGAAAAAGAACAACCCACCCTTGTTGGAGGTGTTCCTCCCTAGGGTCTCCCCGACTGGAAATTTCAGCTGTTTTCTCCAGTGAGGCTGTACCTTGCCCACCCTTCTGTGCCGCCGGTCCTGAGCATTCTTTCTGAGGTGAGGCAGGGGCCCCCAGTAGTCTTCGCTGCCCCCATCCGCATCAGGGCCTCTCTCTCAGCACCCTTTTGACCTGTGGCTCAATTTCACTCACAGCCTGCCCTTGGTTAAAACAGTTATTCATTATCTAACGATTTCAGACCAAATATCCTTATTCCTAAATCAGTTTCCAGATGCTTCTCATACAGATGATTGGCAGACCATGCTTTGCAAAAACACTGATTGCTCATAGGGTCACTCATGGCTAAGGATAAGGATCGTTTTTGGTTTTGGCAAGTTTGGAGCAATGAACATTGTGCATTAAATGTACTGTTTTAATGCAGGAAAGCAAATATTTAAGGCCAATAATTTTTTTTTTCCAAGATGATAAAACTTCTACACACATGATTCTACATTATATTACCTAGTTGTTCAGTAGTCTTTCTTTCTTTCATTAGACATTTTGTAAGAGCTTGGACAATGTGTAACAGATCTAGATCTTGGGGGTCAGAGGTGGGTAAAATGTAGTCTAACTTTTTTAAGATTTTACTTATTTATTTGAGAGAGAGGGCGAGAGAGGGGTGAGGGGCCAAGGGAGAAGCACTCTCCCTGCTGAGCAAGGGGCCCAATGTGTGGCTCAATCCCAGAACTCCAGGATCATGACCTGAGCCGAAGGCAAATGCCTAACTGACTGAACCACCCAGGCGCCCCAAGATGCGGTCTAACTTGGCAACGAGGATCATGTCTTGGATTATGTCCAGCATGTAGAGGATCAATGGATGTTTATGAATGAGAGATGATAAACAGCAAAGCAAGGACATGAAATGGTGAAAAATGACCACCTCCAGGTTGGGGGATATCAAGGCTCAGAGAGACCTCTTAAAAACTGAACTTCTGTTTGGGGAAAGATGGAATAGACTTACTTTTTCCTATTCCTGTCATAAAAATCCTGGAAATCACATATAAAATAAACATTAGCTTCTGAAGGATGGAAGAAGAAGGTAGACCCTAGGGACATCAGGACCCAAGACATGACAAGGTACTGGGTTACCTGGCTTATCTGTTTGCCCCATATATTCCAGACCTGGAAGATGAAGGAGCTAACATCCTAGAAATGCCAGTGAGCCAAGACAAAGACCCCATGAAATAAAGCCCTTACTATCTTTAGCCAAACAAACAAACAAACAGAAAAGGGACAAATAGAATTCAGCAACATATATGATAATTACATACCATGACCAAGTGGGGTTTATTCCAGTGATACAAGGCTGGTTTAAAAATTTGAAAATTAGACTATGTAATTTACCATATTAATAGGATAAAGAGAAAAACAAAGCAATCACATTAATCAATGGATACAGGAAAATTTTGACAAAATTCAATAACCATGTTATGATTTAAGAAAAAAACTACCAGAAAGATAGGAATAGAAGGGAATTTCCACAATTTGATAAAGTGCAACTACCAAAATCCTACAGTTCACATTATGCTTGATGGTGAGATCAGGATCTGGGTAAGGGTGTCCACTCTCACCATATTTACTTGAAGTTCTAGCCAATGCAATAAGACAAGAAAAAGAAAAGCATATAGATGAGAAAGGAAGAAATAAAATGATCCCTATTTATAGATTACATGATTGTCTACATAGAAAATCCCAACAAATCTACTAAAAAACTCCTATTGCTAATAAGAGACTTCAAAAAAAAAAGCAGCATACCAGATGGACATACAAATATCAGTTGTATTTCTATGTATTAGCGATGAGCATATGGCCACTGAAATTAAACATGTAATATTCTTTGTAATCATTCAAAAAAAGGAGAATACTTAGATGTAAAAATCTCTATATAAAACATTTACTGGACTTGTAAGCTGAAAATATGCTAATGAAAGAAGATCTAAATAAATGGAGTGAGTTCACAGATTGGAAAATCCAATATAGTAAAGATGTCAATTCTCCCAAATTAATATATAGTTTTTTTTAAGATCTTATTTACTTATTCATGAGAGAGAGAGAGAGAGAGAGAGAGAGGCAGAGACACAAGCAGAGGGAGAAGCAGGCTCCATGCAGGGAGACCGATGTGGGACTCGATCCTGGGTCTCCAGGATCATGGGCTGAGGGCGGCGCTAAACTGCTGAGCCACCCAGGCTGCCCTAATATACAGTTTTAATGCAATTCCTATCAAAATCCCAGTAAGATTTTTTATAGATATGTATGAACAACATTATTCTAACATTTAGATGGAAGAGCAAAGAAAATAGAATAGCTAAAACAATTTGAAAAGGAAGAATAAAGTAAAAGGAACCAGTCTACCCAGTTTTAAGTCTTATTATATAGCTACTGTAGTAGACTGTATAATATTGGCAGAGGAATAGGAATGTAGAAAAATGGAACAGGACAGAAAATCCAGAGTTCGGCTCACACAGAAACACACAACTGGTGTTTTAACACAGGTGCAAAAGAAATTCAATGGAGAAAAGATAGCTTTTCAACATATGGTGTTGAGCAATCCATAGCTAAAAAAGTGAAACCTGACCTGAAACTCATACTCTCTACAAAAATTAACTCAGAATGATTCATGGATTTCAATGTAAAACACACAACTATAAAACCTTTAGTAAAACACATAGGAGGAAATCTCAATGATCTACGACTGGGCAAACAGTTCTTAGACTTGACCCCAAAAGCATGTTTTATAAAAGGAAAAATTGATAATGTGGACTTCATCATTATTAAAGAATTTTGCTCTGCAAAACACCCTGCTAAAAGGATGAGAAAACAAGTTAGCAAGTAGGGAAAACATGTTTGCAAACCACATACCCAACAAAGAGGACTGATATCCAGGATATACAAAAGAACCCTCAAAACTCATTAAAATCTAATGATCTAATTAGAAAGTAGGCAAAAGACATGAATGAGCACTTCACCAAAGGGGATATACAAATGGGAAATAGGCAGACAAAAAGATATTTGGCCATTAGGGAAATACAAGTGAAAACCACAACAAGATATTTACTGCACACCTTCTTTAGCTCCTTTACATATGATAATTTCTACAGGTTACTACCACACGCCCCAGCAATTACACCACCAGGCATTTATCCCACCGGAGCCCGCACACAAATGTTTACAGCGGCTCTGTGCATAATGTTCAAACCCTGGAAACAACCCAGACATCGTTCAGTGTATGGATGGTGACACAAACCGTGGCTCGTTCACACCATGGAATACCACCACTCCGCACAAAAGGGAGATTATTGATACATACAACCACCTGTATAAATCTCCAGACGATTATGCTGAGAGGGAAAAATATGTAATCCCAAAGGGTTAGATACTATATCCTTCCATTTAAATAACAGTATTGAAGTGGCAAGATTCTAGAAATGGACCATTGAGAACAGGGGTCAGCAGGGGGATATGGAGGACATGGTCATGGGGATAAGAGGGCAGCCGGGGGGATCCTGATGATGTTAAGCCATATCCCCTGTTCTGACTGTATTGAAGTCAATATCCTGCTTGTGATGCTCCATTCTAGTCTTGCCAGTTGTTGTCCTGGGGAAACTGGGCCAAGGTATGTGGGATCTCTCTGTACGATTTCTTACACATTCATGTGAATCTACACTTATTTCCAAATTAAAGAGTTTAATATTAATAATTTAAAAACCCCCCCAAAAAAAATAAAAAAAAAAAATAAAAAACCCAAATCTTACCAACTCACCCTCCTCACCATTGTTGTGAGATAAACTCAAAATGCTTCCTTGTGCTTGATGAGAACTCGTCTAGTCTGGCCCCCGTGTTTCCCAGCCCTGCAGCCTCTGAGAATTACGTATGGAGCTTATAAAAAACACTGATGCCCAAGCATCACTCCAGCTCAGTTAGATCAGGATCTAATCTCTGGGGGTAACTAGATAGTAATTAGCGTTTTCTTTGATTACTGGTCACGGCCAGACCATAGGCTCCATGAAGCCTGTTTTTGCTTCCCAGCTCCTAAATCAGTGCCTGTCCCCTGGGAGGTGCTCTGTGAATGTGTGCGAAGTGAAGGAATGAATGAATGGATACAGGGGAGACAGAAGGATCCTCCTCCCCCTGTTTTGCTGCCTCCCCGAACCATGAAAGAAGAGGAGGAGACAAGGTGCCTTCCCTGGTGTCCTCTCCATCTCTCCCCAGCATCATTTCAGAATCGCAGTAGGGATCAAAGATTTGCTCCAAGACAGATCCGTCTCCGAAGTATAAGATCTGGAAATGATGACAGTGCCTCCTCTCCATGCAACCAGCAAATGTAATGAAAGTGAAAGAGTCTGGCAAGGACTTATACTGATTTTGTCCTATTGTCCCTCGGTATGTATATGAACATTTACAATGTGAGCATGATAATCAATGTTTTAAACAATTACCTTGAGACAATTGCAAGTTCCGGAATTTTATACAAATTTCAGTCCACAAATTCACAAACATCAGTGTGGGGGAAATGTGACTTTATTTTCAGTAACTCCATTCAATTTCCATGTCTATACCACCATTACTACCACCACCACCACCACTATCACGACCATGACCATCATGACCACAACCACGACCACCATCACCACCATCACCACCATGACCACCACCACCACCACGACCACCACCATGACCACCATGTCCACCACCACCACTACCACCATGAGCACCACCACCACCACAACCATGACCACCATGACCACCACCACCACCACCATGTGCACCATGACCACCATGTCCACCATGCCCACCACCACCACTACCAATTACCATGACCACCATCATGACCACCACAACCACTACTACCTGTTCTACCTAGTTGGTGGGAAACTTACCTTTTTATCCTTATTTTTGGTGGGTGGAGTGTTTTTCAAGTGCTCCCTGAAAGTGCCAAGCTTTAGGGTGGTAAAGGTTTGTGAGGATTGGGAGTTTATTGGCCCTTGAATCCTCTTCCCATGCAGGCAGAAGGAAGCAAGGCCCTTTATGTGTGACGGTGACACTGTTCAGACTCCTGCTTTGGCTTGGGGATCTTCACTAGGCTGCTTATCTTCATATCTGCCCAGATGTCTCAGTGGCCCTCCCCTTCCTGGTGTTGCTGGTTCCCTGGCAGCTGTGTGCTTGAAAGATGACCCAGCACCCTTTTCCTTCTCTTGTCTCCTCGCTCCATCCAAACAAAATGTCTTTCTAGTTGGGGGTGAAAATGTCATTGAGGTGGCTGACAGAAGTGGGCCACCAGACTACCTGCCTTGGAAACAGGAGAAATGATGGGCCACAACTCAAGATACATCAAGAGGTGAGGGAATATGAAAAGATAAAATAATTTAAATAGTAATTATACAAAGACACATTGAAATTTGTGCATTTATTGAGATTTGTCTTTGAATCCCCCCCTCCCACAAAGCCTCCTCGGGTCCAGACATGATTATCGATTATTTATTTCCTGCCTTCTTTACCTATATGGTTTCCTTATATCATTCTCCAAACCCTATGGACAGTTCATATTATTCCTGGGGTAGACATGAGAAACCATGACCCCAGGAGGTTAGTGAATATTTAAGGACAGGGCCCACGGGTCAGGGAATCACTTTTCTCTCTTTCTATTGTATCATATCGACTCTGGCAGGCCTTTAGAGAGTGGATCCAGAGTTTGAGGATGAGACCACATATCTGGATTGCTTGGCCTTTTGATGTTCTTCAGATTAAAGCATGGAAGGCCTGGCCATTCTGCCTCTGTGTGAGGGTGACCCGGGGCCAGGGTGGCAGCACTGGATGTGCCATCAGGAGTTATCTTCCCTTTGGCATTTGAGAATAAATTCTGTAGAGCAGTGATGCTCACTGGAGAGCTTAAAAGAATCTTCATGTCTGACTGCGTCCCAGGCCACTTAAATCAGAATCTCAGGGGGGCAGGGGGTAGGACCCAGATACCAGTATTTAAAAAATCCTCTAGGAGTTTCTCCTCTGCGGTCACAGTCGAGAACCAGGGCTCTAAGCAGCTGTTCCCAAACCTGTGCAAGCATCAGAATCACCTGGAAGGCTTGTTAAAACCCTGACTGCTGGGACCCACTTGTAGAATTTCTGATTCAGCAGGTCTGGGTGAGGGCCAAGATTATGCATTTCTAAGTTCCCAGGGGATTGGTGATTGAGCAGAAGTGAAGCTGGTGTGAGCTCCTGGTCTCTTCTTTACGCCTGTCAGGTCACAAGGGGTTTGTGTCTCCTGTTCCGCGACTTCCTGCATGCTGACTTGCTCAAGTACTAGAACACCGTTTGCTGTGTGAATGCTAAATAGCCTATGAGCATCAGAAATATTTTGAAATAAATCAGGCAATGAATTCCATCAGGCTTTGAATGGATGTTAAGGAGCTTATCACAATTTTCAGTAGGAAAATAAGCATCTTTCAAAGGAAATTTACCATATTGAAATTTAGTTGTGCCACTCCTATTAACATTCTTTTTCTTGTCTTTTCGAAATCTTTGCAATAACTCCTCTTTATTAGTTTTATTTTTTAAGATTTTACTCGTTTGATAGAGAGAGAGAGGGCACAAGCAGGGGGAGTGGCAGCAGAGGGAGAGAGAAGCAGGCTTCTCGCTGAGCAGACTCGATCCCAGGACCCTGAATCATGACCTGAGCCAGAGGCAGGCACTTAACCGACTGAGCCCCTCAGGCACCCCCCTTTGTTAAGTTTTACTGAAGTCAAGTTATAAAGTTTATGGAGCCAGAACTCAAGAGACAGGGATACATTTCCAGATGTATCAGGGTAGCGTTGCCAGATTTAGCAAAAAAACAAAAACAAACAAAACCCCAGGACACTCAGTTAAATTTGAATTTGAGGTAATGAAAAAGTTTTATTTTATTTTATATTTATTTACTCATGAGAGACACAGAGAGAGACAGAGACACAGGCAGAGGTAGAAGCAGGCTCCCTGCAGGGACCCGGATGCGGAACTCGATCCCAGGACCCCAGGATCATGACCTGAGCCAAAGGCAGATGATCAACCCCTGAGCCACCCAGGCGTCCCTATAATGAAAACATTTTAAGCAGAAAAATGTCCCCTGTGATACTTGACAATCCTGATGATGGGACAAGTATGAGGATGGGAATGACCTATGCGCCTGCTGGGGAGGAACAGAACGTGCCCATCCATTTCTGCTCATGGATACACAGAAATACTTGATCTTGAGCCTTGTCCACGGAGAGCTTCACGACATCGGCTGAACTGATGCATCACGGACACCTAGGGTAGAAAGGCAGTCTATGGGATTGCTGAGTGCCTTCCCGGGGGGCTGCTGATAACTCCGATCCCCGTCTCTTTCAGTTCAGTTACTCCAGTTGTCTACATCGGTGGTTTGGACAGAGGATGATTGTCCGCTGTGTGCCGTGGGCATTTGGCAGTGTCCAGAGACACGTTTGGCTGTCACGCCTGGGGAGGCTGGTGCCACTGGCGGCTAGTTGTTTGGAGCCAAGGATGCAGCTACACATCCTGCTGCAGCGGACAGCCTCCTGCAATCAAGAATTGGCCCTCACAGAGCTGAGGCTGAGAAACCCCGGGCTAGATCCGACCGTGCAGGGTAGTGACTGTGTCAGACCACTCCAGCCCTGTCCTGAGTGTCACAGTGTATACTGTTCCTGGGTGTCAGTTTGGCAGAGAGATGCCTCCTACCTGTATGGTAAAGGAACAGGTAGAAGGATTTTGATAGGCTCCTTTCAGATCTTACAAAACAAGGGAAGTGCTGTAGAGGTTCCATAAAAAGTGCCAGTCCTCACTTGTGGCCGTCTTCCCTGGCATGGCCTAGATTTGGTACCTTTGAAGAGTTCAGGCAGGACCTGTGAAATCTAGGTGATAGAACCCCATAGCTGTCCCCTTTCTCAGAGTAGGGGACACCATTTGGTCTCGACCTTCCACATAGCTCTGGCCGATCAGGACTCCTTTGGTGTAAGTATTTGGGGGAGGCGCTGACCACACACGTATTCGTCATGTTGTGTACGACAGCTGTTGCTATAACGCTCGCATTCAGAAGGAAGCTGATTGCTAAATCCAGCAACAATGAACATTCATGATACCTTAACAATACCTCGTGTTTGCATCATGCTTACCTCTGATGAACTGTAAAGCATTTCATAGACATTCTTATTAAAGACCTAATGGTGCTCGTGGGAAGCAAGAGGAGGTGGGTCATATTCTTCCCACTTTAAGAGGTGATAATTAAGCCTGGAGTCACACACTATGTGAAGAGCTAGGAGTACATTGCGACTCTTGACACTGGGGCTGAGGCTGTCAGCCAGTAGAGCATCATTCTGCTGATGGCGTTGACTCATCAGACCCTGCTGAGCGTCCAGTCATAAATGTCTAATTTCAAAATCCTTAAAAAAAAAAAATTTGAGAGAGGGAGAGAGACAGGGGTGGGGTGGGGAGCGGGGATATGCAGAGGGAGAGAGTCTCCCGCAGACTCCTCCCCAGGCGCAGAGCCTGACACGGGGCTCGATCTCATGACCTTGAGCCGAAATCAAGAGTCAGATGCTTAATGGACTGAGCCACCCAGGAGGCCCTCAAAATCCTTTTGAAATGTACACAGCAGATTGTGAAGGGTGGTTGTTAATCAGAGGACAACACAGCAAGGACATCTCCATTTCTAGTACTTTTGCCCTTTTTAAACAAAAATGCAGCAAAAGTATAAAGGGGAAGGAGTAGGAATTGGAGTTCAATAAATATTTGCTGTGGGCTCCGTGGTGCCAAATCCTGTGCTAGATACCACGGAAGATGAGATATAAATAGACGTCCTTGACACGTCATCTCATTTGTAAGCCAGAGACTCAAGACTTCGCAGAGAGAAGCCTACAGAGAGCTGTAAAGTCCTATAACACACGTGCGCCGAGATGTGTGTATGGGAGGCCGTGGTGTCCTGGGAGGCCGAGAAGCTTTTATGTAAAGGGAGGAATCGAAGAGGAGACTTGAGGTATTAGGACTGGTTCAAGTGGTCAGCGGGCATCTGCAGAAATAGGATTCCATGAGACAAAGGGGTTAGTGAATAGAGGTGGGGTTGTTCTTGCTACTCTCTGGAAGAGACACATACTTCGGGGCTCCCAAGGGGTCATTTCCTGATCCGTGAATGAGTGGAAGGCAAAAAAAAACAAAAAACAAAAAACAAAAAACAACAACAACAAAAAAAAAGCCACAGGATGAGGGGACAGAGGAAACAAGGGCTCAGAAGACAGAGGAAGCGTTCCCGAGCTCCCGTGAAGACCCCAACTCCCGGTTCCAGTTCTGCCCCAGCCGCAGATGCAGCTCCGACGAACCCCCGTGTCTTCCAGTGAATTCCAGTGTTTTGTGGACCTGTAGCAGAACCTAAGGCTTTCGGAGTCCGGGAGTCCACGCTGTGCACAAAGGAAGGAGCACGGAGGGTTGAGGCGGCCCGGACCGAAGCCCAGGGCGGAACCCTGGAACCAGTTCTGCTGTCTGCAGCTGGCTCTTCTGGGCAGCCTTGGTTCCGACGCCAAGTTGTGGGTTGGCCAGATGAGCTTCAAAGGCTGGGTGGCTCCCGAGGTCTCGGGGCTGCTCCTCAGGCCCTGTGGCTCCAGACTCTCCCCATGGAGACAAATTGCCCCAGACGCAGAAGCCGCCTTGCTTCTTGAGCGCTGGCTTTGGCTGCAGGCGGGTGGGTCGTGGCTGCTCGTGGCGGCTCCACCGGACAGAACCGCCGCCTTCTTCAGCAGCTGGTGGAAGAGGCCTCCGTGTGCAGCTAAAGCACCAGCTCGGCGGGTGGAAGTGTTGTTCTGGCAAGTGAACCGTTTCCCCCCCAGTATTTGCTTTGAGGATTTTTTTTAAAACTTATTTTAATGACAGATTGTGATTTGGAAGTGATTCATTTCCATTTCATAGTTGTCTTGACAACAATGTAATTTATGACATTTCAGGGGCTTGAGAATCCTAGAATCTTACAATCAATGTGTTGCTTATTAAAATTCTCATAAAAAAAAAAACGCACTGGCAAAAATTCTTTAGGGTTGGCGGACTAAAGGAAAGAATTGCTTTCCGTAAAGCTTTTTCTTTTTTGGTCACTAACGGTAGTGACTTCAGGACCATCGGCTAAATTTAATTTCAGGCTGAGCCAGACTCGTCTTTTTTTTTTTTTTACGTGTTTTACCCAGGATTTGCTTGTATTGCCTTTGCAACTTCTTTTTGGATTTCTAAATTATAACTCTCTCTCTGAATTATCGTATGAAAGTGGAATCAAGTGGAAACAGCTTTATATTTTGCTTTGCTTTTCCCCCACGTCTTACGTACAGTCTTAACATCCCTCATGGAAAACGGCTTAGGAAGGTCTTTATCATGGAGCATTTCTTCTTTTTTTAAAAAAAGGTGTTCGTTCTTTATTCATGGGAGACGCAGAGGCGCAGGCAGAGGGGGAGCGGGCGCCCTGCGGTGACCCCTGCCCGATCCGGATCCGCCCACCCTGGACCCTGGGCCGCCCGTCTCGGAACAACTTAAAGCTGCAGAATATTAAGGGAAAAAGTCACAAATGAGCAACTCTGGAAAGACGGCTTGCAGTGGAGCACTGAGTGCTTTGCAAAATTCAAGTTTATGCTTTTTTCGGGGGGGGGGGGGTCGGGCGGCGGTGTGGGCGCCTCGGCAGCGTCTACACCGCGTGCTTCCGTGACCGATCACGTCGCTGGAGGCCGGCGCTCCGAGGACGCTCCGCACGGACCGCGCCTGCGGGCCTTCGGCGAGGCCGTCCCGGGCGGCGGCAGGTGCGCGGCGGGGCCGGGGTCGCGCCCGGGTCGCGGCCGCGGAAGATGGCTGCCCCCAGGCCGCGGACAGTCACGTGCCCGCCCCGCCGCGCCCCCTCCCGCGCTCGCCCAGCCCCCGGCCCCGCGCCCCCCGGCCGCCCGGCCCCGCGCGGAGGCTCCCGGGCCCGAGGCCGGTCTGCCCGCCGCCCGCCCGGACCCCAAGCCGGCCGCGGGGTCGGGCTCCCGGAGCCGGGGCACCTCCGTGGGGGCGACCCGCGGCGGGCCGCGCTACTGGGCATGCGCAGGGCTCCCGTCCGGGCGCCGCCGGGCTCCGGGTTTTCCTCGGCACTCGGAGCGGCGGCGGGAGGCGGGGCCCGGACGGCCCTGTCCCCGCCCCTCCCCCTCCCCCTCCCCCTCCCCCCCGTCCTTCCCTTCCCGCCCCGGGCTGGGGCCCCGGCGGCCGCCCCCTGGAGGCCGAGCTTGCGGCCCCACCCCCCCGGCCCCGCCCCTGCGGCCCCGCCCCTCCCCGGGCGCCGCCAACACCCGGACGAGCGGACGCCCGGAGCCGGGCCGACGCGGGCCGCGGACTGGGCATGCTCGGCGGCCGGAGGCTCGCGCTGGCGAGTCGGAAGCGTTCGCAGCAGCGCGGCGGCGGCGGCGGGACGGAGCGGGCCGGGCCGGGACAGGCAGCGTCCCCGGGGAGCGCATCCCGCGGCGGGGCCCCGACGCCGCCCGGCCCCGGGCCTCGGTGCGCGGCGGCGGCTCGGCCAGCGCAATCCCGGCGGCGGCGGCGGCTCCCGGGCAAGTGAGCCGGGGGCGGGGGCGGGGGCGGGGGCGGGCGGGGGCGCAGCCGGAGCCGGGCCGCGCGCTCACCTGGCGGGCACTCGGGGGCGGGGGCGGGGGCGGGGGCTGCGAGGCCGCAGGGGGCGGCGGGGGCGGGGCGGGGCGGAGGGCGGAGGGCGGAGGGCGGCCGGCGGGGTCCCGCCCCCACCCCCGCCCCCGCCCCCACCCCCACCCCCACCCCCACCCCACGGCCCGGCGGCGGCGTGACAGTTGGCCCGGGGCGGGGTCGCGGCGGGGTCGCGGCGGGGTCGCTGCCGGCCGCCCCGGCTCCCGGGCTCCCGGCTCCCCGCGCCCCCAGCGCCGAGCGCCCGGCGCCCGCTTGACAGGGGCGGCCCCGCGGAGCGCCTGTGGGTCGGGGCGGCCCAGGGGGCGGCGGGGTGGGCGAGGCCTGCGGGCGCCCGGGCGGCGGGGGCGGGGGCGGGGGCGGCCTGCGCGGGGGCTCGGCGTCCCGCGGCCTCGGGGTGGGGGTTGGGGTGCGGGCCCCGGGCCGGGCCGAGCGGGGCGTCCGGGGCAGCGTCGGGGCCGCGGCGCCCGCCCGCGGGGCAGGGGGTCGGCGCGGGGTGGGCAGGTGCGCGGGGGGGGGGCGGGCAGCGGCGGGAGGCGGCTCCGGAAGGGAAGTTTGTCCCCGGGGACGGGGACGGGGACAGGGACGGGAGGGAGGCCCGCCGTCCTGCCCCGTCTGCGGCGCTCGGGCTCGGGGAAGGCGCCGGCGGGGTGTCGGGGAGGGCTGCTGCCCGAGGGCTCGGCGAGGTGCCAGGGCCGCCCTGAGCCAGGGTCGGCAGGTGCCTGGGCCCGTGCAGCAGGAGCTGGACAGGTGGGGGGTCAACAGGTGCCTGGGTCCGTGCAGGAGGGGCCAGACGGACTGGGGGTGGGCAGGTGCCTGGGCCCATGCAGAAGGGGCCGGACGGACTGGGGGTCAGCAGGTACCTGGGCTCATGCAGAAGGGGCCGCCCAGGCCAGGGGTTGGCAGGTGCCTGGGCCCGTGCAGAAGGGGCCAGGTGGACTGGGGGTGGGCAGGTGCCTGGGCTCATGCAGAAGGGGCCACCCAGGCCAGGGGTCAGCAGGTGCCTGGGCCCATGCAGGAGGGGCTGGACAGGCCAGGGGTGGGCAGGCGCCTGGGCCCATGCAGAAGGGGCTGCCCAGGCCAGGGGTCAGCAGGTGCCTGGGCCCATGCAGGAGGGGCTGGATGGGCCGGGGGTGGGCAGGTGCCTGGGCCCATGCAGAAGGGGCCGCCCAGGCCAGGGGTCGGCAGGTGCCTGGGCCCATGCAGGAGGGGCTGGACGGGCCGGGGGTGGGCAGGTGCCTGGGCCCATGCAGAAGGGGCTGCCCAGGCCAGGGGTCGGCAGGTGCCTGGGCCCATGCAGGAGGGGCTGGACGGGCCGGGGGTGGGCAGGTGCCTGGGCCCTGCAGAAGGGGCCGCCCCAAGCCGGCTCAGCAGCTTCCAGGGCCCATGCAGAAGGGGCTGCCCCGGGCTGGGTCTCGGCAGGTGCCTGGGCCAGGGGTTGGCAGGTGCCTGGGCCCGTGCAGAAGGGGCCACACCAGGCGTCCCGCGGTGGGGCTGTAGGATGCACAGAGGAGCGGGGCCCTCAGGTCCCTGTCGTTGGGTCAGGGCTCCCAGGGAAGCCGGGGCAGCTTGGTGATTCAGCAGGTGGCAGCCTTCCAGCTCTGAAGCCCGGCCGAGCCTGCCCGCCTGTTGGAGGCTCCAGCTTCAGGGGAACCTCCGGGCGCTGCCTCCCGCCTAGAGCGGCCCGTGGCCTTATCTTGCTGCTGCTCTGAGTCTGGAGGCTCAGCGCTTTTGGTCTTCCTGGCTGTGTCTCCTCAACTAGGTGGCGTGTGCTTGAGTCTCTCCAGCCCTGTGACCTGCTGGATGGCAGGAGGTGGCCAGCTGCTACCCTGCACGGTGGAAAGCAGGGCGGGTTACTCTGTAGGAAGCGATGGCAGTGTGCAAAGTGGAGAAAGAGGCTTTTTCTTCTGTTCTGCTTCAGAGACTAGAAATTAACATTTTTAATACAATAGTAGGATGTATTTCTGTAACTCTGCAGGGCTGGTGGTAAGCTATTTAAGACATCTGACGGCATTTTTTTTTTTAAAGAAATTAATTCAAGGGATGGATTAAACTAAAATGAAGGGACACAGTTATTAAGACAGTATCTTGTTCCTTGGAGAATCCCAAGCATCTTGCACAGCGCCCGCCTCGTGATGCTCCGTGAGTGCTTATTCAGCTGTCCTTTAAAAAAAAAAAAAAAATCCTAACAGAATCTCGTCGTTAAGTTTTGGCACATTAGGAACTTTGTTTTCCTAACTTGGAATTGCCTGTGTTGACCAAAGGCATTCAGTTTTAGCTCGAAAACTGAATCTTTTTACCTTTTTGTTTTCCTGGTTAAGTCCCTTAATTTTCATGTGGTGGCAGGTCCTGTATTCAGCTGGAAAAGAAAACCACATGCTTTGCTCACGCATGTCATGAAAATCTAAAAGGACTCCTACATACAGCGATCCTACGTTTCTTTAAAAAGCTGAAACATACTCCTGTTGCACATCAAATGTGCTCGGTCTCTATACAGAGCATTTCAGGAAGACTCTAGCACTCCTAGACCTTTGCCATCCCGTGAAAAGTGCTGCAGTGGAAAAGACAAAACCATGTTTGGGGAACAAAAACCCTGGATTGTTTGCACGGGGGGATAGGCTCCCCTGTCTGGGGGAGGCGTGAGTGTCGGGCCAGCTCATGCCTATGCATCGTTTTAACTTTGTTCTTCTGCTCCTTCCTCCAGTTGTTCATCTGTTTCTTCTTTCCCTAAAGACATACTTTCCTGGCATGGGCTTGCTTGCTTAGAGCTGCTGCCAGAAGGATCTTTTGCATTTTCTCACATAAATTCAATCAGCGGTGATTTTTTATTTTTGACCGTCCCCTACGCTGTGGAAACCACTCTGTGTGGTGAACTGTTCCATGGTCCTTGGAAAAAGCTGTGTGCCCCTGAGGGGGTGTGACAGGTCATGGATGGCTTTTTCTTTGCCTTTTTTTTTTTTTTTTTTTTTTTTTTTTTTTATGGTGGCAATAACCAGTCTTTTGGAAGAACTGTTAGGGCATGCCTGGTGCTAAAGGCTTTGGCCTTTGTGTTAGAGGGCCTTGGTCAGGAGTACAAATGGTCCTTTGTTGTCTCTGCCCACATTCTGGGCATTGTGGCTGTAAAGTTTGTCACTTGGTAAGCTAGTCTGACCCCAGGTGATGCGGCCATCTGCATGTGGGAGGTGGGCAGCAGAGTGGGATGCAGGGGCGGGGAGGGTGAGGAAAGGGGAAGGGAAGGTTAAGGGCCAGGAAGGGCTTGGTTTCGTAAGGGACCTCTGGTTTCAGTGAAGCAGAATAGAATGCTGGCCAGCGAGTCTGGCTGAGTCCCTGCGGGAGAGCTCTGCTCCCTTCCCTTCCCGAGGCTTTCCCCCCTGCTCCCCCCCACCCCCCGACAGGCACAGATACAGAGAGACCCACACGCACCTGTAGACACAGGCACAGACAGGTGCACGGAGAAGGAGCCGGAGGCTCAGCTCTGTTTAAATGCTAATACGTCAAGGTGGGAAAATGCAGTGCTCAGTAGCAGGTTGGGTTCTGGGGCTTGTGTGTCAGAAGGGTCCCCCTCCGTCTCCGAGTGCTGAAGAGACTTGGAAAGTCCTGGGGGCTTCCCCTGAAGCAGCCCCTGCGTGCAAATGCAGGCCAGTGGACCCTCGAGCCGCTTGGGCGCCTTTTACCTCTTAGACGTGAGGTGCTGAGAGTCGGCCTCCGTTGTTGGCGCAGGATGCCCCCTGTGCAAAGCCCCTTTCTGGTTTGATTTTTTCCGCTTCGTTTCTACTCCGTTTCCTCTCCCCGCCGGGTTGGAGGTGTCCTTGGGTGTGTCTGCGTCCCCGTTAAAGATGGTGTTCGTGCGTGTGCGTCTTCAGCTTACGCAAGTGGTGCTGTGCTGCAGGTCGCACCGGGTTTCCATTTCATCCAGCATCCCAGTGTTCATCCCGGGAGTCTGCAGCCATGCATAAAAGCGGGGAGAACTTTGTTCAGGACTTGGGGAGCTCTGTGTCCGCGTAGGTGCGATCTCGTGCGTTGCTCTGGTTCCTGTGCTGGGCTGCTGTGCGTGCACGAGCTCGATCACCCCTTTCCCTGGCGAGGGACACTTGGCTCGCCTCGGCCGCGCAGAGCTGGGATGAGCGTCCTGTGTGCCTTCTTCTCCAGGTGGATGCGGGACCGTCTCTGGCGCAGCGGTGTGCAGCCCAGCGGCAGCCGCATCGCCTGGCACCTGCTAGGAAAGGCGGATTCTCGGGCCCCGACCTCGATCTGGCTCAGAAACCCTGGGGGCAGACCCCGATCGTCTGGGGATTGTGACAGTGGGGACACTTGGACACCCTCCCGTGAGGGCGTGTGCCCGGAAGTGGAACACCTGGGCGGAAGGAAGCAGCACGCCTGTTTTCACTAGAGGCCGCCAGCCCGGCCTCCGCGGGGGTGCGTGGAGGGCTGATGCCCCGCATCCCGCGAGGGTGTGTGACTTCTCGGTGCGTGTGAGCATCTCCTAGCCCCCAGAGCCTCTGACCCTGCTGTGGGACGTTTCTTGCGGGGCTGACTTGCACATGCTTCTTGCATGTTCTACGTGTTAATCCGTCCTGCCGTCTGTCAGTCACCTTTTGTCCGTGGTCACTTTCCGAAGTGTGTGTTTCGACAGAGCCCATTACGTTTTGCCTTATGTTGCGCTTCAGGGATCTGGCGATGATCTTCCTTATTACCCGGGGCTCACGGGGATGCACCCGTTTTCCTCCATCAGCTCCATACTCCTGTTTTTCACAGCGAGGGCTTTACCCATGTGGGGTTTATCTTCACACGTGGTGTCAAGTGGGGATCTGGTGCCGTTTCTTCCTTTCCGTTTTGTGAGCCAGTTTTTCCTACATCACTAAGTTGTGTACTTTTTCCGTAATGTTTTGGAGGCGACTATGAGCCACGTCTCTCATACTCGGGGTTCCCACGTGCACACACGAGCCTCTTTTTAAAACTCGATAGAATCGTAATTTGTGTTTGATAACTACATCCGTTCTGAGTGTACAAGTTGATGGACTCCGACAGATGTACGCACTTGGGAGCCAGCACCATGAAGATACTGAGCCTTTCCAGCGCCCCGACCTTCCGTCCCCGCTGTGTCCCCAGACCTGGGCAGCGCCCCCAGTGTGCTCTCTGCCACTGTGCAGTCGTGGTTGCATTTTTAGAGCTTTATGTAAGTGAAACCACAGGGTATGGTACTGTTTTGTCTCTGGCTCCTTTCACTCAGGATACTGACTTTTTAAATCTTGGCTTTTTTTTTTTTTTTTTTTTTTAAGATTTTATGTATTTATTCATGAGAGAGACACAGAGAGAGGCAGAGACACAGGCAGAGGGAGAAGCAGGCTCTGTGCGGGGAGCCCGAAGCGGGACTTGATCCCGGGACCCCAGGATCACACTCTGGGCTGAAGGCAGACGCTCAACCCCTGAGCCACCCAGGGATTCCTGGCGCCCCTGAATCTTTGTTTAAATTGTGAGAAAGTAGGGGCATCTGGGTCATTCTATCCATGAACATGGTTATCTCATCTCTTACAAATGACTTTTTAACAGAATTCAGGGTTTTCTGTCATGGTGATGGTGGTTTTTGTTGTTTGCAAAGGTAGAAGGTGTTGCTCTGAGGGTAGTTCCTTCGTCTTAACCTTTCAGGTGGGCAGAGTCCAGGCTTTGGGGGCGGATCCTCCTCCATTCACCAGCCTTGAGTGACTGCCCCGTGGTTACTGTCTGGAGCCCAGCAGCCTCCCGGGGCCCTGGGGGATCAGGTTGAGGCGAAGGACCTGCAGATTGTGAAACAGCTGCAGTTCAGCGGCTGTTGGGTTAGAGCTCCCCTGATGCTGGCTTTAAATAGCTGCACACTTCAGTCCTGCTTCCTAGCGATTGGTAACAAAGGAGTGTCAGGAGAGCGAAGTGAATCAGCCGACTGGTGAACCGTGGGACCCCCGGTTCATCTACGTCTATGCGGGCAAGGCCGGGCTTCCACCCAGTTTTGTGGGGTTTCACGGAGAGTGTGGTACCTTCCAAGACTCCGGCAGTCCCGTGGGGGAGAGCCGTTAGAGAACTCTGTGGTATAGACGGTATATAGCGGGTCAAGTGGTGTGTCCCGGGAGTTGGGAGAAGGGAGGTGTGCTGCTCTGTGAGTCGCGGCCTGGCTTGGGTAGAACCAGAGCAGAGACAGGAGCACGAGAGCACGAGACCCCACGTGCGTTAGCATTTCTGCCCGGGCTGGGAGGGCCTAGTGGGTTCAACCCCACGGCAGTGAGTTTTGTGCCTAAATGTAAGTGTCGCAGTCATTGCTTTGGGAAACGTGGTAACAAGTGGCGGACAGATGCTCGGCTGGCCAGCAGCCGTGTGTTGTGTGGCGCCGTGGCTCAGAGCCCTGGGCAGAGCCCGAGTGTGTGGGTTCAGGGCTTGGCCTTACTGTTCAGGACCCATGGGACCTTAGGCATGTTATGGAAACCTGCTGTGCCTCAGTTTCCCTGACCCTCACCGTCAGGTGTGGTAACCGCAGCTAACCTCACGGTGTCCTCGTGAGGACCACATAGGTAACGTCCGTCAGGTGCTCAGTGCCCGGCACAAGTTAATCACAATATAAATGTCACTCTTGTGACTCCTTCTGTTACTATTTATCGTGTTCCTCCTGTCTCTCCTTGACGCGCACCAGGCCTTATGCCCAGAGCTGGGTGGCTTTTGTCCAGAAAGACCTGTGGGAGCCACAGTTCTGTAGGGTGGACTTCCTGTGCTCGTTGCCAGGCTTGCGCAGGGCGCGCGGGTTGTAGACTGCATGAATAGCCCTCGAGGGGTCGTGGGGCCCGGTGCCACCCTGCTGGGGCCCACGCGTCCTCCATCAGGGCTGTGGAACGAGCGCGTGGACGTCAGGGCTCAGGCAGGAAGCTCAGCAGACCTTCTGGCCAAGGCGTATTCATCGTAGGGATTCACGTGGCCGAGACCGCCTGAGCCCCTGACCCTTGGGACAGTCATGCGAGGTGGAGAGTATTAGTATTCCCTTTTCGGACCTGGGGACAGTGGGGCACAGGTCATTTGCCCAACAGCGTAGGAAGAAGCCCTGAGGGATCGTCCTGTTTGGGGCCCCTGCCAACCAGGTGGGACCAGGTGGGACCAGGTTCAGACACCGCAGGTACTGGCCACACTGCGCGCTGAGCGCGCCGTCCTGCTCTCTAGGCCGGCGAGAGGGGGGCAGACCAGCGCGGAGCCTGCGGTTGTGTCCGGGCCCAGGTTCCGAACTCGGGGATTTCCAGGGCGGAGGGAGAACTGGGGAGGGCAGTTCAAGACCCTGTAGCAGCATGAAGTGCCCGTCCCATCCGGGGAGGTGCCCCGCATGTTGGGTAGGGTCCGCCTCGCTCTGCCGTCGGCACGGGGAGGCTTTGTCCCGTCCTTTCTCCCCGAGGAAAGGTTGGGGCGCAGGGAAGAGAGCCGTGCGTGAGGACATGTCGTGGCTGAGGACACATCGTGGCGGTGGCGAGCCCGAGCAGCCTCTCCTCTGGCCTCACTGTAGTAGGAAGCCGTGGTACGAAGGCCCGTCAAGAAAAGGAGGAGAAAGAAGGGTCTGTGTCCCATCCCGTCCTGGTGTAGGGTCCACACGCGGGAAAGCCCTCGGGGAGGAGCAACGGCGTTTTTATGGCAAAAGTTTTCCGGTTTGCAACCGAGTCTGCATTTTCCTCTTTGGGAACAGCGTTATGCATAAGACTATGAAGTGAGAAATTTTTAGATTTGAAAGACTTTTTAGGACATTAGAACTTAGATTCTAACTCAGAGGAAAACACACCAGTTAATGGTATTTAGGAAGGGGACTCTTCCCTGTGCTAGTTGTGGGGCCACCCACCCCTGACCCCGCAGCTGGGGTGTTGCTTGGGGAGGGGACATGACTGGCAGGGAGGGGATGGCCAGGGGAGCGCCGGGAGCCCCTACGAGAGGTGGCCGGATGCCCGGGTCTGGTCTTCTCGCAGCCTGGGGTTCACGGTGGCAGTAAATGGGTGTCGAGGGGCCGCAGTGGGCAGGAACCTCGTTCAGCCTCGAGAGGCACGGAGGTGAGACAGATGGGATCTGGGCTCTCGGAAGGGAGGCTGGCAGGGGGACAGACGGGCACAGGTGAGTGCCCGGCCAGGTGGTGCCTGCAGCCTGGTGCCTGCATGTGCAGCCCCCTGGGGCCAGGGGTGGGAGGCTGCGCCGGGGGTGCCAGCACATGGGGGAAGGTCACTGAGATGGTACCGGAATGGTGCCGTTTGGTCTGGTCTTTCCTCCCTTGCTCCCGGGGCTTCCAGGTGGACAGCAGAGGGGACTGTCGGGGGCGCCTGCCGTGCGTGGTCAGCCAGCGAAGGGGAACCGGAGTCGCACTGCGCCCGGAAACCGCGTGGGAAGTCCGAGCGGGCACTCCACGGTTTGTCTTTAAAAAAGGTGGCTAAGGTTTAGTACCTCCTGGAACGTAAAACCCAGAGGAGATGAATGGCTTTCTATCTTTAAGGTAAATCAGTGTTTTAAAGAAAGATTCTTTATCAGAAACAAGATTTTATTTTATTTTATTTGCCCACAATCTTTGGCAAAGTTCTAAATTCCAAATTCAGTTTGTTTGCAGTGGTTTGCATTTCTCACTTAGGCTGTCCTCCCCTCGCCTCTCCCCCTCCCCGTCCCCCAGGGCAGGGAGCAGCCCAGGCCCTGCTGCATGGCCCTACAGACCCCTGCACGCCCGGCACCTGTGCCAGAGCCTGGGCCTTGAGCTTGGGCAGCTCGCTCCTCTGTGCGCGGTTTCGGAGCCAGTCAGCTGGTCCTGGATTGCACGAGCCCCGGGTCACCCATTGTTATTATCTTATTTGTAGAAAAGAATCTTGTTTCAGGGTGTTTTCCCCCCGAAATAAGAGCTGTGTGTCTGGACCACGCTCCTGAGCGGCCACGGCCACGAGTGCTTGTGCTTGTAGTTTCTAGGTTGTTAAAGGTACAGGGTGGGGGCTGTCTGGTCGTTCAGAGTCCGTGACCTGTCTCAGACGGTGGGTGGGGTGGGGACTCCCCCCAGGCCCCACTCCCCCAGGGGTGCTGGGGACCGAGCTCTCTGGGGTCACGAGGTTGGGGATGGTGAGGCAGGAGCACAAGTACCCTGCGGGCAAGGTGGCGGATGGGGTTCCCCTAGACTGCTCTTGGAGGAGGGGGGAGAGCTGGCCGGGGTCCACCCTCCCAGCAGTGGGGGCGGCAGCGGAGGCCAGGGAAGTGGCTGAGGGGAGTGCAGGGGTGCAACGGGAAGGGGCGCTGGGCAGAGAGCTTTCCACTCTCATGACCCTCGGCGGGGGAGAGGGTGCGGGGGGTGGGGGGAAGGTGTGTTCTGTTGTGTGTGTGTGTGTGTGGGGCACGGGGGCGGGTGTGCGCGGCAGCAGAGGAAGCCGAGTGGGTTCCTTCTGTGGAGCTCGGGCTGGTGGAGGTGGTGGGGGAGTCAATGGCCTGGGGGTGGACGGGTGGGGGGGAGCAGGGGGGTGGTGAAGTGGTGAGGGCAGTCGGTGGCCTGGGGGGTGGAGGTGGTGGGGGATGGGGGGGGGGTGGTGGTGGAGCGGGGGAGCCGGTACCCTGGGGAGGGAGGGGGAGGGGGAGCTGGGGGGTGGAGGTGGGGAGGAGCCGGCGGCCTGCTGTGCTGGAGCCCAGGCCCTGGGACCGAAGGCCGTGGAGAGAACCTGGCCTGTGTGAGAACCCGCAGCCTTCGTTGGGCTGAGCTCGAGGCCCTTCCTTGGTGAGGTCACCGGGGATGGCACCTGTGGGGGCAGGTGTCCCTGGCTGCGCATGCACCGTGAGTGTGCAAACCCCCTGAGCCACCGTGAGCTGGTGCCAGACGGGGGTCCTCTCGTAACCAGAAGCGGGAGGGCGAGGACCCCGAGCCAGCCTGGAGTTTGCCCGTGGGTGGGGGTGCCCGACGGGGCAGCGGATCTGGGGGGCACTGGCTGTCCCGCATGCGATGGGAATCGAGGCACCTGCATTGCGGGGTGGTCAGGTGGGTCCCCCGTGTGTGGCTGCAGCAATGCAGGCGGCTGTCCTGGGACGCGGTGGCAGGGGGCGACCCAGAGAGTCCCCTGTGACGGAGGGAGCCCCTGTGAGGAGCGGGTGGTGTGGACCGTTCCCTGGACGGTGGGGGCCGAGCGGCGCTCGGAGCCGCTGCGCCGGGACTGGCATCTGCGCCCAGCCTGGTGGCCACTGCTCTGACCACGGGGCCTGTTGTCCTGCTCGTGTCTACGGCGCTCGTCCCAGAGCCTGTCCCAGAGCCTGTCCTGGCCCCGCTCGTTCGCTTTCTCCGCCCTAAGGTCCGTGTCGTTGTCGGGTGGCTCCGTCTCGGGC
Source organism: Canis aureus (assembly GCF_053574225.1). Taxonomy (NCBI): domain Eukaryota; kingdom Metazoa; phylum Chordata; class Mammalia; order Carnivora; family Canidae; genus Canis; species Canis aureus. Next base: position 38,510,697 of record NC_135637.1, read on the forward strand.
TGGAGCCTTGAGAATCCTTGCGGCCGCCTGACGTTGGGCGAGGCTGAGGGCAGGTGGTGGCCCGGCGTCCGCCCACTCGGGCCCTCCAGGGAGGGGGTGGCACCCGGTAACGCCGCCGCGCCCGGGCCGCCTCGTGGCTGCGCTGCCCTTCGCAGGGGGCGTGTGACGTTGGCCTGTGGCTGCTGCCTGTGTCGCGACAGCCGAGTGACTGGAGAGGCCGCGGGGTTAGGGGCTTCCACGGCGCCCTCGGCGACAGCCGCTTTGCCTCTGAGTTAGAGCCCCCGGCAGGCCAGGGGAGCCCACGGCTCGAGCCCCGTTGCCTCGGCGCGGGTTTCACGAAGCCGCTGGGAGCAGCCGCACCTTGGGGTGTGTGCGTTCTCGTGGGGTGTCTGACGCGGCTGCTAAATTCACCGCAAAGATCTCTGAAAGGTCCTTTTTAAAGAAAGTTAAAGTGTCTGCTGGAGGGTGTTTGTTCCTGCCTGTCCCTCTGTTGGAGGGACTGATGGAGGGCCCCTCGGGGGAGGCGGTGCACGCCGGGGTCTGGGGGGTACAGGGGACTCGACAGGGCCCGTTGCTCCCCCGAGGACTCGGGCCCGCTGCCGCCAGGGAGAAGGGGCGGGTGGGATGCCCAGTGTGGCTCGTCGCACGGGGCCACGGGGACGGTGAACCCTGGGCCGGACGGTGCAGAAGGTAGGTGTGCAGGGCACGCTTAGGCCTCGGGCTGTTGGTGTCAGAGCTCCGCTTGAGATTCCCCTGCGCTAGCTAGGAGGGCCCGTAGTTTACGCCAGTGATAGGGTTCACGACGGCTGTCCTTCAAGGTGAGTGTGTGGAGGGCAGCTTTTTTTTTTTTTTTCAAAGATTTATCTGGGGGAGAGACCGTGTGGGCGCAAGCGGGGAGGGGCAGGGGGAGACGCAGACGCCCCGCTGAGCAGGGAGCCCTATGCAGGACTCGAGCCTGGGAGCCCGGCGTCCGGCCCTGGACTGAAGGCCCCGGGGAGGGTGACCTTTGGGAGGGCTGGCACGGGTACGCGCCCGTGAGTAGGTGGAGCGGTTCGGGTTTGCCCCAGAGCGGTGCCACAGCCGACGAACGTCCACGCCGGGAATGCCAGGCAGCCCGTGAAAATGCTACCTGGAAGGATGATCCTATAGAAAGTTGTTCTATAAAGTTGTCACGTGCAGGAAGGTACGTGGTGCTTCTGTGGAGAGTCCAGGCTGGCGGCTCCTCTGGCCGGTGCCCCCGGCACCGTGTGTCCCTCAGCAGGCCCGTGGTGTGCTGGGGACGAAGCTAAGTCCCACTCACCTTCTCAGAGTGTCCACGTTCTCGGGGGGGGGACTGTGCAGAGAGGGGCTCCCGGCAGGCAGCTTGGCCCTGGGAAGCCCTGTCCCCGTCTCCCTTTACCCGTGAGTCCCTGACCTGACGCCGGTTTCCTAGAGGTCGGGAGGGCGTCCCGGAGGTGTCTTCCCCGCAGCCTTCTCATCTCCCCGCACGGTGCGAGGCTCCGCAGGGGGGAGGGCTGGCGGTGCGTGGTTCTGGGGTGGGGCGCCCCCGCCCTGCCTCCTGTCCCCGGCACCTCTCTCGGGCCCGCGTCCGTCGAGCCCCTGCCCCTGACGTCCTCTCGTCTGTGGTGTTTGCAGCCACAGGGAGCACGATACCCCCTTGGAAGTCATTGGTCTGGATCCCTTCTCGAAGCCTGGCGGGGTCTGGATCCCGGTCCAGGTGGCACCTTTTTCAAGGGGTGACAGCGCGACCCTCCGGTCGCTGTAGGATGGCTCTTCCACGCAGAGGGGGGCTAAAAACCAGCGTGCACTTCCCATCGCTGGCCGTGTAGACCACGGAGGCTGGGAAGGCGCGGGGCCTGCTCCTGGGGGTGGCCCCCTGGGGAAGGCAGCCCGCGGGGGACCTCAGGACGGACCTCAGGACGCCGCGGGTGGTGGCCTGCCGAGCGCTCAGGGGCGCGGGCTGTGCGAGGGCGGGTGGGTGCTGGGGTGGGTGCGCGCCCGGGCAGGGAGGCTGTCGAAGGCTGCTCCACCTTTGCCTTCTAGCCTGGGTTTGGTTTCCCTTTAGAAGACCCCCTCCCGCCTTCTCCCCACCCTCCCCTCCTTTTTGTCTTTCTCCCCCATTTAGAAAACACGTAAGCAAACAGAACGTCATTCAGAGTCCCAGCTCCGCTTGATAACCGCGGTTGGCGTCTTGGCCTGCGTCCCGCCCGTCGGTTTTATCCGATCACTGGGTGTGCGCTCGGTGAACAGGCCAAATGCCAAAAGAGGGAATGTTCAAAGGACCTGTTTTGCCAGAAGGAAATCTCACGGCTCTAGAATGAGCTTCTGGGATGCAAGTGGGAGTCTGAGATTTCATGGGAATCATTAGGAGATGATAACGGGGCCGTGGCACAGGATGCCCGAGTCCCAGCGGGGGCCGGGTCGGGGCTGGCTCCGCGGGGGGGACAGGGTGGCAAGAGGAAGCGCATGTGGAGACGTGTGGGCCAGCGGTCAGCGTAACGCACCAGAGGGGCGCCCGCCTCCCACTTGCTGACCCTGTCAAGTCGCAGACTCGCCTGTCCGCGGGTCCTCCCCTCGTCCTGGGCGAGGAGGGTGCGGTTTGTGGAGGTGGCCCCTCACCTCCTTGGCGCGGTGCTTGCGAAAGAGGGTATGTGGGGGACCTCAGAGGCACAGGCGAGGTTGTTGCCTTTGTAGGGCTTTCTTCCCAGCGTGTTTGTGGGCGGCTCCTGCCTCGCGCAGCCCCTGAGAGGAGAGCACACCCCCGAGCCCTGGCCCTGGGACCGCGGGGCCGTGTCACTGCCTTTCGAGGTAACCGCTGTTTTCCCAGGCTCCCTCTGCATCTGGACTTGGCCACGCACCGGCTTCAGTGTCCTCCCTGGAGGAGGTGACCGACGGGTCTGGAGAGGTAGCTCGCCCCCCAGGCGCCCCACCTCTAGCAGCGGGTGCTGTCAGGTCAGCGTGCTCTGCGATGCTGTTCGTAAGCAGGCTGTGTGCCCTCGGCGCCCTGCAAGGTACTGTTCGAATTTTATTCAAGCAGCGTTTTAAAATGGGTGATAACCGGCCGGTCCATCCTGTTTGAACACCCAGCACGTCTGTCGTGTCGTAGGTACATACGTGCTTGTGTAAGTCACAAGTACGCGGCACTCCCTGGGGCGTCATGTGGCTCATGTTTGGCAGAAGAGATCTTTAAAAAAAAAAAAATCTTTTATTTATGAGACCCGGGGGGGGGGGGGGTCAGAGACCCAGGCAGAGGGAGGGAGAAGCAGGCTCCACGCAGGGAGCCCCATGTGGGACTCGATCCCAGGACCCCGGGGTCATGACCTGAGCTGCTGAACTGCTGAGCCACCCAGGGGTCCTTTTGGTGAAGAGCTCTTGTAAGGTTCACCTGGAACGCTCACAGACATTTGGGATCGACTCTTCTGACGCTAATAGGAAATATTCAGATGATGGGCCTCGTTGGCATGCTGCTGTCGCCGTGCCGAGCAGCGACGCCTCCGTCAGATGCCAGGTCAGGGGCGCCAGAAACGTTCGAAGAGGCGTTCAGGTCTTTAGCCTTCCAGATCGAAGCCCAGGACCAGGTCTGGGTGTGGAAGCACGGGAGCCGGACAGCTCTGGTGGGTCCTTAGATATGTAGCAATGTACGTTTTATTTCTATGGGCTTGAAACACACTATTTCTAGGATGTGACTGGGAATGTTCCAAATCTGTGATTTGCTGCCAAAGACTACAAACATCTTTTATCTTATTTTAATTATAGTAAAGTAGACGTGACATAAAATTGACCATTTAACCAGTTTTAAGTGTACAGTTCGTGGCATTAAGTGGACTCCTGTGTTGTGCAGCCCTAACCCGTCCCCCTCCAGGACTTCGTCGCCGAGCGGACATCCTGCGCCCGTTACGCACCGGCTCTACGTCCCTCTCGCTCCCGTCGATTGTGGAGTGAGAGGCGACACCGTGACCGCGTGACTGTTAGACACGCTCGCCCCCCTGCGGGCTCACAGCGGGGCTGGCGGGGCTGAGCGGTGAGGCTCGCTGGCCGGGGCGCACTCGGGCATCCTCACCCTTGGGTCTCCCCGGCGAGGTAGGCTTACGGGACGCTGAGGAAGAGTGTGCGTGAGCGCGGGCTGGCCCGTGAGCTCGGCGGCGGCCTTCACCGAGGCCTGTCTGTGTTCTGGGAAAACCGCCAGGCATTTGCTCTTTGGGGCCCAGCTGTCGGCCCCTTGGCTCAGCCTGGGCCGCTGAGCACGTCACAGGCACCTGCTGGGGCCCCGGGGTGAGGGGCTGCCGCAGTGCTGCGCAGGGCGCTCGTCGCTGGTCTCGGGCACTCTCGATAGGGACAGCGGTGTGGCTGGGAGGGGCTGCTCCCCCCCCTCCCGCGGGGACCCTCTGGGTTTGCATGCACGCGTTTCCTGCACCTGTGGGGCCGGAGGCGGGCAGGGGTGCGGGGGTGCAGGTCGTCCTGCCGGCTGGGGCGGCGTGTTGCAGATGTGGGAGGCTGGCTTCCTGTTTGTGGAGGAGACCTGAAACGTTTTGTGCTCTTAGGGGCCGATGAGAGCCTAGCGACATTCGCCGTGGTTGGGGCAGCGTCGGGCCACTGTGTTGCCGCTGCCCGCGTTTGCCCGGGGCTCGGGCCGTCCAGGAGGGCAGCCGCACTGGACGCGTGTTTACAGCCGTGGGCCCTTGCGTGTCATCGCGGTGGCCTGGGGCCCGGCCTCCTCGCTCCGGTGCGTGTGGCGGCTGCAGGGTCGGGGCTGGCTCTGTGCTCCAGGCCTTGCCTCCAGTGCGGGGCGTGCACCGAGCCACAGCACGAGCGAGCCTCCGTCTTGGGGTTCACATAGACGCTTTGGCAGGCAGGCAGCTAGTGCCCTTCGGAGGGGAAGCGCGGGCTCGGCTGACTTAACGTCTCGGCTCAGCTTGCTGGGTATCCGCAGCGCCAGGTCTGGGCGGAGCGATGACGGGCCTCAGTGCCCTGAGCCCTTCGAGGCCGCAGGTGAGCGCACAGCCTCTGATTCCGGACGCGCAGTCGCCGGGTGGCAGGTGCACTCGGCTTATGTTGTGCACCTGACAGCTGGAGGCAGCGGGGCACCTGCTGCATTGCCCCTGCCCCGTAAGTCATGGTCGTGGTGCCGTTTGGTGGCGAGAACGTGGCAGAGACACGGGGCTCCTGCCTGCGTGTCCCCTGGTGGACGGGGGTGGGGACAAGTGATTGGTGCCTTCACCCCTGCTGGGGAGAGTGGGCCCCCCCTTCCGAGGAGGTTGAGATATGAAGAGGGAAGTGGCACGTGCCCCCAGCGTGTGCCCCCGTGTCTGTGTCTTCCACCCTCCGCGGAGCCCCCTCCGTCTGAGACTCCTGACCACGCCGCCGAGATTGCTGATCCCCATCCTTCCCCTCGTCGCCGGTCCTGGACCTCACTGCTGTCATTTCCTTCGTCCTCACGGGTCCTGAGGGCCCGTCCTGTGAGTCCTTCCCCGGCACGTCCACCCGACTTGGACCTGTGATGGTTCCCCGAGGCCCACCCCTCAGCCTTGCGGTGTGCAGGCCCGCGCCTGGGGACCCGTGCCCTCCCTTCGAGCTCGGGTCTTGTGGGGCTGGGGGCCTGGCCGGGAGAGGGCTCCCATTGCTGGGCTTGACTGAGGGCTCCTCGCTGCCTGGGAGGCACGGTCAGGGCGTGAGCCCAGAATGCCGGCTGCGTGGGCAGGGACGGGAAGTGCAGGGCGTTGATGGGTGTAGGTTAGGGCCAGTCGTTGGCCTCTGACCTGTACACCACTTCCAGGATGGCTGAGCCCCCGGCTGGGACAGATGGCACGGATTTCAAGCTTCATTCTCTACTTAATGTTTAAAAATTCAGTAAATTCTAAAATCTCAACCTGCTCCCACGTGCTCTAGCCTGCCCCCTTCCTCCGACGCGGCGTACAGCACAAATTTTGCACACTTCGCAGTAACAAATGTTTAGAGATAAAGAGTATTAGGAATTGAGTTCAAGAACTCAGTCTTTGTGTCTCAGGGGTTTGTTGCCAGCGCATTGTTAAGGTCCCTTCAAATTCTATGGCTGCGCAATTTAAAATATGCAGTACTTATTTTATGACTAGAGAGGATTGCACAATTTTCCTTACCCTGAATTTTCTTTATCACTGTAACATTCGGAGGTACTGATTCTGACACTGCGTATCTTAAAAGACTGATTTCTTGGATTTCTTTATTTTTTTAATTTACTGAACTGCCTGGTGGAGATGATGTCAGATGGGCTCGTTCGTGTGGCGCAGAAGTTTGTGGAGAACGAGTGCGAGAACGCCAGACGTAGGGCGGCATACAGTGTGATGGATGGATTCTTGCCTGACGCAGGTTTGGGTGCCTGCCGGCCTGCAGCAGCGACGGGGGGACAGCGTGCCCGTCGTGAGGTGTTAGGGGATTGGGTCCATAGGGGCCCAGCCGCGGGGGCGCAGGGCGCAGGGCTTCCCTCTTGAGGCCAGAGCCTAGTAGATGGTGGTTACGAGGCACCTGGCTGGCTCGGTCGGTGGAGCTTGTGGTTGTGAGTTTGAGCCCCACGTCGGGGTTAGAGTTTTCTTAAAAACAAGCAAACAAACAAAAAACCCCAACAAAACCTCTTTCCTTCTTTAAAAAAAAAAGGAAGTGGTTATGTCTTCCTGTTATTCTTTTATTATTTTCCATTGCAGAGGGTTTGGTGGAGCATGAGGGAAGCCTCGACTGAATGAAAACCTCGATTTTTTTCGCTTGGATTCCTATCTTTTAAATTTGTTCATTTCCATCTTGTTCTGGTGGCTTTTTCAGCTGTGGAGCATGGTGTTAAAAACAAAATAGATCACGATAAGATTTTCTCTGTTTCTAGAAGGTTTGCAAATGAATCAGTCCGACTGGCCAGCTCTTTGTGCAGGGAGTAGTGGCTTTATGTTTTGTTTTTCATAGTTTTAAATATTTTTTATTATGAACTATTTTAAACATTTAGAAAAATACAGAGAATAGTACAATGAACATATATATATACCCACGCCCATAGTCTTATCAGATATTTTGCATATTTGATGTGTTTTGGGGAGTGTGTGTATACAGTTTTTTTTTTTTTAATATCTCGTGTCCGTGGGCCGTAGGTTGAAGATCCGTGTGGTCCGCCTGTCTGCTCTCTGGTTCCCGGTAGCGCTCGGGGCGGGGCGGGCCCCACGCGGACACCGTGTGTCCTTCTCTGTCCCTCCGTCCTCCCCGACGTGACGTCATCACAGGAGAGCATCTTCCAGGAGGGGAGAATATCTTGCTGGTCTCTCCGCCGGGGATACAGTTGTGAGGCCAGTGAGGCCCGTCCTCCGGGAACCTCGAGGGCCCCTGGGAGGTGCGGGCTGTGGGGCCGTGATTCGGAAATGCTCCTGTGGAAACCGGGACGGTCTCCCTGTCCCTGCAGCCTCGGAGGTGGGAGGTGGAACGGACTGGAGGCCGCCGGCTGGGAGCAGAGCTCCGCGCTGGGAGCCGTGTTCCTGGGGGTGCAGGGCGCCTGCAGCCTGTGGCCAGAAGGGAGCACTGGGGGAAGGCGCAGGCCGGGGAGCAGGGCCCCGAGGTTCCCCTCTGGCGGGGGGGGGGGCTGCGGGCCTGGGGGCAGCCTCGCCCTCTGAGGTGAGCTCCATTCTCACTGCCCAGGAGGTAGGAGCGCGGCACTGAGCTTTGGCCTCCACCTTCCGCTCTCTGCAGTCCCGCTGCCGTGGGCTTGAAGGGAGCAGCCGCGTGCTGGGGCACCCGAGGCACCGGCCGGTCACGGGTGTGCGGACTGAGCTCCGCCCGCGAGGTCGCCTTGCCAGCGGCTCTGGCCCCCCTCCGGGACCTCGTGAAAGCGCCCGTCCCTGCGGGTCGTCGGGGCAGCCCGGGGGCCGTCTGCGGTGGCTTCTCGGGTGCCGCCGCGCCCTTCCAGGCACCAGGGAAGGTCGTTTGCTGTCTGGATTCTCTCTCGCATTTATCCGGCCCGCAGCCTGCACCCTCCTGCCCGCTCTCTGCGCTGACCTCCTTCCTTCCATCCTCTCGGCTGCCGTCACGTCCCTTCCAGGCTGCAGCGGTGCTCATGTGCAGGTCCTGCCGGGACGTGCCCCTGGGAGAGAGCCCGAGCGCAGCAGCTGTGAGTCTCTGCGGTCTGTCCCTTCCCCGGCGGTCCGTCCTTCCCAGCTCCCGGCCATGGGAGAGCCCCCTGCTGCCCCCCTCCCGCAGCCCGGCCAGCGCCACCCCGCAGGTGCTGCACCTGCCGCGCTCGTCCCCCGCGGCTCCCCGGCTCCTCCGCGCTTCCCGAGGGACACGCTCTGATCACGGCAAAAACCGCCTTCTTCTTGCGGCCTGGCGTGCTGTGTGCCACGTGGGAGGCGCTCAGCACAGCGAGGAGGCCGTACGGGGGCGGGGAGCAGTCTGACCTTCCCGAAACCTGCTCTGCGTGGAGCCGCCGCAGCGTGATCGGCGAGGCCGGGCTGGGGTGGGGGGATGTGCGTGTGGGAGCGGGCCGGGGCCTCCGCGCGTCCTCGCATCTGCGGGCTCTGCTCTTGGGGAGGGAGGCTGCAGACCTGGAGACCGCCCCCCCCCCCCCCCCCCCCCCGAGCCCGCACACCAGGGCTGGTCAGGGCCGCTCCCTTCCCGGTAGATGCAGCAGGGCCGGGGCGTGGAGCTTGCTGCTGGCTGACTGGACGCTCTGTTCCAGAAGCCACACGTCGTTACCCCCCCGCCCCCCCAGTTTTGCAATCTTTATATTTATCCGGTAGCATAACTAAATCAGCCAATTAATTCTTTAACTTTTTAAAAAAAATATTTGAGAGCATGTGAGCAAGCATGAGCTGGAGAGAGGAGGGGGGCAGAGGCAGAGGGAGAAGCAGGCTCCCCGCTGAGCAGGGAGCCTGACGCGGGACTCGATCCCAGAGCCCCGGGATCACGCCCTGAGCCACAGGCAGATGCTCAGCCCCTGAGCCACTGTTGCTGGAAATTTTTTAATCTGTCATTTGCTAGCCATTTAGTCAGATGTTCTCTTTGTTGGCGAGCTCATTTGGGATGATTTCCAGGAAACCGGAAGTACTTTGAAGAGATGTTGCTTTTTGAGATGAGTGCCCAAGATTTTCTAAAGCCGGTAATAGAAGAGCCGAATGAGCCAAATGTTTATTCCTTAGAGTCCGTTGCGGCTCCAGTGCTACGTGACGAGTGTCTGACCGTTAGGAGTATCGCCGGGTGATCAGCTGGCAGGGTTCTTCTGTTGAGGGCAGGACGGGAGAGGAAACTGAGCCAGAGCTGTGTGATGCAGCAGTGACCTTGTGCGGGTCGTCAGCCCACCCGCCGTGCGCCTCGCGAGGCTGTGGATGTGAGAGCGAGGCCGGGCTGCCGTGGGCTCCCGGCCTTGCCTGGCCCGTCACTGGCGTCATGCTCCCCTACTCAGGCGTGGGTGTGATGCCCACCCTGCGTGGGCCCGTTCCTCCTGCAGGCGTCTGGAACCCACAGCCACACAGCAGGGGCCCCACTTCACAGGTGGGGACGTTGTGTGGGAGGCCGGCTGCTGCGCCCTGCGTGACCCGTGTGGAGGCGGTCTGAGCCCCGGGGCTCTGACTGTGGCCTGCCTCAGTATCCCCAGCCGGGGGCCTGGCGGCGTCTGCCCACCAGTCACCAAGGAGGCCGGCACGCCTCCTCCCAGCACGTGCCACCACAGGCCCGGGCCAGGCACCTTGAGTAGGTCCAGGAGGCCCACCGACAGAGCGGAACTCGGAGGTCCAACACGGGGTTCACGTGGCATCTCCCCCATCTTACTTGGTGGCCTGTGCGGTTTTGGCAGAATTGCTGAGACTCTGGAGCCAAAGAAGGTGTGGCCCACGGCTAGTGCTCGGCTCGGTGTAGCCGCCGCTGCGGTCGTGACCGTGGCGGGCCTTCTGGTGGCCTTGGACTGAAGGCGCTGCCTGAGGGGCGTAGGAGGCTGCACTCTGGGGGAGACGGCCTCCACTCACCAGCAGCGCCACTGTGCACAGCGTAACCGCTTCTGCACCTCACTCTCCTTCACCTGTAACATGGGTGTGATGATGGTTCCCACCCCACGGGGGTCAACGGGTGTAAGGAAACCAGAACTGTCAAGAATCTGAGCTGGAACGACCCGATTCTGGTCACCGGCCCCACTGTTTTCGGTGACCTGACGTGAGCCTCCTTGAGATCCAGTGACATTTCCTCTCCTTCCTGCCCACATGGAAAGAATTTCTCAGTTTTTGTATTTCCTGCCAATGGAAAAGTTTGATTGCATGTTTTTACTAGACTCATAAATCATTATTGTGAAAATGGCTGTTGCCACCTAAGAAATTGAATTAGCTAAACTATAAAAGGGACATCTTCTCGTATAAAGGAAACCTGAGTATTTTTTGTAGGGTTACTGCACCTAAAGTTGGTTACTGCAAGTGACGGTCTCATAGGTGAAAACATTAGACACGTGATCAGCGCTCTGCTGACACAACCCAGCACTATTGTGTTGAGGTGATTGGACTCTCCTGCTTTAGCCTTGAATTTGGCTGGAGTGCAGGGGAGTTAATCCCGTTAGATGTGAGCGCAGGAAGATGGGACCCTAGACGTGCGTCCACTCAGAGGGAAAACCGTTTGTGGATTTTTTTTTTTTTTTTAAGATTTTATTTATTCATGAGAAAGGCAGAGACACACAGGCCGAGGGAGAAGCAGGCTCCCTGCAGGGAGCCTGATGTGGGACTCGATCTCGGGACCCTGAGGTCATGACCTGAGCTGAAGGCAGACACTGCACCACCACCTGAACCACCCAGGCGCCCCAACAAGGATTATTCCTCAGAGAACAAAATGCAGTGCACCCCCCCCCCCAAAGGGGCGTGTGGATGTGTTTGCCCTCTTGGCCTTGAGGTTGGCTTTCAGAGAGCGTCGGGTGGGGTGGGGGCGCCTGTAGGCTGAGGCAGCCTTGAGCCTGGGGTCAGAAGATCTAAGCAGAGGTTCCCCCTCCGGTGTTTTCTCGTCCAGCATCCTTGTCCTGCGTCGTCTGCGACACTTGGCTGCGTCCTCAGAAAGCGGAACCCATAAGCTCTGCCTGCGTCACAGGCCGCGGGAGGACGTGCGCCGTGGTGGGTGCGTACGGAGGCACGCACAGGCCGCGGTGTGGCTGGAGCTCGTGGGGGTCGGTCCTGAGTGTGCACGGGGCAGGGCCCCCGTGGCGTCTGCGGGATCCACGGTCCGGCTCTGGCCCCGGAGGCTCCGCTTCTCTTCCCAGGGCAGGTTTGGGCTGCGTCACATGCGTCTGGCTTCAAATGGGTGTGAGTTAAACTTAATCAGGAGTTTCTTCGTTAAAAGTGCCGAGAGGGGGTGAGGCTGACGGTTGTTTCCCACGTTCAGGATGTGATGGATCAGTTTTTTTCTCTTCACTTTTCTCTTTGCTTAAAGACAAATATTTACAGACCCGTTTTAATCCAGAGGCTCGTCACATATGTCAACCGAAATAGCTCTAATTTATTTTATTTTATTTTATTTTTTTTTAAAGATTTTATTTATTTATTCCTGATAGTCACACGGAGAGAGAGAGAGGCAGAGACACAGGCAGAGGGAGAAGCAGGCTCCATGCACCGGGAGCCTGATGTGGGATTCGATCCCGGGTCTCCAGGATCGCGCCCTGGGCCAAAGGCAGACGCCAAACCGCTGCGCCACCCAGGGATCCCTAGCTCTAATTTAATAAAAATCCTTGGTGGTAACGTGTTGTTTCACTTACGCTTGCAGGATGAGGGCAGCATGAGCGGCCTCGAATGTGCCTTTGGGAGTAGTTAGCCTTTCGCTCTTGATGAGGAGAAGACGTCGGCCATCCGCTTGAAGGGTGAGTACACGTTTTTGTGCACCTTTTTATCATAGAGACATGAGACCTACGTAAGCGCTAAAAGGCTGTGCAGGAGATTGGGGGCATCCACCACCTACAGCTAGCAGGCAGCATCTTGCCACAGACGCGCGTGTGCGTGTGTGCGGGCTCGTACGTTTTTCTGCTGAAGCGTGGAAGGTGAAACTAAGCTGCAGGCATCATGACGTTTCATCCTACGTTCTTAGGGCTGTAGCTCCTAAAAGGGGGGACATTTGCCCCTGAGAGGCATTTTAGAACATTCATAAACTATGTGGTGTGGAGTCATTTAATTAAATGGTTATAATTTCCTATTAAAAGGTGTGATTTTGAATTTATGATCCTTTCACAGCTGATGTAAATAAAGTCGTGTTTCAAAAATGTTTGAAATCCCAAACAGGGATTTATTTAAAGGCGGATAGGAAGTATGAATTTGCTTGATATGAGGGACGTTTGCATATTAGGACTGGGATGTGCACTTGCACATGTGCCCCGCCTAAGAGGACGGCCACGTTACCCTCCCGTGGTCTCTGCCCGCCTGCACCCGCGCGGTGGCATCCGGCGTTAGGTCCATGGGTCTGACCACTGCTCTTCCCTGTCAGCATTCACGAGTAGACCGGTCTCTGGGCTTGCATGTGATCGAAGGTCTTCCCAGGGTTTTTCACCTGAACTCCCAGGAGAGCGTGAGACGGCCAGCTGGTAACGTCTCGTCGAGGTTACTGTGTTGAAACCAGCGTTTGAGACATTCGCAGGGGCTTCCAACGCTGTGACTGGACTACTTGAACTGAAACTTTCCATAAAACCCTAACGATGTGTTCACTATGATTAGAGCTGTAGGTTGTTACACATCATGGCCAGCCACGCCATCACTTGCCACCGCTCGGTGGTTCTGCACGGCGGGCGGCTGCCTGCTGTTCCATGTTCTCAGCTGTGTGTTTGTGGTGTCTCCCTCACGTGGGCCCTGGGAACCTGGGCACTTTGTTGGGTGTGTACGAACTACACTTGCCCATTTAGAGCGGTATTTCATTTTATTTATTTATTTAATTTAAGATTGTATTTATCCATGAGAGACACGAAGAGAGAGGCAGAGACCCAGGCTGAGGGAGAAGCAGGCTCCCTGCGGGGAGCCCGATGCGGGACTCGATCCCAGGACCCCCCGGGGTCATGGCCTGAGCCTAAGGCAGACGCTCAACCGCTGAGCCGCCCGGGCATCCCTGGAGCATTATTTTAAAAGAAGTGTATTGAAGTGAGCCGGATAGGGCCGTGGAGGCCTCTTACATCCTCGTGTCTTATGTGGAACACAGAGTTAGTGACGGGTGAGGTTTCTTTGCAAGACTCTGACATCGTGAAGGAGCCGTGACAGGAGTTGTCGTTGTCAGCATGATCCGGTGTGGTTTTTGCTTTTTGGCCTCTGGTTGGACCTTGAGAAGATGATGATGAGGACATGGGCTCCGTGTGGGGTGGACGGAGAAGAGGAAGGTGCCGGGGCCCCGTGTGGGGTTCAGTTAGCCCTCTGCTCCTGGGCTAGTGGTTTTTCTCCGTTGAAACAGGGGATGTGAACAGAAAGGACACACCTTGCTAAGCCTCCGGCTGAGGGTACTCTCACAGCCCGAGCGCTCCGTGTGGCCAGCCCTGGTCAGGGGGCAGGATGTGCCCCCCTCCGGACCCTGGACACCACCTCGCCCCGCGGGAACCACGCTCCTGACTCCCAAGTGCGCATGTGTGCGTGTGTGGCCTTCAGTGCAGTTGGTGGTGTTTTGTGTCTGGCTTTTCCCGCCCACCGTGTATTACGTTGCCCGTATCGTCTCGTATAGTTACAGACTGTTGCTGCTCATTGCCATGGAGCATCCTGTTGTGTGAGCATGAAACGGTTTCTTGAGTCCATTACATACGGGTAATTTTGTGGGGGGTTCCCCTCCCCGGAGCCTCCCCAGCAGAATGAGGGCCACGCAGGGTTTCGTCCTTGTGCCGACAGCAGGGCAGTGCTGGTCGTGCAGCCCGTGCTCAGCTTCTGAGGTCATGAGTGGGGAATCCAGGTGACAGACGCAAGGCGCAGGCTCGGGCAGGAGAAGCCTGTGGTTTTTCAAGTCCCGTAGTGAGTGCTGCGCTCCTCCCGGGACTCCGCATGTCCCTTTGCACTTTGCTCCCTGCTGGCTCGGGTTTTCTGCAGCCCCGCAGGCGGGCGTGTGCCGTGTCAGCCCGTGGGCAGTCAGGGGATGTTTAGTCGGTAGGCGCTGCTGTTAGGTGTTGGCGGAGGAGAGTGCTCTTGAGCACCTGTGCTGGGTGGGCCAGGGGGCACCTCCCTGGAAGCCGGCTGTGCTGGGGGGTCGGCAGGTAGGCTCAGAGGCTGTGTGGGTGGGGCCTGCCCCAGGACAGGAAGGGGGCCGGGCACCTGAGAGTCCCAGCACAGAGGCCTGGCCCACGTCCGCCTGAATTCTGCAAGGCCCCGGCTTTGAACCTTTAGGGACTAGAATGTTCCTTGTAAGGAAGTGGTTCCCATGGGATTTGGATGTGTTTATGGCCATATCTGGTTTTTGTAAATAAAGTTTTATTCAAGCGCGGTCGTGCTCACTTGTTTATGGCTCGCCCAGGACTGCTTTTGTGCCGCAGCTGCAGAGTGGAGGGGTGTGAGGCTGCAGGGTCGAGGAGCTCCAGCGGTGGTCGCAGGGCCCACAAGGCCTCACAGGTTCACCATTGGGCCCTTTCCCAGGCGTTTGACAGCTCCTCCTCTACGTCATAGAGCAGGGCCGTGGTGGTGGTCACCTCTGTAGTCTTCAATCGTCTGAGCCTGTTTAATTCTAATCCCTTTATTTACGGGGAAGCCACTGCACGGCGGCAGTCAGATGTGGCTCTTGCCCTTGTGGGACTTACAGGAGGCTCCTGTGAACTGGACGCTCCGCTCGAGGGTTGTGCTTTTTATGCATCAGAACAAAACCATAAAATGGAGATGGAATCGCCCAAGTCCTCGATTTTAAGTGAGTGTGTTGGTTACACTTATTTTATAAATTTGGTGAGCGCTGCCCGTAACGTAAGGGCTGCCTCCGCTGTAAGGTGAGTGTCGTACGGGCGACGGGGAAATGGCCGTGTGTCTGTCTCCCTGCGGTGACCACAGACTCTCGAAGGCAGCGTGTCCGGCGAGGGCCACGGGCTTCAACATGCCTGTCCCGGCAAGCCAGGCGGACCTCCCGTCGCAGGCTACCTGAGTAGAAAACACTAAACTCAGCAGAACAGCCTACGAGGTGATAGAGCTTGGAGTGTGTGACAGGTGCGTCCGTCTGTCACAGGCTGACCTGTTTGCCTTCGTGAGGCTGTAAAAGTTAACGGAGGCCATAGAGGACACGGGCACGGGCACGCGGGTGGAACGGTTTCTCTGTTGCTTTGCCCCCGTTAGCATTTCCACGCGTGTGCGTAGGTGTGTTAGGGGTGAGTCTGTGCCCCGTCGTCACCCCCGCTGCCATCCACAGACCGGCGGTGCCCGTGACCCGTCTGCACGGACCCTCGTAAGCCGTCCTGGCTGCGTGGCCTGCCCCAGCCTGCGCCTGAACGCGCGCTCGGACGTCGTGGTTACGGTTGCCTAGCTGCGTGTAACGATCGATGATAATCAGTGACGATTTAAAGATGAGGGAGTGCGTGACGTCCTGGTGTACCGTGTTCACTCCTTGCCCCAGGAGCCCCCGGCGCGCTGGGACGCCCCCCGCCTCTCGGGCAGCCACGTGGGTGGCGGTGCTGTCCCTGCCCGGCGGCTCCCGGGCCCGTCGCTCCGCACCGGCTTGTCCACTTGCCGTAGTTAAAGTGAAGGTGTCGCTCGTCTCTCTGAGGAGGGAAGGGTACGTGGCCACTCGCGCTTTCTGCTTCTGTGTTTAAAATGTGTGCGCAGATTCGATCCCAGGCTTCACGAGTAATTTTTTATGGTGCTGCGGGTTTAGGGGTCAGTGAAAGGAGAACCGAGAAGACCCACGTAGTCCGCACGTTGTCTGTGGCGGGAACCGCAGGCCTCACTGCTGTGGTTACGGGGAAGCTGCCGGAGACGCCGCGAGGGTGGGCCACGTCGCCTGGTCTGTGGCGTCGGGAGAACTGGACCTTCCGTCCTTACAACCGGGACCCCCTCCGCGTGGAACCGCAGCCCAGGTGTCTGCGGGGGGGGCGTGTTGACTCAGCTGGCCGTCCAGGCGTGGACCTGACCTCAGGAGGGGCTCCGAACAGGGGCTCCGGGAAGCTTCGAGTCCACACTGATGAGGGGTCCCCCGGGACGCAGGCCGCGTTCCTGACCCTGTGTCTAGTGCGGGTCTGCCCCTGGGACCGGGCCAGGGGCCTGTCCTGCCTGGGTCGCGTCCTTCGTGCCGGGAACCCACGGTCCACGCGTGTTCAGCTGGGGATGAAGCGCTGGTTCATGGCAGTGCTTCCCTCCAGAAATGGGGCTGGGGTCCCGCGGGTCACGGGGTGCTGGCACGATAATAATAATAATACTTGCACCTTATTACGGTTTGCAGAGCCTTCTTAGCTGTGCTCTCCTGCGTGGCCTGAGGGCGGCATCAGGGGGAGGGGTCAGGGAGCGGCCAGCTTGCGCGTCGCTGGCAACGTGCGGTTTTGATGACTCCCCTCCCCTCTGGCCCCCCCCCCCCCCCCCCCCGGCTCCCCTCAGCTTAGCCTTGGAGAGAAAAGCGTCCACCCTGCCGGGCTCTGGGAGGGGCTGCGTTGCTTGGTGGTTGCAGGACGCTGAGAGCGGGGCCTGGCGGCTGGTCCATGTCCCTCATTAGGTCGGTAACTCTCACAGCAGCCCTGCCCGCAGGGTGTCCTCCTCGGGTGACACGTGCCGCGGCCGGGTCTCCCGACTTGCTCCTTGTTCCCCCGCTGGTCTTTGTAATGATGGGGCGTGTGGAGTCACAGGAGGTCCAGGGAGCAGAGTAGTCTGCTGGGGGCCCCTGGGAGGGCACGGGGCGGGGGGGGGGCGCATCGCTTCTGTGTCTGCTTGCGGGAGGGTCTTGGCTTCCCCTAAACCCAGTGTCTGCAGGCGTGTCTTGGGCTCCAGAGGCACATTTCTGCGAGGAAAACTGTGCTGCGGTGGTGAGCGCCCGCTCGGGAAGGTCAGCCTGGTGTGGGGTTGGCACTCGCCCGGGAACGTTGGCTGATTTTCCATCAGATCCAGGGTTTGGACCTCAGAGGAAGCAGAGCCTTGCGTGGGCCGGAGGGGCTGAGGCTGCAGGTGTGCTGGGTGAGGACGCACCTTCTGTCGGAGACAGGCTTGGGTTGGCGTGGGTTGGTGTGGGTTGGTGCCGCCAAGGCCTCGGCTGCCCTGTTGGGACCAGACACCAGCTTCGTCCTTAAGAGTATCCCCCCACGGTGTGAGAGTGTTTTATGGAGAAACTGCTCACACTGGCTTCCCGAGGGAGGCTTGCCCCGGCGCACAGACCTCAGAGCGACCCAGACGTCGGAGGAGGCCCCCTGCTCCCCGAGGACAGGGACAGTGATGTCTTTGTCCTCGCTGTGGGCTCCACACCCTGGAAACCTCAGGTCTCCCCGTGGGCGATGGCACATGTCGGATCTGTGGCTGCGCACGCAGGGGGCAGCGTGGGGGGTTCCGCGGGGCTGGGCCTGCCTGCAGGGCTTTGGGAGAGGCCTGGTGTTCTCGAAACTCCCAAAGCTGGCTTTGTGGCCAGACCCACGCGTTTGCCCTGCGGCGGCCTTGGCCCTGGTCCCCCGCCGCTGCTGCCTGGCGTGTGGGAGGCGCTGAGGTTTCTTGAATGAACACGTCTGTGTCAGCGGCGCCTCTGTCTTCAGTTCGGGTTCCTTCTGCTGAGAAACTGTGTGCCGTGTGGATGTCTTCGGGAATCAAAGCTTGGAGTCCTCCGTCACCTCCTGTGTGTGAACACGCCGTGTTCGGTGGTCCCTGGATGGAGGCGGTGCTGTTCTGAGTACCGATTCCAGCACCACCTCTCCACAGAACAGCCTTGTCCCGAGAATGGAGGGCTCAGCTGCGGATTCTCTAGAAACGACCCCCGGCTTGCCCCGTCCTCGTGGGGATCATGGGAGGTCTGGAGGTTGAAGCCTGCTTGCTGTGTTCTCAGTTCCGCGGGAGCTCCCTGCCTTGCTGAGCCGTCTGGGATTAAATATTAGTGGTTCCTCCATCGTCTTCACTTGACTGCATTTTAAAGGTGGGAGACCCCGGGCGACCCTGTTTCCTGCGTGTCAGCAACGGAGAGTTCTTCTCTTGATCCTACTCCGCGTTCTCCACGGCGCTGTGAGCTCGTCCTGTGGGTGACGGTGCGGAGGCAGAGGCGATGCGGCCGAGGGGCCACAGGCCTGCTCTGCTCATTCCACGACCGTACTCATGCCAGCACCTGCGCCATCCCCTGCTTGATCTCTTCCCGCGAGCGTCTTATCACGAGAAGGGTGGGTGCAGCACAGCCAGGTATTTTGAGAGACAGCGAGTGTGACCACAGATTTCAGGCACACGGATTTTGCTTTTCTTGGATTTAATAATTAAGTCTTTTTTTTTAACTTATTTTAGAGACAGGGAGAGAGAGCAGCGGTGAGGTGTGCAGAGGGAGAGGGTCTCAAGCAGACTCCTCGCTGAGCGTGGGGCCCGATGTGGGGCTCGATCCAGAACCCTGAGGTCACGACCTGAGCTAGAACCAAGAGGCGGAGGCTTAACGGGCTGAGCCACCCGCTGCCCCAGTCATTGTCTGGTTTTAAAAGTGTGTGCAAATCGCTAATTTACCTTCCCTGAGACTCTTCTCCCGGTATCTGAAGACATGAGGTATTTCATGAGTTTCACGTGTGGACGGAGCCTCTGCTGCGGGCTCCTGCCTGGCCCGCGTCTCCACGCCGCTCTGGGCTGCCTTGTCCCGCTCCAGGACCGGCTCCCTGCTTCCCTCATGACCTCTTCTCTCCTCTCTCCCTTGTCTGGTGGACCACATCTTCTGGAACCTTCCCAACAAGTCGGGGAGGTTGACGTAGGAGTCCTTAAGCGTCTGAGAGGGTCACACTGGTTTCCAGCCTGGCTGGCCGTGACGTCGCGCGTGGAGGCCTCCGAGCCTCAGGGCGGGGAAGGCCTGGGCCTTGTCCCCTGGCTTCCAGCGCGGTGGAGCCCGGCCTTCGGCTGCCCGGCCCGCGTGGGCCTCGCTTTCCCTCCTCTCCCCGACTCTCAGTTCTTAGTGTTCTGAAATGTCGTGGTAATATTCCTTGGCGGTCGGGGTGGGGGCTCCTTTCATTTACTGAGCTGCGATCCACTGGGCACCCCGAGGCTGGAAACTCATGTCCTTCGTTTTCAGAAATTTTCTCGAAGTCGTTACGGACCTCCTCTCCATCTTCTCTGATGTTCCCGTTAACGCGGCTTACCTGCCCTGTGGCCGTCCTGTCCTGGACGCCGCGCCGACCGTCTTCCCGCCTCACTTTCTCGTCTTCTGTTGCCGTCGTCACATTTTCTGGTTGCATTTTCTGACAGCTCTGTGTTTCCGGGTGGCGATCTCCGGATCTCCGGGTTGCAGAATCTTGTGATTTCAGGACGGGGTATTTTCTCGGAGTTCTCCGCGGGGGTTAATCACGTTTCTTCCTTCTCTTTTTTTTTTTTTTTTTTAATTTTTATTTATTTATGATAGCCACACACACAGAGAGAGAGAGAGAGGCAGAGACACAGGCAGAGGGAGAAGCAAGCTCCATGCACCGGGAGCCCGACGTGGGATTCGATCCCGGGTCTCCAGGATCGCACCCTGGGCCAAAGGCAGGCGCCAAACCACTGCACCACCCAGGGATCCCCGTTTCTTCCTTCTCTTTGAAGCCCCTCCCCTCCCTGCATTATGTAATTTCTGCTACGTTGCTTTCTCTCCCTCCTGTTTCCTCCTTTGGCGTCGGACGCTTGCTCTGACTGTGCATGCTTGGCCGTGAGGCGTCACGGATGCGCACACCTGGGCTCTTGGGCCTGCCAGGTGGGTTGCAAGACTCTCTCCGACCTGCAGCTCCAAACAGGCTCAACTCTTAACCTCTCCTGTTGTCTGTCCCTGTGGCTTTATGCTTTGAAAAGCATTCCTTGTTCTTGTTTGGGGCTTTAGGAGAGAGACGGCCTGTGTGTCATTTCCCCGTCTTTAACAGGAAGTGGACGTGGAAGTCGTACCCTGCAGGGCAGGGCTGCTGGCATTGCTGCTGCCCCCGGGCCGGCCCTGGCATCCCCTCCTTCTTAAGACGTGACGTATACGTAGGTGGTCTCAGCAGAGACCTCGGCTTTCTTGTTAACTGCGTAGCAGCTGCCTCTTCTTATTTAGTTAAAGGCTCTCATCTCATTTTGGATATAAAATGCCAAAAAATTTATAAATAATTGGGCTTTGAGACAAAAAAATAAGGAGCCTTAAAAACAGTCTTTATTGATCTTTCTAAAAGGAATTTTTCCGAGAGTGAGCGCATAATCCTTAGATTAAAATGCAGCTGACACATTAAGCCTTCTTACATGGAAAGCGTAATAATAGGCTTTAATGCCGCTGTCCTTGGCCACCCACAGAGGGCATTCCCGAGGGCCGGGCCTGGACACCGGGCCTATTTGTGATTTGATCCCTGGTAAATGCTCCAGAGTGGGTCAGAAACTCTGGTAAAAAAAAGTAACCTTAATTGTGAGAGCAGGTCTGTGCCGAAATCGGGCAGTTTTTCGGGGTGAGTGTGGTTCTTTTGATAGAGGCTGACGACCTTGGGTGACGATTTCCTGCTGTGGCCCTTGTGGTGACACGTCCTCTGTCCAGCCCACGTGCTGCCCTCCCGCTCCGTGGAGCGTAGCCCCCGAGAGGGGGTGCGGCCCCCAGAGGGCCCGCGGGGTGGCTCCTGGCCTGGTGACGACGAGGTAGCAGCGTTCGAGGACCTGCGGCTCTGGGCGGCACCGCAGGGGCAGGAAGCCTCTGCCTCCGTGCGGCCTGCTGCCCTGCAGGCCGGCCCCGCGCCTCTCCCCTGCAGGAACGGCCGGGCAAAACCCAGAGCTCGCTTTCTGCTTGAGAGCCTGGGCTTTCTGTTGCTCTGTGAGCTGTTGAGGAAGTGAGAGCCCTGGGTCTCCAAAGCCTAGAAAGTCACTTAACTCACTCTTCCTGCTCGAGCCCCAGACCACCGAGGGCTACTTCTCATTTTGTCTTGAGATGGAGAATAGGAAGCCCAGCCCCGCGGAGATGCCTGTTTGTTTGTTGCGTTTTTAAAAACAGCAAAACAGCAAATACAGATATGTTGGGGATTCTTTTTTTTTTTTTTTAAGAGACTTTATGTATTTATTCATGAGACACACAGAGAGGCAGAGACACAGGCAGAGGGAGAAGCAGGCTCCATACAGGGAGCCCGATGTGGGACTCGATCCCAGGGCCGACAGCAGACACTCCACCACTGAGTCCCCACGCGTCCCTACACTGGAGATTCTTGCAGGTTAGGGAGGGACCCTCGCCATTTAATCAGCAGCCCCTGCCTTCCTCTGTGTTCTTCTTTCTCTTCCGTGTGCCTTCCCAGGCATCTCCTGGTCTCTTGACGTGTCTGGCAGTGAGCGGGCTCTCCGAGCTGTGTCTGTGACTCGCAAGCAGGGACCAGACGATGACAAGTGCGCCGACCGGCGTCCGGGCGAGGTCTCCTGGGTTCTGTCCTCCCCGGCGATTATCAAGCTGGTGCTGCGGTGACACGTCTGCTTTCGAGGCTCTGGCCCCAGTCGGAGCGAGAGGTTTCCTTAGTTACCCTCCGCGCCACTGAACCACCCCAAGGCTTCCCGAAGGCTTTCTAAATTCTGAGGGTCAGTAGAGGAAGAGATGTGCGTGTGTATACGTATTTATCCTTTCTTCTTGTCATTAAGAGCAGAACTGCAGCTGTTCCTTGCAGAGACTACAGGGTCGGGTCTTGGCCGGAGCGCGCGTGCTCCCGGGGCGCGGAGCCCTAGCTGGAGCCCTAGCTTGCTGGACTCGGGGCTGGGGGGGGAGCCCAGCCGTTCCTCGGTTCCAAGGGATTGAGCTCAGTGGCCCCAGGGCCGCCCCGAGGTTGCACTGGGCGGGGACAGCTGCAGCCTGTCCTCTGCGGTGGGGGGGGCGGCGTCGCGGGGATGCCCCCAGCAGTGACGTCAAGCCTTATGCTTACAGGCTGGATGATTCTGTGATTCACAACCTGCAGGAGACAGACCACAGCCTTGCCCTTTGTGACCCCAGAGTGTCATGAACAGGCGCCCTCATCGGGTAGAGATTGGGAACTACCGCATTTCTCCTCCGGGAAGGAACTGCCCTTCGGGTGGACGCGACCGAACTGCCTTGCCCACTGTGGGCCGGCCCTTGCCCGACGGGGAGAGGAGAGGGCAGCATTTGTGCGTTGGGCCTGCCCGCAGGGAGGCGTGCGTCCCTCCCGCTGCAGCTGTGGGCGCCGCTGGCAGTGCGGGGGGCAGGCTGAGTGCAGGCTCCGGGAGCCGTGTGCCCCAGGGATTCACAGCTGCTGGCTCCTCATGCAGGGCCCCGGGGTCTGCGCCCCCGGTGGAGGCCACGGCCGTGATGCTGAGCCGGTCTCTCTGGAGTCCGTAAGGGCTGGCCCGGCCTCGCTCCTGTCGAGGGAGGTGGGGTCTCCCCTGCCGCGGGGGCCGCGTTGGCATGTGCACCCCCTTACTGTGGGCGCCCTTGGATCAGCAGCCGGGGGCTGGTGGGTGCCGGCCTGAGGGTGGGCTCACCAGCTGCTCCGTGGCTCTGGGGGACCCTGAGTCTGACGGGGGGTGGGATGCCCCTGGGTGGTGCTCAGGCTTGGGGGGAGCGGAGCTGGGGTGCTGGGAGCCGCACAGTGCGGGAAGAGGTCTGCGTGAGCGGTCACACCGCGTTGCTTCAGTTTCCTCTAGATTTCCCGCAGAACTAAGAAAAGCCTCGGAGGGCACCGGCGATGCTTTTCTGCCCATGCTTGGGCTGCGGCTCTGCAGGTCGGTGTGGGCCCTGGAGCCCGTGCTTGTGGGGGAGGGGCCCTCAGAAAGCTTTCTGGAAGCTTCTCTGTTAGCCTTCCAAGCTCTTCGTGGTGGAGGCAGTCCTGCGGCTTACTCCCTACTGCATGCTGCGGACAAGGGGGATGAAGAGGGCAGAGGACAGTAGCCCCTACAGAACACGGAGGAGAGCAGAACAAAAGGATCTCTTTCCAACCCGCAGACCTCCACAACCACAGCTTCACTTAAAAGATTAACAGGTGCCGTTCCCTGCGGTACCGTGTTTCCTACTGTTTCCTCACCGTGTTTTGGTGAGCTCGCCGTCGTGGTTTCAGCAGTGGAACCTGCTCTGTGCGTGTGTGTGCACGTGTGTGGGTTTTGGAAAGAAAAAGTAACGTATGTGTACGTGCACACGTGCACACGTATGTGCGGAGCAAATGCCTGTGGTGGTCTGGTTGAGGCCCGCCGGTCACCTGCTGCGCCCCCCGCCCGCTGACACCTTTAGCGTACTGCCCACGACGCTGGAGTCCGGTGAAGTCTGTCATTTATGTGCAGGGAGTTGTGCATTTTGACCTTCGTGTTGTGGGAAGTGAGGATGTTGGGGTCCAGGCGGCCGACGGGCCTCAGCAGAGGGGGCTGCTGGGTGCTTGGGCCGCCCCGTCTACGCAGTACCCGCGTCCCTGGGTATGAGTCCAACCCTGGGGCAGCAGTTTCAGGAGTTGCTTCCTTCTGACTAGAAGGAGGGACGTGAGCCTTGGAGGCGGTGGCCTTCCCGCTGGGGGGGGTGGGGGTGGCGGGCCTCGCACACGCTCCTGTCTCTAGGGAAAGAGACGACCCGTGGTCAGAACTTCTGTGGAACGCACGGCAGGGGTCGTCCCCCTCTGGTTTTCCTGTGTGGCTGTTGGGTTGTCATTGCTCCTCCTTTGGCGAGTGGCGTGTGAGAGCCCTGGTGGGGACCTTGGGGAGTTTACTTCACCTTCTACGCCTTCTAGGCCTTGGTTTTCTCATCTGTAAATTGCGGCTGTGGTTTGGCTCAGAGTTATTTTAGGGGTTAAATGAGGTTTTACACACAATTAATACCTACGTGTATACATGAGTTCACGTCTGTGCTAACAGGTGGGTTCTCACGTCTCTGCTGTGTGTGTGCGCGTCCCTGTGTACCGGGTACGTCTGGTGCTCAGCCCGGCACCTGGCACACAGTAGGGGCCCAGTGCACAGGGATGTGACCCTGTTACCTGTCGTTTGCTACAGTTACTCGCCAGCACTCGGGGGCGCTGGGCTTGTTCAGTGCTCGCTGTGTGCAACCTTCCCACACACAACAGCACTGGCTGTAGAGAAACGGAGACGCTGCTGGGCTTTGTTTTGAATTACGTCCAGGTTTTTGTTTGCTTCTGTTGGTTTGTGTTCTTCTGACTCGTAGCCTCTGTCTTTTCTTCATGTTTGGTGCATTCCCTTAACGTCTCGACAGGTGAGGCAGACGTGATGTTTCTCGGGGGCAGAGAACCTGGGCTCTGGGAAGACGGCCTCATCAACACGTGTTTATCTTTTTACATTTTGGGGTTTCCCGTATGTCCGTGGACACTGAGGGAGAAAGGATTTGTCATGAACCAAACCGCATCCATGCGGCAGCCATTTGTTTTCCTACTTTTTGTCAGTAATTTGATCCAAGGCTGGGTCGGCAAGAGATGACTGATGTGTGCAGTCGGACCCGAGGCCTTCCTGCCAGGGGCAGGCTGCTTAGGGCGTGCGCTTGTCCAGAGGGATCGTGGGCGGCAGCGCCTGCTGGGCCTGGAGCAGTGGCAGAGACCCCCGCAGGCCCGGCGCGCTCAGTACGCCCCTCCGTGGGCGCGGGCGGAGGGCCGTAGCACTCCCACTGGGTCCCTAATGGCACTTTTTAAAGAAAGATTTATTTATTTATTTATTTGGGGGAGAGCGAGAGACGGAGAGCAAGAGCGAGCGCGAACGCAGTGGGGGCGGGGCGGGCCGAGGTGGGACTCGCTCCCAGGACCCGGATCACAGCCCGAGCCCAAATCGAGAGTCGGGTGCTCCGCCCACGAGGCCACCCGGTGCCCCGTTTTCACTTTTAAAGGGAAGTTGACATGTGAGGGGGTGGCATGCCTGAGGATGCTCAGGCATCCCTGAGCTGTGCTCACGAGGGTTCACGTTGGACTGTTTCTGGGTTTATTCACAGAGGAAGTTCAGGGGAGCTGGGCCCACGATGGCCCTTCCCCTGCGCTCCGCTCCGCACCGGCTGCCCGGCTTCCCGTCACTGACCTGTGGCTCTTACCCGCCTTGCTTTGGAGGGACGGAGACCATGAGCGGCCTCCCAAGGGGCTGTTCCTGCCGGGGGGACGGGGTGGGACGGTGGGGACCCTATGCTGCTGCTCCGCGTCCAGCGGGGACGGGGTGAGACGGTGGGGTCTCGAAGCCACTGCCCTGTGCTCGGGCCTCCTGCTGGAGGAGAGCCGGGCTGGCTGCCGAGGTCCCCGCAGCCTTCCTGGCCGCTGTCCCTCTGGCCCGGCGCCGTGCAGCCGCTTTCGTCTCTGCTGCGCGCTCCGAGGGGCCAGGAGACCCGGGAGGCCCAGCTGTCCAGGCCGCGTGGCGGTGGCAGAGGCAGCCGGGCCTGCCCGTTACCCACATATTGCTGCCTCCGGCCCGCGCAGGGTCCACTCGAGCCCCTGCTGCCTCTGCGGCCGCATCCCTCCCGCATCCCTCCCGCGACCCTCCCTTATCCCTCCCTTATCCCTCCTGCGGCCCTCCCTCATCCCTCCCACAGCCCTCCTGCATCCCCGCATCCCTCCCTTATCCCTCCCGCAGCCCTCCCCCATCCCTCCCGCGGCCCTCCTGCGGCTGTCCTGCATCCCTCCTGCGGCCCTCGCATCCCTCCTGTGGCCATCCCACATCCCTCCTCCATCCCTCCCGCGGCCCTCCCATGGCCTGGCCCCCGGACATGTAAGCTTCCCCCTTGCGGCCCTGCAGTGCCCGGGACACAGTCCGTCCAGCCTCCTGTCGGGCGCAGGGAGGACGTGGAGAGGACGGGGGTGTGCTGGGCTGGGCTGGGCTGGCCAAGCTGTGCAGGAGAAGAGCCTGCCCCGGGGCTGGACGTGGTGTAGACGGGTGTGGGCCTCGCCGCCCCTCCGTCGTCCTCCACTGTGCTGGTGCCTCGCTCATGCCTTCTTTCGAGCCTTCACTAGGAGCTCTACTAAGCAACAGTGTTTTCTTGGTTTCTGTTTTTTTTTTTTTTTTTAAGATTTTATTTATTTATTCCTGAGAGACCCACACAGAGAGAGGCAGAGACACAGGCAGAGGGAGAAGCAGGCTCCTGGCGGGGAACCCCATGCAGACTTGATCCTGGGACCCCGGGGCCACGCCTTCACGCTGAGCTGAAGGCAGACGCTCACCCTCGGAGCCCCCAGGGGACCAGGCAGGAGCATTTGAAGGACCTTGCTGCTTGTTCCCGAGTGACCTAGACACATGTCTCCACACCCTCCCCGTGCCTGACGGGTGGAGGGGGATGGGGAGGCATCGCGCCATCTCCACCAGGCAAAGATTTAAATACTTGATGTGAGGATGACCTGAGCGATACTGCAGTTTAGAAATGTGGTGTTTCTGCAAAGTCTACAATTCAGGGAATGTTTGAAGTGGGAGAGGATGTCTTCCCCCATGGAGGAAGGAAGCTGGGAAGCATCTGAAGTGCGTGCGTCCGTTTCCTCGAAGCCCCCTCTGTGTTGCATCTGAAACAGGAATCCTGAAGTCGAGTGCCCCGGGGGCCGGGCAGGTGGCAGATGAGCGAAGTAGGTCAGAAGCTACATCCTCGCCGAGCCGGGGCCTGACCGCAGGAGCAGGTGCTGCGGGAACCCGTGTCTCGTCACTGTGTGGTGGCCACGCGGGGGGACGGGGTGGGGGGCAGATCCTCCAATCCTGATAGAAATCCAGTTTTGAGGAACCAGTTGAAAGCCTTCACGCCGTGCCCTGAGGGCCACACAGAGCCTGTCTGGGGTCTGCTTCTGGCTGCGGCCTGCCTCCCTGAGCCTGCTGGTTTTGTGCTACTAGAATAGGTCGTATAGAGCCCAGAACACTCACAAAATAATCACTGGGGTGTTTTACATTAAAAAAATACAATTTTCAAGCTCAAATTAGAAACGTGTCCGTTGGATTTGAATCCTACTCTGTCTGCTGTGTCTTCACGCTACAAATGCAGAGCAGGGCGCCTTGCGCATGGTGGACCCGTGATAAAGGTTTGTTAGCCTGTACTGGAGGCTGAGGACTCGTGAGAATCCACGCTCTTCGGGTTTCCAAGAAGCTGAGAGAAATTCAAGAGCAGATGAAGCTGTCAACAGAACAACACAGGGAAAATCGATAGTGTTCTGGGGTAGTGTCCTCCTGTGTGTCCAGCAAGTAGACAAAGCTGTGTGCCCAGGACCGCGGCTCCGCCCTGAAGGTCAGGGTGAGAGGAGGGGCAGACGCGTGCACGAGCACTTTGCAGTGGGAGTCTCTGTAAGTCTCCTTTTCTGAGCGATCACCTCTGTGGTTTAGCTGCTTTGATGTTTTATTTCTGTCCTCTTAACGCTTCTGAAAGCCAGGGGTTGTCAGATTCGTTCTACCTCGGCCCGTGTGGTTGCAAAGAAGAGCTTGAGCGGAGAAAGCAGTTATTGGAAGAATGTCCAGCAGTCACCCAAGGAGTCAGAGCTGGGGGGTCAGAGCTGTTGCAAGAACCGCCCCACAGGAGAGGGAGGCACCGCCGTGCTGCGGGTGCCCGGGGGGTGCACCTGCTGGCGCCAGCCAGGCCTCACGTGGGCAGGCACCGCCGTTCACTCAGCGGCATTCTTCTCCGTCCCCGTCCCTTTGTACCACCTGCTTCAGGTGCAGAGTCCTGGGTGGGAGCATCTGATTGTGCCCCCCCCCCCGCCCCCCCGGCGTGTGCCACACCAGGTGCTGGGACCGGGACGCCTTCTCTCTCAGCAGCTGCGATCGGGGCTGCCGGCCACCAGCGCTCGCCTCCTGGAGACGAGGTCCTGGACACCGCGGCAGGTGAAGCCTCCAGCCCGGGGCTCGGGAGTCAGGTGCCACGCCATTGCCAGCGTGTGGCGCCTTGGGGCAGACATGAGGTTGTGTGCTTGGCTGACGGTGGAGTCGAGGTATTAATCCTCTTGTGTCCGACTCCCAAACTGCTTCTCGTCCAGGTGCATCTTTGATGTAACACACCTGGCAGCGTCAGGAGGCCTTTCTCAACATCGGGCCTGACGCGGGCCTGGGTGTGCAGCGCAAGCTACCTGGTGGAAGGCCATGTCGCCCTGCGGCGAGGGCACTGCCATCCATCGTGGCAGGATTCCCCAGATCCCCGTAGATGGCGTGGGACATGCATTTGGACACAAGCATCTTCTAATGGCAAAGATTTGAGAAAGTGATCTTTGTTTTTGTGAATTCTACAGGCACCTCTGTGGGTCTGCTGGGTGCCAACACGGTACGAAGCCCGGGGTTACTGCTGGGACAGCTTCTGCCCTTGGCCTTGTTTCAGAGAGCAGGGAAGGCAAGGGCAACAGGGTGCAAGCACTTTGCTTGTTTACTGGAAAGCTGGCAAAAGAGAAAACTGTGAATTAAGGGTAGACACCATGTGGGGACAGAGCGGGGTGCCAGGGAACGGGCAGGGGGCAGCCAGTGGGGTGGGCACTAGGGGCGGGGTGCGCGCGGGGGGAGGGGGGGCCTGTTCTGATCCGCTGTCACCTGCCCTCGCTCACTGCGGCCTTATGGCATTTTTATCCTGGGTGAAACTACTTTTACTGGAATCCATTAACTCTGTGTGGTTCTCGTTCTCAGATGTTCTCTCTTGATCACTTAGTGTCACGCTGGCTCGTGCTGCGTCTGAGGGCTGGACCTCGGAGAGCTCTGCGGACCACCGGCGCTCCTGGTGCGTGGCCGCCAGTGGGCGCGTTGCTCAGTTCTGACTGTGGCTGAGTTTGCTCGGCCCAGCACTGTCAGGGATGTGTGGCCCCGACAGCGCAAGCAGAGCGCCGGGCTCCAGGCTTTGAGAAAATAGTACACTTCCATTAAAATACATAGAACAGGGCGCCTGGGGGGCTCCGTGGTGAAGCGTCTGCCTTCGGCTCAGGTCATGAGCTCAGGTCCTGGGATCGAGCCCTGCATTGGGCTCCGTGCACGGTGGGGCGTCTGCTTCTCCCTCTCCCCCTGCCCCTCCCCTGCTCGTGTTCTCTCTGTCAAGTAAGTAAATAAAATCTTTTTTTAAAAAGCCTAAAAAAAAAAAAAAAAAAGCACAGGACAGAAATTCAGCTTCACCCCGTAAGCACATGTTCCCACCACCCAGGTTAAGAGGCAGAGCTTTCCCAGCCCTGACCTCTCACTCCCTGGGAAGCAGGCATGTCCCGTTCCACCCGGTGCTGCCTGCACGGCTCCCTGCCTGGCTCCCTGCCTGCGTCCTGTCCCCTGATCCGGGAAAGCCTGTGCTCTGACCTCACTGTCCCAGGCTGTTGTGAACGTTCAAGTTCACGCTCAAGTGACAAGAGCAGGAATGTGTGTGGACGTGAGGGTCCCGTGTTCTGCATCTCGATGTCTGGTTGGACCACAGGTTAGTGCACTTGGCCTGAGGCCTGGAGTCTGGCCAGGCCCTGGGTGGTACCTGCTTGTCTTTCAGGCCGGCCCCTCGGCCCCTCGGCCCTCTCCCCGGCAGGTCGGGTGTCAGGGCCCTGACAAGCCCTGGAGCTGTCAGCCGTCACGTGGAGGTGGGCTGTCACTACCGTGGCTCCGAAGCTACGTGAGCGTAATCAGAAACCCTGCACCTGTGGATCCTGGTAACTGAAACCCCAGTCACTATGGGACAATTGCATAGGAGACCAGCTCCATGAGAAAAGCCTCTTATGCAAGATGATTTGAGTTGGGTTTATAGGAGTCTGTTTTGTAGTCCTTTGTGCTCACTGAATTAGTCCCTTCGGTGGCCTGGGACTGCCTGGCCTGGGATGGAAGGCCGTCCTGCAGGTGCTGTGTGGGGGCGTGGCCGGAGAGTGATGGGGAGCGAGGGGTTCAGGCCCGCGCTTGTCAGGGTCCCCGCCTCCCCTGTGAGTTGTCACCCTGATGCCGGGAGGGCTTGCTGGAGCCGCTGGGACGCAGCTGCTGAGGTTTCCTGGGCTCGGGAGGAGCTGGAGGTCCCCTGATGAGGGCCAGGGCAGAGACCGGATCAGAGCACGGGGGTGTGCTTTGAGGGTGCAGCGCTGGGGGTCGTGGGCAGATGCACGAGGAAGGGGCAGAGAAGACACAGGGTGGAGGCGGCCTCTGCGGCAGGGTCCAGCTCGGTCGGCCAGCCCCTGTGTGAACGGGCGGGAGGGCTCATCAGACCTGGAGCTTCCTGAGCCGCACACCGGGCCCTGAACCGTGTCCTATGGGTGTCAGGGCCAGGAATCTGCATTTTAACAAGACGGCTCCACTTTGTGCAGAGCAGCGTCCTAGAATCTCTGATCTAGAAAGTGGTTGTTTGAGCCATGCATTTGGGTGAGAGTTGAGTCGGAGCGAGGAGAAACTTGGGAAGGAGAGAGAGTGGGCTTCAGACACGATCTGGAGAGGAAATGCATGTGAACGGGGAGTCGGGGGTTCATAGTCCGTGCAAGAGCCTCAGACTTTAGCTCGGCCTTTCTGTGGGGCGTTCTGAGCCCCGAGGGAGACGTGCCTCCTGTGCTCTGTGCAGGTGCTCCTCCCTGTTCCGTGTGGGAGTGGAGTGGAAGGTCAGCTTCCCGGGGCCCTGGGTGGGCAGGGGTCCCGTTATTCCACAAGCAAACCTGCCTCTGTCTTGCATCCGTCCACCTTCAATTTAGCTAATAGCCAAGTTCGTCTTCCATCAGCTGAGAGCGGAATGGTCAAGGAGCGTTCGGGACCTGAATGTATTTTTAGCTCACTTTACGTTGACCTTTTATCAGTCAGTGTTTTGGGGGGCTGCTTTAAATCTTGCCATGCTTGAAGATTCAGGCTTTGTTACTTATGAAGGGTACAGAGGACACCTGGCACGAACACTGCCCGCGGAGCCGCGCTCATTCCTAGAATCCGGGGATGGCCGAGGGTCAGGCTGGGAGGAGTCCCAGAAGCCCTCCGATCCTGCAGTGTGTCCTCGCTCGGCCGTCGGGGCCAGATGTAGAACTTCGCACCGGCCTCGCAGCTGCGAGGCGGGGGTGGTGATCCCACCGGCTCGTGCTGGGGGGCATCGCGGGCTGGCATCTGCAGAATGCTCGGCTGGTCCCACTGCACAGTAAACGCTCGCGGGCCGTAGCACGGGGGAGCAGACCCAGGGAAATTTTGATTTGCCTGAGGTCATGTAACTAGTTCAAGGTTCAGAAAGCGTCCTTAACTCCTCATTTTATTTTATCCCTGTCGACCGTACCAGTTAACTTGCTCTTAGACTGTGGAGCTGAAACTTTACGTCCACCCGGCGTAAGCACTAGGGTTCCCAGCCTCTGCTTAGCCTCAGTGCCGAGAGTGTTCTTGAAGGAGGGAAATGCCCCGGGACGATGGCGCCGTGTTAGGGGAGAGGGACGGCTCGGTCACCGGGTGCGATGCTCTGAGGGTCGTTGCTGTCGGCGCCCCTGCTGGAAGGGCCGGGCTGCCAGGAGCCTGCACAGGGCTGCCCTCTCCCCGCTGCCCTGACGGACCTGCTTTCCTCAGTGTCTGGCGCGAGGACCTCAGTGTCTGGCACGAGGACCTGCTGCTTGTGTTGCCAGAGCCCGTAAGAGAAAACAATGCACACGTGTGTGTACGTGCCCACATCAGCTTGCGGGACGGCCTGAAGGTCCACCAGGAAGCCGCATTCTTGCTGGGCTCTTCCCCGGCTTCAGCTCCTCTTTTCTGCTTCCACGACTTTCCTTATTAAGGAGGGGTGTCAGGTGCTTCTCCCTGTTTACATGGGTGACTTGGGATTTCCTACAGCTTTACGTAGGAGAGGGTGGATTTTGGTTTTCATCACATCTGAGTGATGGGACCGTCACAGCGTGCATTGTAGTTCCTGCGCGCCCGTGAGCACCTGCTCCGGGCTACGGTCTCCACCCGGAGCTCACTAGGCCGGAAGCCCGATGCTGCCCGCTGGCGAGAACCTCCGCACCCTGGGCAGGCTCAGAGAAGTCCTGCTAAAA
Source organism: Canis aureus (assembly GCF_053574225.1). NCBI lineage: Eukaryota > Metazoa > Chordata > Mammalia > Carnivora > Canidae > Canis > Canis aureus. The sequence goes on from NC_135637.1 coordinate 38,542,549, forward strand.
CCTGGCGCCCGTAGACCGTGAGCGCAGGGCGGCCGCTTACCCTCAGCGGTCCCTGTATTGCCGTGGATGGGTTACTTAGCTTTGGGTTCAGCGTCCTCACCAGTAAGGTGGGATTGTTTCTAGTTCAGGTCTCATGGGTCTCCCGTATCAGAGTCGGGCTCTCTTTCTCCCTCGCCCCCAGAGCAGCCTGGGTGTGCAGTGTGGGGTCCCCTGCCCTGGTGGATAGGATTGCAGATGAGGCTGTGCGCACAGACAGTGAGGGACTGCGAGTGAGTGGGACTGGCAGGGCTGGGGTGCCTCTGGCAGCGCGGTGGGCGTGCGCCCCGTGGGTGTACGGTTGGTGGCTTGGGTCTGGTGTTGCTTCAGGAAGCAAAGGCAAGGGGCGCCTGGGGCCTCAGTCGGTTCAGCATCTGTTTTCAGCTCCTGGGATCGAGTCCCGCATCGGGCTCCCTGCTCAGTGGGGCGTCTGAGCCCTCTCCCTTTCCTGCTCTCTGTGCTTGTGCGGACGCACTTACTTGCTCTCTCTGCCAAGTAGATAAAGAAAATCTTAAAAAAGATTATGTCTGGCAAGTAAAATAAGGTCTAGGGTCTTTCTTGTCCAACCTGTAGAGCTTCAGGAACAGGTCTCTGATGAGTGATGTTTGCCCTGTGGCACGTATTTCACATCCCCTTACATCCTGGTCTCTTTCTGGTCAGAATTCCCATTTCCAGGTGTTGTCTGAACGGGTCGGTGTTGGGATGGTCTTTGATGGTCAATATCCTTAGGTCCAAGGCCTTAAAATTTCATGCCCCAGAACACTGACGGAGTCCAGTCCTCCAGTTACCATGGAAAGGTGCCAGCTGCTATTTTTCATCACAGTGTTTGGCTCATCCCACGTTGCTTCTCTGGGATATTTCAGGTACGAAATGTAAGCAGCCTGGGATAACGTGGTTATGTTTGTGGAATTGATGCGGAAGGTTCCAGCCCGGGAATTAGATTTAGCACACGGGTGAAAGCTTATGTGGTGCCTTGAATACAACGTCCTTCCTTGTAATTAAAAAAAAAATAAGCCGATGAACAGTAATGATGATGATGACGATGATGTTGGGAGTTGGCTGGGCCATTACCACATGGAAATCGCCAGTTGTACTCTGAAGCCATAGGGTCCAGTTGAAGAAGCACCGAGGCAGGAGAGTCTGGTGGCGACTCGCATGGATCTAGAGCCAGAGTCCGGGTTTGGATCTGCCTCCGCCACTTAGTAGTCGTGTGATGAGTAGCTTGGTTTCTCTGTGCCTCAGTTTCTTCGTTTGTAGGATGGGAGGAGTAGTGATAGGACGTGTCTCAGCATGGCTGTGAGGATCGTATAAGGCGGTGTGAGCCGACTGGCTGAGTAAGGCTGCGTTGAGGCCCCGGAAGCTTGAGAGCCACCACGTCCCCCGCCGTCCCTCCCGCAGGCCCGTGTCGGCCGGCCGCGGCGGGAGGCAGTTCCCCGAGGCCTGTTTGGGGTGAGCGGAGGAGGCACTGGTTTCTGTTGTGTGAACAGAGCACGGCCTCGGAGGATAAAGCTCTCATTTCCTTTTTTAACAGCAAAATCATTTTTCTGGTTGCCATCATTTGGTTCAGGGTGTGATTTCTACGACATTTATATCTTTTCTTCACATTTCTCCTGTTAAGGCATGTTTCCTGCTTCAATTTTCCCTCTTATTAGACATTTTTACAACACTTAAAACCTACTTAGTATAAAAGCTAATTGATTTACTCTGTCTTTATACTTAACATAAGGTATTAAAATTATCCTGACCTCATTATCGCGGGTATCTAAAGACATGTTTGATGAGAAATAGTAACCTTAGTACTATTTACAGAGAACTGTTTATGTGGACTATTCAAACACTGGAAAATGCTTGTGAACATCACCTGGTCGTGTTTGAGCGATGTCAGCACTTGGATCTTCTGGCAAGATGCACGCAGTATGCAGAGCCGGGGCGTGTTAAGCGTGCTGTGCATAGTTTGTTAATAGGACCTGTGTCTGCAAGAGGGACTCCGCGTTGGCAGCAGACGGGACTCTGGACACACACTCGGCACACGGCATCGGCGCGGGCAAGGCTGAGGGGTCGGGTCGGGCGGCCTCTCCTCTCGCGCTCCCGTCCAGCTCACCAGATGGGCGGCCTGACCTTTCCCGAGCTCTGCTCGCCAGCATTTCCTGCTCCTACTTTGCTCTTGATGTTGAGTGGATTCTCTGGATGGCTGAGCAAGTAGCAGAATTGGAATCCTTTCCCCCTGTTTCTTGACTGATTTTTCTTGGGGTCCTGAACATCTGTGAGTTTCCCAAGAAATTCTGGGAAGGAGTTAATGCCCGGACAGCCCGTCCCCATTTCTGTCCCGCCGCTCTCCCGAGGCCCCTGGGTGCCGCCCGCACAGCCCTGTGTGTCTGCCGTCTGGTTGTACTGCTCACCTGTCCTCTGCCCACCGTGCGGGGCCGCCGTGGCCCCTCGCTGTCAGGCACACAGGCACGTTCCCCTGGGAGGCACCTGTTGTCCGCCCCACCTGCAATACTCCTCGCCTCCCTGGGAACACACTCCCATGTCCCCTTGGGAATGAGACCTCAGCTGACCACTTAAGCCCCAAGTGCTCCCCGTTCCCCTGTGGCGCCCACCACTTACCTGCCACCACGCTGGGGTGGCCCTAGGGGCGGGGACTCAGTGCCTGTTGTCTGCCCAGCAAGGGCTCTGCAAATATTTGTTGAAGGAGTAGGTGAGATTACTTGGGCGGTTTTGCCGGGAGCAGGTGGGGGAGGGAAGATTGGTGACGGGGAATGAGTAAGAGGTGAGCGCCTTGGTCTCCTGAGGTTTGCTGAGAACCACCCCAAGGGCTGGGGAGCACAAGGGGGTCAAGAGGCAGGGAGGCGGGGGCAGACTCCCAATGGAACCTCTTTCACGATGGAAGGAAAGGGGAAAGGGATGCGATCTGGAACATTCCGTTTCTGGCTTGGCAAGACCTAGATGGTCTTCCTGTGTAGCTGAGATAAAGAATACCGGAAAAAACCTGACACCAAAACGTCTCTTTTATAAGGCAATTATATTAATAGGATAAAAGAATAACTTCCCTCTGCAATGTGTGTTTATCTGAAATACAGCTTCTCAAAGCCTCTAAGTAACCTTTGCTGAAATGCCGTTTTTAATTTGAGGTCAAGTTTCCTAAAATGTCTCGAAAGCCAGCCGCAGGGAGGCTTTGGCCTCCGGGGAGCTTGTATCTTTAGACAGAGAGATCTTTCTCTGGGAGCTAACTGGAGTTTCTGAAGGTCTGAGAGCTTAATTAGCTTTCCAGTGCCTTGACTCACTAACAGAGTTCATATTTTAAATACGAAGTTTGCAGTTCTTCCTTTTAATAAACGTGCCCTTTCCTGGGGTGGGCTCTGCGGCGGAGGCTCCGGCCACACGGCTCGTTCCCTGGCACGGCCCTGGACTGGCCCGAGCGGCCCCGAGGCTGGCGGCGTCTGGCCGGCTGGGGTGAGGCTCCTTTGTGAGCCAGGCTGGCCCCGTTTCTTTTAGGCCTTGAGTCAGGATGACGGTGAACCTCACAAACACTTGAGTTAACGCCCCTTCAGACGTGTTTTGGAAATACGTAGAGTATGACTGGCAATGAATTCTGATTCAGTAACCTGGAGGGATCCAGAGCGATCCTAGATATTTGCTGATTAAGAAAAAACACAAAGTTGCTGGATGTGAAGTTCTTCACTGAGGACAGCCCATCAGTTCGCCCTGAGCTGATGCTGTCTCCCTTGTCACCGGCCACGGGGGATGCTGGGCCTTTTGCTCGGCTCTCTTGGAAAGCGAAGATGATGGCAGGTTGCTGGTGACACCTGCTGGCGTGGCTCCTGGGGGGCTCCAGGTGTCCAGGACCCCTGGGGACCCCATCTGTCAAGTGAACGGATTGGCTAGGAGGCTCTCCCATCATCTCCCAGCATTAATTCTGTAGTCTGGGGATCCCTGGGTGGCGCAGCGGTTCGGCGCCTGCCTTTGGCCCAGGGCGCGATCCTGGAGATCCGGGATCGAGTCCCACATCGGGCTCCCAGTGCATGGAGCCTGCTTCTCTCTCTGCCTCTCTCTCTCTCTCTCTCTCGCTCTCTCTCTGTGACTATCATAAATGAATAAAAAAAAAATTTAAAAAAAAATTCTGTAGTCTGACTCTGCCTCTGGCAAAAATGAAAACAAAACAAAAACCACACCAAAAAAACAGGAAACAACTACCAAACAACCCAAACCCCAAAGCAGCAGCAGATCTGAATGTACTGACGCGATGCTTCTGACATGTTGCTGAGTGAGAAAAGCAGCTCCTAGAACATTTTGTGTTTCTAGAAAAAAGGATGCACGGTGATCTGATCTGGTACGAATAGGGGAGTAGAAGGGAAGCGCTTCACTTCCGTTATGCTCCTCAGAAGTGCATTTTATGGAGTCCTGTGACTTCTCATCCCAAAGAAGGGCAGGCGGGCGCGGAGCGGTTTGTGACTGTAACTGGGCTGTGCCGGGCGGCCCTGCGGTCAGCCGGGGTCGGCCCAGGGGCTGGGTCGGGGTGCAGCCTCCGCCGTGCGTGCCCACCAGCTGCAGCCGTCTCCCCTCCGTGCCTGGCGTCCCTGGCGTCGGGTGTGCCGCGGCTATTTTAAAATTTAAGAATAAGGAACGTGCTTCCTAAAAGCCCCCACCGTTAAATTCTTCGCTAGTTGAAGGCCGCTCTCCTGGATCGGCGGTCTCTAGTGAGGTTTGCTGTGACCCAGGGCGCTCTTCCCTGGCTGACAGACGGGGCAGCGGGCCTGTGTGATCACGGACACGTGTGCTTGTGATTCTTTGCTCGCCACAGGCAGCGTCCGTCCGCGTCCGAGGACGCCGCGCTGGCTGCAGGGCCCGGCGGGTGGCTTGCTGTGAGCTGCGGTGGCGCCCCGGCTGCTTTCCCACCGGCCGCCGCCCTCCCGATCGGCGTCCCTGTCCTGGGAACGAGGCGGGAGGGCGGGCGGCGGGGTCACCCAGCTGGTGCTCGCACCCGACCTCTTCACGTCACGCCGTTCACCCTGCACCTGTTGGGCCTCGGAGGTGGAGCCCGGAGGCGTTTACTTCGGCCCCCGGTGTCGGGTGGTGCGTGTGCTTCCCTGGAAACAGCGAGGGACTCTGCGGAGCCTCATGTCCACATGCGTCCCCGGCAGCGGGCGTGAGTTCCCTGAGTCACAGCCACGGCGGCCTCCGTGGGGTGCGCACTGGTGCCTCGAGGTGGGAGTTTGTCTTAGTTTGTCTTATTCTTTTTTCAAGATTTTATTTATTCATGAGACACAGAGAGAGGCAGAGACCCAGGCAGAGGGAGAAGCAGGCTCCCTGCGGGGAGCCCGACGCGGGACCCCGGGTCACAGCCTGCACCGAGGGCAGCCGCTCCACCGCCGAGCCCCCGGGCGCCCCGAGAGGACGCCGTTGCAGCACGTGGGGACGGGCGCTTTCTCTGTGCGGCTGTAGCGCCGGGGCTGTCCCGCGGCCGGGCCCTGACCCCCGGGCTGTGCCGGGCTGCCTGGCGGGAGCTTGGTGATGCTGCTGCGCCCTCGCAGAGCTGGTCACGTCCCCGTTTTTGGTCTTGTTGGTACCGCACACGTGCACCGTTCTCGCCCTCGAGGGACAGAGGCCCCCGGGCTGGGAGCGTTTCGCTTCTCTTTTCCTTCTTCCCGACAGAAGCTGAATCCTTCAGCCGAAGTATTTAGCGGGCACCAGCGGGAGGTGAAGGGGTTTGAGTGGAGGGGGCTCAGGGAAGTGAGTGGCGTGCACGTCGCTGTTCGTCTGGGGCAAGAGGGCAGGTGCCCTGGCCCGGGCCGTGGGGCTCGCGTGCCTGGCCCGGCCTCCCGGAGTGCTGCTGTGCACCCCCGCCCCCCATTCGCCCCGGCTTCCTTCACGTTCCTAAGCACCCCCTGCTCCAGCACCGCCAGGTGGCATCGTGGTTTGTCGTTGCTCCAAGGAGCCGGTCCACCCTTGCTCCCTGGCCTTCGCAGTGACTCACCCCCATCTACTGTCTGAGCTGTGCAGCGACGCTTTTGATCTAAATTCGCTATGCAGGACAAAAACTGCACGTGAGCAGAAGGGGGCTCCTGGTGGCCGCGGGCACCGTGACTTAGAGGTGGGAGGCCGTGTCAGCGCACGCAGGCTCACAGGCCGGCCCCCCTGGAGCCGGAGCGGGCGGTGGCTGGTTCTGTGACGCCGTCTGCGGGAGCAGGTGCCCGGGAGGCTGCTCCCCCTGCACCTGCTCTGGGCTGCAGCCGCCTCCCGTGAAATGCGGGCGAGGAAGGTTCTCCCGAGTTCCTGCGAGAACCGGCAGGTCCCTTCACAGGCTTCGGGTTCACCTGCTGTTGTGTGTGGTCACGTCCGAGTGTCCTGCGCGCGCCCGAGGCGGCGTTTCCTTCCCCGGCGCCGTCTCTGTGCAGGATGGGCTCGACGCGGCGGGTGGCGTGTGCAGGGCGTGGGGGGGCCTGCCCGGGCCGCTCTGGAAGCTGTGGACCGGTGTGCTTGCCTGTTGCCCGCAGTGGCCACTTTTCTGTCACTTGAGTGAATGTTGAGTTTAATTTTTTCCTTTTTTGAGCTTAAAAGGCATTTGGAATCCAATCAAGTGAAAAAAAATGTTATGGTTTTGGGCAGCCCGGGTGGCCCAGTGGTTAGCGTCTGCCTTCAGCCCAGGGGGTGACCCCAGGGTCCTGGGATCAAGTCTCGCATCGGGCTCCCCGCAGGGAGCCTGCTTCTCTCCCTCTGCCTGGTCTCTGCATCTCTCTCTCAAAATAAATAAAATAAAAAAATGTTCTGGTTTAACGATTTACTTGAAGAGTTTACTCACAAGCATGGTACGGTCATTGGGTCCAAGAAGCTGAGTTGTTGTTGTTGTTTTTTAAAGATTTTATTTATTCATTCATGAGAGATACACAGAGAGGTTTGCTCCCATGCAGGTCACAGTCCCTAAGGAGACTCTTCCTGACAATCCCTGGGACTCTGTTCTGCTTTACTTGCAGGTTTTTTACCCCAAACCCTTTTTTCTAACAGTGAATAATCTTCTACAACCAAACAGAAAACATGTATGTCGACTCGCCTTGGCTTCTTACAATAACTTGATCGCAGGCCAGCTTTGGGCCTGCTGTGCGGACGTGCAGAGGCTCACCGCGTCCCGTCCCTCTGTCCTCTTCCCCTCCCCCGACTCCCCAGGGACGTGAGAACCAGCCCCGGACTTGAGGGTCATTCGTGAACCGTGTTGCTAGCCTTTCCCGACGAGCGCCCTGGGATGGGAGGAGCTAAGTCTGTCTTAAAATGTTCACGGCTCTGCGCAGCCGGCAGTTGGTGTCAGGGTGGAGTGGGCGCTCACGGTGTGGCCCTGGGCGGCTGCGCGTCACGTGGGTGCCTCACACCACTTGTTAAAATCGGCTTGAGAGTGGAGTGAGTAGCCACGGCTGGAGGAGGGAGGAGGGCCGAAGTCTGAAGCGTGACGACCTGCCTTTGCTCTGACCAGCAGGCAAGTTGCAGGCTAAAAGCAATGCAGGCTGGGAGATCAGAGAACACTGCCCTTCCCTTGGTTTGCACTCGGCATTACGTTATAATCTCCAAAACGTCTGCGTGAATGGCTGCTGAAAAATCACAACCAACGAGCAAACAGAAATTGGGACTTTCTGAATAATATACGTCATTGCGATGTATTTAGCTCGTGAGTTGTAGGTAATACACAGCTTTCTATGCTTTATGTAATAAGTAATATATATAATTATGTGTTACATATTGTATATGTCACCATGTTACACGTGTATGACAGACATGTAACACATCACCTCTGTGTATATCATTCTTATTTTTTTAAGATTGTATTTATTTATTCATGAGATACACACACAGAGAGAGAGAGAGGCAGAGACACAGGCAGAGGGAGGAGCAGGCTCCATGCCGGAGCCCGACGTGGGACTCGATCCCGGGACTGCAGGGTCACACCCTGGGCGGAAGGGGGCGCTAAACCGCTGAGCCACCCGGGCTGCCCATATCATTCTTATTTTATTTAACTATAAAATACGTGCACCTTTGAACGGCACGAGGATTATGGGCACCGATCCCCAACACGGTTAGAATCTGCATATGACTTTGACTTCGTAAAGCTTACCTGCTAACAGCTTACTGTTGACCAGAAGCCAACACGGGTGATTGACACATGTTTTTTGTTACATACGTGTACTGTATTCGTGCAATAAAGTGAGCTGGAGAAACTGTCAGGAAAATCCTAAGGGATAGAAGGTAATTTGCGTTACTGTCCCGCGTTGATGGAAAATAGTCCCCATGTAAGTGGACCCAGGCTCACGGTCAGCTGTATGCAGTCTTATGCGACATACATATTCTCTGTACGGCTCTTCTCTCAGACTTTTCTTCATGGCACTTTGACTCGTGTTATTCATAAATTCTCATTCTTGACATTTAATTTTTTTGTGGGCAAATGGGTACATTTCCTGCTCTCCACCCAGATCGGTGGTGTCAGAAATTTTAGTTTTTCTTCTTTATCTCAATCCTGTAGGCCTCCCGTACTCCATCCCACCAACAGGTATCTAAGAATAAGCCAGGGGCAGCACCTCAAAACAGGGCTGGGTACACACGTATGTGCATCGGGTCTTTCTGAAATTTTTTAAGTAATCGTAAGTAATTTTAAAGCATAATGAACATGTTTCTGGCCAACCCTGGCAAAGCTTGTTTACACACACCTGTGTCATGTGCCTCCCCTCCCCCCTCCCACCGTGTGGCTGGGGAGGGATGCGTGGAAGCGGGGTCCGGCTGCCTGCAGCATTCCTGCAGTGGCCCGTGGGCCCTCATCCACCTGTGGATGCAGCGCTCGAGGTGGTCCCCTTGCACCCTGTCAGCAGGAAGACCCCCACCGCCTGCGGGGAGCAGCTGCCCCGGGAGTGCCTTCTCCTGGGACATGTCCACTTGCAAAGGAATGTCAGCTCTAGGAGTAAAAGTGCTTTTTTTTCTTTTTTTTTTTTGTTTATTTAAAAATTTTATTTAGGGGATCCCTGGGTGGCTCAGCGATTGAGTGCCTGCCTTTGGCCCAGGGCATCATCCTGGAGTCCTGGGATCGAGTCCCGCATCGGGTTCCCTGTGAGGAGCCTGCTTCTCCCTCTGCCTGTGTCTCTGCCTCTCTCTCTCTGTCTCTCATGAATAAATTAAAAAAATAAAGCTTGTATTTATTTGTCACAAAGTGAGCGGGGGGGGACAGAGAGAGAGAGAGAGTGAGAGAGAGCATGAGCAGGGGGAGGAATAGAGGCAGAGGGAGGAGCAGACTCCCCACTGAGCAGGGAGCCGGACTAGGGGCTTGACCCCAGGACCCCAGGATCACAACCTGAGCCCATGGCAGATGCTCCACTGATGGGCCCCAGGCCCCCAAAGTCTGTTTCCTCCGCAGGTGAGTCTATAGTTGGGTTCACTCACGGCTTTCGGAGCCCGGCCTGGTCTCTTGATGCACTGACACGGGCCTCTGCTCCCCAGACAGCCCAGGGTGGGCGGCTCAGCCAGGGGCAGGGCCTTCATCTTGCACCTCCAGGATCTTGGCCGCTGTCCTGGTCTCGTCTCCGTGGAGGGTGGCGGTGTGATGGGGTGCCGTGCCACACGGTCAGGGCTGGGCAGGGAAGGACGGAGGCCTGTCGGCGAGCCATTCTTAGCAAGGCAGGAAAAGGTGAAATCCTTACGTTTTCAGTAGCAGGAGCTTCCTGGAGGCTTGAATCAAATTGTTACGAGAGTAAAAGCTGCAGTAAGTGCTGCGATTTAGAAAATTAGGTTTACGTGATCGTGTCTCTGTTGGGTGAGGTCTTCACAGGTGTAACAGCATGACTCGCACAAAAGTCACCCAGGCTGCGGAGCGGGAGGCGTAATGCTCTTGGCCGCCCCGGGCCGCACCCCCACGTTTCCAGAGCTCACACCCTCTCTGAGGTCTGTGCCGTGCGAGTGTGTCCCCAGGCCCGCAGCCACAGCGGTGCTCGGTCGTCCACCACGTCCCGTGCGCCGTGTGCTTTCCCAGGCCAAGCCACCGCTGCTGGTGCCTCCAGAAGGTATCCCGGGCCCACCCGCTGTGCCTTCCCGTTGCTGTCCTCCTGGTGTGGTCACGGGGGTCACTGTGGTCCCCTCCATGCTCCTGTGGCTCTCGTCCATCCTCTGTGAGGTGCACCCTGGCAGTTCACCCCCCTCCCCAAGGAGAGAACACGCTTCATCCCCCAATCTCCCGTCGTAAGCTGGAATCAGTCTGCGCACCCCCGAGCCCTGGCCTGGCTGGAGCCCGCCACCCCCAGCGCGACCTGTCCTCTCCCTCTCCGTGGGCCCACCGTGCAGACTTGGTTTCGGTTCCTCAGAGTGCCATTCGCTTCCCCTTTCCTCCGTCCTTTTCAAGATTTTGTGGACTTGTATTCTTTCTCCAGTTCTCCCTCGAAATACCCTTCTGTCAGGTAGAGGCCCCCGCTGCGTCCCGCCGTGCCGTTGCTGTACCCCATCGTCCTACCATCTGGCATATGGCAGGCGCCTAACCGGGTCCGGTGAGGGCAGGAGTGAGCGCGGTGGTATTTACGTGTGTTCAGGGCTTCCAAGGCTCTGGCAGGTGGCCTGTCCGCTGTCCGTGGGCGCAGGTGCCACCACTTTTCTCACCGGAGCTCCACCCGGCTTGGCTCATCTGCCACCACTCCCCTCCCTGGGCTGGCTCTGCCGGCCTTGCGCCCCGGGCGGCTGCGGCCCGTCTGCTGGTGTGTGGGCGTGTGACGCGGCACCTGGGGGCCCCTTCCGATCCCACACCGATGCAGATAAATCCGACGGTGAGGTAGGCTAATCTTTCACGAGGATGAAGTAACAAGTACTGTGGAGTTAGTGGTGTCTGTGCAAGTGTCAGGCTGTACGGCGCGGGTCAGCGGGCTCTGCTGTCACACGTGACCACCGTCTGATAGAGGCGCCTGGGGGGCTCGCGGTCGAGTGTCTGCCTTCAGCTCAGGGCGTGATCTCAGGTCCCGGGATCGAGCCCCGTGTCGGGCTCCCCGCAGGAGCCTGCTTCTCCCTCTGCCTGTGTCCCTGCCTCTCTCTGTGTCTCAGAAATAAATAAAATCTTAAAAAAAAAATCGCCTTCTGGTCAGCTGCCCTTCGATGGAAACCAGTGCGAACTGGCTGCTGTGTCTACAGGAGAGCCTTCCAGTAGGGACTTGACTGATTTTCTTTCTGAATTAAGTTGATCTCTTATTTCTCTTCTGTTTACTAGATGTTTAGTTTTCCTTTTGCAGGTGGAGAGTAAAACACCTCAGGGGGAGAGAACGGAAGACGTGGGGAAGTTGCCGAGTTTTACTTCCTGAGCTGTGGCTGGGTGGCGGGTGGGCCTCAGGGAGCCTCCCGCGGTTCACGTTTGCGGCTCCTCCCCCACATCTAGCAGCACCAGGGCCTGGAAATCTGCATTCCACTGAGCTCTTTGCATCTTAAATAAGTTCTAGAAGTTTGAGAACCGCAGCCCATTGGAGGTGTCGTGAGTTTTTGACAGGCTCTAAAAAAGGTGGCTCATCTGCTGAGCTCTGCGGTCTCACCTGCACGTACAGGTGACGTCAGGAAGCATGCCCCTGCCACCGCGGTGCAGTGAGAGGCGGGGACACTGTGGCCGAGACGAAAGCAGCCAGTGGCCTTGCTGGGCTGGAGGTCAGTGGCGGGCATTGTTCCGGGGCCAGAACAGCGGCCCTTAGATCACAGCTCCGGGGGGAGGGGCCAGGGTGCCGGTGTCCTGGGTCCCGCCCGGAGAACCTCCCCTCCCCGGGTCCCCCGCCCCGAACCCCACATCTCCCACCCCTGCACCTCCCCTCCCCTCCCCGGGTGCCCTGCACCCCACCCCTCCGGGTCCCTCCCATCCCCCTGCATCTCTGTCCTCCGTTTCCTGTTGCCTCCTGGGACTCAGTTCCACGTCGCCCAGCAGGTAAAGGGGTTCCAGTGGGGGACGGTGTCTAGAGACCAGCGAGGACATTGGTGCTGGTCACGGCGACCACAGGGTGGGGTGATGCTGGAGCCCACGGGAGGCTAAATGCCCTCCATCCTGGGGACGCCCCCCCCTCCCCGAAGGGCATCCCCGTGGGCAAGCCCTGGGGCGCTTGTGAACGTGACCCCGCAGCGAGCCGTGGGATTCCCGCGCAGCACGAGGCTAAGCACCTGCCGGGAGAAGGGAGATGGCTGAGGCCACCTTCCTGGGTGATGGTTGTGCTCGGGTGGGGCAGCTCCTGTTCTCCCGTGGTGTAGACGGGGTTCTGACCTCGGGGACCCCGGGGGGCTGCTCCATCCCCCCACAGGGACGCTGACAAGTACTGCTGCACGTTGTCCCGCCGACACGTGGTCCCAGCAGATAAGCGGCGATGCTGAGTACTTGGGGCTGGGGACAGAGACCCCGGGATTTAGCAGCAGCGGCACGGCTGTGATTGGCTTCGGCTTCAGGGCTCCCGAGCCTCGTGGAGTTCTTCGGGGGCCACAAAGCTCCCACAGGGAGGAAGTGAGGCTTGCACCGAGGACCGAACGGGGTCGAGACGTTCTGGAATACTTGGTGATCCCGTCGGTCTTGGAGCGAGAGGTCAGGGCAAGGACAGGTGGATAAGGTTTAGGGATGTAAAGGGATGAGCCCACGGGGTGACATCAGGTCTTGATTTGGGGAAGGACTCAGGTTCTGCTGAGCCAGACGGGGTGTTGCGCCGAGGATGTCCAGTGGACTCGGGGATTGGGGCACCTTGAAAACTGGGTGAGCAGTGGATCGGCGGGAAGGGCGGCAGAGACCTGGGGGGGAGCCACGGCACTGAGCGGCGGCGACAGGGCCCGGCTGCGTCCCCACGGCCCGGTCAGCGGCGCGGCCTGCCTGTGGCTCACAGCCTGCCCCACAGAGTGGCTCCTGGGGAAGCCGGTTGTGTCCAGAGATTCCGCTCAGAAGGCTTAGCGAGTGAGCACCTGGGTTGGAGCCAGACGGCCCGAGGGCAAGGCCGTCTACCGCCCACGGGGACGAGGTGTTGCCACAACAGCGATGTTGACGTGGAATGAAGCGCGTGAGCCTGTCCTGGAGCATGTAGGAACACAGCCGCGTTTTAGTAAAGGAACCGTGCAGACCTGGGGAGGTGCAGGAAAGGTGTCAGTGGGAACGTTCACCTGCATCGACTCGCGTACCTGGAATTGTCTCAGGGCTGTGCTGCGGGGAGTGGTTAACTTGAACACGTCTGATTATTTTTGTGATTTAAACAAACCGTTTCATACGCTGAATAAAAACCTGATCTTGGGTACAAACTTGCATCTGAACGTTTCAATACCTAATCATTTCTCAATCCAGATATTCCCGGTATTGGGATTCTAAGGAGCTGTTCTACTTGGAATTTGTTGATTTGGGCCCAAGGAACTGAGGGCTCTGATGGCAGGAGCGAATGTGGGTGGGGAGGCTCGGTTGGCATCAGTGCAGTCGGGTCTAACAGGTTAGTACCACGAGGTGCCCTTGGCCTGCCTCGCTCGAAACCCTCAGGGAATTCCCCACGGCAACACTGCACCCTCCTGTCTCTCCGTGGCTGGGGGACACCCACCTGGCCCAGAGCAGCCGGGTCAGAGGCGAGCGAGGCTCAGGGGACAGTGCTCTAGATGAGCCAGCGTTCCGGCCACCCGCCTCGGCCCGGGGGGGGCATTTCTGGTTTGCAGAGGTGCGGCCGCAGAGCCGTCGCAGTGAATCGGCCTGTCCAGGATTTAGGTCTTGTTTTTCAGCCAGTTTGGAGGGCAGGGGGTTTGGGGGCCGACGGTGGTTCCCGAGGCCCCTGGGGCCTGAGGTGCCAGTGCATCCGTGTGTCCGGGTCTGTTGCAAAGTCAGAGGGCCTGCGCTCAGGCCTGGAGCTGACGCCGGCGGGGCCGGGCCCACCCTGTGGCTGCTGTCATCCTGTCGGGGCTGAGACCCGCATCACTCTGTCCAAGTCTGGGGAGTTCAAGACTCGCGTCTTCCTCGGCTACTCTCAGACCCCACTCTCAGGAGACCAGGAATGTAGGAAGATAATACAGAGGAGACGTTTCCAGTAAAAGCAGTTGAGGCTGCTGGTGAAGGAGACTCGAGCCTGCAGCAGGAGAACGCTCACCTAGTCAGACGTGCCCGTGACGAATGTGGAAAACCACAGAGGTACGACGTCAGGATGACTCGGATGGTGTGAGTTTCGTTGCCGTGAGCAGGGGCCTTGGCGATGCACCTCAGCCACAGCCGGGCTCCGGGGCGCCAGCTGGCGGGCCAGCCTCCTCTGGGGGCATCACACAGCGCAGGCCCCCTTCCTCCTGCCCCTGAGGCCTGGACTCAGCCAAGCCCTCCTTTGGCCCTGGTGGGAGGACGGACACCAGCATACGTGTGATTATCCAGGGAATAAAAGTCACACTTTTCTGGATTCAGCAGGAACAAAGACATTGTCCTGTTTTCATCCTGTTTTCCCAGTGAGACCCATCTGGGAAAGCTACGAAAAGAAGACTCTTCTTGAAAAATAAAGTCTTCTTAAAAAAAAAAAAATAAAGTCTTAATTAAAACGTCCCCCTTCCCAGTAAACCAGAGGGACCCACGTCACCCACCAGACAGTTCCAAGTGAGGGACGCATGGAGACACGTCTTCATTCCTTCTGCAATCCTGCACTGACCTGGGCCTGTCATAGAGGGGGTGCATGAGGTAGGGTAGGAGGTGCTGTGATGACGGGAACACTGAGAACACAGCCTCCCGGAATCCCACTGCTGGCACGAACCCGACCGAGGGGCCGCGAGAGGGGAGAGACCTGCTGAGCAGGTGACGGTGAGCCCAGGGCCATGTGACAGGCCATCGTTAGGGTGCCAGATGCTTTAACGTTATTTTTAATTGTGCAGGTGACCCGAGTACATCACATCAGAGATTTAAATATTACCCACAAAGTCTCCATTGACCATCTTCTCCCCCAGCTCCTTTCTGGCTCTGGCGGTAACCACTTACTGTGGTGTCTTTGGAGACCTTTTACTGTATGTGTGTGCCTGTGTGTGAGCGTGTGCAGGTAGCTGGGCACATACTATGGGAGAGCCTTAAAAACTAATATTTTTAATATGTAGGGGTGCGGTTGTGGTTGTAAAAGTTTTTAATTCTTCAGGGAAGTCCTAAGATACAGAGAACGTTTTTTAACAGGTATATAGGATTCTATGTTAAATGTACTGTGGTTCACGTAGCCATGTATTTATTAAAGCTTTTCTGTTTTCCCCTTTTTCCTATTAAATTCATGTAAATGTGCATATTAAGTTTTTTATTTAAGACTAAGTGTTTTTCTTACGGGTTTATGTGTGTTCTCTTAACATAATAAGATAATAACAAATGAATTATTATTAATATTATTAATAATATTGAACAAAATATATTCATAATATAACGAACCGCTATTTATTATTCTGTACAATGAAAATAAGTCAGAAATTGCGTGAATGTGCTTCTGTATGTGGGTAAACACATTTACAAATAATGAACTTTTCAAAGGTTCTGAGGAGGTAAATACTGTCTGTTGACAAATGATGATTCAGATGAGCTGACAGTGAATCTTCCCGTCACTCATTTTTCATTCAAAAGTTAAAGCCGATGGATTTAGGAGCCAAGGGCCTCGTGCCGTCTACACTTGCTGGTATTCACGAATTACACTGGAAACCACAGCAAAGGAAGGAAGCACTAGTATATAAAGTCTAAAAAAAAAAAAAAAAAGGAATTCACCTTTACAAAATCCTGAATGAAAATAAAAAATTCTCCCTAAGATCCTGACTTGTGCCGGTTCTGTCAAATTTTTAAAAGAACGTTAAGCCTAAAGTAAAATAAAAGAATTCCTTGGAGGGAATTCTCTCCACTTATTTTTCACCATCTTTGTCACAGATTCCGGGGAGATCTTAATACTTGCCTACGGTTTCTGTTCTTAGAACGTGACACGGAGATGTTAGTTTCTGTAAAAATACCCTATTGTCGCTGCACTCAGCCTCCGTATGTCTCCTCGTGAGGATGCGTACCCCCTCCTCTGGGTGTCTGTGGCACCTGTCTCATGTATCGGTGGACACATTGTGTGTCCCCAGTGACCTGGAGCGGACCATCCCTGGCGACTAACCCAGCCCCGGGCCTGGTGGTTGCACTCAGTAGGTCCCGCCTGCACTGGCACACTCGGTGGCCCGCCCACCGAAAGAGATCAGCTATCGGTGTTTCCCATGGTCCTAGCAAGCGAGGAAATCCCAACCTGAACCACGTAGCACTAGGAAAAGGTGGCTGGGCCCATCTAAGGTTACACACAGGCCATCTTCCAGGTGAGCAGTTTTGGGGAGGATTGCAGAGGTATGTGTAAGCCAAAGCTCGAGCATATTTAGGGCTTCATGAAATAATCTGAGTTGATGCAAAGTTTGACTACACCTGTGAACGTGAGTAATCCACGCCTGCATTTGGCCACAGAATCTGGGTTGGAATCCTGGCTCTGCCACCTGCAAGCCGATTTCTTACCCTTTCTCTCCGACCTTCGTTGTCGTACCTGTAAGAGGGGGAGCGGTGCCTGCCTTCTCTCGCCGTTGCTCGGACGAGGCTGAGGGCGGGCGCATCCCAAGCGCTCGCTCGGTGGAGATGGTGGGATTGTTACGCGGGGACACCCCCAGAAGTCTCACTCAAGCTGTGGGTGACCAGTCAGGGGAGCCAAAAGTGCTTTCCTTGTCCATTCTAGGTTCCCATTCTAGGTTCTCAGCTGCGGCTCCTGTAGCAAAAGACAGAGCAGCAGGAGAGAAGCAGTGTATTTGTTAGCGTGTGTGTCTCCTGTATACACGAGGAGCTCGGGGTGGCCAGCATTTGGGCTTGCCTACCCTCTTCGGCTAAAACGAAGAAAGCCAGGTGTGGAGAGCAGGTGGCGGCGAGGTGGTCAGGAGAGTACGGCACACAGGGAAGGTTGCTTCTCCGTGGGTCCTTTTGTGAGTCCCCTGTTCTTCCTTCTCTTCCTGGGACACACGGAGGAGCACCCTCGTGCAGGAGACTTCCTTTGTGCGAGTACATTTCCGTACTCTGTTTTCTGAGCCGCTTCTGTGTCTAATAATTAGCTCACAATGACCCTTGTGCCAAAGAGGCACATTTGGGTGACATATTCTGGTCTCCTGCAGTAGGGAGGGGCCTGACGGCAGCAGACAAGAGGAAGAAGGCAGATCACCGGGTAGGATGAGTGGGTTCCACCGGCCCCCTTGGTGGGGCGCTTGGTGGAACGGGCAGACCGGGAGCTTTGCAGTTTGCAGACCGTAGTTTGAATGCTGCCGGGGGGATTTGGGAAGACTTTTTTCCACGTGTGGGGTAGTGGCTCTTGTCCCTGCTTCAGTAGTAATCATGCTGATAGACCCACGGAAGGAGCGGCGTGGGGGCGCTTGTCCACCAAACGCTTGTGCCATCTTTACTGAGCGTCCCACGCCGGGCGCCTCAGGACAGCCAGGTGGTGTTTCTTGCAGCAGGCTTCTGAGTTTGCAGCAACTGGGATTCGCTTGGAATACAAGGATACAGGGAGTTTATAAGGCAAACAGCTAGTCAAAGGGTGGCACTGTCCCCAAACAGTTACAATAGTTTGTTACTATTAAGAAAAGTGAAAACTGAGGGAAAAAAAAAACTAAGAAAAGATACAAACAGGTAGCCTGTGTATATTCCTTTTAAGGTAGAAAATAAAGTCACGCACACACGTCAGCACACACGTCAGGAATGCTGCCCCCCTTCTGGTTAGGTGGCCGATACGGGGGTCGCCATTGGTAAGTGACAGATGAATCCACAGGGGGTGGGGGTGATGTATACAGGATGCCTCCTCCCGCCAAATGAGGCCATCACTTTCTGGGTTGTGAAATAGTTGTTGAAATTTCTGAAAACCTTTTTTATTTCAGTTATTTCTGGGATTTTGTATAAGGGATCACATTCAAATGGTTTTTTTCCTGGAAGGCCTTGATTTGAGGACTAACCTCTCTGTGATAGCAGTGTGTCGTCAGTCATCTTATTTAGAGTTTTTTAAACCTGACACAGGGAAAAGGTGTTTTTTCCCCTGTATTATCAGTAACTCTGTGAGTACCTGCTCTGATTACTGTTCAGTTCACTGCTTTTATTTAGTAGAAATGTAAGAAACCCTGTGACAGTACTTTTACGTGTATTGTGCAAGCTGTTGGTAAAAGATGATTCAGCGGAGCACCGGGGTGGCTCAGTCGGCAAAACGTCTGCCTTCGGCTCAGGTCATGATCTCAGGGTCCTGGGGTCGAGTCCCACGTTGGGCTCCCTGCTCAGCGGGGGTCTGCTTCTCCCTCTGCCCCTCCCCCTATTCGTGTGTGCACAATCTCTCTCTCAAATAAATAAAATCTTAAATAAAATCTTTAAAGAAACAATGATTCGAGTTTTTGGTCTTTAGAGATAAAAGCTTCTTTATATTCTTCCATTGATCAGAATTATGTGGTCTGCCCCATTTCCCCCTTCACTCCGGCTATCAGAAATCTAAAAGTTATTTTAATATTCAAGGACACCAGTGACTTCATATTTGTGCCTGTTCCTTCCAAGTGCACGTGAGACTTTCTTGGATGTGGGTAATATTGAAATAATTTAATAAAATGAACTTGTAACGACAGGGTCATCCATTCATTTGGCTTATTATCTTTAAGACTTTTGGACAGAAAATGACATGCAGTTTTAATTGGCTGTGCACAGGCCAGGGATCTCGATGGAAACAGCAGGGCCGAAAGCCCTGTGACAGCTCAGACGCTGTGTGGTTTGTCACGGGGGTGGGGTGAGGACTGAGGAGCATGCTGAGGGCTTAAAGTATGCCGTGCATGGACGGCCGGGGCTGCTGTTCACGCTGAAGCAAATAAAGACTGGAGGAGGAAATTGCTCAGCACGCGGGGCTGAAGTGTGCGGCCGCGTTGGTCGTCCCCGGCCTTGGTTCTGCTCTGCTGAAAGCGCTCATTGTGCGGTACCCTGGTTGTTTGTTTGCGGCCCGTGTCTCGATTAGAGCTGCGGGTGGTCCGGCCTGCGTCGCCTTTTGTTGGCTGCACCCAGCACAAGGCCAGCAGCGTGTTCTTGACATACGTGATTCGTGTTCCTGAAATAGCAGATCACAAGGCACATTTTAGGCCAGTACGTCTTGCAGTATATGGACAAATATTTTGGATAGTCTAAAAGGGTGGGGAGGCATTTTTTTGTACCCAAAGTATCATAGGTGTGTGTTCCCCCGCCCCCAGCCCCAAACTCCTGCAGCCCCACATTTCTCGAACTATGCAGTTTCTAAGAGCAGTTTGGTGCTGGCCCCGGCTGGAATGGGGTGGGTAAGTCTTTGTCAGGCAGCCCTGCTGGCCTTGTCCCCTGTGCAGGTCTGTGTGGCATCAGGCTGGACAGCCACCATGGGTTTTGAGGGCCTGTAGTACACCCGCCATGTGTTGTGCTGAGGACGCAGTGGTGACCAGTGCAGATTCTCTCCAAGCGACAGGGTTCCTACTTTGGGAGCTTTAGAGGCAGACTCAGGTCTTAGAATTTATACAGTGAACTTTGTGGTTGCCTTCTGTTTTCCTTGAGGGCGGGTGACACAGAGGACCCTGTAAGCGGATAGCGTGACAGGCATGGGTTGCGCTGTTTGTGATAAGGGTGCTCTCCTGTAAACAAAACCAGACAAAGGTCTTCTGATGTACCTTCTCCTCCTGTACCCAGTCTCACCCCAGACATGTCCTTTGTGGTGTGCCACTGACGTCACCTGTGTCCCAGCCCTGGGACCCACGGTGCGGATGCCCGTCACTTTGGGGTCGCCACAGCCCGTTGCAAATAACCCTCTCCAGCTGCGTTCCTACTGGGTGGTCATAGGAGGCCAGAATATGTTGCTTCAGTGGGTGACATGTCATGACCTTTCAGTGATCTGGGTTTCTTGGAGGCACAGAACACACCATGGGGATGAGACCTGGATTGCGCTGAGCGTTGCTGTGCAGAATTCCGGTCGGTGTCAGGCAGCACCTTGCGGAGTGCTGGTGTCTGCCCGAGACGATTCCCCGCTCGCCTCACTGGAGAGTCTTTCAGTTTTGAGCAACAGTTTCTGCTTTCTGTGTGTGGTGTGACATGGAGCCCATTACTTGACTTCTTCGTGGCTCAGAATCCTCATCTGTACCGTTGGGGTCACTTGAGGAACCTCGGAGTGGTTTTAAGATCGAATAACCTCTGTGAGGTGCCTGTCACGGCCCCTGGAGCAGATGGGCCGGCAGCGCACGGAAGCTACCCCTGCCTTTTAGGACGGGAGACTTGCCTGCCCCAGGGGTTTGAAACACAGATTTCTGTAATTCCTTGTACCAGTTCATGCTTACTGGTGTTTTCATGAATCCGCAGAGTATCTCAGATCCTACGCATCCCATGCTTCTCGGTCTGTGGACTGATGGGTCTGCTGGCTGGGCCTTTCCCCTCTGTCTGAGTCCTGGGTCTTGATGCAAAACAGCAGGTGCAGTTTGATTGATTGATTGATTGCTTGATTGGCTTGTACAGTATTCAGTGGCAGGTCCAGGAACTAAGCTCTTTCCATAAGTCATCTTGTTGAACGAATCCCTACAAGGAGGACACCGCAGCACTGAGCGCTCAGGCTGCTTGTTGACGGCCACGCTGAGGACCTGTGATGGACGCCCAGGCGCCTGGGCCTCCTTTCCCCCATCGTGCTCGCACAAGGGATTTGCGGACACGTTCAGTCTGGGCTGGTACCGAGTACTTAAACACGGTATCTCTGGTTCAAGGGCACGTGCTGTCTGTCGGGTGTAAGGACGCTGTGCTCGGTGTTCCTGCTGGACCCTCTCCTGGCCTGTCCCTGCCTGGCTCCTAGTGGTCGGGTCTCGGGGGAGGCAGTGCCGAATGGTAAGAGCACGGGACTCTGACGTCACACTGCCGGGAGATGACCCCCAGCTCTGCCCGTTGTGAGCTGCGTGACCTAGAGCAAGTGACTTGTCCTCTGGGTGCCTCAGTCTCTCACCTGCAAGTTGGGGACAGTACGTAGTACTTCAGAGGCTCATTGTGCGGCTTGGGAGCACACAGACACGCGCCCCTGGTGCCTAGACGATGCCCGGCACGTCATGAGTATTCGGTGAGTGTCTGGCGGCGACGACAGGGTGTTCTCCGAGCACAGCTGTGGGCTGTGGTGCACGGGCCTGCCCGGCGCTGCACACGTGGCGGGCACTGTGTCACGGTCTGGAGGGACTGGACGGGTGTGGGTGGGCACCGGGTCCTGGGCCGGGCGCCTGGACACGTGACCTCTTCACCCTGCAGTTGAATCTGCCCCGTTGACTCGCCGTCTGGGCTGTGACCGTGTCGGAGGGCGCCCGCTGATAGCGGGGCTGGACACGCGGGGGCCGAGGCCTCCCCGGAGGCTGGCGAGGCAGGCCCCCCCGCTTACACACAGGAGGTTCTCGGGCCTTGAAGGCTGGCGGTGCAGATGCCAGACTCCGGGCAGCGGCGAGGTGCTGCCGCGAGCCCAAGCAGAGCCGGGCCCCCGGGCAGGGCTCACGGGGCACCGCGAGCACTTGTGTGCACTAGTGCAGCTTCCACGAGGCTGGGGCTGAGGCTGGGGCCGCTCGGGCAGCAGCAGGCGGGCTCAGCGCGGAGGTGGTGGGTGGGCACGTGGTGAGCACGCGGACTCCACGTTCCTCAGTGAGGGCCTTGCTTTGAGGGGGGCACCAGGGGGCTAAAGCCCGGGGACCTGGGATCGAGTCCCGCATCGGGCCCCCTGCTCTGCTCACCACCCCAGCTTGTGCTCTCTCAAATAAGCAAAATCTTTGCAAAAATTCTCATTTTGGGGAAAATCTTCATGTTGACGCCAAAAGGGTCGTACTTCAGGTTAAAGCAGTCTGCCTGCCTTGCCTCCTCTCCCGGGACCCTCCTTCCCCCGCGGGTTTCACACTCAGGTTTCGGGGAGCCTCACGCCTCTCCCTTTGGGCCCTCTGCCTTTACGCTGGAATCTCCCCCGGCGGTGGAGCCCCAGTCGGCCTGGAGCCCCGCAGCCCGCGGCCACACGGACCCGGGGTCGGCACCGGCCCCCCCGCCATGCAGACCACGGGGTTTCTGCCCGTGGTGTGGGGCTGACGCGTCACACGCTGCAGGAGCTTCCCGAGAAGGGACTTGCTTTGCTTACACACAGTTCCAGATTCTTCCCTCCGGACGCCCCTTTACTCTGAGAAGCGGCAGCACACTTTTGTCCGTTGGGAGCCCCCCTTCCCCACCTCGCTTGCGGACCTAGTGTGGATCCCCGGGGTGCTTGCGCAGGTCACCTGCGCGCAGCCTGGCTCGTCGGGAGCTCTGGACGCGTTGCTCGCTTATTTACAAGTGAGCGTGTGTGTGAGCGGGCAGGTGGGCACTGGGTGGGCCCTGATGGGCGACACGTGGGATCCAGAGAAGGGGGGCAGGTGTCCGTGCAGGGGCAGCGCTGCAGGTGGACCTGTGGTGGGGCCTGCGAGCGAGGGCAGGCGGGGTGCGGCCTGGGGCCCCGGGTCCCCGTGCACCGGCCTGTGCGTCTGTGCCAGCGGAGAGGTGTGCTCGGCAGCGGGAACGCGGGCGGCCCTCGTGCCTGCCTGGCACAGCGTGTGTGGGCGTGCGGGTGTGCGTGCAGGTGCTTGTGTGTGCGTGTGCGCATGTGCCGCGGGCACAGAGCCCCTGGCTTGGGTGGGGAAGGCCTGTGCGCCGTCTTCCTGTGATGGCACAGTCCTGCTTCTCCAGAATGTGGTGATGAAAATACTACTCTTATTTGACAATTTTCTTCCGATTAACTTTGTGTCTGGGGTTTCAGAGTTTTGTTTCTTTTTTGCCTATTTTTTAAAAGTATTATTTATTTGACAGAGAGGGACAGAGAGAGACAGAAGGAGAGAGCGCACGAGCAGGGGAGGGGCAGAGGGAGAAGCAGCCCCGCTGGGCGAGGGCCCGACGCGGGGCTCGATCCCAGGACCCGGGATCATGACCTGAGCCTGAGGCAGATGCTCCACCGACGGAGCCCCCCGGGTGCCCCCTTTTGTTTTTTGGACCATTTTTCCTCATTTTCTCATCAGTGGTTAGAAGTAGGGACGTAGACACACCGGAAGACGGTTTCTATCGCGCGGACTCCTCCCCAGCCCACGTACGGGCCCGCAGACAAGAAAAAATAAGAGCAGCAACTGCGTCTTCTTTCTTTGGAGTCTGTGGAGTTTTGTCGTCCGCTGCAGGAAGAATTGTGGAAGTGCGTGTCGGAGGGCAGGCAGCTGGCGTCCGGAGGGACCGTCAGCCTTCCAGGAGGACCGCAGGCGGCCCCTCGCGCTTCCTGTGGAAGGTGCCGGTCGGCCCCGGGGTTGCGGTGACAGCAGACGCGTGCGCCTCCGAGAGGCCTTGTTGGAAGGAGAGTTTCTGTGTCAGTGAAGGGCGTGCACTTCCGCCCCGCGTCCGGATGCGCGGCCCCCCAGGACGCAGCCCCTGCTCCTGAAGCATCACCGACGAGGGAAAGACAGCGACGGTGCTGGGCCTGCCCTCCCGTGGTGACTGGGAGCGGCAGCCAGCCCTGTGGTCCCCGGGGCCAGGGAAGACGCCCGTTGGGCCTGGTCCCTGCCCGAGCGGTGGGGCGGCGTGCTGGGCGCGCGGCGTCGGAGCTGCTCAGTTGGTAGGGCCCGGCCCTGGAGGGCTGCCGTGGGAGGGGACTCAGACTGCGGTGTGTGTGCGCAGGGACGCACCTAGCAGGAGCCCCGGATGCCAGGCGGGGACCGGGGGCCACACGGAGTACTGAGTACCTGGGCCCGGCCGAGTCCTGCGCTTCTGGGGACGCAGAGGGCTCTGGCCTCGCCAGCTGGGGGACAGCAGGAGGACCACCGGGAGCAGGGGCCCCGTGCAAGGACTGGGGACACGGCTCAGAGACTCGCCCCAGCCAGGCCTCCCGGGGCGAGGGGGCCTGCCGGTGACCCAGCTGCCCTCTGGAGCACACGGAGCCCCCCCACTGTCCGCCTTAGGAGAGAGGAGAATGCAGAGAAGCGGGAAATGTGGCTCATGCCAACACACAGAGCAGTTGGTGGAAGCAGAGAGGCCCTGCACCCTCTGCCGCCAGAGGAGCCAGGACACTGGAGGAACCAGGCGCAAGAGGAGCCCAGCACTTTCTGTTTTTAATGTCAAAAAGTAAGGAAATAAAAGTCAAGAAAATGAAACAACGATGGGGGGCGTGTTGCAGAGATAAAGGAGGTGTGAGTCGAGCCGAGCACCAGGACAGTTTAGTCCAGCGATAAATTATTCACCACGTGGTAAAGATTATCAACTAGACCTTCAGGTGTGACGACAAGTGGATAAATAGATGAGCGACCGACGTGGTGCCGCGTCACGAAGGGGGACGTGGACGGGGCCGGAGTTGGAACGTTGGGCACGTTGCTGCCGTTGCAGTGAAGTCCGTGCCAGGTACAGGTCAGCGATGGAAGCGAAACCCGTGGATCCTTTTGCCGAGGGACAGGACATTTTCGTAGCCTCAGAATGTCTCCTCACCAATGACTTACTAGTTTTAAGAGAAAAATAATTTTTTTTAAAGATTTTATTTATTTATTCATTGAGACACAGCTAGAGAGAGGCAGAGACACAGGCAGAGGGAGAAGCAGGCTCCACGCAGGGAACCCGACGCGGGACTCGATCCCGGATCTCCAGGATCAGGCCCTGGGCTGAAGGCGGCGCTAAACCGCTGCGCCACTGGGGCTGCCCAGAAAAATAATTTTTTACCGGAGAAATTGGACAGGACTTTGCCTGGGTGATTAGAGTAGATATTGCCAAGAGGGGCCGATGGACGTCTGTGCCTTCAGATGGACCCTCGGAGAAGAAGGCGTCACCTCCGAGGTTCCTGGCCCCTAACGCACGGCCTGAGTTGAATCATGAGGAGAAGTCAGAGCGGCCGAAGTGGAAATGCTCTGTTAATTCCGCAGGGGTGGAGGACTGTTCTTCTGAACTGTGGGCGCTGTGTGTTTCAGCGTCCTGGCAGCCGGAAGCGGTGCACCTGCCCCTGGAGGACCCTGAGCTTGGAGGAAAGAAGCGCCGTGAAGCGCACTGTGGGGTCGACTGGATATGGTGGTAAAGTACTGTGTCCGTGCGGCGTTTCCTGAGTGATGACAGCGTTACCCTCACATACGGACACCCGCATTCTCAAGAAGTCAGTTCTGAAGTACTTAGAGGCGAGGCGTCGTGACGTCTGGAACGTGACGTCTGGAATATATCTCCACGGGGCTCGGAAACGTTGCGTGAACATGGGAGGCGGCCCAGCAGCGGTCACTGTGATTTCAAGTGTAAAGGAAGGCGTGTGAGCAGGATCCGCGCGTTTCTTAACCCCCCGGGGTGGATCGTCTACCTTTGGAGGTGTGTGCGGTATAGACATGTAGTCCCACGGCCGTCGCTGGGTCCCTCGCCAGACAGAGCCATTGCTGTGTCTGTGGGCCGGGGAAGCGGATGTGGCGCACGGAGACTCTTGGGCTGAAAGCATCCCGTTACGGGATGCTGTGACGGCGGAGGGTTGGGATGAGGGGCCACAGAGGTGGTTCCTTCGTCTCCCAGGCGCTGGTGACAGTCAGGGGAAGGCCCTTAAGCTTTGGGAACGCCAGCTGCTGCCTTTAAAATAACACTTGCCCACTTTCAAGATCTTATGGCTCAAATGAGAAAATGCCTGCAAGAGGTCTTCATAGAGAACAATTTCTTCTAAAAACCTCAAATCACTATTAATAGTTTTGGCAAGAGGTGACAAGTGGCTTAGGCAGGAGGCTGGTGGCGAGTCTCCTTACCTCCGGGGCCCCAGCTCCTTTTAAGTGCGGAGGTTGATGGTTCAGGCGAGTTTCTTTCCCCGGCAGCCCCTTGGGCTCCTCCCGGTTGCCTCCTTTCTCATTTCCTGCACTTACTATTCCAGGCCAAGCTCCAGCGACCCAGGAGCCGTGGATCTTCTGACTTCCGAGAGCAGCGGAGCACGAGTGGAGCAGAGGGTGTGTGCGCACCACGACACGTAAGTCACGCTCGGCCTTCTAGCCGTTTGCGGGCGGGTCGTGGATCTCACGTTCCCCGGGGTTGCCCCTGCTGTTCTGAGGTCGTGTGCGAGGCTCTGATGCATGGAGCCACCGTCCAGGCCTTCGGGTGAGCCCAGCTCAGAGCCAGCCCGGGGAAGGCCAGGTCTGGGAAGGCTGCTCGGGCCAGTGTGGTCGAAACGTGGGAAGCTGAGGGCGCATGAGAGAGCATCTGCCAGAGTCGCCGGAGGTGACGACAGCGAGGGCATCTACGAGATCTCACGTCACATGATAAACAAGGACGTTGAAAGGATAAAGGGCCACCTGCATTAAGGAAAATCTCTGCTTGAGCCCAAGTCACTTTTCACCTTGAACCAAAACTATAAATAGTGATGTATGTGATCGTAGAAGAAGTTATCAGGGGAGGCTCCAGGCGTGGGGTTCCTAGGGCGTCCTTTGGGCCCAGGCCTTTCCTGTTATCCTGGAATTGGTTCTGATCGAGGCTCTTATCTGGGAAGATCGTGGTTGCTGTGCAGTTGGACGGCCTCGGGCCGCGCCACTCGGGGTGCCAGCCTGGCGGGACAGGGAGGGCGTGTGCAGACCTGGACCCGCAAACCATGTCTTGTGTTGAGGGAGTCTTTACTGAGAGTGAAAACCCCCGCGTGAGACTGCGTGGTGCTGCTTGTTTCCATTCTGGCGCATAATTACTGCCTCTGTGTAGAGAGGCTCTGTGTATTGCTCAGTGTTGCTTGTTTGAAGGCTGGTTAAGAATGGTGTGTTGTGGGGCGCCTGGGGGGCGCAGGGGTGGAGCGCCTACCTTCGGCTCAGAGCGTGACCCCAGGGTCCTGGGATCGAGTCCCGCAGCGGGGTCCCCGCAGGGAGCTGCTTCTCCCTCTCCCTGTGTCTCTGCCCCTCTCTCTGTGTCTTTCATGGATAAATAAATAAAATATAAATATAAATATATACATATATATATTTAAAGAAACATTATGTTGTATGTAGCGTTCTGCAGGATGCATGGACTCAGTTGTGTTGTTCAGATTCAGTGTTTGCATGTGATTGTAGTGAATTATTTTTTATGATTAAATAAAATTCTTATTGTAAAAATCTATCACATTTTATCTGTTGCTCTACTTCCTTCCCAAGTTGGGCATTCTGTTGCGAGTCTAGTGGGTGTAAGATAGTATATCACTCTGGATGTAATTTGCCTTTTCCTGATTGATGGTGAGGTTGAGCATCTTTCTTTTTAATATCCTTTGGAGAACAGTTTGTGATTTTAATGTGGATGGAATTTTCAGTCTTTTATTGTATAGCTAATGTACTTTTCTTCATTTTGAGATTTTTGGGTTTTTTTTTTTGAAGTATAGTCTAATATTCTCTTAACTGTGTGTGTTTGATTCATTTTCATTGCTGTTTTTTTTTTTTTTTTTACATTGAAGTTTTTGTCGAGTTGTGTTCCCGTTCAGTACTTTTCCCTCCACGCGTTGGAACACACTCTCTTTCTGTTCTGCTGTGGTTACTCTGAAAGTACACTGCGCGTGCTTCACAGTTTGGACGGCAGTCGGCAGTCAGGATGTTCATCCCCTCCCAGAGCAGCGCAGAGCTCACGGGCACCGCGGAGGAGCGTCCCCTCTGTTGTGCGTTCCGCTCTGTACGTCGGTTCTGTTTCGCTGTACCCGTCGGACCAGGGGTAGCGTCCAGATGGTACGTTTACCTTCGTATGTACCTTTGCAGTGCTGGGATGTGGCTCCTTCGGAATTGTCCTCCCTTGGAAGCACTGGGTGGTAGCGTCTCCCGACCTTGGTTTACGTGAGAGCGTGTTCATTTTGCTCTCCTGGGTCTTCGCTGACAGTGGCTGTCTGGCAGCAGCACTGCGATCATACGGCTCGTCACCCCGCGGCTTCACTGCTGCTCTTTGGGAACCCGCTGTTAGGTCTCCCGTCCTTCATTCTTCGGTAAATGACTTGGCCTGTTTTGAATCACTTATTTGTCACTGGGGCCCTGCACTTTTCCTGCCCTGCATCTGTGTGTGGCTTTCTGGTTTTTATCCTTTTTCTGTTTGTTGTGTGCTCTGTGTCTGTGGATTCATGTCATTCGTTGGCTCTGAAAATTCCCCCGCTATTAATGCTCTGACCACTGTCTCTGTCCTGCTCATTCTCTTTGCTCCTGTTGGTTTTGATAAGCAGGTCTTCGAGCTCCTCTTTGTCTTCTCTGCGTCTTTTAATTTGTAATTGATACTTTCCTTCCTGTCCTTTTTTCCGTTTGATTTTGGTAATTTCTTAAGATTTAGCTTTCGGTTCAATAATTTTCTTTTCAGCTGTGTTGAATTTTTTATTTAACCCATCCTTAGAGTTTTTAATTTCAATGATTATATTTCTTACTTTTTTAAAAAAATATTTGATTTATTTATTTGAGAGAGAGAGTGCACAGCGGCAGAAGGAGAGGGAGAAGCAGACTCTCCCGTGGGCAGGGAGCCCCAGCATGGGACTTGATCCCGGGACCCTGAGTTGTGATCTGAGCAGAAGGCAGAGGCTTAACCGACTGTGCCACCCAGGCATCCCTATTTTTACATTTTTATTTTTATTTTTTTTAAAGATTTTATCTATTTATTCATAAGAGACACAGAGAGAGAGACAGACAGACAGACAGAGGGAGAAGCAGGCTCCACACAGGGAGCCCAAGGCGGGAATCGACCCCGGGACTCCAGGGTCCTGCCCTGGGCTGAAGGTGGCGCTAAACCACTGGGCCACCCGGGCTGCTCTATTTCTTCATTTTTAAAAGCTCAGTTTCTGCTTCAAGTCTGCCTGAGTATTTAATGGTCTCTTTTTTGCTGGCTCATTTTGGTTTTGTTTTTTACTCCATCTTTCATACTTGTAAGGAACGTCAAATGGAGTTCTTTCACGCTCTGCACTGGATGATGCTGGTATCCGGAATCTTTTGTGGTGTAAATCTGTGTGTGTGGCTTGTTTCCTAGTGTCCATGGTGAGTTTTGATTATGTGCTCATATGTGTGTGATAATTATATGTCAGAATGCTGAGCTCTTGTTGAGATTTGTGTGTGTTTGTCCTCAGAGCCAGGACCGTGTTTGTTTCCTTCGGGGGTCCTGGTTTCAGGTTGGGTTTTCCCTCCTTGTAGGAAGCGGAGAGCCTGGGTGCCTCATCCCATCCTGGTATTGACGTGGCCTCCAGGGCGTCTCCCGCTCTTGTCTTTGCTCAGGTTCCGGTGTGCTGTCCTGCTGTACCTTCCTGGTGTTTGTTTCTCTACCTGAGGCAAGCCAATGTATGAAAATGTATTCCTAAAAGTAATTTATCCAGAATCTAACTAACTGCAGCACAGCAGACGGGCCCTACAAATACCTAGTCCACCGTAATTTCTAAATTAGTAATACCCAAGCAATACTTCAAAGCCAGTTTTCTGCACGTGCCCTTTATCAGTTTTCTTTGGCTCTTTTTTTTTGTAAATTTTTTTTTAAAATTTATTTATGATAGGCACACAGTGAGAGAGAGAGGCAGAGACACAGGCAGAGGGAGAAGCAGGCTCCAGGCACCGGGAGCCCGACGTGGGATTCGATCCCGGGTCTCCAGGATCGCGTCCTGGGCCAAAGGCAGGCACTAAACCGCTGCGCCACCCAGGGATCCCCTCTTTGGCTCTTAAAACTTTACCTGGAACACGACTGTGTTTTACTCACGGTTGGGGAATAACCGCAGTGATCTCCCTGAGAGCTCGCTAAGCCATACCGAGTACTTGTGTCACGTACTGTGGTCTTATGCTTTTGCCAGGTTTTTTCTTTTTTTCCTAGTTAATCTAATGTACTAGTTCTAGTTAATCAACTAGTACTTCTTTCCTTGGAAATTCAAATCTCTACTTTTGGAATAACCCGTAGGCACACAGCTCTTATTCACTCCTCCTTTCTTCTGCTTCCCAATCTATTTGCTGTTCGAGTGTCATTTTTCTTTTTATCCAGAATCCCAGGTATAAAGATTCAGTGGTGGATCTCGCCTGCGGGTGCCCTCCTCACGTGGGGTGCAGAGGATGGGTGTTTACTTTGTGAACTAGGGGTGTAGCCTGCACAAACCCGCTGTCCACCCTGCGTGTCCCCTTCACAGGCATAGAAAACAGCGTGAAGTCTTTGATCTGTAAAATGTCAAGTTGCCTTGGGCATTGGCACATGAAAACACATTTTGTTTCGAAGTGGATGCCAGCCAAGGTTGCTGATTTAATAGTTTTTTATTCATTCTGCAGCAGAGTAGCCACCTGTGGGCAAGCGCACTGACCAGTGTGTGTGGGTTACGGCTCGGCGGCGGAAGCGCAGTGGGAAGTATGTCCACACTGCACGGTCTTTGTGCTTTGTGGGTTACAGGGAGGATTTTTGTAATTGCAGGGTAATCATAAAAACGGCAGGCCCTGAAAACATCCCCGGGAAACGCCGAGCCCTTGTCTGGAGGATCGCCTGTTACTACTGGCTCAGTACCTTGCCTTGGAAACTAGCGGCGTCATGGTTCTGCGGCTTTTCATCCCTTGGACAGCAGTTGCTTAGTCTTTGTCCTCATGTTTTGGATTATCGTTGGCTGTCAGTTCAGGCACTATGGAAGGCTTTCGCTTTCCAAGTGGTTTGGTTCGCTGGGCTCTCCGGAAGCTTCTCTGGGGGAGCTGGGCGGGAGATGAAGAGCTGGAGAAGCTTGCCGGAGGTGGCCAGTGCATCCCAAGGAAGCCCTGCTCAGCCTCTGGGGCCAAGGGCCACTGTGCACGAACGCCCACTGCCTGAGCGTGGGCAGAGGAGTCCAATCCCCCATTCCGTTGCTCTTGGGTCAGGACAGTGATTGGGGAGAGTGGCCACAGGCCCTTTGGACATCCCCATTCTCTTCATTCACTGTGAATGTGTGTCCCGTTGAAGCCTGAGATTCGGATCACTAGCATGATTTTAACCCAGTTCACCAGAATGCAGTTTCTTGCAGGGATGTCCTGACTCTGGACCCATCAGAGTGATGCAGAGAGACAGCCCAAGTACGGGTCTCTCACATGTCCTCCCCAGTGAGCGTGTGAGCTGGGGCTTCACAGTCGCTGTCAAGGTGAGTGACCGTAAATCTGAGTGCTCACCAGGCCCCGTCGTGTGACCCAGAGCAGTGCATGGCGGCACGTGCTCCGCGTCTCGCAACCTGGGTTGTAATCGGGCTTGTGTAGACCAGGAACGATGGGCTTCTCCGCTGACTCAGCATGGGGATGCTTGGCCATTCACGTTCCTCCTTTCCTGCACGAGGTAAGGAACTTGTCTATTTCTAAAGAAGGTTTTGAGAAGCAGGCTTATTTTTAGCACCTTCTTGTCCAACTTGACCTCCATCCTGCTCGGCAGGTTCACACGGAACGCTCGTCGTCATACCTTTTACTTGCTGCCTGTGGAGATGCCCAGTCAGGGTTGGCAGCGTGGTGTAGAGGGAGTCACACTGGGTTCATTGGTCGCCAGATAGCCTGTGGTCACGCTGAAGTTCTGTTCGTGGTCTGTGTGACCTTGGGTAATTACTTGGCTCTTCTGGGTTTTATTTGCCCACCTAATAACTGCCTTCATTGGTTCATGTGCTGGAGCAGTCGTTCTCAGATGTTTTACTCTTAAGAAACCCTTTCTACTGTTAAAAATTGTTGAGTACCCCAAAGTGCTTTGCTTCTGTGGCTTGTATCTTGCATTTTATGGTAGACGGGAAAACGGCCCCCAGAGATGTCCCCACGCTAATGCCCAGAACCCAGAACCCGTGGACAGATCACGTTATGAGGCGAAAGAGACAACTCCTGTGCGTGAGCTGAAGCTCTTGAGATGGGGAGAGGATCCTGAACCATCTGGGGTCACCAGGTCATCACAGGGGCCCTTCTCCGGAGAGGCAGGAGGGTCAGAGCCAGAGACGGAGTTAGGAGGACGGAAGCAGAGACGGAAGTCATGCCAC
Source organism: Canis aureus (assembly GCF_053574225.1). Taxonomy (NCBI): domain Eukaryota; kingdom Metazoa; phylum Chordata; class Mammalia; order Carnivora; family Canidae; genus Canis; species Canis aureus. The sequence goes on from NC_135637.1 coordinate 38,574,453, forward strand.
CGCTGGAAGGGAGGGAGCTTGAGCCAAGGAGCGGGGCCGTCTCTCGAAAAGGGGGCCTGCTTTTCTCCTGGAGCTTCAGGAGGAACTCAGCCCTGCCGACGCCTTCATTCCGGCCCCATAAGACTCGTTTTTAGGCTTCTGACCTCCAGAACTATAAAATGATTTGTGTTATTTTAAGCCCCACTTAAGTTAGATTTATATTTAAATTAAAAAAAAAAAACAATTCAGTTACAAATAATGAACCATTATAGGTTAGCATGAATTACTTTTGCGGGGGGGAATAAAATTTTTAACTAGCAGTGAGAAGACTGGCACTGCTTTACATTCTGTGAATCTCTCAAATTCTGCCTTAATAGGAGACAGCTGGATCCTCATGTGAGCCTCTGTCTACAGGCTGTTGTGGCATCAGATGTCACGTAGCCTCTGAAGACGCGCCCGTGTGCTCAGGGCGCAGGGAGCGGGGAAGAGGCAAATCATATCTTGGAGCTATAATTAAAATAGTTTTGGCCTCATGGATGACCTAAGAGGGCTGCGGGTGTCTCCCCACTTGGGGACCTTCAGGGCTGGCACCGTCGCCCCACGGCCACTCCTAGCCCCAGAAGACACTGGGAACTATGGGTCTTATGCTAGGGGTCCCGTTACTAAGAAAGAAAGGGAGAATGGATACCAAGGGGTGTTTAGCGTGCTCAGGTTCTTATTTTAGCAAAGTTCGATGCACATAGTAGGTCATCACCAAAGCGTTGGTTCCCTGCTCCTTGCCAGGGAGGTGGGCATTTCGCTTAGACGGAATCCGTTAGAAATACCTACGACAGCGCACAGCGGTGTGTAGGCAGAGGCATAGCTGCAGCGACTTGCATTTTTGGCATTTGTAGATAAATTATATAAGCTATCTTTTGTTTGCTGCTCATAGGCAGCTTTTTGATATCTTGTTTGGGTCTTTTGAACTTAACAATATGCTTCCTTTCCTTGGGTAGGAGGAAATTTGGAATTGAAATGAGATCCAGACCAGCTTTGATTCATAGTTCTTCTTTATGGGTTTGACAATACAGGGGGCGTGACGTTTCCTCTGGGTCATCCTGCCAACTGGCGGAGTTCCGTGGCCCGAGAATAACCCGGTTCCAGTTTCTGATGAAAAAGGGCAATTAGGAACATTTGTGCTTAAGAGCTGATATTTGTAAAAGATGTGAATAAATAGAGTAAAACAGTTGGGGTTTATGTGGCTTAATGTTGAGCTTCATGCAAGGCTCAGTATCGATCTCACTAACTGACGACCGCATCTAATGCATCCGTCACACGGTCCTCGTCTTTAAGTCAATTGTCGTAATAACCTTTTGGGTGAGTGAGAACTTGGGAGATACGTTTACATCTGACTGTGTGATCTTGAACTGTTCCCCAGGCCTCCGGGGCGGGTGCAGTGTTGTGGCTCTGACGCCCCAGATTGTCCGTTGGCCAAGTGAACTGCCCGGGACGGGGAGTGTGGGTTTGGGATGGGGGGTGGGGGGATAGAGGAAAAGCAAGGGCGATAATTCTGGAGCCTGGTGCACTTGTCTGGGAGCCACACCTGGGCGGGTGCTTTGGGGGCCAGAGGGTGGCTGGTGGAAGGGTGTTCCTGTTAGGTTTTGAATATTTTTCGGACCATTATTACCTGGTGCTTGTCCACCCCACGCCAGCTGCTCCGGGGGTTCACCGGGCCTTCCAGAAGGGGAGATGTGGGTCTGGCTGCCGGGCCCTCCCCTCTTCAGGGGCTTCATGGCCGTGACCGCTGTGCCCCCGGCCTGCCAGCGGGCAGCAGGCGTGCAGGTGCTGGCTGGGGTCACGAGCCGTGTACTGATTCACTGCAACAGCCGGTGGTTTTGAAAGTAGGGGCTGGGGTAATTTTCTGATACTTTCAGGTCATTGCAGTACAATGAAGATCGCAGAGAATTAGCGTTTTGATTGGGGGGTTCGTCCATTAATCACTAAAAACCCACCCATTCCTGTGGAAGAGGCCCGGCTGTCCAGGCCAAGAGCAGGGGCTCACGGGTGTCCCCAGCTGTTCGCGGCCCCGGGGCTGCCCCTGTCGCTGGCCCCCGAGGCCGCCTGCACACAGGGCTCTGGGGCTGGGAGACGGGAGGGCCCCGGAGGGAGCAGAGGTGCGGGCAGCGAGCGGGCCCTTCGCGCCCCTTCTTCCCGGTGTCCTTGTCGTTGTCGAAGGTCCTCGGGCCTGGAGCTGCCCGGCCCCCCCTCGTGTGTGTGCCGGCGGGGCGCCCTGCTGCGGGGAGCTGGCCGGCGCGGGGTCCGAGCACCCTTCCTGCGGGCCCTGCCCAAGCCCCCCCTCCCCGTGCGCGCTGTGGCCCGACGGCCGTGCCCTCGCGTCCGCCTGATGGCTCCTGACCGCCTGCTCGGGGCCGGGAGCTGGCTGCGGATCCGGGGCTGCTCGGGTGACCGTGGGGCTGGGGAGACACGGGAACACGCACTGGGGACGTGGCTGCTCGGTGAGGACACGGCGGGCTGGGTGGCTGTGAGCCCTCGCGCTCGAGGAGAGCGTCCTGCCAGCCACCGGCAGCCGAGGTGGGTGCCCACGGCCCCGCTCCCCCTGGGTGGCACAGAGCCTCGGCGACAGCCGCACCCTCCGCGCTGCAGGGCCTCGGGTGGTGGAGTTAGACCCGCTGGAGGTGGTGGGGAGGGAGTTCCCGAGGCTGTGCGTGCGCCTCAGGCCAAGCCCGCGGCCAGATGTCAGTTCTGGGCCAGGCCCCGACCTCCACGCAGGAAGGCCGGCCGGCCCCGAGCCCGGAGGCGTGTTTGTGTTCCGCCGTGAGAATTTGTTGGTTAGGGGCCGCCTGGGTGCACAGTTGGTGTAGCGGCCGACTCTTGATTTGGCGCAGGTCGTGATCTCAGGGTCCTGGATCCAGCCCCGCGTCGGGCTCCGCACTCAGCACGGAGTCGGCTTGGGGTTCTCTCTCTCTCCTCCTCTCCTCTGCCCTCCCCCACTTGCGGTCTCACTTTCTCTAGAATAAGTAAACATTTAAAAAGAATTTGTTGGTCGCAGACCAAGTGCTCAGAAGCTCAGATACTTAGATTCCTTGCTCCTGCAGCGAGGCCTCAGATACTGAGTCTGGATGGGCCGAGGTCCAGGGACCTGCCAGCCCAGACCAGCTTGTGTCTGAACTTTCCGCGTACAGTTTACTTGTCCTTCACAGATGGTGCCGGTCAGTTTGTCGTCGTGTGCACGTGTTGTTTGAAAGGCAGGGAGTACTGCTGTCCCCGGACTCGGTATGTGACCCCGAAGTGACGGGACACCCCCATCCTGAAACCTGCACTTCTCTGCCAACAATGGTTTGCACGTGGCAGCCTGAGAATAGAGAATTGACTTCTAATTTGGTCAAGAGAAAGGGCACAGAGAGGCGTCCTCATTTTCCGAGGCCTCCCAGCAGATAATGGTTGTAAAAACTCGGAAAAGTCTTTTCAAAATATGTGCTTGGAGGGAACAGACAGTGGTAGTGGCTCTGAATCTGTACACGTGATAAGATGTCCTAGAGCTGCTGCAAAAAGAAACAGATGACAATGACCAGGAACACGTAAAAGTTAATGAAATCTGGAGGAGGGCTGCAACTCGGGTAGCGGGCCTGTACTGGCATCAGGTTGCTGCTGTCGATGACCCTGCTGAGGTTACGGAAGGTCGGGGTGCCTTGAGGAGCCCCGGGAGCCTCGGGAGCCCCACTCTCTCGGCAGCCTCTACTTGAGTCTAAGATTATTTCAGAATCAAAAGTTAAAAACAGTTAATACCACCCATCCCTGTTAAAAATGCCTAAAAATTTGTTGACCATGGAGGTTAAAACAAGAGCTTCTGCTGGGCAGTTGGGGGCAGTCGGAGGCTCTCCTCACTCCCTGAATCAGGTGTCACCCTGTGTCCTCCCTTGGCTCCTTCGCCATGACAAATGTCCTGAGCAGAGCAGACGAGGTTTTGCATCGTGCTCGGTCTCACTGAGACAGCTGCCCCGTGAACCCCGCCCGCCTCCTGTGGGCTGCAGGAGGGAGGCCCCATCACGTTCAGTGTGAGAGGAGGGGGCTCATGTCTGCGCAGCGGCCTGTCGTCCAACCTCAACACGGCTTGCGAACGTCGGCAGCCAGAGCTGGAAGATTGCAGTGGGAAATGGGAAACTGCGGCTCCGAAGCAACGTCTCTTGATCAGCAGCCTTTGTAGATCAAGGTCAAAAGCTGATTTTGGAGGGAGACCTAGGCACTGAACTCTTGGCTGTGATTTGGGGGGTCGGCAGCTACAAGGCCTGCTGGCCACGCAGACGGAGCGGCGATGCCTGTCAGATGACGGCGGGCTTTCCCGCCCCGGAGCTTCCCAGCTTGCTTTGGGATTAGTGCCCTCCAGACATCACGCCCTTCCTGGTCATCACCCAGGTGTCCTGCCCGTTAGCAGGCGGCGCCCCATCCCCCAGGCTGCACCGGGCCCTGTGCGGCCCCGCCAGCCCCACCCTGGAGAGCCCTCGGGACCAGGCCCGGGCCCCCGGGCGACACCGGATGACACTGGACGGGAGCCTTGATTTACGGGTAGAATGGAGTCTGGTACAGAAACGAGAAAGCTGAGGCTTTGAGGCAGGAGGAGCGGAGTGCTGTGGGAAGCTATTTTTTATCTTTAATTAACTTTTTTCTCCAATTTTTTTTTTAAGATTTTATTTATTCATGAGAGACACAGAGGCAGAGACACAGGCAGAGGGAGAAACAGGCTCCCCGTGGGGACCCCGATGCGGGACTCCATCCCAGGACCCTGGGATCACGCCCTGAGCTGAAGGCAGGGGCTAAACCGCTGAGCCACCCGGGCTGCCCTTTTCTCCAATTTTATTGAGAAACACGACAGCTTCTGTGGACAGGGAATCATGCCCCAGACTCCGGGCAGAGACTGTCTTTTCTCCCTCCGTGCCGACACAAGAGTTAAAATGAAAGCCTCGCATTTACAGTAAATGTTCAGGGTATCTGAAAAGATACAAAATGCTAAGTCATTTACCCCGTTTTTCCCTCCTGTGTGTTCCTGCTGCGGCTGCACGCTCAGCACCTACCCTCCCGTGGACCCGAAGCCGGCTGGTCCTCGTAGCGTTAAGATCGACACACGAGGCTCTGGGCTCTGCCCACCTTCTGCCGCTTTCCTGGGTTCGTGGCCTCCTCCTCCGTCGTGCCTGGGAGCCGTCATTCCTCGGCCAGCAAGCCCAGGGAGGGGTCCCCGACACCAGAGCCCCTCAGATGAGGTAGGCCCCCGGCTGACCCTGGATCCCGTCTGTGAAGCTTCTTTTTTTTTTTTTTTTTTTTTTTGTGAAGCTTCTTTTGCCCCGTGAGCTAATACACTGCCCACCCCGGGGGGGGGGGGGGGGGGGAGGGGGGGGGAGGGTGTGGACCTGGGCCATTACCCCGCCCACCCCCCTTCCTCCCCCGCCCTTCCCGGCTGGTAAACTATTTGGACACTGAAGCTAGTAGACGTGATTCCTAGAGAATTTTATCCATTTGGTGGTCGTATGTAAAGTTTTATACCTTCTTTCCTTTTTTAGCACCTGCTTTTAAAGCTCGGCCCGAGCGTCCTAGTTGGTTGGCCGTACTTTCTTGTGAAGGTGACAGGCGGTGCCACAGTGGCCATCCTCGGACGTATTTTTCCGCAGGTGTCCACAGGCGAGATCTACCAAATTGCTGGACTAAGAGTAGAGGGTGGGTGGTTAACGGGGGAGGGAGAATTTGAAGGGTTGATCACAGGGAAGAGGGATGTTGGTAGAGAGAGGAGGTTCTTCAAGAGCGCGACGGAAGGGAGCAAGCGTTAACTTAGGGTCTACTTGCTGCCATTCCCGTGCTAGAGGGGTGACTTCCTGTGTCTCATTTGCTGTTTTGCTGCAATTCGGGCGAGGGGTTGCTGACCCCAGCCCGTCGGGGAGGTCGGTGTGGCGTGCAGGCTCGGTCATAGCCCTGGGATCCAGCCCCCGGGCTGCGTCCCCCGTGCCGACACTGGGACACCATCCCTGTCAGGGGTGCTGGGGACCCCTTGGGTCCCCTACATCTCTGTCCTCAAGTGTGGGCAGCAGAATGGCTGATTCTCTTAGATTGTTGAGCTCCTTAAACATTTGAGCTGCTCTTATGTACATTCTTATGTGATTTTTTTACTTAAAAAATTTCTCAGAATGAATGACTTTTTTTTTTAAGTTTATTTATTTAAGGACTCTTTACACCCAGCATGGAGCTGGGACTCAGAACCCCGAGATCAAGAGAGCTGCATGCCCCACTGACTGAGCCACCCAGGCGTCCCCAGATTATGTGTTTTTTTTTTTTTTTTTTTTTTAAGATTTTATTTACTTATTCACGAGAGACACAGGGAGAGAGGCAGAGACCCAGGCAGAGGGAGAAGCAGGCTCCATGCGGGGAGCCCGACGTGGGACTCGATCCCGGGACCCCGGGGTCACGCCCTGAGCTGAAGGCAGCTGCTCAACTGCTGAGCCCCCCCGGGTGCACCCGATGATGGCTTTAGTGGAGCAGCGTGGCCTCACGACACCCTCGGGGATGTGCGTGGCTGCCGCCCGAGGTGGCCAGGGGCACTTGGCTGAGTGGCCGGGCTGGGGGCTCGCGCGGGGTGGCGGGTCACCCGCCGTGGGCCCTGCTGGCCCCGCGCTGCCCCATCCAGCCTGCGGCCGAGCCGGGGTCTGAACGCCTGGCAGGAACCGCGGCCCCCTAGCTCCCCCTCCCCCTCCCCCCCAGGTGGCTCTGGGCGACCCACGTTCCGGGGTTGAAGCCCCGCGGGCGGCGTGGGGCCCCTTAGGGCTGTTTCTCAACGAGCGCTGCGCCCGCCCGGCCGCTGGGGAGCCCGAGGGTCGGGTCCACAGCAGAGCCGCTCGGGTCCCGGGGTCTGTGGCCTGGGCCCAGTCCCGGTGGGGAACGGAGCAGGCGGCCGCCGCGTGGCCCGGTGGCGTAGCTGGCTGGTCCCTGCGGGCTCGGGGCTCGGGCTCGGGGCGGCTGCGGGAGGGGACGCCGCAGGCCCTTTGGTTGGGCTTTGGCTCCTCTCCGGAAGCTGCTTAGGGTTTTCGTCGTGGCCCAGCGCCCTTGGGAAGGCCGGCGGCCGCGTCGCCTCGTGCTGGGCTCGTTGCTCTGGGCCTGTGGGCGCCCGGCTCCGCGATCCGCCTTGGGCCCCGGGCCCTGGGGACCCAGCGGCACCGTGGTTCTTGCGTTGCAGCGGCGGCGGGCTCCGCGGGCTGAGCAGGCCCTTCCAGGCCCTTCCAGGCCCTTTCAGGCCGCTGGCGGGAGTCTGGGGGGTTGGGGTGCAGCTGGGTCGGGGGCGGGCAGGTAAGAGCCGCAGTGGGGAGCAGCTCCCGGGGGGGGGGGCCGTGGGGGGCGTGTATTTCCCGCCAGACCAGTGGCTCCAGGATCCTGGATTCTCCTAAGGGATCCCGCTCCCGGGCCGTCCTGCCCCAGGGCTTGCTGTGCCTCCGGCTCACTGCCCCGCTCCCGATGAGAGTCTGGGGGCCGCGGGTTACAGGTGACCGTGTCCCTACGGCGACACTGAGAACCTGCGGTGCCAGGGCCCTTTGGGACTGTCTTGGGCGGGGAGCGCAGGGGAGCCGAGGGCAGGGCTGGCTGGTCCCAAGTCGGCTGCGAACCCCGCTGTTCCGAAGGCAGTGAAGTGCCCAAGCGCCTTGAGGCCCTGTGGTCGGGGACACCGCGGACATGGTCGGAGCTCCCTGGATGGCGGGAGTGGGGCTTTAACCCAGGGGAGGGCGGGGGAGAGCAGGTGCGCCTGCACGGGCTGCAGGGCCGGTCAGGCAAGGCCCCGGGTGGTGACTGAGCCGCAGGTGTGACGCAGGAGGGGAAGGTGTCCGCAGGCTGGGGGGCCGCTGGCAGAGGCCCTGAGGCAGAAAGCACCTGGGCTGGTTAGAGAAGCTGACGGGGCTGGTGAGCTCTGGGACGGGGCGGGGAACGCTCAGAGGTGGCCTGGGCTGGGCCCACGGGACCTGGACATGGACCGCCCGGATTTCATTCCAGAGAGCAGTGGGAGGCCACCATAAGATCCACGTGTGTTTTTCAAAGAAGACCTCAGCTCCCCAGTGGGGCTGGGAACATAAAGGACGTGGGGAGACGGGTGTGGAGCTTCTGTGGCCATCCGAGCTTGTGATGACAAGGCCTTTTGTTGCTCAGGTGGGGACAGAGGTGACTACGGAAGGTCCCGTCTACAGGACGCAGAGGGAGGCGTGGAGCGGCCGGGAGAGGGGTGGCCCAGTCTGGGCAGAGAGGAAACGGGCATCTGCGGTTTGGTTGGCGGGGTGTCTGCTGGACACCGTCCTCCCCGCTGGGTACACGCTCCCCTGGATATAGGGGGGCTGTGCCGCGCAGGGGGTGCCCCTTACCAGGAGACCCGGGACCCCCGCAGCCGCCCTGCCCCTGCCCTGCCCCGCGCCAGCGCAGGCCGTGCGGGCCGACCATCTGCTTGTGCTCCTTGCTCAGGTGCCGATCCTCCGGGAGGACGGGTGCTCCTTCGGGCAGGGGTTTTAACCCGCGTGAGTCCGGTTGTATCCGCAGTACCGAGAACCGTGCCTGGCATCTGGAAGGACGTCCACAGGTGCCCGTTGACGGAGTCGTGACTTTGATTCGGGTTCTGGTCTTCGTTCGTATCCTTTTCAAACTTGACGGACTCGTAATTAACCTGAGGCTGGAGAGAAGTGGGCGCCGGGGAGGTTTCGGTGCTGCACTGTTCGTCTGACTTGGCTAGACTTATTTTTAGGCAGGATAAGTAGAAACATTAGATTTTTCTTTTTAAATTCAGTGTTAGGTTAGACGTGATAGAGGAAAGCAACCGTGGAAATGTCTCAATACCACATTGTTTTTGGTGGTGGTTCTTCACTACCGAGTGTAGACCCCTAGCTCTCCATCTGATGTGTGGTTCAGATTTGGGGGCTAATCCACAGCCCCTTGCACTCCCTCTGAGCTAATTGCTAGTTTTTCTTAGACGGTCCGTTGGCCTCTGATGCCTGTTTTATTCTTTCTGGGGAGAGGTGTGGAGGCCAAGATCCAAACTCCCTGGAAGACCCTGAGAGCAGCATGGGATGAAGACCTCCTGTTAGAGATCTCGGTGGATCTCTGCGTCTTCACAGAGCCAGAAGTCTGAAAGGACCGATAGTCTGGAAATGTTTTCCTAGACCGTTACGACTTTTTGGGACTCAGTCCAGTGCTGTCCCTTGTGAAACAGGAGCAGGATCCGTGCCGTGGAAGAGGAGGCAGGGTAGGAATGGGTCGGTGTTGCTGTTGGAGCCTGAACATGCGCCCGTCCCCATTGCCCACTGGGTGCATCGCCCTGCACAGGCCACGTAAACCCTTTCTCTGAAACGGGCATCACCAAAGTTGTATTATGATTTGAGGGGCTTGGGGAAGACAGATACGCATCATTGTTACCGTTTATACGCTGACACAATCGGCGCTCTTGCTGAGTGGGATTTAAAGGTGGAATGGCCTTCGAGAGAGCTGAGCGTTACGGTGTGTCGCTGGGCCCGTCCCGTGCTCCCCAGACTTGCCCGAGCTGAAGAATCTCCTCAGGTGCTTGTTAACAAGGAGGGCTTCCCAGGCACACCCAGGCGGCGGGGTCAGATCTCCACGGGAGGGGCCTGGGAATCTGGTTAGGGGGCAGGGTGGTGACACACCGGGATTTTGTGAGCCCGTCCTGAGTTGCAAAATCCTGCCTGGTGGATTCCAGATAAGTGCGTGTGCCTGTCGGACTGTGTCCCAGCTTCGAGGCAGGAAGCCCGGTCGCTGTTGATGGAGGCCGCCTCATTCAGGGTGTCCGTGACCCTGGCGGACGGAGCAAGCTTCTGGGTCCCGGGTCCCCAGGACCGCGAGGCGGTGCACAGTTGCCCACAGCGTGGCGCTGGTGTGACGAGCTCGGCTCTCCTGCCTGCCTGCGTTCTTTCTCTTGGTAAAACCCGTACGATCTTAATAACCTGCCGTGTTAAACACGTAGAGCAAACTCGGTTATCCTGACAGTTATCCTGACAGCTCTCGGTCCCCGCGGGTCTCCGGGCTGTCAGAGTGACGGCGACGGGAGCAGTAAATGCACACGGAGGTGACCCCCGGGCTGTGATCGTTGGCGGCCAGGCCAGCAGCTTTGTTCTTTCCTCCTGTGAGGGCTGCGAACCAGGAAGGAACGTTTCACTCGACTGCACTCAGGACAGCGTGTTCTTACTCAGCTGTTCTGGGAAAACAGCGTTTGTTGTCTTCACACAAGCCACACAAGCCCGCAAGTTTGTCCCCGTCTGTGCCCGGGCGTAGCCGGTGGCTTCCCCTCACCGACGCAGGCCCGAGCGTGGGACGTCCACGGAGGCCTGGCTCTCTGCAGCCCTCCGGAGGGAGGTTAGGCCTCTGAGACGACTGCAGGCCTCCCAGCCTCCGGCAAGGGGCGGGGCGGCTGGGGGCTCTCACAGGCTCCAGGAGACCTGGAGAATCTCCCCGGCAGCGCAGCTGGCGTGGGCCACGGCTTCCGGCCCGTCTTTCAGTCCCTTAGCGCTCAGGCTGGCCTCCGCTGTATCCATTTATTTGCATCATCGTGGGAGAAATGGATTTGCCCTGAGTATCTTATTTGGATGATAAGTTCGCTTTCACACCTGTGACAAATCAACCCACTTTTTTGGAGCTGTTGTTAAGATCGAAAAGTTGATGCATATTTATAGATTTGCAGTTTTACTTCCTTAGAGCTTGTGAGTTCTTGAGGGCATCTGCCTAAACACATTGAGAGTTAAGGATCTGGAGATTGAAAGACGAGGGTGTCGTCGTCTTCCTCCTGCCCTGTGTTCTCAGGTGACAACATCTTGTATCTGCACGGTGGTAAGTAGCAGAACCCTAAAACTAGTGAATTTAAAAACAACAAATCAAGAAAACGTGAAACGTGGGCAGACATTTGTTGCTCTGTGGACAAGTGTGAAAGACCAAGGCTTCCCGGTGGAAAGGCCCGGAGGTGGTCTGTGCGTGGTGTTTGCGTGCGTGTCTGTCGTGGGCAAAGAGCAGGAAGCAGGTCCTCAGGGGGGCCTCGCTGCTGGACCCCCCCCCCCCCCCCCCGGGGATCACGGGTGAGCCTGGGCTGCAGCCTGCCTTCCCGGCCTCCCTTGCTGGTCTGGCTCTCTCCTGCTTTCCTGATCTGTACATCGCCTTGCTGTGGGGAGAAGCCGGAGGTGGAAACTGTCACGTGTTACAGGCAGTGGGTGTGATGACAGGTGAGTGGTTCTGCTCAGCCCCAGCTGCACAAGGAGGTGGGTGTGCAAGGACAGGGAGGAGGCAAGGCCCACACCAGGCATTTCTCAGTCCCGCCTCCAGGTCTTCAAAATAAACACCCGGTCTCGGTCTCTGTCCGCAGGCAAGCCCTCTGCCCGAAGAAACGAATTGGAGAAAAACCCCAAACCTAGTTCCTCCCTTCCCCGAGCAAACACGCATACAACAAAAGTGACAATGAAGCAAGATGTGCAATTTTAGTTTCATTAAATGCCCATACTTAAAACTGTGGTCCTGCATGCAGTTATGTCTGACGACCTAAGGTCTTAGTCCTAGGACTTTTTTTTTTTTTTTTGGTTAAGGTTTAAATGATGCCGTGCATTTCAACATCCCACCACGTTGTCTGACCTCTTTGAAAGTGGGGTTCCTACGTCAGCCTCTTTTGGAAACTCCTGCAGCCCCAAACATAGGCTGGGGCGCCCTGTAGGTGTTAGAAAGGATTTGTTGAACTGCCTGAAGCGTGAGTCAGTTTGTCCGTGTGGGTGGAATTAGGCACCACTTGCGGCGGGCGTCCGCGTATTCATGATGTGTATTTACAAGCTGTTTTAGCTCTAGAAATGCCGGCTAATTTTTCTCAGTCTGTGTGTGAATCATAGAATTATCTCTGCAAATTAATTTCCTTAATTAACACACAGAAGAAGGAAAACTCAGACATGTTTCATTAAGTGCTCTGCTTAGGATAATTAAAAGTGTAACAAAGTACATTTGTATGTAACACGCACAGTTTTGTATAAAAATGTTGTATAAACCATGACTGGTAAATGGTGCCACTTAATTTCCAGGTAAGTAGGACCCTGTTTGCATTTGTGTTCCGATGGTGGAATTTGTAGCGGCGCCTGGGGGCTCAGCCGGTGAAGCCCCTGCCTCGCTCAGGTCACGATCTCAGGGCCCCGGGATGGAGCCCCGGGTCGGGCTCCCTGCTCAGCGGGGGGTCTGCTTCCCCCTCTGACCCTCCCCCCAAATAAATAAATAAAAGATCTGTGAGAAGCCAACCAAACAACAGGATGGTAGAATCTGTAGGCCGGTTCCTTGCCTCCGTCCCGTCCTCAGCAGGGAAGGGCCACCTCAGAGGTGCCGTGGTGGGCGGGGGGAGGACCCCCGCGTGGGGGCCGTGGCAGGCACGGCTGCGGAAGCCAGGGCAGAGGTCACAAGACAGGGAGACAGGCTGCGGGGTGTCGGGGTGCGGGGTGGGGGCCCCACAGGGGCTGCAGCCCCGCTCCTCCCTCGGCCCTCCTGGGCCAGCCTCGGGGGCAGGGAGGTCTAGCAGGTGCTCAGCAAACAGTCGCTCCGCAGGCAGACGCAGGAGTCAGTTTCTGGAATCAGGCAGGCCCTCGTTCTCCCCGCTAGCTGAATAATTGGTTGGGGGGAAGCGTCAGTTCAGTGTGGACACGGGACAGGACCTCGCAGTTGGTCCAGGTTAGCATCACCAGCAAGGGACGGCGGGTGCCACTGGCCTGGGACGATGCACTGTGTCGTCCCCCAGCCTAGAATGTGGCATCGTAATGTGACCCTGAGGAAACCCCACACACACCCCAGATCAAGACATTCCCTGAAATGGCTGGTCAGCGTCACTGCGGTCTGTCCTGGACCAGTCAGCGTCACCATGGGTCAGCGTCACTGTGGGTCATTGTCACCGTGGGTCATTGTCACCATGGGTCAGCATCACGGTGGGTCAGCGTCACGGTGGGTCAGCGTCACCGTGGGTCAGTGTCAGTGTGGATCAGCGTCACCGTGGGCTGTCCTGGACTGGTCAGCATCACCACAGGTCTGCGTTACCATGGGTCAGTGTCACCGTGGGCTGTCTTAGACTGGTCAGCGTCACCATGGGCCTGTGTCACCATGTGTCAGCGTCACCGTGGGTCAGCATCACCGTGGGCTGTCCTGGACCAGTCAGTGTCACTGTGGGTCCGCATCACTATGGGTCAGGGTCACCATGGGTCAGCATCACTGTGGGTCAGTGTCACCAAAGACTGTCCTGGACTGGTCAGCGTCACTGTGGGCCTGTGTCACAGTGGGTCAGTTTCACCACGAGCTGTCTTAGGCTTGGTTAAGGAGTTCTTCCAAAAACAGACTGACTTCCCTTGCTAAATCTTGAACTACCAGTGGAAGATTAAAAGTCACACACCCATATATCATATTTATTGAAATCAGAAAACAGTTTAAAGCATCTTAATGCAACAACGGTTGAAACAGTTTCTGGTTAAGATTTATTTATTTATGAGAGACACAGTCTGAGAGAGGCAGAGACACAGGCAGAGGGAGAAGCAGGCTCCTTGCAGGGAGCCTGATGCGGTTACTCGATCCCGGTTTCTGGGATCGTGACCTGGGCCAAAGACAGGTGCCCAACCGCTGAGCAACCCAGGCGTCCCCAGTTTCTGGTTAAACCCAGAGTAATCAGCCTAAACAGATTCCATTGCTAGGGCATGTCTATGTTTCCAGCCACTTCTTTGGGAGAAAGAAAGAGGTTTGCGTGAGCTTACCAAGATGGAAAATGCAGACAGTCTAGAAACCCGAAGCCAGTAACATAACTAAAGTATTGGAGTGTTATTTTACACGAACGTTTCTCTATCAAAATTTTAAGAATAACTAAAATGCATTGTAATATTAATAGGATCTGAATCAGAGTCCCCATGAGATTAAAATTGTTAGTAACTGTCAAGTGTTTAGAAAAACGCCCGGAGCACATGTACATATAAGGGGCCTGGAGGTGTTTTCCATGGTGAATTAGCACCCTTTCAGTTGAACTTTTATTTTAAAATTCATTTCTATTTATTGGTTGGCTTAAGGGTTCCCAAATATTTTCTGTTTCACAGTGAGTTATTAGTAACTCCAAAGAAACAGAACTAACAGCAGGTATTTGGTGGGAGTTTGGGTTAAATGATTTCTGTCTTCCTCTCAAGCCCTGGGAGTTCACAGGAGATGCCGGGTGAAGGTGCAAGAGATCCCAGGTAGGCCTGTCTCTTTCATACAGGACTTGATTTAGCCAAAGCCACATGTTTGAAAGGGCGTCTGACATGGACTCTTCATTACCTCCGAGAGCAGAGAAAAACAATCTCCTCTCACAATGTGCTCCACCTTTCTGCTCTAACTAGATTTGAGATAATTTAAAATATGTGACAAGTGCCCGTTGCCACTTCAGCGACAGCTTTGAGGTTTGAGGAGAAAAATGTGTAAATTGTATAGAACAAGCTTACCTGCGTCAACGGGGAAAGGATCTACATGTATAAAATGCTAAATATGAGATCTTTTTTGATCCACGTGTTGGTGGCATTCTGGTAGTCACGACCCATTCCCTTGTCCTCATCACCTGTCCCGTCCATGACAGGACACCTGTCCCGTCCGTGACAGGACACCTGTCCTGTCCGTGAGGTTCCAGGCTCCAGGCACAGGCCAAGTGCATGATCCAGTTCTGTTAATGTAATTCTCCCAACACCTTGTAGAAATGAGTGTTTCGTAGATGAGTAACTTAGGAGCTTGGTTCCATTAATGAGTAAACTGAAGTTCAGAAAAGGCACTTTATTAGTCTCAGAAGTGGCACTTTCAGATTTGAATACAGGGTGATTTTGTGTCCAAAGTTTTCTGGTTTGGGCTTTTTTTGTTTTTTAAATCTTAGCTGCTCTGTGAAAATTAACCTCTCAGAATTATTTCTCAGCATACTCATGAGAAACAGATTTGCTAATAACATTCTTAGCTGCACAGGTGAGACAAAAACTTAGTTCAGTCAACCAGTTTTAAAGCTTAAAAAATGAAGGGTTGCCGTCAGGATGGCCACTAGAAACACACAGACAAACGCAGAACGTGTCAATGCTGAAGCCCTGCTGGAAATGTGAGGTGGCCACAGTCACTATAGAAAGATACAGTGGTTCCTCCAAAAATTAAAAACAGAATTGCCATATTATCTAGAAATCTCAGTTCTAGGCATGTGCCCCCCCACCCCCCAGAATTGAATTGAATAGGGTGTTTGCATCCCTAAGTTTCAGTAGCATTTTTCATACCGCCAAGCAGAAGACGCAACCCAGCTGTCCCCTGGTGGATGAGCGGGTCAATAAAATGTGACCTAGACAGACACAGCCCTAAAGAGGAAGGAAGTGCTGACACTTGCCACAGCGTGGATGCACTTGAAGACATAATGCTCGGTGACATACGGCAGCCACCGAAGGACAGATATGCTACACCTCCACATACGTGAAGTCCCCGGAGCAGGCGAGTCACAGACAGGGCGAGACGGTGGCTCCCGGGGGCCGTGGGGAGGGGCGTGGGTGGCACTTGTCCAGTCAGTACAGAGCGTCAGTCTGGGATGACGGATGGCGGTGGTGGTGGTACAGCAGCGTGAGTGGTCTTGATGCCAGGGAACTGCGTATGGGGCCCTGGAAGTCCTGTCTCACAGCATCGTGCCCCCAAGTAGAGGCTGCATGGGCTGTGATGCTGGGAGAGGAGGGCCCAGAGTCTCCAGTTGGTTGCCAGCCGTGTAGTTGTCACCCTGCAGCTACTAGCAGCGTGCTGTGCGTGCCGCGTGAGCACAGTCTCGGGGGCAGAGTGGTCCCAAGTAGGCCCCTTCCTATCTGTAAGTGTGAAAAGGTCAACGCAGGAGTTTCAGGAGTTTCGGGAGCATGTGGCAGGGGCTTCCACCTTATTTTGGGGTTGGGCAGGGAGGCGGGGATGGAGCCAGAGTCCCCCCCCGTCAATGATGGTCGGCCAGCCTGGAGAGGTTGGCATGGAGGCTGCTGGGGCGCCATGGGGGACGGTAACCGGGATGACCTCCCCTCCCCACTGTTAAGGTCACTTGGGCTGCTGAGAGGAAGCTAGTGTGGAGTTAGAGAGCGCAGCGGGGGGCTGCTGCAGGGTCGTCTGTGACGAGGATGGTAATTAATGATCCCAGCTGACACGCGTGGGGGAGTGCCTGTGTGTCAGCCTTACATGCCTCATCGCCACTGCAGCTCCGTGAGCCGTGGGTAGATGGCATCGCCTCTACGGCTTTGCAGATGCCGAAATCCCGGAGCAGAGGGGCTAAGCCGTTCGCTTGTGATCACACACGTACACCGCCCGGGTCCAGAAGGGCAGGCAGGCCCAGGTGCTGGTAGGAGGGAGCTGTTTTTATTGTCCCAAAGCCCTGTGTTGGCAGGAATGTGGCGTGAGAAGGTCCAGGGGCGGTCGATGGCCTTTCATCTAGGGTCCAGGAGCCCCGCGGTCTCTCTGGCCACATCTCTTCCTTCTTGGGACAGGTGACACCTGTTGTCCCGTATCCGCTGGGCTGGCCCGAGGTAGTTGAGCAATGGGCCTATGGGGGCGTTTGTTAGGGCTGTGCGCTCCCAGGTGCCCGGCTGCTCTTCTGGGTGGGGTGGTTCTGGAACGCCCAGCGTGATCCTGGGGGGACGAAAGCCCTCTGTTGATAGGCCCTGACGTGAGCGGGTCGTGCCAGCCCCCGGGCATTGGGCTGGGGGATGAGGAACAGCCAACAAACAGGGTGCTCTTTGTGATGTTTACTTTATGCAAGACTGTGTGCTTGGCACTACAGTAAGGGCGCAAGAAACTTAGGGCCACTAAAGAATTATTTATACTGGAATACAAAAGCAAACTTCTCAAATGTTTTATGGGTCCGTTTTCTGCAGGCATCCATGGGAAATGTGTGCCTCACGTAGTAAAGTTGAGGAAAGGTAGGTAGTGGATTTGTACAGAAGCATGGAACTATAATTTCCACGTTTTTAAAAAATCTGCTGCCTTGGTCACACTTGTCATTTAATATGTTGGATTCAGGGTTGAAGGCAGACTGATAGCATTTCTCTACTCTTACTTTAAAAAAAGGGGCAGCCCCCGTGGCGCAGCGGTTTAGCGCCGCCTGCAGCCCAGGGCGTGATCCTGGAGACCCTGGGTCGAGTCCCACGTCAGGCTCCCTGCATGGAGCCTGCTTCTCCCTCTGCCTGTGTCTCTGCCTCTCTCTCTGTGTCTCTATGAATAAATAAATAAAAATCTTAAAAAAAAAAAAGAAGTAAAATGGTTTCTTTTTTTTTTTTCTATTGGAAAATGGAAACACATGCATGTGGTTTACAAACACTTCCTAAGCAGCACAGAAGGATATAGAAAGTGGAGAGCCTCCCGTTGCTTCCTCCGAGGTAGTTTTGGTTGTCTTGTGTGGTGTTCTGTGCAAGTGCAAACACGCACCGCCTGCAGTGTGCACGCTAGTCTGCGCTTCGTGCTTTGCATCCTGTAGTACTTCCTGAGATGGTCACGTATCGGCACATACAAGTCTATGCCATGTGCTGTGACGGCCACACAGGTCCAGTGTTTGCAGTGACTGGTGTTTATTTACACCCCCCACCCCCAGACTGTAATGCTCTTATCAACAATATCAAGAGGTATATCCTTCATTTTTTCACACACGGCTGAGTACATCTGTAAAATAAACTTCTCCGTCTAAGTACACGTCCATTTAAAATCTTGGGAGGGCTTATGCTTAGGTTTGGGGGAGCTAGAATTTTGAACATCTGTTAGGTGAACGACCACCTGTCCTTTAGAATAAAGCCTGAATAACATGGTGTCCATCCTGCCAGCAGCTGTGAAAAGGTGCTGATTAAGTACAACAGGTCTCTTTAAACCTTGTCTCCTTGAAGGTATTTCAGCCAACTATCAATTCATGCAGGTACAGCCTCATCATCAAGTGTCTCCCTTGACCAGATACAGGCCCGTCCTGACTCTCAGCACCCAGCACCCCATTAAAATCCCAGAACCTCAGGCTGCTGTGATGGGCACGGGATGGCATTCGCTCGTTCCTTGGATGCAGGACTTCGGGTATGGGGACATGGGGATGCGCTGAGTGTGTCTCAGTGGAGAGTGTGCAGCTCCTGAGGGGTTTGCAACTCACTGTAGCCACGGAACTATCTTGTTGCTCTTTTCATCTGCAGGTAGGTGTTACCAGTCAGTGGGGACATTTTTCTGCCAGCTTCCTGCATGTTAACCCATTGTGGGTGTGGAGAGCTTAAACTTATTGATACCTAGGCATTTCTGCAATGTCGTTGGCTCCTTTTCACCATCTTTCCAAAGTGTGGTCTTATGAGGGTGTGAGGATGTTCAAAGAAACTGGTATTGGGTTTAGTTGCTTGGTTACATGTCCCAGCATTTAGCCTGGAGTTTGGAAGCTGGGCTTTGCATTTGATCCTCTAGACTATTAATTATATTGTGGGATGCCCCTGGAAACCTCACTAGTCAATGCCATCAGTATGTCTTTTTTTTTTAAAGACAAGACAAAACACTAGTTTGCAGGTTTGTTTTGAAAGGCCATTTCCTAAAATGTTACTAATGCACTAATGAATAGGCTCTACTTTTGTTTTTTATTTTTATATATTTTTTCTAATTGTTCTTGTCCCCAGTGATGGGAGATTGGTGCAGTTGCTGAGCTTTTGAATGTGTGTATTTGGGTTCCAGCATGGTCCTGAGCGGCCCCGGAGTGGGAGTGCCACCAGCACCCGTTAGTCACTAGCCCTGCACTGGCAGTAGCACAGCTGACGTGCACTGAGCCACTACTCTGCGGAACCCTGCCAGTCTTTGGCCTGAGTTTTTATGGCTGAGGAGACCAAAGAGGTTAAGCTGAACACATAGCGTCTCATAGTTTGTATGTGTAGGTCCAGAACCTGAGCGTGGGCAGTTACTCCAAGCCCCCATCACGGTATCCCACAAAGAACCCTTTGTGGGAGGTGGATGGTAATTTTCCCAGTTCACCTGCCACCAGCTTGAGGCTCAGAATGAAATGATGTAACCATAGGTCATTAAAGGGCAGCTCCTGAGAAACCGTGCGGTCTGAAACCAGGATTCCTCAGGGTTGCTCACAGTTGTTATTTAAGGCGGGACTGCCTGTGTGGGCCTGTCCCATGTGCTAGGCCATTGGGCTTCTCTGGACCCCACTCACTGGCTGCCAGTGGGCATCCCGATGATCATGCCACCCAAGAATGTCCCCACGGGTTTCTAATGCCTTCTACTAGGTGTCATATTTACATTTCTTAATTTTAAATTTGTACCATGATACTACATTGCCTCCCACGGCAATTTTTTAATCAACAGTAATCAAACTCGACTCTTGCTCATAATTTGGAATAGTTAGAATAATTGGAATAATTGTAAATGCAAATCATTTCAACACAGAATCGGAGATGAGACATTGCATCTCACCTGGCTTCCTGTTTCACACATCTCACACACACACACACACACACACACACACACCCAGAAGCATGGAGATGGCAAAGAATAAATTGGCCACTGACTGGACTCACCCTGTGGAGGTGAGGACCTTTTCTTCTCATTAGCAGTTTGCTTTGGGCAGATGTATTTGAGTGAGCTGTGTTTATTTTCTAATGAGTGATTTTTGACCTTTCCAAGGGAGACATTTGGAGAGTTGATGTGATTTAGTTGAAACAGCACATTATGGAACTGCGGGACAGGTTTGTGGCTATTTTGGAAAAGTTACTTTGAACGTGGTCTTTCCTTTAAACAAATTAATAATACTGACAGCACTGGGGACTTGTGAGGAGACTCATCACTTTCACCACAGAAGGTGTTGTGTAGGCTGCCCCAGAATTGAAGTAGAATTAAAGGCAGAGTAAATAGTCTCATATATACTAATCCTGATGATTCCCTTCAGGGTTTTGGGGGAATGAAAAATGTATTGTTTGAAGACCTGCACTTGTTTAGAAAATTTATTGTATCCTTGTGTGGCAGATAGGAGTTTTAAGCTCTGTGGATGAATTGGGTATAGATTTTGGCCGTTGTTTATGGTACTGGTAATTTTCATGCCCTTTCTGTACCCTCAGTAAAATATAATTTTAAAGGATCACTTGCTTACCTCCCCTGAAGTCACTCGACAACTGCTGTGCTCATTGTATAGGAACAGGGCTAGAAATCAGTTCTGGTAAACATACCCTCTCTTCATCTGACGGTATTGCTCTCATTCATTCCATAGTATGCCTATTGAATATGAAACGTGTTTTTTGAGAACACATTTAATGAAGAAGTTGATTAATTATGCAAGGACGGTCATCAGATAATTATATCTTTTTTTAAAAAAATATTTAATCTCATGGAGTTGATTTGGCCTCAAATTTAGATGGTGTTGAAACCATCAACAAAACTAAAAACCTACTGAATGGGAGAAGGTATTTGCAAATCATATATCTGACAAGGGGTTAGTATCCAAAATATGTAAAGAATTTACAATGACTTGATATCAAAAACAAACAACTTGATTTTAAAAATGAGCAGAGGACCTTGAATAGATATTTTTTTCTCGGAAGACATACAGATGGCCAACAGGCACATGAAAAGATGCTTAAAGTCACTCATCATCAGGGAAATGCAAATCAAAACCACAATGAGATATATCACCTGTCAGAATAGCATCAAAAAGACCAGAATAACAAGTGTTACTGAGGATGTGGAGAGAAGGGAACCCTGGTTGTGCTGTTGGTGGGGATGTAATTTGGTGCAGCCACTGGAAGTTCTTTAAAAAATTAATAATAGAACTATCATAGGATCCCCGATTCCACTTCTGAGTATTTATCTGAAGAAAATTAAAACACCAATTTGAAGAGAGATACCTTTACCCTTATGATTACTGGATCTTTTTTTTTTTTTAAGATTTTATTTATTTATTAGAGACTGAGAGAGAGAGAGGCAGAGACCCAGGCAGGGGGAGAAGCAGGCTCCATGCAGGGAGCCCGACATGGGACTCGATCTCGGGACCCTGGGGTCACGCCCTGGGCTGAAGGCGGCGCTAAACCGCTGAGCCACCCGGGCTGCCCTAATCACTGCATCTTTATCTGCAGTAGCTGAGATATGGAAGCAGCCTAAGTGCCCAACAGTAAACGAATGGTTAAAGAAGTTGGGGTGTTTATGTGTATGTGCGCACGCACAAGCACACAGGAATCTATTACTCAGCCATGATATAAAAAATGGAATCTTGCCATTGCTTACAATGTGGATAGACGTAGGGAGTATTATGCTAAGTGGAGTAAATCAGACAAAGACATACACTATAGGATTTCACTCAGATGTGGAATCTAAAATATAAAACAACTGAACAAACAAAACAGAAACAGATTCTTAAATAAAAGAAACAAATGATGACCAGCAGGGCAGGGGCTGGGGGATGGGAGAAATCGGTGAAGGGGATTGAGAGGTCAACTGCCAGTTACAAATAAGTCATGGGATATAGTGTACAGCATAGAGAATATAGTTAATAATATTGTAATAACTTCGGTGACAGATGGAAACTAGATTTACCATGGAGATTATTTCATAATGTATAAAAATATCAAATCACTATGATGTACACCTGAAACTAATAATAGGATATCGCATGTCACTTATACGACAATTAAAAAAAAAAAAACAGCAAAAGTTGGATTGCGGTTAATCAGTTAAGCCATAGAACTTGGGGAAACTGATAAATGCAGAAATGTCTTCTGATGAATGATGGGAAAGAATTTGCAGGTGTTGGAGTAAACCTTCTCCAGATGCCCTTACACAAATTTGGAGGTGCTGAGGGATATGCATTTGTTACGGACTGTGGGAAAGAAGTTCATTGAAACTGTTGATAGAGATCTTTCATTACTAATTCATAAAGCAGAGAGGTTGTTTTGAAATCATCCAAGTCGTAACAGGAAAATAATTCTCCCGCTCCTCCTTATATGGCGACTGGGAGTGTTACTTGGGAAAAGCCCGTTCGAATCAGTAACTCCCTTTGCAGACACTTGGATTGAGAGCTATTTTATGCCTTTTTTACTTTCACAAGGGAAAGGCCACTGATTAGAAAGCTCGACAGTGGAGAATTCTTTAAAAAACCGACAAAACGACAGACTTAGGGCAACTCCTGGAGTTGTTTATCCTGATTTGCGTACCTATTATTTGCACCCATAGCAATGGCGTAGTAAGGTTACCGATGTTCTCAATGATGACCTTGACTCATGAAGATCACGTGAAATTTGGTTCCCAGGGTTGTTGTTTAAAAAAATTAGGAAATAACCAAGAAGTATATTTAAAGAAGGTGTTTAGGATACAGCGTGGATGAAAACAAGTTATAAAATAGTACACATGTATGTCCTTCATGTGGTAAAACCAATCGAGTTTCCAAACTTTATGGCAAATCTCAGTAACTCTTATAAGGAAATAAATGTTATTAGAAATTGAGGGGGAAAAAAAAGAAATTGAAGGAAAACCTAATTCTCCATAAGCAGTGAATTAACCATCTCTCGTAAGAGGGGACAGGGCAAAGATGTTGAAGAATATCTTAATAGTTTAGTAGCCTGAAAACGTCAGTATGTGATAAGAAAAAATGATTATGAAACTGCATATATAATCCTGAACGTAAACAACAAATGAATTCATAAAATAAGGACATAAAAACTATATATATAAGAAGTATACAGTGTATAAAAATATACAAGAAATACAGAAAAATTATACAGAAAGGTAAAAAATAATTTTTAACGTGTATATACATTGGTGGATCAAAGATTCCTGTCCTCCTAAAAAAGGACTGGAAAGAAGTATTTCACAGTGGTGAGTGCTGCTGATCAGGGCCTGGTAAACGTTTATTGGTTGTTTCTCTTGTCTGTGTGTAATTTTTTTTTTTTTTCTGTGTGTATTTTTATTTTCTAATACCATTCAAAGAACACCTGAGGCACCTGGGGGGCGCAGGAGGTTAGGCATCTGACTCGTTTCCAGCTCAGGTCTGATCTCAGCACCATGAGATTGAGCCCCGAGTGGGGCTCCTCTTGGGTTTCCCTCTCCCTCTGCCCTTCCCCCAAGCTTGTTCTCATGCTCTTCCTCCCTCCCTCCCTCCCTCTCAAATAATAAATAATGTTTTTATTAAAAAAAAATTATCTAGTATTTTTTCAACCAGGGGAAAAGTGGGAAAACTAATACATTACACAGAGATTTTCACTTACCAAGAGAGGAGAAATTCACCCCAAAAAGTCCCTTTTCTTTTATCTGGGCAGCTGAGTCTCATTTAGATTGTTTGATAACTGAGCCATTTGAGGATGTTGTTTTAACTTGGGCCTCCTAAGGGAGGTGATGCTTTGTAGCCTGTGGTCCTTACTACCTAGTGATGTAAACCTGAGATACCAGGGCAGTGAGTGGTTGTTCAAGTGCTCAGGTCACCTTGGGGGGTGAGAGTCAACCCCCACCCCCACCCCACCCATGGACACTTAGCTCCTGGCTGAGGAATCACTTGGTGGAAGAAACTCAAGAGCCAAGCTAAGTGAATCATTTTCACCAGGATACGGATTTCTAAGATGTAGCCTTTGGCATTCTGAGAAGCAAGAGATGGTGGTGATTCACCGCAGTATATTTTGGAGAGTCTCCGTGTGCATCAGCATTTTCAAGGCTCTGAGCAAAACTGGAGCAAAGCAACAGCTGATAGCGGCCAGAGAAGAGGTCTTAGTGGAATTCCACAGCCGTCCAGGGAGTGGAGAGCCAGGGGGATGGGCCCTGAAGGGAGGAGTAGGCACCGGAGACGAGGAGGAGGAGGAGATCTTTCTGGTCAAGGGGGTGCCTGTACAGATCTGGGAGTGACCTGAAACTTTTGAGTTCTCCAAACCTAAGGATGTGGTTTCAACGGTAGTCTTACATGTGCACGAAGCTTTAAATGCTTTCCTGAATGCGTTGTGATAGCCTTGAAAACTGTGCTTAAATACATTTTGTAAATTACATAAATTCCTATTTTAAGTCTTAGTAGAAGACTTGTTACTTGCAGGAATCTTTGTGATTTCTACTGTGTAAATCCTTAGTGCAATATATTTTCATGCATCGCGGTTATTTATATCGAGAAATCATTGGCTTTTAGTTCACGGGTTTTCTTGTAACGTTTAGAAAAATGAATGACACAATTAACCTCCTACTCACTGTTTCTATAAAGTGGAATCATTTGACCCTGTTATCTGCTTGATGTCTGTAGTTCTTTGTTTAAAGAAGTCCTGTCAAGTGATGGGTAGAGAACCCAAGGCCCCTGTTTTGGGGGGAGTTTAAAGGCTCTGAGAATTAAATAATTGTGCCTATGTGCGTGTGCCTCGCTTTGTGAATTTTGGTGGCTAGCTCTTTAGCTTGGAAAACTTAAGCATAAGGGCAACAGATTAGAACCAAGATTATTATTTTTTTTTCTGAATAAATGGAGTTGCTTCACTTTCTAGGTTGTGTGTTCCACCTGTCTTCACTGCATGGATCTGGCTGTATTTTTAGCTGCTTTTATACACAGGCGTGTGTGCACACACACCATCTGCTCCATGCATCAACTTGGATTTTGTTTATATGATATCCATTAGGAAGTGGATCCCTCACGTACGTCTATGCAGCTGGAATTCAAGGCTTTCTATCAGTTGTCACATACTGGTGTACAGGAAGGACCAGCAACGTAACTGGCTTTACTGGGGAAATAAGGGACTGCGGCGGCATGGACATGTGTGTGTTACCCCTGGGTCGCTTGGTCCAAATCCTAGGGATCTGCTCCCAGATAGCACGGGCCAGTTACTTCATTGCTGATAACCTGGCGGTCATCCCGTTCCTAGGACTGTGGATGCTTTTCTACATGTTTGTGATGGAGCAGTGTTTAAAACGGATCAGCACTGCTAAGGCACGATCTTCAAAAAGTTAGTTTCCTGTAGATGTAAAATGAACGTGTTATCATAGGTTTTATTTGACTCCATGAGAGACTCGAAGATTGGAGGAATTGGGAAAAAAGCGGATGACTTGATTAATATAGAACAGAGCAGGACAAAGTGCTGTGGTGGGGTAGCTTGTGTTTCAGGCGGAGAACGAGTCCTGCCTGCCTTCTGCGGCGGGAGCCCTGCAGGCCCCTGACCCGGGCGCCCCGCCCGCCGCTGCCCTGCCCGCCGCACCGCGAGGTCCTGGGCGTCCTTCCCGGACTCCTTCTAGAAATTCTTCTCCAGCCTGGTTGGCTGAGCGCGGAGCTTCAGCCCTCGCGGGGCGCTCCTCCGGCAGTCGGGCCCTGCGCACCAGGCACGCGCCCGGGTGTCCGCAGTCTGGCTTTGGGGCCCCGCCCCGGCCCCGGCCCCCGCCCCGCTGCCCCCCCAGCTCCCTCACCCCATCCCCCACGCCCCGCTGCACCCCCCCCCGGCTCCCTCGCCCCATCCCCCCGCCCCGCTGCCCCCCCCAGCTCCCTCGCCCCCATCCCCCACCCAGCGCAGCCCTGGCGCGGTCCCTGATGCAGCTGTCCCGTGACCACCGAGCGGCCAGCGCTCTGCGGCGTTTAAGAGGCAGGCGGGGGCCATGCATCATCGGATATTTAATTTTTTTTAAAGACCTTACCTTGGGATCCCTGGGTGGTGCAGCGGTTTGGTGCCTGCCTTTGGCCCGGGGCGCGATCCTGGAGACCGGGGATCGAATCCCACGTTGGGCTCCCTGCATGGAGCCTGCTTCTCCCTCTGCCTGTGTCTCTGCCTCTCTCTCTCTCTCTCTCTGTGTGACTATCATAAAATAAATAAATGAATGAATGAATGAATGAAAAAAGACCTTACCTTGTTGATTCATGAGAGACACACAGAGAGGGGCAGGGCCCCGGGCAGGGGGCGAAGCCGGCTCCGTGCGGGGAGCCCGGCGGGGACTCGATCCCGGGGCCCGGGGTCACGGCCTGGGCCGCGGGCAGCCGCTCCTCCGCTGGGCCCCGGGCGCCCCTCGGGTATTTTAAATGACCCACAGCCGCTGAGAGGAGCAGGAGACCGCAGGCTTCCTCGTGCCCGTAGCCGGCTCGGGCAGCCCGGGGGGCGCAGGGGGCAGGGGCGTCTCCGTGGAACGGGGTCCTTGGTGCCCTGGCAGGGGGACTGTGCAGGCGACCCCGCGGCCGGACCCGCTGCGCCGGGGGCCACGCACCGGGGGGTGTGGCGTCGGCGGACCCCCTCCCCCAGGGGCCCGGAGGCCAGGGTTTCAGGCCGACGTGTGATTGGCCGGCGCCGGCGCCCTGCGTTCCCGGCCAGCCTATGAGCGGCTGCGCCGGGGTCAGGTGCTCCCGCAGGTCCAATCCGCGGTGGCTGTGCGGCTGCGGCTGCCGCGCGCAGGGTCCCCGAAGTGGGCGGGGCCGCGCAGGCGCCCTGGGGCCGGAGCGCTCCCGCCGTTGGAGTCACGTGGTCCGCGTGGTCCTCGGAGCTGAGGCGACGACGGCCCCTGAGTGGGACGCGGCGGGCGAGGCCCGTTTCCTCGCAGGGTCTGCGGCCGCTTCCAGGTGTCGGAGGAGGAGACTGGGAGGCTCCCGTCGGCGCCCGCGGCGTTGAACATCTCCTCAGTATGTAAAGGGCGGCAGCACTGACGGCGACGCCGCGGATGCGCCTCTGGGGTCGCTCCCTGGGCCGCGGGCCTGCACCTGCTCCAGCCGGGCCGCGGAGGCCGCGGAGGAGCCCGGGGGTCAGGGCTCGGGACGAGGCGGCGCGGAGAGCGGGAGGGACTCGCTGCGGCGGGGGCGCGACCCTGAGGCCCCGGAGCCCGTGGGGGAGGGGCGGGGGGCGCGACCCCGAGGCCTCCAGGAGGAGTCAGAGCAAAGCCGAGGGCGCGAGTTGGTCCTGGCCCAGGGGTTCTTGGCCTGGAGACGCCCAGCTGTGGGGGTCTGGGGCGCCCAGGATCCCTTCACCCCTGGGTCCCTCCGCAGAGGTTTCGGACCTCAGGTTCCTCAGGTTCCTCTGCAGCAGGACCCAGGCTCGGAGCAGGGAGCCCTGGGGGGGGGGGGGTGAGGGTGCAGGCCCAGCAGGAAGGGAGCAGGGCAGGGAGCCGGTGCTTCAGCTCCTGTGCAGCGTGACGGGATCTCTGCCTGTGAGACTTCCTGACCAGTTGGGGAGACGGTGTGTAAGAGGGAGGCTGCTGGGACCTCGCTGGGGGAGACCTCGTTGAGGTGGTTTTTTTGTAAGGATTATAGCTTTTGATCATCTGTAATTAAGACTTTTCTGAATGGTGCCCAATGGCCCAAGGATGGTCTAATGGAAAGTAAATTACGCTGAGGGTGGGTGGGAGTCCTTACCCATCCAGGCCTTACTGGTGCACTTGTGACATTTTGAGAACAATGTTCTTTTTAAGTAAAAGATCACGTAGAAAATTCTTGTATTATTATAAATATGTTGACTTCCGTTTTTTGTAAGCCTGAGGCCAGGCATGATTGACAGGGGAAGGCCGGTAGGGAGAAGTGCAGAGTCACACATGTAACAATGAACAGATCGTTTGAAGGTGGAGAGGCCCTTAGCTTTGAAAATGATGACAAAGTGGGGCAGCTGGGGGCTCCGGGGGTGAGCGTCTGCCTTTGCCCCAGGGCGTGACCCCGGAGTCCCAGGATCGAGTCCCACATCAGGCTCCCTGCATGGAGCCTGCTTCTCCCTCTGCCTGGGTCTCTGTCTGACTTTCTGTGTCTCTCGGGAATAAATAATTACAAATTTTTTTTTTTAATTTTTATTTATTTATGATAGGCACACAGTGAGAGAGAGAGGCAGAGACACAGGCAGAGGGAGAAGCAGGCTCCATGCACAGGGAGCCCGATGTGGGATTCGATCCCGGGTCTCCAGGATCGCGCCCTGGGCCAAAGGCAGGCGCTAAACCACTGCGCCACCCAGGGATCCCCAGGAATAAATAATTAAAATCTTTTAAAAAAGAAAGAAAAGAAAATGATGACTAAATGTGCAAAGTAAGGTGGGTGAACTGACCTGAGAAGTTTGTATTCATAGAATTGGTAGAGAAAAATACAGGATTTTGTGGCTGATGATCTCTAGCTGCCGCAGGTGCCGGGAGCGTGATGAGCAGGGACAGAGCACGGCCCTGGCCCCTGAGGAGCTGTGATTGACGTTGAGGAAGGTTGTATGGGCACATCCACGGTAGTGGTTTTGTGACAGCCGGACCCTCCTCCAAGGAGGCAGGGGGGGCCTTGAGATGTCAGAAAGTCCGTGAGCTTCTGGGCACCTGACACTCCTCTGGGCAGCCTTTGGCAGGGACAACAGGGATACGTCTTATATTTGGGGTGGAGGCAGAGATATCTGAAGATTTAACTAGAGTAAAACTACTGCGTTTGTCTGAAAGCCCTTTCTGTGTCCCAGACGTCCTCAGTTCCACCAGGAAGAAGGAGATGACATTGGTGGGTCTCTCAGGCTGCTTTCAGGGGTCAAAATGAGATCCTTGCGATGTCCAGGAACGATGTCCAGGAACGGTGCAGGGCTCCTGGCAGGGAAGCGCCCGGATGCCTGCTCTTCCCTCCCTGTACCACGTGGCACCCAGAAGTGGGAATACTGCTTTGCCTGTTCCTCTGCTGAACTGCGGGCTCATTCAGAGGAGCTGCTCCCGCATCCCCGCGCCCCCACCCAGCCAAGGTCTGCCCAGCGGAAGGATGAGGGTTCTTTCCTTTTTCCCTCGGGAAGGCCCTTGCCTTCTCTCTGGGGAAGGGGCGCAAGGGGTGATTTTCGCCAGAGGTCACCCTCAGGCCTCCAAGGATTTGCCTCTGGGCAGTTACCAGTTCACTCTGTTCCCATCGATTTCTCTGTCGCTTCCTGGAGTACAGTTGCTTTCTCTTTATCATCTTTGGGAATGACTAAGTGCTTTGTATCTCTCTGAAAATGTCACCCTCTCCCCCAGATGCTCTCCCTCAGCTCCCACATGTTAGTGGGCTGCAGTTTGCAAACGTGTCCTTTTCTTTCAGATGAACCCGTTCCTCCAAACTCCTCTATTCAGATGCACTTTACAGAAGAGAAGAAAAAAGAAAGCCTTTTGAGAGGCAAGTTGAGAAGTCGCCAGGGGAGTTCACGGATGATTTCCTTGTAGTTTGCGTTTTCTTTTGTGCCCTGGTGAGCAGCTTGGAGAAGGAGCTGGGGCTTCCTGGAAGAAGCAGGGGCTGGGGAGGGGGGCAGGAGACCCTGTTCCCTCTCCGTGCTAGGCTTCTGGTGGAAAGGAGGAAGGCCGTGCAGTGAGGGGCAGCTCAAGGCTTCCCTGGCCCAGAGGCCGAGGCTGCCGCCAGCAGAAGGCAGGTGTCTGCAGGTGTGCAAGTGCACGTGCCCCTTCCGGTCAGCCGTGTGCCTGGGGCCCGCCAGCTGGCCCTGAAGCCCCCCGCTGCCAAGAGACCACGGAGCTGCTTCTCCAAGCAGAGCAAAGGAAAAAAACTGGATCCGTTAAACTGTGTTTGTTGAATCTTATCGATTAGGAGGAAAGCACTAACTTTGTACTTTGGATTTTGAAGTTTCAAATTAAGGGTTAATTTGCATTTGCTGTTTATGAGTGAGAATGAGGAAACTTGTACTGGTTTTTTACTATTCTAATAAAGCGAAGTTTTAGTGAAAAAAGTAATAAAAATACAAAAGTGTAATTAAATTGATCTTGTGCTGTGACTGGGCTCCGTACCGTTCCTGTCTAATTTCACACCGTTACCCGCCCCCCGAGAAGAAACAACTGAATTGCACAGTTTGGGCCAGGGCTGCCAACAGCGAAGCGTGCCCGCTGCCCTTTCCGTGTCACGTGTCCGGGGTGGACAATGGCAGTTGGTTTCAGCACTGTCGCCCTGTCGTCCTGTGGACAGCCTCTCCCTCCCAAACTGTCAGACTGACCCGGCCCCCCCAGAGGAGGCCACTGCCCTCCCTGATCCAGGAGGAAGAGAAGTGAGGGCTTGCCCGCCTTGCAGAGTGTCGTGACCTTGAATCTTTTCTCTCCTCAGCCTTGCTGCTTGAGCTCACTCCTCTCTCTCTCTGAGCTCTGTGCTCCGGGTGTGGTTTTCTTGAGGGGAGTCAGCAGCAGTAGCACAGCAGGGTGAGTGCCACTGTCCACAATTAGTGAACAAGGGCAGGCTACCTTGCCGGGTGCTCTGCCCCCCAGCATTGCGCCTGTGCGTGGGTTAACGTAGATAAGTACCCCGCCTGGCCCCCAGGTGCTTTAGCTGTGCCAAGGTGAGCACAGTTCACCTGGCTTACTCCCAAGCCCCAGAAAGAACCCCCGTTATTTCTCTGCGGCGTGTCGGGGGTAGAAAAACCTGCAGCTTTGCTGTGCTGTCCCTGTGCCAGGTTCCGTGTGCACACAGTCCCCGGGGGCTCTCAGCCGCTTTAACCGTTAGCTCCTCGATAAAAAGAGTCCATCCAGGCCTATTTTTGTTTCTGTCCTCAAGCCACTCACTGTCAAGACCTTAACCCTCTTGTAGGAGGAAGGCATGCCCGGTAGCCTTTACTCAGGACAAATCAAAACCAATTTGAAACCAGGAAATAGTGAAAGAATCCTTAAGTGAATTGGAATTGAACAGCAGGTTTGGTGGCTTTCACCTGGGAGCCGGAACTGTCCTGTGTCTTTGGTCCCCTGCAGACTTGATGGGATCTCCTTCCTACTTGGCACTGTGGCCTCGTGTCTGCTCCCATTAGCTGGGGATCCCAACCCCTCCCTGCTAGGGTTCTCCTAGGATTAAATGCGACAGCATTTACTTAATTTACCGATGGTGTCCGGTGGTCCTAGCTCATGTCCTCACCATCGTCTTGTACCTGGCAGTGAGGGTGCAGGAAGGCCCTATGAGCTACTTGCCCTTCGGCGAGTGCATCACAGTCTTATATCCACTCTTTTTGGGTATTTTCTTTCCTCTCCTTCCTCAAGGAGAATAGAAAGTTCTCTGTTTTGAATTGTTTCCCGCTTCTTGAAAGTACTTACAATTAAATATTCATGCAGGTATGGCATGTCGTTTGAAGGTGGAATTGTCAGTAGGTTCCTCGGTAACTTTTTGGTGGCACGTTGTCTCTGCGTCTGTGACTTTTTTCTGATGGACATCAAGTTCTCTAGATTTCCCTGCTGCAGTGGGAGAAGCATCTAGAGCAAAAAACAAATTAACACGGTAGAAAATTACGTCTTGTGAAGGGTACGGATTTCTTTTGAAACTGCTCCTTTGAGGCCCAGGCAGATAAGTGGGCCTACCTTACAAGTGACAGAACTAGTCAGCTTTCCCGTAACTCAGAAGACTTCTGTGGACACTGAATTACTTGGTTCTTTTTCTTTAAATGATTCATTAGTTGGAACCATATAGCATATTCTGTATCTAATTAGCCTGGCCTCTTTTCTGTGAACATTTTCCTTTTGTTTTTTTGGTGTGTCTACACCTGCATAGAAGCTGTAAAGACGAGCGAAATTGGGGGCGCTTGGGTGGCTCAGTGGGTTAAGCATCTGCCTTTGCTCAGGTGATGATCTCAGGTCCTGGGATTGGAGCCCCACATCAGGGACCCTGCCCAGTGGGGGTCTGGTTCTCTCTCTCTCTCTCTCCCTCTGCTCCTCCCCCAACTCTTGGGCGCGCTCTCTCTCTTTCTCATGCTTACTCTCAAATAAATAAACTCTTTAAGAAAAAAAGAGGAACAGTTTTGCCTCACCTACTGTTTAGCTTGGAGTAGCACCCTTACCTGTTCTTTTTTTTTTTTTTTTAATTTTTTATTTATTTATGATAGTCACAGAGAGAGAGAGAGAGGGGCGCAGAGACACAGGCAGAGGGAGAAGCAGGCTCCATGCACCGGGAGCCTGATGTGGGATTCAATCCCGGGTCTCCAGGATCGCGCCCTGGGCCAAAGGCAGGCGTCAAACCGCTGCGCCACCCAGGGATCCCCACCCTTACCTGTTCTGAGACACAGCGTCCTTATCTGTCTGCAGGCTTTACAGCAATTAGAAGATCAAATGACTATCAGTACCTTAGCCTAGTTTTTAGCACAAAGTCATTTGATTATTACCTGTATTTTCATAGGTGTTTCTGTACCTACAGAAAGGAGAATCTAACTGCCAGTGGAACATTCATCTATTTATATCATAAAACATCTGTCCCACAGTCTCTAGAGATCCTGCAGGTTGACCTCAAACAACCATCCAATCAGCCAAAACACCTTCCCCAGACGTGTCAACATCTTTCTGAGATAAGTCCTTGTAGTCAGTGACTACCTGCATTTCTCTTCCCAGAGCATTTTATTTTGGTCCAGATACGGGGATTCGTGGACTCCCAGGCATGTGCCAGGGTAACGGCACCTTGCCCAACAGGAAACACGAATGCGTTGTATTTGAAGTCAGGGCAGTGGTGACCTTTGGGGAGAGTGGTGGCTCCACATGTGTATTTGCTTTAGCTCAACTAAGTGAGCCACTCAAGACTGCTGTGCTTTGCTGTATGCATGCCATATATTAACATGGATGCCGATGGATTTTTTTAGAAAGTGAACTTTGTCCTCTTCCTGGAGGTACCATAATTCACACCTGTATTGGAAGGGTGCTATGTCATTCTTAGTTGGGAAAGTCTTTAATGAAATTAAATGAGGAAGCAAGTCCAAGCCTTTAAGGGGATGCGGATCAAAGATGATTTCCAAGCTTTTCGATCATCTACATTTATATATATGTAGTCTGTAGATGTTCCACTTGCCTTGCTAGGGATCGCGTTTGGTACAAAAGTGAAGATTTAAACATGGTGCTGCCCTTGTCGTTGTAATTCTTAGAGTTTGAGAAATGATTTCCTCTTGCTTTTTTTTTTTTTAAATCTTTCTCTGTATCATCAATTAGCAAATTATCTGCCTTAGTAGAGGAGAGATAATTTATAAAAGCAGATGATTCTGAAACTCATGCTATACCATTAAATGTGCTTGCGTACAGTTTTTTATTCACAGGAGATTTAAAAGCTTGCTTTCACATGGCTTTGCCTAATAACATCTTCTCTGTATACCGTGGTAGCGAGAAACCAGCCGGGAAGTGGGAAAGCACAGGTATTGCTATGGGACGAGAATAAGAAGTAAACAGTGGTTACCCTGGATTTTAGTTTAGTTTTTTTTTTTTTACATGTAGCTCATTATATTTTATTTTACTTATTGTTTCCTCCTAGGTTGGAAGGAAGGCTGATGTAGAGAAATAACAACACAATTCAGGTAAATGGGTTTTTAATTTCTTCCTGTACCTCTTATGCTCGGTTTATATTTCCCATGTTTTCCCCTGAGAAGAACTAAAAAAAAAAACCTCCACAATTTTTGATTTTGTAAAGAATTTTTGAATATGAAGAATATTTTGGGCACTTCGAGGTAAGAGTCGAATGCCTATTTGTAACATTTAATTAATTTAGTCAAATATAGTGTATTTAATAATCATGTATTTTTATCAAACTGGGTATTGTAGCTAATGCCGTTTCCTACCTCAAGAGTATTTTCTTCCCAGTCTTTTTTTTCTTAAGATTTTATTTATTCAGGGATCCCTGGGTGGCACAGCGGTTTGGCGCCTGCCTTTGGCCCAGGGCGCGATCCTGGAGATCCGGGATCGAATCCCACATCAGGCTCCCAGTGCATGGAGCCTGCTTCTCTCTCTGCCTCTCTCTCTCTCTCTCTCTCGCTCTCTCTCTGTGACTATCATAAATGAATAAAAAAAAAATAATAAAAAAAATGATTTTATTTATTCATTCATGAGAGACACAGAGAGAGAGGCAGAGACCCAGTCAGAGGGAGAAGCAGGCCCCCTGCAGGGAGCCCGATGAGGGACTCGATTCCAGGACCCTGAGATCATGCCCTGAGCTGAAGGCAGAGGCTCTACCACTGAGCCACCCAGATGTCCTTTCTCCTGTTTTTACATACATATCTGATGTCAGCATCTCTATTATTGATCACATTTCTGAAGCATCCAGTAGTGTTTTCCAGAGCATGTCACTGTGTTAGTTGTTTCCAGTGCAGTGCATTCAGAATCCGCATGTGATGCTATGATCAGAAGTTTTACTCTGAGCTCTTAAATAACTATGTGCCCCAGCTTAGGAAAGCTGTTATTTCAGAGATCTCCACCAGGGGATGGTTTGTAGGTTTGCTTTGTTAAATGTTCTTTCCTCCTTCATTCCATCTATTCATCCGTGTATTCTGTTTATTTTGAGGTGATTACAAGCACATTGTTTATAATTAAAATAATACTATATCAGGGGTGCTTGGGTGGCTCAGCCAGTTAGGTGTCCAATCTTGATTTCAGCTCAGGTTATGACCTCAGGGTCCTGGGATCAAGCCCTGCATCGGACTCCATGCTCAGCAAGGGTCTGCTTGATATTCTTCCTCTCCCTCTGCTTCTCTCCCGCTCATGCTTTCTCTTTCTCTCTCTAAAATAAATATATAAATCTTTAAGAAAAAAAAAATCATAGTATAACGGCCATCCCCTGTTCTTATGCTGCCCTTACTCCTTTGCCCAGAGGTAGCCCTTTCAACTCTTTTCCTTACATTCACTTATATTTGCCTATTTCTAAACAGCACACCATATGCTGTAAATGCCATTTATTGATCTCTTTTAAAATTTTAGACTTCTATATTGATTTCCTGCTGAAGATTGGGCCCTCACACATAACCTTTACCCTAGGTAAGCGCCTCCTCACCCTGTCTCTATTTTGTATCTGTAGTCCTGTTACAGTGTGTGGATACATTAATATTTAATGTTTGCTTTATTATAAAGACTGTGTTTTGATTGTGGCTGAGCTTTGTGATACTTACTTTGAAATGTCTCCGGCCATTCTGCTTTCCAGTTGGTTGGTTGTATGTGAACTGCTTTCTTTCTCTGGAAAATGTTTGACTCTTTATCCCCAGAATGCTGAAATTTCCAGTTGGGACATAGGTCTTAGGATCTCTTGATGTCAGTGGTCCTTTCAATTTGGGAAATTTTCTTGTACTACTCTCAGATAATTTCCTTTCCACTCTTTTCTCTCTTTCCTGCAAGAATGTTAGTTGGATATTTGAACTCACTGGTTTGATTATCTCATTTTCTTTTTTTTTTCTGAACAATTTTTTTGTCTCTGTGTTTTTGTTCTACTTTCTGGGGGATTTTCTTAGTATTGTTGACATTTTATTTTCTGCTAGCATGTTTTAGTTTTTACTGGTCACTGAATATTTGAATATTTTATTTTTTTAAATAAGATCCTGTTCTTGTTTCATGGAAATAAGGATGGTTTGTCTGGCCCCATTAGCTGGGGGAAAGATCTGGGGTTCTAATTGCCCCCTCTTTTTTTGGCTTAAAACAAATAGCATTTTTTGACCTTACAGTTCTGTAGGTTAGAAGTCTGATGGTTCTCGAGATGCCTGGGTGACTCAGCATGTGACCGTCTGTTTTCCACTCAGGGTGCGACCCCGAGGTCCTGGGATTGAGTCCCACATCAGGCTCCCTGCAGGGATCCTGCTTCTCCCTCTGCCTGTGTCTCTGCCTCTCTCTGTGTCTCTCAGGAGTAAGCGAATAAAATCTTTAAAAAAAAAAAAAAAGTCTGATGGTTCTCACTGGGCCATAGTCAAGGTGTGGTGTCTACACAGTTGCGTGCCTTTCTGGTGGCTCTAGAGGAAAATCTGTTCCCTATCTTTTTCTAGCTTCTTGAGGCTGCATTTGTTGGCTGTTGGCCTCCTTCCAGGTAGGGGCCTCTTTAAGTGAGCAGGTCAAGTACATCTCCTGTTACATTCCTCTGTCCTCTTCTCTCTTCTTCTTTCACTTTTTTTGGACCCTTGTGACTACATTGGACCTACCTAGATAATCCAGGATAATCTCCCACTTTTTTTTTATTGTGGTAAAAAAAAAAAAAACATAAAAAATATAAGATTTAGGGGCACCTGAGTGGCCCAGCAGTTGAGCATCTTCCTTTGGTTCAGGTCATGACCCCGGGGTCCTGGGATCGAGTCCTACATCGGGCCCCCCACAGGGAGCCTGCTTCTCCCTCTGCCTTTGTGTGTCTCTGCCTCTCTGTGTCTCTCATGAATAAATAAAATCTTAAAATATGCAATTTACCATATGAACCATTTTTAAGTGTGTATTACAGTAGTGTTGACTATATCAACATTGTTATGCAAAGACCTCTAGAACTTTTGCATCTTGGAGAATTGAATCTCTGTACCCATTGATCCAGCTCTCCCTTCCTCCCTGCCCTAGCCTTTGGAACCACTCTTCTACTCCCGATTTCTAAGAGTCTGACTGCTTCCGGTACCTTATGTATGAGGATTCTTACAGTATTTGTCTTTGGGTGCCAGGCTTCTCTTACTCAGCATAATGTCCTCAAAGTTCATCCTTGTAGTAGCATATAACAGGATTTCCTCATTTCTTAAAGACTAAATAATCCATTTTATGTCTGAACCAGTTTTTCT
The DNA here is from genome assembly GCF_053574225.1 of Canis aureus. NCBI lineage: Eukaryota > Metazoa > Chordata > Mammalia > Carnivora > Canidae > Canis > Canis aureus. The sequence continues at coordinate 38,610,794 of NC_135637.1, forward strand.
TTATCCATTCGCTCGCTGTTGGACATTTAGGTTCTTTCCACCTCTTGGCTATTGTGAATAGTGCTGCAGTGAACATCAATGTGCAAATACCTCTTTTAAAAGTTTATTTTTTATTTTAAAGTTTTTCCATATTTTGTTCAACTATAATTAACATACAGCGTTAATATTAGTTTACTGTGTACCGTCTACTGACTCAGCATTCTATACATCACTTGGTGCTCATCATGACAGGTGCACTCCTTCATCCGCATCACCTATGTCCCCCATCCCCAACTCACCTCTCCTCTGGTGACCATGTAGTGTGTTCTCTGTAGTTAACATTTCGTTTGTTTGTTCACTTATTTCTTAAATTCTGCATATGAGTGAAATCATACAGTATTTTTCTTTCTCTGGCTGACTTATCTCATCAGCATAATCTTCTCTAGCTCCATCCCTGTCATTGCAAATGGCAAGATTGCATGCTTTTTGATGGTTGAGTGATACTCTGTTGTGTATATGTACACCACATCGTCTTTATCCATTCATCAGTCCATGGACACTTGGGCTGCTTCCATGATTTGGCTATCATGAAAAATGCTGCTATAAACACAGGGGTGCATGAATCTTTTTGAGTTAGTGTTTTCATATTCCTTGGGTAAATACCCAGTGATGCAATTACTGGATTGTAGGGTAGTTCTACTTTTCACTTTTTGAAGATATTCCATCCTTTTTCCAAAGTGGCTGCACCAGTTTGTATTCCCACCAGTAGTGTAAGAGGGTTCCCCTTTCTCCGCATCCTTGCCCACACCTGTTTCCTCCCCATCCTTCCCTCCTTACCTCCTTCCTTCCCACTCTGACACGTGTGAGATGATATGTCATGTGGTATTGATTTTCATTTCCCTGATGATCAGTGATGCTGAGGACCGTTTTGTATCCTCATTGACCAGCTCTATATCTTCTTTGGAGAAATATCTCTTCAAGTCCTTTGCCAGTTTTTTAAATTGGGTTCTTTGTCTTTTGGGTTGAGTTGTAAGAATTCCTTATATATTGTTTATTAATCCCATTATTGTGTATGTAGTTTGCAAATATTTTCTCCCACTTCATAGGGTGCCTTGTTACGTTTCATTTGCTGTGCAGAAGTTTTTCTGTTTCACATAGTCCCATTTATCTATTTTTGCTTTTGTTGCCTGAACTTTTGGTGTCCTATATGAGAAATCGTTGCCAAATCCAGTGTCATGAAGCTTTCCTTCCGTGTTTTCTTCCAGCAGTTATACATTGTCAGGTCTGACGTGTAGGTCTTGAATCTGTTTTGAGTTAATTTTTGTGCATGGTGTCAGGGAAGGGTCTAACTGCTTTTATGTAGACTTTTAACCAGTCTACCTCCTCCCAGCCCCTTTCCCTGTCCTTTGGAGAAACCACAGCCCTGTTTGTTGAGCCTTTCAGGAGCAGTCAGCTGGCTCTTGTTTGCTTCCCGGGTAGTAAGGTTCCAGCTGGCTCTGCTGGGCTCGGCAATCCTCTCTGCTCTTGGCTTCCAAAATGCCACCGATGTCTGTTGTCTGCTCTCATCTACTTTTCTGTTCTCTTTGTCCTCAGGGATTTTTGTCTTTTCCTCCCTTCTAGTATAGTCTTAATGAGGATTTCGAGGGAAACAGAGATAAACCACCTCGTTACCCCAAAATCCGGATTGCTTTTTAAAATGATGTGAAATATCATTTAGTTTTTATCATGATATTAAATATGATTGAAAAAAGCAATCCGGATTTTGGGCTTTTAAAAAACATTAGCTCATAAACGCCATTGTTAGGTTGTACCTCTATTCTTTTGCTTCCTTTTTTTTTTTTTTTTGTTTTGTTAAAACATCCAAGGCTAGCACTGATTGAAGTTCCTTTCCCAAACATTATTTTATAATTCAAAATAAACAGATTTTGTTCATAATATGAGATCTTGAATATGAGATGATAGCTGTTTCCTGAGGTATATTTTCTCGTAGGGGGAAAAGTCCTGATTTATCTTTAGGTGTATACACTGTGTTCGTATCATCAAGAGATGATGTTCATTTGTGTAAATACATTTTACTCTGAAGTTTTAATCGAGCACTCACTCTTAAGCCAATGTAATAGCTAATTTTTGTTAGTATTTTTTGTCAGTGACAGTAGCTTTCTTTGCGACTGTACACATCTTCTTCAACTTACTGTGGGTTTCTATCATGATAAACCCATCTAAGTTGAAAGTATTGTAAGTTGAAAATGCATTTAATATGCCTAACATACTGAACATCATAGATCAACCCAGCCTCCTTTCATCCTGCTCAGAACACTTACATCAGCTCATAGTTGGGCAAAATCAACTAACACGTCTATTTTATAATGAAGTGTTGAATCAGTCATGTGATTTACTCAGTACTGTACTGAAAATGAGAAACAGAATGGTTGTGTGGGTACAGAGTGGCTCTAAGTCAGCCTCATGTCTCGTGGCTGGCTGCCTGGGAGCTGAGAGCATCCTGGGAGAGTTTTCTACCGCATATTGGTAACCCGGGCATAGATCAGAATTCACATAGGGTCTCCACTGAATGTGTATTGCTTTTGCAACACCAAAAGTCAAGGAATCGTAACTTAAACCGTTGTAACCCAGAGAACACCTGCGTTTGATTATTTACAGGTGTGGCTCTTTCTCAGAGACAGGATAGAGCGACAGTAATTGGGAGACTGCCTCAGGCTGTATGACTAGGTCCTGAGAGCTGTTAAAGGAGTGATGTCTTTTGTTCCGAGATTTGTTTCCTCACATAGTTAATTCTGTTGGTAGGCTCAAGATGTCAGCCACCCTGTTTGGTACATGGCCTGAGGATTTTTATCCTGGGGTCCAAGGATGGGCTTCAAAGACTTGATGGTCTTTCTGAAATTTGAGTGGTATTAGAATAGCCTTTGCTTTCATCAGCCAGTCAGTGATGTAGGGCTTATGTGAGCGCAAAGAGTTGAGAACCTAGTTCTCATAGATGGTTCTAGAGAGAGGAAAATAGAATGCTATTGATTAAACATGATTACAATAAGATGCCCTGTCGCCAGCTGCCATTAGATTGCACATTCTTTGGTGTGGAAATACAAACGGCTGTACAAATGAGGGACTGCATGAAGAACCCTCTTTGTTCTTTGTCAGATGCAAAACATCTCTAGCTTCCTGGTTATACAGAAGCCCATTTCCACATATGTCACCAGATGAGATATCGTTCATGAGGGTAATGGTTTGGCCTCCGAGGAATGAGCACCTTTTCATTAACTTGTAAAGAGGGTAACAGTACTTACCTTTGTTTTCATGCTGAAGTTGATGCAGTTCATTTGTCAGAATCAGTTATTTGTTGAGAAAGAATGGAGATAATTTATAAAAGGAGAAATGCCTCTGTGACAGAAAATTTACAGACTTTAGTTTTCTGTTAAAAGATGGGGTTTAGCATTATGTATATTTATGGCACAAAAGAGTGAGAGAGAGAGAGAAAGAGAAAGCTTTCAAAATGGAGAAAGGAAGGAGGAGAATGGGAGGTTGGGGAAGGTCAGTTGTGAATTTTTTGTTTCCCATCCAATACTTTAATGTTTTTGCTCACAGTGACATGGACTGGATTTAGAAGGAGTGTCTCAGCTTTAGGGCTTTATGGTTCCATTTTCACAGTGGCCAAGCTTCAGTTGTTCATCCATTGCAGGATCATCATTGAGATTTTGGAGGATTGCACAAAAGCATCTGGTCGGGAACGTCGTTATGAAGGAAGAGACAAGACCCTGCCTGAGGAGGCACATACGAGAATAACAGAAAAGGAGCCTGTGGATAAATACAGAAGAGCAGCTGAGGAGGTAGGTAGCAGCCAGAGCTGCGGCTGGACCTGGCATGGCTCCTTCTGCTGTCCTCGGGCCCATCTCTGGGATGGAGGTGGTTCTTAGGGCAGCACAGTCACTCAGCTTCTGGCCCCAGAAGCAACTTGACCAAGCAGAGGGATGCTGCTCTTAACTCCTCCTAGAGCAGCCCTGATGCAGCCCCGCGGACCCCTTCCTGATGCCCCAAGGACAAGAAAGACCATAACGGGCACCTTGAAGCTCTGGGCAGGTGAAAGGGATAACACATTTGCAGCCAGATACCTCCCTGCCTCTGATTCTGGAACAGGGAAGCCAGTAGCAAAGCTCAGTGAGCACGTGGCCTCTGAATCAGCTGTCCCTTCTTGGTTTCACTCTTACCCTGACGGATGCCCTGTTGGCCCTGAACTGTGACCTGCCCCGACGGCTCCTCCCCCTACAGGTACAGTGGGTAGTGGTTACTTTATTTCCTCCCCGATAGCCTGCAGTTCTTATCTCCTCAATAATGTTTGTTGTCAAGGTCAGGGTCTTTGGTCATTTCATATCCTGTGACCTCCAGTGGATGTCTTTTGATATGCTGGCTCCCTATGGAACAGGCCACATCATGTATGTGTCACCTTGATCCTTTAGGTTTTTTTGTTTTCCTTTTAATCTACAGACTTAGAACACTGTGGATGGGTCTGGGGCCAAGTATTTTATGTCTGTGGTCATCACATTATCATGGGAACGTCAAGCCCCCTTTCCTAGACGAGGTACTAAGGTTCCAAGTGGTTACATGGCTGGCCTGCTGTTTCCCACAGTGCACCTGGCTGACACAGTGGGTGTACAGCAGGTCTGTCTCTCAGTCTCTGCCATGGAGATCGTGTCCCGTGCTGTCTCCCCTTTTTGAAGCGAAATTTGAAAAATACCCTAATGCTTGTGGAATTTAAATCTTCCACTCTGCTTTCTCCACCATTTTTCCTACTTGTTCCAATTTCATGGATTCTTGTTTGGTTTATGACTACACTTACAACATTTAATAAGCATCTTTTTTTTTAAAGATTTATCTATTTATTTATTCATGATAGACACACACAGAGAGAGAGAGGCAGAGACACAGGAGGAGGGAGAAGCAGGCTCCATGCCAGGAGCCCAACGTGGGACTCGATCCCGGGACTCCAGGATTGCGCCCTGGGCCAAATGCAGGTGCTAAACCGCTGAGCCACCCAGGGATTCCCTTTAATAAGCATCTTAAAGTTTAATATTTCTAGCAGTTATTGTTTCATAATTTTACTGGCATCTGAGACATGATGAAGAGTGCGCCTTGTCTGGTGTAGGCTCTCATATCTCCATTGATACGTTCTGAGCTGATGAGGCCAGAAGAGGCAGTAGGAGTGGGCTTGCATGTTTCTGACGCAGCAGCATTACCCAGATCCTTCCCGAACAGGGTCCATAAGGATGATGTAGCACAGACCTGCTGTTTTGCCAAGCGATCTTCTCATGGAGTTCACAGAGTTGTTTCAGAGCCCATAGCCTTTGAAACGTAGACCATCTGTTCAAGTTCATAGTGTTGGCTGGGTGGTCACGTCAGTGTGTGCAGCTGGGAAGTTGCCCTGCAGGATGTGAGTTTTAAGTTTGAGGCAGTTTGAGAATAAGTGAAATCCACTTTTTTTTTTCAGTAGTGGGCTACATGATTTGAGAGTCTGTGTATTTAGGCTTCTAAAATATTTTTATTTAGTTGGTAGATGCTGTATGTACCTGTAAATATTTTAAATCTTCACTAAAGCCTGGGAGGTAGGTGTGTCTACCTTCTCTGAAGCATGAGTCAGCTGAGGCAGTGACATTATGAAGCCTGCCCGCCTCAAGCAGTCAGAGACTGGTAGAGCCAGTGCTTGAACCCAGCTTGGCTTGATTTCATTCACTGTGCTTTGGACAATTAACGCTGCCTCACTGATTGCTCACAGCCATGACACTTCGACGGCAGACACGTCCAAGAGTTTTTTTTGTGCTTTGCATTAATACAAAGGCAGCCTTACCACCAACAGTTAAATGAGCCTTGTCTTCACAGAAGTGAAGGCTTCTAGACGGGCCTGGTGCTGTCACTGGTGAGGCTGTGCTGCGTGGCTGATGGTGGACTGAGCCACCTTTGAGGGGCTAGGAGGAGCGTCTGCTCCGACCACATGTCCTTCCCTGTGTGCCTGCTGTGCTGCTGGGGCAGCAAGGTTTGGCTCACCTGAGCTGTGGCATGAGCTGCTTTCTGCTCCTTTCGAAGGAATGCTGTCTAGAGTTTGGCCACACATGCACACAGGTTGGGGCAGCCCTGGCCTTTCTACAGGAATCCCAAAATTTACAAGATATACAAACCTCAAAATTTCAGATATATTGAATCAGTGTCACTGTAAAATTTCTTTTTGTTTTTAAATGTATCTTTTCCCTGACATTACACCAAAGACGTGGTAAGCACTGATGATTTCAAACAACAAAATGCCCACTACCACTCAGGTAGCCCCTGATAACATTTTGGTGTGGATGCTTCCAGTTTTTATTCTTATGAGTGAGTATATCTCTGAAAAAGTACAGAGTTGGAATGATAGTGTTCTGGATCCACTTTTACTTGCTATAACTTCCATGTTTCCCCCATCTTTTAAATTTTTCTTTTATGACATGCTGAAAAGTGACTATAAGATGTTCTCTGTGGGCAACTGCGTAAATGGTTCCATCTGGTTATCTGAAAGACCTGATCCTTACCCGTTCAGCTAGTACTCCAAAGTAGGCCATGGCGCTAGGACAGAAGTATTAAAATAAACATAATTGCCAATGGTGTTCATACGTCCTGTAAAATGACTAATGATGGTCAAGACTCAGTAATGAGAAAACCCAGGTAATTTCTGTCACATTATGCAGTGACAGTGACTTGTAAATTCCCTGGGACCAACGCCATGCATGAAGGGAGCACGGGAAATTCTCTCTTGACCAGGACACTTTGAAACCTGCTTTTCCTTTTATTGAGGTGACTCACCTTTGGGCTTTTTTGGTTTTTCTGAGAGAAAGGGAGAGTGAACAAGCACAAGTGCATGAGTAGGGGGAGGGGTATGGGGAGAGAATCTCAAGCAGGCTCCATACTCGGTGCGGAGCCCGGTGTGGGGCTCCATCTCACGATCCTGAGATCATGACCTGAGCTGAGATCGAGAGTCAGGTGCTTAACCGACTGAACCACCCCAGCGCTGTGGAGGTGACATAACCTTTGACAACCAATTTCTCCAAACTATAGTGAAACTTCTCAAACTCTGATCTGCAGGTTTTCACCCTGGTAGTTGCTTAAGGTATATGATAATTCATGTGCTATCTCATTGAGCATTTCCCCTCCTCCTGCTTTCTTTGGCTCTTTCATGTGGGTTAAGCCCTAGGTCAGACAGGAGGCCGTAGGTCCCCTAAAGGATGCTGCTTTTGCAGGTTGCTGGTGGGGGGTGGGGAACATTCTTGGTGCAGCCCCAGCATGGCTATGAATCCAAGAGCTCTGTGCACCTAGCCATTGGAGTTCCCCGACTGAGGGGCTTACAAGTGCCGTGGGTAAACATTTAGTAGAAGTGCTCCAACAGGCTGGCATGGGGTGGGGACTGTATTGTTCCTTCTTCTCTTAGAGGCATTGTTACTAAGTTAAATTATCACTGTCACCACCATCATTGCCATCGCCATCCCCACCAGGTCACTGCTCTCTAGACCTGGTTCCTTGTTGCCTTTGGGATTCCAGTGTGCCTGGGGCTAGGTCAGGGCCAAGGGAGGAGGACAATGTCTGTGACCTGCTTATTGTCCCATCAGCCAGCAGCTCTGCTTTTCTATGTTTTATGTATTGAATGTCCACAAAGTTTTGTTTTGAGAAAGGACTCTGCTGTTTAGGGAGGTAAAGACAGAGTCTCTGTGGCATGGAGACCTTACGGGAGGTTGACAAGAGAAGGAAGACACATGGTCACACAGGGTTGCTTTACGTTTCCCTCATGCCCATATTTCTCCTGCAGGGACATGACACTGTGCTTCTTGGGCTTGGTACTTAACATAATCCCTCCAGTTGGGATTCCCATAGACTAACATGCTTTTAAGATCGTAGTTTCCATAGATGTGCCTCAAAAGTTGTAAGGTTAAGAGAGATGGTGGGATAACCTTACAAGCATGGGCGGTGGAACATAACTTTAGTGAATGGGGTCAGCAAAGGGTGGTAGTTATAACTTGTCAGGGAGGGGCCCCAGGAGACTGGTTTCTGTGTTGGGGTTGATGTGGATACTGGGAAGATGTTCTTGATGTCAGAGTGATGTGGTGCAGGAAATTGAGCCTGACAGTTTGTGAAATCTTCATTACCTATTTCTACATTCTTTTAAAACATTTTTGGTAGGCAGTCTTAAATTGAAGGTTGATATTGATGAGTTGCAGAACTGACCACTTCTGAATCAGGAACATTAGGTGTATTTGTACCACAGCTCAGTCGACTATGTAAACAATTTCCCTAAAGACATTTGTGACCAGGGGAGAATAAGGAACTGACTACAGAATTTACAATGTCTAATTCACAGCTGGAGCTCAGAATCCTCAGTCAATAGTTAAAAATATTAACTGCTTATTGACAGGTTAGTTGATGCAGGAGTGTCCACATGGGAAGAGCTTAGCATGAATGTATATTCGATTATTCAAAGAACGAGATTAGTCTTGTGAAAATGAGAGAAAATTCTTGTTTATCTCTAACAGGAAAGGAGTAAATTTGCCCAATTTGCAAATGTAACAGGACATATTGAGGTCAAATAAGGTCTGAGCTGTCTACCTTTTGGCTAACACCAGCTCTTGGCCTACTTCCTGCCATAGTATAGGGCTCTACTTTCTGTGTACTGTACAAGCCACTCCATGTGAATTAATGGTACTCCTGGAATTGTGCCATACTGCAGTCCTGAGTGTATCCTTCCATACATCCACTCACCCATCCATGTGCCCACCTATGCATCCATCAACCCACCCACCTGCCCATCCATCCATCCACCCATCCAGTAGCTATTGATTATCTCTGCTTTATGCTGCACACGATCTAGTTATGAGTCAAGTGGCGAGCAATGCAAACAAGATCTCTTTCCTCATTGATTGTTTAGTCCGGTGGGAGTGGGTCAGGGTGGTTTAGGGAGACAAGTGATACAAAGGTAGATAAACAAGACTGTGGATAAGTGTTGTGAGGAAACTAAAAGAGGGTGACAGAGTTTTGGCGTAGGAAAGACTACTTTGGATTGAATCCAAAATGTACAGCTGTGTATGGTTGGCTGTTTACCTCTAGTACTACCTGTACTTTTACATTTACTGTCTTCAGTAATCCTGAGAAGAGATGAGACTCCTTTGTGTGTTCTGTAGGAACTAAGGAATGAAATGTTTCTCAAGGTACTAGCATTCATTGGGGGAAACTGAGGTAACTTGCTTGTTAAAGTAGTTTGTGGAAGTAGAATTTAAAATAATTCGTTGCTGACCCATAACACATAAAGGGAAATTTCAGATCCATCCCAGAAAAAAGTGTGATCTGTTTGTAAGGGTAGAAGATGGAGAAATTGGACTGATTCTATTTAAGTGTCACAAACTGTCACGGACTCTCACTGCTGGGTTTCCTTTACCATGTCCCCTTTGCCTGCCTTATTTTGTCTCTTTCCACTAGTTGATCACTGCCCTGGGAAGGTCCGTGTTACCGTAGGCTGGTCTCTAGTGGCCTTCCCCCTGGCTGGCTCTGGTCCAGCTGAGCGGTTAGTTTTTCCCATGTTACTCCGGGTTCTGTTTCTTCATCAGAGCCTTGAGGGATGACTGGCCCCTCATTTTGTGATATAAGCTGGACTCTCTAGCTTGGCATTTGAGGCCCTCTCTGTCTCCCACCTCGTTCCTGCTGGCCTCCAACGCAGACCTCCGGTTCCGCCCTGACCTTCCACCCCTGTCCTGTGCCTGCTTAGCTCTTGTGTGATGCTCCAAATCCAGCTCACATAGCTCGGCTCTCTTTCTGGCTGCTTTAAAGATTCTACTTTGTCTTTGGTAGTCATGATTTGCGTATGTGTCCTTCCTTTCCTTTCTCCTGATTATGATTTTGGGGTTTTCTGAATCTGAAGATTGATGTTAGGAAAATTTTTCCGTTATTTATTAGAATAATGCCTGTTCCTCATTTCTTTATTATTTTCTTCAAAAGGAAACTCCACAAGACATATGTTATATTTTCTCACCTTCCACTGGGTGTCCCTTTTTTATTTTTGTTGTCTTTGTCCTTAGGTGTACAATTCTGGACTGTTTCTTTGCATTTGTCCTTTGATTCACCAATTTCTTTTCAGTTTGTTCAGTTTGTTTTTAATCTGCTGTTTAGACTGTCCTTGATGAAATAGGGATTTTATACTCTCAGATTTAATTAATTAATTAATTAATTTTTATTATACTGCTTTATCTGCAGAGCCTACACAAAGGTACAATACTGAGTACATAGGTACTCAATAAATATGTTTTTTTACTTTTAAAATTTTAAACCATTATTTTTGGTCCCTTCTAAAGTCAGCATGGTAATATTTTTAAAATAAAATTTAAGCAACAAAAACAGGTCTTCCCTTCCTGCAGTGACACAACTACCCTCGCACTCCGAATGTGCTCACTTTAAGAAGAAATTGCCCGTATCCCGAGGGCATAGTTCTGTGGGGTCCCGTGTCATGCCAGGATCTGTTCAACTCAGAGCTGAGCAGGCCTGGTTTATCTCCTCTTGTGTCCATGTAAGAATTGTAATGGAAGGTCAGGGGTACTGGGGTTCTGGTTTCTAATTGTAATGGAAGGTCAGGGGTACTGGGGTCCTTCTTCTAATGTCTCTTGATTGTCACCCAAACTGGTGTATTTAAAAAAGATGTATTTTCCTTAGTTGTTTTTTTTTTTTTTTTTTTTTTTTTTTTGAGCGAGGGTAGCTGTGTCATTCTGTCAGAAGGAAAGACCTGTTTTGTTGCTTTGTTTTTAGTAGGCACTTCTAATAGATGAAGTAAGAAGACAATACTTATTGAAATGAGATTTAGTTTTGTTCCATTTAATTAGCTGTCTCATGTTTTATTCTATCATATAATTTTACCCTTCTAAGTAAATTTTTGATTCCCTCAATATGATATCTGCCATGGGTCCTCATGGTGATGTCCTGAGAGGCTCTGATGGAGGTCAGTCCTTTTATTCTGTGTTACTTTGTTTGATTCTGAATGAGTAGAATATTTTCTGTAAGTGAAAATAGCTGCAAGTGGTAGACTGTGCAGTGATGTAAACAAGGAATCACTCTTAAGAAGAAATCCTTGATGTCGTGGTTTACCTGCACAGTACGCAGACCTGCGGAATCAGTTTTATGATTTGAAACTTCAGTTGGCTCTGTACTCTTTGAGTAAAACCCAAGCAGAGCTCTAGATAGTGAGAAGCTCTGCCATCTGATAGGATTGTGTAACGTGTCTGTGTGCCACTCATGAGCCTGAATGAATCACACACTCTGTTGTGAGCCTCAGCCTTTGCTCTTTGAGAATCCCATCCTGGATTAATTTTGCAGAAAAGGACCTGCCATCTGAGTCACGCGTCAGCACCGCCACATTAGACCACAGTGTCCTGGAAACAGCATGACTTGAGCTAACAGTTAATTGTTCAAACATATATTATGGTATCAAGCAAATGTTAAATGAAATAGGGTCTCATTTGGTTTAAAGTTGATTTAAATTGGTAGAAAGCACAAGTTATACTGACCAGAGTAGGGATAAAAATTGCCTGGTACAGATAAATATTCTGAACTCTTGAAAATGAGGTCACCTGGGTGGCTCAGTTGGTGAAGCGTCTGCCTTCAGCTCAGGTCGTGATCTCAGGGTCCCAGGATGGAGTCCCATGTGGAGCTCCCTGCTCTGCAGGGAGTCTGCTTCTCCCTCTGTCCTGCTTTCTCTCTCTCTCTGAAATAAATAAATAAATAAATAAACAAACAAACCAATCAATCATGAAAATAAGTAGTGTACTTTACATATTTGCCGGGAAAAGAAGTGGGAGCATTCCATGGTAAACATGCCAGCTGGATTACGAGCATGATTTGTCAGCCATAGACTTTTACATAAGACCACATTATGATGAGTAGTATCAAAATTAGTATTCCAAGGGCTTAGAGGAATTAATATCCTGAGTTTTTTTTCTGATTTAGAATTTTAATTTTATAAAATGTTAGCATAATGGATCTTCACATTTAGTCTTGAAGAAGTGGCTGTTTTTAAGATATTGTAATGTTTACTTTGAGTTGGCATTGGTGCAAATGGTTTCTAATGAAAATGGTTTGCAGCCCACATTATGAGTATCTTTAGGCTTTTAAATAATTTAATCCAAAGCATTCACTATTTATTGTTTTTTGCTAAAAATTTGATAGCATGGACTTTTCCCAGGGTTTTCCTGTCCTCAGTTGTATTTTTTCATGTAGTGAATGCATTTCTGAAAATTATATTAATGATATTTTTAATAAATTGAATTAATTTAGGTGCCAAGGAAAGTTCACTGATTTAAAGAGGACTTCTTAAGAAATCCTTCAGTATAATGAAGAAAAGCCTTTTTGATGTAGATCAGACTTTTGCTTTTTGTGCAGGGAGTTTTAATCTTGGGTCATTCCTTTGATGATTTATTTATAGCACACTCAAAGATGTGTTGGGTATTTTTGTTTTGACTGTATGTATTTATTTCCACCTATATTAATTTGAGAAAGAAACCGAAATAGAAGCAAAGATTATATAAGTAATAGCTCACTTACAGAATCTTTTTCTTCCAGCATAGTGGGTGGAAAAATGTTAATTATTAACAGAATCACTTACAAACCACCACATGGTCAGAAAAGCCACTACTAAGAAAAATATTTGGAGGCATGATTATTGTCCTGACATTCTCACATCCTATTGGTTTTCCCTTCTGTCAAAATGAGTGAATCAAAATAAAATAAAACCCACCGAGTGGTCTTTCTCAGTGAAGGGGCCCAGCTGTTGGGGGGTGAGTAGCTCCGTGGTGAAGAACACGCAGTGGGCACCCGTCCACTTGCAATCCAGAGTCTCTTTGAAACCCAGTCCTCTTGGAATCCTTGTTTACCATGAAGACTCTGTAAAGTTCCTGGTTTCATCAGGTAGGATAGCCCGGAGCCGTCTCACACCTGCCACCCCACCCTGTGGGTTTATAATAGTTGCTTCTTCTGCACTCCTTTGCTACTCCGTGAGCAGTTCTGTGTCATCTCTAACATTGCTGTTTGCTTTATTTAAAAAATATTAACAGTTTCAGATCGCCTCTTCTCTGAAGGTAGTAATACCTGTGAGTGCCTTCTAGATCCTCAGGACTCTGCCACTAACGAAAACCCTGGGACCTTGCAGGGACTTTCAAAGCTTCCTTCATTCACCAAATTTTTGGTATCACTTTACATTCTAGGCCCTCTTTATGTACTTAGGTAGTGAACCACTTCAAACAGAAAACCAAAAAGCCCAAGCCTACACCTTGGAGCTTGCAGCCTACTGGGGGAAGGACTTTGAATAAACGAGATGAACAAGTAAAATGCCAAACTAGCTGAGAATTGGATGGGAGTGTCAGTGTGAGTGGGCACTTGTGTGCATGTGTGTGAGATGCAGCACGATGTCGGGAAGGCAGGGGAGGCCTTCGTGTGAGGGTGACCTCCCAGTAGGACATGAAGGAGGAGGGGATGAGCCTGCTCTCTCTGGGGCAGGGAGACCGAGGCCCAGATGTTCTCTTTATTTCAGATCCGGGAGCCAGGCCCCACCTTGCACAGGCACAGATCGCTGGTTCATAGCCAGGTTGTCACAGCCACACCCACTCTCTCCACCTCCTGGGTGCCTTCAAAGGGGACTTCCTGTTCATTGTCTGAAACTTCCCAGCTCCCAGCAAAAGGTGTTCTACATCATGAGCCCGAGGATCAGGCCATGTCTGTTCGCAAACAAGCGAACATCCTAGACAGGGAGGGAGGTGGATTAGTTTTATCTGCTCAGCTTGCAGAGCCCCAGATTTATGTCTTCCTTCCTCGGGTCTCTTAAGAAGGTTAAGAAAGAACTTTTAAGGGAACCGCCCTTTCTGCTTTTCCTTTCCTCTATTTAAAGATGTTTAAAAGTGACTTTACTTTAAAAATATTTCTGTTCTCATATTATTCGGGATGTTTCAAAAGAGCACGCTTGTAATTGTGTAGAAGCCCATAGAAGTTGTAGCTTCCAGGGAGAGAGTCCAGCATAGCCAGAGACCAGAGTCAGGCCGCGTCTCCTCCATCCCCTCCAGGATGTCTCCTTTACTGTTGTGTATTTTGGAGCTGGGAAAAGGCAGTTGGCTTGGATCATTGGGTGCGGTGTCTTGTTGAAGTCTGAATAATGAAACACTGAATTGGGGGCGGATTAAAACAAGGCCCCGCCATGGGCCTGAGGAGGAGATGCCTGGTCCTGAGCTCCTCTTCCCCACGGCCCACCAGGAAGGACGGTGGGTGACCCCACTGCTGGTGCCCCGCATTGCCCAGCGGGATCTGGGGGTCCTCGTCATCATCTGAATCTGTATGTGCTATTTTTCCTTCTTGCTCAGGATAAAGAAACGTCTTTATTCTTTTCGAATAAAATCTTTGTCGACCAATGTGCTGTTAATGGTTTTGTGACTCTGATTTTAAATACTCTTAAGTAACTCTGACGCTTGCTCTTAGACGCCTGACCAAAGTAATTTGCTGTGGGCTTTTCTAGGCAGACCCACTGAATTTCAGTGGCAACAAGGATTTCATGTCGTGTAACCATTAACATTATAGTGTTGCCCCCACTCTGGGAACCTTCATGAGAATGGCTGAAAAGTCCATGTGTGTAGGCTGAGGGTTTGCAAAGTAGACTAGCAGACTGGTCATTTTCCTTTGCACTGGCCAGTCATTCTTTTTTGTTTAAGATGTTTGCGTATTTTGAGTGAAGCTTAAATGATCATTTACTTCCCTGGCCTTCACAGAGGTACAAGCCACCCCAGCTCTTGTCTTCTTTGTCTTGGAGAGGCTGCTTCTCCCACATTTATAGCTTCTGCTCCTACACAAGGCTGGTTTGTGTGTGGCTCTCCTGGCCTCTCTCTACTTCGTTGTCACTTTGGGCCTCAGTTTTGTTTCATTTCTTTTCTCTTTTCTTTTCTTTTGTTTTCTTTAAGATTTTATTTATTTATTTGACTGAGAGAGAGAGCACAAGCCTGAGGAGTAGTAGGCAGAGGGAGAGGGAGAAGCAGGCTTCCCACTGAGCAGGGAGCCTGACATGGGACTTGACCCCAGGATCATGACCTGAGTGAGCCGAAGGCAGGCACTTCACCAGCTAAGCCAGCTAATCCCTGGCCCTCAGTCTCTGATGCCACCTGGACCCATGTCTCTGTTCATCCACTCAACTACCAGCCTTGAGTGCCAACTCCATAGGCACTATTCTAGCTACTGGGGTATAGCATGAAGCCAGAGAAGGTCCCAGCTCTCATTGTATTGGGAGAGGGAGGAGAGATATATATGCCAGGTAATGGGGAGTTTGGGAAGAAAAATAAAGCAGAGCAAGGGTGTGGAGTGATGGTGAAAATACCATCTTTGATCTGCTGGTGTGTGAGTGCTGACGGGGGGTAAGCCTCAGACCCAGGCTCTCTGAGGGAAGGCTGTCTCAGGCCAAAGAATCCACAGTTGCAGAGACCCTCATACAGAACACACTGTACGAGCACCAGCCACGGGGCCGGCATGGCTGGAGAGGAGTGGTTGAGGGGGTGGTGCAGGATGCGGCTTCAGGGAGGTCATCAGTGCCTCTGTGGGGTGTGATGAGGACTCTAGCTCTTGCAGTCAGGAAGGTGGGAAGGTACCTGGGGCCGTAAGCAGAGAAGTGGAGCCATCTGACGTATGCCTTAAATCTTCCTGTTGCTGTGTGAAGGGTGGGCTGTAGGGGAAATAGGAGGATGCACGGAGACCGGTTAGGAGGTTCTTGGCAGTCTAGGCCAGCCGGGTAAGCTTGGATAGGTCGGGGGGAGTAGTGAGGGCTGAGGAGGAAGTGGTCGGGTTCTGGATATATTCCCAAAGAGGGCTAAGCGAACTTGAGTGTGGTCAGGTGTGGATTTGGGAGGGAGAGGCATGCAGGGTTTCTCCAAAGATTTTGTCCTGAGCTACTGATGAGTTGTTATTTCCTGAGGCATGGAAACATGCAGGAAGAAAATGTTGGGGCTGTGGGGAGTCAGGTCTTTATGAGTTCAAGTGCGTACCTTGGTACTTTTGTTGACGTGTAATGGGCTTATCGGTGCTTATAGATGAACAGATAAATACTTAAGAATTTCCTGTTTTCAGTCATAATAACTGTGTATGGATGTAACCCTCATAAACAAGAGACTTTTGAGCTCCTTAGCCATTTTTTAAAAGTGTCAAGGGGTCGTGAGAGCAAAACACTTGAGGACTGCTGACCTAGAGAGGGAATGACAACAGAGAAGACATTGGAGAATTGCTTGACCCTTTGGGCCCTTGCAGAGCTGAGGAAGAGCCCACAAAGGACAGTGAGAAGGATCTGCCAGAGGGAAGGCCCATGAGAGAGCATGTGGAGTTCTGGGGACTAAGTAGAGCCAGCGTTTCGAACAGAAGCAAGAGGTCACTTGTGTCGTGGGCTGCTAATAGGTCAGATTAAATGAGAACTGAGAACTGCCCATTGGCCTTAGCAGTGTTGGAGCTCATTGATTTTCAAATGATAATTTCAGTGGAGGGGACGAGAGTAGGCCCAGGAGAAGGGAAGTGATGTGTATCACAATTAGATTCCTGAGAGTGGGAACTGACCTAGCTCATCACTTCACTTTGACACTGGCCTTCAGATTTGCATGGGGAGCCACCCCAGGCCGACCAGCTCTGAGGCTGGAACACAGGATGTGAGCACGTAGTACCAGACAGCGGTGCCTCATCCCTTTTGCTGTGCGTGGGATAATTCTCTTTAAGAAGGTATATATGGGCCGCGCCAGTTTGCATTCCCACCAGCAGCGTAAGAGGGTCCTCTTTCTCCGTATTCGTGGAGTTTACATAAAAACTTTTTTAAAAAGGTACATGGGTTCTTTTTCCTGGAGCTAAGAAACATGATTATATGGGATTAGTTAATAAATAAGTTTTTCTTTTTTAAAGTTAGTTCAAAAGGAAAATTTTTTATATTTACTCCTTGTATATTATTGGTCAATATTAAATGTTACAGTTTTAGAGGGAAAAGAGGAGATACAGTTTCCTCAAGTGAGGTCTTAACCAATTTATGCTCAAGAATATTTATTTGCACTTTAAGGTAATTATTTATATTTATCACGTCCATCAGACTGAGAACTTTTCATCAGTAGAGTAGGAGTTTTCCCATTTTATTTCCTTATAGACTATCATTCTACATGGACTACAATAGGAATTTAATAAATATTTTAGAGGGAGTAAGATACTAGAACATTCAGGTATTATGTTTTATAGTTTATTTTTTGAGTAATTTCTCCATGATGTTAAAAGTGACCTTTAAGTGGGGTTAGTAAAATCAGGTAAAACCTAAAGGACAGATTGCTTTTAATTCTAGGTTGAAACAAACGTTCAGAGGCTGTTTTGACAGGAAGCAGATAACAATACTTTTTCCTTTGCTTTGGTTGGGTGTATATTTCAAAAATGGAATAACTGGACAGACTCCACACACTGTTTTTGAGGCCTTACACGTCCTCAAAGTAAGAAGAGAAGTAAGTTTGACCTGTGAGAGACTGTATCTTCTTTAGAACTAATTCAAAGAAAATTTCTTGTAGACTATTTTAAAATTTGGATATAATTTATATGCCATACAATGTATTAAGTTTCAAATGAACGGTTCAGTGTACCAACATCTCTCTCAAGATGTAGGACATTTCCATCACCTGGAAAATTCTCTTGTGCCACTTCCGGTCATTTGTCCCACCACAGAAGTCAATGGTAATGTGATGTCTATCAACAGAGCTTAGTTTTGTCTCTTCCAGAACTTCATACACATGGAGTTACACATACAATACGCATGTATGTAGCTTTTGCTCTTCAATTACAGGTGTTTTTCGAGATTCATATTTGTTGTTTACATATCAGTAGATTGTTTCTTAATGTTGATAAGTTGTATTCTGTTGTGCAAATTTACCTATTCTTTTTGGGTGGGTTACAATTTTTTACTTTTATGCATATAACTGCTGTGAACATTAATGTACAAGTCTCTTGGTGGACTTATGTTTTCATTTCTTTTGCATATACTTAAAAGTACATCACTGGATAAGTATATATTTAATTTTTTTAAAAAAAAATTGTCAAACATTTTCCTAAAAGGCTTCTATAGTTAAACATGCCCTCAGCAATGTATTTTTTTTAATTTATTTTTTATTGGTGTTCAATTTACTAACATACAGAATAACCCCCAGTGCCCGTCACCCATTCACTCCCACCCCCCGTCCTCCTCCCCTTCTACCACCCCTAGTTCGTTTCCCAGAGTTAGCAGTCTTTACGTTCTGTCTCCCTTTCTGATATTCCCCACACATTTCTTCTCCCTTCCCTTATATTCCCTTTCACTATTATTTATATTCCCCAAATGAATGAGAACATATAATGTTTGTCCTTCTCCGACTGACTTACTTCACTCAGCATAATACCCTCCAGTTCCATCCACGTTGAAGCAAATGGTGGGTATTTGTCATTTCTAATAGCTGAGTAATATTCCATTGTATACATAAACCACATCTTCTTTATCCATTCATCTTTCGTTGGACACCGAGGCTCCTTCCACAGTTTGGCTGTAGTGGCCATTGCTGCTAGAAACATCGTGGTGCAGGTGTCTCGGCGTTTCATTGCATTTGTATCTTTGGGGTAAATCCCCAACAGTGCAATTGCTGGGTCGTAGGGCAGGTATATTTTTAACTGTTTGAGGAACCTCCACACAGTTTTCCAGAGTGGCTGCACCAGTTCACATTCCCACCAACAGTGTAAGAGGGTTCCCTTTTCTCCGCATCCTCTCCAACATTTGTTGTTTCCTGCCTTGTTAATTTTCCCCATTCTCACTGGTGTGAGGTGGTATCTCATTGTGGTTTTGATTTGTATTTCCCTGATGGCAAGTGATGCAGAGCATTTTCTCATGTGCATGTTGGCCGTGTCTGTGTCTTCCTCTGTGAGATTTCTGTTCATGTCTTTTGCCCATTTCATGATTGGATTGTTTGTTTCGTTGGTGTTGAGTTTAAGAAGTTCTTTATAGATCTTGGAAACTAGCCCTTTATCTGATATGTCATTTGCAAATATCTTCTCCCATTCTGTAGGTTGTCTTTTAGTTTTGTTGACTGTATCCTTTGCTGTGCAAAAGCTTCTTATCTTGATGAAGTCCCAATAGTTCATTTTTGCTTTTGTTTCTTTTGCCTTCGTGGATGTATCTTGCAAGAAGTTACTATGGCCGAGTTCAAAAAGGGTGTTGCCTGTGTTCTTCTCTAGGATTTTGATGGAATCTTGTCTCACATTTAGATCTTTCATCCATTTTGAGTTTATCTTTGTGTATGGTGCAAGAGAGTGGTCTAGTTTCATTCTTCTGCATGTGGATGTCCAATTTTCCCAGCACCATTTATTGAAGAGACTGTCTTTCTTCGAATGGATAGTCTTTCCTCCTTTATCGAATATTAGTTGCCCATAAAGTTCAGGGTCCACTTCTGGATTCTCTATTCTGTTCCACTGATCTATGTGTCTGTTTTTGTGCCAGTACCACACTGTCTTGATGACCACAGCTTTGTAGTACAACCTGAAATCTGGCATTGTGATGCCCCCAGATATGGTTTTCTTTTTTAAAATTCCCCTGGCTATTCGGGGTCTTTTCTGATTCCACACAAATCTTAAAATAATTTGTTCTAACTCTCTGAAGAAAGTCCATGGTATTTTGATAGGGATTGCATTAAACGTGTATATTGCCCTGGGTAACATTGACATTTTCACAATATTAATTCTGCCAATCCATGAGCATGGAATATTTTTCCATCTCTTTGTGTCTTCCTCAATTTCTTTCAGAAGTGTTCTATAGTTTTGAGGGTATAGATCCTTTACATCTTTGGTTAGGTTTATTCCTAGGTATCTTATGCTTTTGGGTTCAATTGTAAATGGGATTGACTCCTTAATTTCTCTTTCTTCAGTCTCATTGTTAGTGTATAGAAATGCCACTGACTTCTGGGCATTGATTTTGTATCCTGCCACGCTACCGAATTGCTGTATGAGTTCTAGCAATCTTGGGGTGGAGACTTTTGGGTTTTCTATGTAGAGTATCATGTCATCGGCGAAGAGGGAGAGTTTGACTTCTTCTTTGCCAATTTGAGTGCCTTTAATGTCTTTTTGTTGTCTGATTGCTGAGGCTAGGACTTCCAGTACTATGTTGAACAGCAGTGGTGAGAGTGGACATCCCTGTCTTGTTCCTGATCTTAGGGGAAAGGCTCCCAGTGCTTCCCCATTGAGAATGATATTTCAGCAATGTATTTGATGCTCCAATATGTTCTGAGCCTTTGCCAACACTTACTGCTGTTAGTCTTTTCAATATCAGCATTCTAGTGGGTATAACGTAGTACTGTGTGGTTTCCTATGATTTCTTGGAGCATAATGATGTTGAAATTTTGTCACGTACTTATTGACCATACCTGTGTCTTCTTTTTTTTTTTTTAATTTTTATTTATTTATGATAGTCAGAGAGAGAGAGAGAGAGAGGCAGAGACATAGGCAGAGGGAGAAGCAGGCACCATGCAGGGAGCCCATCGTGGGATTCGATCCCGGGTCTCCAGGATCGCGCCCTGGGCCAAAGGCAGGCGCCAAACCGCTGCGCCACCCAGGGATCCCCCCTGTGTCTTCTTTTATGAAGTGATCTAGTCAGGTCTTTTGCTTTTTTAAAAAACTGGGTTGTGTGACTTTAATTTTTAACTTTCTATGCTTTTTAGTTCTTGAATTATAGCTGTTCTTTATGTATTTTGGATATGTCCATTGTCAGGTATGTGTATTGTGAATATTTTCCAGTTGGTGGTTGTCCTTTTATTTTCTTAACTGTGTCTTTCAAAAAGCAGAAGTTTTAATTTTGGTGAAGTCCAATTTATCAAGCTTTTTTTCTTTTATCCATAGTGCTTTGCCTAGTTTATGGTCTCCCATGTTTTCCTGGTTTATAATTTTAGCTTTTATGCTTAGTTCTATGTGAAGTGTAGAGGTAAGGATTCATTCTTCTTCCCATGTAGACATCAGTTTGTTCCTGCTCAATTTGTTGAAGAGACTTTCCTTATACCCATGAATTTTTTGGGTACCTTGGTCAAAAAAAATCAGTTGACCATAAGTGTGTACATCTGTTTTTGGCCCATGTTCTGCTTCACGATTTATTCATCTGTCCTTACACCTATACTATATTTTGTTGAGGATTTTTGCACATGTTTTTTGAGTGATACCATTCTGTCATTTTCTTTTATTGTCTTCATCTTGTTTTTGTATTGAGATCGTGTTGGAATATACTTTTCCACTTGTTTATCTGTGTCTTTGCATTTAAAATGCATCAGCCATAGGTAGTATATATTTGGGGATTGGTCTTTTTGTGTGTTTTCTGACAATCTCTGCCTTTTAATTGGAATGTTTGGTCTATTTACTGTTATTATTGATGTGGTTAGTTTTAAATCTACCATTTTGTTATTCTTTGTCTCATCCTGTAGACATTCTTAAAAATCCTATATCCCCTTTTCTAATGTTTCTTTGTTTAATTAGATATGTTAAATTTCTCTCTTAGGTGTTCAGCTATACCTCTTGGCCTTCTTCATATAGTTTCTGTACAGATTACAATATTCATCTATAATAAGTCTTTTTTTGAATTAATATTTTACTACTTTGCATAAAAAATGTAATAAATCTACAATATGGTTTCATTTGTCCCTTCTGGTTTATTTTACTGTCCTCATATATTTTAATCTGTATATGTTACAAACTAATACACTTCCATAGGTTAATACAGTTCCTATTAAGTGTATATAAATAGTATGTGTATATCCACACAGTTAATACAGTATCTGTAACAAATATGTCCTAAGGGAATGAAGAGAAATGGTCTTTCATGTTTACATATGTGTTTACCTCTTCCAAGGCTCTTCATTCCTTTTTGTAGATTGAGTTTTACATCTGGTATCACTTCTGTTCTTCCTGGAGAGCTTCCTTTGGCACTTCTTGCAGTGTAGGGCTGCTGGCAACAGATTATCTCAGTTTTCATTTATATGAAGATTCTTTATTTTTCCTTTATTTTTGAAGGGTTTTTGTTGTGCATAGAATTCTAGGTTGACAGTTTTTTCCTTTATCACTCTCATCCCCCTTTCAGTTCTTTAAAGATGTTTGCTCTCTTTTGGCCCCCTATTTCTCATGAGCTGCTTGCTGTATTCTTATTATTATTCTCTGTCGTTTCTTTTCTGGTTACGTCTGTACATTTTTGTTGCTGTATCTTTGGTTTTCATGTGGCTAACTGGATACCCTGCTCTGGCATATTGCTGTTTTTTGCTCAGTTTTGAAAGTTTCTGCCCCATTCTCTCTACTATCCTCTAAGACATAAATCAGACTACTTGATACTGCTCTCTGGTCTTGGAGGCTTGTTTTAAACCATTGTTTCTTTTTCTCTGTGCTTCTGCCTATATTCTTTATATTGACACGACTTGAAGTTCACTAGTTCTTTTTCATTATTGTGTCTGCTTGATACTGTCTTCATCCGATTGAATCTTGATCATTTCAGATATTGTAGTTTTTAGTTGTCGAATTTCCATTTGTTTTTTTTCCCTTCAGTTTCTTCTTACCTCTTTCTTTACCCCTTCTGTCATTCTTTAAATCCTTCACTATATTTAGCATTGTCACTTGAAAAATCTTGTCTTCTAGTTCCATGTTCTTGGGTTCTATGTAGGTCCATTTCTGTGGACTGCTTTGACTGTAGAGTTACTGCTCCCATTTGTCTCACTTACATATTAATTTTTGATCTTATGCCAGGCATTGCAGATACTGCAATGCAAACATTCTGTTCTGTTCCCCTGAGAAAGGTTGAGTTTTGCTCAAACAGGCAGGTGAATTAGTGGCAAATCAGCTTGAATAGTACAGAGACTCATTCCTAGGCTTTGCTGTTTCAGTTTTGCCTGTATTTCCCAGGAAATGTCCACTTGTCTGGGGAAGTGGGCTTGTGCCTTTAGTCACAGTGCTTCTGTGGTTTCAAAGGAACGTCTGAGGCCTTTATCAGGCCCCTGGAGCACCAGACTCATTCTGACTCTTCTGACTCTCTTTAGCTGTTGGAACTGGTCAGGTTCCGGTTGTTTTCCTCAGGATCCTTAGACTTGTAGTTCTCAGTTTAGCCAGCAAATGTATTTATTTGCAAATTTAGGACTTCACCCTGGATGGCTTCCTCATTTTGGAGACTTTCTTCCTCAATTTTCAGCCACCGTGGCAGGCCTGTATTCTGACTAAAGGCTGTGTGGTTTGCGCTGAGTTCCATGTGCTGTGGCACAGGTTTCTTTCACTCTCCTGCCATAACATAAATTATCATCGAGTGTGATTCCCTTCCTCTCAGGGGTTCTAGAGTTTCATTTCTGCCTGGTTGTTTCCCCCTGCCTTCAAAGCTGATTTTTATTTTCATCCACCATTTATAATTGTTACTGGATGGAGGTCAACTCTGCCACTGGATAACCAATCTCTGAAGGAATTTGTTCTGTGTGGTTTATTTCAGTCATTTAAATAAACCACAACCTCTTTCCTTTGGAGCTTGAAAATGTCCTCAAGTCATGTATAATGGATGAAACTTGTTACTGGTCAGTAGAACAACGTTGTTGCAACACAAGATGGTGTTTATGAGATAGTAGTATTTATGGATAGTTATGGATAGAAATAGAAGATATTAAAACATACTCTAAGAAGGGGAATTTGGTAATCTCTCTGATTTACACAGAGGGTGATGTTAGAGAACCACGTTAGTTGCAATGAAACTAACTTGGTGCATGTTCTTGGAGATTCCAGTGTAAACATGGAATTAAGCTTCAGGTAAGTACGGGGATATCCCTTATGTCTGCCTGGCAATTTCTGACCTATACCAATAAGCTTTAAGAGAGGAGACTTAGCTTTTGAAGTTTCTTACCACCAGGAATTCCTTTTGGTCACTGAAATTGGCTAGGTGTGTTTTATGCAGTTAGCAGAGTCCAAGACCAGAGAGAAATTAGGCCAACTTGAAATATATCATGCTCCAGGAAAAATAACAGTGCAGTTGGAAGCTGAAATTAATACCATCAGCATTGGTGCTGTTTTGCTTGTGTGCCAGTGCTCACCCAGGTGAGATGCATCCTCACTGCGATACTGGTGGGAGTGGGTGAACATTTAAGCAGGTCAGAAACTTTTTTTTTTTTAACTATGTCAGCAACACTATGTTAAATAACAACAGCATTGCCCTGTTTCACGTTTTCTCTCTCTGGTTCTTTGAAAAGGCTCTGAAGAACTGTCCAATCAGCAGATTTTTTTGTTTGAAATAACTTTATAAAAGATTCTTTACAAAAATATGTGGTCATTGTATAAAAAAAGAAAAGAAAGCCCTGTTGACCCTTGAACAATGTGGGGTTTAGGGACACTGATCCCACCACCCCCTTTTAACCATGGTTAAAAGAAATCCGTGTATAACTTTTGTCTTTCCAAAACATAACTACTGTTGACTGGAAGCCACCCTATAACAGAAACAGTCAATTAACACGTATTTTGTATGTTGTATATATTACATACCATATTACGATAAAGTGGTCCAGAATGGAAAATGTTCTTGAGAAAAATCATAAGAGAAAATGCACTTACTGTACTGGATTGTTGTATTTACTGAAAAAACGATGTATAAGTAGACCTGCACAGTTCACAGGGTCAGCTGTTGTTCAAGGGCCAACTGTACCAATAGATAAAAAAGGAGAAAATAAAATTTTCCAGATCCCTCTGCCAGCTATAACTACACTGGGGAGGAGGGGGCATGCATCATTAGCTAGTTTTGTTTTAATTTACAAAATTTACAATTTAATTTAAATTTACAATTTTAATTTACAAAAATGGATCATAGTATACATATTTTATGATCTGCCTTTTTTCCTTCTTAGTTCCAGCAGTTTTGTATGTATGTCAGTGTTTGTGCTTTTATATAAGCTGTCTGTGTATATTTAAACAAGAAATTGTTCAGATAGTTGTTTAAAATCCATCCAGCTAAATAGCTTTGAATTTGCTAGGGCCTAGGTTAGGGAGCATTTTATCATGAACTGAAACCACATTTGTTCTTGTAACTGAGAAGCATGAGAGAAAATGTCTTCATAGCTTCTACTTTGGCCAAGTGAGAATGGGTTTCCCGCCCTTACTCTGTTGAAATGCAGGTGCCCACTGCTTCCTGGCACGTGGACACAGTACAATCTTCTCTCTGCCTTTATTCACACTGCACGCGGTACAGGCTGGAAAAGCTCCAGAGCTGCTCTGCAAAATCACGCTTGGTGATTTGGTGGTGACCAGCTATATCTCAGTGCAGGGTCACCTTGAAATGCCAGAGCCTTCTATGTAGTCGGGGTCTCATTGCCAGTCTTGTACGTAGGCGTTGAGCAAGGCATCTTTCTGGAGCTTGTAGTCAAGAAGGGCAGCAGACCTTGAGCTCAGAAGGAGTTACCAGTGTGCCAACGGTAATGAAGGAGTTTAGGGTCATAGGCGTGCGTGGTGTCTTACAGACCAGTTCTTTGAATGGTAGTTACTTGGGATGAACTGGCAGTGGACAGACGTATCCCTTCCATCTCTTCCTCCAGGGGTGAGGCTGGGCCCCACGGTCTAGGTGCTGTGGGAGTGGCCCCCAGAGTTCTTGCTGCCTGCTGGATGGGGCTGTTGCCCCAGGTATTTTAGGTGGGCTGTAGCATCTTTCTCCTTGCTTTTATTAGTACCTCATGGGTTTCTTATGAAGGTCTGGTGACCATCCAGGCCAGGGGTAGCCGACGACAGCAGGAGGGCCAAGGCTGGCGCCAGGCCTGTTTTTACAATACAGTTCTGTGGGCTCATAGCCATGCCCTGTTGTTTGTGTATCACCCACGGTGCTTTTGCACTGTGACTGCACAGCTGAGTGGTTGCAGGAGATGCCATGTGCCCTGCAAAACCCGAATACCGACTCTTTGGGCCTTTCCAGAAAACATCTACTGACTGTCTAGGCATGATCCACAACCAAATGCCCCACATAATTTCTTTTTTTGGTTGGTATGTATTTCTTCCCCTATTCTCCACAGCCCATCTGTTGGGTCCTTTTCATGCGATTTTTTTCTTTCTTCTCTCTCTTCTGACCAGTTACTCCCTGGTGAGCTGGTGAACAAATGGGGCTGACGTCACATGGCCTCATAGTGCACTACATCACCACCACTGTCAGCCTTTGTTTTTGGCTCTTCTCCACTTAAATTTTTAAATATTTATTTGTTTGAGAGCAAGAGAGAGTGAGTGGAGATAGGAGCAGATGGAGAGGGAAGGGCACACTCTGCTGAGCTTGGAGCCCAACAGGGGGCTTGATCCCATGACCCTGAGACCGTGACCTGAGCCAGAATGAAGAATTGGATGCTCAACCAACTGAGCCACCCAGGAGTCCTCTCCACTTCAGTTTTGCTCACTGCTCATTCTCAGAAGCTTTTCTCATCCTTTCCATTGCTTCATAGAGGCCTACAGGGGAAAAAGCACAAATTTTGGCTCTAAGAAAATGGTTTATTTATTTGTTTACTTTAAGTAGGCTCTACCCCCAGTGTGGGGCTTGAACTTACAACCCCGAGATCAAGAGTCAGATGCTCTACCAACAGAACCAGCCAGGCGCCTCTTCCCCAAGAAAACTCCTTAAAGTTGAGCCCTGCCACTACAAAGTAATTGCCGTAGGCGTGTCCTGTACTCCTCTGAACCTCAGGCTCTTCTTCTGAAGATGGGGGTCATACCCTAGCTGCCTTACCTACCACATCAGGGGTGTGGCATGATGGGGGCATGTGAGTGCTGTCAAATCTGAGATGTGTTCTTTTTTTGTGAAGGTGGCAATGCTAGATGACTGACTTCCTTCACTCCCATAACTGTATTTGTGAAGTTAATTGTGTTTTTAAATGTATTGTGGAACGAAGGTGGTGTGTTTTTATTTGAAATTTTTGCTTAGAGGATGCCTGGGTGGCTCAGTGGAGGAGCATCTGCCTTCGACCCAGCGCGTGACCCCGGGGTCCCTGGATCAAGTCCCACATTGGGCTTCCTGCATGGAGCCTGCTTCTCCCTCTCCCTCTTTTCTCTTTGTGTCTCTCATAAATAAATTTTAAAAATCTTTTTTAAAAAATGTTGCTCAGATAACACCAAGGAAACTATCCTCATTAAATACAGTTTGAATAGGATGAAGCTCAAATGATCTGCATAAAAATATCCCCATAGCAAAACCAAAAATCAATATTACTGAATGAAAACCTTTTCAGTGCATTTTTAAAACCAGAAACACTGCGTTTTGAGAGTCCATGGAAGTTCAAGTGAGAAGTCAGGAAGTTAGAGGCCTTTTTATTTTTGGATGCCCAAGTTGGGGCTGTGATTTTTGTCCCTGTACCCTCTGTGGTAGGAATGTCACGCAGTGGGTCACCGTACAGGCCCTGCCAGCCAGGCTCACACACCTCTGACGCGCCTTGTGCAAAAGTGACGCAGCTACTGATGCCAAGGGAGATCCCACTCCCTACATTAGGTTGCTGCAGTGGCAGAGGCTTCCTGTGCCCATTTTACATATTTGGAGAGGAGATGGTGTTCTTAGAGCCAACACAGAGAAGAAAGTAGAGGGTTGGCCTTGTCTTTTAGATGCCGCTGGACAGTGAGTGAGAAGAGCGTTCTCTCCTGGACTCACCCTGCAGACTCTGGTAGACTGTCATTTCTGTTCTTGTGTCCCTTTGGGTTTGGGTTTCATTTCTTTCGTCTTTTCCTTTCTTTTCCCCTCCCTCCCTCCCTCCCTCCCTCCCTTCCTTCCTTCCTTCCTTCCTTCCTTTCAAAATATTTACCTTTTCCACAAAGGTCTTGCCACCTGTTTGGGCTCTAAAACTTGTGTCAGGTCTTGAGAGGATGCATAGTGGACTGACGCCTTTGTTTCTCACGGACCTTGGGCCAGTGGATGGACCAGTGGCAGTTAGCCCTGCAGAGGTTGATGAGGGGAGTGGGGCCCCACAGCTTTTCTGGATTTCCGTGTGTGAGTGAGACAGGTCTCCCCCCATCGTGGGGCAGGGAGCAGCCTGCACTGCCCCCCGTCCTGTGAGGAGTCCCCATGGCCCTGAGAAGAGGGGGAGTCAGGAGAGTCTGGGCCGTGTTGCCCAGGCCCTGCTCCCAAACCCACCGTTCTCCTAACTCCCCTCACCCAAGGAAGATTCCAGACGGCCACCTGAGGCCACGGGGACTGGGGGCCTCCCGCCAGTGCTCTGTAGGACAGGTGGGCGTGCGAATGCTGTGCGTTCTCAGTAACTCCACCTCACGTTGCTCTTGTGTCACACTAGGGAACAGGATCCCCAGCCCTCATTGTGCTGTTGTCCGCTTCGGTGAGTTTGTGCGTGTCAAATTTAGGAGAGCCCTGCGTGTGGGGGGACTGTGCCTCATGTACCTTCTGCAGGTTAGTAGGACTGTGTCGGAGCGCTCACACCCATGCAGAACACGAACTGGTTAAGTGAGGTCCTGTCCTGGTCGTTCCTGTCGAGGCGCAAGTTCACGTGGAGGAGAGAAGCCTGCTGCTACGAGGGAGAACATAAGCCTTTACTTCTTCTTACCTTGTCTTTTTTTATTAATTAATTTATTTATTCATGAATGACACAGAGATACAGGCAGAGGGAGAAGCAGGCTCCCTGCGGGGAGCCCAATGCAGGACTCCATCCCAGGGCCCGGGGGTCACGACCTTGGCCGAAGGCAGACGCTCCACCACTGAGCCCCCTGGGCGTCCCCTTCTTGCTTCGTCTTAAATATATGTTTATTCTTGATACTGAGGAAAAGATTAGGAAGGAGAATATTGAGTCGATGACTGCTTCTTTTTTTTAATTGGTCTCAGGCTGTGGAAAGGGTCCCATGATGAGTTCTGAAGGAGCATAACCTGGGGATGGAGGGCTAACCCCTTTGTTTTGGCAACTCCCGCTGCTGTTGTAGGGGTGGGATCATCACTCACAAAAGCAAGGTGCTATTTATCTTAAACACAGAAGTTTCCAGGAGAAAGAGAACTGCCATCTGCGTTAACAGCCTGCGCACACACATCCTGCATTCGGGATCTGCTGTCTGTGGTTCTTTGTTTCTTCACATGGGGTTACTTCTGCCAGAGGTACTGGGAAGCATGACTGTGTGTGTCCAGCCAGGCCGCACGTGTACAGGTCCTACTGCAGTGCCTTGGCAGAGGAGGTAGCCCCACAGTGTCTGGAATGGCTCAGTGGGCTTAGGAACACAGCTGTGTGAAGCAGTGGCGTGGACATGCTTGCACAAGTGTTTGTTCTGAGCCTCTTGATTTGCTTCCCTGGTTAACGCCTATTTAAAAAAAAAAAAAGTGGATCATTCTTAAGAAAAGGCAGCCTATTTTAGGGGCATCTCCATTTACTCAGAAAATAATATACATCGTTTTTGAAAATGAATTGAACTTTTAATTTCGCTTGTCACAGAGCCTGTTCTTTATAAGTAAGAGCTTTATAGTGTCGTGGAAAGTTCATTCCAATTTTGTTCCTTACAGAAGATCTGATACCACTTATTTCTGGCTTGAAGCTAAAGTTTGGTCGACGTGGGTAGGAAAGAAGCCTGAGAAACAGAAGGTCTAGGTTGTGCTTCTGAGTGATCCTGAACGGGTAGGTCACTTAACATCTGTGGGTCGTGTCAGCATCCGTCGCTGAGAGCCTGGGACTAGAAGATTAATGAGGATTTCCCAATTTTCAAACGATGCGATTATAGATCTCCCCACCCATGTCTGCTGGAGGGAAGATGGCCTATTGAGACTAGAGGTCTCTGGCTCACCGCGATAGTCTTAGCTGCGTGCTCTGCTTGAGAACTGTTACTTGAGTTTATTTGTAAAAGCTATTGGTTCTTGTTCAGAAGACATAAGTATATTTATATTGGGGGGGCGGGTGCCTGGGTAGCAATAGGTTAAGCATCTATCTGCCTTTGGCTCAGGTCATGATCTTGGGGTCCAGGGATTGAGCCTCCATTGGGCTCCCTGCTCAGTGAGGGGTCTGCTTCTCCCTCTGCCTGTCCCGCTGCTGTCTCATCCTGTCTCAGATAAATAAATCTTTTAAAAAAACAAAAGCAAATTAAAAAACTCCACCCAACAACACAAAGAATATTTGTATTTGGATTTTAAAGAGCTCGTATTAGCATAGTTTAGATGGAACTTCGGATGTTTTCATTTCTGTTCTGTTCTCAAAACCACTAATACAAAAAGTCTCTAGCTTGTTTCTCTAAACATGAGTTTTATGAAGTGTTTTAAGTCTGTTACATCACCTTAAAAATACTGTTTTGTTGGAACACCTGGGTGGGTCAGCGGTTTAGCCCCTGCCTTCAGTCTAGGGCGTGATCCCTGGGTCCTGGAATCGAGTCCCACGTCAGGTTCCCTGCATAGAGCCAGCTTCTCCCTCTGCCTGTGTCTCTGCCTCTCTCTCTCTCTCTGTCTCTCTCTCTCTCTCTCTCTCTCTCTGTGTCTCTCATGAATAAATAAATAAAATCTTTAAAAAAATACTGTTAAAATTGTTTTATGAGGGGTAGGATCCTGACATAGTTCCTATGATGATCGAGATCCTCTTGCTGTTTTAATATGTCACTGTTTGGCATGCTGAATCCCCTTTGTAGGGTAGCCGATGACCATTTGTTTATTATTTCCTGGGTAAACGTGTTCCAGTATGTCCTGTAAATGGCAAGAATGGGGTGTGCGGACATGTGTGGTAAGAGAGGAGATGCAGGGTCTGAGCCAGAGACAGCTGAATGGCAGGATGCATGCCAGTGGACAGGCAGCTCCCTGTCCCGAGTCCTGGCCCCCAGCCTGGTTGTGTCAGGGACTCCGTCTGCACTTCCCTTCTGCACGAGTTAGCTGTAGTCACAGAACACTGGTGCCCCAAACAGAGTGGCTTCAGCAGTGTAAACACCGTCTCCAGGTTTCTGTGGGCCAGGGGTCTGGTTGTGATTCAGCTGGGCACAAGTTTAAGGCTGTGGTCAAGACATCAGCCTGGGCTTCTGTGTTACCTGAAGCTTGACCGGGGAAGGGTTTCCTCCTAAGCTCATGTGATCGTTGGCAGTTTCTTGTGGGGTCTCAGACTGAGTGCCTCGGTTTTGGCTTCGTGTTCACTGGGAGCTGGAGGCTGCCCTCACTGCTGCTTCTTCAGAGCCAGCAGGAGGGAATCTTGTAGCAGAATGGATGTTATAGTCTTGTGTGGTAACCAAATGTAGCCCATCATTTTTGCTTATTCTGTGTATAAGAGAATCTCAGGCCCCAGCCTGCTGAGGGTCGGGGGAAGTGACACAGGGACAGGGACCTTGGGGCCAATGTAGAGTCGGCCATAATGAGGCTGACCGGGAGTGTGGATTCTGTGTGTCCCTACTCCTCCGTCTGCATTTTCCCTCTTCACCCGGAGCATGCTTCTGGTCCCTCCTGCCTTCTTTTCTTCCTCTGACCTGCAGAGAGCTCAACACCTGAGAGTGGCTTTTCCTCCTCTCTCCTGCTATAGAAATTCAAGGGAAAGGTGGCAGGAAGCTGAGTGGCGCCCAGGCTGTCAGGGCCCTGCCTGAATGGCTGGTATTTTGGGTGTGTGACACATCACTAGCCGGCATTTCTAGGTCATAACGTGCTCTATAGAAACGACCCAAGTGGAGTCTTTTCAGCTTTTGTGTTTTGTGGTCACTGCTGTCTTAAAGCAAGTGCTGATTTCCAAAATGAGTTCAGATTCCTAGTGTCGACCACTTAGGGGCTCTCGCTGTGACTGTGCCTTAGATTTTAATTTAGAATCATTAGTGGTTTGGGTCCTTTCACTTTCTGGCCTTATTACCTGATCCTTGGTATCATTATCTCTTTAGTCCTCTTTGGGGTGGTCTGTCTTGGTCTGTCTTCCTCGCCAAGGAGCCAGTGTGGTGTGGTTAAGAACTGAGGGCAAAGTCAGGCTGCCTGGGTTCGAGTCCTGGCTCTGCTCTCTCTTAGCTGAGCATTCTCAAGCGTGTGGTTCCATTTTGTTTCTTTGTGGCAGGTTTTACCACTTCTGATTTTTCCACTGGCCAGCTGACCTCTGACTGCGGCGGCCACTCTCACTTTGCTCCCAAGTTATATACATGCTGCTAATAGGAGCGGTTTGTGCCTTATTACTAATCAAATGTCCCTTCAAGCCTTTTTCTGGCCTGGTCAAGTGGCCACAACATGCGTGAGCTTGCGAGAACACCTCTGTTTTGGTGACATTGCCCTGCTACCTGCTTTGCCTCCTTGGGATGAGGATAGCATCTTTTTTTTTTTTTTTTTTTGCCGTGAGCTTGATGGGACTGTTTGCAGGCAGGGTGTCTTTTGGCCCGTGTCACCACACTGAGCTGTGGTAGTGCTGTTGCTGCCCTTCTCCGGATGAAGAATTAAACACCATGCTCCAGGTCTTCAGGGTCCATTGGGGAGCCTTGTTCTGTGTGACTGTAGAGCACCTGCTCTTAACGACTGTGGGACACCGTCTCCTGTAGAGGAAGCCCCGACCCGCCTTAGTGAACCAGCTCCTTGGGAGGGAAACGAGAGGCCAAGAGTTGGAAACAGCACATCTTATGAGCATGAGAACTTTTAGCTTCTTCTGCTGCCTTCACTCCACTTGCTGTCCGTGAACATCTTGACACCTACGTGTGCCTCCCTCCTCGGGGAGCCGGTGCGGCCTTGCTGTAGAGGACAGGGTGTACATTCAAAGCGGGAGTGTGGGGGGGCCTGGTGGCTCAGTCAATTAAGTGACTGACTCTTGGTTTGGGCTTGGGTCATGCAATTGAGCCCCAGGCCAGATTCTGTGCTCAGTGCAGGGTCCGCTTGGGACTCCCTCCCCTCCCCTCCACCCCTCCCCCTACTCTCCCTCTCTCTCTAAAATAAATGAATTTTCAAAACAAAACAAAACAGGAGTGTGTTCCTTTCAGCCAGATTTTTGACATGACTGATGGGGAATCTTAACAGTGCATAAGCAGCATGATTGAGAAGTCACTGGGTTGTTAACAGTCTCAGCCAGGAGTTACATATCCAGATTATTCTCTTTAGGTGCATCAGATAAGTTAATTGCTTATGTTCTGGTGATACTACCCTTGCACTGCATTCTTTTACATGCACTTTGCCTCCACCACCTTCTAACCCCTTCCCCACCCCCAGTACTTAGCACAGCGTCTGCTGCCAAAAGGATGGTTCATTAACATCACTTGTTGAAGTCGCTTATTCTTTTGAATAGTCATAGTGGTGGCAAATTACCAACTTGGAGGAGGAATTGGATTCCGTGAACCTATTAAAATATTTTCTGTGAAAGCAAAGAAAGTAGGACTTGTTTAAAAAATCAGGACTACATTGTAATGAGACAGATTTTCTTCTGGGCATTATAGGCTGGTTTTGAAGGTAAGAGAAGAGTGGCCAACCTGTTCTGAACAGTCAGCATCATTGGAGTGAGTTCCAAAGACAATGATGTAGAAGGGATCAAGGAGCACTTTTTTTCGGAGAGAAAGTTCTGTTTGGAGGCACCTACCTGGGTGGCTCAGTCGGGAAAGCATTTGCCTTCAGCTCAGGTCAGGGTCTCAAGGTCCCTGCATGGGCTTCCTGCTCAGCAGGGAGCCTGCTTTTCCCTCTGCCTCTCTCCCTTCCTCTGCTTGTGCTCTCTAGCTCTCTCTCAAATAAATAAAATCTTTTTTAAAAAGTTCTGTTTAAAAGCTGCTTTTGCCTTTCTTGTGGGTCTTCTCCCCCCCGCCCCCCCCTTGAAAGCATAGCTGACAAACCCATGCTGTTGATGATGAGGCTGTAATGTGAAGCTGGCCATGGCGATAGGCCGCCTGCTATTCTCAGTGTGGCTGTTCATTCCCACAGGTGCCTGCTGAGTACTTGGCATTGCACACCAGAAGAATTAGCACTGATGGAAATGATTCATTCCCTCTTTCAAGAATTTATCGTCAAAAAGGAAACGCAGTGCTGCTCTGAAGAATGCTCACACATGCACAGCTAGAGCTTTCTGCGTGCATGTTAGTCAAGGCTGTCTGCTAAGATGGGCATTTTTATCGGACATTCTGTTCAGAACAGCTTAGGAAAGTTTGATATTCTTCTCAGAAGTCTAATTGACCTGTCTCCAAAATGTTCACATAGGGCAAGAGTCTGAATTTACTGGGCTATAAACTGTAATTGCAACTGTGGCCATGAATTTACTAGTCTTTGATGCTCGCATTAGCAAACACGGTCATTGCCAATATGTCTTGGGAACATGTTCCACGATGGGCACAGTCGGTGCATCCTCTCTAACACACATAACTTCTCTCCACAGTACGTGTCCTTGTCCTTCTCTTACAGGCCTGGAAACTGAGTTTTGGAAGGATTCAGAAACCCGACAAGCAACCACCACACTGCGGGTACACGGCAGAGGTGTCCGCCAAGCCTGTCTGCCCAGAGTCAAGCCCTTCTCCACTGTCTACGGTTTTGAAAGTCTTCGGCGCTGAGTGACCAGCACAGAAAGCTCTCGCCAGCCAGGGAGCACAGGGCTCTTTCCTCTCAGTGTTGGGTATGATCTCTTAAGTCCCTAACTTTTGAGTCCCTGCTACTGTCTTGGATGTCGGCAAGTTCTTTCCTCGTTACTAGGAGGCTCTCTGGACTTACGTGGCATTTGTTGTATTGCTTCCCTCACTCGCACACAATCCCTACCAGTTTGGAAAACTTAAAGCTTCTCCCTATTTTCTGAGATGACAGTGTCTTTTTTTATAATTAACATGAGTCTCTTCTCTCTGAATGACAACACTGACGCTTCAGATGAGGAAGAGCAACAGTTTCCTATCTTGTAAGAGTCTTGTCTACTTGGAGCCATATGTTCTTCATAGAAAATGAGTAGTAGTTGCATTTTACCAGTGCAGGCGGGGTGTTTTCACTTGGGACTCTTCTGTGAGGGGAAAGCAAGCAGAACGTCTTGTCCCTAGGCCATGGACCCTAAAATATTATGAAATTAAAGAACAAAAGTAAAGCGTATTCTGAATGCTTGGCTCTTGGAAGAAGGCAGGCACTTTGCTGGGCATCTAACATGACTCCCTGAATTATATGACTGACTCTCCAGTATTTGAGCTGGACACAGATAGGTTAGCGAGTCTGAGCATGGAGCATGGGTGCCCCTGGTTCCGGGATAATGCCCTTTTGGATCTAAGCATGCCTGACTTGCAGATTTTCTCACTCATCTTATTTAATCCTCTGAACCACACAGTAGAGTGGGGAGCATTTGATCCTCTTTCAGAAAAGTAGAAGTTGAGGC
This sequence comes from Canis aureus, assembly GCF_053574225.1. NCBI lineage: Eukaryota > Metazoa > Chordata > Mammalia > Carnivora > Canidae > Canis > Canis aureus. Next base: position 38,646,055 of record NC_135637.1, read on the forward strand.
TGGGAAGAGATAATGGACTTTGCGAAGGTCGCGTGGCTAGTAAGTGGTAGGACTTTGAACCACGGTTTTGTTTGTGTGGTGCCCTGATGTTGGTGGTTTGGGTTTCCTAATGATCTTTCCTAGCTTGTGAGTCGTAAACAGTGTGGGAAATAGAGCAAGGATCTTATGGGAATCAGCAGAGCTGGTCGTTTAATTACTGGTAAAGCAAGATTGGAGACTTCACAAGCATCTCTGAAACTACAATGTGCATTTGACCCGGGCTTGCGGGGAGCTGGAGGGAGCCCCTCACTGCCCCACTCAGCTCAGGGGCTGAGCACTAAGCCAGAGCTTCCTCGCAAACTCCCAGGCACATTTGTCACTCACCTTCCAGAAGAGTGCAAGGAGGGGCAGGGGCGAGGGAGAGGTAGCTGGCCTCCTCCCAGGAAACAGGCACACATCTCTTCCCAAAAACATAAGGTAGGGCATTGTAGGGGCTCTCCACCCCAAGCCCCAGCAGTAGAAATACTGCTCTTTATATCTTTGTTTTTCTTGGGGTGCTCTGTGTTGTTATTCTTTTGAACAGAGCATAGATAGCTGTGTCCTTTTTTGATTTTGAAAAGAAAGGAACAGATGACTATTTGTCTGTTTTGGTTATAAGGGGAGGAAAAGATGAATGTAGAAATCCAGAACTGGTCTTCCTGAGACGTGTTACCAATCAGACCCTTTCTCCTCATGACAGGTGATGGAAATGTGCTGGAACGATGGGAGAAGCTGGTAACTTATAGGAAGCCAAGATGACAAGAATTCTTTTACATAATCAGTAAGTAAAATTTTGTTGGCCCTTTGGAAGTCTTTCAATTACTGGGTGAACATTCCCTGAGAAACCACAGAAAAGCATAGCACAATCAAATAGCATAAAAGTATGAAAGAGAAAATGCTTAAAAAATAAACATTCAAACCCTTCAAAAAGTTGTTGCCACCTTTTGTATAATTATTCTATCCTGATCTGTGTGTTCTTTCATGTTGGGTGTAGCAGTTGGGCAGATAGAGACTAAATATTTAAAGGATTAAAGGAGGATTTCTTTCATATTAACTTTGGAGAAGCCCTGCTCAAATACAGCTTTAACTGGTTCAGTGAGCTCCATTTCTCAGCAACGGTTGGTATGGACATTTTGGAAATCAGTGTGAATAAACCTGGGGAATGTGAATAGAGTTGAGCTCTTTGCCTGCTCCCCTCCCCACGTCCCCCTTTGAGTATCTCATTTTCTACGCATCAGAGGCTATTACTGGTTGCCAGTGATCTGACAGTTAGATGCGGTTACTTCTGGTTTCGTTATGACGATGATGGTGTCAGTATGAGGGCTTGCCTAGTCAAAAGGTACATACGTCTGGGTCAGACGGTCACAGGCCTGACTCTTATCTTTGTGCTTTTGGGCAGTTACTCAGCCTCTCAGCCTCTGAATCCTGGGCTTGATAGTCCTCTCATGGGAGGAAAGACGGTGGGTAGTGCTTTGTGCTCTGACTGGTACGTTATAGGGCTGCTGTAAAAGTACAGCTGACCCTCGAGCAGCACGGGTCTGAACCATGCAGGTCCACTTGTGCACAGAGGTTTTATAGTACGGTTCTTTAAGTGTATTTTCCCTTCCTTGGGATTTTCTCTGTGATATTTTCTCCAGCTCACCTTGTTGTAAAAATATAATATGCAACACGTACAGCATACGAGGTGCGTGGTGTCAACCGTCGATGTCAGTAAGGCTTCAGTCAACAGTAGGCAGTCAGAAGTTCAGTTTCTGGACAGTCAAAAGTTACACACAGATTTTTGACTATGTGGGAAGTTGGTGCCCCCAACCCAGTGTTGTTCATGGGTCACCTGTGGCTACTCCCCTTCCTCATGTTTGTATCGTGATGGACAATGTACAAGCCCATATTTGACACAGCCTGGCCAGCTGGACTTCCTTAACTACTGTCAGGCCGTGGTGGGTCAGCATCGCAAGCATTGATGTACAGAGGAATGCTGAGACCTGACCAGCCAGGAGGGGGTAAGGAGGGAGGCGTGGAGAGAGGACAGAGGGGAGGGAAGAGGAGAAGGAGGATGGGAGGGAGGAGAAGGAGGATGAGAGGAAGGACAGGAGGGGGGACTGGAGGGAGGATGGGAGGAGGATGGGAGGATGAGAGGAAAGACAGGAGGGAGGAAGAGTAGGAAGATGGAAGGGAGGACTGGAGGGAGGATGAGAGGAGGATGGGAGGGAGGAGGGGAGGATGAGAAGAAGGACTGGAGGGAGGAAGAGAAGGAGGATGGGAGGGGAGGACTGGAGGGAGGATGAGAGGAAGATGGGAGGATGAGAAGAAGGACTGGAGGGAGGATGGGAGGAAGAGAAGGAGGATGGGAGGGAGGATGGAGGGAAGATGAGAAGGAGGACCAGAGGGAGAATGGAAGGATGGGAAGGAGGATGGAGGGAGGATGGGAGGAGGAGAAGGACAGAGGGAAGATGGAGGGAGGATGAGGAGGGGGGTAAGGGAGGACAGGGTTACAGTGTTTGCTGAGTTCTGTGATGTCAATACTCCAGCGTGGCTGGTTTCCCACCACGACACAGTCACTGTAAGCAGAGTTGGGGAGGGATGGGCAGGCGCTCACCTCTGCATAGTTTAATACCAGCCACACACCGCAGTGAAAGCTACACCAAGGGCATAAAGTGTAATAAAATTGGAAGTGGTGAGTTTTGAGTATTTCTTATCTTTGTGTTAGTCTAATTTATTTTAATTGTGTGTTTATATAGTTTAACTTTGAACGATGGCTGTGCTGAACCACTGCTCACAGTCTGCCCCAGTGGACTGGTAGGACGGCCAAGCCGTAGGTTTCCCGATGGGAAGACAGCTGGAGGCCACAATTCTTCAATTACCTGTCCTAGCCCTGGTGGTAAGAGTTTGGCTTGACTGGTGAAAGCAAGGTTTGCTCTTGAATCTGTGCTCGAACCCTCAAGTTGCCAAGCTCACATGGCTTCTGGAGCTGAAGATAAGTCCTGAGACCAATTTAGAATGGAAACCCGTTGCCCGAGGCTTGTTGACCTCGTGATGTCACTGCCCTGGCACCCTCGCCTCTCCGGGCTGTGCAGTGACAGTGGTTGCACACAGGCAGGCTGTCCACTCCCTTTCCAGTTTGTTCTGTGCCTTTGCTGTGCTCCCTGGAACCTACACCTTGTCAGGTAGTGACACTGCAGGGACCAGCAGCCAGGCTTCCTCCTCACCAGCGATGGCTCGTTGCTTTGCTTTTGTTCAGAAATGAAGTTTTCATGAAAGTACATTGTCTCCAGAGAGAGAGAAACAAAACAGGATGGTATGTGGGCAGTGTCAGGTTCACACTGGCTTGATGCAGGTCTTCGGGAGGGGGATGGAGGGCACCAGGGACCCTGGAGCAGGTAGCCCGTGCTCCCCCAGCCCGCTAGCTTGCCCTTTCCAGGGGACAATGGGAGCCTGAAATCGCTCAGTAACAGCTAAGATTGTGGTGGTGGTTTTTATTCTAAATCTCACCCACCTTGCTCTCAGAACACATTCTTTACTGAACCTTAAAAAAAATGTCTTGGGTATTTCAAAACATTCGTTTGTGTCAGTTCCCTGAAACGGACTTACATAATCTTAAAACATTTATTTCCCTTATTTCCTCCTGAAACAATAGATATTTATAGCTCCTTCTGAGTCAAGAACGGACTTGGATTATTGCAAAAGCAATTCTTGCCCCTTTCATGCTGAAACTGATGGATGGAAACCTGAGACGCTTGCCCCTGGATTAAGAAATATTGACTTGTGTTTCAATCAAGATGAATAAGAGTGTCTTGGGTCGCTGTGAAAGCAGACTTGGGAGAAATAACCAGCCGAGGAGCCTCACCACACATAAAATATTCTGATTTATGATTTCTCTCCCAGGAGGGACCTGATGCTATTTCTGGGCATCCCCAGTATGGATGCGAGTTTGACTGGAGAGCTGGCAGGTGTGTAGGCCTTGGGGGTGGGGAGGTTGCAGCCTGGCACGGTGGTCGATCAGCGCGCTCCGAAGTGTGCTCTGTACTTGGGAGTCGCAGGTCGTGATGTGGTCGATGTCATAGGAGATACAGTGAGTGTTTTGGAAATCAGTTGGAGAGAGAAGTGCCTTGTGTGGCGGGAGTGACGCGGTCAAGGAGACTTGCAGCAGCACATGACAGGTGCCGTGGGTATTTAGTGACTGTGCTTTTTAATTCAAATACCTATTTTAAAAATCATAAAGGTTAACAATTGGAAAGAACTTTAAAAATGTGAAAGTTATTAAGAATTGAAAATTCATCAATATCATCTACCTACAGATACCATTATTGACTATTTTTTTTAGTTTTTCATTTTTTCTGGTTTCTTTCTGGTTTTCTACCATCCTCTTCCTAAGCCTGGGTTTGACATGCATTTCTTTTTTCTTCTAAAATGGATCTTTTGTGGTAAATATCATTTGACACCTAATTTGGTTGACCGTGTACTGAAACCATACCATGTTGATAAATACATCCTGTTTGGCAGCGGTTCCTGTGTTACGCGGCCCGTATTGTTTAACCGGATCCCCGGGAGCGGGCATTTTGGTGGTTCTCCGCTCCTCCTCCTCTTCGTAAAGCTCACTGTGGTGAACATCTCTGGGCATGCATTGTGGCGCACCTGCCCAGCTCCGTGGGCAGATCTCTGAACAGAGTCGGGGCAGTGCCTTCGGGAACATTCCAGCAGGAAGACAGACTGTGAGTGAGCAAAGAGGTAGAGGCAGGAAGGGAAGCTCTCACTCTGGGGAAAGGCGGGAGGTGCGGTTGAGCAGCAGGCCAAGAGGGAAGGCCCGCTAGCTGGGGCTGTCGTGGGAGATGGGGCCTGCCGGGCCCAGCCCTTATTCATTCTCAGTTGGGAGCCATGTGGGAGTCCATAGCCTGCCTCATACAAAGATTGTGAGAATCTTCGGTTTTCCTTAACTTACCTTATCTGAGGAGAAGTGATTAATTAATTGTTATAGGTAGTAATTATTCATTATGGGTAATAGATAATTAATGGTTCTACCTTCTAAAACTTCCTGAGAGGCTTAAGAAACCAACAAATTAGGGAGTGAACAATTAATGGAAGTCGGGAAGAGTATGTATGTATAGAAAAAATTGTAAGATTAGAGGGGCCTGTGGTTTTGAAAAGTAAAGGAAACGACATTAATTCATGTATTTTATACACTTCTTAACAAACTGAATAAAATTTAAAGACAATTTCGGAAAAATATGGATTAGGAGACAAGTATCATAATTTAAAATAATACTACCTTATGCTTACTTGCTTTCATGTGCTTGTGTGTTTGAAATGCATCGCCTTCCCTAATTTCCCCTAAACTTTCTCAGGAGAGTGCAGGATTGTCTCCACTCTGTAGGTGAAACAGAGGCCTCCAAGGCTGGCTTTGAGGAAGTGACACCGGGCTTGCAGTTGGAGGGAGGGGCTGGTAGGGCCTTGGGTAGATCTGGGGACTTCCCTGGGAGGGTTGTGAGGCCACAGTTAGACTTGGAAGGTGACAGGGAGGGACTGCTTTCTAGCCCACAATGGTCTCTTTCATCATCACTGAAGAGAAGAAAACACTTCCTCAGCCATTTTCTGTTCCCTTTGTGGTAGGTGACATTGTTGTCAAATCACTTGTCCCTGCCCACCCTGTGGGAGGATTACACTTTCCTTTTTTTTTTTTTTTTTTTTTTTTTTTAGATTTTATTTATTTATCATGAGAGAGGCAGAGACCAAGGCAAAGGGAGAAGCAGGCTCCATGCAGGGAGCCCGATGTGGGACTCGATCCCGGGACTCCAGGATCATGCCCTGAGCTGAAGGCAGATGTGCTTAACCACTAAGCCAGCCACCCAGGTGTCCCATAGATTATACTTTCCCACCCCACTGAGGGTTGGCCCCCATGGCTTTCTTGGCCATAGGACCTATTTTGGCCAAAACAATGTGAATAGCAATGACACCTGCCATTTCCCGGTAGAAGCTTTAACGAGGCATGGCCTGGGTCCACCATGTCTCCCTTGTCCCTGCCATGGGACCAGTGTGTCCCACTTGGGGTGTTCCTTCTCCTTTGGTCCCTGTGAAGAGGACACAGCTCACCTCCACAGAACCAAACAGGAGCCAGGAATAGTAAGACCTTTCTCTCATGTTGGCCTCCAGAATGTTGGCACTCTTTGATACTGCAGTGTGACTTAGCCTAAACCCATAGAGGCCCGCTGTCCTGCTGTCCTTCTCCTGCATTGGAGAGGTGAACCTTCTTCACACGTTATCACTTCAAATAAGGCATTTAACTAGGTGTGTAGGGTTGACTGAGTTGCCCCTTCGTTTGTTTGTTTATTTATTTATTTATTTATTTGAAAGAACGAGACAGAGTGAGAGAGCACACAAACAGTGGGGAAGGGCAGGGGCAGAGGGAGATGCAGACACCCTGCTGAGCAGGGAGCCCAATACGGGACTCGATCCCAGGACCCTGACATCATGACCTGAGCTGAAGGCAGATGCTTCACTGGCTGAGCCACTCAGACACCCCCCTTTATTTTGTTTCCTCAAACACTTGCAAAACATGTTCCAGGTCAAGGTCTGGATGTCTAGAGGTTTTAAATAATCCAAGCCCCCGCCCAGCCTCAGGACCCTGGGAGCGTGGCGTGACTGGGTGCCATGTATTCAGTGGCTGTGAACAGGGCACGTGGTTGGGTCCAGAGCCCAGTGTCACACGGTCACTGGTGGGCTGTGCTCAGGGAGGTGAGCCCCCTGATGGGTGCCATCCTTATGATGCCCTTGCAGTGGCATTCCTCTCCCATCATTCAAGCTCATCTCCCCCCCTTCCCTCCCCCGCAGCCGGAGCACAAACTAGTTTGTGCTCAACACTAGACTTCCTTATTCCCAACTTGCATTTTTAGTGAAACGTTTTGTAGCAACTCATCCACTACATTGGTGTATGTCTTTTCTCTTGATATGTATCATAAACCATTTAACTTCACAGATGACATATCTTAAATTTTTTCCTTGGAGTATAAGTTGCTTAACATGTTATTACAACAAAATTAAACATTCAGTAAATTATTGACCATTTTTGTTGATTCTCTCCCCACTGCGCCGCCGAAGTTATTGGTTCTTTTCTCTGTGCTGTATGAAGTGGAGGTTGCTGTTGTTAGAGCACTCCTTTGCATTTTCTCTTTGTGGTGTCTGATGAGAGAAGGCTCTGCATGGGCTTAGTAATACCTTACCTCAATTTGGAATAACTTGGAGTTGTCCTGTCATATTTCAGATCCTGTGTCTAATAATCAGACAGGTGTTCAGGGGATCTAACTTGATTTCATGCTCCCAGTGACTCACCCTGGCTTTGGACCATGGCGCGACACCAAAAGCTCCAAGAAGTAGTCTGACTAGTAGTTTCTGGGCTAAGACAATGCACGATGTAGTTTCCCAGTCATTCAGCTATTTCCTTTCTCGCGGCTTCTGATCCCTTCTCCACTTGCATTTCAAAAGGCACATGACTAATTTATTATTCAAGTCCCATCTTGAACCAAGAGCCTTCAAACTTTTTTGTCCAATATGCACAGAAAAAAAGGGTTACAGCCCCAGACAGAGGAAGGAATACTCAGAGAACTGCCACTGTGTGTCCATAGTGGTCTGGTCTTAAGGTTGGGTGGTGGGTTCATGATTGTTGATTTTAATATTATTTTTCCTGACAGATACGTTAAATAAATTCTCTTTACGTATGAAATACTATATAACCAAAAAGTTTTTTTTATTTTTTTTTTTAAGTGTAAAACAGTACATGCTGTTAAATGCATCCATTGTGTTTATATTGGCAGCATTGAGTCCTGTCAGGGGCACCTGGGTGGCTCAGTGGTTGAGCATAGGCCCTTGGGCTCAGGTCAAGATCCCAGGGTCCTGGGATTGAGTCCTACATCGGGGTCCCTGCAGGGAGTCTGCTTCCCCCTCTGCCTCTCTGTGTGTCTCTCATGAATAAACAAATAAACAAGATCCTAAAAAAAAAAAAAAAAAAACTGAGTCATGTCAGTTAGTTTTACGACTTTAATTTTCTTGTAAAACACCTTAGATGGGTGTTTTAATAAATAGTGCCCTCTTTCTTCAACGGAGCAAAATAATTTTATTTTGAAGACACTATTTATTGACCTTTGATTTTCAGAGGGTCTTCCTATCAACATAGGCATCAATATAGTTTAGGGCTCACCCAGAGAAATATTTTCTTTTGTTCTACCACAGAGAAGTATCCTCTGTTGGGGAGAATATAGAAAGTTAATGTCTGGTTATTGACAGTGACTGGCCACTTGTCCCTTCTCTTTTTTGCAGGAAAACCTCAGTGTTTACACAGAGTCTGAAACATTAGCCATCCGTACTCTGAGCTGTAAGCCCAGGCCTGTTTGGCAGCTGTGGGGATCAGACATTAAAACCCCAGGTTTGGGGTTAAACATCCATAGTTTTGAAGCTGGCTCTGACTCGCCTTGACAGTTGACCTTGGGCTCAGAACCTTCATGACTCCTAGTTAACAGTGGGCTCAGTACTGCTGCGAACACCTGCCTGGCTGTGTTGTATACATATTAAACGGGAAATAATGTGTGTACAGCAGAAGGCACTATCGTGACTAGATCCTCAGTAAATGAATTACATTGAGCAATTTTTTTTCTTGTTTTGGTGCAATTTCAAATATATTTTCCTATAGGGACAGTGTTAAGAATGAGGTTTGAGTACAATATTAGAAATATTATTAACATTATACTTGAGATCAATCATAAGTTAAATAGGCTTCTAAAGACTGGCCAGAGAAGCCACTGTCTACGTTTTGTCTGTAGTGAAATGCATTTCAAATGCCACATAAGTTCATTGACTTCATACTTAGGAGTGAACTTTTAGAATGTAATTTATTACCAGGTTGAGGGCTGACTATTTAGATAACCTTTTGCTTGGACATAAAATGGAATTGCTTGATAGGCGGTAGGTTTCCTGGGGGCACATGAGTCCTTTTTTCTACTTCTAGGAAGTCCGCTCACCTTCTGGAGAAATTACTGCTCTTCTTGCAAATCTAACCAGGTAGTTTCATTGTAGACCTGCCAAACAGAGGACCTTGACCCACCGGGTGGGCGCATGGCCCCAAGTGGGACCTGTGTGAGTTTTTTCCGAAAATCTTTAAAATTATAACTATAGTATAGTCCCTTTTACTGGCAGAGCCGGGATTTAAGCGGAAGAAGACAGATTTCAGAAAGGAAGAATGAAACCATCTAGTCCTGGTGGAGTTTATTTTGAGTTGATCCTAAAGCCCAGCTACCCTTATGACTCTCCTGTTGCTGGGTTACTTAAGTCAACACATTCCACCTTTTATTTTTTTAATTTTTAATTATTTATTTATAATTTATTTATTTTCTAATTTAAATTCAATTAACATATAGTGTATTATTAGCTTCAGAGGTAGAGGTCAGTGATTCATCAGCCTTATATAACACCCAGTGCTCATTACATCATGTGCCCTCCTTGCTTTTACTGGCGATGCTTCAAGTGCCATTTCTGTTACCGGCAAGTTAGAAAAAGGTGACTAATTCATTTGTTTAGACTTGGAATGTTTAAGAAGTTGTGTCTTTGTCATGACAATTATCATAAATATAATTACATAGTAGGACAGCTGATTTATAACATAGCTTTTTGAGAACAATGGTAGTGTTTATGCCTATCTCATAAAAGCAGAAATATATTAATTAGCACTAATCAAAGGATACCAGTGACTATGTATGTGTGTGTGTGTGTGTGTGTGTGTAAGAGAGAGAGAGAGAGAGAGAGAAATAATGACTTAAAACACACTAATGGTCACTGGAGGGGGAGGAGGGACATGAAACAGGTGATGGGCACCTGTTGTGATGAGCACCGGGTGATTAAAATGAAACCTTTTTTAAAAAAGTAAGAGAGATAATGATTCTGATAGGACTTTGTGCTAATACAGGCATCTATAATGTTTGATTTTAAACCATATAAACAAACATATACATATGATGGTTCTAGTAGTTATAAGTTGCGTTGAAGACTGCCTTTTGCTACTGTTTATAATTAGGAGCATTAGTAGGTAAGCAGGTAGCTGCTCGTGACTATACCATGTATGTTGAGAGAGACGTTTATCTTTACGGACAGATTGGCACTTTGGCAAGATGACCCAATGTGTGTGTGTGTGTGTGTTCCTTACTAGAAAGGGAAGATAATATGACTGAATGCTTTTGTTTTCTTCAGTGGGTTCGTGTTGGAGAAACTGAGATTTTATGTGATGACACTCTTTCGTAAACCCTACTTCCTTTTAGGAAGTACCAATTTGTGCTCTCAGTTGTAGCATTCGGTATTGTTGGAACATGTCAGAGAGAGCAAAGAAATGCATCTGCCGCTTGAGTTCTGCCTGCCAACTGGCTTGGACAGCTATAATATCTGCTTATTCCTGATGTGTCAGCAGTTAGGAGGAACGTTTTCCCTTCTCCTTCATGGCTGTTGTAGAACTGGAGCATCAGTCACATCAACATGACTGTGTATTCAGAATCTGCCATGTGCTGGGGATACAAAGCCTTTGAGACACAACCTCATCCTCAGATAGACTTATATCATCTGGCCAGAGAGAAAGGTCAGGGAGAGATCTTGAATCAAAGAGCAACGCTGAGGTTCTGTAAATCAGTTTTGAGACGGAGGTATAAAAAATAAGGTCTGTAGGCATTTGAGGAAAGGAAAGTTCTCCAAGGCTTGAGCCAGTGGGGAGGGTTCTAGGAAAAGGAAGGGTCTGGAAGGTCATGGCTAGTATGAAGAGTGAGAAGAGGTCTACCTACTGCCAGGGGGTGTGGTGTGGGCCTCCACAGGAAGGTAGTGCTGTCCACTGCCTTAGGGGGACAGCAGGTAGATCAGTTGGGTTATTTGATGGAGGGTTCCTAAGATGGAAGATGGGGGTTGGAAAGGTGAAGGCCAGCTTTTGAATGACTGAGCAACATGGCATTGGGCCGGTGGGCTGATCGTCACTTTTTTGAACCGTACAACGATAGCCTGTACTACTGATAGTTTTGTACTTTAGGCAAAAAAGACATCTGTAAGGACGTTTTGGCAACACTGGCAACTCGGTCCTTGCTTTGGGAGCATAAGGATTATTGTAAACATCTTTCAAGTGCTTTGAGTGTTAGGATTGCAGGTAGACATATTTATGAAGCTCTTCTTCCTGGACAGAGCACCCACTCTGTGAATTTTAAGCCTGCCTGGATCCTAGGCATTAGAAACAAACTAAATTCTCTCTCTCTTTTCTGGACAGCTGCCTTTCCCTTCCTCTTTCGTGTATCTCAGTGTATCTGTATATATCTACACACATACAATTGCATTTTTCAGATTGCAGGTGATAAGAAGTTTACTCAGTTGCTCAAATACACAACAGTTTTATATATATACAACCTTCCCATATAAAAGAGCTGCTATTCTTGGTGTAACAGCCAACATATCATCAGTTTGGCCAGTGTTAACTGCTTATAGTATTTTTGTAAACAGAAAATCGCCGTTCTTAAAAATACATATTAATTTGCATGAATGTTTGAGGAAAGTTGCCCAAAAAGCGGATGTTTTCCTTTGGATCTCTACTATAAAACCGTAGCTGTTCAACTGATAGAGGGAAGGTTTCTGACATGGTGGCATGCTGGACTTTCGCATGTATCATGTGAGGGTGATGCTGCTTTGGGAGTAGAGAGGGAGACTTGGCAGCTGGAACAGCAGTTGGGGACACTCAGCCTCGGTGACCTGGCACAGGGGGATGAATACCTGAACCCGGAATGGCAAGAATGGTACAGATAATGGGAGATGACTAGGAGGCTGTCATCATACCTGTTGATAGTGAATGAAAGAGAGAACGTGTGTTCTCAGATGACTCCAGAATTTAACTCAAAGCATCTAGGACAATGAGATTACCTTTATGTGAGAGGAGAGATTTTCAACCTTATCATCTAGACTATGGGCCCACTGATGCCTGTTGCTAGGAAAATTTTGAGGTAATAGGCTTATCTTGTGCCTGCCTGTTTGGACCACAAGTTGGTCCTTCAGGTGGAAGAACTTTTGGAACTCTTGAGAGAGATGAACCGGTTTACCTCGCACCATGCTCCTGGTCTCTTATGGGCACAGCTGGGATGAGGGCTGGAGCTCCTGAGTCCTGGTGCTCTGTTCTTTCCATGCTGCTTTGAAGAAAACCCCATTTTAGGAAGGGCCTTTGCTCTCACTTTAGATTTTATCTTTGGCCAGTGAGTATTTTGGAGAAAATTTGGCTTATGGAATGAATGATCGGTTCTAAAAAAAATAAGAGGAAGTTAAACTCAGGAGATTTTCTCCAAAGTTAGAAGGTTTAATTTGTTACTTAAAAAAAAAAAAATTCTTCCTCTGTTAAAACACTCTACTCCTATTAGCCATCAACTTGTTTCTTTTTTTTTTTTTAAGATTTTTTATTTATTTATTCATGAGAGACACACACACAGAGAGAGAGAGGCAGAGACAGAGGCAGAGGCAGAGGGAGAAGCAGGCTCCATGCAGGGAGCCCGACATGGGACTCGATCCCGGGACTCCAGGATCGTGCCCTGGGCTGAAGGTGGTGCTAAACTGCTGAGACTTCGAGGCTGCCCTGCCCCATCAATTCGTTTCTTAACTGGTCCATAGGACATAGTAGTTCTGGAGTCTTCTGTGATTTGCCAATTCCCAGCTACCTAAAACTCCCTTAAATATTTTTTCTACAATAAAAATATTTATTCTATCATATAAAGTTTCCCGGCTCCCTAGCCCTGCGCTCTCTGCTCCGGGCTCCGCGCTCCTGCACCCGCTCATATGGTTTCCTTTACATACTACAATTTAAATAGTTTTTATTCTATAGTAACCCAGATAGAGTGATTTGCAGAATCTTACTTTTTTAAAAGTTGGTTTAGGGATGCCAGGGTGGCTCAGTGGTTGAGCATCTGCCTTTGGCTCAGGTCGTGATCCGGAGGTCCTAGAATCAAGTCCTGTATCAGGGAGCCTAGTTTCCCTCTGCCTGTGTCTCTGCCTTTCTTTCATGAATAAATAAATAAATAAAAATCTTTTTAAAAATTAAAAAATAATAGTTGGTTTACTGTGGCATAAATGAAATTGCTTCAATTTTAAACCTTTTTTTTTCATAGTAAAGTTCCTGTTGTATAATAACATTAAATCTAAGAATCCTAAACCAAAAGTTCCTTTAACTGCTTAAAGTCTACAGAACACTAAAGTACTATTTCAGCTGTAAAATTATTTGCATATTTTAACGTTGAAAATAATTTTTAAAAAGTGATAGCTGGTTTGTCCATAGTTTTGGAGATGGGTTCAGAACTTACAGGGGCCAAACCCAGCATGGTGTGAGCGCCCCACTGAATGTCAAGCACTGTGCCAAATGCCTTGCGTGTCTTACTCCGTAGAAGCTGTTCCACGAAGTGGAAGTGTCAGGTGGGCGTCTCATCCGACGCCCTCGCTGCGGAGTTGCCTTGCCCGGTGTCGGCCGCGGTGTCCGAGCTCTGACCCGCGTGTGTGGCGGTGCCAGGCCCCCGCTCCTGCACCCAGAATCGCAGCCTCGCTCACGGACTTTCTTACAGCAGTAGCACTCACCTGCACCCGCCGGTCAAGCATGTCCTGACACTGACTCTGGCTTTGAAAGAGTTTTTAAAGAGCCTCTGCTGCGTTCTTGGAAGTTGTTCAAGGCTGAAGTTTGGGGGGGAAAAAACCTCTTTTAAAGGCTGTACCGGGCTCCTAAGCCTGATATAAATCAAGACAGGCAAGTTCCGCCTTAGCCGACAGTGAACACGCTTATTGGTTAGGATCGCACGGGCTGACTCATTTCTTTTTTGCTGTGTTAGAGGGCCACACCCCGCATTCCAAAAACCTCGGCTGCCCGGCCACACCCGCGGAGCCTCCGGGTACGAGCCGGCGCGCCTGCCGCCTGCCGCCTGCCGCCCGCGGCCCCGAGCGCGGGAGCGGGTGCGGGAGCGCGGAGCCCGGAGCCCGGAGCGGAGAGCGCGGGGCCGGGAGCGCGGGGCCGGGAGCGGGAGCGGGAGCGGGTGTCCCCGCCGCCCTCCGCCCTCCTCCTCCCCGCCCGCCCGAGCCGCGGGAGCCGCGCCGACCTGCCCGCGGGGAGCGGAGACGTAAGTGTGCGCCCGCCGCCCGGGGTGCGCGCTCGGGGCCGGGGTGCGTCGGCCGCTCGGGGTGCGCGCTCGGGCCGGGGGTGCGCCCGCCGCCCGGGGCCCTCCTGGGACGGCGGGTCTTGTCGGGGCGGGGGCCGCGCCCGCACAGGCTCTCCACGCGGAGGGCGCCCGAGACCCGGGCAGGGAGGGAGGGAGGGAGGGAGGGGTGGCATCGCACGTACCGCGGGGTGTCCAGCGGGGGCGGCGCCCGCTCCCCGCAGGCCTGTCCAGCCGGGGCCCCCGCAGGCCCGCTCCTCGCAGGCCGCCCCCCGCCGGGAGCTGCCGCCGGGAGCCGGTGCTGGGCCACAAGGGCGCACGTGCTCCGCGTGCTCGCTCCACGGCCCTGCCTCCTGCGTGTGCCGGCCTCTGGCGGCTCTCCTGGGCTTCGTGGAAGTGACCGCCCGACGGGAATGCGCGGGCTCGGAAGTTACACCGGAGGGAGCGGAGTAAGAATCCGGGACACCTGAGCCCCAGGTGCGTCCATTCTTACCACCGTAACCTTTCCTTTCCTTTTCTTTCTTTCTTTTTTTTTTTTTAAGTAGATCAGGTATGAGTCTTTTTTAAAAAATAATAAATTTATTTTTTAATGGTGTTCAATTTGCCAACATACAGAATTACACCCAGTGCTCATCCCGTCAAGTGCCCCCCTCAGTGCCCGCCACCCCGTCACCCCCACCCCCCGCCCTCCCCTTCCACCACCCCTAGTTCATTTCCCAGAGTTAGGAGTCTTCCATGTTCTGTCTCCCTTTCTGATATTTCCTACCCATTTCCGTAGATGTGAAGTCGTGCCTCTTCCTCGAGAACCTTTCCATGTAGGAAACTAGTCTGTAGAGGCGTAGGGATTTGTATGGTGGGGTCTGTTTTGGAAGGTTCTGCAGGAGGAGGGGGGAGATGTAGGGGCAGGAGAAGCGGAATCTTGGGATTGTTCTGTTTGGGTAAAAGGACCCGCACAGGGCAACGGGCGTCACCACTGCCAGCCACGCTGTGCCGCCAGCAGCATCGGGTTGGAAGAGGAATATTGCAGCCGCCTTATGGAGTCACGAAGCGAACCACGCTGTGAACGGTCTTACCCCTCCTTTACGGAGAGAGAGCCTAATGCAGTAGGCAAGATTCAAACAGAGACCGTGAACTTCTTTGCAGCTGACTTTTCAGGTCTATGAAGGAAACGTGCCTAGAAAGAAATCCCTTCTAAAGGCACTAAGTAAATAACCGGATAGAATTTTTAATGAGTTACTCTTTGAACTCCTAGGAGCGCTGTTTCCAGGCTGGAAGGCTTGTTCAGCTCTGCTGCTTTGAGTTTAACTCATCAAGTGCCTCGCGTGCATGGGAGGGACTGGGGACACTCGTTCTTTTGAGAAACAGCCTATGGTGTTGAAATCCACTGGGGTAGTGGGAAAATCCCATCGGGCTGTGAGAATGGGAAAATACTCTGTTAAATCTCTAGGATGTCTAAGATCTAAACTGATGATTAGATTTTGATTCAAGTTTTACCTAATCCTGTGACAGAGCCGAACATTTAAGGATGCACTTTTATCAGGCAGTCAGATGCTTTGCACCCACTACCTCATTTAATTCCTACAATAATACTGAGAGAGGGGGGTATTATTATCTTCATTTTATAGTAGAAGCAGCAGCTTTGGCAAGGTTTTATAATTAAACTGGAAGACAGCGTTTGAGATTTTATTTTTCCCATGTGGCTTCAATTACTCCTAACATAGCGTTAATTTTTCTGCATGAAGTGATCCAGAGAAGTTTCTTCATTTAAAGCAGATTCTTTATTATTATTTATTATTATTATTATTTTATTATTATTATTTTGGTAATTTTAAAAGCTCCTTGTTGCCCTCATGCCAGGATATCAAAGTTCAAGGAATAGTGCATTTACTCTGGGAGCTCATGGTTTTTAAATATTAACTAAGCGAGCCCTGTTCTTGATGAGCCTATTAACACACTTGGCGGCCTAACGGTTGTCAACTTGGGGGTGACCTCCTTCTTTTTTTTCCCCTGAAGCCCTTTTAGTTCTGGACTTGCATCTCATTCCTGCTCCTCACTCACAAAGTACAACCCAGGCATTCCCTGATCATTGAACCAAGCAGCTGGGGCCACGGATGTCCAGCGTTGCGCTGTGAGTGCACACCGGCGGGATCTTCTGTGCTACGTATATCGAAATGCTTTTAAATTGTTTATTGGCACTTAAGTTAGTGTTGAACCTCTTTGTTAAGAACTGTGAGGTCATAGACGGCACACTCTGTGAGTGCTGGAACTTTTCTTGCTGGATGAAGGTGAGAAAGTCTCCATGTGTCTCGCCAGGGGCAGCCGATACCGCAAGGGTCCATCTGCTGGGCCAGCTTTTGGGAGGTTATAATGAAAGAGAACAGTGTCACCGTCGTAGGGACTGCCATGAGCTCCAACATCTCTGCCAAAAACCGGGTGTTGCCCACACCCCACCTCATGACTGGCACCATCTATTTGACACAGAACACCCACCTACTTCCTAAAGCAAAATAAGAATGCTGTGGCCTCCTCCCTAAACCTCTCTACGTCCTAGCTGCGTTACGTGACTTGAGTTCTTGAGGATGTTGAAAGCACATGCCAGTGTGATGATCAAACCACTTGGGGGTAATCTTATGAAAACCATGGAGAGGAGGAAGTGTGCCAGGCAGCTTGATTTTCAAAACTGGGGACATGGTAAATCCTGGAAACTCGATATTCAGGACTTATGTTAGTAACTAGCAGAATTGTAAATGACATTTTTGGAAAGGCGGATGGGGATCGATTTAGAAAGAGGGGTGATGACTGGTGTGCAGCATCACTCGTCTCCATCTGACCTTATTTCTTTTTTGGTGGTTACTGGACAGGTACATCAGCGTTGCCACACATGATGACAGGTCTGCTTCAGCCAGACGTTTAACAGAGTGCTGCATGTTCTTTACTCAAGGTGGACGAGTGTAGGTTGGACAGCAGTATAGATAAGTAGGTTTGGGTTTGCCGTTCCACAGAGGGATGGTCAGGCTTGCTAGGTACCAGCACCGTGGGGCAGTTGACGTGACTGGAGGTGGAAACTCCTCCAGGAGTAGACGTAGAGAATTTAGAACCAGGTGGGGGACAGCCCAGGGTTCTCTGAGGCACTGTAGGCAGTGGTTAAGAACAGGGACTGGGGGGCTTCTGTGTGGCTCAGGTCATGGTCTGGACGCTCAGCCCCTCACCCGGTCCCTCCCTCTCCTCCTGTTCCTCTCCAATCAATAAATAAAATCTTAAAAACAAAACAAAACTAAAAAAAAACAAGGACTCTGGCTTGACCTCCGGTAGGTTATTTGAGTGCTCCCTTCCTCAGCCCGTTCATAAAGTGGCAGATAACACTGCCTCCTTATGGTTGTCGGAGATGTTGAAGGATGACATAGGTAATCCAGGTCAAGGGCTTTACAAACCTGAAGTGTTGGTGCTAGTCTTCTGTGGTGGTTCCTCCTTTTGCTGCTTTGGGCAGCGTCGTGTCCGTTTCTTGGTCTGTGTGCAAATGTGGGCCCAGAATGGGGCAATCACGTTTGGGCGAGGGTCTAGGAAGCTTGAACAGAGGTTGAAGACACGGGGGCTGCGCGTACTCCCGTGTAGAAGCTGAGGGATGGCGCTTGCATCCTGCCAGTGAGGCACAGCTGGTCTTGTTCTCAGTCCTGCACCTTGCAGCCTGTCTCACAGGTGCTTTCTCTTAAGGAGCCGTAGCTTGGTACCCTTCAGTCTCCATCGAACTAGGCTCTGGAAGAGCTCTTTCTTGGTACCAGTACGATGGCGAACCCGTGATGTGGGCTCAGGCGCTCAGCTAAGCTCCAAGGTGTTCTGGGGTGACGGGGAGGCGTGCTGCTGGCATCGGGCATCGGGTGGGCGGAGGCCACAGTGCACAGGACAGGCTCCCCAGCGAGGAACTGTCCCGTCCCAACGTCAGTAGTGCCGATGGGAAGAAACCTCCGCTTCACTCCAGTGTATGTGTCTCTGTGAAATTTGACTGCGAGTCTTTGCTTTAGCAGCATCACAGAGTAGCTTTAAGGGGATGTTTATGAAGGGCCTTTGTGAGCTAATGCGTGCTGGAATCTGCAGATGCAGGCAGCATATATCGTTATCAACTGCAGCGTTTGCTCTGTTCCCTAGAGGAAGACATTACCGTGCTGGGAGAGTCAGATAAGCCCGTGCTTGCATCCCAGCTGTACTGATTTAACCTGCTCTGTGATCGAGACAGGTTTCTTCATCTGTGAAAAGCCAGTCTCTGTTTCATAAGAGTGACGGGACTCCTGTGTAAATCTTGCAGTGCCACTCAGGCACCATCGTTAGCCATTGTTTTTCAAATTAACTTTTCCTTTTTGGTCATGAGATTAACTGATGGTTGTGAAAATGTAAGCCTTGGAGAGCGGATGCATAAAGAAAGTGCACTTGTGATAGTTTCAAGATAAAGCTGAAAAGGAGGGATGCCTGGGGGGCTCAGCGGTTGAGTGTCTGCCTTCGGCCCAGGGCGTGATCCTGGAGACCCGGGCTTGAGTCCCACGTCGGGCTCCCTGCTTCTCCCTCTGCCTGTGTCTCTGCACCCCTCTCTCTCTCTCTCTCTCTCTCTCTCTATCTCATAACTAAAATCTTTAAGAAAACCTGAAAAGTTCTGGTCGTCAGAACTCAGGAGAGGTTCTGTCTTTGGACATGTTAAACAGTGGCCCTGCAGGGAAGGATGGGACATGCCCTGAGGGCAGAAGCACAACACAGTCCCGCTCCTCACGGGGCTGGAAGCAGCCAAGAGTAGCATCTTTGTGTTTGTGCATTGCTTCACTGGAAAAACTTGCCACCTTTGTTGTTCTCAAGCAGGCTGATTAACTCTGTTTCTTCATGCTCCTCCTCAATGTTAGGGTTTCTTCATGTATTTTCTAGTGCCTTGAGACATAAGACACACACCCAGCCGTCTGTTCACAAGTGTCAACTTTGCAGACTTAGCGGCTTCCTGGACCCACTCAGCCTCCCCACAAAAGACGAAGCAAAGCTTTCCTGTGATGACTCTTCCTGTCACCCCCACTGGTGCCCCAGCCAGGGAGGTAGAGTCTGGAGCCATCCACGAGCCCCTCTGCTCTCCAGCTGTCCTGGCTGCCTGTGGCAGCGTGTAGCACATCCCTGAGGTCAGCTGAAAGTTGACGCGTTTGACTTCAGGGTGATTTTGTTTTGTTTTGTTTTTTCTTTGAGATGAGCCTGGGGTGGAAAGCTGTCCACGCTGTCCACTGGTCCACTGTGTGTACGCCCACCTGCTGTCTCCTCTGTAGAGGGAGGAAATGTTGCAGCTCTGTTGGTGTCCAGGAGGCGAGCAGTGAGACCCGCAGCAGTGAAAAAAAAGTTCCCTGGCTTAGAGAGAGAGGCTCTTATGCAGGTCGGAGGATTGAAGTTAGTGAAGTTTGAAGAAATGTTATTTTCTTACTCAGAGTCCCTGCTGCAGTGGATGGAGTCGTTGCCATCTTACGAACGCGGGAGGTGAGCCTCATGTGGGGCACATGTCTGCGTGCCTCCACCAGCAGCCTGCCTCTGGCTGGGTGTCCGGAAGGCTTTGCCCTTGGAGCCAAGGACCGACGACACGCCACTCCAGCAGTGGCAGCCCCAGGGGGCAGTGCGGCGGTCACAGCCTGAGTGGCTCGTGGAATAGGAATGGGGGGATCAGAAGCCACTTCTGAGAAATGTGTAACCCAGACTAAGCCTGCAGCCCTTGGAGGCCTTTGCTGAGCTAAGCTCCAGGCCGCACAGACGCAAGGCGAGGCTCTAGACTCATGATCTCCGGCTGTCCCAGTGCTGCTGGGTTTAAAGCAACTTGACGAAATACCTCAGTGGTTGTGCCCGAGTCCTGAACCAGGGACACAGAGTTGTACGCCTCGGTGGGGTCAGAAGGCAAGAGTTTGACCGTCAAGCCAGGCCAAATGTCCTGTTACTAGTAGACGAAAGAGAGGACAGACCAATGACAATTTTAGGTGGTCCCAGTGAGCATGGTTCTTGAAAGCAGATGAGATGATTTCTCTGCTGCGGGTTCATCCCTGTGGCTTTGCCTTCACGGATGTGGGTGAGACTAGCAAGTCCACGAGCTGCTGTCCGAGTGTCGAACATCCTTGAAGGCGTCATCCACCCGGTGGAGCTCTGCACTGTTTGCTGCCAAGATCCCTGGTTGTAGACTGGTGCTGGGTCAGCACACGTTAAGATAGATTTCTTTGCGTTTTGAAACTAGAGTCCCTCCAAAAGGCCCAGGTGCGTTTTAGACATAGAAGGAAGAGGAGATTGAAGATGTCACAGTAGAGTGCGAGGGTGTTGCCCTTTGCCCAGCCTGTGTGCTTACCTCCTCTAAACTTGGCGCTTCAGGAATTCTTTGATCTGCTAAGTCTATTCAGTGGGTGTAGTTTGCCCTCTGAAGAGAGGTTGCTCCCCTCCCAGACAAGTGCGTGTGGAAAGCCCTCACTTCCTGGGAATCGCTGGTTTTCACATTGAGTGTGGCTGGGCTGTGGGTACCCCATGAGAGCGTAGACCCCTTGCCCTTTCTGACTTGGAAAAGACGACTGGACAAGTAAAACACCTGCAGGGCCTGGAGCTCAGCGAAGGTAGAGTGAAGTGCAGAGCCGCTCGGCTCCTCCAGCAGAGTTAGCACTTGGTTCCAGGTGGTCTTCTGAAATGGCCTTTGGAGGGGAGTGTGTAGACATGGAGCCTGTGGCCGGGTGGGGGCGGGGGGAGCTGCCCTGCCTCTCTTGCAGCCCGAGGTCTGCAGGGGGAGCCTGGCCCTGGGCTGGGGCTGTCCCTGCACTTTTCAACTTATCAAATCAGCACGGCAGAGCCCGCCCCGACCTTGCAGTGGGGCGTTGGGCCGCGCGGGGACAGCGTGATTCTGTCCCCTGCCCCCTATGCGTTCCCTGATTGCTCTCTGGGCTCCATGTGAATTGTGCTTCTCTGAACATCCCCGTGAGCACATACCATCTCCTGATCACCCTGTCGATGGATCACAAGGTTAAGGGGCCAGAGCGCCGGAAACACCAGCCCGAGTGCCCTTTTCTCTGATGGCTAACGCAAGAGTGATGACCGTCAGACAGCTGGTACTTTCCTTGGCCTTCTAGACAATGTTGAGAAGAAAAATGAGTGTAACTGAGTGCTTATTCATGCTGGAAATGTGTTCTGCTGTGTGAGTGACTCATGTGAGCATGAGTAAAGCAAACCCGAGTCCATTGTTATAGTTACGGTGTAAACTCACCAACTCCTACCCTGCTGGTTAGCATATCCTGTGATTCTCATTTAAATTGCAAGGATTACCAACCCTCTGTAGAAGTCCCCAGTCAGAGCAGCTCCTGGCCAGAATTTCACTGAAGTTTTTCATGGTTTTGTGTCACTAAGATTCTTACAGATTTTAAATAGACAAAAGTAGAGTTTTAAATAAAAGAAGGCTACTTTTATTTGGCTGTTGAGATAATATGCCCCAGTCTTTTGGGCATTGGGGTTCCGGAAGCCATGGTACTTGAAAAATGTACTCACATAAGACTGTCCTTTTAACATTCCTCTATTCACTCTGGTGTACTGAGACTTCTGCAGTTGTGACCCTGATGTTTGTAGTGCTGAGCAGTTGCTGGGGAAATACCAGTCTAGTGGCCCGGGTGCGTCCGTTTAAATCCTTAGCCTTTGCTTCCAGGAGCAGAATTCTCCGGAGAGTCAGGAGCCCGATATCATTTACTGATCATGTCCTGGTCAAGGGTAGAGATACAGAAGTTCAAAGTGTCCAGCCCAGACAGAGGGACTGCCTCTCACAGTGTCCGCAGTGCCAGGGTGGCCAGAAGTATGTCTTAGGGAAACCAGGGAGTCCCAGGAAGACTACAAGGAAATCCTCCCGGGGGGGGGGGGGGGGGGGGGGCGGGCAGGCAGGGAAAGGTGGGCATTATGCCCACCGGGTGGAAGACTATGGAATCCTGTCCTCGAGCTCCACCCTCCACCGAGAGCTCCTCCCCTTCCCGGCCCTGGATTCCACACTCAGGCCTCTCCTCAGCTGCCACCATGCCCTCCAACTTCCTTCATCAGCCGCCACTGTGTTCCAGGGAGCTTTAGTATTTGAAAATATGGTAGCTAAATTATCTGAACAAATTGTGTGTCTGTGTGGGTGGAGGGTCGGGAGGGGGCTGGGAGTCGCTGTATTCTTACACTGTGAATAGAGTCAGAGAGGCTGATGCTTCTACTCTGCGACTGTCTACACCTGCCCGTTGCCCACCAAGCACATAAAATGCCAGCAGCACCCCTTCCCTGCAGTGGGGATGACCGTGGGCCATGCTTTGCTGTCTAGAACCCTAAGCCGCTGGCCACGTCCAGACATTTACATTAAATACATGAAAATGAAGAGTTCTGTCTCTTAGTTGCACTCACTGCATTCAGGTGTTCGGTACCCTACCCTCATGGAGTGATGTGGCTTCCACGGGTGAGGTGAGCAAGGGCATGGAGAAAGCCCGAAACCACAGGTCCTTGTGGCCTTGGGCTGGACGAACCGACGGGGGAGCCTGTGATGGGCAGGCAGGGGATGAAGCCACAGAGGACATTCTGAGAGGTCAGCAGAGGGAAGTGAGATGTGCTTCTGGCAGCTTCTGCTTTCTTTGTAGGTCTTCCTCTGTGCCTCCCACTGGCCCTTCCCGGGGCGTAAAGCCAGCTGTCGGGGACAGGAAGGGCTGAGTCTTGGGGCCAACAGGCTCAGGATGGACACCACCCCGTCTGTGAGCTGAGCTCCTCTTACGTGTAGGGTCAGCTCCTGTGCCGCCCTCCTTCAGGCATGCACAGTGAGTGAAGCACTTCTTCATATGTCCGTGAGCAAATGGCATTAACTGTGTTTCTCCAGAGATGAATTATGAACTCTTTGGGGGCAGGGACTGTGTCGCATGCGACTTGGTATTCCAAGCCCCGGGCACATAGTGAGTGCATTTTTAGGAATCTAACAAATTGGTTGAAAACTCACTGAAGTGTGTTGTTTGGAAGGTTTCTTAACAGATATTCATTTTTTTAAGTTCTTATTTAAATTTCACTTAGTTAACATATGGTGTGATGTTAGTTTCAGGTATACAATATAGTGAGGCAGCACTTCCATACATCACCCCGTGCTCATCACAACAGGTGCCCTCCTTCATCCCCATCACCTGTTTACACCCCCGCCCCGACCATCAGTGTGTTGTCTACAGTAAGAGTCTGTTTCCTGGTTTGCCTCTATTCTTTTTTTAACCTTTGCCCATTTATTTTGTTAAAAACCACGTGTGAGTGAAATCATATGGTATTTGTCTTTCTCTGACTGATTTGGCATTATACTCTTTAGATCCATCTATGTCATTGCAAATGGCAAGGTTTCATTCTTTTTTATGGCTGAGTAATATTTCACCATGTGTATACAACACATCTTCTTTATCCATTCATCAGTCTGTGGACACCTGGCTATTTTCATAATTTGGCTATTGTAGCTAGTGCTGCTGTAAACATAACATCGGGGCACATGTATCCCTTTGAATTAGTTTTTTCTTTCTTTTTTTCTTTTTAATTCTTTGGGTAGATACCTACTAGTGCAATTGATGGATCACAGGCTAGTTCTATTTTGAACTTTTTGAGGACCCTCCATACTGTTTTCCACAGTGGTTGCACCTGTTTGCATTCCCACCAACAGTGTAAGAGGTTTCCCCTTGCGCCTCATTCTCACCGACACCTGTTGTTTATTGCATTTTTGATTTCAGCCATTCTGACAAGTGTGAGGTGATACCTCATTGTGGTTTTGATTTGTATTTCCCTGATGGTGAGTGATGTTGAGCATCTTTGCACATGTCTGTTGGCCATCTGGGTGTCATCTTTGGAGAATGTCTGTTCATGTCTTGTGCCCATTTTAAATTGGATTATTCATTTTTTGAGTGTTGAGTTTTATAAGTTCTTTATGTATTTTGGATACTGATCCTTTACTGGATGTCATTTGTAAACATCTTCTCCCACTCGGTATGTAGCCTTTTTAGTTGTATTGATTGCTTACTTCACAGTGTAGAAACTTTATTTTGATGAAGTCCCAATAGTTTATTCTTGCCTTTGTATCCCTTGCCTTAAGAGACATATTTAGAAAACAGTTGCTGTGGCCGATGTCAGAGAAATTACTGCCTGTGCTCTCTTCCAAGGACTTTTATAGTTTCCTGTCTCACATTTAGGTCTTTAATCCATTTTGAGTTTATGGTGAAACCATTTTTGTGTGTGGTGAAAGAGAATGGTCCACTTTCATTCTTCTGCACGTGTCCGTCCAGTTTTTCCAACACCATTTGTTGCAGAGACTGTCCTTTTCCCATCGGATATTCTTTGCTGCTTTGTCAAAGATGAGTTGACCATATAATTGTGGGTTCATTTCTGGGTTTTCTGTTCCATTCAACTATGTGTCTGTCTTTGTGCCAGTACCATACTGTTTTTGATGACGACAGCTCTGTAATACACCTTGAAGTCTGGAATTGTGATGTCTCCCGCTTGACTTTTTTTTTTTTTTTTTTTCCAAGATTGTTTTGACTACTCAGTTTTTTGTGGTTCCATACAGATTTTAGGATTGTTTGTTCTCGTTCTGTGAAAGGTGCGGTAGGTATTTTGATAGAGATTGCATTAAATGTGCAGATTGCTTTGGGTAGTAGAGACATTTTATTTTATTATTTTTTTATTTATTATTTATTTTTTTTTTAAGTAGAGACATTTTAACAGTGTATTCCCAATTCATGAACATGGAATGTTTTTTCATTTTGTTGTGTCATCTTCAATTTCTTCCATCAGTGTCTTATAGTTTCAGAGTACAGGTCTTTCACCTCTTTGGTTAGGTTGATTCCTAGGTATGTTATAATTTCTGGTGTAATTGTAGATGAGATTGTTTTCTTAATTTCTCTTTCTGCTACCTCATTATTGGTGTGTAGGAATGCAACCGATTTCTGAATGTTGATTGTGTATCCTGTGACTCAACTGAATTCGTTTATTGGTGGAGTTCTTTTGGGTTTTCTAAATATGGTATCATTTCCTCTGCAAGTAGTGAAAGTTATACTTTTTCTTTGATGATTTGGACGCCTTTTATCTCTTTTTGTTGTCTGCTTGCTGTGGCTAGGACTTCCAGTGCAATGTTGAATAAAAGTGGTGAGTGGACATGCCTGTCTTCTTGACTATAAAGGAAAGGCTTTCAGATTTTATCCCATTTTGGTTGATATCAGCTGTGGGTTTTTCATATATGGCCTTTATTATGTTGAGGTATGTTCCTTCTAAACCTACTTTGTTGAGAGTTTTTATCATGAATGGATGTTGTACTTCATCAGATGCTTTTTCTGTGTCTATTGAAAAGATCACAGTGGTTCTTACCCTTTCTCTTTTTAATATGGTACATTAATTACATTGATTTGTGAATATTGAACCACCCTTGCATCCCAGGAATAAATCCCATGTGATTGTGGTAAATGATTTTTTAATGCATTGTTGGCTTTTGTTTGCTAGTATTTTGAGGATTTTTGCATCTGTGTTCAGCAAGGATGTTGGCCTGTAGTTCTGGTTTTTGGTGATGTCTTTATCTGGTTTTGAAATCAGGGTAATGCTGGCCTTGTAGAATGAATTTGGAAGTTTTCCTTCTTTTCTATTTTTGGAGTAGTTTGAGAAGAATAAATATTAACTCTTTAAATTTGCGTGTGAAGCCACCTGGGCCTGGACTTTCATTGTTGGGAGTCTTTTGATTAGTGATTGAATTTCATTGCTGGTAATTAGTCTTTTGACATTTTCTATTTTCTCCTTTTCTAGTTTTGGGGATTTATATGTTTCCAGGAATTTATCCATGTCTTCCAGGTTGTTCAATTTGCTGGCATATAGTGTTTCATAATAATCTCTTATAAATGTTTGATTTCTGTGGTGTTGGTCTTTCTCCTTTCTCATTTGTGATTTCATTTATCTGGGTCTTTTTCTTTTTGATAAGTCTTGCTGGAGGCTTATCAGCTTTATTAATTTTTTCAAAGAACTAGTTTTGGTTTCATCTGTTCTCTTGCTTTTTTAGTTTCTATATCATTTATTTATGCTCTAATCATTATTATTTCCTTCCTTCTGCTAGCTTTAGGCTTTGTTATTTTTCTATCTCTTTTCATTATAAGGTCAGCTTGTTTATTTGAGATTTTTCTTTCTTCTTGGGATGGGCCTATGTTGCTGTATACTTCTCTCTTAGGACCGCTTTTGCTACATCCCAAAAGTTTTGGACCATGTATTTTAATTTGTTTCCATGTATTTTTAAAAATTTCTTCTTTAATTTTCTGCTTGACCCATTCATTGTTTAGTAGCATGATATTCATCCTCCATGTATTGGTGCTGCTTCCAAATTTTTTCTTATGGTTGACTTCAAGTTTCATAACACTGTGGTCAGAAAAGAATCAGGATATGACTTTGATAGTCTTGAATTTGTTGAGACCTGTTTTGTGGCCTAATATGTGATCTGTTCTGGAGAACGTTCCATGTACACTTAGAAAGAATGTGCATTGTGGTGTTTTAGGATGGAATGTTCTGAATATATCTGTGAAGTCCATCTGGTCCAGTGTCATTCAAAGCCATTGTTTCCGTATTGATTTTCTGTTTAGATGATCTTTCCATTGCTGTGAGTAGGGGGTTAAGTTCCCCTACTATTATTATACTATTGATTATTCCCTTTATGTTTGTTATTAATTGTTTTATATATTTGGGTGCTCCCAAGTTTAGTGCATAAATATTTACAACTATTAGACCTTCTTGTTGGATTGTCCCCTTTATTATTATATAATGCCCTTCTTTGTTTTCTGTTATAGTCTTTGCATTAAAGTCTAGTCTGCTCAGTATAAGTGTTATTCTGGCTTTGTTACGACATCGATTTTTATGATAAATGTTTCTCCTTCCCCTCACTTTTAATCTGCAGGTGTCTTTAGGTAAAATAAGTCTCTTGCCAATAGCATATAGATGAATCTTGGGTTTCTTATCTATTCTGACAACCCTATATCATTTGATTAGAGTGTTTAATCCATTCAGAGTGATTATTGATAGCTATGTATTTATTGCCATTTTATTACTTGTTTTGTGGTTGTTTCTGGAGATTTCCTCTGATCCTTTCTTATTTTTTTCTGTCTCATAGTTGCTGGTTTTGTTTAGTGATATATTTTTATTTCTTTCTCTTTATTCTTTCCATATTTATTAGTTTTTGATTTGTGGTTATCATTAACTTTGTATATGGTAGCTTCTGCATGGACCAGTCTATGTAAAATTGTTGGTCATTTACTTTTGAACCTATTCTTTACTCCTCTCCTCCCCCGCGTTTTAGGTATTCTCATATTTTACATCCTCTTTTATTTTGTGAGTTCCTTGGCTGATTTCTTAATAGAAATATTAATTTTTACTGATTTTCTGTTTCCTACCTTCATAATCTAACTTACGTTCTTTCCTTTCCACCCAGAGTCTCCTGTAGTATTTCTTGAAGGGCTGGTTTGTGGTCATGAACTCCTTTAATTTTTGTGTGTTTGGGAAACTCCATCTCTCTCTCTCTCTCTCTCTCTCCTGAACAGTAGCCTTGCTGGATATTGTATTTTTGGCTGCAGATTTTTCCCATTCAGCACTTTGAATATATCCTGCCACTCTCTCCTGGCCTGCCAAGTTTCTGTAGAGAGATCTCCTGCTAACCTTATGTGTGTTCTCTTGTTAGTTAAGGAGGTTTGTCTTGATGCTTTTACGATTTTTTTATCACTCTGTTTTGCAAATGTAATTACAGTATGTCTTGGTGTTGGCTTGCTATTGTTGAATTTGACGAGCGTTTCTGTTCCTCCTGGATCTGGATGTCTGTTTCTCCAGATTAGGGAGGTTTTCAGTTATGATTTTCTCAAATAAATTTTCAACCCCCTTTCTCGCTTTTCTTCCAGGACTCCTATAATACAAATGTTAGTATGTTTGATGGAGTCACTGAGTTCCTCAAGTCTATTCTCATTGTTCTATAATTCTCTCTTTTATTCAGTTTTGGTTTTTTCCATTATTTTGTTTTCTAAGTCATTAGTTTGTTCCTTTCCTTTTTTCAGCCTGCTGTTCATTCCCTCAAGCCTATTTCCCATCTCGTTTATTGTATTTATCCTTCATCTCTAATTGATTCTTTTTCAACTCTTTTTATCTCTGTGGTAGTAGTCTCAGTGATGCCTTCTTTTCTCAAGCCCAGTGAGTATGCTTATGATCATTGCTTTAAATTCTCCATCAGGCATATTACTACATCTGTTTCACTTAGATATCTGGCTATGGTCTCATGTCCTTTCATTTGGGATAAATTCCTCTGTCATGGTTGTCAAAGTCCCTGCCTTCTGTATGTTAGAAAAGCCTGTTGTATCTCCTGCTCCTCAAAGTAATGGTCTTAAAAAGAAGAGGTCATGTAGTGCCCAGGGCCTGGTGCTTCAGGGAGTGTCCCAGGTGTGTACTGGATGAGCTCTGGTGTTGTGTTGTGGCTGCTCTATCCTTCAGGCCAGTCATCTGCAGAGGCTCTCCTTGCGTTTGTGAGCAGTGTTTGGTCACTGGCTTGTATGTGGCGAGCTTTAACTAGATGTGCTGTAGGTGCTTGTGAAATGAGCCCTGACACCACCTCCAGCAGATCTGAGGCCCTGCAGAACTCTCTGGTGGGGAGGCTTGGTGTGGGCAGCAGTTTGTGCTGGTCTTCTTGGGGGACGGGCCCACTGCGCTGGAAGTGAGGCGGGCTTGACTGAGAAGTACAATCCCACAAAGGCACAGGGGGACTCGGTGTAAGCAGATGAGGCAGCCAGTGTAGGTGCTGCACTGCTTCCTGCAGGTTCTCTGTGTTTATGCTGTGGGATGGGGAGGACATGGCACAAGTGAACTGCCATGTTCCCGGAGAAGCGTCTCCCTGAAGGCTGCCTCTGGGGCAGATGCTCTGGGCAGATGCTCTGAGAAGATCGAAGCATCTGCCCCTGTCTGCCCCAGGCGTTTCCATGTCATCTGCCCCCAGGTTGTTTGGCTGCTTTGTCTCCAAGAGCAGTGCAGTGCCCTCCAGGTTCTATCCCAGCCAAGCCTGCTGATCTTTACAACACCAGGTTTTAAGCCCTGCTTGTTGCTAAAAATCATGAAATACAGGCCCTCTCACTTTCCAAGCCAGTGGCTATGGGGAAACATTCCCCTGTGTGCTGTCTCACTGTCCTCCCCGACCATGGCTCCCTCCCCTCCACAGCACCTGGAATCCGTGTCTCTCTTAAACCTTCTTTGATACGGTCTCTTCTCCAGGTTTAGTCATGGAGTTTTCTTCTGCCCATCTTTAGGTCAATTTCTGGGGTTTGTAGGATGATTTGATAGTTAACCTAGTTGTGTTCATAGGACAAGTGGAGCCTAGGGACCTCCCACTCTGCCACCATCTTCCCGGACCTCAGTGTCAGACTTTTGGTGTTTTTTAAAAGAATGTTTGTGGCCACCAAATTACAAAGATAGAAGCCAGTCCTCTCCAAGTGGGCAGGGAGGGTGAAGAATCTTGGAAGTCCCTGTACCAGAGCAAGAAGGATGAGTGGGAGGCAGCTGGGGGATCAGCGAAGGGATCTTCTGGGGGAGTTTGCTAGGATTCAGTACATAACTGTCTGCACTAGTCCAGTTATCATGAGCTCTGTCTTCTCGGGAACCCTGCAGTTTGTCGTTTTGGCCAAAATGAGGGAGAAGGAGAAGGCTCTGAAAAGAACATCCAACTGAAAATACTGTCTTGACTGTACAGAAATTGAAAATAAATCGAGTTCTGGTATGCCATCAGCTTTGGATCATGGACGTTTTGCTCTTAGTATTTAAGTTTACTGAAATCTCCTAGAGATTTTAAAGTTCAGTTTCATTTTTATGTTTTCTACCCTAAGCCCACCACTGTCCTGACTCATATGATGGCTATGGTAATAGTAAACTTGTGCCTAGCAGGGAGTATGCATTCAGTGAACAAACATGTTCACCAAGTAAATGAGCAAACGGTGAGCAGTCACAATTTAAGGCGTTTAGCTGTTTTTCATAGCATGAAATCCTTGCAGAGATCTCTAATTTAAACCTTGTGTTTTGTTCTCTCTCTCCTGTCCTGTAATCCATTTGAGAGCTGTGCTCAGTGTGGGCAGGCCTCATCTCTGCTCTTTGGAGGGAGGTACTACTATTCTCAGTCATGAATAAATTTGCTGTTGATTCCATTTAGTGGCTAGACAGCTGACATTCTGGGTTCCCCAGAATGCCGACATGACTTTGGTATGAGAACAATTTGACTACAGCTGAAAAATCATGGCCCTTCTTACCTTTTTTTGGATAGGACTGTTCTTTAGAATTTTATTGTGAAAATTACTTTTCATGAAAAGTAAGGGAGAGGTTCATGGGGTTTTGTTTCTCTCTTTCTTTTTCGCTGTGTTTTCTGATCTCTTAATCTTTCTTGATCCCTGGAGCATGGAGGAGTCAGCAGGTCTGGGCGCTGGCGCTCCATGCATCAGGGCTCTAGGTAGGGGAAGCCGCGGCATGTTTAAAGTCAGATAAGATGTGCTGGGTACTGGGTTCATGCCGTGTCTGTGCTAGCCTCACTAAATCCTCACAACTTTACACTGTCGGTAGTACTGAGACCCATCATCATCATCATTTCTGAGATGCAAGCGGACTCAGGGTAAGAGAGGTGAGGTGATACAAGGCCATGGAGGTAGGCAGAGAACGGGAACAATTCTTGCTCTTTCTTTCACGTGTGTAGTTTGCCACAGGACCTCCAGCAGGAGTGCTGGTAGGTTGAGGGGGTGGGTCAGTGCCCCCAAAGTCAGGGCCATCTGGGAGCAAAAGCCAGATAGTCATTCGAACAGGAACGAGGTTTGAGCAGGGAATGCTTTAAGAATTAATAGCTATAATAATAAAATAGATGGATTAGATGAAGGGGATTAAGAGTACACTTACTGTGATGAGCACTGAGTAATGTATAGAATCTTTGACTCACTGTATTATACACCTACAACTAATAAAACATCGTAGGTTAATTATACTTCAGTAAAAAAGTAAAATTGAGAAAAGGAAACATAGGAGAAAATAAAAATATTGACACAATAAGAACTATGGGAGGTTAACCATAATAATTGCCATAGCAATTAAACTGAAAAATTAAAAACCTCGAAGTAACCACCAAATGGAAAAAGCAGGCCAATGACATAAACACTCACACACATTATTTTAAAAAATTAAAGAATATTTAGTTATGGCAAGGGGTTGGAATGATAATGGATTAGCTAATAGAAAGTAAATGGAACTCTATAGGGTATAGGAATAATGGACCCTAGGGAGCAAGGAAGAGGCCACACCTCACGCACCTTCGAGAGCTGGACCAGACCCAGACCCAGACCGTGTGGGAGGGGATGGCCTGTGACCGGCCATCTGGCACAGAAGTTGCTGGGTGCCTGGGAGAGTTGTCCTCGGAGCAACGTCCAACTGGAGACAGCCCACCGACCACAAAGCTATCAGAGGCAGGCGCTGCAGGAGGAGGCTGCTGAGGGGGCACCCTAGACCCAGGAATCTCTGCTCCTTCCTTCTGCATGGCAGTCTTTCCAGAAACTTCCTTCTACTGGCAAAACTAGCCAGCAGATAGAACACGTGCTTGAGAGACCCAGATCCAGTTTTTGCCGATCAGGCTATAAAGTGTGAGTTTGTGGCTGAGAACGGCACAGGGTGGGGGGATCCCACCTTTTTTCTCAGAGTCTTTATGTTTCTTTCATTCAGCCAGGCAGTGGGACACACGTACACACGTGTGGGTGGTTTCCCGTCTTCCCCTGCACCATGTGTGGTTTCATTACCTTGTTATCTCCGTGACTTCCCACAAGGGGCCTATTGAGGATTAAGCTGCTTTAATTTTCTTTTCTATTGTTTGCCTCTTAAACCTTGGGTAAGTACATGGGTAATCGGGAATCAGTGCCACATGTGTGAAGTGCCATCCAGCAGATGACATCCCGGGCTTGTCGAGGGAGCCCATGAAGGTGTTTGGTACAACCCAGGATGGTAATGGCATGTGAAGTAATACAATTTGAGATTTTTATCTCTTAGGCTTTATAAATATTTGCCGGAGGTTTTTCTGATACACCATAGGGCTAGAGTTTTATTTGTCCATGATGGGTTTTCATTTAGTTGCTACTGCATTTCATTCCTGCCTCCTTGCGAATCTAGAAGAATCATTCTTCCAGAAGAGCTCTTTAAACCTTTCCCATCACGACTGTTTCCTTCGTAATGGCTTTGAACTGCTGGATTGGTTTGTGACTCCTTGCCCCCTAACTCCATGCAATGTGTAATTTCTCATTTTGTTGAAAACATTAGAAAGGGAGAAATACTCAGCCTTGTCCTTGTTGCTGTTGAGCCATGATGCCTTGTCCGTTTTGTTTTGTATTTTGTTCTATTTTTCTCCCTCAGAACTCTCCTAAAAGGCTTTCACTCCCTAAATACTTTTTGGGAGGTTCAGGTGTTAAGGCCTATAAACTTAAATTTTGTTTTGTTTTGTTTTGTTTTCAGTTAGATTTTGTTGAAAAACAGTACTGAGAGGATAACTGCCCATGCTCTTACATTTAGGTGACACCTGATAATGTTGAAA
The DNA here is from genome assembly GCF_053574225.1 of Canis aureus. Classification (NCBI taxonomy): domain Eukaryota; kingdom Metazoa; phylum Chordata; class Mammalia; order Carnivora; family Canidae; genus Canis; species Canis aureus. Next base: position 38,678,845 of record NC_135637.1, read on the forward strand.
ATAAATAAAAGTAGTACATGTATGTGGTAATATACACATAGTATGGAAAGGGACAGGAAAAAAGCCTCCCTTCAAATATAACTATTATTAACATTTCTTGTGATTTCTTCCAGGAAACAAAAAATGATTTTGGCACATACCTACATTTGTGGCTCTCTGCTTTTTACATTCTTTAATAAAGGAATTAAATATACATATTTTTCTGGCTTTTTTTTTGTACTTTTCCTGTTTTTAGAGACCTTGTCCCTACACACAGATCTTCCTTATTCTTTAATATGATACATACACAGTTCCGTGATACGGATGTGCGGTAACGGATGGTAATTAATTTCACCTGTGCCTTATCTCGGGCTGTTTTAGTAATTGCCAGGTGTTTGCAGGGAGGAGTTGTGGTTACTGTTGGGAGTTGCTACAGTCGGCCTTTTCGCAAATAATCATCTCGCCAGTGTATCTGTAGGTTAAATCCCTAACGGTGAGATTGCTGGTTCAGCTGATAAATGCATTATAAACTTTAACAGACATTACCAAATTGCACTCCACAGAGGTCACACGCATTGATTTTCTTTTACCACGGTTGTCTCTTTCCCACGCCCCTGCCAGCACCGTCCCATCACCAGGCTTTGGCATTTTTGCCAATCTGGTAAGTTAGAAATGTTATCTCTTTGTTTTTACTTGTTTATCTTTGACTACAGGTTTAGGATCTTCTCATAGGTTCCTTAGCCTGTTGAGTTTCTTTCGATCAGTTGCATGCTCCTGCATGTGGCTTTGTGTTCTCTTCCCCCTTTGGCTTCGTTTACCTCCTTTTCTTTCCTGTAGGATTCTTGTCTTTCTCATATCTACTTATATGAGCTCATTTTAAATTAGAAAACTTAGTTGTATTTCACGTGTTGCAAATGTATTTTCCCACTCTCTTCTGAAAGCATTCATTAAAAATATTGTTTTTAGTGTTTTATTTTATTTTGTAAAAATTTTATTTATTTATCTGAGGGAGAAAACACGAGCAGGGTGGAGAGGCAGAGGAAGAAGCAGATTCCCCGTTAAGCGAGGAGCCTGATGCAGGACTGGATCCCAGGACCTCAGGATCATGACCTGATCCAAAGGCACTCAAACACTGAGTCACCCAGGTGCCCAACGTTATTTTTGTTTTGGTGTAAAGATTTTTAAACATGTTCTTTTTAAAAAGAAATTTAAAAAAGCATGTGGGTTGAGAAAACTTTGCTAAGCTTTCTACTGTTTTTAAGGCTGAGTAGTTGTAGTTTGGGACAAATGATTATTCCCATAGATGGGAATGTATGTCCCATCAGTATGTCCCACAGCCCTGAGACCCTGTAGCATCTTACTTAACAACAAGACGACCCTGAAGGAGTGATGGAGCTGGTGTCCCTCCCACTCTGTACTTGCCTTGACCCTCAGCAACTTATGGGGGGCCTCTGAAGCATAGGCGAGCTTGTGAACAGCCATGTCTACAAACATCCAAATGTTGTCACTTGCGGACATCATTCCTGGTAGCCGGAAGTGGCAGGCCCTCTTCACGTCTGAGTCCACAGCACCTATAGCGATACCTAAGTGAGATACGATGTGGAGTGAACAGATGGAGACAAGGGCAGGATGCAGTGCAGGGAGGATGAGCAGGAATAGAGAACTCACAGAAAGGTTCACGTTAGAGTGCTTTCGTCAGCATGACGTGCACCTGCCTCATGCTACAGCCCTGGAGTCCGGAGACTTCCGTGTCCTGTCCTTAACCACCCTGTTCATCTCGTGATAACACTGTGTAGGATACTGAGGGAGAAGACCATGCACTGGGGCCTGTGGTGTTTGGGTGACTCTCTTTGTGTTACCACCGGATCTGTTCCCTTGTGATGAGACTGTTGGGAAGACAGTATTGTAAAAAATCTAATTTCAGAATAATGTGTGAAAGACGGATTTCTCTCCAGATTTCTAGAGGTAACAAGCTTCTCCTTTGAACATTTAAAAATAGCTTACATTTAAAATGTAAGATTCCGGTTAAGAGAAATGGACTGTATGAAAGCTTGTCACATACTCTGTAAACTGTGACTCAGCCTAAGTCCAAGCTAGCTATTTTGCTAGTTCTTCATTTAATTAAATATCTCCAGGGAAGAGTTTAAGGATTTCCTGACAATTCAGGTAATCTGTATTTATATATTTACCTTATTCAGACACATGAAAAGCTTTCTCACGGAGTCCAGTGAGGGTCAGTATGATGGTACGATACTTTCTTGGTTGACACATGGTATGGCTCCTTGAAAATACCAGTGGCATCTTCATTTCTAGTAGGCTCATGGCCTCTTACTCAAGCCATTTAACTTGAGCTGAGATGTCTTATGGCTGCGTTTATTCTCCATAGTTTTATGAATGCAGTTGATTCTATTCATTTGAATTTGCTGAAACAAAAGCCTGCACTGGTAAAACAGGTTAATTTTTGAGAAAGCTAATGCTAAACTCTGACGTCTGGGAGCCCTGTTCAGTGCCATTCAACACAAAAATAGTTGGCCGTCAGAACGTGAGCAAACCAACTATTGGTTTGAACGATCCCAGTGCTTATGAAGCACCCATTTCAGTACAGGATCATGAAGGTATTGATGAATGAGGTCATTAGCTTTGCTCAGACAGATCCCTGGTGGTTCATCTCCTGATGTCAGTTTTCTTCTCTAAACAATGTATGGAAATGAACATGAACGATTAAACAGATGTTTAAAAAGGTCTGTATGGGGTGCCCCGGGGGCTCAGTGGGTGATACGTTTGCCTTCTGCTGGGGCTTGATCCTGGGGTCCTGGGATCGAGTCCTGCGTTGGGCTCCCTGCCCAGTGGGGGCAGCCTGCTTCTCTCCCTCTCCCTCTCCCTCTGCCCTTCCTCTCCCCTGCCGCTGTGCTTTCTCACTCTCAAAGAAATAAATAAAATTTAAGAAAAAATGAAAAGGTCTGTCTAGCTTTGTCAGTGGGAGCTCATGAACGATTTCTTGGGTGTGTTAGTTCTGTTGTGTCCCCATCCACCTTCCATCCTTGACTGTAGCTTTCAAATCAGGTTGACCAAATAAAGGTTGACAAATCATTTGTGCATCCACCTCTGACATTTCATACTGGAGGACAGATGACTGAGACAAATGGAATCTATGTGGAAAACTGAGTTTCTGAAAGCAGGTGTGTCTGCACTTTGTCCAGTGGGGACGCGGATGCGTCTGTAGGTGAGACCGTGGTGCCCAGTTGGGAACTGGTCAGCCTTGGAGAAACAAAGCCAGTGAAAAAGCTGCTGCTAAAATCAGCCGCGGCCGTTGCAGAAAGCATATACTTCAGGGAGGTCTCGGGAGCTTGTGTGGTGCGTTTGGTTGGGTGGTATAAAATTGGAGGGGTGTACAGGCTTTTTTGAGGGATGCTCTGCAGCTGGAGTCAGTGTGAAGCCCTTGCCACAGCAGCTGGGTGGGGAGGCCGCGGCTTTGCAGACAGACAGACGTCTCTGTCTTTGATTTTCCGTGCTGCCACTCCCAGGTGTCCCCGAGAAAGGAAGGTGGTCTCTCCAGGCCCCCTGTTCTTCCTTTGTAAAGGCGGAGATTGAAATACCTACCTCAGGGGTGAGAGAAAGGCAAGAATTGGGGTCCATTGTGCTCACTCAGCAAGTGGAGGGGACCTTCCCTTAACAGCAGTGCTGCCGGCCCGGTGCAGGTCGACAGGGTGCCTCGGAAAGGGCGTGAAGGTGCCGACCTCGAAAGCACCTCCTACGCAAGAGGTACGGGAAACGGGGCTCACGTAGGGCCCTGTGATTTGCAGGCAGGTGGAGGTTTGCTATGTTTCTAGAGCATGACCGTTCACGGTCTTCCCCGCTGCCGGCTCCAGAGGCGTGTAATTGACCCTGGTTTCTGTTGTCTGCCTCACAACGAGGCCCCGAGTCCCACTGAGGTCAATTATTCGGCCTAAGTGTTTATACGAAGCAGCTGCGATTCAGGCCTCCCTTGCTGCGGCCTGGTCACACAAGCTAATTACTGCCATCGCACACAGTTGCCGTGGTGGCGGCTGCTGTAGGTGGCGGTCACAACATCTTGAGCCAAGGCACTGGGGAGCCTCCCGGCCAGGTACCCTCAGGTCCCACGGGGAGCTTGGTTACGTCAGCATCGGTCGTGAGACGGGCTCTGACCGCTGTCCAGACTCCAGTGGGTGCCGATACCTCGCTTCCTGATACTGAACCTACTGGAGGTAATGGAACAGAACGTCCCTGACTCTGGTTTCATAACTTTCTTTTTTGCGCACAAAAATAAAGCTGCTTCCTGGGGATGAGGCATTGGTGTGCCTGCCGCTGAGCACCGGCAGGGAGCACTTGCTGGGTGCGGGACTCCATCCCCGCTGCCTGCTGTGACACTTCTCTCATCTTCACCAGCTGTGGTTTGTGTAGGTGCTGTTGGTCTCCTGTTCTCAGACGCTGAGAAATTTGCCCAAGTCCTCACGGCAGGTAAGCAGCAGAGCCTGGATTTGAATCTAGGCCCATTCTGACCTTCCTCTCCAATAAGAAAAAAACAGGAAAAACATGACCGTAAAAATTCCATCTAGCATGGCAACCGTTCTGAGCACTTTGGTGCCCATTCTTCCAAATCCCTAATTTAACGTTGTTGGGAAAACCCCCCTCTCCCCTGCCAGGTCCCCTTCCAGAGGGAAAACACGGTGAGCAGTCTGGTATTTATCTTTCCAAGTACGCACGCAGGCCCGTCCCACATACACGGGTAATTCACACGTGTTCTTACATGGCCCACTACGTGCGCTCTTCCACTTGGCACTTTACGCTCCGTGCGTCCTATGCAAATTTCTGCATGTGTCATACATAATCTGACATATTTTCAATGGACTGTTGAGCGTGAACTACAGGACCGTCAGGGGATGACAGTGCCATGATTCTGTCATTGTATGGCCTGCGGTGACAGACGTTTCTGTTGTGGCCCCGTTCTCCCTCCATCACTTAGCATCACCGTGTATGTTGTACTAGAGGAAAGTGCTGTGATTTAGTGACCTCTTTTGAAATTTGGGCCATTAGAAGATCCCGGGATGAACCTTCTCCAAACTCAGGATTGGAAGACCTCCTTATTAGTTGCTTTCCAGTCCCAGTCAAAATGCTAAGTCCAAGTGGTCAGCCCGTTACTTAAATATTTTACTTGGATGTGCCCTACATACCACAAATTCACCTCTTCTAAGCGTGCCCTTCAGAGATTGTTAAAAAATTTATGGGGTTGTGCGGCCAGCACCATCACCCAGTTTTAGAACATTGGCGTCAGTCCAAGCTCTCCCGTGCCCTTCACAGCTACTTCCCATTCCTGTGTGCAGCCCTGGGCTGCCACGGATACTTTCTCTCTACAGGTTTGCCTTGTCTGGACATTTTGTCTGGCCCGTCACGTTGACGAATTTCATGTCCTCGGGTTATATATCTCTTTTTACTCTTTTGAACTGTTTGGCCCATGTAAAACTCCTGGCTGGAATTGTTCGTTAAGGCTCATTACTGTCTTGAATGATGATAACGTGTATTACCCCAGAAGTGGTTAGTCTCTGCGGCAGAGGAGGGAAAATGGGTGCGTGTACACACCTGCATGTATATATATGCACAGTACATATGTGCAGCCGTGTGTGCCCGTACACGTCTACATGTGTGCACGTGTTTAGTGTGGATATATGTGCACATGTTTACTTATACATACACAGGAACACACGTGCGTGCACATGCGCACACACACATGCATGTGTATTCGGTCATGAGGCCGAGCTCCTCAGTAATACTCAACATATCAAAAGAGATCTGTTGGATGATCTTCAGCTTCATTAATTTCTTCATGTGGTGAGTTGATGGTAATGGAGATTCTTGGCTCAGTTCAGTCGAGAACTGAATACGTGCCGGTTGCACAGGAGACACTGCCAAAGTGTAGCAAGAGCTTACCAGAACCTCAGCTTTAAGAAGTGATACCAGACTCTTCTGAGTCAGGACACCCCAAACCTGTTCTGGGCGGTGAGCGGCAGCTTCATATCACGAAGGGAAGGCGTGCACCTGGGCTGAGCAACTCTGTAGTGTTGAAGTGATTTAAAAATTCTAAAACTTAAAATTACAATTTTTTTTAGCTTTTATAAACTCTTTTGACCTAAAAGCTGATAACTTAAAAATCTAGGATAATTCCATGTCTCTATCTAATTCAATATCTCATGCCTGCCAGTTCCTTCTAGTATTTGAGATGCGTGCTCCTGGCGCCTGTGGAGCTGTTAGGGACCCGATTGTACAGGATCTGTGTTTGGGGTTTCCATTTGAAGTACATGTGTGTTTATGTGTGATTGTCATTGCAGGTAAATAACTTACTGTTTCCAAAAGACCTGTTAAGAAGCTGAGGGAGAGTAACTGTGGCTTTTATTAACGAGAAAGCCGCACGCCGTGTGCTGTTTCCTGGTCAGGTGCGTGCCAGCACATCAGAGCCCCAGTCCCGGGCGGGACGCTTTGGTGCGTAGGGCCTGGAAATGTGTGTCCCAGACAGCACTCCCTAGTCAGGGCTGGCAGCGAGCAGAGGGAGCCAGGTCACCGCCTGCCACCACTGCCCCTCTGTCCCTCCGCAGGCCCTACACCCCCTCTGTTGGGGACGGCGTCTCTGTGAATCAGGACTTAACACCCGAGGAGGAGAAAGCGTCTCCTTGTGAGAGAGAATGCCTCTGGAACCTGAAGGATGCTACAGGGACGGCTGCGTGGCGTCTCACGCGTGGCAAGCGGGGATGGCGGTGTCCTCAGGGCCGCGAGCCGGCATTGGTGTTTATCCAGAAAACGTAACTCCGGCGCCCGGGCAGAGAGGCCCACCCGCACGGCCAGCCTCACGGTGCCTCTCCCCGCTTGCAAACCAGGGTTTTCTGTCTCTTGGGAGGGGACGGAGCCGGGGTCCGCGGTGTGCAGCCAGACTGGCCAGCCTGACCCGCCTCCAGCTCCCTCCGGCACGTCCACCTTGCTTTCCTGGGCACATGCACGATCCAGGGTTCAAGAGCCTTCTCGCACAGCGGGCAGGGCCATGGAAGCAGACGCCGCGCGGGGCTCCCGGGGGCTGAGGCTCGTGCGCCACCCGCGCAGCAGGGCCAGTGCCTGCTGTTTGCACGGGACCACTCAGCTCTCAGCCCTGCAGCCACCCCGAGATCTCAGGTGGCGACATGCACTGCAGGATACGCTGGAGCATGGCCACACGCGGAATAAATCCATGGGCTGTTCGTTGCTCTTGATCTTCCTGCACAGTAATCTTGAGTAAATGTGATAACATGAATCAGGCAGCTGATGTTCATGTTTTGAGGCTCCGTGATTTGAGGAGTTCTCAAATCGAGAGGGAAAGTGTAAAAAAAGATGCCATTTTGGGTTCCCTGTCATCTTGGGTGTGGGGGCAGCCATGATTTATTGAGCACCTGCTATGTGCCTGCGCCGTAGTAAGTGCTTTGCAACCCTTTATCTCGTTCAATCCTAAGAAGTGGTATCCTTAGGTTTTATATATAAAGAGACTGGCTTAGAAAGGTCAACTTTCCCAAAATCATAGAGTTTAAATCCAGCTCTTTCAGGACACCTGGGTGGCTCAGTGGTTGAATGTCTGCCTTTGGCTCAGGTCCTGATCCTGGGGTCCCAGGATCGAGTCCCACATTGGGCTTCCTGCATGGAGCCTGCTTCTCCCTCTGCCTGTGTCTCTGCCTCTCTCTGTGTGTTTCTTGTGAATAAATAAATAAAATCTTTCAAAAATGAATCCAGTTCTTTGTAACCGGCTTGCCATAAGACTAACCTTTCCCTTTAGTGTCTGGTTCCCATATTACCCCTTCCATGGTACTGAAGTTTTTTTACTCCCTGTCTACTCTGGAGCTGCCACTGCTTACAGGTGGGTGAGTGGAGATGGATCTTCTGACGCACAGTGTCCTGGGGAAGGGAAACACACCTTGTAGTGCGAATTGACCTCTGCCTCGCTTTGCTCCACTCCGAGCTTGGCATACTTGTATGAGTCAGTTTGGGTTGTAAATGCAGAGAAAAGAGAAGAGGCGGTGTTTAACCTTGGCCACCAGACGGGGGGCACTGGGTCCCTGCTCTGCACAGCTTCAGAAGGGAGACAGACTCCAGAGGTCGCCGGCCACTGAAAGGGGGCTGAGATTTCATCAGGGCAAACTGTCTGCCTCTCATTTTTGTTCCAGATCTTCATCAAGGAAAGAGGAAAATACAAGGGTCTGGACCCCGGTGTGGTTTCTTAGAGAGTCTTGTCGAGTACAGGTGGCACCTGGAGTTGCATGATTAATCAGTGGAGAGCAGAAGTGGTAAAAAATGACAGATGCCCACCATAAACATTTTGTTAGACTTGGAAACATCAGTGTTCAGAAGTGGCCAGTCTTTCACGTGGCATCGGGACCATTTCTCTGGACGCAGGTCCTCTGACTGGTGCTCTGTGTTGGGTCCCCCCGGAGAAGCACACTCATAGTGCCAGCACAGCAGACTGTCCCAGGCTGCCCAGTACTGAACCCATCGACATTTTAAGCCACCCATTTCCCTCAGAATATTAAGTGTGGTCTGGATCACACCTCATTGGGCAGCAGTCTGTTCTAGCTATGTTTATTTTTTATAGAAACAACAGCACACTTTGTTTCCAGACTCAAATTCCGTTATCAGTATTGAGTTGGATTAGGTGATAACAGAAACCAGCACGACCTTCGTGAACAGGTTTGGAGGCAGGTATCACTGAGTCTTGGTAAGCATTACGGGTTGACCAGCAGGAGCAGCGTCATCTGGCCCTGTGGTAGCCGCTGCCGCTGGCAGGGAGTGGCGCTCAGCCACCACACACTGCCTGGAGCCCGGGGGTGGGGGGTGGGGAGGCGGCACACTACACCTGCTCCCCGGAAGGGAACCAGCAATGGCGAGTCTCTGGGGGCCAACCCCAGCAACTTGTTCAACATAGTTTTTACTGTGAATCCCATCCTGAAATTGCCAACACTCCGCGTACTGGACCTAGCTGTCCCTCACAAAGGTGTTATTTAGGATGTGATCACAAAAAGGTGGCTGGGGGGAGCAGGGTGCGGATGCAGCAGCCCCCGCGGGGCCTGATGCCTCCCGTGTCTCTCTACCAGAGGAAGAAGCTCCATGGCCAGGCATGAACCAGCCCTTGTGGCAGGCGCAGGTGCTTCGGCAGAGCACTCCCTGTTTGTAAAACCTGAAGGGAGCCCACACAGATGACAACACTGCTGTGCATATGATCATTAGTTCATAAAGGGTCATTAGCTAGTACAGGGATTTGTTCATTTGGCTCCTCACGTGACTTTAGGAGCTGGTTGTTAAGTTCAGTTAACTGTTCTTTTTAGTTAGGAAAGCTTCATACCGGTTATTACTTTAACCTCTTCGGTGTTGAAGGAGAAGCAAAAGCCTAGAACAAGACAGCGCTGGCTCTGAGAGCCTCAACGTTGGGGTCAAGCTTGATTGGCTTTCCTGCCCTTGAGATATGTTAGACTCGACGTAAGGCAAGATACACAGGCAGCGCTAGAGAATTGAGGTTTTTTCCTATTGTGTATTTATTTCATATAACCTCGGATTTACTTTGATGTCTGTTTCATAATTCCTGGCACCAGAATTTGCTCAGACCTTTTTAAAGACCACACCTTCTGAGAAAACCCACAATTTGAAAGTTAATGGATAACCCAACGGCAACAGGAGTTTGCTGGCAGATGTGATTCTTGATCAGGTCTGGACAATTTCTGCCCTGTCATGAGTCATAAACTGTGGCACAGTCCATCATCTGAAGTGTCGGGAGAACTGGCACTGTGCTGTCACCTGTTTGCTGCTCCTGACTCATCTTCCTGGAAGTAGGAATTCAGGTGGCCTGTGACGGACGTTTTATCGTAAGATTCACGAGACGAGCACTCAGACTCTTTAGGTACCAGCACTGGATGTCTAGGCTCAGTCCGGTTGCAGATGTGGCTTGCACGTTTAGCTCAGGCGCTACAGGTGGCCAAAGCCAAACGGGAAACATCGTAAGATTCGCATCATCCATAAGGTAGGGACTGGCCAGTTTTTAAGAAAAATTTCTCTTCTGTGCTATGTATATACAATGAAATATTACTCAGCCATCAAAAAGGATGGAATTTTTCTGTTTCCATCGACATGGATGGAAGTAGAGGGTATCATGTCAAGTGAAATAAGTCAGAAAGACAATTATCACTTATATGTAGAACATAAGAAACAGCACAGAGGCTTATCGGGGAAGGAGGGAAAACTGAATAGGAAGACATCAGAGTTGGAGAGAAACCATGAGACACTCTTCATCCTAGGAAACAAACAGGGTCGCTGGAGGGGAGGTGGGTGGGGGTCTGGGATAACGAGGTGATGGCCATGAAGGAGGGCACCTGTTGTGAGCACTGGGGGTTATATGAGGCTGATGAATTACTGCACTCCACATCTGAAACTAATGATATTCTATATGTTGGCTAATTGAATGTAATTTTTTTTAAAGGAAAAGCTCTTAAAAGCTCAGAGAGGAAAGATAATGAGAAGGGAATGTAGCTGATTTTCCTCTTCAGCCTGAGGATTGGCTGATGTGGCCGTTTTTCCCTGCTTTCGCAGTGTCCATATAGAGAGAGAGGATGTATGACTCAGGTGACAAAGGTCGAGTCTGAACTCTCAGATCCTCGGTTTCTTGCTCCTGGCGGATGAAGTAAACAGTGTTCTGAGGACGTTAGATCAAAAGAATCCCCCTAGTTTGGGGGTTGGACCTTTATCAACTCATCTGTGAGACCCTTTTTTTTTTTTTTAAAGAATTTATTTATTCATGAGAGACAGAGAAGTAGAGGCAGAGGGAGAAGCAGGCTCCATGCAGGGAGCCTGACGTGGGACTCGATCCCAGGTCTCCAGGATCACGCCCTGAGCCAAAGGCAGCACTAAACCACTTAGCCACCGGGCTGCCCTCACCTGTAAGATCTTCTGAAGCTGTACTTCCCGGCCAACATTCCTGTTAGCTGTGTCTTGGCTGTGCATACTGACACAACATTTTGCCAAGAGCATGTTGTTTTATTGTTGAGGGACGGCTGTCGGGAAAGGTTGCCGGTATGTAGTTGGCCCACACAAGTAGTTGGCCTCAGAACTCAGTACCTCTGTCAAATGGAGTTTCAAGAACAGAGTCTCCTTGCTTAACCTGCCTCCCTTCGCACCGCTGTGGAGTTTCTCGGATGTTCCTCACTGTCCTCTTCCTGCGGTGCTGGAAAGGAAAGATGGGGCAAGGGAAGAAGTAGAGCACATGGAGTGAAGCTTTAGCGTGTGTGTGTGTGTCTTCCCGGTCAATGGCAAGCGGTAGTTTGGGCTTCCTCTGGTTCCTGTAATCACCCTGGTGTGAGGCAGTCTTGCCTGTTAGTGTCTGACCCTTTGCCTTGCTCTTCCATTGTGGACTAGACCTGACCTCTTTGGGCAAAGAAACCGAGTTTATGTCCTCATTTTCTGAGCAAAGAGCTAGTGGACAGAGGCCCCCACCCAGTGGTGGAGTGACAGGTGGGTGACACTTGGGTGCACAGCCAGGGGCAGGTTGCACTTTGTTCAGGGAATGTGCGTAGGGACAGGTTATTAAAGAGCTGCTGGTTTCGCTATGTCTCAGTGTGTTAAATCATCATATTCCCCACCCTAGAAGGGTAAGTGAAATCAAGGAATGGCGGCTCTAGTAACCGTGAGGAATGTGTGAGGCTTGCCGGACAGATCTATGAGCTATGCGCGGTGGCGCTGTGCTGGTGGCGCGTGGCATCCGCTTACTTACCCTTTGGTTTCATCCCACCAGCCCACATAAATTTGTGGGTGCATTTGTTTTTCTTCTTTTTTCTGGCTGCTTTCTGTTTTTGTATATGTCTGTGTATTATTTTCAGAACAGATCGGGTTCCTACTAAGTCAGAGCTTAAAAACATTTTATTGAAGCAGTTGTTAAAACCGTTTTTAAGAACATGGACTGACAAGTAAAATGAACTCCCTATCCTTATCATCCAGCCTTAATGACTGTCAACTCTCTGTGATTGTGGTTCCGGGGCGGGGTGGGCGGTATTTTAAAGGAATTCCAGGCAGCGTATCATGTTGCTCCAACACTTTGTTCTCCTGTTTGTTACTCAATTATTTACTTTTTGTCTGTTGACTTTTCTTTCTCTTGTTCCCAAAATAACTCTTGGACTGTGCCCTGCTGGTGTTTTAAAGGTGCACCTTCTGGCAGCCTTGCCCTTTGCGCAGTGCTTGATGGGCTGGTCGTCTGGGACCCTGAGGCGGATGGTCTTGGTGGTGTGAAGGTCACAGTCCCGTTACTAGGAGAAACTGGAGGTATGCCTGCGGCCTCCCTGGCTTGTGGGGTTAGGTGGAAGGCTAGGCCTTTCCTTATGATGTTGTGTTTATGAGAAGTAGATCCAAATCGAAGTCACAGTGATTTGCGTAATTTATCAAACTCCTAGAGAAGCCATGGCCTAGAGTAACAAGCCGCTCCCGGGGCCTGTGGCTAGATCTTGTTTTATTTCTGTAGTTCCCCGGACGGAAAGCTGTTGACATGACGGAGTCGTTTCTAGATTTGCCATGCTTGAGCACTCTGACAATCTCTTTTGTGCAGCATTTCCTGGTTTTGAAACGTTCCCGTATGGTTTGTCTTATCAGGCCCCAGGGCAGCACAGAGTGAGGAGAAGTGTTGAACTCTGCCTGGGTCAGTTCAAAGAGAAACCGAAGGATGGGGAGGGGTCCTCAGTGACTTGACTTCAGTTCTTGCGTCTCCTAGCCTGGAAGCCTTCCTGTTTCGACGGGTTTTGAGTTGCTTTGGAATCTGTTGTGAAGCTGGAGCGTACCTTCTTTATACTTGAATGCTGCTGTGACAGATGTTTGGGAAATTCACAGCACTGTGGGCAAGACCCTGGAGATGTTTGGGGAAGACTGTGTCCTCACTGACGTCCTTCTGTTCCACAGCAGGGGCAGGGCAGCCCGCACACCCTTTCTGGAGCTGATTCCTGACATCAATATCTCGCCCCCATGACATTGGTTTCCCTTCTGACCTCTCCCTTTTTGTTTTTTTTTTTTGGGGGGGGGTGTTAAAGATTTTATTTATTTGAGAGAGTATGAGCAGTGGGGAGGGGCAGAGGGAACGGGAGCTGAGCAGGGAGCCTGACATAGGGCTCAATCCCAGCATCCCAGGACCCTGAGATCCCGACCTGAGCCAAAGGCGGAGGACACTTCACGGACTGAGTGACCTAGGCGCCACCTCCAGGAGCTGTCTCCACCGCTAGACCAAACCCTGACTGTGACCACTGCTACTCTTACCTTCACACACTTTGGTTCGTGACAGTGGAATTCTTTTGAGCCTAAAATGTCTGAAATGTTTCCTGGGAGCTGGAGATCTTCGATCTGGTAAGGAAATTGGGCATCCTACTACCCCCATAGGAACTTGGTGCAAACCTCAGATTTCCCAGTTCCTTTTAAAATGTCTAGACATGAATGTTCTATTGGCCGAAATTCCCTAAGGGGGTAAAATGATTCCTCAGAGTCTGTGCTTTATTCAAGAAACTTTTATCGTAGTAATCTCATAATTTGTGTATTTTGTTTCTCGCAAAGACACTTTTTCTTTTATCTCATCAGTTAAAACTGGTTTCCGGATGGAGTGTCTTTCCTGCGACACGTGTTTCATAAAACATGGTGTATGCATTTGCTTTAGGGGCATTACACATACTAAGTACTAACTATTTCAGGAAGAATCGAACATAATTTCAGTGCAGGAATTTTAACAGTGGTTTATGAGTCAAGGAATTTGTTACAGAAAATAGGTTAACCTAATTTTTCAATATGAAGTTGCTTTGAAAAAAATTGAGAGAGAGCCAGCTAAAATCCGGGGAAACGTGGACTATGGCACATGTTACTTGATAGGCCGCGCTAGTTCAAACGTTAAATTAGTCAAAATGGTTGGTTAGCCAAATGTCAGCAAACCGAGGTTCTGGTTTTAACACATAAATAAAACAGATCTGCAATTAGTACATTGGCCAGTATGCACTTGGCACGGCCTAATAATTGAGAAAGTGCTTAGAAGCAGTTTTGTTCGTGAAACAAAAAGGTTCATTCAAAGTCTGATGAGATACAGGGCTTGTTGGAGATTTTGTGTTTTGGGCTCCCCTGGACTGAGTTCAGCAGGCGTGCGCGGGGAAGGGCTGCACCCAAGCCGCTCTGTAAATGAGCCAGTGGGGGCTCCGGAGGGCTTTTATTTGGGGGGCCTGGTAGTGGCCATGGGTGGAGGGTAGGTAAGGGAGCGGGAGGCACCCACAGGGCCCGTCAGTGAGGTCTCGGCGCCCACAGCCTGGCCTCCATTGCCCCGTGACCCGTTTGTAGACTTTTAGAGACTCAGATTCTCAAGTTAAGGTGCTTGAATCCCCCCAGACAGCAGTGGGCGGGTCAAGGGGCGTGAAGTGACGCCGTCAACGCATCATTTCTTGAAGATTCGGGCAAGGGGATGGTCTTGCGTGAAGGTTGCCATGACTGTAGTCTGGGGCAAAACGCAGTTGACATGAAGTTGTAAGGAAATCGTGAACTAGAGCATTGCCCGCCTTGGCGTGGAGTCCGTCGGGCCCGCGCGCCAGCCCGTGGGGGGCTGTGTCTACCTTCCACCCACGGGCGTCTTGGGAGCGGCTGTTGGGGATGGTAGTGGCCGTCTCTGCCAGTTGCCAGATGAGTCTAAACTCTTCCCTCTGGGTTGATAGCATCCTCCGTAAGAGGGGATCGCGGTCCCCTTTCTCGGTGCTGCTGCTGTCGTGTCCGTGGGTGATTTCACGCAGCCGGTGCCACTGAGGCACCAACTCCTGTTGCGTTACACTAGTTAGAGTTTCATTGGTTCTGTCGCGGCGTGAGTCCCTGTGCTGTGCTGGGGTCTGGGCTTGTGAGAAGCACATTGTCTCTGTTTTACTATTTAACTTAAATACCCAATGTGTCGAGTAGATGACACACTGACGTGGGTCCACCTTGAAGTGGAAGAGGGGATGCCGAGGGACAGGTGTGGGTCCCTGTCACCCCTGATCTGCTCCCCGGGCTTAGTGCCTTGCCTGTCTTGAAGCGTCCAGCGATATTTTATGTGTGTCTCCTTCTGTGTCCTTTATACACATGGCGTGATGCGATACATATGGGTCTCCCCCCTCGCTTTTTCCCTGTGACAGTTAGATTTGCTTTTTTTTTCCCCTAAGTCCTGAAAGATGCTCCTCAAACGGTTGGCACAGCCTACATGAAGGACGGGGCTGGAGAGGCTTGTCCACCCGCCCGCCCGCCGTGATGCGTTCTGTGTCTGAGTCGCTCCCAAGGAGGACACATTCTTCTGGGACGAGCAGGGAAAGCCCTGGTGAAGGAGGACGTGATGTGAGGTGGAGACGTTCACACAGACACACATACCTCGTGTCTCTGCTTCCTGCAGCAGCTCCTTGGAGCTGGGAACCCGGGCCTGGGGGAGCGGGGGGATGGGGGGGCTCTCTGGAAGAAGCCGTCACCTTCGTGTGCCTTTGCCCCTGGGGCTGAGGAACGCGGGTGTGTGGGACACCCTGCGTGGTTTGTGCCCTGATGTGACGCTGCCCACTGTGACACATGGGACGTGGGCCTAGGAGTGGTCTGCGTGGCAGGTGGAGCTCGAGTGCTTGGGGCCAGAGGTAAGACTGTGCACGGCTTGGGCTCCGGACGGGAAGTCTTCTCTTGACTCCCAGCCACACAGCGAGGGTGGGAGGGTGGTGGCCGCACCAGCCTGGGCGAGGAGCAGACGAGGCAAGGGCACCCCAGGTTGGGGCTGCTGACCCCAGTGCTGCTGACCCGTGAGTATGCCCCCGAGGTGATGGGGAAAGAGGGGAGAAGAATCTGTCGGTGATAACAAGGCTCATGGCAACAGTGCCCCACACTTCAAGGAGTGGAAAACGCATCTTGGAATCTTCTGTCGGCCTCACTCCATGATGTGAAGGGGAGGCATCCTCGCTGGGAGGTGCACACCACTGCGTGTAGTGTGGGGCGCACAGGCTTGGAGCTGTTGGAAGCCCACCCCGGCGTGTGGCCTCGTGTGCCCAGCCCACTCCTGGGGCCTTGGTCCTCACCTCTCCGTAGGGATTCTTACTCCTTTTCATGGGATTGCTTTGCTTTCAGTGATCCTGTCTGAAAAGCCGAGGTCCTAGTACACGCTGAGTAGTGTTGGCCGTCCTCACCTCCCTCCTTGCCGGGAGGCGGGAACAGGACATGAGAAGGCAAGTCACAGACCTTCCCTCTCACACGCGGAGCAGAAACGTGCTAAGAAGGGGCCTTGGAATTTTTTAAATTTTCATTTGTTTTTGAGAGCGTGTGCAGGCAGTGGGGGTGGTGGGCAGAGCAGGCTCCTTGCCTGGTGTGGAGCCCGACGGGGGCTGGAGATCGTGGCCTGAGCTGACAGCAAGAGTCAGGCGCTCAACCGGCTGAGCCACCCAGGCGCCTGTGGCCTTGGATTCCTGCTCCTGCGCCTTTGTGACTTAAGCTGCCCTCTGAACATGCGGTGCTCTTCAAAGTCACGTAAGGGTCACCAGGGCCTCTGGTCCGTGTCCTGGCCTGGGCGCCAGAGCACTAGTGTCGGTGAGACGGGCTTGCTCAGAGAACACAGGTACTGCTCTGGTACTTTGGGAATTAGCAGCCAAGCCGCAGGACAGAGTCGAGTCTGCCCCGCAGCACGAGTGTATCTCTTGGTCCTGTCGTGTCTGTAGGTTGTATGAGGCTTTCCAGAGCTGAGGTCAAATCCAGAGGCCGTGGTGCAGTGACTGGTTTTACGATCCTTCGTACACTCTGATGCAAAAGTGTTTATAAAGCTCTGGCTCGTGTATCCAGACCACTCAGGGTTAGTTCTAAGTTTCCTTGATTTTCTGATTCCTTTGGGGTTAGATTTGTCTTTTGAGAGGAGCGATCGTTTTCTCATATGTTTTAACTCCCACCTGTAGACGTCCTGAGTGTCCCCCTTCACTGAGGGACAGGTGTGAGTCAGCAGAGGTAGCTGGACAAGAAAACAACCTAGCCGTCCTGGGCCTCAGCCAGCAACTCCTGCAGGGGATCCCAGCAGGGGCGTGGTGATCTTACCAGGGGCACAATGTGGGCCAGCCCCCCCCCACCCCCCGTGCCCTCCACAGCAGGGACCACCAGCGACGCGGGTTCTCCGAGGGCAGGGGAATGGCTGGCTCTGCACCCGCCTCCTCACAGCCCTCCAGCCTTCCTCCACGGTGCCCCAAATGCATCTTTTCCCTCGGATCTCAGACTTCCTTAGGTCACAGCGCTGCTTTTGCAGAAAAATAGTAACTTCCTTACAAAGTAATAATAGTGTTTGATTGATGGAACATTCAAGACCTCCAGGCACTGAGTGCTTTCCCTAAATCTTGTCCTTTTGTCATCTTCACAATGTTGTGGTGGCCTCCTGACAATGTCCCAGGAGGTTTTGTCTTTGTTGCACACGCAAGGAAGGTAGGGGAGTGAACACACCTGCCCACGGTCACATGGCAGGAGTGGGTGGAATGGGCATGAGAACGCACATCTGCCTGGTTCCAGAACTCGTGTTCTTGGCCCAAACTTTGCCATAGTAGTAGGTGCCATCTGTGGAGGACTTCTCCGAGGTCACCAGCCCTTAGCATCACCAGTAAAAAGACGGGGGCATCACATGCCCTGTCATACGATGCCCCGAGTAGGATCCAACATCACTTCTGAGGGGCTCTTGCAAAAATGCAGAGCCTCCAGCTGATCTTGAGAGAACACCTGAGAAACCCAGACTGAGAGATGCTCTGTAGAGTAACTCCTGCTGACCGTGGTGTCAAGGCCTGGAAGCACGAGGGGAGATCGAGGAGATGGGCCAGCCAGGTGGTGGTGGGGACAGAGAGCGGACACTGGCGGGACACGGGGGAAATGCAAATGAGTCTGTTTCTTGGTTAATGATAACAGCAGTGTTAGTCCCCGGGTGTTAGGACCGACCTGTGGCCATCTAAATTATTAACGGAGAGGAAGCTAGGCAAAGGGTATGCCTCAGCCTTACTGCAGCTTTTCCCTAAATTTGAAATTGTTTCAAAGCAAAAAGGCAAAAACAGTTTCTTTGTAGCCACCTGAGATTTTATTCACATTTTAGAGATGAAAAAACAAGCTTGAATGTTCACACAGATGGAAGGCATCATTAGTAACGGAAGGAGGGAGAATTTGAACCCATTCCTGGATGTTCCAGAGCCCACTGGAAGCACCAGGCCAGGGGCTGCCTCGTGTTCAAGTGTGTGTGCGGGAGAGCAGCCCTGACCAAATGTTGCACAGTCTCTGTAGTAACAGAAGAGTGTCTGTGCCTGTTGAGAAAAAAAGCAATGCATGTTAATAATATAAAATTATATATATTTTTGTTTTGTGTGTGCATATGAAGCAGTAATAGGAGAATTTTATATTTAAGGCAATTTTAAAATAACATTATCCTTCATGTCCAAGTCAAACTTATGTACATTTTTATGTAGGAAAGTGGAAAACAGGGCAGGCCCGGTGGCTCAGCGGTTTAGCACCTGCCTTCAACCCAGGGCCTAATCCTGGAGACCCTGGATCGAGTCCCACATCAGGCTCCCTGCGTGAAGCCTGCTTCTCCCTCTGCCTGTGTCTCTGCCTCTCTCTCTCTCTCTCTCATGAATAAATAAATGAAATCTTTAAAAAAAAAAAAAAAAGGAAAGTGGAAACTTCATTATAAAGACATCGTGTTTTTTTTTTTTCCAAGTAATTTCTATATCCTTTGTCTCCAAGTGACAAATACTGTGTTTCTCTCTCTCTCTCTCAGTGCTCTCAGACTTTTCTCCATATAGTTGGCACAGTTCCGCACATGGTGCTTGTACCATTTAATTCAAATGATACAAGAAGAAAACCATTCTTTAGTCTTATTTTATGAAAAGATTGATGGTTTGTAAAAAACATGTTTTGAAATAACAGGATTGTTTTAAAACTTGAGGCCAAAGTGGAGAATACAAGTTTGAAAGAAAATCCTGTATAAATTTTTAAAATCTTGATAAAATAGAATTGCAACAGAAGTCTTTTTAACAAAAGGAAGAAGTGGATCATTTACCTTTTTATCTCAGATAATTCAATGAGAAATTCTGAATAATTCCCTTGATATAATAGAATTAAAACTGTAGTACAAAGATCTAACCTGAAAATCATTTTCTGAGCCTCCATGTCCTTATAAGTAAAATAGGGGTACAACAGACTTACCCAGAATTTTTGCCGAAAGGATCAGCTAATTTTATGGCCTACAAAGTACCTGCAAATAAAAGATTTAAGTGTTTTGTTTGTTTGTTTGTTTAAATAAAAGCAGGTCCTTCCTTCCTTGGTAGGAATCCATTGTACGTTGTGTGTAACTCCTGCTGAAGTCCATAACCTGCTTCTAAAGACCTTGACCTTTGTTATTTGGACTTACATGTGTTAGGGGTTCCACAGAAGTACAGAAATTGGTTGCTACGTGCTGATACCGCATCAGCTAGTATACAGTGGTGCGCTTCTCACTGGCATGTGATGCCCATGGCCATGTGATAAAACGGCAGCTCCTAAGGATGAAGCCCAGAGTGACAACTCTAGGGAGTTTGGTGAGACCAGAACGAATTCGGGGGCTGGTTTTGAGAGGAGCTGTAAGTTAGATCTGTATGCTCGCTGGGTCTTCTCTCAGGTGCTCTTGATAACAGGAGACAAGGGGGGTGTGTTGGGGGACTTTTGGTGAGGGTCAGGTGGGAGATGGAGTGTGTGTGTGTGTGTGTGTGTACTGGAGGAGGGCACCCACCTTTAAAACAGCTACTTCTGTTTATAGCCTTTTGTTTATTAGAAAAGTATTAAGTACCCATGATAGTAAATGTTGAGCTGTAAGAAGGAAAGTAGAAGCGTTAAGTCACCAGGGGTAAGCGACATCCATTTGGTGTGTAGACCTAAACTCTCATTTTCTGGCCATGTATATCTATCTGTGATACAAATATCACAAAACCGCGATTAAGCCACGTATAGACTGCATAGAAGCTTGCTTAAAATTGGCGATATAGAATATCACTTGTATTTTTCCATATGCTTGAACGCTTTCCAAGATGATTTATCGCGGTGTAGCATCGCTCGTTAACGGTGCTGGTTCAGCTGGTCGGTTTCTTGTTGTACATGGTGACTCTTCCCAGAGATGGACAGGTGTCACCTGAGGCCCACAGGTCAAACATCAATTACATATAATCTCAGCTTTTAATCCCCAAGCTTACTACCATGTAGATGTTACGTAATATAAAAGCTATATACATCTACGTCTAATATAATCTAATAATCTAGTAGTTTTAACCTCGGGGGTATGTGAGAATTTAAAAAGAGAAGAAAGTCTGTCTTCTGCTGTTGTGCGGCTCAGCTCTGGGATGGGTTAGCAGAGCCTGCAGGTGGCTGGGGCTGAGGGCTGCTCTGTTTATCTTTCATTCTGACCAGAGCTGCCGCTGCCAGCCCGGCTGGATGGATTTCCAAAGATGTAGGCGGCCCAAAGCCCCAGGGAGAGGTGGCTGTCAGGGAAGGCGAAGCCCAGGCCTACCTGACTTGGGCCAGTGTTTCCAGATGGCATTGATAATATATTTTTTTTAAGATTATTTATTTATTTATTCTTAGAGAGGCAGAGACACAGGCAGAGGGAGAAGCAGGCTCCCTGTGGGGGGCCAGATACAGGACTGGATCCCAGGACCCCAGGGTCACGCCCTGAGCCAGAGGCAGCCACTCAACCCCTGAGCCACCCAGGTGCCCTGGGCATTGATACTTTAAAAAACAGTGTTAATGCTGGCCTTGAGAATTCGTCAGTAACCTTTCTTCCCTTCCCTCTTCTCTTTTTCCTTTATCTCTTGTACTCTCCATAATCATCTTTTTTTTTTTTTTAAAGCACAGAGTGATACCTGATTATTGCATAAATCATGTATGAGCAAGTGATGTTCCCTTCCCCACTCCAATTTCCATTCCTTTTGTCCCCTAGCCTCTGTATGGTGCATACCTATAGAATTTTTTTTTTTTAGTCATTCATTCATTCATGAGAGACACAGAGAGATAGAGACAGACAGAGAGAGAGAGAGAGAGACACAGACAGGCAGAGGGAGAAGCAGGCTCCACACAGGGAGCCCGACGTGGGACTCAATCCCAGGACTCCAGGATCACATCCTGGGCTGAAGGCAGCACTAAACCGCTGAGCCACCCGGACTGCCCTACCAGTAGACTTTTTATGCCTATACACACAGAAGTACATACATGCAGCAAAATGCATGCATTTCAATTTATTTATTTATTTATTTACTTACTTACTTACTTACTTACTTTATTTAATTTCAAGTAGGCTCCATGCCCAGCGTGGAGCCCAGAGTGGGCCTTGAACTCACGGCCCTGAGATCAAGACCTGAGCTGAGATCAAGAGTTGGACGTTAAAAAAAAAAAAAAAGAGTTGGACGTTCATCCAACTGAGTCCCCCAGGGCCCCCCAAATACAGGCATCTTACAATGAAAATAATACATATTTCTGCATCACAGACATGTTGGTATCTACAGATCCGCCCCATTCCTTCAGACGACTGCGTGGTATTGGGTTGTGAGGAAATACCACATTTATTTATCCAGACCCAATGAAGGATATTTAGGCAGTTCTGCTCTGTAAACAGGGCTGCAGTGAATGTTCTTGAATCAACATCTCGACTCATTAATATGCCTGTAAGCCAGATTCTTAGAAATGGAATTTCTGGTCCATAAAGTAAGTTGTAGATTTTGGTAAATCATGTCCCATTGCCTTACATAAAGATTATGATGGTCTTAACAAGTTTCTATCCAATTATTTTTGCTTGTGTTGAATCTTACATACATTCCTCTTATTTATCTCCTGTTCCATGCCTTTGGTACGTTTGGTTCCTTTTACCCTGTCACGTTCCCCGGGCTACCCTACCCACATCATCAGTTTTCACTGTCGGGGATACACCGTGCCCCGAGAATGGCTGCTCAGTACAGTGATGAGCTTTAGAAACAAAAATCTTTACCACTTTGGGAATAATAAGGTAACTCCAAGTTCACTGCATGATCCCGCTATTCTTGTGGGTCCTGGTTTGATTGATGTTCCTTAGTGGTGAATAGTAGCCATCAGGCGGGAACCTCAGGACTATGAGTAAGTGCTGACGTGCTAGATGCTGGTGAT
Organism: Canis aureus; assembly: GCF_053574225.1. Lineage (NCBI taxonomy): Eukaryota > Metazoa > Chordata > Mammalia > Carnivora > Canidae > Canis > Canis aureus. Next base: position 38,701,009 of record NC_135637.1, read on the forward strand.
GGCTAGCTCCACATACTCCTTCAACAAGCATTTACTAGGACACTGTTATGCTAGATGTTCTGCTAGTCCACCGAACATTTTCAGTCAAACTGCATATTTTCATGCAAGTATGTATGGGGGGCTTCCAAATAAAAGTTTCTGATTAGTACACAGGTATGTCTTTGAGTATTATGGGTCTTATGCCTGATGGGATTGATTGGCTCTAATGGTTTGCATGGGAGGGGAGAAACTGCCTGGGCAAATGGCAAGGTGGAATTGCAATGCACAAAATGGAAGAAGGCACGCAAGAGAAGCAGGTTTGGAGAAGAATGGGAATTTGGATTTTGGACATACTAAATAACCCAGTTAGGCAGGAGCCATGGTGAATGTCCTTGTGGCTTAACAAATGCCCAGGATGATGTTTAATGCTTGGTATGTGCTTTAATAAAGATTTGGTTTTATTTTGATGAAGCGATTTGGCTTTTATAGAGATGTATGATTTCCAGTCCTTAGCTCTTTAGCGCTGGCTCTGTTTATACCAAAAAGAAAAGCTCATTAGGATTATAAATAGAAGATGAATTTGAGCTTGTGTCTTCAGCGAAGACTGTGATGTGCCTGTCGCCTTGCCAGAGCGCGTTGGTAATCTGCTCTCTGAATGCTGATCAACAAGTTCCTGTAATGAACAGGGTGTCTCTAGAATGTACCCGAGATCTATGCAAGCCGCACTTATTTTAGAACGAGGATCTTTTCGTTATGTGTGTAGCTTGACTCCTCTAACGTAGGCGTAGAGCACGATCCAGATATGGGACTGCCGCTGTCATTTTACGGTATGCTTCTGGTTCTCAGAAATCATTTGGAAAGCCATTTTTGGCATTCTCAGTTGCTGAATACCCTCCTAATTGAGAGAGTCTTTTCCCCCAAATGAAGTATATAATTGCCGTTCTTGGTCAGTTTCCAGGTTTGATCTTCATGACTGGTGTTTTGTTCTTTTACAAATTAAATCCGTATTTTGCCTTGCTCCTTGTTTCTCTTCTGTACTGAAATAACCTGTGACATTTGGAAGTTAAATTGTTTGGTCTCACAGTTTACATCTTTAGACCATTTGACGAGATGGTGAAATGCTTTTAATGAGCCCGGCCACCTTTTCAGGTTATGATAACATGATGTTCTCATTGTATGTGAAGCTGACATTTCCTCAAACGGATTATGTGTTAAGCATACAGAGTCTTGGGAAGAGAAAAAAGAGCATTCCGTAATCTGGGCATTAAAAAAAAATCCCAACTCCAGGGCCAACACCCGCACGTCTGTTCTAGTGGCCAAGCTCTCTCAGGCGCGGAATACTTAGGGACATGCCGGCCTGACCCCGTGTTGCTCAGGGGTGCCTGTGTTCTCTGGTGATACTCCAGCCAGGGTCTCCGCCGGGCTGCAGATCCATCTGTAAAGGATCTAGAAGTTCTCGTACTTTCTGAAGTTGTTGGGAAACATCTGTAAGGTCTCCTGTTTTCTCACAACGATATCGTATCTCCTACTGCGATACTCTTACAGACCTGATCATGTGCTGCCGAGGAGGATTCTGGTAACTTTGAAAAATATAACAGCTTAATTTTAGGTGGAAAATGACTGTGTTTATAACTTGGAGGAAAAAAGTTCGTTTTTTTTAAATTCACTGTATGAATAAGAAATTGTAAATTTTCTTTGAATACTTTTGGTTTCTGTATTGTGGCCTTGACTCTGGATTTTCCCTCTACTTTCTCTATGGCAAAGAAGAAACCTCTCCAAACCTCCTTTTCACACATCACTGGGGATGGGCAGTTCCTTTTGCATGTTTAAGAACGGCAGTTTTGGGGCAGCCCAGGTGGGTCAGTGGTTAAGCATCTACCTTCAGCCCAGGGTGTGATCCTGGAGTCCCGGGATCAAGTCCCACGTCGGGCTCCCTGCAGGGAGCCTGCTTCTCCCTCTGCCCTCCCCCCTCTCTTTCTGTGTGTGTATCTCTTGTGGATTGATAAAATCTAAAAAAAAAAAAAAAGAATGGCAGTTCTGAAGCCAGCAGGGCTCAACGTCGTTTTCTTCTCCTACTGGAACTGAGTCTGTAAGGAAGGAGTGGTGTGGTTAAAGGGTGTTTTCCCATTTGAAAATCCCAGCTATATTTCTTTTTAAGAAATTACGTATTTTTAATGAGTTTCTATGATGTATTTTATGGATTCATTCTCTTTTTATAGGTGGGAAAAATGAGTTTTAAAGAGCATAATCTGTTTATTGTCACACTGTGAGGAATTTGCATTTGAGACCTACACTCTTAGAGTTTGGATACTTCCAACTGCCTTCCTCATCCAGGATTTGTTTTTTCATTCGTGGAACAGAGATTTATACTGAGTGTCTACTGCGTACTGAGCACTGTGCTGGCTCCTGGGGACACAGGAGTGGAAAGACACAACAAAGGGCCTTTCTTCCTGGAGCCTCCATTCTGGCTAGGACAGAAAGGCACTCACTAAGTGGGACGGTGTAGGTGTGCGGATGGTCACAGGAGGCTTGCCTGAAGAGATGACATAGGAGTGGAGGCCTGGAAGTTGAGTGAAGAAGTGTCCCGGGTAGCAGTGAGGCATGTTCAAAGGCCCTGAGGCAGTCAGGAGCGAGAAGCAGACTCACCTCACGGAAGTGTGCAGGGGTGACACGTGGCCGCACACAGGCAAGAAGGGTCTCGTAAGCCACATGACGACGAAGCGTGGGTTTTATTCTTAGAGTGGTGGGAAGCACTGCAGGACCTTAGAGACAGGCGTTGCATACCTTAAGAAGTTCTCGTCTGCTTTGTGGAGAATGCAGCTGGAGTTTGAGTGGGTGGTAAGCGCAGGAGGTCAAGGCAGAAACTCACTGGAAGTGAAGGGATACACTTCAGACGTGCGATTGACAGAATGTGGAGTTGCCGGGGTTTTAAAAATTATGGTTCTTTATTTTTGGTGACTGAGTAGCTCAGTTGTTTTTAATTGGTGAGGTTGACTTCTTTCTTCCTCCGAATTTGTTGGTTGGCTGTGTGTGTGTGTGTGTGTGTGTGTGTGTGATGGGCGTACTTGTGGTCTGTGTTTAAAGTCTTTTCTTTAACTGATTTAAGAGTTGTTTGTACTTGCCCTCTGTGACAGATGAAAAACGTTTTGCCCAGTGTCCTGACTTATGAAGTATTTGAGCTGGCGTTTTTATGGTTGTTTGCCTACTGCTGTGGTTCATACACCCACGTCCTGTTTGGGTTCGTGTTAGAGACTTCATAAATGCACGTGAACTTGAGGGAACACTTTACATATGACCCATGTGAATTTACTTCTCTGTAACACAGCACAGTGATGTATGTTTGAAGCTTTTTGCGAGTCAAGAATGTCTTTCATCAGAGAGCAAACTGGTGGTTGTGGGTGGGGGAGGGATGGATGAAATGGGTGAGGGGACGGAGCGAACCCGCCATGGGCAGGGAAGGCTCAGCGTAGGGTGTGGGGTCTCTAGTACTGTAATTGCGCCACGTGGTGACACGTGGGAGCCACACTTGTGAGCGCAGCGTGACGCATAGAGATGTCGAACTGCTGTGTCCCACCCCTGAAACTGGTGTCACCTTGTGTGTCAGCTGTACCCAGAAGTGTTTTTTTGTAAAGAATGTATTTTACCACATATGAACAACAGCCTTAACGGTGCTTGTTCAGAGCTTCTATTTTTTTTTTCATCATGCCTTTTGCTTACTAATTTTACAACATAGGTTGATGTTACACAATGTTTTTACAGTTCAACTGTCATCACTGATTTGGGTTCATCATTTGCAAGGCTCTGATTTTGTTGCATTGAGTTAAAGTAGCCAGAGAATAAAGCTTATTAAATTGTTGTATGAAGCAAGAACCCATGTTGAAGTGGTTGCCTTGTTTAGGTGAGATTGCAGGGTAGCTCTGATTTGTGGAGTGTGATTCATCAGAACCAGCCCTGGCCAGGTCACTGATTGTGGGGTCACTAGATGCACCTGAGAATCCAACAGATAAGGTGGAAGGAGTATCATCCCGGGGTTGAGAACGCAGAGAGGTCCTGGTTCTTGCAATTACGAGGCCTCCTTGTATTGCTTGGGCGCAGGATCTCTGTTGGAGGATGTCTCCCACAGCCTTTCTGGCTCGCTCCAGGCGCAGGGCAGTGCATTGGTGGGCTCCGTGCTGCCCCTGGTGGCACTCTCCCTTGGCCCGAAGCCAGAGCTGCAGCCCCTTGCCAGCAGAGTCTGTTCCGGTGCCTGCTATTAATGGGTAAGGATCACCCTTTCTGTGCAGCCGCACTTGATCCCGTGGACCTCCGGTCAGTGAAGGAAGCAGCACAGCTCGGTGGGTAGCGAAATGTATAGAGAAGTTAAATCACTGTGTTGTAAGCCTCAAACTACAGTAACATTGTATGTCAACTCTACTCAAATGAAAACATTTTTAATTTAAAAAATATAAAAAGCTCAGTGAAGGTGGGCTCTGGAAGTTTGAGAAATTATCAGATAGTTAGAACCAAGAAGTCATGGCCAGTGGTATATAGAGAGACGTTGATGAATTGATGGATAGACGGATACTCATTTCCTAAGAGTTGGTGTAACTGCTGTTTGGGGGGTTGGGGGGGGGTTACTTCAAGCAGCATTTTTGAGTGTGGAGATACAGGAGACCCACACTTGCTTTCTCAGGATCCATGATTCTGTTTCCCTCCAGGAGACCAGGAGAAGGGGTCCAGGGCAGGAGGCAGGCAGGGGAGCGCAGGCAGCGCCCTCGCAGCAAGGGCTGTCCAGGGGATGCACATGTAAGCGCCATCAATTTCGAATTTACCTCTTTGGATGTTCTCTGGTCTGAAAATAGTTTGCACTCATCTGGCTGTCCACATAAGTATTAGAAATTTATTTTGGGAGAGAGACTTGAACTTGATTTCTCCTATCTGAGCCTGTGAGTTGTTGCTAATTTTGGAACATGGTGTTACTCCCCAGGGTCATGTTCCCTAAATTAGCTTTCCTTTTACCTCAGTGAGTTACATTTATTTCTGTAAGTATAAGTTTAGAAGAGATGGCGTAGACTTTTTCTCACTGAAATGGAAGAGTTTTGAGTTACGTGGTATTGTGGTATTTCTGATCCTCAGGGGACTGTAAAAAAAAAACCCCACTTCCTCGTAGATAAGATTTTTTTATTTTAGATTAATCAGAAAACTGTGTTCTGTCCTTTCAGCCTGCTGTCAGTCTGCTACCAACTCTGCTACCACTTCAACACCGTACTATAAAGTAGCTGCCTGTGTTGTCCTACTGCTACTGTGTCCTATTGTTGTGCGTGGTGATCCCCGCCCCCCCCCCATCTTCCCAAGCCGATAGATGGTTAAAAATGGCCATACATCAGCACACATCTAAATGAGAGTTTCTAACTACTTCTAGGTGACAGAAGCATTCTGGGAGAGAAGCATTTTAGAAACTGAAATCTTAAACCTCCAGCACGTTTTGATGGTGTGTGAGACAAGGGGGAAATAGACTGGAAATCTGAACTTAGGAAATCTTGGGAAGATAGAGACTGGGGGCTGGGGACTCCAAAATGCATGTAAATCTCATGGTACTTTTATTCTGGGTGTTTCTATAGTACTGCCCAGTGCAGCGGTGTGACCCCACTGTCCGGGAGGGAGAGCATCCCTTTCCTTGCAGCCATCTCAGGTTCTCTGGCTGTGGCCCTGTGAATTAGACTGGCAAAAGGCAGATTCAGGAGAGAAATGCAAAGGACTTCATTAAGGAGCCTGGCGTGTAGGCAGGGAGCTCTTAGGGAGGAGGAACCCCAAGGAAGAAGGAAGGGGAAGAGCTTGGGTGAATACTGCGTCTTAACAGAAACAGTACATTTTCGCAGTGGAGGCAAGACAAAGGCTGAGAGACGTTTTGCTTATCTAGGGCAGCAACGCGAGCCAGCGAATCACTACACGGGAAAGGGAGTGTGGGCTGAGTCCCACTCCTCTCCCTGGACTCCCTTCTGCGGTTCCTGGTGGAGGGGTGGGGGCAACCCTTACAGATTTGGGTCCAGCTTTAGGGCAGCTGGGGGGGGGGGCAGAGAGCAGTTCTCTGTCTCTGCTTCCTCTCCGTCGATCGTCTTCACCTGAAAATAAACCTTCTGCCAAGGCAGCCTGTCTTGGGGTTGCGTGTCCTGTGGTCCTTCATTCCAAGGACGTGGTCTTTGGTCCTCGAGCTTGAAGTCTGCAGTGGCTCCTATGGCTGGGGACCGAAATGCCAGTAAGGGAGGGGGAGGCTGGGGATGTGGACTGGAAGCAGCTGCGTGTGGGGAGAGATGGAGGGAAACACGGCCAGGGGGCGACAAGCCGAGGGCACAACATCCTTCCAGATCTTGCTTCTTTTTTTCCTTTAAAATTTTTTTTTAATTTTTTTTTTTTTTTATTTAAGTAGGCTCTGCATCCAGTGCAGAGCCCAGCGTGGGGCTTGAACTCATGACCCTGAGATCGAGACCTGAGCTCGGATCAGATCGAGTCAGATGCTCAACTGACTGAGCCCCCCAGGCACCGCCGCTGAGATAATTAATATACAAATAATAATAGCAGGAACTTGTATTTTCAGCCATGTTTCTTGGACACTTGACTAACGCTTCCATCTGGCATTCGTAGCCCAAGCTCTGAGAGATCTGCTTTTTCCTGCGCCCTCACGAGCTCCTACTACTCACACGTGGAACTCCCTTGATTGCGTGTTTAATGTTTCCACCTTTTCTTTCCGTTTTCCATCTTTTTTTTTTAATGATTTTTTTTTCCAATTTCATATATAGTGAGGTTTTCATATTTACCATGAATTCACAAAGAGCTTTCTCTTTAAAATTCTCTGAATGCCTTTTTGTGCATGTGCCATTTTGTTCATAGCATCTGTTTGGGGATGTGAATATTAGTTTTTCTTACCATTGTGCTTCCGTACTTGGTCTGTGTCTTCCACGTTCTATTCTGTTTTGATCTCCAGCTTTCAGTTTTATTAGAGCATTTCTTCAAATGTCTGTTCATTTTTATTTATGCATTCATATTTTATTTTTATTTTTTTATATATTTTAAGTTAAATTCGACTTGCCAGCATATAGTATAACACCCAGTGCTCGTTGTGAGCATTCGTATTTTAGAGGAAGCACTAAAAATGCTGTCCGGAAGTACTTTTCATGAATCTTGTTTCTGTGGATTTCGATACAAGACAATCCATGTTTCTTCTCTCATAAAATGTCTGGTGTTGAGGAAACATGTACCTGTTCACCTGCCTGGAAGTTTTCATCCTGGCAGCCAGTATTGTGGGGTCCAGGGAGGTAAAGGGTTGGGGCAGGTCTGACTTAGCATCTGTTGGCATCTGTTTTATTTAGTCTCTGTTTTAGTGCAATGCTCCTACTTGCTATCTCTCTCTCTCTCCTTCCCCCTTATTATTTTTTTTTTAAGATTTGCTTATTTTAGAGAACAGTCGGGGGGACAGAGAAAGAGAACCTCCAAGCAGACTCCACTCTCATCGTGGAGCCGGATGCGGGGCTCGATTCCAGGACCCCGAGACCGTGACCTGCGCTGAAATCAAGAGCCGGCTGGCCGCTCACCTGACAGCACGCCCCGGGTCCAGGGCCCCTGACACCCCTGCTTCTACCTGTGTCGGTGTCCCCTGCCCCGGCGGCTGTTCATCTCCCCCATCCAAGGAAGACAGGTGCAGGTTCTCAGCAGGCAGAGAGGTGGCGGCTATGCTGTGTGGGGAGAAGCTGGAGGGAACTTCTTTTTTTTTTTTTTTTTTTTGTAAGATTTTATTTATTCGAGAAACAAATAGAAAGAGAGGCAGAGACACAGGCAGAGGGAGAAGCAGGCTCCATGCAGGGAGCCTGATGTGGGACTTGATCCTGCGACTCCAGGATGACGCCCTGGGCTGAAGGCAGTGCTAAACCACTGAGCCACCCAGGCTGCCCTGGAGGGAACTTCTTAACTGGCCTTCTAGCTAGCCCTCCGTTTACCCCCATGGTGGAAGGTGCCTGTGCCACCAGCTCCTCGTCTTTGTAAAGCTTCTGTTCCGTAAACCACACTGCTGCTCACCTTTCCTCTTCACGGGCCCAGTGCTCCTTCCTTGGATCTGCTTCTGTCAGTGACCCACACGCCGCCTGCTTCCCGGCCTCCTCCTCGCCTTGCCTTTTCTGTTTTCTCTTTTTAAAAAAGTCCCTGCACGGGTATTTCAGGAGAGGAAAATGCAGATAGTCAGTTAGACATCTTTTTTGAAATTGGCTTCATTTTTTTTTTTAAAGATTTTATTTATTTATTCATGAAAGACACAGAGGAGAGAGAGAGGCAGAGACACAGGCAGAGGGAAACATCTATTACGTATGTACTGTGTGTTAGGCTCAAAAGATTCAAAGGCAGATGAAACTAGGCTTCCTGAAGGTGGTAATCCTACAAGGACGAAAATGGGGGGGGGGAGGGATGTGAAGGGCCCTCTGGGCAGAAGACACAACATGGGAGGTACACAGTGAATGTGAAGGGAAGTCCTACCCACTTGGGTATGAGTATAGCTCAGGTCCACTGTTTGCAGGGAAATGCCATAAAGTAAGGGAATACTGGAGGCAGAAACTAAACCAGAAGCCGATGGGGTACCTTTCCCAGCTCCTGGGGGCAGGTGAGATCACCGCTGTACACCCAGGCTGGACGCGAGAGCCCGTGGAACTTGCACACACTGATCATATCCCAACATTGCCAAGTGCTGCTGCAGTGAGTCTGTGTTCAAAGACCACGGAGTAACCAGATGAATATTAAAATAGTCCTGCTGGTTTCAGACGTTGGCAGCTATTAATCAGTTGAGTGGAAATAGATCATCTTCAGAGTTTCGGTAATTGGGTTCTAAGAATGAAACCCCCGGGGAAAGCCCTGGTGACAGCTGTCACAGGCAGTCTGCGCGGTCTTCCTTACTGTAACGGCAGCAGGGCAGAGTTTCCAAACGGTCTTTTACATTTGGCCGTAGATACCTGGGTGGGCGGGCATCGGAAACCCAGGAGAGGGTAGAATAGTGTAGTTGTGGTGGTTTGTTGTTGTCTTTTCTCTGGCAAGACGGGAAGTATCTGGACTGGAATCTCTTGGTGCGCTGGGGTTGAGATTTCAGCTTTATCCTTGTGGATGATTTGGCTCCTCTCCTGGCCCGTTCTTCGAGACGTGTGGGAAATAGGAAGGACTCGGGGGCTAGTTACACACAGGAGGCAAAGGTTCCAAATACGTGGGGAATCCGCAAGCCCACTTGTTACTTGGAAAGAAAGCTAACATAGGACGTTTCTGTGCTCTACGGTGCGGCTTCTGTGTCTAAAAGCATAGAATATGCTCGAAGGGAAAACAACCCTTCTCTAAACACAAGCAATATGTGTTTACTAGAGAAATTAGAACGCTGAAAAAAAGTGAGCAGAAAGTTAGTTTACAATTTCATTGCCCAAAGGACAGAAGTTGATACGTGCCTTCCAGCCTTCTTTCTAGTGAATAGTTGTGACACAAGTGTGTTTACAGAAATGGTATTGTTGTCTTTTGTAACCTGTTTGGCAAAAGTGTAGCTATGTCTCACTACAGCTCTACAAATCTAGTCCGGTCCTAGAGGGGGAGGCTTGTGTTCTGTGGTATGATGCCGTATTTAATTTTCCCTATTGTTTGTCTTTCAGGTGGTCTTTTTAATTTTTGCTGTAATAAATGATTCTTTGAATTTTCTAGTTCCTAAATGTTTATATTCCGTCCCAGGATGACTCCTATTGGAAGCTCAGGGTATGGGAAATGGAATTAGCAGGTCTCGCTGGTGGTGTAGGACTCTGCTTGAAATGGATTGGCACAGTTTTGTGTTCGATACCACCCGAGCAGGACCAGAACCATGATACCTGTTTCAGTCGGCATGGCTGGTTTCTTGTCGTTACGTCCTGTGTGCTACTTTTGTCAGCCAAGACTCCTCTCTTTCCTTTTGGAACATTGGGGTCTACCAAATTGGAATGGGACATTTTGGAGGGGCCGCATAAAGGGAGGCTGTCGGTTTGTTAAGTTCTAGGGCAACTGCTGAGAGACAATACACTCCAGACACTGTGCAACCTAGGTCTCGGCCATCGAGACACAGACGGGTGGGGGGCGAGAAGGTGCCACCGCCTGAGGCTCTCCTAGAGGCCTGCATGGATCCCTAGCCCTGCCCTCCTCCCGTCTCAGCAAAATCAGCCAGCATAGACCTCGTTCTAAGGGACGATTTTGTTTGCCAGTCAGTCTGACTCTGGAATTGTGAACACTGCGTGTCAGAGCAATGTGAAATAAAAGGACCATGGAAAGGTTCAGGCATCAAAGCTACGTAGTTTCTTCCACTGTAGATCGACGTTAATATGCAGGTCCTTCAGCTGAAACTGTGCAGTTGTTGTTCCAGCCGTTCTTTTCTCTTCAGATAAATACAGTTTTGTGAACTCTGCCTATTTAGGTTAACTCTTTGTGTGTTAAGTTGCAAAAAAAACAAGACAACAACAACAACAAACTATAACTAATTAGATTGGAGGGAAGCATTCAAGCGTATTCTCCACATTGGGCTGGAGAAGAATCGAGTACCTGTCTCCTGAGTGTTGCAGCGGGCTGCCTTCCCTAGAAGGTCCATTAGGTTACTGCGGCTTTTTATGGAAAGTTCTGGGATGTAAAGACCTTCATTTAGACTTGCAGTGTTTACAAAGAGGCAGTTCGTGTGTTTCAAAACAACAATGTCGATTTCTTATTCGTGTCACTCTTTAACAAGGCACCACAGGTAGTTTCGGGTTAAAGGTCTGAACTCCTACACATTCATTAAATTCTGATCTTGCGCTAAGTTGATGATTTGAGCTAGAAGACCAGAATCTCCGTGTTACTTCTGCTTTTGTTTCTAATTTGGTGCAAGAAGCAGAAAGTTCAGCTCACAGAATGCTTCTAAGACTAATTTTGCCCACACTATTTTCTCCTCTCATTTGCCACTGTCAGCATGTAGAAACATCTGGAACTTTGCTGTAGTTTCTTCACTGACACGGCAGGTAAGTGCATTCAGTCTTGGGTTCATCATGTGCCTTAAAAAAATAGTCAAGACTCGATTCTTAATTTCATGGCATATATTTTAAAAGGTTGACGAAGGATGGAACTGGAGGGTATTATGCTGAGTGAAATAAGTCAATCGGAGAAGGACAAACATTATATGGTCTCATTCATTTGGGGGATATAAAAAATAGTGAAAGGAAAAAAAGGGGAAAGGAGAGAAAATGAGTGAAAATATCAGTGAGGGTGACAGAACATGAGAGACACCTAACTCTGAGAAATGAACAAGGGGTAGTGGAAGGAAGGTGGACAGGGGAGTGGGGATGACTGGGTGACGGGCACTGAGGGGGGCACTTGGCGGGATGAGCACTGGGTGATATGCTATATATTGGCAAATTGAACTCCAATAAAAAATAAATTAAAAAGTAATAAAAATAAATAAACAAAAGTAGGTTCACATGGCAAGAATAAAATAAAAGTTCCACAAATCTTCAAAGAATAAATTACATTCAGTATACTGATTTCTTATATTTTTATGTATCACTCTGTGTTATCCAAAGCACTGTCGGTTGTGCATAAATTCCCTAAATTAATGCAGTAAGCAAATGGAATAAATTGTTCCATTATGGGAGACTGAGGCAGTAGGATTAGAATAAGGTCCAAAGCAATTAGTAGAACTCAGATTTTCTGAGCAATTGCTCCATAGTTGTGCTATGCATTCTGTGGTGTTTTACTTCTTGAAAACTTGTGTTCATTGTTAAATTGTATGGTATTTTTTTGTTAACACAACAATGCTTATTTCTAGACAATGCCATACGATAAGATAATATAGTATGTGCTTTTCAAGTAGGGATAAATGCATATTCATAAATGATTTAGTTATTTTGTTTGGTTAATGTTTTGTTTTCATTACCAGGATAATTGCTTTAACTTACATTTCTGGTTCTAGAGAGCTGGCTTTGATAATCAACCATAAATAGTTTATAGTGTGTTGTGGCATATTATCTGATGGCTTTTATAATCTTAAAGCTTAAAATATCTATACTAATAATTGGACCCAAATTGTTTTAGCAGATTTATTTTTCACTTAGTTGGGGTCTGATAGAAAACCCTGCTGGGTTTGGAATCTATAATGAGTATGTGATGTCATTTCTGCCCTTAATCCTACAGGACTCTAAATTTTTTTTTTTTTAAGACTCTTAGACTCCCCCTCACCTATGTTCACATCTGTGAGGTTGTTGGGTGTTTGCAGCGGGCGGCCCTGGAAAGCATGCTGTGTTTGTCTCCCTCCAGGACAGCTCTGCTACATAGGAGAGTGTAGGTGCTTCACAACCTCACTGGACTTCACTCTACTTACATCCGAAACTTGGGGATGAACAAGCGAGCCCTCCAGCCCCTCTTCCATCGCTCATAATTGGGTATTGGGGAGTGTAAAGATTTTATTCTCTTACGGATTCTGAATTCTGAGGACCAAGTCTGAGTACTTGAGCTATGCAGTATTTATTAACATTCTCCCAGTAAGGGATTGAGGGTGGCTTTTCTGGACGAGGGTGGGGGTGGTAGTAGAAATGCTACAGTATATTCCATTCCTTTCTATTGTAGAGGGAGAGTGTGAGGCCAGGAGGAAGTCACCCTCCCACCTCCCCTCCCACAGCTGGGCCCTGGGGTCCTCCTGCCTTTGAGCAGTGGCCTTTGAGGTGCTGAGCAGCTGCCAGGCAATTACTTCCAGAGAAATGGCCTTTTCCCCTTTTACATGATTTTGGAATCGTCTGCACGAAAATAGCATCCAGGCCTTTATAGTCAAGCTTCAAAGCTTGCTTGAAAAACAAAGGTTTATTTTCTCATGAAATTTGGAAGGCTGTTTGAACTCGTGTGTCGGAATGATTGGGCTTTTAAAAGTGCCATTTGGAAGGGGCAGCCTCAGTCCATATTCAGGAGATGTCACCTTGGGCCCGGGTGGGGGTCAAGAGGAAACAGGAATAACAAGAACAAGACTTACTTCTTGGAGTCGTTAATAGCTTTCATTCCTTTTCCCTGATCAGATCCTCGTGGCAGGAGCAGCCCATGGGAAGGGGGCACGGGATTAAAGCCCTCTGCCAGGAAGGGGGGTGGCCGGGTTGGGTGTCCGTTGCAGGCTCCTCGACCCCACGGCTGGCGTGCTCTGCGGCCCCGGGCACTCACATCAGTTATAGTACACGGTCGCCGACCCCGGTGGTGTCAGGATTCAGGGAGGGGACAGGACTGGGAAGGACCCAAGGACTGAGGGCAAATTGGGAACTTGTTGGAGAGCGCTGGATGGAGAAGGCCAACCTGGGGAGAAGCACTGGGATGGTTTAAGGAGCGAATCATTTCATTGGCCTGGTTATCAGAGGAGGCCAGTGACTGACCTCCCTGTCTCTTTGGAGTCCCTCCAGCTGTCAGAGGCTGCCCGATGGGCTCGTTCTGTAGGGCTGTGTTCCTTCCTCCACGTGGGAGTCTGGCCCCATCTCATCTCCGACCATTAGCTGTTTTTCTGTTGTAAAAGTGATTAAGTCTTCAGAGGGGAGTATCTGTCAGTTTGCTCATCAGAGAGGAGTGAAATGACCCGTTGGCATCGGTCTGGTCTCTGTGGTTTTGAGGGGTAGCCCCTCCTGGCAGACTTCCACATCGGGCAGGGGGAAGTGAGAGCCCACGGGAGGAGCCCTTTCATGCCCTTGGGCCCGGACATTCCACCAGGAGTTTTCTCTGGAGTTCTCCTAGCCACTGCAAGATGGGCAGGTTCCCTTGCCGGTCCTGTCACTCTGCTGAGGACTATTTGGGGCGAGGCCTGGGCTGTGACACCAGGAGATCACCTTTCTTGCAGGACCATTGGGCGGGACTTCCACTCAGCTTGTGTCTTCTTGTCCCTGGGCGGTACTAGTGACGACCCAGGCTCCTCTGTAGGGCTTTTCAGTTGGCCAGCGGTCCACTTGGGTTTCATATTCTCTCTGAAGACCATCTACCTTATTATCCTCCTCAACTCCAAATTATTTTGAAGCAGTTTTCAATGTCAGTAGCATTTCCGGTAGGATTTTTCTTTTGAAGTGTCTCATGTTGACAGATGTCAGGGACATTTCCTGAGATGTGAGCACATGTAGAGGGAGCACCTCTGAGCCCTTGCGTTGTGGATGCTCAAGACAGTAGCTCATCCGCAGTTGCTCAGGGTCTCCTGGGCGGGTGCAGACGGACACGTAACACAAGGCAGTGGAACAGAAGAGAACACCCAACCTTTGGGCAAGGCTTAAAATATCTTGAGCTTCGCGGCCATTTCATTGATTGTTATTTGGATGGGGAAATGGGGAGTGGACCTCCATCCACCCTCATTCTGGTGTCTGATTCGGGGTTCTGTGGAGCTGAGTTTGGGCTTTGAAATTGAAGACCTGGGTCTTGTTTGTGTCGTTAGCTCCCAGTTGAGCTCCATCGGGAGTTGACAGGAGTCACTGGGGAGGAGAAGTGGTGGCCAGGAGGACAGACTCCTGTGAAGTCCATTTGAGAAATTCTGCTAACCAGTTTTGTCACTGGAGGATTTTCTGGGGCTTCTAACATGCTAATGCGTGCTGCTGTCTCTAGGAGAGGTTATAGTTTACGGTTCCTAGACAATTTGGATTTTTCTTTTATTAAGCACTGAGCATTTTATCAGATTATTTTTCTACAAGGCACACTTGGAAACATGGCCATCACTGGTTTCTAGCCACTAAGCCTACAAATCTGTGCAGGTTTTTTTATAGTTAGCACAGCATTCATCTTTCAAGGAAAAAAAAAAAAAAGCCCACTCTTAGGGTGTTTTCATCGTGAGATAAAATAGACAGTAACTATTGGATAGTGTAGAAAGTTTGAGAAAAAACAAAGGATATGGATCAGCAGACTCCTTTTGGTGCTAGATTTATATACGGTTTTTAAAGTACCGACAGCAGCCCCACGAGGGGGATACTGACTGTTGCTGCCTTTCCAGATGAGAAGGCGGAGGCTCGCCCAGCGGGTTACCCACGGGAGATGCTGAGTCATATTAGGGTCTTCTGCTGACGGCCTACTCGACTCAGCACAATGATACAGACCCAGGTCTTTGTTCCTGACTCTTCTTGTTGTTTTAAATTATAAGGGATTGTTAGAAAAGTAATACGTGCTTAGTAGAGAAAAACAGGTGGCAGAGAAGTAGAGAAAAAGGGAGTCGGTATTTTTGCACGTGTGACTGTAAGTCGTCGGACCAGACGGTCTCAAACTCAGCCTTTCTGTGACTATCCCGTGTATCTGAATGCCATGTGGTCCGTCCACCTGAAAGCCTTTCTCCACCAGGACCAGGGCAGGCAGGGCACACTTGCCACGGTCTCAGGCTGTCTCGGGCCGCAGGTAAGCACAGAGGGAATTGCGGCCCCGCAGCACCCTGGTGCCCTTCACCGGGAAGCGCCTTGGTCCGGCTGTGCGGCAGGCCCCTTTGCGATGACCCGCTGACCTGTTCCAGGTGTGTCGCCTCCTGCCCGCTCAGGTCATGAGCCGGCTGGGGGGTGGGGGACGGGCCAGGGCGCCACGCCCTGCAGGGACTGCCACAGAGCCCACTCCTGACTGTGTGTCTTGCCTCTGCAGAAGGAAGACGGCGGGGGCGCCATGAGGTGAGCGCCCAGAGCCACCCCGTGCCCCTGCCACGCACGTCCCCCCCCCCCCCCCGCCGGCATGAGGCCGGCCAGCATGGGTGCGCCGCCGCGGGACCGCTGACCCCTGCCCGCCGGGACCATGAAGGAGGTGGAGTACTGGTCCCCCAAGAAGGTGGCAGACTGGCTGCTGGAGCACGCCATGCCCGAGTACTGTGAGCCCCTGGAGCACTTCACAGGCCGGGACCTGATCGGCCTGACCCGGGAGGACTTCGCGCGGCCGCCCCTGTGCCGCGTGTCGGCCGACAGCGGGCAGCGGCTCCTGGACCTGATCGAGACGCTGAAGGTGGAGCAGCACATGGAGGCGCACAAGAACGGCCATGCCAACGGGCACCTGGGCGCAGGGGCGGCCGGCCCCGGCCCCACAGGCGGCTTCGGCCTGCAGACCAAGCCCAATGGGGTGCCCAACGGCTACAGGAAGGAGATGATCAAGATCCCCATGCCCGAGCCCGAGCGCTCCCAGTACCCCATGGAGTGGGGCAAGACGTGCCTGGCCTTCCTGTATGCGCTGTCCTGCTTCGTCCTCACCACGGTGATGATCTCGGTGGTCCACGAGCGAGTGCCTCCCAAGGAGGTGCAGCCCCCGCTGCCGGACACGTTTTTTGACCATTTTAACCGGGTGCAGTGGGCCTTTTCTATCTGTGAAATTAATGGCATGATCCTCGTAGGACTCTGGTTAATTCAGTGGCTGCTCTTAAAATACAAGTAAGTAAAGTGGGAGCGCTGGGACTGGGACTGGGGGCGGTGGGAGGGAGGTCTTCCTGGCGGATGCGGACACCTGAGACACACTGTTTGGAGGTGAGCGTGATCAAGCATCAGGGATCGAAGCCCACTAGCTCCTTTTTAAATTTTCATTGTTATTTTCTTAAACTGCTTGCCCCGGGATGCCCACCAAAGCCCTGGCAGCTGTAAGGAAATACTGGTGTTCATTAGCTGTTTGCACAAGGTTCATAGAGTGATGAATGGGCTTATTGAGACGGTGTTGTTCTGTTTTCACGAGGAAGGAAACCGCCAGAGAGCACGGGCTGTGGAGTCTCAGATAAACTCCCCAAACTCGGGGTCTTTGGCCCACCAGATAAACTGCTGAGGGTGGGCCTGCGCGCCGTCCCACAGGCGGTCAGACAGCGGGCCCCTCAGCAGTCGGTATGTGAAGACGTTCCACGCACACACAGCGCAGAGCAGCGGTCCCAGAGTGCTGTGGGTGCTCGGGACGTGGGTGAGCCTGCTGGGCTGTCCACCCTCTGGAACGTGTGGTGCTTGAAGTACCATGGGACCGTTCCACATGGGTTTCTCGGGATTCTACGTGGACGCCTCCTGTTAGGGTAACAGGGAGCCAAGGTGGCTTTCCCGCCCCGGCTCTGCACCCAATACAGACCCCTCGGGTGGGCCCTCCTCGTCGGGGTCTGCATTTCCTGTTCGTGGACATGGTTAGGGCTTCCACGTGTGCGAGCTGGCAGTGGTCTCAGGGAAGCGCACTGTGTCCAGTGGACCGTGGTTCACGACCCACAGTACGGTTGAATGTCAAGGAAATCATCTTGAATCAGGAAAACAAAACACAGACGGAGAGTCTGCTGAACTGTATCCGCGGACCGATGGGTCTTCTTCCTGCTGTGTTTTCACCTTGCAGTGAGGTCTCCCCCGTGGGACGGAGTGCAGCGCCCGGGTGCCGGCACGCGCTGTCCCACCCTTTTATGAAGGAGCCGTTTAGGTGGGCGTGTTCACCGTGGGGTTGGTCTGTCCCACAGCAGGCTGAGTCTGAAGCAGAAACCGCGGCCTGGGCTGCGTGTGATCTGGCGGGAGACTTCGTGGTGGTTTGCTTGCTGAGTTTTAACAGACTTACTGGGTAGACTCTTGAAATGGGAGATGCTCAGAATTTACTAATTACTTTCAGCTGCCAGATTTCATATCTGCCTTTGACTTTCAAGCCATTTCCCCCCCAAAATCCCATTAGAGAAAAATGCCAGCACAGTTTGCTTTACAAAGGCCAGGTCAATTCAAGTGATGTTTCCTGAGTTTTTCCTGATTTCTGTTGTTTTGTGTGCTACGAATTTGTCTTCTGATTTTTCATAAAAATTCGCACATAAGCAGTTTACTGCCCCAGAGGACGACCTCATGTATCAATCACACGATGTACACGTTCAGATGTTTCACAGAACTGTGACTTTTATTCATTTTATTTTTTTTTAGAACTGTGACATTTAAATAATTTTAAATTGTTCTAAGAAGTGTCCTCACTTTATTTCTTCTTTAGGGATATTACTATTTATGTTTCTCTTAGCTGGGCCTTCTCAAACCGTTTCTCTTCAGGCTTTGTGATGTCAGGTTTTACTGGTACTGTGGTCATTTGTGTTTTGGAATTAAGCTCCTGCAGTGAGCGGCGAATCTGCTGATCACACCTGGGGCAGACCTAAGCCAGTGCCGGGGTGCAGGGCCGCCTGGGTCCCCGCCCCCGCCCCCACCGTGCTCCACTGTGCTGGGTGCTAAGGCCGAGCCTCCGAGTCTCCGGAGCTCATTTTTCTCAACACGTAAAATAAGGACCTCCTAGTCTGGAGGATTTCTCTACTGTATACAATGCCGCAGAGCATTCTGTGCAGGATATGCCCTCCTGAGGATTCTTGGAAGTC
Organism: Canis aureus; assembly: GCF_053574225.1. Classification (NCBI taxonomy): domain Eukaryota; kingdom Metazoa; phylum Chordata; class Mammalia; order Carnivora; family Canidae; genus Canis; species Canis aureus. The sequence continues at coordinate 38,719,277 of NC_135637.1, forward strand.
TTCTCTGAGGTCCCCTGCTGGCAGGGTGGGGGCGTGGGAAGGGGCGGCCAGCTGTTGCATGAGAATCTGACCCCTGGCCTTCTCCTGGGTGTGTCCCTGGCCTCCTGCCCCGGCCTCTGGAGGCCCCTGCATAGTCAGAGAGGACCCCCTCCCCCCTGGCTCCCAGGTGTTTGCTCTCGAGATATGGCAGTTCTGTTAGGGAAGTGGATCCTTCTAGCTACGAAACGTTCTGGGTTCGAGCTGTTCTGGGTGAACAGCGCTGACGGCTGGCTCTGCCCGTGCCCATCCCTCCCAATCCTGGGCCCCGGTCCCCAGCCTCCACCGGGAGCTTTACTGCTCAGGAGCCCCATTCACACAGCTCCTCAGAGTGAAGCCTGCTGGCCCCTAATTCCCAAGGGCCATTCTACTCGGACCTTAAGAGTCTCAGAGCTCTTAAAGGAATCAGCCCATCCGTTCTTGCTTCTGTGTCTTCCACTTTTTTTTTTTTAAGATTTTATCTATTTATTGGACAGAGACAGATGGAGAGGGAGAGAAAGCATACAAGTAGGCAGAGCAGAGGGCAGAGGGCGAGGGAGAAGCAGATGCCCCATGGAGCAGGGAGCCCCATGCGGGACTCGATCCCGGGCCCCCGGGGTCACGCCTGAGCCCAAGACAGATGCTTCACTGATGGAGCCCCCCAGAATCAAACTGTAGAGGATGATTTATTAATTGAGAAATGAGATCACCAAAGTGTGGGCAACATGCCCCAACAGCAGGCCCTTCATCCAGATGGAGGAGGTGGTAGGAAAGCTTGACCCTGAATTTGAGATGCATTGTATCCACTGAGATACATTGTATTCTCCTGCCGTGCACGTGCTCCGTTGTCCTTGACTGTTAAATGTTAAGTTTTGGTCATTTACTTAGAAATTTATTTGTTGCCTCCTTTCCTTCTTAACGCACCCCCTCATGTTAGTACATATGTGTGTTTATACATATACGTACATTCACTGTGGGGTTTCCACGACACTGCAGAGCGGAAAGAACAAGAACACCTGTCCTCGGGAACTTTCTGATTGTTAAAACTGTAAATAATGTCTCCCCATTACAGTTGGACTTTCAAGCCGCTGCCTAGGAAAAATCCCCGGGGAGTCTCTGCATTTGGGTCAGACTTCACCGCGAAACAGGTATCCCTTGTTTACAGAAATTGTGATAGAGAATACATTGACCTCACGGGTTCAGCAGGGGCCCTCCATGCACGGTGAATCTAGCCGACACGGCGGCACTGGTGCGTGACTCAGGAGCCTGACCTCGGGCAGGGCGTGGCGAGCCCCTGACAGAGAAGGCGACAGAGGCACAGGACTGTGGGCTCCCCCGGGAGCTGCCGGAGAAGGTGCTGCGACACTCCGCAGTCACAGGTGCCACGAGCCCAACTTGTCCTGTACCAAGTTACTGTGTTGGTCTTCCAGCTTCTCCCCTCTGGGTGGGCAGTGGCATTTCCTGGAAACCTGCACTGGCTCCTTTTCCTTTCGCACAGGCAGCCACTGTGTTCTGTCTGTCCTGACTCATTCTTTAGTTCTTTCCACTCACACTTTGTGCTGAGTGTGGGTGCCCTGATGGAGGCCCTGTCCCTCTGTGTACCGTTCAGGCTCCTTCGTGATCTGGCCCCTGGACTGCCCCACCTCGTCTCTAACTCCTCCACTCACGTCACGGAGCTTTCTACTCGTTCTGGATGGTCTCCCTCACTGCTAGGTTCTAAGTCCCTAGGGGGAGAGGATCCATCCCGCTTGTCATTCATCCATATGCCCCACCGCCTGGCACAGACACGGCCACGTACAAGGTGCTCGTGTAAAAGTCATCTGTTCCTTGAACTTGTCTCTACTGAACCACCTTCCGGGTGCCTGGCACTGTGACTGACCCCCAGGGGTGCTGCAGGGAGCAGAGACCCCCAATGTTCTCACGGAGCTTCTGTTCTGGGCAGGCAAAGCAGGCAGTGGATGGATGAATGGATGGATGGATGGATGGATGGATGGATGGGTGGGTGGGTGGATGCATGGATGCGTGCATAATACCCCATAGTGGTCAGGGGAATGGAGACAATTAAAGCAGTGATCAGCCGGTGTGGGGGATCGTGGGGACAACGTGGGTGATGACAAAAGTCCTCTGGGAGGGGACATTGAGCAGACACCTGAGTCCAAGGAGAGGCCTCCACGCAGGTGTGTGGGGTGAGCACAGTCTAGACAGGAGACATGGCAAGCACAGGGGCTCCGAGGCCCCCCGAGGAACAGCCACGGGCATGTGTGGCCCCAGAGCTGAAAGGAAGCGGTGACATGGGAGGTCAGCAAGGTGTGGCTGGCAGATGCAGGCGAGGGCAGCAGATAAGGACCTGGGATAGTGTTCCAAGCTGGTGGTAGGTCGTCAGAGGACAGTGATAGGAATAGGTTTGTGTTACAAAAGAACCGCTCTGGCTGCCAGACAGAGCACAGGAGAGCAGGAGTGGTGGCCGTGGCGGTGGCCTGGATGGATGGCAGAGTAAATCTTGTGGTGGCTGGTGGGGAGGGAAGAGCTCTTTGTAGAAGCCCTGGCTTCTACTGCATTTGGGGTTTCCTTGTGTTTTGTAGCCACAGGGCGACTTCCATTGCAGGATTTCTCATACAAGGTTTTGGGGTCTTTTCTGTGAATCCCTGATTTTATTTAGAATTTAATGAGGAGAAGGAATTCACTAAGTTGGGAGCTCTCACAACCTTGCTTGGATATGTTTTATTTTGGAGCAAAGTCCAGTCATGCGTATATCCCAGTAGGTGTTTTCTCTCACGGCTTCTTGGGGATCACACATTTGCTGAAGAGGAGGAGTGCGGGTCGGTTGGGGTTAGGGGTGGGGACTGTGTAAGTGAATTATCTGTCGCAGCATATATTGGCCCTTTGGTGGAGAAAAGATGGGGAGAATGAAAGGAGCCCCTGGATAGCTGGGATGCAGAATGGAGTTGAAAGTGTGAGGGGTTGAAGCCCTTGGGGCATGGGCTAGAACATTCCGGAATAAATGGTGGCAAGGAGTTAGAGAGAGACCGCGGCTACTGGGTAGGTTCTGTGAAAGTCAATGACATGCCAGTAGGGAAGCAGGAGAAGGGAACCGGGGCTAGCAGAGTCCACGTAAGACCTGCCAGGACGTCCCCGTGGAGAGGAGCCTGGGCCCGTGCGCGTGTCCCAGGGAAGCAGGTGCGGCTTCCCCGTGTGGCTCTCCTAGGACGATGGTCTGAGGGCACCGCCTGGGTCTAGATGGTTGGGGCCGCGGTGATTCACGTTCCGAGACCACTTTGGAAACGACTGCTGTGTTGTATCGTTGCTAGACGCTCTGGCTTCGAGCGCCTCGTGCCCAGAGCAGACGGCAGCTGCAGCGTTCGCCTGTCTTCTGGAAGCCGGCTCCGATTTCCCAGAACAGTCCTTGTGCTGCGGGCAGCGGCGCTGTCGGCTGCTCACGTGATGTGCGTTAGCCTGTGTCTGCTCGGCAGGCCACGCCGCGCTCTAGCCGCTCTCTCCCTTTGCCCTCTCTAATTCCATCACTGCCGCTCTGCGCCCAGCTGCGTGGGGCGGAGTCCTCGGCTCTCTGTCTTCTGATGCCCGAGGCGGTTTAGGGCACAGTTCCTGTCCGCGTCCTGCCGTGATTTCAGGTCTCCACGCTTGCCGTCAGGTCCTCCAGAGCTCTGGACACTCCCACCCCTGGGACGCTGCTCTCCCCGCGACCCTGCACCATCCAGTCTTTTACCCACTTCAGGAAGAGCCTCTCTTATAAACCGACTCCGTGCTGCTGTGGACCGCGAGATGCGTCTGTCGTGGGATATCAGGGCACCTTGACTTTTAGAGTTTATCATGCACCGTTGGGGACACGAGCGACGTGGCTGCCAGTCCGGCAAAGCCGTGGGGAGGTTACCTTTGGTGGGTGTCTGTTTTTGAAAGTGTGTTGTCCACACTCACGCTCCTGAGGACACAGACTCCCCATGTTGTGCAGCCTCTGGGGCACCTGGCTCCCTGGTTCTCCCTGGTTAAGGGGCCGGTCCACTGTCGTGTCGCTCGCAGCAGAACCCCGCTCCCTTCCTCCTCTTCTCTGCACACGTGCTGCATCCACCTGTGCCCACCTGTGCCCACGCTGTCCTTCTCCATCCATGTTGTCAGCGGTCACCATCACCCTGTTGGAGTGGCCGATGCCAGACCAGCTGAGTAATGAGAACTGGGTTTTTAACCTGGTCAGTTCCTAAAATAAGTGGTAGCTCCCCTGTCCCAGTGCAGGTGACGCAGACGTGGAGATGCCGTCCGTGTGCCTCAGGCCCCACAGGCCCCATCCGGGGATGGGAGGCTCCTCGGTATCACACCCGGCATACCCGGCCCCTGCCCTCTGGGGACGTACCGCCTTGGCCCTGTGGTGGTGAGAGTTGGCTTTCATAGGACAGACACTGTGAGAACGGATCCGCTCCGTGATCCTGATGAGGACTGGTGTCCTCTCCCTGCACGTAGGAGACACGCTGGTCCACCATGGCTTGGAGACTGGCCTTGGCTCTGCCCTGGCTGTGTGCGGTCCCGTGACCCCCGGGGGACAGCATGGGCCCTCTCGCCACTGCTTGAGGAAATCCCTTCGGCTGCCAACCCCAGCCTTGCTTTTCCACTGAAGGCTACTGACCAAGGCGCCCGACCTTATTTCCCTCTGTTTCTAGCAAGATCTGTCCCCCTCTGATTCTGACCTGCCAGCTATCTGAGCAGAGATACTGCTTCCTTTCCTTCGCTGGGGCCCTTCCCTGTCCCGTTACCTTCCCCTGTGACCCCAACCTCCCGAGGCTCCTGCGGGCCCCGCTCTGCCTCCTCTTACGGGGGCATCACCTGGAGAGGGAGGACCCGCCTGTCACGCTAGGAGCTGGCGATGGACTCGGCCCCGGCTTGACCTCACTCCTCATTCCCACGGTAGCCGACAGGTGGGCTCCTCTCATGTCCAGGTTAGATCTCAAGACCTTAACGCTCGTCTAGGTCCTAGGAATTGTGGGACAGCTGGGTTCACCCTGAAGAGCTGCCTCAGTTCAGGAATCCCAGCAATCCAAGTTACGGTAAACATGGTAAGAGGCTATTTAACCAAGACTTCAGATGAAGGGACCGAGTTACATACGGACACTGCCATACGTGTGCGTGTTTACTGAGCACGCCAGAGAAAAGGAGGCACTGCAGCTTGCCCCTAGGCTGCCTGCAGGAGGAGCAAAAACCACTGAGCCCCTGGGGACCCCCACATGTGCACTTTTTTTTTTTTTAAGATTTTTATTTATTTATTCATGACAAATAGAGGCAGAGACACAGGCAGAGGGAGAAGCAGGCTCCATGCAGGATCCCAACGTGGGACTCGATCCCAGGTCTCCAGGATCAGGCCCCGGGCTGAAGGCGGTGCTAAAGCACTGAGCCCCCAGGGGCCCCCCACGTGTGCGTTTTTAAATGGTGTTGTGTTTGCCTTGTATTTTATAGCATGCCAGGGTGGTCTCTTCCCCCCTTCCTTAAAGGGGAGCCCCGCCAGCGAAGCCCCTCGTCTGCCCCCCGCTGGCCCGTCAGCCTCAGTCAGCCTCGTGAGGTCGTGAGGTCGCGGCCAGGCTCCGTGGGGCGGCGCCTCCCTGTAGCGTCCGCTCGGCCACCCCCACCGCGCCTCCCTCCCGAGTCAGCTGCCGAGCTGCTGGCCCGGTGGGCTCCTCCCGGCAGGCCCGAGCAGCACAGGAAGTGGTGTCTGCACGCCGTGGCGCGGGTGGGGGTAGCGTGGAGGCCCCGTGGCCCCCTACTGCGGGGCACCCCTGTACACACCCCCCACCCCCTACCCCTCGTGCTCAGCCGGACCTCCTGCTTTCACTGCCAGCCCCGTTCCAGCCCCACTCGCCACCTTTGTCACCGCCCAAGGTCACGCTTCAGCCCTCCCAGCCAGGCTGTGGTGGGCCCGTCCCACGGCTCCCTGCCACCTGGCAGCCCGGCGGCCGGCGAGTGTCCCTGGGAGCCAGCGTGGCAGCGGGTGGCCTTGTCTCCCAGCACCCACAGGCTGGAGGCCACGGTGCTGCTGGGGCCGGTCAGCAGACCCGCACCGGCCTTGCTCTGGACTCTGCTCCCACAGACGTCAGGGCCAAGCCCCTCAGATTGTAATCTCCCCTCCCCCGGGGACCCCCACTCGGTTTTACCACTTAGTGCTTATGTGACATGCTCTGTATTTCATGTATTTATCTTGCTTCTTGCCTGCCTCGTCCCCTAGAATGCAGGCGCCACATCCCTGGGGTCTGCTACGGTGTGCCCCGTGCCCAGGGTAGGTAGGGCCTGGCACGCCTTCCCTTGTTTAATGAATAAACAAGCAGTCACAGCAGCTGTCGTTTACTGAGTGTCACACTATGTGATTTCCGTGCCTGAAACTCAGTAAGTGCTGGCCACGCTGATCTCTGCGGAAGCGAGCCTGGGTTACGTTAAGGTTAATCCCCAACCGTGACCCAGCAGGCCCTGAGGGGCTTCAGGGTGGTGAGTCCTGACGAGGGAAGGACCCGGAGTCCCCGGGCACACCTGCGTCACAGACGTACACGCAGCTACCTGCATACATGGACTGGGGGATACCGTGGCTGTACCAGCATCAAGTAGACGCAGGGGTGTGTGTGTGTGTGTGTGTGTGTGTGGTCGTAGCACACGCGTGTTTACGTGCACACGTACACACTCACGTTTTTTGTTAACAGCCCAAAATAGCAACAAGACATGTGACTCCATCTGTTTCGAACATTTGTAGTAGTTTTTGGAAGCCACTGGATTTAGTTCTTCATAACTGCTTCATGTAGATCATGTCGATGTTATATCTTAGAGTAAAAGTTTTTGTTTATGTTACCATCTCTATTTAATACAGGAAATGATTTTTTTTAAAGTGGGTCAAGTGGGGCCAGTTTTATAATGTGATCTGTTCTTTGCAGATTCCCTAAACCACTGTGGGTCATTTCCTGCACTTAAGGGATGATTATATTATATTGCAGAACTTTTACATGGAGCTTAGGGCAAAAAAATCTAAGCCATTACCTTAAAAGGGAAAAAAACCCTTTTACAATGACAGTTGCATTAGTGAAAAGAGCAGCAGATTCAAAGTCTAGACACCAAGGGCCTGTGGTGATTCTCATTGACTTACTCTGGCCCCAGGCTAGTCCTTCAACTCTTTACACCCTCATTTTTCCATCTGTAAAATGGGGCAGTAACAGATGCTAAGCAGGTATGTGATTAAAATAATTAGTACCAAAGATGTAAAATCTCTTTGAGTTGGCTTTTTAAAAGGCAGCAGGGCAGTCGGCATGTACAGACACACGTCTGGGCTGGGTCCAGGCGCCTGTCTCGTGTTCCTGATGCACAGACTGTGCCAACACCCCGTGTAGGCACCTGGGAACTATCACATGTGTTCTCGATCTCCCAGGGGAGCACGTATGTTTACTCTTTGTTCTATGGCACTTATTCCTTCCCTTTTATTTCACAAACCTTTCCTTGGTATTTCCTTTCTTGAAGGACTGGACTAAGCACTGGGTGTCCATGGTCCTCCCCCCAGAGCCCTTGAGACCCGTGTGAGGGCGGTGAGGAGATGGGGAAGGAGGGGGGAGGGCAGGACTTGGTTCCCAGGCTCCCGGGGGTTGCAGCCCCGCTGGGATGAATGCAGCGATCTTAGCAAGCCTTGTAAATTTTGCTCTGCGTGTGGAAAGGCTGCAGAGTGAGCGTGAGTGCAGATCAACTCTGGCCAGTAGATGAAAGAGCTTAGAGGAGAAACGTCCATGGAAAGCAGCAGGAAGGGCCTGTCGGAGTACAGGCGACGCTCTGAAGCCCAGAACCGCATGGTACGGTCAGCATCACAGGTGCCATCGTGAGGCCGAGTGAGGCCCGGCTGTGTGTAAGAGCTTCCTCTGGTAGAAGGGATGAGACCCTCTGGTGCCAGTGGCACTGTTAAAAATACCATAAAGTACAAAGTTGTGAAGTGATTTGGAGGGTGAAGTGGTCCCGTCCGCCTGGGGACGTCGGGAGGGTTTCCTGCAGAAGTGGTCATCGGGGTGGATGGTAGGATTGTAGCAGACAGGACAAAGGGAGGGGCCACGGAGAGATTTAGGGCCACAGCAGGACACTAGGGTTCTCTCTTGCCCAGCGCAGGGGGCTTTATGTCTGCCAGAGAAGACGGGCAAGGTAGGTGTGGGGCCAGGTTGAGGGCAGTTTGAACTCAGCGAGTAATGGTGAGTGGTTGTCATAATCCGGGGAATCCGAGGGCTGGGAGCGGAAAGGGAGGAGAGCAGATTTAAAAGCTCTCTGGAGTGGGCTTCAGCGGAATGTGGGAATGGGGCAGGGCTGGATGAGATTGAGCGCACCGGGGAACCTCTTCGGAGTCTGACCCCCGAGACCTGAGTGACAGGCAGCGTCCTGGGAATCCACATCCTACCCGAGGCGGGAGGGACTGCGCAGCGTGGACTCCAGGAGCACCAACTGCTGGACTGAGCTGCATCTGGAGGACGTTTGGGCAGCGTGCTGGGAGAGGAGGCTGGAGCGCAGTGGGCCAGCGCGTCGGGGCTTCCTGGGCTTCCTCAAGGATTTGGATGTCATTTAAAATGTATTTGGCAGCTGTTGATGAGCAGCCCGGGGGGCTCAGCGGTTTAGCACTGCCTTCAGCCCAGGGCCTGATCCTGGAGACCTGGGATCGAGTCCCACGTCGGGCTCCCTGCAAGGAGCCTGCTTCTCCCTCTGCCTCTCTCTCTCTCTCTGTGTCTCTCATAAATAAATAAATAAAAAATCTTTAAAAAGAAAATAAAAAATAAAATGTATTTGGCAGCTATTGAAAGGTTTCAAAGGACACCTTCTCTTTATCTGTTTCCACAGACTGATTCTGGTGGGTCCGTGTGCAAAGGGTCTTGGGAAGCACGAGTGGAATTAGGGACAAGAGATCGGAGAAGGTCAGTGTAGAAGTCCAGGGGAGATAGAAGCAGACACGGGGCTGCCGTTCCAGACAAACTGAGAACATCGGGGCTGCAAGCAGGCAGCACTGGGCGCGGTCTGTAAACAGTGATGGAAAGTGGGCACGTTTTGTGTCAGAGACCCAGAAGGATTCGTTTCAGCACTCTCAGAATTAACACGGTCACTAAGGCATTATCAGATTCTTACTGGGGGGAATTCTGGCCCATATGAAATATGACATAAAACACTCTGAAAAAATCTGAGTTAAGTAGATTTTTTTTTAATTTATGTACATGAGACAGAGCACACGTGTGTGATGGGGGGGACAGAGGGAGATAGAATCTGAAGCAGACTCCGAGCTGAGCGTGGAGCCCGACGGGCTGGATCTCACGAGCTGAGCTGTGACCAAGAGCTAGACACTTACCTGACAGAGCCACCCAGGTGCCCCTAAATTAAATGGATTTTTAAACATAACTTAAATGTGTTGGGATGTCAGCTCGTCTCAGGTAAAATTCGGGTTTCTTACCCAGTTCGACGTCACTTCCTGAGTCTGTCGTGGGCTGTATTTATACCTGAGCTCGCACTCCGAGCCTCATTTTTCCGGTCTGTGATGTGAGGACCGCAAGGCATTGCAGTTGCTTTAAGAACTAAACAGCGCTTGGCATGGAGGAGAAACGCGGCAGTAGGATTCCTTAGACTCACGACAGAGGCGAGGCATCCTTTTGCTGGTGAGGAGACTCATTTCCAAGGAAGTCATTCGAGGTGGCCCCGGTCACCAGGTGAGGCTGGTGACGGTAGAGCTGGTACCTGCGTGCAGAACTCCCCGAGCTGGTGCAAGACCTGACTCTGCCCCGGCTCCCGTGACCCCACTAGACCCGGGGTCTCCCTGGCCCTGTTCCCGTCTTGCCGCTGGGTTGGGATAGCTCCGTTGCTCAGAGTCACGGCCTGTTGTTGCCGGAAGCTGGGAGCTTCCATCAAGAGCCTGCAGACTAGAGCTGAGCCCTCAGAGTTGCTGTATGTTTTCTGGCTGTGCTTTAGTGGAAGGAGGCAAGCTGTGGGAAACGAGAGAACTTTCCAGTATTTTAATTTTCCATTGTAGTACGTTCACATCTTTCACCATTTTTTTCTTCAGAAATTTGAACTGTTGTGCCAAATGCCAAAAACAACACAGCCCTGCTCCTGCAGGCCTAATTTTGGTAGTGTTTAGTCAGCCTCTCAGCACCCTCCCCTTTTTAAATAGGGATGTTGAAAAGTTTAATAAAACACACTCTTGTAGCAAGCCTCTAAATACAAGATATTTAATCTGTAAAATAGATTTTTAGTCGTGTTTCCTTATAATCCCGCTTAATGAATAAGGATTTTTCCCCTCCTCTCAGGAAAAGTAGTGAAAGCCTGTTCCCCAGATAGTTGAGAGATGAGTAGATGGCTGGGCTGCGAGGGTCAGATGAGGTCATAAGCAGCCCCCGAGTGAGGGGCTGCAGGCTTCTGTGCAGCGGGACGGGGGAGATTGCCCCGTGTGAGAAGAGCAGCACTGTGGCTTGGACAGTCACGGCCTTTGGTTCTTGGCAGTCGCTTGATCTTTTTTTTTTCCTTCTTTTTTTTTTTTTTTTTTTTTTTTTTTTTGTAGTCGCTTGATCTCTCCTAATATCTCATTAATACCTCTTCCGGGGCTTTTTTGTCGCCTTGTTAGGTTTTTAACCACCTTAAACCTTTTCTTTTCAAACACGTCCTGAACGTGTATCGTCCCAGTTTTAGTGTCTGTGCTCCCCGGGTGAGCACACCCATCTTGAACGTTTCAACCTCTAAGTAAGTAAAAATTGTAGTGTGTGAAATTCTTTGATGAAGGAAATAAATGCCTCAAGCACATAGAATTCTTTGAAACACTTTTATAACCTGCTGGTTTAAGTTTGTGGGAGGAGACCCCAGTTAATATTATCGATTGAAGATCGTCTAAGATGAGTTTTTAGAAGATTAAGTAAATGCTGCAGATAAGATTCTTACAAACAAGCCCGTTCAACTTACCACCTGGTTAATACTGATGAAATCACATGATAAAGTCATTTGACTTTTTCTTTAAGTCAGACAGTAATTGTGGCTGAATCTCCAGTGTTTGTAACTTTGCAAGTCTCCGTCATCTCAGCCATAAACTTTGCCCAAGTGGAGCGATAGCGGTCACTTTGTTATTTTTTTCCTTAAAGAGATGAACAGATCTAGATAAACAGAACAGCTTTCTGCCTTAGATCTTTCCTGGGTAGTTCAAGTGAAATTGCAAATAATTTGTCCTTTTGGGCAGGATGGCTAGAGAGGGCATTTCCTTCTGAAAAAAGATGACCCTTCTGTCTCGTGATGGAAAATGCACTGGTATTTCAAGGATTCTTGGTCAGACACTTACAGGGTTGGGGTTATTCTCCAGCATTGTCCCCGTTATAGTGTTGAACTACATGGTGCTTTTTATAATACATGAAGGCACATCCCTCTACGAGACAGCTTTATGCTGAGTGAATTCTTGTCCGTGGAGGTGGGGTGCACAGCTGCAGTGAGACAAGGTGCTACTGCCTCTGCGGAGAGTTCCTGAAATCTGGGTAAGGGGGCAACACCCGGCGTCCATCCATACATCTAAGTAGCCTACGTGCACTGGTGCACTTAGGCATGACGAGCAGGGTCACATGGGTCATTGTTGAAAACTGTTTGTTTACATAACTGGAACGTTACTTTGTTCCTCTTGTTAAAACAAACAAACAAAAATGCAGGTGATGCCAGTTGTCTTCCGAAGACGCACTGCGTAGGACTGTCCCTCCTGCAGCAGGACCAGGGCCCCGCTGTACGCAGTGATTAAATGTTCGGGATCTGAGGGGAAAGCCTGCCCACTGTTTCTGAGATTCTTCAGTATGTTGAACGCCAGTTGCCCAGACCAAGGAACGGGAGAAGGAGGAGGAGCCCACAGGACCGGGGCGCTGCCTGAGGAGGAATGGGGTAGGAGCAGGAGTAGAGCGGAGGGAACATTGGTGTCCGCGGACGCACGCAGGGGAGCACGGCTCAACCTCACTCAAGTCCGCTGGGGTGGAACTTGGTGCCCGGTGAAGGTATCGACGTCAATGTACTTGTTCACGCGTGGACGTCAGATACTTTCATGAGAATGACGCGTCACCTTGAAACAGAGACGATTTCTCATCCTTGCGTATTTTGTTACCCACGTAACCAAGACATCCAGCGGCCCCTGTCGTGCCTGTGAGGCTGGGGCTGCTGTCCAGTGTTTGTGACATTGTCGTCCCCGGTTTCCGGAGTCAGAAGCGGGCAGTTGCGTGTCAGCGGCCAGTCACGGACGTGTGGTTGGCACGCAGGGAGGTGGCGTCCGGTGCTGCTGTGCGGGCAGGCTCTTTTCTTGACATTGTACTTGGCCAGATGGAGTCCACTAAGAGCGCCCATGCAGGCCGGGTCACTGCATGGCCTTGATCACACAATGCCAGAAAAATCTGGAATTCTCATTTCATGCCATTTTAGTTTTCTGAGCATCTCCCCTCTTCATGACAGAAAGCACACTGCTCTCTGACCATTTGAGCACAAGTACTGAGTGGGCTGGGAGGAACGGACGTGGGTCCCACTTGCGCCTCAGGTGGACGTCCCCTGGGCATAAGGCCTCAGGAAGCCTCGTGAGCAGCTACAGGGCGATTTAGACTCTTCTGGGCAGTTCACATGAAAGGAATCAAAACCACAGCATTCTCCGGAGCCTCCCCTTAATCTACGTCTGCTTTGGTTATAACGTTTTTATTCCAGGTTCTCGAGTAATTTTGGGGTTGGTGTGTTTTGTCGGGTCACTGAAAACTTGGATGAACCTGCAGAATTTCATGACTGAGTGCCCTGTTTTTCCCTTTTTCCAGGTCTATTATTAGCAGAAGATTCTTCTGCATAGTTGGCACGCTGTACCTGTATCGCTGTATCACAATGTATGTGACCACACTCCCAGTGCCCGGCATGCATTTCAACTGCTCTCCGAAGGTAAACCTTTGCTCGCTGTGATTGCCCCTTCTGTCTGTCTGTCTGTCGTCCTGCCCAGGGCTCCTCTGAGTCAGGCCAGAGGTGACCGTCTCCTGGGACTGTGGTCAAAGCCCCGCACCCTTACAGGCAGTGTCACTAAGCAGTAAGGTGAGGCCCCCGCCGGCACTCCCCAGCTGGGAGAGTATGTGGTCCAGTTAGTGTGCCACGGGCAGCTGGGCTCCGTGTGTGGGTGTAGCTCCTTGGTTTCCTGCCAGACTTCTAAAATATCGTTCGCTCCCTTGACACAGATCCAAGAGCTTCTATATGCTTTTTCCCCCTCTCTTGGATGGAAAGTTTGGCCTCCGGTGGTATTTTTCCCTTCTTTCCACGAATTCCTGCGGTGGTAACGTGTAACGGCAGAGCGAGAAACACTGTGCCTGTGCCGTTGCCCCCTCCGCCCACCCAAACGGGGTCACCCTTTCCTGGAGGTACACCCTGCCCTGTTGATCTTCTCTGGTGACCTTTCTTTAAAATAAACTCTCTTCCTCTCTCACTGGCTCAGTTTTTCCATCAGGTTCACAAAATACCCCTTACCCCTGACCTTTGCCTTGCAATGCTTCCAACAGGGCCGATCCCTGGAACTTTTGCGATAATTAGCAGATTTAGTTTTAAAGACATTTGCCTGCAACAAAGCTCCAATGCAGTGAGAAGTAGAAGAGGCCGGCCGCCTCGCTTGGGTTGGAGGGTATAGGGAGTGCCAGGGTGCGTTTAGAATCCTGTCTTTGCGTCGCACCTGCGTTGGTAAAACACCCATGTCCTTTCAGTTCCATCTCCTTTCCCTGGAGTTCTTTCCAGAAGAGACCGTGTCTCTGCCAGAACTGGGAAAGAAAGAGTCACCAGACATCTTTATCACTTGACGTTTTGGGTCCTTCCAGGTTACGTGCTTCCTGCGTCCCCTTCCTTTTTAGACTGCGGCGTGTGCTCTGGAAGGTAGCTGGCTCCCTGCTTCATTCTGTCTTTGCTTTCAGACTCCTTAACTCTGGAGAAGCCGCCATACAGAATGAGTGGTCTCGTCTCCGTCAGCAGGGCCCCTCCCCACACTCTTCATCTTGTTCCCTCTTCCTCTGAAGCAGCCGGCCTCACATGTTCTCTGGCCTCCGTGAAAGCTCCCGAGCACTTGCCCGTGGGCCCTGGATTGTAGGAGATAGATGCCTCCTTATCAGTGAGGGTCCAGTGGAGTCCTGATGGGAGGCTGGCCTGATAAGCCGGGTGTGCTCAGTAGGAGGCTGACCTTCTAGATTTGTGCCTACGTCTAGTTGAGCTTCTGGAAGGAGTGTGCATCGGGAAATTTCTCTGCCAAGGAGCGTAGCATCCCTGGCCAAGCCCGCGGTCATAGGTCCGATGTGCCCTCTGGTTATTCCCCGTGCTCCGGCTCCACCCCAGGACCTCTCTCCCTGCTACTGGGTCCCGTGGCCAGCAAGCCCAAGCTGGGTTAGCCTTGGCGCTCAGAGACAGCCCAGCCTGAGTCATCGGCAAATCCAGCCAAGGTCCTGTGGCTATAAATAGTTGTGGTTTTTCTTGGTAAAGACAGAGGTCACAGCAGGAACTGTGCAAAAAAGTCCCCGGCCCAAACGTGCTACTCACTTACGGTGTTGCCAGAAATCCTGACTGCGGCCATCCTTCCATGATGGTCATTTAAAAATTGGGATTTTTTTTAAGTAAAAAGAACACAGAAGAGGACAAAATGTAAGCACAGCTTAGCAAAAATAATTAAGAATTCATTAACTACTTCTTTGGTAGCATAGGCTCTTGGAAGAAGGGATTCAGACAACAATTTTTGTTTTGAAACTTTTGTCGTATCTCCCAGGGGAGAGGAGCTTGTATATGGAATCTCCATACACCCAACACCCAGATTCAGTAATTATCCTCCTTTTTGAAGTATTTTAAAACAAACGTCAGGCAGTGTCGTCTGGTGGCTGTGTGCTTGAGTATGCGTCTGAAGATTTGGGGGCATTTTATTGATAACTGTACTGCTCTTGGTACAGTGAACATGATCAATGGTTTTTGGTATTGGCGATTTTTCATGGAATATCTTGATTTTCTTTAAAATGCGTTTTAAAAAAACTGGTTTGTGTAATCAGGAGCCAATGTGTCTACATTTAGTTGCTGTGTCTCCCGAGCCTCTGATTGTAGGGCAGCCCTTTCGTTCCCCGCTTGTCACCCCGTTCGTGACTCTTAGGAGATGCGTGGTTCTGTGGAGGAGCCCACCTTCTGGATTTTCCTGTTTGATTCTTGGTCGTGCCTTTTTCTCTGCTCCATTTCTTTTGTAAATAGAAAACGGGCTCTGGACACCCAGTTTGGTTTGGTTTCAGCTCTGTGGGTGGGAACACTCCGCAGGTGAGACGGCATGATTTCTGAAGCCGGACAGAAGAGTCAGGGGCCCGTGGAGGCCGGTGCTGCCCCCGGCCTGGTGGGTCAGACCCCCTGGGATCCAGCAGCCACTTGGGCTCAATCGCTGTCCTGGGAGCCGAGTTGGAGGGAGGGCAGCCCGGAGGCCCACGTGGCCACGTCACAGCCCAGCCCGGGTTCCTGGGTCAGGCCCGAAGTCATACGGGCCAGCGGTTCCATCGGGGTCTCCCCAGAGCAACCCTCCTGAACCATCACGCGGGGAGGTGGCCTCTCGGGCCCTAAGAATACGGACTGAGTCGTGGGAAGGACCGGGGTCACAGCACATGGCCTTGCACCCTGCAGCCCCGCCCTGTGGACCCGGGGTTACTTCCCAGGGCCATGGAGCCTTGACTGGCAGCACGGCACCAAGGACATGCTCTGGGTCTGTCCTGAGGGGCTCTAGATGGGTGGCGGTGACACATCGGGGCTCCGTGGGTGGGCAGTGCCACGCAGGGGTGAGGAGAGAGGTGGATGTTGTCACCAGGCTTCACCCCTGCGCCCCTCGTGCCTGGTGACGTTCACTTCACAAACCTGTGGGAAGGGGCGGGCCAGAGCACACGCTCTCTGCCTCCCATGGCCCGTGAACTTGGCTCTGCCATCCTGCGAACACGCCCAGGAGCTGCTGCATTCCTCCCTGAGCGCCGGTCCTCCCAGCGCGTGGCTTCCACGACATCACGCGGGCTGTTCCCACCGTTCACTGGCTTGGTGGCAGCCGGCCCTTCCTGGGCAGGGTGCAGGGGCTTGGAGGAGGGGCCGCGGGGAGATGGGGAAGGTGTGGGGAGACGGGGAAGGGGCCCTGGCCGCCTGGGCTGCTCAGCTCCTAGACCGGGAGTTTGTGGCCTGGTGTGAACACCCGCCCTGCGCCCTGAGACACAGCCCGAGGCCTGCGGATGCGGCAAGTTGGGCCCTTTGCAGCTCTCATCTTAGGAGTCCTGCAAGGACAGCCTGGCTCCTCTTGGAGTGCAGTGCTCTGTGGTCTCCACGGCGACCGTGGGCTTGCACACATCAACAACAACAAAAAAAACAGAAATGCACTAAATCATTAGTTTTTTTCCTCTCTTAAAAAGATTACTTTTTTCTGTTTCAGAGAAACTACGCATCTGTTATACACACAGTGAGAAATACAGAAAGAGGATAATGTTTAGTCGCTCATGGCCTTGCTTACTGCCATTTCCGTGTATTTATTAGTCCTTTTCGCAGATTGTCTTACGTGTTTCTGATCATGCTTTCTGTGCGGTTAATTGTGCTTCCTTAACAGTTTACACTCGTGGCCTGGGCTGAAATCAAGAGTCAGACGCTCCACTGCCGGAGCCACTCAGGCACCTGCCCCCTAAGTGATTTTAGTTAAGAGGCATCACCGGGGGCCTCGTTCTCCTGCAGCATGAGGCAGGGAGAGCGCAGATGAGCCTCCTTTTCATACGCAAGCAGGTCGATGATGTCAACTGAGCAAAGCATTTCTACAGAGCCTGCCCTGTGTGGGATGAGCTTGAGGATCCACGAATCCATACCACAGGTGTCTGCCTGCCAGGCACCCAGATGCCGCGACCCCTGGCTCTGATGGCTGAGGCCTCCCTGTGACCCCGTGTGGCGCCCACAGAAAGTGGCAAACACTGCTGAGTGTCGGCTGCGCGGAGGACATACCGTCTGAGCCGGGTCTCAAAGGGACGAGTAGGAGTTTGCCAGGTGGAGTGGGGGAGCAGAAGGGTGGGGAAGGCACGGGGTGTGGAGGGGGCATCCTGGGAGGGGAGGGGGGACCCTGGTGTGGGACCCTGTGGCAAGTGGCCAGAGAGACCATGTGGACACACCAGGCGGGTCCTTGCACCTTTGAAGGAGTTCAGCCACAGAAGCCAGGAATGGTTGGAGGAAGAGGAGGGGTATGAAGTGGCCACATGGCCCCTGGAAGGAAGGGACGGAGGGGAGCACCTCCAGTGACGCCAGGTGTGGTGCCCAGCACACTGTTGTCACTCGGTCCTCCCGGGGGAGTGGGGGAGAGTGCCATTGGTTCAGGGACGCTTGGCCTGCCTGTTGTCTTGCAGGTCCCACCACTTAGGATGACGCGAGAACACAGGCTGTGTCTGTCCTGTTCATGCGGGAGGCCGGTGAGGCCCCGTGGGTGTGCTGGTGTGGGCCGGGCAGCACGAGCCGTGTTGGGGGACATGGGGACGGGCCAGAGGTTTTCAACAAGGCAGCAGCCATCACGTGCGGAGGTCACTGGAGTCAAAGAGCCTCCCGCCGGCCCTCGGAGGAGCGTCAGAGGTGGCAGTGTGGGCGTCCCCGTGAGGCGTCATCCACTGTGTCACAGCGCACGCAGGTGGCTGATGGGACTTGCACGCTGAGGGAGGGGCCAGAGCTGCCCGACTCCGCAGGCATATTTCCTGCTGGGTGGCGCCCTGTTGAGAGTACCCCAATGAAACAGCGGCCGTGACTGATGAGAATACGTTAGTAAAGAAACTGAGCGTTGAGGGAAAAAAAGGTCAGCTCATAGATGGAAAAATATTAGAGAAAATCCCCATTTGCGACGACTGCAGTGGTCCTTCCAGCAGGAACCAGGAATGGGTGGCAAGGCCGTTGGGTGAAACGTGGGGGGCACGGTATTTACATAAGTTAAGAAAAACACAAATTGCTCATGAATTATCCAGAGGCAGGGGTGTGTGCTCCGTGGAGAAATCAGGTAGACGCTCCCACTGCCGGGTGACCAAACCGGTCACGGGACAAACGGTATCAGGGGCTTTCCGACGTGATATGCTGAGGACACACCGTTTCTGTGACAGCCTCCTGCCAGGAACCTTCAGCATGACTTTGAACACACATGATCCGATAAAACCAAATTGAGGGACATTCTGTAAAGAAACTGGACTCTTCAAAAAACATCAGTGCCCTAAAAACAGAGACCAAGAAATAGAAAAATTAAGACTGTGTCAGGTAGCTGCGAGATGTGTGCCCTGGCTGGACCCTGGACCAGGGCTCGGGAGCTGTGAGGGCGTGCTGAGGTCCGTGACCACACTGCCTCGTCGTTACACGTGTAGGACCGTGACGATGGAAGGTAACGTCCTTGTTGTCACACCTGGGGCGAAGCATCACTGGGATGCTTCCACGTGTCATCACACAGTCCAGGAGAAGAGAGGAGAGGAAGTGGCAAGTGTGGTGAAACACTGCTCCTCGACGGGTCCCAGCGAGGTCTGGGTGTTGGTCACACGGACACTCCCCACCCACGGTGGCTCCACAGCGATGGGAGAGCGATACGCATGCAGTAGAAGCTGTGCTTCAGAGTTGGTGGATTTGGATCTTTTCCTGGGCTCGTGATGGTCTCTGGTGGGGCCGGAGCCGCAGCCCCAGGCAGCCCTCTGCTCCTCACATTGGGACAATACACGAGACAGCCCACGCTTGGTCATACGGTGGGCCTCGTCCCACCCGCGGGCTCACGGGAGTGTTTGGAGCATGTGTCACGTCAGCGAGGCTAAGCCATGAGGCTTGGGTTGGTTATAGCAAACGCATCTTTGACTCAGGATATTTTCAGCTCGCTGAAGGTTTATTGGGCTGTGACACCGTTGTAAGTCCAGGAGGATCTGTACTCCGTAGATCGAGAAATTTTCCTAACAAAAATTGGAGGGAATTTTTTAAATGTTTACCTCATAAACAGATAAGGCTGAAGAATCTCTCAACACTTAAAGATAATTTTGTTGGAAGGCAGTCGTGGCTTTCCGAAATGCTGGATTTCTTTCATGTGACAAGTGAGAATATGGGTGAGTGGAAATCCGTGGCCAACTTTGAGATTTCACGAAGCTTTGAGAAGCCTCCTTACGAGAGGCTGTGAAAAGAATGTTACAGTTTTTACTGGGGGGAAGGAGGCTGGTTAGGGATGCGTGTTGTGCTGCTGATAATTATAGAGACCATCCCTCCCCTTAAAATGAAAAAGCCAGCCCAGTAGAGGAGTGGATGGATACAAGTGATAACGGGGAGGTGCCGAGAGCCAGACCCTTCCGAGTTCAGTGGAGGGAAAAGTCTTTAGAAGTTGTCCGTGAGTGCTAGACCATCGGTGCGCGTACTGAAATCTCTCTACTCCGATCAGTTGAGATGGATCCGATGTTGGAGATGGAGCAGAGTCTTCCCAGGACTGAGGCAGCGACCGCAGGAGGAAGAGGTCAGAAAGGTCTTTTGAGCCCACAGCCGAGAATCCATAAAGACGTCGTGTTTGAGGAGCAGACTGGATTCCACGTGCTGGGTGCTGGATGCTGGGTGCTAGGTGCTCCCTGAGGGCTTTGGGATCGTGGTGTGGCCTCACGTCGGGACGACACTTCATAGTTTCAGGGGTCACTCCTGCCAGAGATCATCTCATTTTGGGCGGAGGGCTGAGGGCTGGTCGCCCTTGCTGCCCTGCAGGTGAGTGGAATCTGGAGCTGGAACGGGCATGGCGTTTGTCCAAAGCCCCACCCCCCCAGACCCTTGACCCTGACCTGGGGCTTGGGTTGGATGTGCGCCCCTGAGAAGGCAGACTCGGGGACGTTTGGGGCATTTGGAGCATCGCTGCAGCACAGCACAGTACAAAGCAAGGAAACTTAGAGTCCAGTCGAGCACAGCTGGTTTGAGAAGCCGGAAAGCATGCAGTCGGCGTGCAAAAGACTTGCACGAAAATTTCTTTGGGAGTAGGGCAGCTTAGTCTCCAAGAAGAAGAATGCTTAGGAAGAGCAGGACCTTTAGTGAAGAGCGGTGTGCACCTGCGACTAAGTGACGTGTGTACGGTGGGTGGGATTTCGTTGGAACGACCACGGCCTGGAGGCGGTGTCCGGCGTCACCTGGGGAGGCGTTGGCAACAACAGCGAGCTCTTTGTTTCATCCTGGGGATGCAGAGGCAGGCCTGCTTGGGGGAGAGGAAGGACTTGGCCTGGCCCCACTGACTCCCCGCGGGACAGGACAAAGCCTCTCTGTTTCTGTGCTTATCTGTAACACGGGCGGCGTGACTTCTGCACTAACCACCTGACTGCCTTGGGAGGACACGACGAGATGACTCCTGGGAAAGCTCTGCTGAAAAGTTGGGAGCCTCTGTCCAAACCAAAGCTAACGTCTTCTTAGGTTAAAAACCACCCTGCCCTTCCCATCAGGGGGAGTAAGAAATCTGAGAGAGGAGTGAGGTGACGGGCGATGCCCGGAGCACCTGCTGAGCCTGTAAACACACTCCATCTCCCAGAAGGACACGGTTCCTCCGTGCTTGTTGGTGGTCAGGTGGGCCGTGTGTGGTCAGGGAGCGCAGCGTTGTGCGGTGGGCCCCCGTCCTGAGGGAGCTGAGCTGAGGGGAACCACGTGCACAGAGCGTGTTTCTCGGCTTGCTTCAGGCCGCCTGGGACGTGGTTGGCAGCAATCCCACGGATCTTCTGCTCCTCCGTGCTGGGCGCCCTCGCAGCTGTGGACTGAGGTCTGATGTTGCAGAGAGGCCTAGTGGGCGTGGCCCAGAGAGATGACAGCGGATTTTCTGTTTGGCAGTGAGATGATCCCTCAGGAATAAGACAAAAAGTGACTTGCTCTGGTTGGTAGTAGGTAGATTGATTGAATGAATGAGTGAATGAATGAGTACTTTGAGAGGCACGTTCGTGGTTCATGGCTGTGGGAGTGGGGCGTGACAGCAGGCGGTCCGCTCCGTACGCCTCTCCTGCCTGGGCTTGCTCTCTATGCCTTGTTCTTGCTTAAGACTTGGCGACATCACTTACTTTGTGAGCCATTCATTAGGTATTGAAGAAAGTTGCTTTATTTTTACTGACAGCTGACTTCCGTAATTCACACAGTGGTGCAGATCGGAGCGCTCTCGTCACAGCTTCGTACTGTCCCCGAGAAAGTGGCCATGTGACTGTCCTCCCAAAATACCTCTGCTTTCAAAAATTAACATTCAAGAGCCCACCCGGGGTTGGTTTATACCAGTTCTAGTGGAGTAGTAGGCACACTCCGTGCTGTGCCCCTGAATGCAAGTAAAATACGCCAGGCGGAATCTGCGGAGCAGCGTTGTGGGGGCGCCCAAAGATGGCAGCAGGCAGATTGGGGAGGGAAGCCCGAGTGAGAAGTACGAGGGATAAGCCAAGAGTCTCCTTTTTTCCTTTACATATGTCCTGCTGCACACAGAGGCAGCCTGCATCCCAGAGCTACAGACTTCAAGAGAATCCCTCCATTTCCAGCCAGGAGCAGGAACGAAGTCCCCCTGGGACAGAGACGGGGAGACACCCTGCCAGCTTCATGCAAACCCTAGTAACGCGTAGAATGTACATTCTGGACTTTTTCTGTGCATATTTTTAAAACATGGTTAAGTACACTAAATGTTTTGTTTTTCACACAATAGGAGAAAATATTTACGACAAAAACTTAGCACACAGGCGTTGTAAACTTATTTTTTCATAATTTCTTAAGCAGTGATAGGGGCACTAGGGTGGCTCTGTCGGTGTAGTGTCTGCCTTGGGCTCAGGTCATGATCCCGGGGTCCTGGGATGGAGCCACCTGTCAGGCTCCCTGCTCAGTGGGAAGTTTGCTTCTCCCCTGGCTTGTGGTTGCTCGGTCTCAAATGAATAAATCAAAAAAGAGAGAGAAAGGAAGGAAGGGAGGGAGGAAGGAAGGAAGGAAAAAGAAGAAAATAAAAGGCAGTTACAGTGTAGTTCAGTGTGTTTGAATCACTGTAGTGAGTCAAATGAGTTGACCTCAGATTCCAGTTCAGTGTGCCCGGAGTTATTTACAGGGACTCCTGGTGTTGCCTGAACGGACGCGGCCTGCCCTGAACGAGGAGGGCCTGCCCTGAACGGCCGGGCCTGCCCTTTGAACAGCAAGGGAGCACAGTTAGTTAATAACTGCTTCTGGAGGGTTGTTTCCAGTTTGTTGGTTTTACACAGGACATTGCGGTGTTTGTACATAAAGCTTTCTTTCATACGGGGGTCTTTCTTCAGGTCAACCCCAGGAAGCCACGTGGCAGGGTCCCATGGAGGGGTCCCGGGCTGTGCTATTTAGGTTGCTGGTCCGCGCTGATGATGAGTTCTGCAGCGGATTCTGCTGATGGTAATAAAGCTGCGCCTTCCGGGGTGCAGGTGAGGAGGGTGAGGTTAGCCCGGCCGGCCGTCGGGGTCGCACAGCTGCATGGAGGAGCCCAGCCTGCCTGCTCCCCCCCACCCCTGGCACCCCTGGCAGCTGCATTCAGGACACCCCATCCTCCTGCCGGAGCCAGTTGAGAAAATGGGAGACCCCATGCCGGCCCCCCCCAGCACCCGCTCCTGCTGCTTGGCTGACGTGATGCGGGGACAATGAGCTGGTGGCATTGTCAGTTTGTGTTTCTGTTTGTTTGAGAGTCTCTGCCTGCAGCTGGCCGTATCCTTTGTCCTCTGGTCTCTGGTCGATTCTGTTTCCTACATTGGTCTTTCTTACTGGATTTATCTCGGGGTGTGTGTGTGTGTGTGTGTGTGTGTGTGTAGGAAAAAGACATTACCTTGTTTCTACTTCAGTTGTTCTATAATTTGTCTTTTCCTTTGTTTGCTTTTTTAAACATAATTACAATTTTTCCCTGGCTGTAACGGGCTATCCTCCTTTCCTCCTTTCCTGTTTGCCCCTAAGCTTAAAGAGGCTGCCCCCTCGCAGAGATCTGACGGACTTGGAAAGATATTTTTAACAGAAAGCATAGGTGTTTTCTCTCCCGCTGTTTACCTTGGAATTTCTCTCTCCTCCCTACACATGCAGGTTCCCCACAAGTATTTTTGTGCTAAAATGGGAGGGCAAATTATTGGGTGCTGGTGCCTGAGAATAGGGTTTTCTGTAAAAAAAAAAAAAAAAAAAAAAAATTTCGAAGGACAATCTGAAATAATATAACATGAAAAGCTTACCTAAGCTTTTTTTGCCACAATTTTCTTTTTTATCCATTGTTATGGCAGAATTAGAACAAACTTCCAATTTAAAACTTTTAAAAAGGGGACGCTTGGGTGGCTCAGTGGTTGAGTGTCTCCCTTCAGCCCAGGGCGTGTCCCCGAGGTCCTGGGATCGAGTCCCGCATTGGGCTCCTTGCAGGGAGCTTGCTGCTTCTCCCTCTGCCTGTGTCTCTGCCCCTCTCTGTCTCTCATGAATAAATAAAATCTTTTTAAAAATATTTTAAAAAGTAAAAAAAAAAATATTTTAAAAACTGAGACTTAAAAATGTTATCATGTTTATATATGCATGCAATTTAAAATATAAAATGGTTCTACACAGCTTGTTACAAGAAACATTAGCTCCCCAACCCTGACCCAACTCCAGCCCACGTTCCTAACTCACTTTCAACTCTTTAACTGAATCTGGTGGTATTTACCTTTGTATCTTTTCACTTTTTACGGGAGTGTATGCACACGCATGTGTTTATCCTCTGGTCTTTAAATGATGTGGCAGTTCTGTTTCTTACTGTTCTGATGAAAATCTTATTGACCTCCTACAGGGAAGGCCAGGACTGAGGGTCCTCCGTGCCCCAGGCCCCAGTCCTGTGCCCTTTCTGCCCCACCCTGTCCCACCATGGACTGTCATGCTTCCTGTCTGTCCCGTCTTCCCAGTCCTAGTTTTCTGTTCTGATTGAACTCCATACTCCGTACTTACGTTATTAGTTTGTAAATGCTCTTTGTAGCCAACTCACATCATTTCCTGTAATTACTTTTCTTCACAATATTTTTTTTTTCTGTAGAGTTAGTGGTTGCCTTGCTTTTTGCTTTCTTAGTTTCCTGTGTGCACATTCATCCCCATGTGGTGACTCTTCATTCAGTGCTGTCAGAGGCAGTGGGATCTGCTGTTGGGATCACCTCCCCAAGGACTACCCTCCTGTGGCCTAACTGTCCCCCTGCACTGTTCACTGTCCAGGCTCACAGCCCCTTGGCTCTCCCTTCATAGATGTCCTAGTGGGTCCCCTCTTTTCTTTTTTCTGCATTTACTCCTTTGCTTTACAGAGCATACCCTTATAATTCCCTGAACAGAAGAGGACATAGATGGTAAATGCCGTGAAATCTTGTGAAAATGGCTTTCGTACAGTAGGGCCGATTTATCATATGGCTGGGTATAGGACTCTAGGTTGGAAATCATTTTCCCACAGACTTTGGAGGCATTTTTCCAAAGTCTTATGTTTTCCAGCATTTTTTAAAAAGCCTGACTCTTAATGCTTTGTATGAAGCTTGTTTTTAATTTCTGGAGGTGTTAGGATCTCTTGCTTGACCCTCATTCTTGAAATTTTACAGTGCTGAGTCTTGCTATGTAGGTCTATTTTCTTCTGTTGAACTGCATGTCCACTGACCTTTTGAACTTGGAAATCCATGTCCTCTGTGTGGTTTGTTCAACCTGCCATCCTTAACTAGAAATCCAGATACATATGTTTTAAGGGAAATTGTAATAAGAACACGTATTTCCCAAAGCCCAGATTATTATCAGTGAAATATTGAAATGGATCACGGTGATTAAATTGGTTACCTAACCAGAATTTAAAAGTGTGCTGACAAGCGTAAAATACAGACAAGCACACATTTCGTTCAACAGAGCAAGTAAAACTTGAAATGAGCAAGTTGTTTAAGCCACTTACGACTCCTATATGCAGCCCAGACTTGTATCAGAGAGGGGTAGATTTATTTACGAACCTTTTTCACTCTTATTGAAAGGAAAAACATGCAATTCTACCAACATAATTTCAGAAGATTGAAAGTATACCCACCTCAGTCCCTTGTTTCAGTTTGGTCACTGCATCTCACATACCGATGTATACTTGTATTTGACTGCACCAGTGTCCAACGTTTCACCTAAGTTAGTAAAACCTTTGTCCTCTAAGCCAAGCAGGAATGAATTTTTCCTACATATTTTTTCCAAAATGGTTTTGGTAGCAAATCAGTCAATTACTCTTTGCCTATCAGTATAATTTTAGAAGTTGGGTAAGCGTCTGCTGAAATGTGCTATAGAAAGTGCTACTATCTCAGGAATGTTCTGAAGCCATGAGCTCCACTCTAGGACCGTACCCCTTCCCAGGGTTGTCCAAAGAACAGTGAACGTTGAGTGGCAGACTTCATGGTGGGAGTTTATGTATCTTAATATAAGCTCATGAAGGCAAAGCACTCCCGTGCATCTCTACTGTGAGTACCCGCACCAAGCACTTCTCTGACCAGATAAGTCAGAGAATGGGGAGACGCATTCTGACGCCGCCTCCTGGAGAGCGTATCAGATCCCGGAGGCTGAGGGCTCACAGTCCCGCCGACTGTCGGCACCTGCGCTTCTGGCCCCCAGCTGTAAGTTGGAGGGGCCCATAAGTGCTGCTCAGGCTTGGCTACTTTGCTAGCTGTTGCCCATGGAACACGGAACGCAGGAAATAGATTTCCGGTTTATTATAAGAGGATATAACAGGGCAGCCAGATGGATGAGAAGCATCAGCCGAGGTATGTGGGGAGAGGTACAGTTTCCGTGCCCTGTCCGGGTGCACCACTGCCCCCCAGGACCTTCCTGTCTCTACTCTTTCACCACCCTGGAAGCTCTCTGAACCCTCATCCTTTTGGCTTTTTGTGGGGCTTCATTATGTAAGTGGGATTGATTAGGTCTTTGGCCGCGGCTGATTAGCTCAGCCTCCAGCCTCTCTCCTCCTTGGAGATTCAGCCCTGTGCTCGCTGGTTGGCTCTCCTGGCATCCAGCCCCATCCTTCGGGGCTTTCCAAGAGTCACCTCATGAACATGCACTCAGGTGTCACCGGAAGAGGCTTCTTAGGAATAACCAGAGAACCTTTATCTCAGGAAATCCCCAAGGTTGTGCCAGGAGAACAGTCAGAGGCCAGGTTTATATCTCTTATTAGCAATCAGTGTCAAGGGACGCCTGGGTGGTCAGTGTCCCCGTCGTGATCCCGGGGTCCTGGGATCAAGTCCCACATCGGGCTCCCCACAGGGAGCCTGCTTCTCCCTCTGCCTCTCTCTCCGTGTCTCATGAGTAAATAAATAAAACCTTTAAAAAAGTGTCAAAAAGCTCAATTCTGAATATTAGTAATCATGGCACACTTTCATGTGGCCTTTAATGAGTCTTGTTTTCTCTTTTCCCACCAGCTTTTTGGAGACTGGGAAGCCCAGCTGCGGAGAATAATGAAGCTCATCGCTGGCGGTGGCCTGTCCATCACTGGTTCTCACAACATGTGTGGGGATTACCTGTACAGTGGCCACACGGTCATGCTCACACTCACCTACCTATTTATCAAAGAGTGTAAGTCTCCAGCAGCCTTCCGCGACGCCTGCCATTTCCCATGGTCCCTGTGAAGTGTGGCTGGAAGCCTCGGGAGGGCGGCACCTCATCTCCCCACCGCGCCCAGAGAGACACATGCGGGTGGGGGGGGGTGACTGCTCTTCCTCATGGGGTCACTTGTTCACCCTCAAGGGTCAGCACAGCATTTGGGGTGCACGACAGCTGCTGGAGGAGGCCAGAAGGAAACCTCCCAAGACACCAGGAATGCAGTGTCAGGCCTGTGGGTGTGATGGTAGACTGTGTTTCTAAGTTCCTGGCCCTCTGCTCTGAGCCATGGGGACAGAGGTGCTCAGTGATGTCCCTCACAGAAGCCGTGGGCTCGGGGACACTGAATGAGGAGGGCACTAAATGGGAAATTTCCTTTTAAAAGAAAGTGCTTAAAATATTTTATTCTGAGACACACAAAAAATAATACTAAATATACCCTGTCCGCCACTCAGACTTAATAGGTATTAGCTTTCGCCGTGTCTGTTTCTGATAACCCTTTAAAAACCAGATGAGGTGTTAGGAGGTGACAGGCCTTTCATTCCTTCCCCCACCACTGTCCTCTCTCCTTTCCATGCGTGTTTTTATATGTGCACATCATGGTGGGATGGTTTGTCAAATCTGCGTACGTGGTATTATGCTGTCTCTGGTCTTCGGCCACTTGATTTCTCTCAAATGATGTTTGTGAGACGTGAGGCTCTGGCTCGCTGTAATGAGCCACAGGTTACTTCTTTTTCTCCTTGTGGAAAACTCAGTTGTCCTCAGTCCTCAGTATCCTGCTGTTAAAAACAGTCTCCGTGAGCCCGGTCCAGGCAGGTTCTGTGCAGAACAGTGAGTGGCGGCGGGTTGCCGGTACCTCCAAGGAGGGACGCACACATTGCCGTGTCGACGTGTGTCGGGAGTGAGTGCGGCGCCGTCGAGTTGGCAGGCAGAGCAGTGACGGTAACGAGAAGTGACCAACAGGAAGGGGTCTGAGTCCGTCCTCTGAGATGGGGCTGTGCTGTCCTGTCCCCCATCAACAGGAGAACCCCGTCCTGCAGCAGGTGCAGGTGGGTGCGGGGGTAGGGGGCTGGCTGCCGCTGGACCCTGGGAAGACGGGGGCCTGACCCACCCTGATGGGCTGGCGCTGGCGAGGCACGGCAGGAGCACGGCCGGCTGGGGACTGAAGGCTTGAAAGCCCAGCTTGGGTCTTTTTAAAATTTATTTTGTTTGACGGAGAGAATGTGTGAGCACAGGGGGACGGGGAGAAGCAGGCTCCCCGCTGAGCAGGGGCCAACGTGGGACTCCATTCAGGACCCTGAGATCAGGACCGGAACCCACGGCAGAGGCTTCACCCCCTGAGCCCCCCTGCCCCCTGGCCCGAGGCCGCTTGTGGTCTCAGGGAAGACAGGAAAGGGCCAATGTGCCCAGGCGCCGGGAGAAGGGAGCATGGGCGCCCCCGGCCTGTGGCTGAGCCCAGGGAACTGTACCACCTCCAGGCGCCCTCCCACCCCGCGCCGGGCCACGCAGGCCTGGGGTAACCGGGGCGCTCGCGGCCCTGCTGACTGTACTTCAGCAGGTGAGCCTCCCCCTTGAAGGAAACCCAGCGTGCCCTGTGGGGAGACGGGGGGCGGGGGGCCAAGTCAGATGGAGGGTCCCCGTGCTGCCCCGAGCCTCTGACCTCGCTACGCTTCACTCCCTCGGCCCTGGATGAGACGCAGAAAGCTGCCCCTGGCCGGGGGAGAGGTGATAGCGATGGAAACGGGCGGCACACGGGCCGGGCCTACTGTTCAGCAGCGGCAGCCACTACTGTTGTCTGGCTGGGTGTCCAATCGGATCTTGCTGGATCCGAGAGCAAGAGAGCCCCCCGCCCGACCACTGCCTATGAAGACCCAGCCCCCTTCACCTTCTCTCTTTCTCGTCCTGCTTATCTTGTTCAGCGTTGCAGTTTTTCCTGGCATTTGACACCTTCTAACTTAGTGTATAATTTACTTATTTATTATATTATTATAAATGTATTATTATTATAAATTTACTTATTATAATTATTTTGTATTGTCTCTCCCCCGTACTAGGAAGGTATTTAGGAAGAACCACAAAGGCAGGTTCTTTGCCTGTTTGTTCATTGATCTCAATAGCTAGCACATTTCCTGTGCCGGACACATCGTAGATGCTGGATAAATCTCAGTCAAATGGCTGATTAGTCCTTGGGCCCTTTGAGAATCCAGTAAAAGTCTGAACTTCCTCCCCATGGAGAGGGTGGGGAGGATGGATCACATTCAGACCACATTCCTCCGTAAAGTTTCAGACCCTCTTCAGCCAATTATTTGAGAACACAAGGCGGGAAGGCCTGATGCTTCCCTCGGGGAGCTTCCAGGTGGAGGTGTGGACAAGTGTTTATCTGACTCTGCCCGGCCTCTGAACGGGCTTGGACCAGAATTCCCAGGCATCTGGATCCTTTATTTCCATTTGAGAAACAGAAATCCCAGAGACTTTCAGATCAGTGTATGGTCACAGAGCTTGGAAAGCAACTAAGACGGTGGTAGCGGTCCCAACCGCCCACTCCCCATATAAGCTCTCTCCAGACCAAAAGGTATTGGTTTTTCTTAGAGCATTAAGCCCAATTTTTTTACAAGTAAATGGACTTAAAATGTCAGTGGACTTTTTTTTTAGCCGAGCGTGATGCATTACCCCCATCAGTTGACCTTTTAAATTGTATTTATGATTATCTGAATCTAGCAATAACTAAATACAAAATACAGTTGTAAATCAAAAACCAAGCTGCCGCCGTTCTAACCTTGTTTCCACGTGAGCTAAAGCCCTCAGACTTGCTGCCCGCGTGACCTGTTTCGGGAAGGAAATCTCGGAGTCACTGGACTCAAGTGGCCGCAGAGGCGAGCGTGGTTGGTGCCCTCGGTGCTACCTGAGTGACGGGCTGTTGTGCCTCTCTCCTCATTTCAGATTCCCCTCGACGACTCTGGTGGTACCACTGGATTTGCTGGCTTCTCAGCGTGGTTGGGATCTTCTGCATTCTCTTAGCGCATGACCACTACACTGTGGATGTGGTGGTGGCGTACTACATCACCACGAGACTCTTCTGGTGGTACCACACTATGGCCAATCAGCAAGTGAGTCCTTCCCCCCCATCTGATTGCAGCTCCCTTTGCCCTGGCCGGGGGCGGGGGCGGGGGCGGCACAGCACAGCAGGGGGAAGGGGACGTGCAGAGAACCCACCGATGGCTCAGGTTTCTCTCAGAGGGGTCGGTGGGTAGGACTGTGTTGTCTCTGGTGATGCTGACCCACCTCTGAGTAGAACATGAACAAGAAACGCGTGAACACAGTGACACCAACGCTGCATCCTTGCAGAACAAGTGTCCCTCCCCCCCGCCCCTGACAAACGTCGTCCAGGCTGTGCCCACCTGCACCCTGATTGGCTCCCCCCGCCCTTCTCCCACCCTGGGCCCTTACCAGCTGAGTGCTTAACTGGCGTCACAGAGACGTGACGGCCACACTGACTGAGGCCTGTGTATATGGGCAAGACACTGAGTAAGCCTTGTGCTGTCCATGCACTCCCAGAATCAGAGTATTTTTTCCTGCTGGGTTGGGTGTGGCACAGTTAGCAGATGAGCGCAGAGTGGAGACGTGTGTGTGTGTGTGTGTGTGTGTGTGTGTGTGTGTGAAATGGGGACACGCGGGGCGGGTCTGGGGTCCTCTGCAAACTGCAATAAGGGAAATACCTGAACTGCAAGTGGAGGATGACCAGCAGAGCGTCCTTCTGCGGCTGGGACGTAGCTTGTGCTCCCTGACGCGGTTTCCTGTCCTTGTCGTCCTAGGTGCTAAAAGAAGCCTCCCAGATGAACCTCCTGGCCAGGGTGTGGTGGTACCGGCCATTTCAGTACTTTGAAAAGAATGTGCAAGGAATCGTACCTCGGTCTTACCACTGGCCCTTCCCCTGGCCAGTCGTCCACCTCGGTCGCCAAGTCAAGTACAGCCGCTTGGTGAATGATACGTAACGGCGGGACCCAGCGGGGGAGCGAGGAACTGTCCCAAGTGCTAAGAACTCCATGAGAGAAGATGCCATAAACAAACACCTCCCTAATCCTGTTCTCTTTCAACAGTTACCTTGACTTAACCTATTGAGTTACCTGGTCAGCACTGTGATCTTTTTTTCTCTCCAAAGGACCTGCGTTGGACAACAATAAAGAAAATTTAACCTATCATGCACTGTACACATTTCCTGTTCATAAGTTTGGGATTTACATGACCTGCGACCACCATGTTCCTTTGTATATGATGCAACAGCATAAATGTGAGCTTTTATATCATCAGTTCTGGTCTTTCCAGTCACATCTGGAAATAAAGCGTATTATTTTCTTGGGAAAACATACTTTTCATATCTCTTGCCCCAAAGATTGGGCTGTAAGCCATTTTCTAGCAAATGTCTCTATGAAGGTTTCTAAGTACCTGAATGGGGTTCAATTCTGAAATCTTTCTACCTGTTGCACCGATATTCAAATAAAAATGACAGACACAGAAAGGTTCGGTAACTTTGGGTTTTGTAAAAAATCAGCAGAGAGAGTGTGTCAAAAAGTGCAAAAAAAAAAAAAAAGATTCTGTTACAAAGTGATTTTCTAAGTATTTCCTAACTTTATTTTTCAAAATAATGTTATGAAAACCAAATTTAAAGATTTTTACATGTTGGAGAGAAGAGAGTTAAAATATAAAAATGCTTCTTGGGAGAGAAATTTGTCTATGTTTCTAGTGCCTTTCTTGTCTTGATTGTATGGTCAGTAGGCAATCTTAAATGTTTTTATTTAAAATAAAATATTCCATGAAGATATAAATGTATGTATACACTACTAAATTTTGCATTTATAGCTAAATTAAATCAGAAGACTGCTTACGGTTTTTAAATCGCTACGCGTTAAAGAAGGGGGGAAGCTAATTAGAAAGCCCGGGCCTGTTCCCATATTGTGAGCAGGTGGCAATGACGTGTACCACTTAAATTATTTTATCATCTGTTTGGTAGTTCGATTTTAACTATACAATGAAAACAGCCATGAATACTTTGTTTTTAAAAAAAGAGAGTTTTGAAAATGATCACTTAACTAAAACTTGAAAGCTCTAAATTAGTCATCCATACTCTCATGACAATTTTGTTGGTGAACAACAAAACAGAGATCTATTTCTTTCAAATATATTTGTGCAGAAACTGCATGGAACTCTGAGTTTTACTCCTAACATGAGTATGTTTGGGGAAGTATTCTATTCTGTACTTGCCAATGTGGAGAACAAAATAGTTTTTTAAGAATGAAGAAGTATATATATCCATTCTGTATTTTACGCAGCAGAATTATCTTCCGTAGGGTTTTTTTGTGTATTCACAAGGTGATATTTGTATTGTAAAACAATAATGGTGAAGGAAATAAAAAGGCTTTTAAAATTTTGTTTGTTTTAAATATTTGTAAAGTTATTATTCCAGAGAGTATACTGATATCTTAACAGCTTACCTAGATCATAAATTAATCAAATGCACTTTTTAATAAAACCTGATACTTAAAATAAATGACTGTTATTTCGAATGTGTTCGCATCCTTCACGGAAGTCAGAGACGAAGTCATGAAAGCAAGGTAATAAAAAAAAAAAAAAAATCTCCGTGCGTGTTGGAGCTTCCCCAACATGGGTTGGTTTGAGACACGGCCTGTGGCGATCCTGATTGTTTTCCCTTTGAGGTTTCTGGAAAGGTACAAGTGTTTTTTTGTTTTTTTTAAATACATAAAAAGAATCACGGCCGGGTTCCATCCAAACTGCGGTCGGCCTTTGCCGGAGAGGAGGAGAGGTCAAAGCGGTGAGACCCGCGTGGGGCTTCGGAGGGCGTCGCTGCGGGCGCGGGCGGTGGCCCCTGGAGGTGGCGGACCCTGGAGGCCGGACCCGGTTCTAGGATGGCTCCCCCTTCGCCCTTCGCCGCGGCCCGCCCTGACCTTGACCCTGGAGCAGGTGCTGCGTGGCCTGAGGGAAAGTAACGTGAGTAATGCAAATGCATCCGCTGAACACTGAACCTTTTTTTTCCAAGTCGAATTAGTTTTCTTAAAAAAAAGGGGGGGGGGGTTACTGTGGCTCTGCAGGCTGCCTCTTGGTTTCCTAAGAAACTCGTGCCCGACGGCACCGATGTGTACCCGGGCCCCGGCTGCTCCCGGGCTGCGGGCGGGCACAGGAGCGCCGCCTTGAGGTCCGTTCCGGCCTCCCGCTGCCCCGGGCCCTGCATGCTCCCGGGAGGCCCAGGACGAGGCCCCTCCCCGTGAAGCGAGCGGGGGAGCGCGCCTCGCCAGGTCCGAGGCCTCACTGCGGCCCGGTGCCTGATCGCCAGCCGTTCGCACCGGGCGCGGAGCTGAGCACGGAGCCCGCCACGGAGCCTGCCACGGAGCTGAGGCCGGCGCGGCCACCCGGCGGAGCCAGGTCCCGAGGAGACTAGATACAGGATGTGCTCCCGGATCCCTTGACGTCCCTACTCAGGTTTCCCCCAGATGTATTTATTTTAGAGAGAGTTGGGGGCGGGGGGCGCAGAGGGAGAGCGAATCTGGGCGGGTTCCCACTGGCCGGGAGCCCACGCGGGGCTTGCCCTCCGGCCCTGAGATCACAGCCTGAGCCAAACCAGAGCCGGGGCCTGGCTGCGCCCGGGGCAGATGCTGGGCCTCTGTGCCCTCCGCTCCCTTCCGTCAGGAAATCCAGGCCGCATACGCTGCTGTGGGCCCCTGACGTCCTTACCTGTCTGCCGGTGCGGCGCCCGCCCCCCGCTAGGTGCTCCGGGGCCAGGGGTGCTCTGGGGGCAGAGGTGCTCCGGGGCCAGGGGTGCTCCAAAGTCAGAGGTGCTCCAGGGTCAGCGGGGGCCAGTCCCTGGGGGCCCCGCAGGACGGGGGGAGGGTGGGGAGGGTGACCCAAAGCCGGCCCGGGCTGCCTGGGTGGACGCAGGAGGGGGTGTCACATGTGCCAGGGCGCGGCCCTGCTGTGACTCGGCGTGTGGCCGCTGGGAAAGGCGCGCCGCCGGCCTGGAGTGCCCTGCATGTCCAGGGTCCCCCGTCGCCACGAGCGTGGACATCCGACCGCCGGAACAGGCCTGAGGGCAGCTGGCGTCGTCCCACGGGTGAGTCCCCCGGGAATTCCCGGGCCGGGGGTTCCAGGGTGTGGAGCCCAACAGCAAGGAGCCGCAGAAGCCGGGTTGGCGGTCCTGGGGCCCTGGCGCCCGGGTGCCGTGTGACGTGTCCGGGGTGGCTTCGGGGGGCAGACGGTGGGGTAGGGAGGCCTGCGGCCGACAGGGGCCAGCCCAGCGCCCCGCCCACGGCCCTGAGCCCCCCGTGCTGGCACTTCCCCGGGAGTGGGGGGGCCGCTCTGGGGAGGTTAGGGGATGAGCCGGCTTCCTCCTGGTGCCAGGGCCTGGTGCCATCCCTGTCCTCCCCTGTCCTTGACCCTCTCTGGTCTCCGTCCTTGAGGCGTGTCCCCCCGGACAGACCACACGCACGCACAGACGGCACCTCGTGTGTGCGCCCTCCTGACCGTCTCCGTCTTTTCACCGCTGTGCTGAGACTTTTCACGCGTGAAGTGTAATCGATGGCACAGCTGACCTTGAACAATACGCGTTCGGGCCCAGAGGGTCCACCTATGTGTGGATTTTTTTCAGTAAATACAGCACCAAGTACTAGAGAGGCACTTTTACGATTTTCCTAGTTTTTTCCTCTAGCTTTATTCTAGGAACACAGCATGGAACACGCACACAGACTGCGGGTATCGGGAAGGCTTCGGGCCAACAGTAGGCTATTAGTAGATACATTTGCGGGGGCTCCGCTTTTTTTGTTTGCTTAAGATTTTATTTATTTATGAGAGACACGGAGAGAGGCAGAGACATAGGCAGAGGGAGGAGCAGGCCCCATGCAGGGAGCCCGACGCGGGACTCGATCCCGGGACCCGGGGTCACACCCAGGGCCTAAGGCAGGCGCCAAACCGCTGAGCCCCAGGGACCCCCCCAAAACAGTCCTTTCTCGACAAGTTCGCCCCGCCTTCTGTAGCTGTAAGGGTGGCAGCGGCGACGACCCCAAAGCTCTCTGAGGCTGGAGATGCAGCCGGAAGCCCGGGGCGGCCGAGCGTCTGCGGCGACCAACAGGACGGGCTGCGCTCCGAGGGAACCCCGGCGGCTGGACGGACCAGGCTGTGTCCTCACGACAGCGCAGAACCGAGACTGGGAGCGGCTGTCGGCGTCTGCCGCGGCCACCTCGGGCCTCCGCTCACAGGGCGTCCCGGAGGACGCGAGGACAGGCTGGGCCGGGAGCGGGGGGACATCCGGGTGCCGAGCCGCGGGCCACTGGCCGGCGCCTGCCGTGCGCTCTCCCGCGAGCCCCTGGGGTGCAGCCCCGCGCCCGGGGACCTGGGCCACCCGAGCTCTCGGCGGCGGCTGCATAGCCCAGGCCTGTGGGAGGGGAGTGGCCGCCAGCAGGGCCTGGGCGGTGACTTCGGCCGCGGAGGCCGGGTCTCTCTCCACCGAGGGCTTCCAGTGTGTTCTGTGGGGTGCGGCGATCTCCCTCTCCCGGGGCCCCCTCGCTCGAGGTCATTGCCAAGAGGCGCACGTAGGGACTCCAAGAGTCATTCAGTGTGAGCAGGAAATGCGGCAAGTGTGTGACGCTGTCCCGGGCCGGGTCCTGCCAGGAACCCCCGCCCGATGTCGTACCTACTTCATTTCACACCAAGGACATTTTTTTTTTTTTAATATCCAGGCTTGTTTTATTTTTTTTTCCTTAAATTACATTTATCTATATTCCAGCCCATCGTAACCCGTTTTTTTGTATATTTTTTTTTATTGGAGTTCGATTTGCCGACACAGAGCACAACACCCAGGGCTCATCCGTCCGGTCCCCCCGTCCCCCGCCACCTCCCCTTCCACCGCCCTTGGTCGTTTCCCAGAGTTACGGCCGCTCATGGTTTGTGTCCTTCTGTGATTTTTCCCACTCATTTTCGACACCAGCGGTTTTTTGTCCGACTCCTCCCTCGGGAGTTGCTCTACGACGCAGTGGTGCTCGGGGAGGCGTAACTGGTCACGCCCAAGTGCCCGGGGCGGGTCGCGGCGGAGCGGGAACCGCGAGGCCATCAGTACAGGTGTGACGTAGGGCGACGGCGATGGGACCGGGCGGGGGGGTGTCACACAAACAAGCTCTGGGCTCAGTAAACCCCGCGATCGTGAGGGACATGGGGGGAGGCATGAAGACGAGGCCCCGGGCGCCCCGGGAGAGGTCCCAGCGCATGCAGGGCGCCCGCTGCGGAGCGGGGAGCTGGGCCGCGAGCTCCACGCCAGTGTCGCCCGCATCTGCCCCGGACGCAGCGTCCCTGGGCCCAAGCGACAGCCGCCTCCCGTATTCACGGGGAAACAGCCAGCGGCCGCCGAGCCACAAGCCGCGCAGCTCTGGGCCGTGGGCTCCGCGGCGCTACCGTGACCACCTCCTGACCACGGTCGGCGCCGGTGCCACAGGAGCCCCGAGGGCCTCGGCCGAGCAGGTGGGCCAGGTGGGCCTGGGCAGGTGCACACAGCTCAGGGTGTCCCGGGGGGCGGGCGGGAAGGTGTGATCTGCTGGCACGAGCGTGCCTGGGAGGCGCCTCTGAACCCTGGGCTCTCAGCTCCGGGACGCCTCAACGCGTGGTGGCCAGGCCTGCGGGAAGCCCGTGGTGGCCGCCGCCGTGGTCCCCACCGTGGCCTGGGTGAGCAGGGAGGCCGACGCCGTGCCCGACGCTGCCTGTGTCCGGGGCCCAGCTCGTGCGGCGTGGGGGGGGGGGCGTGTGCAGGTGGCACCACTGGGCCCATCACCCAGAGCGCGTTGCGGGGGGGTGCGGGGGAGCCCCACCCTGGGTGGCTCGCGGGCCGCTGCCTGGTGAGTGTTCCCAGGCTCCCCCTCCTGGGGGGCAGGTGCAGGAGGGCAGCCGGGTTGAGGCGGGGCCAACGGCAGAAGGGCCCGTTCTGTTTTGTCACACGTGGTCCCAGCTGCACCCAACACTCAGCAGACGCGGGGGGCAGGGGGGCACTTCCTTCAGGAGCCGAAATGTCGACGTGTGCAGCACTCGCACCCCCATACTGTCAACACCCACCAAGTGCGGCATCAGAGTCCCCGGGGCTGGACGGCGAGGCATCCGAGATGTCACCTTAGCACAGCGGAGCTTGAGCGCTGACACGTGGGCCGCCCGCAGATCCGGGTGTGCAAAGCCACCTCGTCCCTCAAGGTGTTCGGGGTTAATCACCAATTAAAATCGGCCAAGACAGCGAATGTGCACGGGCGCTGGGAAATGCATCTTCCTCCTGGGAGCGAGCAGGGCCCCCACCCAAGTGAGGAGGTGCTGCCGGTGGTGCTCCCACCCCCCGATCCCCCCAAAAGGGGCCAGAGCGGGAAAGACCCTGCGGTTTCTGCTCCAGTTTAGGGCAGCGTCGCCTCCTGGGCGGGACCGCGGGAAGCACACGCGGCCCGGGCAGGGGAGCCTGCAGGTGTGCAGAGCACAAGCTTCTGCCGCCCGCGTTGCCCCGCGGTGTGCGCCGTGCTGCGGGGCGGCGGGGCCGCCTTGGGCTTATCCACACGCACGCACACGCGCACACACATACCTTGAGCGTTTGTATCAGCGTCTTTAGAGCCGTAAACCAATCTGCCCTTAGAGAAACATACATTTCCTTAAACTGGCCTGTGGCCTTGAGGCCCTGTCCACGCAAACCTTTCTTCCCCTCTGATATTTCATCATGAAAAATAATTTTTTAAGGTTTTATTTATTTACTTGGCAGAGCGAGCAAGCGAGTGAGCACAAGCAGGGGCAGAGGCAGAGGGAGAAGCAGACGCCCCCGAGCAGGGAGCCCGACGCGGGGCTCCACCCCAGGACCCCGAGATCACGAGCTGAGCTGAAGGCAGACGCCTCACCCACTGGGCCCGGGCGCCCCTGCAAGACAACTTTTGAGTCCACGCTCACTCGGCAAGGACTGCACATGAGAACCCCGTAGGCACCGCCTAGTTTCTACTGTTACTTTATTCACTTGCTTTATCACGGATCCATCCACTTGTCTGTGTTTTTATGCGTCTATCAATCAATTATTCGTATCGTCGTGATGCATTTCAAAGTAAATTGCAGACCCTTCTTTTAAAATACATCAGCATTCGTATCACTAAAACCCAAAATTTGTTCCCAGGTGGTTTTTTGCTTTTTGAGTAAAATCTATAGGCAAAGAAACACAGAAACGTGAAGTGTGTATTTGCTGTTTTGACAAATGCATGTAATTAAGGCCCCTGTCCTGACACAGAGCAGTTTACCGCCTGCTCCCCGCCCCTCGCCCATCGATCTCCGCCACCCCGGCCCCTACCCCCCGTCCCAGAGGCAAACCTTGTTGGCTACTATTGATCGGCTCCCCCACCGTGGACTGCGTATGTTCTCATTGGGACGGCTGCTTTCATCCTGCGTAATAGGTGTAGAGTCCTGCGTGCTGCTGTGTGTGTCGAAGCATTGCTTTCTGCTAGTGACCGGTATTCCATCGACTACGTGTGCCACGGTGTGTTTACCCACTCTTCCACAGATGGAAACCTGGGCAGCTTCCACGTTGGGGATAGTATCAATAAAGCAGCAGCTTACAATATGCTGTGAGTTTTCTATTCGTGTGCACATATGTGTGTGCATGTACATATGTGTGCCTGGGTGTGTGCATGCACATGTGTGTGCCTGGGTTGTGTACATGCATGTGCATGGATGCGTGCATGTACATATGGGTGCATGGTGTGTATGTGTGTACATGCGTGTGCACGTACATATGGGTGCCTGGGTGTGTGCATGTACGTGTGTGCATGGATGCATGCATGTACACGTGGGCACATGGTGTGTATGTGTGTACATATGTGTGCACGTACATATGGGTGCCTGGGTGTGTGCATGGATGCATGTGTGTACATATGGGCACATGGTGTGCGTGTACATATGTGTGCGTGTACATATATGTGCCTGGTGTGTACATGCACGTGCATGGATGCGTGCATGTACATATGGATGTGTGTGGGGCGTGTGTACATGCGTGTGCACGTGCATATGGGTGCCTGGGTGTGTGCATGTACGTGTGTGCATGGATGCATGCATGTACACGTGGGCACATGGTGTGTATGTGTGTACATATGTGTGCACGTACATATGGGTGCCTGGGTGTGTGCATGGATGCATGCATGTACATATGGGGTGTGTACATGTAGATACATGTGCATGGATGTGTGCATGTACTTATGGGTGCCTGGGTTGTGTGTGCATGTACATGTGTGTACATGGATGCATGTGCATGGATATGCATGGATGTGTATACACATGTGCATGTGTGTGAATTGTGTGTGCATGGATGTGTGCACATACATATGTGTGCATCTGTGTGAATTGTGTCTGCATGCGTGTACATGTGTGTGCACATGTGCGTGTGTGTACACGCTTGTGCATGTATTTAGGTCTATAGGTTGTTGTCTCTCCCGGGTAAATACTACCCAGGTGTGGGGTTGTTGGCTTATAGGGTTGACGGATGTTTGATTTTACAAGAAATGAGCAGATGTCCTTGTAGGAAATTTTTCTTGCTCTCAAAGAGAGGGACCCCCCAGATCAGAACAAACCAAGCCAAACCCTCCCCTGGGGCAAGGCTGTGCGTATATGTGACGCCCAGGACGTCGCAGCCCTGAGCTCAGAGCTGACACCTGGAAAGGAACGGGGTTCTCAGTGACACAGGAGCCCTGGAGGGACCAGCTCTGGGGCTGCCTTCCTTGGACGCATGCGAGCCAGTGACACCCCTTATTCCTTAAGACAGTTGGAGTCAGAGATTCTTTTAAAATAAATCGATAGAGTTGTGCTCCGCTCGGCAGCACAAATCCTAAAAATTGACACGACGCTGAGAAGATGAGCCCGGCCCCTGAGCGGGGAGGACACGCAAACTCCCAGGGCGTTCGCTATTTTGGGGATGAGCACCGGGTGTGTGTGGAAGTGAGGATCACCGGATTCTACTCCAGAAACCACTATTGCAGTCCACGTCAGCGCACGAAATTCAAGTTAAAAATGCATCCAGTAAAAATATTTTTAGAGACGCTCCTGGAGTATCTCATCCACGCAGCAAAGCGCCTCTGGAGTAACCGCACAAACCAACACGCAGGGACGTGGCCCCCAGGGGCGGGAGCAGCGAGG
The DNA here is from genome assembly GCF_053574225.1 of Canis aureus. Taxonomy (NCBI): domain Eukaryota; kingdom Metazoa; phylum Chordata; class Mammalia; order Carnivora; family Canidae; genus Canis; species Canis aureus. Next base: position 38,759,027 of record NC_135637.1, read on the forward strand.
CCCGACCCACAGCTCCCCCTGCCGCCGCGCTGTCCCCACGGGCCGCGCTTCCCGCGCCCTCGCCACATGCCGCCGAGGTTAGCCGGCCTGGGGCGGTGAGCAGGTGCAGGACACTGCGGCCCCCCGTGGCCCCCAGGGCCCCGCCCGACAGGCTGGAATGTCAGAGCCCAGGGGACCCGCCGTGTGACCTCGGACCTGCAGCTCCACGGGCCTCAGAGGTTGTGAACCGGGGGCCGAGCAGTGCCCCCCCCGGGGCCATCCTGGGCTCTGCGCCCCGGCCTCCTTCCAGTCCCTGCCCCGGGCCACGAAGCGGCGAAGGGCCTCGGGGGTAGGAGGTCGGGGTGTCCCGTCCCCACATCCCTCCCCACATCCCTCCCGCTGTAAGGGCTGCAGTCAGAACGCGCTGAACCCCCGCGTGGACCCCGAGCCGGGGAGGCTCCGACGCACGTCTGGGTCTCGGTGCAGGACGCGCCCTGCCGCGGGGACCACAGGTGGCAGTGAAGCCGGAGGACAGCCGCCTGCGGGGGAGACTCCGGGCAAATCGGAGGACTGGGCCGCCCAGGCTTCTCTTCGCAGAGACTGACCTTAGAGACCCTGGGGTGGAGGGGCCGTTGGCCGCACCCAAGCAGTGGGTCCCCCGGGGCGCACCCACTCGTGCACAGCGCACCCAGCCTCTCCCCAGAGCCATCCATCACTTACCCTATTTTTTTTTTAATTTTTTTTTTTTATGATAGTCACACACACACACAGAGAGAGAGGCAGAGACACAGGCAGAGGGAAAAGCAGGCTCCATGCAGGGAGCCAGACGTGGGATTTGATCCCGGGTCTCCAGGATCACGCCCTGGGCCAAAGGCAGGCGCCAAACCGCTGCGCCACCCAGGGATCCCCACTTACCCTATTTTTAATTAGCATTTTCCCTCCCGCGGCCTCCTTACAAAACCGAGCGATCGGCCTGACCCTCGGCCTCCACCCCGGACTCCCTCGCAGCCCCGCGTAAGCGCCAAAGGAGAAGTGGCCGCTCGCGCCCCTAAAGCCCATCGCCTCGGAACCCGTCGCTGCCGTTGCTGACTCTGCGGGCGGAGGGTCGCCTCGGCCCCTGTGGGCCCAGCCGTGGCCAGAGGGTCGCGAGCCCAGAGCGTGTCCCGAGAGGGTTGGCACGGACGCCCAGCGCCCACGCCCCTCCGTCGGCTCCATCCCCGCTGGCGCCGAGGGCGCCCGTCCAGGGCTTCAGCCGGGAGCCTCCTGGGTCTGTCGCCTCCCGCTGAGACCCCCGACACCCTCCCCACCGGCACCCCCGCAGCCCCTCGCTCTCGCCTGGCTGCCTGGAAGCCTCGACGTCAGGCCGGGGCTCCTCACGCCTCGTCCCTGCCGCTGGTGCTCCCCGTGGAGCCCGGCTCACGCGTGCACCAGGAAGCCCCAGACGCCGGCTGGTGCCAGCACCCATGGGACAGCGAGTCCCCATCAAAATCAGAGCAACATCGGGAGCCTTGCAGCCCCCGGGAGCACCACGCCCCGCGGCCCCCGGAGCACCAGCCCTGCTCGGCCTCCCCACTCGCCGGGCGCCCGGCCAGCTGCTCCTCCCTCGGCCCCTGCCTGGGCCACAGCCTGGCCGCCCTCTCCTCCACGTGCTTTCCTGTCGGGGGACCTCCACGGGCGCCCCTCCTTTCTCCAGACTGCTTCCCTCGGGCGTCAGCGGCTTGGACGCGCCCCCTTCCTCGGGTCTGCCAGAGGGGACTTCTCCGATGGTGTCGTGGTGAACGGCGTCCTCTCACCTGTCGCTTTGCCCTCCTGTCCTTCGCAGCATGTGGCGCCCAGCGGGCGACCCGTGATTGTTCGTTTTCGTTCGTCTCCTTCCATTTAGGATGGAAGCGTCCTAAGGAGCTGGACTGTGTCTTGGCCTACGAGCGAGCCTGGCAAACAGTAGGCACTGAATCGTGCACGACTAAATACCGGGCTGGCCTGAATACCGACCGTGGGGCCCCGGGGCCCAGAAAGAGCACGACGGGGAGCACCGCCTCCCGCAGCTCCGCGCCCTCCTTACCGGATTTACTGTCGTGCAGGAGGCAAGAGGTCACAGGACACCTGGGCAAGTAGCGGGTGCTCGTACCCCGGGACTCGGGGCTCTCAGGGGCAAAACCAAACAAGTGAAAAAAACAAAAATCCCCCTCGAGGCCAGAATTATCAAGGCTCAAAGGGCTCAGAGATGCAACTGCGTGGGCGGGCAGGGAAAGGCCCTCGAAGACCTAGAGCCCACGCTGGCCCCGAGGACCATGTCCCAGGGAGACGTGCCTCCCACCGAACTGTCTTATTACGGCCGATGGTCTGCTGGGTCCGGAATTTGGGCAAGACGTGGCTGGGTGGCCCCCGACCCCACGCGGCGCCGGGTCCACGCAGGCCCCCGCCCCTGTTTGCAGCCTCCACATGTGGCCTCTCTGGTGTCGCAGCCCCAGCATCTGGTGCTCCGGGCCCAAGCCCCATGCCAGCAGCCCACGGCCCACGGGCCCTGGCGGTGCTTGCAGAAGGGCCCCCACCCCGAGCAGGGGTCACCAGGTTGCAGTCTCCTCGCCTGGGAGCCCCTGTCGTCCCCTAAAGGGACGCGACCTCGCGGGCCGGCCTGCCGCGCTGTCCGGGTGATGGTCCCCCCCCCCCACTCGTGCCTGTGAAGGTCACTCCGGCAGCGCCTGCAGCTCGTCCATGTCTGCGCGGGGGCTGCTGCCCGGCACGGAACAGAGCCCGAGGACCTGTAAGTCACGGTGCGGGGGTCCCAGGATCGAGCCCGCAGGGGGCCTGCTGCCCCCCTGCCCGGGTCTCTGCCTCTCTCTGGATCTCAGGAGTAAATAAATAAAATCTTAAAAAAAATTTTTTTAAACATACTCAGTTGAATTTTTTTTCCCGCAGTTCTAAGAGTAAGAACTCCAGGAAACACAGAAGCGACACATGGCCCTTGTGACCAGGACTCAGGAGTCACCCGGCCTGGTTTCCGTGTCCTCCTGTCATTCCGGGCAGTCGCAGGCCCACCCAGCCTTGAGGGGCGATGACATAGCTCCCCACTTATCCACCAACGGAGTGTCACAGAATTGGCAGCTAGGTTTTTGAGCTCAGGTGGGGGTGACTCAGAGGGGAGTGGTTGGGCGAGCGAGCGTCTTGAGATAAAAGCTGCGGCAGCGCTGGGATGGGGCAGGTGCGTCTAGGAACCTGAGACCCGTGGTCCCCGTGGGAGACCGACATGGTGAAATGTCAGCGCCAAAGGCTTAGGCGAGGCGAATTTGAACACCTGGTTACGGGGGCTGGTCTTTAACCTGTAGACAAGCGGGCCCTACGCTTGCGTGTCCCTAAGGGGAGTTTGAAAGACACATTTTTAGGTTCACATCCATTTCCCCCCCATAATTTAGAAGTGATTGCAACCAGTGAGAATATGGCTAAGGTGAACGAGACAGGAAACCATAAATGTTGGGGACGATGCGGAGAAAGGGGGACCCTCTGCATGGCTGGTGGGAACGGGAACTGGGGCAGCCGCTCCGGAAAACTGGGTGGAGGGTCCTCAGAGAGTTAAAAGTCGATCTGCCCTGCGACCCAGCAACTGCACTGCTGGGGACTGACCCCAAAGACATAGATGCAGTGAGACGCCGGGACCCCTGCACCCCGATGTTCACAGCAGCAGTGTCCACAGCAGCCACACTGTGGAGGAGCCTCGGTGTCCGTGGACAGATGATGGATAGAGAAGACCTGGTCCGTGTGCACCTGGAGCATTCCTCAGCCGTCAGGAGGATCGGCACCCAGCATTTACATGGATGTGGGCGGAACTGGAGGGGATGATGCTGAGCGACATCGGTCAGTCGGAGAGGGACAGTCACCACATGGTTTGATTCACACGGGGACTGTAACGGTGACGGGTTATAGGGCCAAGGAAGGGAACCGACGGGAAATATCACAGGGAGACAAACAGGAGACTCCAACTCTGGGAAACGAACACGGGGCTGAGGAAGGGAGGTGGGGGGTCGGGGTGACTGGGTGACGGGCACTGAGGGGCACTTGGGATGCACATGGGGTGTCACACTCCATGTCCGCAGACTGAATTTAAATTTTAAAAAATATTAAAGAAAAAAAAAGAAAAAAACACAAAAAAGGAGTCGCAAAGCGCAGCAGCTCTCTGAGGCCCTGAGGCTGCGGAGCTGCCGCCTTTCCCGGCCGAGCCCTCCGGGCCCTCCGCGGTCGTGCGGGAGCCGGTGCGCAGGTGCAGGTGCAGGTGCAGGTGCAGGTGCAGGTCCCCGCAGGACCCAGGGACCCGCAGCACAGCGCATGCACAGCCGCATCGTGGGGGGCCCGGCGCTCCAGGGAGCGAGCTCCAGGTAGCTCCAGGTAGTGCTCCAGGTAGCGAGCTGGCTCCGCCAGGGGGGGGTGCGGGCTGGCTCTGCGGGGGGGGGGGTGCGCCCCAAGGTGTTGGCTGGCTCCGTGGGGGGGATGTGCGCCCCAGGGTGCGGACTGGCTCCGCGGGGGGGCTGCGCCCCGGGGTGCGGGCTGGCTCCGTGGGGGAGGTTCGCCCTGGGGTGAGGGCTGGTTCCGCGGGGGGGGGGTGCGCCCCGGGGTGCGGGCTGGCTCCGTGGGGGGTGCGCCCCAGGGTGCGGGCTGGTTCCGCAGGGGGGTGCGCCCCAGGGTGCGGGTTGGTTCCACCGGGGGTGGGGTGCGCCCCCGGGTGCGGGCTGGTTCCGTGGGGGAGGTTCGCCCTGGGGTGAGGGCTGGTTCCGCGGGGGGGGGGTGCGCCCCAGGGTGCGGGCTGGCTCCGTGGCGGGGTGAGCCCCGGGGTGCGGGCTGGCTCCGCGGAGGGGGTGCGCCCTGGGGTGCGGGCTGGTTCCGCGGGGGGGGGCTCCCCAGCTGCGCTCCGAGGCGCCGCCCCCCCCGCAGGGGGCGGGGCCCGGACTCTGGGCCTCGCACCCCGCCCCGGGCCCCGCCCCGCCCGCCTCCCCTGCTCCGTGGCCCCGGGGGAGGGGGCGCCCACAGAGACGCAGGGTGAGCCGGGGCAGGGGGCACCCCCGCGGGCAGCACCCGCTCTGTCTGCCCCCCCCAGGGCGCCCGGGACGCCCCGTCCTGCCCCTGGGCCCGCAGGGTGGGGAGGAACCTGCCCGGGGCTCCAGGCAGCAGGTGCAGCGCAGGGCGTCCGGGAGGGGACCGACCCCCTTCGGGCCGGTTCTCTGCGTAGGGGCGGCCTTTCTAGGTAGGGGGGGGGTAAGAGGGGGTGGGGGGGCGTCCCCGCCAGAGGGCTTGACCCTTCATCCCGGTGTGACCTCCCGAGGATGGGGCCCGCGGGCGGCAGCTCCTCTGCTCGGAGGAGCCAAGGTGGAGGCCTCTGCACCGGGAGCTCTGCGGGGAGTGGGGCGGGAGCAGCAGGGGGAACGAGGCGGGGAGAGCAGGGGGGAGTAGGGCGGGGGGCGGGGCAGCAGGCGGTGGGGTGTGTGGGGGGCACCGCAGGCCGGGCGGGGCTGCGGGGGGAGCAGCAGCAGGCGGGGGGGCGGGGGTGGTTTGTGCAGAGGGAGCAGCAGCAGCAGGCGGGGGGTGCGGGGGAGCAGCAGGCGGAGGGGGGTGTGGGGGGAGCAGCAGCAGCAGCAGGCGGGGGGGCTGCAGGGGGAGCAGCAGCAGCAGGCGGGGGTGGGTGTGCAGGGGGAGCAGCAGCAGGCGTTGGGGGTGGTCTGTGCAGAGGGTGCAGCAGCAGGCGGGGGGCGGGGGAGCAGCAGGCGGGGGTGCGGGGGAGCAGCAGGCGGAGGGGGGTGTGGGGGGAGCAGCAGCAGCAGCAGGCGGGGGGGGCTGCAGGGGGAGCAGCAGCAGCAGGCGGGGGGGGTGGTCTGTGCAGAGGGTGCAGCAGCAGGCGGGGGGCGGGGGAGCAGCAGGCGGGGGGGGGCTGCAGGGGGAGCAGCAGCAGCAGCAGGCGGGGGAGGGGGGGAGCAGGCCGCCGGGGCTGCGGGGGGGGTGGGGGGGAGCCCGTCCGTCCGGGGCGGCGGTGGCGGCGGCGCGGGGCGCGGGGCGCGGGCGGCGGCAGGTAGGCGGCGGCCAGGGGCGGGGGCGCGGGGAGGAGCAGCGGGCGCCGGGGTCCGCGTGGGGGGTCGGGGTGGGGGCGGGGCGCAGACCCCGGGCGCCCCGGAGGCCGCGGCAGGTGCTCCCCAGCGTCAGCCCCGCGGTCCTTGGCGTCCGCGGACGCGTCTCCACCGCGAAGGGGATCAGAGCTACGCGGTGGGGGAGACCCGGGGCGGGGGGCGCGGGGCCCTGCTGAGCCTGGGGGGGGGTCCCTCCCGGCCTCCAGCGCCCTCGGTGTAGACGGCGCGGCCCCAAGTGCGTTGAGGACCCCGCGCCCCGGGTCACCCCCCCCCCCCCCCCCCGCCCCCGCGCCCGGGGCTGCGGACCCGGAGCAGACGCCACCGCCGCCGCCTCCGCGCTCGGTTTGGGTGGAATTCCCAAGGATGTAGGGACGTCCGCAAACTTTGCATCTCATTCCCTCTCCTTTCTCTTTTTTAAGAGGAGGGGGCGGCGCAGAGGGAGGGCCTGGGCGGCGCGAGGGCCGCGGGGCTCAGCCCCAGGACCTGGGAGCAGTCAAGAGCTAGATGCTTAACCGGCTCAGCCACCTGCCCCCCCCCCCCGGCCCCCCTTCTTGTTTATTTTAACTCCATCACCAGTTTATTATTAAAGGATGCAGTCGGTGACACCCACACCCAGGCGGGGGCCCTCCTGCCCATCCAGGTGCTCCACTCCCCCATACCTCGGAGTATTTCCCATCCCAGAAGCTCTGCAAACCCCAGCCCTTGGGGTTTTTAAAAAAAGATTGTTCTATTATTTATTTATTCAAGATAGACATAGAGAGAGAGAGAGAGAGAGAGAGAGGCAGGGACACAGGCAGAGGGAGAAGCAGGCTCCCTGCAGGGAGCCCGACGCAGGACTCGATCCCAGGACTCCAGGGTCTCACCCTGGGCCAAAGGCAGGCACCAAACCGCTGAGCCACCGGGATCCCCCCCAGCCCTTGGGTTTTACGGAGCCTGCATGACAGAGGCGGATGCACTAAATCCTCATTCCCCACCTTCCGGCAGCGGCATCCACCAATAACTGACATCAGGTGGGGATGATCACGGCGACTGTCCCCTGCCCTCGGAGCCCACAGGTACGAGTTCCAGTCCCCTGTGTACAGCGTGTGAGCTCTTGGCACTTCCTCGGGCCCCACCCACTTCACCTGTAAAGTCGGGGTCCTTGTGTCAGCGTCCGGAGGGGCGCTGCTAGTGCAGAGGGTCGAGAGGAGGCTCTGACCCCGAATGCAGGGGAGAGATACTCGCTCATCACAGAGTAGGAGCCCCCGCCCAGGACACTGCGCGGTTCAAGAGGACAAAGTGGGGTGAAACTCTGGGGGACCCTGTCCTGAGAGTCAGCGTCCCTCTGGTGCTCCAGTTGGCCCAGCAGCGTGACAAGCTGACCTCACAGTCCTGTCCCCTGGATGCTCGCTTGGGAGGACGAGGAGCACGGGCCCCACGGCCTTCGCCCCGGGGCGGGGGGATCCTCTGTGCTGTGAGGTGACCCCTGGAGGCCTCGCCTGGCCGGTCGCAGCAGGGGTGCGGGCAGCCGCCTCTCGGGGTTCTTGGGGCTGGCAGCTCTCCAAGCTCTGCCGCAGGCAGACTCTGCCAGGCTCTTCCTCCGCTCCCGCTCCCGGAGAAAGGAGCTCCTCCCACTTCCCTGCCGAGGCCTCTGCAAGGTCAAGAGTAGGTGAGAAAAACGGAGAGCTCACCCACCTCGGGTGCAAGTGCAGTGTCGGGGGGGCGGGGGGGACCGAGTTATTCGGGACCTTGCCTCAGGGCAGGCACCAGAAGCCCTGTTAGCACCGGGGTACGGGGTACGTGGGTGTTTTTGAAAAAATGGTGATGAAACCTTTGAGATGCTGAGTTATCCAGCCTTAGGATCAAGACTCTTAAACAGCAGGTGGAGAACCACCTAGAATCACTAGACTTGAAGGTCAAGGACCACCCTCCAGGGACAGAACTCCGACACCCAGACTTCCTGCAGCAAGGGGTCGCTGGCTGGGACTCCGCCGTGTCCCCCTCACCTGTTTTCCCATTCAGCGTGCGGGCCTGGGTCTTAGACTTCTCCAGAAAAGCCACCCAGTAACCCTCATAACCACGGTCATGGGGCTTGTCCTCCCACCTTACTGAGGATAGCTTCGGTGCCATTGACGCGACTGGAAAGAAGGGACAAAGGTGGCCCAGGGTGACTCAGCCACCCCCAGGCCATGGCCACTGAAGCCCCGAGAGGGCGGTGCGGAGAATGGCACCGGTGACCATGCGGGGGAATCTTAACCCTAATGAGCTTCTTAGGACCCTGCCCAGAAACGAGGACCCTCAGGGCCTCAGACAGTCTCCTGCTTGTTGTTGCCACATTCCCTGACGGCTCCTGGGGCTCCTGGGACGCGCCTGGTGCGGGAAGAGGGTGACTTAGAGACCAACGTAGTTAGGACACCAAACCTGGCTGCGGTTTTCCCAGCCCCCGGAATAGCCAGGCTCGGCCCCGCTCCCACTGCCTCCCTGGCTCCAAGGACAACACTGTTATCTCGGACGATACTTAAGAAATGTCTCGTCGGTGGCCTGAGAGGTGTTGGGTGGCGTGACGGTGACGTGACAAGGAAAGTTCCTGTTCACCGGAGCCAGCTGTGCTCCGACTGCCCCGGCTCAGCTTCCGGTGCCTTCCTGGCAGCTTGAAAGGGGCCACAGCTAAGAGCATTTACGTCACAGAAGGTGGCAGGTGGCACAACCACCGGGGCTTTTTATTCCTGGAGAGCCAGTTGTTCAGCATTTCGAGACACGTCGCCGCCGATACTTGTCGCAGAAAATTCTTTGATAAAGAAACGATTTACTGGTTTAAGACGTTCGGAGAGAAAAACTGCCTTTGGAAGAAATTATTTTGTGACGTTGTCGAGCGGGTGATAGAGCCACGGTCAGGCTGGCTTCGCAGGAAGGCCCTACACGTTGAGAACGAGGGATTTTCTAGCCAGGCCGCCTGTTCAGGGAATGCTACTGCTTCTTCCCGAAACGCTCAGCCCCCCGAACTGTGGTACCCGAATCTCCAAGCACCATCGTTATGTCACTAGGTTAAAAAGAGGAAGAATTTAGAAGTGAGTCTCTGCAGCTGGAGCATAAGAGTGCTCGAATCCACGTCCGGCTCATCTATCTCTTGGGGTCGATACAAGTAGAGACCAGAAAACTGCCCAAACCCTAACGCGGAAGATCATTTGTGGAGGTGCGTCTCCCTAACTTCATCTCCACGGAGCCTGGGGGTGGCTGGCGCCCCACTTGATCAACCCTGTGACAGGATGGCCTCCCATCTTCTCAGACAGGAGGAAGCTGCCACGAACTTCCTTAATAGGGGCGTGCATCCGTTCTTAGGTCCTTGAAGTTCCTCACCCGGTCATGCTAAACAAAAGGAAGTTTCCTTTTAGACAATGAGAACCTCCCATGGATGATACTAATGTATAAAAGGGATTATTCATTAGCACTTAGTGTCTGTACTAAAAAGGGGGGGGGCATTGTGAGGCCATCAGACTTAATCATTATGGACCCCCGACACGGGTTTCTCAGGGAATCCTCACAGGCCCAGGAAGAGATGGTTAAAAGCATAAGCTCCAATTTAAAGACAAAGAAATCAATGCACTGATGCGTCCTGTGAGGGCACTGCTGGGATTTGAACCCAAAAAATCTTAATCCAGAACCCATCTTCTTAAACCACCGTTCCTTACTATCTCCCTGCAAGGCAGGTGACTAGACATCCATCTCCTCTCCTCTGAACAGGGGCCCTGACTTTTGTCACATGAACAAAGATTTCAATTTAGAGGCAGCAGAACGATGGACCTCATAATTTAATCAAGTTTTCCGTGTTTCATTAAGTCAGGACTTTGTTCAGACAGAAAAGGGAGGTTGGAGGCTGGAGGCTGGACAATGGAGGTTGGAGGATGGAGATTGGAGGTTGGAGGCTGGAGGTTGGAGGCTGGAGGCTGGAGGTTGGAGGCTGGAGGTTGGAGGCTGGAGATTGGAAGATGGAGGCTGGAGGTTGGAGGCTGGAGGCTGGAAGATGGAGATTGGAGGTTGGAGGCTGGAGGTTGGAAGATGGAGATTGGAGGTTGGAGGCTGGAGGTTGGAAGATGGAGGCTGGAGGCTGGAAGATGGAGGTTGGAGGATGGAGGTTGGAAGATGGAGATTGGAGGTTGGAGGCTGGAAGATGGAGGTTGGAGGCTGGAGGCTAGAGTTTGGAGGATAGAGGATGGAAGTTGGAGGCTGGAGGATGGAATATGGAGCCAGGAAGCTCAGGTTCCAACAGGGCCAGCAATGGAGTTCTTTCCAACCGTTCCTTTTGCGAGGGGAAGGCTTCCTTTGCAAACCAGTTCTTCACCGCTCCTCCTCCTCTGGGTTCCACTAGGATCTTGGACGATGTTGCAATATTCTTAGAAAAAAACGAGAAGTGTGTTTCACTCCCATGTGTCCTCTTCCAATGTTGCTGGAATCTTGGAAGAAATGCTACGTTCATGACTTTCTGTTGCAGTTACGCGCGTTGGCTTCGGCCCTTGCCCTGATGCTTTTGCACCTGGTGTTTCTACCCATGACTCAAACCGAATCCATTTTCTCCCTGTGCAGTTGGCTTTCCCGACTTTCTTCTTTTGGTCCATGACACCACGAGTCCCTCCCAACCTTAGAAACTTGGAGTGATATTTGGTTTCCCCTCTTCTTCTTTTCCAACCTTGACCCATCCTAGTGGCAGATCTCAGAGAGATGACCACACTCCTTTCTCTACCTCCACTGCCAGCCCCAGACACCACCGCGGCTCTGCTCCCCCTGCCCAGCGGGGCCTCACCTCTTACAGCGCCTCCCGTCGCCAGCCCCACCGTGCCCGGCAGGTTCCGATTCGTTTGTCGCTCCATCCTCCTCTACAGCATTAGGGCACTAAGTGGAGACAGATTTGGAGGGTCTCAGGAAGAAGCCCTTTGGTCTGCTGGTCATGGTGGCTACGATGGGGCCGGGGGGTGAGGAGCGAGCATCCTCTGCGAGCCTCACGCTACCCATTTCACTCCATTCTGTCAGCGAATGTTGGCAAAATGCGGCTCTATCTGTGTTCTTTGTCTCAGAAACATTCGGGGATCCTTTCCTGCATTCACAAAGTGAAGATTCCCCAACCTGACATTTATTTTATTTTTTTAAAGATTTTATTAATTAATTAATTTATTTATTTATTTATTCATTCATTCATTCATTCATTCATTCATACATTCATTTTTATTTTTTATTTTTTATTTAAGAGAGAGCGGCAGAGAGCATGAGCAGGGGGAAGAGAGAGAAGCAGACTCTCTCCGCTGAGCAGGGAGCCCAATGAGACACTCGATCCCAGGACCCTGAGATCATGATCTGAGCCAAAGGCAGACGCTTCACCCTCTGAGCCCGCCAGGGGCCCCCAACCTGGCATCTTAGAACATCCGATAGCCTCTCCCTTCAGCGGCCTCTTTCTTTGCTCCCCCGCCAAAGCCTACGTGCGTGGAGCTGAGGCTCAGTGTCAGAGTGGACCAGGGGCAGGAGAGGCTGGGCTCTCAGGGCCGGCCGTCTTCCCAACACCGGATCCCGTCCGAAGCCTGGCGCACTCGGGACACGAATGTGGGAGTGTCACGTAGGAACATCGTCTTTCGAAATTTTAGGGTAGAGAAAGATTGAGAACCGCTGCGCTCCGTGTAGTCAAACCCCGCTGCCTGCCCCATATATAGTTGGGGCTTTCCTTCCCCTGCACTGGAGCCAACCCTGATAGGTTAGCATCCTCGTCTCTACGCGGCAAAATCTGTTGTTTGTTTTTTATCCCCAAAGTTTGGCTTCAATTCCGTCTCCTTCCTGAAGCCTTCCTTGATTTTTCAAACTAGATAAGATACACCCTTTTTGCCAGCCCCCAGAACGTTTCATTTAAGATGCTTATGTTCAAACCTTGCATTTTATTTATACTGCACCTGTCCCGCATTCCCCATCTAATCAGCAGAGAGAAAGATTTTTATTTAACCCAATTTTTATTTTTATTTTTTGGATTGAAAAAAAAATCTTGCTGTTTCACTGGGCCGCATCCACGGTAGGACCTTCATGAACTTGCCTCTTCTGACCACGCTCATCGTGTCCTTCCTCGGTACCCCCTTTGCCTTCTCTGCTCTCGTGTTAGCAGACCACTTTGCACCTGCCATGCCTTCTAGATTGCCAGAACGGCCACAGTTCTCCGCCCCTCCCTGAATCCACACCTTCTGCGTGATGTGACTTCCCGTCAAGAGGTGGAGACCGGGTCCCCTCCCCATGAATCTGGGCTGGCCCCAGAACTTGCTTTGGTCAGTACGATGCTGCAGAAGTTACGACACGCCAGCTCCCAGCCTGGCCCTGGAGGAGGCTCACCTGTTTCCACTCGCTGTCATGTGAACAACCCTGGGCTAGCCCGTGGGAGGGTGAGACTCCACGTAGACCAGACATGGGCTGTCCCGGGGAGGCCGTCCCCAACCAGCAGCCCCAGCCAAGCCCCAGCCAACCCAGCAGCTCTCTGCTGATGCCTTCACAAGCCCCGAATCAGCAGGACCACCCTGAGGGCCCGGCCGCGTTGCTAGCCCACAGAATCATGAGCTGCACAGACTGTTATTTTAAGCTATCCGGCTCGGCGTGGTTTGTTACGCAGCCGTAGCTACCTGATGCATTAGGATAACAGCCACATTTCTAGACTCCGCTTAGGTATCACTTCCCTGGCAAGGCCATTTCTGACTCCCTCCGAGTCTGAGTTGGGGTTCCCTGTTAGGTACCCCCGAGGCACACACAGCCCAGGATTATAATTACTTGGTAATCATCTCTAGCTTACCTGAGACTGTAAGATTTTGAGAAGCAGGAATTTTGTCTTGTGAATTCTATTCTTTAGGTCCTGCACGGTGTCTGGTACTTGGTGGGCACTGGAATATATTTATTTATTTATTTTTCCACTGGAATATATTTAAATGGAAGAAGCAATGTTTACTAAAATATTATGATCATGATAAAATGTGTGAATGATTATGTATTTTTTAAAAAATCGTTTGCCTACATTTGAAAATCAAGAAATTTCAGATAAGCTCCATGTTACTAACTTTTCACAAAAAAAAAAAAAAAAAGGAGGGGGATCCCTGGGTGGCTCAGTGGTTTAGCACCGCCTTTGGCCCAGGGCGTGATCCTGGAGACCCGGGATCGAGTTCCACGTCGGGCTCCCTGCATGGAGCCTGCTTCTCCCTCTGCCTGTGTCTCTGCCTCTCTCTATGTCTCTCACGAATAAATAAATAAAATCTTAAAAAAAATTAAATTGTAGACATGAAAGATATTGATTCCAACCTTATTAAAAAAAAAAAAAAGGAAAGATCCTTCACTATGAGGCCTTTACTTCCTTGAGGCACCGGCGAGTGGTGGCTGTGCCCTTCAGGTGAGCACACGCGTCTGGCTGTGGCCGTCCTCACTGATCCCTACCTACCTGCTGTGTCATTTGTCGTCGTATCTGGGCAGTCGTGCTGCGTCTGCAGGTTTCACTCAGCTGCCTACCTGCTGGAAAGCACTCAACACCTAGGGAAGCTGCTGATAAATGTGTCCGCTCGCCTCGCTCTGCCTCAGTGTGGGTGGGATGGAGTCAGCTTCTCTCTTCCCCGGGCAAGATTTTCAGCATTCCTCCGAATCTCATTTTCCTCCTCTACAAGTTGAGTTTGTTTTTTCTCCCTCCGAAGGGTTTTCAAGGACTCTTCGGCTTGTCACCTGTCCAAACTGGAGCAAGGTGTCTTCCATCTCATAATTCTGCTTCACTGCGGCAGGAATTGTGGTTGGGCTGGAGGCAGCCTCCTCACTCAGCAATGCGGGCAAGCGTGTCCGGAACACGCCAGTTTCCTGATGCTTCTCTCCTACAGTGGAGCTCACGAGGGGCCGTGTAAGACCCACTACCCACGGACTCGTGGCCGGCCTCCTTCCTAACGGGTTGCAGCGCCTTTTCTTCTTCCCTCTGATGACGACTGACCGTATTTACGGGGCTTGGACTCGTTGACGTTCAGCAGGAGCGCACCGGTTCCAGCTCCGCCGGCTGTTTACCCGGGCACCTGCGCTAGTTGGTCAGCGCCCAGGCCCAACCAGTAGTCAGATCTTCTGAACGTATCAACCCTGGACTTAACACATTGGAATGGAAAACATGCTAGCCTTCCATTACGCCTTTACCTTTGGACTCGGCTGTGAGGCAACAGGCTCACTAAGCTGGCCACAGCGCCGTGCCACTTGGTGGTATCGGTCCTCTTATGTAAGCACCCCCTTAACGATCCAGTTCAGAAGAACCTTTATCTCTCATGGTGCATCCAAAGTTCAGCTTATCAGGGCACGAAAAGGCAGCTCAGCCTGTTTTCTGATTAGTGAAATGAATAAGCAGTAGAACTTGCTCTCTTCCCTTAGTCCTGACCGAATTAGCTGGCGCTTCGTTATTTCTGCAAGTGCCTTGGGATGGGACACCCGACTTACGAGCTCCACTACGATGGACTCTGCAGGGGACACGGTCTGCCTTATAAAGCCAAGAGAAGGACCAGGAACCCTATGTTCTGTAGTGGTTAGTCTTCATTTAAGAACACGTAAGAGTGGACTACGGCACCTTCTTTTATCAGCCTCATTGGAAAATTAAGTTATTCTACGTGCCTTTTCCCCATCCTGTGTTCTTCCATTGGGGGGAAAAAATCTACCATTGTATCACAGATGTAATACACGATCATGGCAAAACATTTTAATGTGGTTCAGCAAAATGCAGAAAATAAAAAGTCCTCCCAACTCACAATAGCGTTTCAAAATGCATTAGTCCAGTTATCGCTTTGTCTCTGTCTCTCGCCTTATATTTCCGACAGCTTTACAGCGTGGGGCTGCTTTCTTGAAGACCCCAAAGTTAAATACATTTTTAAAAAAAATCTCAGAGGGGATGTTTTCAAATCTGGCACACATTCTCCTGCTGTCTTAGCGATTGTCAAGCAAAAATGACTCAGGTTGTCGCTCTGGCCACTGACCAGTGTCATGGCTGAGTCGTTGTCCCGTGAAGCTCCTGGACCAGCCACGCTTACCGCCTTCTAGAGACCTGGACCGTTCTGATTTTCTGTGATTGGAAGAAAAAGAATGGTTGGTTAGGACTGCTTGTAAATTAAAAGTCAGTAAGTTCTGCGCAGACAAAATGCAGACTTTATTTCTGAAGTTTCTGTGACCTGGAGACGTGTTATATGTGTAATTACGGCTTAGAGTTGAGACTCCCTGAAATGTGACCTCTGAACTGGCGGGATCTTAGTATATTTTTGAAAGGGAACGTTGAGTCCTTTTCATGTTCTGTTTATCATTTGGAGGTCTTCTTTGGGGAAAAAAAATCTAGTTCTTCTGCTGGTTTTTTAATTGGATTGTTTCTTGTTATTGGGTTATAGGAGTTCCTTAAGTACTTTGGGTTAATTTCTTATCTGATATATGGTTTGCAGATATTTTCTCCCATTCCGTAGATTACCTTTTCATTTTAGTGGTGGTTTCCTGGGCCGTGTAGAAGATTCAGTCTGATGGAATCCCACGTGTTGATTTCTGCTCACGTTGCTTACTTACGCTTTCTGTGTCATGTCCAAGAAATCACGGCCAGGGCTAACGTTAAGGATCTCCCCTGTCCACTCTCGTAGGAGTTTTACACTTACGTTTAAGCTCTTCGATCCATTCTGAGTTAATTTCTGGGGGTGGTACAAGATATGGGTCAAATTTCGTTTCTCTTTACGCGGTCACCCCGGAATAAAACCATTCCCCTTGTGACACTTGCTGGACTGAAAGGAATGTTAAAGAAGATCCAAGATTTTGCCAAGTGAGGAGTCTTCTTCGTTCACTGGTGTTAACCAGGGGACTATGTTCATCAAAATGGGTGGGGGGCTCGCTGTGGGGAAAAGATCATTGCTTAACACATAAGCATTTATTTCTTGCTTATGCAAAGCGCACTCCTGGTCTGGTGAGTCTCTGGAGTAGATGTCTTCCAAGTGGTGACTCAGGGATCGTGTAACCTGTCATCTGGAATAGGCAGTTATCAGGGTCACCAGAGCAGAGGAAGAGAGATCATGGAGAACCCACACCCCCTCTTAATGCCTCTGCGCTAAATACTTCAGTCTGCAAGTGACACATGTCATTGCCACTCACAGCCCATTGACCAGTGACTGCCAGGGGCCCAGACAGCATAACCTCCCCGGATGCCCACAAAGGAGCACACGACCGACATGGACGAGTGCTTCAAGGCTCCATCACCATGACCTCAGGCAAGTACTGTATCTTCTCCACCCCGTGGGGACGGCCGTGGAATCCTTGTCTCCTCCCGCTCTCCGGAGTCTCCATATCTGGTTTCTTCTTTGCTTTGTGATTTCGACTGCTCTGTAGGTACTGTGTCCCCGTTACTCTAAGAATATCAGACAACTACGCGTAAAGGACGGATGGTTGGTCTTTTACTGAGAGTATGAGCTTTGGCTGTTGGTTTCATGTCTCCAGGACTCTTTTTTTTTCTTTCTTTTTATTTTATTTTATTATTTTTTAAATTTTTACTTATTTATGATAGTCACACACACACACACACAGAGGCAGAGACACAGGCAGAGGGAGAAGCAGGCTCCATGCACCGGGAGCCCGACGTGGGACTCGATCCTGGGTCTCCAAGATCGCGCCCTGGGCCAAAGGCAGGCGCCAAACCGCTGCGCCACCCAGGGATCCCTTGTTCTTTCTTTTTAAATCAAATGTAGAATGAGGATAGGAATAATGCCATCCTCAAAAAATTGCTGTGGGTACTCAATGAGGTAACTCATGTAATGTTTTAGAGCAGTGTCTGGAACATACTATGAGTTCAGTACATTCGTGTTATTTTATTTTTATTTTTACTTCTTAAAAAATATCTGTCCCCCTTGCCTGGCTTGATAAGTGTCAGTGTTGTCCTTCGCGTCCTGGTGTGATTAGTCAGCCCAACCCGTGCCAGTCTCCTTAATCTCCTGACCCATAATGTGGAGTCACAAGCTCCGTAGGCCATCTGGGTCTTTCCCCAAGACCACCGCCCCCTTGCAGTTGGGCCACATCTGGTTAGCTTAGATCTCAGTGCCGCCGGACCCTGTGCTGGCTCCATATCTCAGCTGGATCCTACCTTTGGCTCCCACAAGCTTGAGATTCCTGTCTGGCCTTACCCCGTCATTGAGCTCTGGCTTCTCTCCTAGAGTTATGAGCAAAGTCTGGGCTGGCCTCTTGCATTTCTGGAGTCCTGACTTCCCTCAGGGGGGAGCTGCCCACCCTACTGCCCACCCCAGCTCCTCAGAGCCCAAGCTGTCCCTCAGCTTCCGGTTCAGGCACAGGCTTGGCCCTGGCCCCCCACACAGCACAGGGCACATTAGACACCTCCTCTCATCTCAGGAGCCACTCCCTCTAAGCAGGGGTATTCCTGGAGCCACCTAACCCTCATCACCATCCCAGATCAATGACAAGCCCAGGATGTTAAGTCCTCCTGCAGGCATTATCCCTCCAGGTGGATACATAGGAGCAAGAATTGTTCCCCATTTCCCCCTGGATCTTAAGTAGATTGCCCTTGGGAAGGAGTTAGACAAATCACGGCCAAGAGAGAATGTGAGAAATGGGGTGTGTTCACTCTCCAGCATGGGGATGGTCCAGTTCCCCCTCCTCTTTGCTTTTTGGCTACTCTAATGAGGGTGGGGGTACAGGGCGGTGGCCAGTGTGTGTGCTCTGGGAAGGGAAAAAAGCAATTTTCGGCCAGGCAGCATTCCTCCTCAGGCTTGGTTCGGCCCCAAACAAGATAGACGATATGCTTTCATGTCAAGCTCTACTCAGGTTGTTCTTAACCCCCATGGGCGGGAGGGAGCATTGAGTCAGGCTAGACTTTGATATGAGCAAACTTTCTGCTTCTCTTGGTCCTTTCCCCCACAAGTTCTATCAAAGGACACGGTGGTAGGTTTCCCCCTTTTTCCCCCTATCTATCTCCTCTTCCCCTCCTCGGGTAACCATCAGTTTGATCCCTATACTTACAAGTTCATTCCTGGGTTTCTCTCTCTCTTTGCCCCTTTGTTTTGTTTCTTAAATTTCACATATGAGTGGAATCGTGTGGTATTTGTCTTTCTCTGACTGATTTTGCTTAGCATAGTGCTCCCTAGGCCCACCCTGTGGTTGCAAATGGCAAGATTCTGTTGAATGGCCGAACGGGATTCCACTGTGTACACACCACATCTTTATCCGGTCATTCATCAATGGACACTCAGGCTGCTTCCGTAATCTGGCTGTTGTAAATAACGCAGCAATAAACATGGAGGCACATGTATCCTTTGAATTAGTCTTTTTGCATTTTGGGAGTAAACACCCGGTAGTGTGATTCCTGAATTGAAGGGTAGTTCTATTTTTAACTTTCTGAGGACCCTCCCTACTGCTTGCTGCACGAGTTTGCATTCCCACCTGTGGTGCAAGAGGTTTCCCCTTTCTCCTCATCCTCACCAACATTTGTGGTTTCTTGTGTTGGATTTCAGCCATTCTGACAGGTGTGAGGTGATAGCTCATTGTGGTTTTGATTTGTATTTCCCTGATGCCGAGTGATGTTGAGCATCTTTGTACGTGTGTGTTGGCCATCTGGGTGTCTGCTTTGAAGAATTGTCTGTTCATGTCTTCTACCCACATTTAATTGAAATATTTTGGGTTTTTTTTTTTTTTTGGTGTTGAGTTGTATACGTTCTTTATATATTTTGGATACTAATCCTTCATCAGACATGTCATTGGTGAATATCTTCGCCCACTGCTTAGGTTGCCCTTTAGCTTTGTTGGTTGTTTCCTTCAGTGTGCAGAAGCTTTCTGTTGTGATGTAGTCCTGATAATTTATTTTTACTTTTATTTCCCTTGCCTCAGGAGACATACCTAGAAAAACGTTGCTACAGCCAATGTCAGAGAAATTGCTGCCTGTGCTCTCTTCTAGGATTTTTGTGGTTTCGGGTCTCACATTGAGATCTTTGATCCATTTTGAGTTTATTTTGTGTGTGTGTGGTAAAAAGAATGTGTTCCAGTTTCATTGTTTTACCTGTTTCTATCCAGTTTTCCTAATACCATTTACTGAAGGAGCATCTTTTACCCATTGGATATTTATTCCTCCTATGTTGAAGATTAATTGACCATATAATTGTGTGCTTATTTCTGGGTTTTCTATTCTGTTCTATTGATCTGTGTGCCTGTTTTTGTGCCAGTACCACACTGTTTTGATCACCACAGCTTTGTAATATAACTTGAAATCTGGAATTGTGGTAATTCCAGGTTTTTTTTTTTTTTAATTGCTTTGGCTATTGGAGGTCTTTTGTGGTTCCGTACAAATTTTAGGATGTTTTTTTCTAGTTCTATGAGAAATGCTGTTGATATTTTGATAGGGAATGCATTAAATCTGTAGATTGCTTTGGGTAGTATAGACATTTTAACAATATTTGTTCTTCTGATCCATGAGATGGAACATCTTTCCATTCTTCTGTATCATCTTCAATTTCTTTTATCAGTGTCTTAGAGTCTTCAGAGTTCAGGTCCTTTAGCTCTTTGGATAAGTTTATTCCTAAATATTTTATTGTTTTTGGTGCCATTATAAATGGGATTGTTTTCTTAATTTCTCTTTCTGCTGCTTCATTATTAGTGTATAGGAATGCAGCAGGGGATCCCTGGGTGGCTCAGTGGTGGAGCATCTGCCTTCGGCTCAGGGCGTGATCCTGGGGTCCTGGGATCGAGTCCCACATCAGGCTCCCTGCATGGAGCCTGCTTCTCCCTCTGCCTGTGTCTCTGCCTCTCTCTCTGGGTCTCTCATGAATAAATAAATAAAATCTTTTTAAAAAGCTACTAGTACTGATAAATTCAGTAAAGTCACAGGATGCAAAAACAATGTTCAGAAATCTGAGGCATTCCTTTAAAAATATATATATATACACACCACATCTTCTTTATCCATTCATCCAATGGACATCTGGGCTCTTGCCATAGTTTGGCTATTGTGGACTTGCTGCTATAAACTTTGGTGTGCAGGTGCATTTTTTATCTTTGGAATAAATGTCCTGTAGTGCAATTGCTGGGTCAGAGGATAGACCTATTTTTAACTCTTTGAGGAACCTCCACACTGTTTTCCAGAATGGCTGCACCAGTTTGCATTCACGCCAACAGTACAAGAGGGTTCCCCTTTCTCCACATCCTCTCCAACATCTGTTGTTTCCTGAATTGTTCATTTTAGCCATTCTGACAGGTATGAGGTGGTACCTCATTGTGGTTTTGATTTGTATTTCCCTGATGGCAAGTGACGCGGAGCATTTTCTCATCTGTCTGTTTGGCCATTTGCTTGTCTTTGGAGAAATGTCTGTTCATGTCTTCTGCCCATTTCTTGATTGGATTATTTGTTTTTGGGGTGTTGAATTTTATAAGTTCTTTTTTTTTAAGATTTTATTTATTTGTTCATGAGAGACACAGAATGAGAGAGTCAGAGGCACAGGCAGAGAGAGAAGCAGGCTCCATGCAGGGAGCCCGGCGTGGGACTCGTTCCCGGGACCCCAGGATCACGCCCTGGGCTGAAGGCGGCGCTAAACCGCTGAGCCACCCGGGCTGCCCGATAAGTTCTTTATAGATTCTGGATACTAGCCCTTTATCTGATATGTCATTTGCAAATCTCTTCTCCCATTCTGCTGGTTGTCTTTTAGTTTTGTTGACTGTTTCCTTTGCTGTGCAAAAGCTTTCAATTTTGATGAAGTCCCAATAGTTCATCTTTGCCTTTGTTTCCCTTGCCTTTGGAGACAGGTCTAGCAAGAAGTTACGATGGCCAAGGTCACAGAGGTTGCTGCCTGTGTTCTTCTCTAGAATTTTTGTGGATTCCTGTCTCACATTTAGATCTTTCATCCATTTTGAGTCTATTTTGTGTATGGTGTAAGAAGATAGTCCAATTTCATTCTTCAGCATGTGGCTGTCCAATTTTCCCAGCGCCATTTGTTGAAGACACTTGTCTTTTTTTCCAGTGGGTAGTCTTTCCTGCTTTGTAGAAGATTAGTTGACCGTAGAGTTCAGGGTCCATTTCTGGGTTCTCTATTCTGTTCCATTGATCTATGTGTCTGTTTTTGTGCCAGTGCCACACTGTCTTGATGACCATAGCTTTGTAGTACAGCTTGAAGTTAGGCATTGTGAGGCCACCAGCTTTGGTTTTCTTTTTCAATATTCCTCTGACTACTCAGGGTCTTTTCTGGTTCCATACAAATTTTAGGATTATTTTTTCCAGCTCAGTGAAAAAAAGTCAATGGTATTTTGATAGGGATTGTATTGAATGTATAGATTACTCTGGGTAGCATAGACATTTTAACAGTATTTGTTTTTCTAATCCATGAGTATGGAAGGTTTTTCCATTTCTTTGTGTCTTCCTTAATTTCTCTCATGAGTGTTCTATACTTTTTAGAGTACAGATCCTTAACTTCTTTGGATAGCTTTATTCCCAGGGATCCTATGGCTTTTGGGTGCAATTGTAAATGGGACTGACTCCTTAATTTCTTTCTTCTGTCTCATTGTTAGTGTATAGAAATGCAACTGATTCCTGTGCATTGATTTTATATCCTGCCACTTTGCCGAATTCCTATATGAGTTCTAGCAATTTTGAGGTGGAGTCTTCTGGATTTTCCACATGGAGCATCATGTCATTTGTGAGGAGTGGGAGTTTGACTTCTTCTTTGCCAACTCAGATGCCTTTTATTTCTTTTTTGTCTGATTGCTGAAGCTAGGACATCCAGTACTATGTTGACCAACAGTGGTGAGCGTGGACATCCCTGCTGTGTTCCTGACCCTGGGGGGAAAGCTCTCAGTTTTTCCCCATTGAGAATGGTATTCTCTGTGGGCTTTTCATAGATGGCTTTATGATATTGAGGTACGTTCCCTCTATCCCTACCCTGTGAAGAGTTTTAATCAAGAAAATAAGCTGTACTTTGTCAAATGCTTTCTCTGCATCTATTGAGAAGATCATATGGTTCTTGTCCTTTCTTGTATTAATGTGGACTATCACGTTGGTTCATTGGTGGATATTGAACCATACTTGCAGCTCAAGAATAAATCCCACTTGATCGTAGTGAATAATCCTTCTAATGTACTGTTGGATCCTATTGGCTAATATCTTGGTGAGAATTTTTGCATTCACGTTCATCGGAGATATTGATCTGTAATTCTCCTTTTTGGTGGAATCTTTGGTTTGGGGATCAAGGTAATACTGGCCTCATAGAATGAGTTTGGAAGTTTTCCTTCCATTTCAATTTTTTAAACAGCTTCAGAAAAATAGATATTAATTCTTCTTTAAATGTTTCGTAGAATTCCCCTGGAAAGCCATCTGGCTCTGGACTCTTGTAAGAACATATTATGACCAACTATATGCCAGCAAATTAGGCAATCTGGAAGAAATGGATGCATTCCTAGAAACTAATAAACTACCAAAACTGAAACAGGAAGAAATAGAGAACCTCAGCAGACCCATGACCGGCAAGGAAATTAAAGCAGTATCAAAAATCTCTCAATAAACAAGAGTTCTAGTAGATTTTTAGTGGAGTTGTTAGGGTTTTCTATATATAGTATCATGTCATCTACGAATAGTGAAATTTTTACTTCCTCCTTACCAATTTGGAGGCCTTTATTTCTTTTTGCTGTCTGATTGCTGTGGCTAGGACTTCAGTGCTATGTTGAATAATAGGGAGAGTGTGCATCCTTGTTGTGTTCCTGACCTTAGAGGGAAAGCATTCAGTTTTTCCCCATTGAGTGTGATGTTTCCTGTGGATTTTTCAAAGATGGCCTTTATTTTATTGAAATATATTTCTCTAGACCTACTTTGTTGAGAATTTCATCATGCATGGATGCTTTTTCCTACATCTACTGAAATAATAATATGGTTTTTATCCTTTTTCTTATTGATACGACATATCACATTGGTTGTTTTGTGAGCATTGAACCACACTTGTGTCTTGGAAATAAATCCCACTTGATTGTGCTGTATGATTTTTTTTTAAATGTATTGTTGGATTCAGTTATTGCTAGTATTTTGTTGAGGATTTTTGCATTTGTGTTTATCAGAGATATTGGCCTGTAGTTCTCTTTTTTTGGTGATGTCCTTATTTGGTTTTGTTACCAGGGTAATGCTGGTCTCATAGAATGAATTTGGAAGTTTTACTTCCTTTTCTATTTTTTGGAGTAGTTTGAGAAGAATGGGTATTAATCCTTCTTTAAATGTTTGGCAAAACTTGCATGTGAAGCCATATGGTCTTGCACTTCTGTTTGTTGGGAGTTTTCTGATTACTGGTTCAATTTCATTGCTGGTAATTAGTCTGTTCAAATTTTCTATTTCTTCCTGTTTTAGTTTTGGTTGGTTATATGTTTCTTGGAGTTTATCCATTTCTTCTAGGTTGTCCAATTTGTTAGCATATAATTTATCATAATCTCTTAATAATCCTTTGTACTTCTGTGATGTCAGTTGTTTATTCTCCTCTTTCATTTGTGATTTTGTTTATTTGGGTCCTCTCTCTCCCTCTCTCTTCTTATGTGTCTGGCTAGAGGTTTACCAATTTTGTTGATCTTTTCAAAGAACTAGTTCCTGGTTTCATTGATCTGTTCTATTGATTTTTTTAGTTTCTATGTCATTTATTGCTCCTCTGGTCTTTATTATTGCCTTTCTTCTGCTAGTTTGGGGTTTTGTTTGTTCTTCTTCTAGCTCCTTTAAGTGTAACTTTAGGTTGTTTATTTGAGATTTTTCTTGCTTCTTGACATAGGCCTGTATTGCCATATACTTCCCTCTGAGAATAGCTTTTGCTGCATTCCACAGGTTTTGGATTGCTGTGTTTTCATTTGCACTGGTTTCCATATAGTTTTTTATTTCTTCTGTGATTTTTTTGGTTGACTCATTCATTGTCTAGTAGCATGTTATTTAACCTCCACATAATTGTGTTTCTTCCTGATTTTTTCCTTGTCATTGATTTCTAGTTTCATAGTATTGTGGTCAGAAAAGATGCATGGTATGACTCTGATCTTTTTCAATTTGTTGAGACTTGTTTTGTGGCCTAATATGTGATCTTTTAGAGAATGTTCGATGTGCACTTGAAAAGAATGTATATTCTTCTGTTTTAGGAAGGAATGTTCTGAATATATCTGTTAAATCTATCTGGTCCAATGTGTCATTCAAAGCCATTGTTTCCTGGTTGATTTGCTTTTTGGATGATCTGTTCATCAATGTAAGTAGGGTGTTAAGTTCCCCTAGTACTATTGTATTACTATCAATTGTTTCCTTTATATTTGTTATTAACCGTTTTATGTATTTGGATGCTCCCAGTTGGGTGCACAAATATTTATAATTCTTATATCTTCTTATTGGAACGTCCCATTTACGATTATATAGTGCCCTTCTTCACCTCTTGTTACAGTCTTTGTTTTAAAGTCTATTTTGTCCTCTATAAGTGATGCTACTCTGGCTTTCTTTTGATTTCCATTTGCACGATAAATATTTCTCTAGCCCTTCACTTTCAATCTGCTGGTGTCTTTAGGTCTGAAATGACCTCTTGTAGGCAGCATATAGATGGGTCTTGTAGTTTTTGTTTTGTTTTGTTTTTTAATCCATTCTGTCACCCTATGTCTTTCGATTGAAGAGTTTAGCCCATTTATATTCAAAGTAATTATTGATAGGTATGTATTTATTACCATTTTGCTACTTGTTTTGTGTTTGTTTATAGAGTTTTTTGCTGATCTTTTCCCCTCCTGCTTTCTTTCATGGTTTGTTGACTTTCTTTAGTGATATATTTTGGTTACTTTCTCTTTATTCATATTGCATACTTATTATTTTGAATTTGACGTGTGGTTACCACTACATTTGTATAAAACATGTGCATGTAGCAGTCTATATTAAGTTGATGGTCATTTAAGTTTTAACCCATTCTTTATTCCTGTCCTCCCCATGTTTTAGGCTTATGGTGTCTTATTTTACATCTTTAATTTTACAAATCCCTTGTCTTTTCACACTCTCACATTCTTCCCTTTCCTCTCATAGAGTCTCCTGTAATATTTCTTATAGGGCTGGTTTGGTGGTCATGAATTCCTTTTAGTTTTTATTTGTCTGCAAAACTTTTTTTTTGAGACTCTATCCCTCCTTCTATTTAAGTGACAGTGCTGCTGAGTAGAGTATTCTTGTTTGCAGATTTTTTTCTTTTCAGTGCTCTGAATATATCATGCCCCTCCCCTTTGGCCTCCAAAGTACTGAAACATCTGCTGATAACCTTATAGGATTTCCCTAATATATAACTGTCTTTTTTTGTCTTGCTGCTTTTAAGATCTTTTCTTTATCACTTTTGCCATTTTAACTACTCCATGTCTCAATGTGGCCCTCCTTGGGTTGATTTTGGAGGGGAAGGTCCCTCTGCTTCCTGGATCTAGATATTGATTTCCTTCCGCAGATTAGAATAGTTTTCAGCAATTATTTTTTTCAAATTCATTTTCTGCCCCTCTTTCTCTATCTTCTTCTTCTGGAATCCCTATAATGTGAACAATGTGGTATTTTTTCCACAAACGCACTGTGCTGATGGAAGATGCTAAACATCTGAGATTTACATAGAGGAAATGAGTTACATCAAAAGATGTTGTAACCTTGTCCCTAAAATGAAGATAAATGCAACTGCAGCCTGTTTTCCCCCAATCTGCCTTCTTAGTCTTGTATGGCAAACAGGTCAAATTTGTCACTGCCAAATGTAATAAATTCCTATCCGTGGTTTTGGAAAAAGATAAATCGTCAAGAGAATAATTTCCAAACACTCTGTAAAGGTTACATAGCCCCACGTTGGTTTTCTAAAAGTAAGAAAATAGGGAAAAATTTCATTTCCAGTCTTACCTACATTTCAAACTCTCTGGATGTTTCCAAAATGGCAAAGGACACCCCTTCTTCCGGACACTGAGTTTGTAAGACTCTACTGGGAAGATCATTAGAACCACCCAGAAAAGAACTGTGTTATAAGGCTAAATGCACAGAACTACCACTCTTGGGCATCTACAGTCAGCCTAATTTAAAAACTCATTCACAGCAAGCTGTAGAGTTAGCAAAGAACTTTAAAAATATATGTTGTCTGTGTGAACCTTTCAGCAAGGTAGGTTTTTGTTAGTCTCCATTTTTCTAATAAGGAGAATGAAACAGAGAGCTTAGAGTCACTGAGAAAAAAAGCCTCAATCTTCAGATTCCAAATTCCAGTCCTTCTTGTATATTCAATCTTTGCCTTTATTTTTTGCTCTTTGAATCAAAATCAGGACTGAGGCAAATTTGGGGAGAGAAACTCTGCTTCCCTAGAGAAGTTTATCTACCTTCTTCTGTAAGAAAAGCAGGATTGTAAAAATTGCTGGGAACAAGGGCATTGTGAACCTCCCAGGGAAGGAGAGCCACAGTGCACTGTTCTGTTGCACACTATCTTCCTCCTCTGCTCTGCCACTGTGGTCAGAGCTGGGACATCCGTTATAGAAGGAAACTGGGCTCCCCACTGCAGTGAAGTACATCCATTAGCCTCATTCTCAAGCTCAACATATGACAGGTGCAGAAGGGGTTTAATAAGGAACAATCTCTCCAGCTTGGAACAGAAGGGACCTCTTTTCTATTGCTTGAGGTTTGAGGTCAAGATTCAATGGAGACAAGTATGATGGTGAATCTATAAATAGCTGATAATGGGACTGCTTTGAGTTTCAAAGGGATTTTTCAGTCCTTTGAAAAATGTATGAGGTAGTAGGTATCCTACCATAAGTACACAGTATGGCAGCCCTGTGTACTTAAAACTAATTTCTAATTTCTTTTCTGACCTAATGAAGAATCCATTGTGTTAGACTGCTCATTACTTTTAACTTTAAAAATGTTCCCAGAGGCAGCTTGGCCTACACAGTGTCCAGTGATTGGAATGCATATATTCTCCAAAGGGAGGTC
The DNA here is from genome assembly GCF_053574225.1 of Canis aureus. Taxonomy (NCBI): domain Eukaryota; kingdom Metazoa; phylum Chordata; class Mammalia; order Carnivora; family Canidae; genus Canis; species Canis aureus. Next base: position 38,786,030 of record NC_135637.1, read on the forward strand.
CAATGCTCACTTTTATGAGATTTAGCTTGGGCAGGTTCTTAGTTGGAGATAACAGAATCTACTCCATCTAGCTCAAGAGAAACAGGATTTATTAGGGGATGGAGATAACTTGCCGAATCATCGTGAAGACTCAAAACAGAGAATTGGGGTTGAACTTCCAGGAAAAACCTGTCGACTTAAATACAGACCTGAGCTGCTGAGGGATGGGCTGCTTTGGTCATGGTCCTGAAATAGAGAAGGGGCTGTAATATCTAGAAGAAGTCACCACACTACTGTCTCAGTCATGCTGCCACGATCCAAACCAACAAAACAGATGTACAATTGAGTGTCTCTTCCTATGTGGCTCAGTTCTGAATCAAAATCTCACACTAGTGCATCTCAAAGACAGAACTGAAACTGCATCTGGGACTCTAGGCAAATGAGCGTCTGGTGTTGGCATCCACCCAGGTTTAGAAAGAGTGTTGAGGGAAGCCCTCTATAGAACCAACAGCGCTTTAAACCACATCTCTTCCCTCCACAGGCATACTAAAGAGCAAAGCTTATTTCCCATCATTCTAGCCCCCGACCACTCTTCCATTTACCCATCTCTGTATCCACCTATCCATCCATCCCCCCACTCATTCATCCCCCCACTCATCCATCCATCCATCCATCTATCTGCCGATCCATCCATTCATCAATCTTTGCACTTTGGATATTATTTATTTAAAAAAAATCTGTTTCAGAATATGTCTAAAAGACAAGACTATTTCAAAGATCTGACTACAACTTCATTATCATACACACATTCTTAATAATAATTCCTTAATATCATCAAATATCTAGGCAATGTTCCAATTTTCCCAATTGTCTCATAAATTTCAAAACCAGTTTGAATAAGGTTCTAAATAATGAGGGTTTGGGTGATACAGCATAAATTGATTGACACGTCTCTTCAGCCTCTTTTAATCGGCAGTTTCTTCTCCTTTATTCTCCTCTCCTCCCCTGCCTTTCTCTCCCCTCTCCACTCTGCCCCTCCTCCTGTTTCCTTCCCCTCCTGCTCCTTATCCTCTTACTTCTTCACCTCTCCTTCCCACTCCACTTTAACAATCTCTTTGTTAAAGAAACTGGGTCATTTGTCCTACAGAGCCTTTCTCAGTCTGGATTGTGCTTGCTCTATGCATCTTCACAGTGTCTTCTACTATAGTTGGTTGTCTTTTGTATTTTCCATAAATAAGCACTTGGATATAGAGGCTGATCTAATTTAGGGTTCCTTTTTTTTTTATTTTTTGGTAAGAGTACTTGAGAAGAGCACATCACTCAGAGGCTTATAATATTCATTTGTCTCTCTTTTAGTGACATAAGCATCCAGTTGATGATCACTGCCTGAGTCCACCTTTTCACTAAGGGTTTGCTAAACATCTAGATTCTTGATGTGTCATTCTTTCTTCATTGATTGGCTGGAATATTTCAAGTGTGAGATATTATCCCTCATCAATGATTGGCTTTCCCAAAGCATCTCAAGATGCCTTTATATAGGAAAAGCAGAGGACATTCTTGATCTGCACCCCCACCCCTGCCGCCTTTATTTCTTACCAGTTTTCAGAAAAACAAATTGGAATTCATTATTTTAAAGGTAGCATCTTTTACAGGTAATCAATGAGGTTGTTTTTAAGTATCACTATGACATCATGGATTTAAGCAAATTTGGTTTGTGTCAATCTATTGCAGTTATTTTTTTAACTGATGCCCAAATTGACCCATTTGAGAGGGAATTTCTATATTTTTACATAATTCTAATCATCTTATCATCATCTTGGCTTCATTAATTCCTTGTATGAAAACATGTTGCAGGTTTCTTTTGTGTATTTCTTGCCCCAGACCCAGAACCAGCCATTTCTTCAAGGATCTCTTGTTCCCTTTAGTAAGAAAAAGTATTTAAAGACCACAATATGGATGCTTCATGAAATAATAGATACTTTTTAAAAATAATTTATTCTTCAATTATTGCAAGGAGCAAAGAATGAAAAAGAATGTGACGATTAGCATGGAGCATAGAAAGTCAACATCAAGCCTTTGAAGGCCCCTACTCTGTAGGTATAAGTAAAAAAACTGATGGTGTTGTTTGATGGTTTATGAGTTGGGGTTTTGGGAGAAGCATTTTGGGGGTTGAATACAGTTCATGTGTTTCTCTCTAGCTGCCTCTGCCCTCTGCTGGGTAGTTCTCCCTCTGTGATAGTGTGAGGAGACAGAGGACATGGTTTGCTTCATCACCTGCTAACGAGGAGTGGCCACTTGGAATTGCTTATCTCCAGAGGCTGCGATGCCAGGGCCCCGATCAAAGTGACACAGTAAGAATTTGGTGAGAAGCAAGAGATCTTGCCTAGGAATCTGGAGACTTGGGCTCACATCCTGCAATAAGTATTGCTCAACCGTGCTCCCTTTTAACCATCCTTTCCTGTTCTAGAAGCCATGTAACCTTTCTGTGTGTGTTTCCTCATCTGTAAGGGGTGGTAGTGTATGCGTGCATGTCTTGGTGTAATGAGTAGAGTAGGACAATTATCTGTATCCTAGCAAACAAGCTTTATCTGAGGGCCATTCAGACAGAAATAAAATATATGTACAAGTTAAAATATTTGCAGTGATGTTATCTTCCCCCCACCCCCAGGTAGTTTTACTCCTGGCTTCAGGAGCCCGCTGTTTTGATGGGCACTGCAAATCCCCTTGACCCAACATCACTTCTCCACTGGCTCTGCTGCAGCGCTCGGCATTTCCTCACCCTCGGCATTTCCTCACCCAGTTCTCACCCTTGGTATTTAGGGATGGTTCTTCACATATTGTCTGGAAGAAATGATATGTGATCTACTACAACCCTGGTTACAATGATTCTACCGGACTAGACTGTGGGTGACCACCTTCTAAGTCTTGGTGTGAATGAGCATGGCAGGGCTCCTTTCCTTGGGGAGGAAAGTAGTGGCGAGGTCTGGGGTGGGGGGAACGGAAAGTACAGTTTGGAGGCCCACTGTTAGGGTGAACTTTGGGAGACAATCTCATGGCAAGTCACTAGTGGATGTCTGTTGTTTTTACCTGCCTTGATTTCATTCTAGAGAATTACCCATTCTCTGTGGGGATGATGGTCTTATTGAGAGGATTATTTCCATCTCTCCTCAAATGAAAGGATGTGTCTATGCTCTGAGCTAGGCCAGTCAGATGCTGTCTCTTAGGAACTGAATCCCAAGTGGTGCAACATAGAGACCTACCGCAGCTGGAGTGGATCCATCTCAATGGCGGTAGCTCCTGCCACTTGGATCTGCCCTGATGTCTGGCCTTCCAGAGCCTGTGTCTTCAACTTCTTTTGCTGCCTTCCAGTGAATTTACTTCTCTCTCTTCCCTGCCCTGCTTAAGTTACCTGGATTTGACCTCTGCTCCTTGACACCAAGAATTCTAGCATAAATGCATGTAAAAAAAAAAACCAAACTGGGATCCCTGGGTGGCGCAGGGTTTGGCGCCTGCCTTTGGCCCAGGGCGTGATCCCGGAGACCAGGGATCAAATCCCACGTCGGGCTCCCGGTGCATGGAGCCTGCTTCTCCCTCTGCCTGTGGCTCTGCCTCCCTCTCTCTCTCTCTGTAACTATCATAAATAAATAAAAATTAAAAAAAAAACCAAACTGCCCCTCCAGCCCCCCTTGTGTAGCAGAGAAGTAGCTAAGCCACATTACTAAATGCACTATTGGAAGACACTTCTATCTCTAGTTTTTCCACTGGACTTTGGGGGCTGGTCTCTTTTAACTCTGCAAGACATGAAGAGGCCTATGTGTTCTTCCAACTGCTTCCTGCACAGCTTAGATTTTGTAGGAACCAAAGGCGGGAGGTTGGCCTATTTCTTCCTCTCTTTGCCTCTTCTGGGCCTCTGTTTAACTCCATGCTGTTATACAGTATACATCCTTCAGGAGGAGGTAACACATTTTATCTTCTCCATTACAAAACAGTGCACGGCTCTTACAGAAAATATTTTTCATGAAAAAATGAAAACAAAATTCACTCAAAATCCTAATACCAGATTACAGCTTAAAATCTTGCTGTGATTTCTTATAGTCTTCATGACCACACATATATAAATAATGTACACTTTTTAAAAACAGGATTATAATGTCTTCTAAACTTAAAATACCTTCAAGGAGTTTCAGGTCATTAAATTATTTAATGGTTGCACAGCATTCTTGCCCCGTTGTATATTCATTATTCACATTCTCAGTTCACCTAAACCTTCACATTCTTTTTATGCACAAGAACCTAAGAGTTAAAATCACTTTCCTCACCTGAAATTGGTGTACACATAGCTCAACGTGAGCTGTAGCCCACACTAATGTCCAGCATGCATCATCAATGCCTCTTGAGCACTGGTGGAGTGACCAGAGGCAAATAAAGCAGGTGCTCTTTTTTTGGTGCTCTAGGTTACAGACCTCGCACAGAGCTTGCAGTGCTGGGGAGGTGTGTAAATGCTGAAGTCAATGACCTTCAGCCCAGCAGATCTTCTGCAACTTTTACCTCAGTATCAGTCTGTCCCAGGGGAGAGTTTGCAGACGGCTCTTGTTATCAATACACTTTAATCTCGTCCTGCACCAAGCCCACACCAGTATGCTAATGAGAACTCTACTCTCCTGGGCATGACTGTGAACATCTTTCCTCACTAGGTTTCAGAACGTGCTGAGAAATCTTGGCTGAGCACCGTGCAGGGGGGAAAGGAACGACATTCTGGATGGTCATTTGCCTTACTGGATGCAGGATTTCTTTTGATTGGTTGAATCAGGTAAGAGTATTTGTATTTTCTTGGAGAGGGAGGGAGGGGTCTTGAATCATCCCTTTGTCTTAGAGATCTTGCTGAAATGCAAAAAGCTTCACTCGGTTTTCTTAGCTTTGGAAACCCGTTTTGCCAAATTATTACCTTTTTACTCTCACGATCTTGAAAAACAGAGACCTCAGCATGGTAGAGATGTGGCAAGTGGCTTGCTGTTGTGTCCCAGCCTCATCACTGGGCTTGCAAACTGTGCCAGATCAAGCGAGAACCAGTGGGAAATGTCAAATCTTTTGAGTTCCAACCATTAGCTCAGCTCTCCATGGTGTATTCCGAAGGCAGACAAGGCATTTGCTTTAGATTTGAATCCAGATTGTAGTCATCAATGAAAAATAAATAGTGGAACCGGTTAAAAAAGAAAGGTAATAATGTTGGCGGTAATTCTGGCAACAGGGCAGTGAAACCCGTGAAGTACATGATGGAAATCGGAGTTAGAGCTGGAAACTCTAATGTTAGATCAAGTGCCACTGTTGACTTGTGTAAAATGCTGCTGGTGGTAATCAGTTCAGAAGAATAAAACTAGCACACACACACACACACACAAAAAAGTGATTTGGAGCCATGTCTGTGTGTTGTATAGGCTCCTACCATGTGGCCACATTCACACGTATGTGCCATGTGCGTGTAGATGCTCTGGGGTCGGGAGGTCTGCTGCCGCTCGGCCTTGTTGAATTGTCCTGGTGGAGCAGCAACTCTCCCAGCCAGGAGGAAGATGAGTGAAACCAAAGTTTTTAGAAAGAACTAGGTACACTGGGTTTGAGGTTTGCCACTGAGCTAGCGGCTACGGACTAGTAAATGTACTTGGATCGTCCAAGTTTCAGAGGCACAGGTTAGAAGTGTTTCCTGACTCCTGAGGGCTGACAGTGAATGTTGGGACCGAGATCAGAACTAATTTGTTTTGCCTTAAATTTGAAGTTGTCCCTGATGGTAGCAGTGAAAGTGACCATGGTGGTGACAAGTGGACAAGGAAAGGGTACTAATGACCAAGAAATTTAGGAAGATGTGCCAGTCTCTTTGTTCACTTCCAGTTCAGCCTTACCTGTGAAATGTTTGCTGTTAGACTGATTTTTAAACTCTAGTCCAAGGGCACCTGGGGGCTCAGTCAGTGAAGCGTCTGCCTTTGGCTCAGGTCATGATCTCAGGGTCCTGTGATCGAGCCCCACGTTGGGCTCCCTGCTCAGCGGAGAGTCTGCTTCTCCCTCTCCCTCTGCCCTCCTCCCCTCTTGTGCTCTCTCTCTATCTCAAATAAATAAATAAAATCTTTAAAGAAATAAATAAACTCCAGTCCAGGGATTGCAAAATAAAATAAGTACAAAATAAGGTAGTAACTTAGATAGAAAAGGGCCACTGGGAAGAGTCTATGGTGGGTTGGAGGACGCATGTCCCCTCTGAAGGAACAGCAGCTACTATGTTCTACAAGCTCTTGGCACCCAGGAATGCTGACTCAGTGTTGCCACGGTTTATGAACTATTTTTTTGTAATTTTTATTTATGATAGTCACACAGAGAGAGAGAGAGAGAGAGAGAGAGAGGCAGAGACACAGGCAGAGGGAGAAACAGGCTCCATGCACCGGGAGCCCGATGTGGGATTCGATCCCGGGTCTCCAGGATCAGGCCCTGGGCCAAAGGCAGGTGCCAAACCGCTGCGCCACCCAGGGATCCCTAAAGGCCAAAATTGTGTGTAGACACCTCCTTATAGACAAGGTCCTTTTCCTTAGGCCATGACCATAGGGGACAGCCCTAACCAAGGGTGATCACCCCTGTCGACGGAAGTGTTCCCACATCGACCCGTGTGCAGATAGCATCATCACCACCAACGAAAACAGTATGATGCAGCCAAGGGATACACATACATTTTAGCTTAGTTGCTAATGCCAAATGGTGAGTGGTGGCTTCTAGAATGAGCACTGTGCTGAGAAGAGTCTGGAAACCACATCTGAGCTCACCAACGAGTGCTGTAATTGACTGGTCTTGTCTGCCATGGCTTGGCATATGCAACTAGTGGCAGGTATGCTCTGTACCTGCCATGGCCACTATCATCTATTTGTGCGGTGGCACTAAGACATCACGGGCTGGGGCAGCTCAAAGCACATTCATTTTAATTTGTGATCCTGTCTTTTCCTGCCTCATCCATTTCTGCTTTTCCTCAGGAGAGATGGCCAAACGCACCTTCTCCACATTAGAGACGTTCCTGATTTTCCTGCTCGTGATGATGACCGCTGTCACGGTAGCCCTTCTCAGCCTCCTGTTTATCACCAGTGGGACCATTGAAAATCACAAAGGCAAGTTGTAATGGGCTCTCTTGGGTGCTATTCCTAGCCTGTGGGAAGTTTCTTGATTACTGGGGACGCCAAGGCAAAGAACAGTGTCTGCTGATAATGCCGATAACAGGGCTGTTCAGTGTGTACTTAAGCAGCCTAGGATGGCCAGCTCACCTTTACATTAATTGCCCTTTCTGCATTGATAGCAATTTTTATCAAGTTTACCTTTGCCCCCAAATAGTCAGTTGACAGGCATTCTGACATGGCACTGACTCATCTGTCACTTTTCCACTGACTGAAGCCCTATTCAGAATTCTTCAAGGCCCAGTAAAGTGAGCATTTGCCCCATGCTCCTGTCTTTCTCTTTGACTTTTCTTGGGCATCATCTTCTCTTGGGGACAAAAGGAGAATGAAAGACCCATTGAATATCAACTAGTCTGTGGAAAGCATTGAACTCAAATTCTTAGGAAGGCCGATCAAGTTTTATAAATGAAGTGGAGTGAGGAGGTGGAACAGGGTGGGGCAACGATCTGCAGCCCCTCCTGAGTGCCAACTGTTAGTTGTCATGGGGTCACATGGACTCAGATCCCCAGAGTTTTCAAGAGAAGCTAGAATGGATGATTAGGCAATTCTTGATATATATATATATATATATATATATATATATATATATATATATATATATTAATATTGGGAATTCATTTAGTTTTTGAAGATGATGTAGGCTACATTTACAGGCAATATTGGGCCCTTGGATCTTTGATGGAGCCCTACTTTAATGGCGGGCCCTATACTGATAAATAAGTAGAGAAGACAGGTGGGGGTTGAACGCTTTGACCCAAGTAAAGGGAGGGCTGGCTTTAGGCCAAACAGAAAAGGCTTTCATCTCAGTTTTCCCTCTTGTGGCCTCTTCTTTCCAGCACATTCTCTACCATGACCCTGAGCTTTCAATTCCCTGCAAACACAGAGGGACAGAGATTCTCTGTGCCAGTGGTGTGGAGAGCAGGGGCATGAACTGCTAGGAAAGAAAGGACCCATAAGACTTCCTCAGTTTGGGCTTTTAAAGTTAGAGAATCCAGAGGCTGAGATTCAGGGAGGTGATCAACTATTCTTATAGTAGGAGTTGCTGTTTGTTGAGTAGTTGCTGTGTGTTGAGCACTATGGTCACGAGTCTACATACTTTTCTCACTTAATTCTCATAAAACTTCTATAAAGGTAGGTGCTAGTCTTAGTACCATTTTCCAGATGTAGAACCTGAGATTCTGAGGTCACAAAGAACTCACCCTTGGCCATTGGACTTGGTTTGCTTTGGTTGGCACTCCATTCCTACTTGGTATCAATAAGGCAAAGGTGCCTGCCTCCTTCCTTGCAATAATTGATCTCTCGAAGGCTTGTGGTTGAGAAAATATGGATTCTAACTGCACAGTGAATATAGATGAAATAGCATTAGATTCTGAGTCAGAGGACCTGATTCATCTCGTGCTGTCCGTGAAATCGTCGTTACATTCCTTCTCTGGGCTCCATACATATATACATAAAATTGAGGAGATCAGACTAGGTGACCTCTAGCTTTTCTTGAGTCCTCAGGATCCCAGGGAGTCAGCAGTCAATCTCCTAAGTACTTTCTGAGCACTGATGCTTGTGACAGTGACATCTGTTGCCTTGGCCACCTTGGCTATTGTCTGGGGTGGAAACAAACAAATAACAAGCATATATAAGATATCTCAATATGTAAATAGGACCAAAGCTATATGCTGGCAATTATTCTAAACGTTTAATATGTACTAACGTATTGATTGTTCAAAACAGTCCTAGCAAGTAGAGTATTGTTACCCCTATTTTATAGATGAGAATAATCAGAGGAGAACAGGGTAAGTGATTTGTTCAGCTAGTAAGTGGTAGAGTCCATTTTCAAACACAGGGTGTTTGTTTCTGGAATCTGCTCTTGTAGGCTGTGCCATTCTGCCTCCCTTGATGCTGTGTGTGTGTGTGTGTGTGTGTGTGTGTGTGTGTGTGTGTGATAGTCACATAGGACATGTACACGCATATATGTAGATGGTGATATGAGTAAAATAAGGTGGAGCTATGCTTTTAAAAATTTTTAAAGATTTTATTTATTTATTCATGAAAGACAAAGAAAGAGAGAGAGGCAGAGACATAAGCAGAGGGAGAAATAGGCTCCGTGCAGGGAGCCTGACGTGGGACTCGATCCTGGGTCTCCAGGATCAGGCCCTGGGCTGATGGTGGCGCTAAACCGCTGAGCCACCAGGCTGCCCAGGTGGAGCTATGTTGAGCATATATGATCTAGTCTGCATTCTGAAGGCTTAAGAGAGTTGGGGAAGAGGGGGCAGCATAGAGATGAGGAGGGGCGTGGCATTCCCAGCTCAACCTAGTGGAGCTGCCTCTGAGTGTGATGGAAATGAACCAACTCGGAAGGGAGTCATGGAGCTTGGTTGGTGGACAAGAGGGAAGTAAGGTCTCTGAATGCAGAGAAGGGTGGAGACAGATCCCTGGAGTTTAGATCTAGTAGGCTGTGCCAGGAATTTGGCACCTGGTTTGTTTGTCTAGAGAAGTGCAAGGGGAGTAGGTGCAGGGCCATGAGTTTGACAAGGAATGGGGAGTTGAAGGACATTTGGCATAGGCCTTGACTGTTAGGGTGAAGTATCTCCAGTTCAAGAGAAAGATCTTCTTTAGGATTATTATATACAGCAAGTTCCTGAGATGTTTCTTACCATATATTTTAAATATAAGAGAATATATAACGATTTCTCCTTAGGAACCTGAACCTACGTGTTCTAATCGATGCCAACAAATACGTGGACTGGAATGTTGTTCCTTGAGTATTTTATTTTGCTTTTAGATTCAGGTGTTCCCACAACCCAGAGCTCTACAACCACCCTGGGCTCCACAGCCACTCAAGGCTCAACACTCACCCATGGCACAACAGCCACCCCGACACCGCCAGTGGTCACCACCCCAGAGCCTCCTCTCTTTCAGAACTTTAGTGGCTACCATATTGGTGTTGGGCGAGCTGACTGCACAGGACAAGTAGCAGATATCAACTTGGTAGGTAAATCATGGGCTCCTCAAGGAGAAAGAGACAAGTAATGTTATAGCTTGCATCCTACACTTACTCCTGATGATCACATCATCTTCTCACTTTTCCATTGACTTTACTGCTAACACTATGAATATTGTACTCTAAAGAGGGACCGTGTGTTCAACTGCAACTCCTTCATAAAGCCAATTGGCCATTTTTCATTAATGGAAGTGGCAGGGCTGGCAAACTCACATACCATGGGGGATGAGCTGGTACCATAAAGGACTGAAGCTGGCTCGTGTAAGTCTTTAAGTGTCTAAAGAATCCTCAGTTTGGAGGGCAGCAGGGAAGTTGTGGGGTACAACTGGAAAGTGCATGGCTTTGGCAATTATTGCCATGTAGGGCTGCCCTATCTTAAAGTCTTTTCAAGAGAAGCTGGAAAATCTCTGGATCAGAGACCTGAGGATCTAAATCACTCACTTGGAAAATATAGGCAAGTCTAGTTAAAACTGGAAGCCTAGTGGAGGCCGACACTGTAAGCCAAGGATAGCGCGTCTGTGGGTCGAGTGTGGCCCACTGCCTGCTGGCATGCAATATCTTGGTTGAGATGGTGGATATATTCATTCACCTCAACCCTTCTCTAGGAAGCTAGGATATGAGGTTTTTTGATGAGATTTTCTTCCTCCTAATAAATCATCTTTAGAGTCTAGGAATTATTCCCTACTGTCTTTTCTAAGAAATAGCTCTACAAACCCTAAGTGAACATGCCTATGAGGAGCAAAGCAAGCAATAGAGGGAGCATTCTGAAGACTTTATGGGTGGGCCTTATGACACGGTGAGGAGGGGGGTTTGCAATAGGTAGATTTGATCTGACTCAGTTGAGGGACGGTCAACAGGGTGAAAGCCAGAGTGAAAAAAAAAACAAAAAAAAAAACAAAAAAAAAAGAAAAGAAAAGAAAGCCAGAGTGAGACATCTTCAGTAGATATTATTTAATCGTAAAGAAACCATTTTCTTCAGAGAAAGAAGAAGATCCCACACCAATAAAACAAAGAGAGGGAGACTTCAGTCTTTAGGATGTTCCTGGGAATGTGGGACGGTGGTAGGGGAACTACTTCATTCCATAGTACCTTAGGCAGGAGGAAAGAACAGAAAACTCTGGAAGGTCTCTGATATGGTAATGGAATGCCCAAGCCACGCCAGCCCCTTCCTTAACACGTGGGCCTGTGAATGGCTTCTGCCAAACTGATGGCTACTGTGTGTTTACATTTTTCTGCACAGAAAACGATGATGGCTTTATTATTGAAAACACATCGTATTATCTCACGCAGAGCCATGATGTCCCGTGGATTGTGTTTTACTTTGCCTTTCCTATGTGGTCTCTTCTTGTGTGGGTGTGCCTGGTTCTGGTGGCAGGGGAGTGAGGCAGACTGGCACTGACTCTCTCTTCCTTTCTAGATGGGCTACAGTAAAACTGGCCAGAATGCCCGGGGCATCCTCACCAGGCTGTACAGTCGTGCTTTCGTCATGGCGGAGCCCGATGGCTCCAATCGAGTGGTGTTTGTCAGCATCGACATAGGCATGGTATCCCAGCGACTCAGGCTGGAGGTGAGTGGCTGAGGTGACAACGCAATGACATGATTTAAAAGAAAAGCTCTGTGAGTGAGTGTGGCAGTAACTAAGCCCTCCTGGCTTCTCATCCAGTGAGTTCCACTGCCCTCCACCCTTAGAAGCTCTTGACAAACCAGCAGACGATGGCAGTCTAAGTCCTCTTGGTCAAACTTGCTTTCAGTTCTGCTGACAGCTCTTTGTCATTATTAATGTTAGTGTTTTGAAAGCTTATTACGTTCTAGGCGACCTTCACACACGTCCCCTTATTTAATCCTCCTTGATAGAAGCCTGAGGGCTCCAATTATTCACTAACCCTTCCCTCCAGTGTATAGACAATTGAGAAGAGGTGCAAGGAGCCAGATGAGAAGTGAAACACGGCACTGAAATGAGGTCGGCCATAAATGGCTCAAGTTGGGTGAGAGGTACATGGAGGCCTCATTATGCTATTCTCGTTATTTTTGCATGTGTTTGAATGTTTCCATAATAAAATTTAGAAAGAGTAGTTTTGGCTCTCTCCCTCCTTAAGCTCTATTGTAGAATATGGCAGACTTTTCTGTGATTTCTCCTCAAACTGAGACCCGTGTTGCCCCCTCTGTGGGGAAGATTGAGCTTAGTGGAAGGGTGCCCACGGGTCCTGGGCAGGCAGCAGTAAGATGTGCAGAGGGAGAAGGAGAAGTAGGGAGATGGGCATGGACTTCCAGGTCTGTCTTTCTAAGCCAGTGTCTTGGCCCTGAGGCAGTTGTAGTTTCTGCATGGGATCAGGTCACAGAAAGAGAGTGTGCTCTCCCTATGTCTGCTCACATATTGACAAAGGTGAGGAAGAAGAGAGGCTGGAGCACCAGGAGAGTGACTGTTAAATGTCTACTCTTCAATGTCACATTCTATCAGCCTCGTCTATTAAACCCTGTTCCTCCCGCTGTGTGAAATGGCCCACGAGAGCGATGATGAGGGCGCCTCGAGGCATTTCTCCAACATAGCTCCCCAAGGGGGGAGCGGAAACCACCCCCATCTCTGGATGTCCACTCCTACACTTACAACACAACTATGAGGTGGGTTTGTTGTTATCCCCACTTTATGGATAAGGCAACAGAGTCTTAGAGAAGGCAAGGAACTTTCCCAAATTCACACAGTTATCAAATGGTAGAGCTGGGTTCTGAACGCACATGTGCCTGATACCAGAGCCCACATTCTTACAAGTGACATTATTCTATTATCTTGGAGGGGCAAATGCACTGACTACCCATTTTTTGTTGTTGTTGTTTTTGTGTGGTTTTTTTTTTTTTTTTTGGCACAGTACTCTGGTCACTTCAAGGGGCACACAGCCGAGTGAGTCAGAACCCACATTCCCTATGAGCTCACTAGCCAGTTGGGGAGAAGAGGAAGGAGTGGAATCGAAAAACATAGTAACTATAATTCACTGGAGTACAGTACAGTGATGTGTTAGTTATCTGTTACTGAGTAACAAATAGCCCCAGAAATCAGCTGCTTAAAACAGAAAACATCTTTCATTCTATTGGTCAGGAAATCAGGACTGGCTTAGCTGGGTGGTTCTGGCTTAGGGTATCTTGAAATCAAGGTGTTGGCAAAGGCCATAGTCATTGGAAGGCTTAATTAATCCACTTCCAAGATGATTCACTTGTGTGGCTGCTGGCAGAAGGCCTCCTTTCCCTACTTTCCATATCCTCGTGGCCTAGAACAGCCCCTTCCCTCGGAGTGGGTGATGCCAGAGAACGAGCAGGGAAGAAACCCCGGGTTAACCTCTCCTAACCCAGCTCAGAAGTTGCACGTCCAGCCTATTGTGTCCATTGGAAGCAAGTCTCCAAGTCCAGGTCACACTCAGGGATGGGAAAGCACAGCGTGCCCTCTGAAAGGGAGGAGTATCGAAGAACTTGTAGACACACGGTATTTTAGAACCACCACAAGGGGCCTGGAAAGTAGGGGATAATTTCATAGTGGATCTGACATGTGAATGGGCAGATTTTTATTTTAACTCCAGCATAGTTAGCAGAAGAGTTATAGTAGCTCCAGGAGTAAAATGTACTGATTCAACAACTCTATGCAATACTCGGTGTTCATCATGGCAAATGGACTCTTCATCCCCTTCACCCGTAACTATCTGTGTTTGTTCTCTATAGTCAGAAATCTGGGTTTTTTTGGTTTGTCGCTTTTCTTCTCTTTGTTCATTTGTTCTGTTTCTCAAGTTCAGCATATGAGTAAAATCATCTGGTATTCATCTTTCTCTGACTGGCTTATTTCACTGAGCATTACACTCCAAAGGTCTTTCCATGTTGTTACCGACGGCAAGATTTCATTCTTTCTTATGGCCAAATAATATTCCATTATATATATACATATACCACATCTGCTTTATCTGAATGGGAAGAATTTTATTTTATTTTATTTTATTTTATTTTATTTATTTTATTTTATTTTATTTTTTCTATTTTATTTTAATTTTATTTTTTTATTTAATTATTCATAGAGACACAGAGAGAGAAAGAGAGAGGCAGAGACACAGACAGAGGGAGAAGCAGACTCCACGCAGGGAGCCTGACGTGGGACTCAATCTGGGTCTCCAGGATCACATCCTGGCCGAAGGCGGCGCTAAACCGCTTGGCCACGGGGGCTGTCCTGAATGGGAAGAATTTTAAATGGTTAATGTGGGGAGGGTGGGCTATCAAATGGAGGGGACAGCTTGACCACAGGGAGGCACAAGGCACATCCCTTTGAAGAGACAGGGATTTGTGCTCTTAGGCCACACGTAAGCATGTAACTGGAAATAGGCCAACGACCAATAGGTACATTGGTCCTAATTGAAGAGGGCCTGGGATGCTAGTTTATTTTTACTTCTGTAGGTGATGGGGATTCTTCGAAAACATTTGAGTGGTGGAGTACTGCAAACCCAGCTTTGGTTTAGGATAATTAACCAGTGATGTTTAGATGAAAGACTGAGGTTGGGGGTGAGGACACAAATTGGCAGCTTTGTTAAACTCATGTCAAGGCTCTACTGGTGAGGGGACAGTGGGGAAAACAGTAACCATATTAGGTATTTCAAACGGGGGAGATTTAACACGGCGGGGTTTTGCAATGCATTGGAAGGCTGAGTGAACTAGAAAGGGAAGCTAGAGTTGCTGGAAGGATTTGAACTTTACCTGGAAATTTCTCTTATGCCATGTGAGGCTGGCACAAAGGTCTTACGTCAATGGGGTGGCAGCGATACTATATGGTAGTAAGAGGTCACAAAAATTGCTTATAAGATTTGGGAATGAATAGAAATAAAAGCTAGTGCTTGCATTGTTCCCATGATGAGGTATGCACTAATTGCTTCATATATATTAATGAATCTAATCCTCCAAACAACTGAATGAGGGAGGTGGTATTAGTATGTCATTTGACTGATTGGGAAAGGGAGTTGCAGGGGATCAAGTAGCTTGTGCACAGCTAGCCAGCTAGGAAGCGCCAGGGCTGGGGCGCACACACAGGCACCCCACGGCCAGCACCCACACTCACTAGCATGATACTTACTCCGTCCTCAGAGCATCAGCTGTGCTTCTGGTGGGGAAATGGTAGGATCATAAGAAGAAATGGGAGGGTCAAAGGAGGACTTTGGGGACTCTGGAGGGAAGGCTGTGAAGTCAACAGGCCACCATTTCTCCATCTCTTCCTAGTGTTACTTCCCCGTGCAATCCAGAGGCCGTGGGAAGGCCTTTAAATGCACCAACTTCCTTATCCCAGGTTAACCCAAGGGTTAACCCAAGGGTTAACCCAACTTCCTTATCCCAGGTATCCCAGGTTAACCCAAGGGAAGGTGTGGAAAATAAATGTAGCTAAACGGGGGCTCTTCTGCTTCTTTAGAACGCATGAGCTTCTCAGTCTCAGCTTTACGGATTGATGAAATTTCCAGCAGGGCATGAAGGTCCGGGAAGATCACTGAGCAGTGGGGCAGGACAGGAGAACAGAGTGGCTTTCCAGCTCTTTCTATGGCAGGTTCCCAGGTGTGTCAGTGATAGGAAAGTGAACACAGAAGGGTGAGCTGTCGACATTCAAGTAACTTCTTCACTCTGTTCAAACATCCTCCTCTCATGATGGAGGGAACATGCTAATTATAATGGCTATTCACAGATGGTTGAGTTTTTCTTTCCTTTTCCTTCAAGTCCCACGTGTCGGACTTTATATGGAAAGTGTCGTTTAGGATGCAATGTCTACGAGCTGCTTGTAGTCTTTCCCTTTTAAAATTTGAGAGCCGTCATTTCTATCTATTTAAGAACTGGGTTCTTGAGTAAACCCGAAGAAGTGCACTGAATTCTAAAATTCTAACATTATCGTTCTCTGGGAATAAAAATGGGGTAGGGCCAGGGGAGCTTTACAGTTGACCAGATGTTCTTTATTTCACTTCCCTCTTGCCTTGGTGACAGAATGGTGAGAAAATTAGCTTTGGACAGCAGCTTTTAGTCGAGTCTTGTGGTGGTACCCCTTCCGGGATCGTTACACCTGCTCCATACAGATGCTTCTTCTTCCCGAGTGTAGTCATCACTGTGTGGAAGAAGATGTAACCGGGATGAAGCTTGTGGGCTGGAGCTGGGTCACACAGAAGCAACGTGGAAACTCCTTGGGATGGAGAATGTGGGTTACTTGGTCAGAGGGTGTTAGTCTGGTCATGTCATATTTCCTCTCCACATTTGCCTGGTATCGCAGGATTGCGTATGTGGATGTGGTAACCTAGTGATCGGTGTTTGGGACATGGATTGGTTAATGAGGCAAGATGGTTGGGAAGATCTTCCTCATTCAATGACCACATGAGTAGATGAGGGTGGTGTCGCTCCTCACCTGAAATAGAAGAGGTCGGATGGATGTATTAATGTGTGTTGAGTATATAGCATCTAAGTTGCTGCTACTCCCGTATGTACCAGGGGGGTGTGGGGACTGGCTGGGACCAGCTCATAAGGGTTTATTGCTGTTTTTAAAAAAGATCTTATTTATTTATTCATGAGAGACACAGAGAGAGAGGCAGAGACACAGGCAGAGGGAGAAGCAGGCTCCCTGTGGGGAGCCTGATGTGGGACTCGATCCCAGGACCCCGGGGTCACAATCTGAGCCCAAGGCAGATGCTCAGCCACAGAGACACCCGGGTGTTCATAAAGGCTGATTGTTAAATGTTCAGGAACTTTGTGAGCTGCTTTGGTAAATTTTGGTAGCTTGAAATCCACTGTGGTGGGAATATTTACACCACAGACACGGGCAAACAAACGAGGGCTTTTGTTTCCATTTCCTGACAGTTTATAGCACTCTGCTGCCTGTGCCATGCTCGAGGTAGACGGTGTTGCTAATCCAAAAACACCCTCTTTTTTTTTTTTTTTTTGCTAAGCCCAGGTTTGGATTCAGAATCCCCAACACACTGCATCTGAGAGCAGCTACCAACAAATAGGACTGGGTACGCGAGCTGAGCAGGAATCACCATCCCGTCCACAAAGGAGCTTTCATTATAGTGCCTGGTATTAGGTGATAGCATCCTACATCAAGGAAGGTTGCTTTGGGTTTGGCAGTTTTTTAAAAGAGATTTATTTATTTGAGAGAGAGAGAGAGCAGGGAAGAGGGAGAAAATCTCTAAGCAGACGTGCCGCCAAGTGTGGAGCCCAACGTGGGGCTCGATCTCATAACCCTGAGATCATGACCTGAGCTGAAACCAAGAGTTGGATGCTTGACTGAGCCACCGAGGGCCCCCACTAGATCATTTTAATGATTTCTGACATTAAAGAAGTCAAAACATCTTTCACAAGGAAACCACAATAATACTGAATTTTAGATCGAAGCTGATGATAAAAGTATAATCAGAAGCAGGTAGTCGGCAACATCAGGAGTTTCTCTGTCATTTTCTCGACGTGTCTGTGCCACACAACCACACTTTCCATGCATCGAGATATTTACTGGTTGATGAGTTCCATGAACACTCACCGAGCCTCTCTGGGTTCGTCGTCTCTTGCTCCACAAGTCACCTGGAAAACCCACGGGCTTAAAGCAACAATCAGCCCATCCTACTGCTCAGGATTTCTCTGGGTCAGGAAAAATCACCCGGGGAGGCCGGGCTGGCTGATTCTGACTCTGGTTAGAACGGCAGCCACGCACCCCCCTTCTGTGTCGAGAGGTTGGACTCACGTAGTGGGGGGCTGCAGGTGTTGGGGGTGGCTTGCCCGAAGGCAGGGGTCTTTTCTTCCCGAGGGGCTCACCCACGTGGCTGGCAGGTTGGTGCCAACGAGATAGCTTCTTTCCACACGGGCCTCCCCGCAGAGTTGCTGGGGTGTCTTGAGGTCACGGTGGCTGACGTCCCCCAGCGCAATGCGTGTCAGGGAATGCTGACTTCTCCGTTCGGGGCAGGGAGGCAGCACAGCGGCCTTGACGCTGCTCTGTCCACTGCCCCTGGGATGCTTTCCCCCGGGTGTTGCACCACCAGCCTGGGCTCTTCATGTTAAGCCTCCGATGAAAGGTAACATCTCTGCAAAGATTCTTCTCCTCCCGACCCCCCAATCTCTTCTTCCTTCATTACCCAGAAACGTCTTTCTTCACAGCATCCGCCCCTGCGTGATACGACATCGTACTTCACACGTATCTGTTTGCTTTTTCTCCCCCGTTAGAGTGAAAGCTTCATCAGGGTGAGGACTTCACACACTTCTGGTGCTTAGACCAGCGCCTGGGCGCGGCCCCTCTGTGTGGGATGATGAACAGGAAAGCCTACTGGTCCTACAGCGTTAGAGAGACGTGGATCGGGGTTGTGGCTCTGTTTGTTAGATCCGCGGGCAAGTTATTTGCCTTCTGTGTGCTTCGATGTCCTCAGCTGGAAGATGAGATTGAAAACACCTACCTCTGGGGGTTGTTATAAAGATTTTAAAATAACATGACGTGTGTAGTCCCTAACACCGCGCTGGCCCCCAGCGAGAGTCTGTGAGACGTTAGCCGCGGCGGGGACCGTCGGTGTTGATGCAGTGACCAGGACAACACACTCAAGCAGAGAGTGAAGGGCCACTCGACAGGGATGTCGCTGATGTGGATCGGTGATTAGCCTCATGGGAGCCTTTTCCAGGGTGACTTGCTGTGTCATCCCTCTTCGTTCTAATTTTTTTTTCTTTTCTTTTCTCCTGAAGGTCCTGAACAGACTACAGACTAAGTATGGCTCATTGTACGGAAAAGACAACGTCATCCTGAGTGGCACCCACACTCACTCGGGGCCAGCGGGCTATTTCCAGTATACCGTGTTTGTCATCGCCAGTGAAGGATTCAGCAATCGAACTTTTGAATACATGGTCACTGGCATCGTGAAGGTAGGCCCAGAGCCCCTGGTGGAGCTGCTCCTTCCCCGCCTGCAAGTGCTTAGCAGTGGCTGGCTGTGATACGGAGGGAGTCCTCATGGGATCGCGGGGTGAGCATCCTTGCCTTGGGCCCCAAGGCAGTGACTCAGCAGGAGAGGACAGCTCGCCGCAGGAAGCCTCATGCAGTTGTCTAAAGGGGCACCTACGACCTTCATAACTCAGAGGGCCCCATCTGGTCATTCTCTGGGCAAAGTCCAGTAAAAGGAACTCATCGGGGAACCAAAAGAAATGACAAATAATTGCCTCCTATTTTCCAAACGGCGTGATAGGGGATCCTGTTGATAAATCCACCCTCGTTGCTCATGTCCTCAATGGTAGTGGTAGACAGCACGGTACCCCCTCCCGGGACAGGCACGTCCCCCTCTCATTCCCGGTTTTGGTGCCTCTTAACTCCTCTCTCCCCATCTCCCAGCTTACTGTTTCCTTACATGGGATCCTGTCTTTTTTTTTTTTTTTCAGCAAAGATTTTATTTACTTACTCATGAGAGACACACAGAGAGAGGCAGAGACACAGGCAGAGGGAGAAGCAGGCTCCCTGCAAGGAGCCCGATGCAGGACTCGATCCCAGGACCCTGGGGTCACGCCCTGACCTACCAAAGGCAGACGCTCAACCGCTGAGCCCCCCAGGCATCCCTACGTGGGGTCCTTTCTAATGTTCCTTCATGTCTTTGCTTCTAGATGTAGTCTCTCTCCACTTTTTCTCATGAAGCCAGACCCCAAGCCCAGTGATCTAGTTGCAAGGCAGACATGTCTTCCCAACAATGTTTTCCAGAATCTGGCTGGCAGTTCATGACTGGCTGCATGAAATATTTTCATGGGTTGCAATGATCATTGAAAAAAACAGAACCAAAGTCAAACAGGGACTATCGTGATACAACACACGTAGCGAGGGTGTATGTAGTTTGTCTTGTGCCCTCTTGTTTCAGCACACCCACGTCAATGGGTATTAAGTGGTGATGGAAGGTGTATTGCCTGCTGTGGTTTTGTTAGAAAAGTTCAAAAACCTTTGCCTCAGAGGGTGGGGGGATGGAGCGGGTATGGTGGGGGGACCACCTACATGTAAACAAGTTCTGGTCCTGTGTTGGGGAGTTGCTTCCAGGTCACCCGATGGGGCGGATGGTGCCAGACACAGTGGCCTGGAGACATCCAGGAGCCCGTGGGCGCGAGCTTCCCGGGTCATGACAATGCCGTGTCTCAGCCCCGAGGCCATCTGCACACCCCCAGGGTGACGTTGGCTCATCCAGGGACTCGGGCTCTGGTCCCGTAGCAGGGGCAGCTGGGCGACAAAGGACATCGTCCACAGGCTCTTCTGTTCGCGTGGAACAAGGCCTCGCCCCAGCAGGTTGCTAGGTTCACAACTCGCTCTCGCTCTCTCTCTGACCCACAGAGCATTGAGATGGCGCACAGAAACATGAAACCAGGCAAGATCTTCATCAAGAAAGGAACTGTGGAAGGTGCTCAGATCAACCGAAGCCCCTATTCTTACCTTCAGAATCCGGAGTCAGAGCGAGCCAGGTGAGGGCGACTGTCAGAGTAAGCGCCTGTGTTTCCGTCCGCGATTGGTCACAAAAGCCAAGAACACGTTGGGTGGAGGCAAACGGCGGGATCCTGACGGAGCGGAAAAGCCAACCTAACTGTCAAACACGCTCATTATCCAAGAGCAGAAGAAGTGAGATGTGCACACGCAGGCACGCACACCCTGCACACAAGGCTGCCCGCTGCCGGCTGCGCGTGGTGGAAGGCCTCCCAGCTGTGGAATCGGGGACGACTCTGGTCTCAGCTCAGCTTTGTCACTTCCTAGTCGTGTGACCTTTGGTGACTGGCTTATAGTGACTCATTGGTTCTCAGCCTCTTCTGTACAGCGGAGATACAAGCGTGCACAAGGTGTAGTTGTTAAATTAACGAGTAGCTCTTTTTACTGTGTTATTCAGAGGACATCGTCTCTGTCCAGGAGGATGTGGCAAGAGAGAGAGGACGTAAAAGGATAAAGAAACGGGAATGGAGAGCAAAAAGCAAAACTAGCATAATTGAATGGAACAACTAAGGGAGATAGTTCTTTTGTGTTTTTCTTTCCTTTTTTTTTTTTTTTTTTAAGTGCTGAACCAGGTTTGCAACAGAAGAGAAGCACGGGGCCGCTATGGCAAAGTAAAAGAATATTTCTGTTTCAACTTGACCACTTGACATTTTACATTCATCTGCATATTTTCCAATAGATTTCAAAGGAGTTGATTTTTAGATAACATCGTCCGATTTCCCCTGAAAGGACATGAAAGAGCCACTTAAAGCTGCAGGTCATAAGTGTTTTCTGATTTTGTCTATTCCCTGTTATTTTTAAGAGATTCCATTAAAATTTGATATGAGTAGAAATTTCAAAGACAAATCCTTTTTGTAAGAAAAACTAGATCGTGTATATTACGGAGAGATGTAGATTCCGTCCCCAGTTGGCTGGCCGGATGCCCCTGACTCTGACAGCGTTGGCAAACCACTTCTTTAGCTGAGGAACGAATTCTCGGATGTGGTTTGTCAGACACTACGTAGCAGACCAGGGCTCCTCACATACTGAAAGGTGTTTTGGTTTTGGTTTTTGTGTCAACTTCTGCTGTTGGCCGTACAACAGGGCTAAGCCCTGACATAGAAGTGACTGAGTTTCTTTGTTTTGCTGACCAGGTATTCTTCAAATACTGACAAAGAAATGGTCGTCCTAAAAATGGAAGATTTGGATGGAGCTGAGCTGGGCCTTATAAGGTACTCTGTTTCCTTATTATTATTATTTTTTATTCTGTCTGGGTCATTTTCCTTAATCACAGAGGAGGGGTGATGGAAGGAAGAGACTGGAATAGTAGTAGCAGAGGCTGAGGATACATTGAGTGGTTGGAAGTCCAGGGAATCAGGCCTTTCTGGGATCTGGCCATGGACCCTGGGACAATGTTTTCAGCTTCCCAGGCCTCAGTCCCTCACCTGGAAAACAGGGCGAGTTAAAGGATAATGTAAATGAGGGATCTGGGTGGAGAAGGGTAACATAGCAACTGGCATATGACGTAAGGATTCAGTTGATACCAGTGCTTATCATTCTATCAAGATGTCCTATATGGAACTTCCATGATGGTGGACCACTATCTCTTGGTAAAATTAGAAAATGCTCTGACCAACCAGGCAAGTGATTATGGGTTCGAGACGACTTGCCTGTGTTTCCTAAAAGAAATAAGTTAAATCGAATGTAGGACAATGCTAATGAGTGATGGAAGCAGAATCAAGGCCACCTCAAGGAGGCAGATGAGGTAAAATTACAGCTTGGCACGGATTTTAGTTCAGTTTTATATGTAAGAAAGTGTGGATTTTGTTTTCTTCGAAAAGAAGGCATTTGCATTCATCTGTGAAATTTGTCCTGCAATTAGACTGACTCAGGAGTTGCCTGGATGGGGAACAGGGCCAGACGCCTTGATGTGTGGACTTCCAGGTGATGCAGGATGCCCGAAGCAAGCATAAGATGGCGTGTGGGCACTGCCTGGGTGGCTTGGGTTCACTCTAGGTTCTCATCATGATGAGCTGCACGACTTTGGCCAAGTTACTTAACTGCTCTATGTCTCGATTTTCTTACTTTAAATGCAGCGAGTCGATAATAAGTATTAGTAAAGGCGGAAGGCCTATGAGATAGAATGATGAAGTCCTCACATGAAAGTTTCTATGGAAGTCAAATTTATCTTTAATCAAAAGTAATAAAAGGTGAATGAAAACATTAAGGACTCTGACTAGGGCTGGCCCTATAACTAGATGGAGGACAGCGTGGTGGTGAAGTGTTCTGGTTTTAGGCGTAGGTTTTAGGACTTGAGTTCAAATCCTGGCCCTGCCACGCAGTAACCCTGCGGCCTGGGGAAAGTAACTTACCTATTTATACCTCAACTATTCCATTTGAAAATGGGGATAATGATACCTCATAGGATTAGTTCAAGATGAAAAACCACCATTATTGGCTTCCCAGAGTGCTTGACATCCTTAACATTGGAGTTACGTCTTTGGGTTCCGAGCAAGGTCACTAAAAACTCCCTGATAAAATAAACTTTATTATATGGGTTGACAAAATAAGAGTCATTCTTTCATCAGTGATTAATTCATCTACTGATTAGTTGCCACCTGGTGTTTCACTCAAGCGACTTTCTCAATGTCAGACACGCAGCCGTGTGCTGGGGATATGTTGTGATGAATAAGGCATGATCCCCATCATGAAGGGTCTTACAGACTCGTGGGGTGACTGGGGCAGGGGAAGGAGACAGACAGACAAGTGATCACAGCATAAATCTGATGGCCAACAGGGCTACCACCGGGGCATGAATAAATGCTGTGGGAATTTGGAGGTGGTGGCACCGATGCTTCTGAGCGTCGCGGAAGGATTCATAGAGAAAATGATGTTTAACTGGATCTGAAGGAGCCTGGGGGATTTCTCATGGAGCCAGGAAAATACAGTGAAGCAGTGAGGCCAGAGTATGGGCTACTGTCAGGGAGGAGGTGAGGGAGGAATCTGAAAGGTGAGCTAGTTCCAGATTGCTGGTTACTTTGGTGGGAAATTTGGTTGGAGACGGTCGGGATACAAGCATGTATCTTCGACTAGTTAGAGAATTCCACTTTGGTTGGGCAAAGAAGGAGCCTTTCCCCTTAGAGTTTCTACTTAACTCTTGGCAGGATGACTGAGACCATTCACGATTCCCTTTTATTAGTTTCCGAACCATTTAGCAATGCCAATGGCAAATGAAAAAATGCCGTCCTTTTGCCAGATGTTCTTTGCTTCCTGGCATATGACTATATAATGGGTCTAGAAGTCCCAGGGTCAACTGTCAAGGTTGTAACAGCTCTCCTCCATCTGCTGTGCTTAACACCCTGAAATAACTTTCCATTGTTTTTGTAGCCGCCATATGTTAGCCTTGATGTAATTGCACCTGCACTCGCCTCTGGTTGCATAGCGGTAATTGCTCCTTGAATGCATTAAAAATGATCCAAAGCATAAAGTCAAACCTGGGCTGCTAAGTAACTCAGCCCCCGTATGTAGGCGTCTGCTGTTACACAGAATCTCAAGGTAGGAGGAGTCTGAAAGCACAAAATCTCAGACTTGCGGAGCATGGATATCACCTAGTTCAAAGCTCAGCTACAGCCTAGGAAGGTGATATGACCTGTCCAATGTCACGGCCAAGACTGTTCTCTTTCCCCCAAAAATCATATTGAAGTCCACAATTGATCCTTGCCTACTTTCATTTTTGTCCTCATGTCTTCCTTCAGCAAATCTGCACTGGATACCTACTATGTGCCATGCAGAGCTCCCCAGTCCTTGGAATGGTACAGTTCCTGGTCGTGAAATCAGGAATCCAATACCTTGGAACCAAACACCCATGCAAATCCCTTGAGCTCTCGGAGACTCAATCTCCATATTTCTCAAATGTAGATTTACTATCATCTCTCCACAGATTATTATTCATTTATTCATTTATTAAATATTGTAGAGTATATATGTCCCGGGCTGAGCTAGTACTGTAGATACACCGATGAGCAAAAATAGATGGAGTTGTTGCCTTTATAGGATTTATTATTTCCTGGTAGAGACAGAAGGTATCCAAATAGTCTACAAATAATTATAATTGGGTTATAATTGTATAATCGTATGATTATAGTGGAGTTAAGTGCTATGAAAGGAAGGTATGTGTAGCTACCTTAAAGGGACTTGACCTGCTCGGGGAGATTGGGAACAGTTTCCCTAAGGGAGTGACAATGGAGTTAAAAACCAAAGGAAGGGTGAGAATTAACTGGCAGAAAAGGGGTGGGTGCTGGAACATCTAATACAGCTGAGGGACCTTTAACTTGGATGGAGAAGCATGTTCAAAGGTCCGGTGGCCCATCTGAGGGGCTGATGGAAGGTCTGTGTGGCTGGGGTGCAGAGGAGGCTGTGTGGGTGGCAGTGAGCAGTGGAGATTAGGTCTCTGATAAAGATTTTGGTCTTTAGACCATGGGGAGTGGAAAATCATTCACATGTTTTAAACCGGGTTGGGGGTTAGAGGCTCTTGACGGGTCAAGAAGGGTGAGGACTTGAAGACTGGAATAGACTCATGTGCGTGAAACTAGTCCACGGGTCCCTAAGTCCTCTATGGCTGCTGGCGTTGACCTGTCTATGCCAGGAAGGACTCTAGGCCTTGTTGCCCGACCCTGTCTCACGCAGAAACAGTAAAGGACTGTGGAGACTGGTGGTGGAGAACATGTGTGGGGGGTCCCGGGTTCTGAGCCCACATGGAAGCTGTGTGGCATTCACACGAGTCACTCTGGGGGGCTCCGGAAAGCACCTCAGAGCAGGAGTCTGTCCGCCAACGGGGACCATGACACCGGGGCTTGAGAGAGCCATCCTGGGGTGACCAGAGGAAGCGCTGAGGGGGAGCCAGCAGGGGCTCCAGAGGTCCGGGCCGAGGGCCAGGCCTCAGGGCAGGCGCAGGTGCCCTGGGGGGCCCTCTGGTTGGTGGCGAGCCTGTGGGCTGCACAGGCCCGTGTCCCCAGCTCCACCACCGGCCCCCCTGGACGGCGAGGCTCTTCCCCCCCCCCACCCCGTCTGCCCCGGAGACCCCGGCCTGAGGCCGAGGGAGGGCCTGCCTTCTGCTTTGTTCAGCGCCAAGCCTCCTGCTCCGAGGGGGGTGTGCGAGGGGTCCTCTGGGTGCTTCCCAGATAGATGGGTGCAGGTGGCGCTGACCTGGGGCTCGGCCTGGGCTGCGCGGCATGTGGGCCTCCCTGCCAGCTGTGCCCCCCATTGTCTCGGGCCTCGGGTGCTTACCTCAGTGTCCCCAGGTGCCCCTCCCGGCCTTCTCCTCCGTCGTCCCCTCCGCCTCCCAGGCTCCCTAATTCTCCTCCCGAGTTGCTCCTTCCCGGGGAGCTGCCTCCTCCTGCACTAAGTCCCGCTGCTCCTCGGATCTGGGCCCAGTGCCTGATGTGGGGCCGTGGGATCGAGTCCTGCGTCAGGCCCAGCACCGGTGCGGCTCTCTGCTCCGCCTTCTCCTCTCTCTCTCTCTCTCTCTCTCATAAATAAGTCGATCTCTTAAAAAACAAAGTTTACAAGGTTTAAAAACCAAAGACGTAAAACCAGTTGTCCTAACTGGCAGAAGGCATTGGACTTGGGTTTCTGGAATGTTCTTAACCTGAAGAGATTTGAGAGGCTATTAGTTTTTTCTCTCCAAGTATACTTTTTTTTTTTTTTTTTTTTAGTATAAAAATGATACAAACTCACCATGGAAAAATGAAAAAAAAATATAAGCAAGTAGAAAGATAGAAAAATTAACTCCAAGCTTTACTTTTCTCAAAGTCAATACTCAGGTACATTGTCTGCTGCCCAATTCCCACTGTAGGACATATGATAATAAAAAATAAGTGTGTCCAAAAGGTCATTCTGCAAAAGTAGATTCTTGGTTCCACTCACTCTGGGCACTAGAAGCTTTAAAATACTCAGAAAAAAAAATACTCTGAGAAATACTAACAGTGTTTCTCCACATGCTAGTGTGTGTGTGTGTGTATGTGTGTGTGTGTGCATGTTTTGTAGTGATTCTCTTTACATCTAATAATGATTTTTTTGTCTTAAAATCTCTGTATTCTCATGCTAGCATAACTAACTCAGCTTTCTGCAGGTTAGAATTTGCAAGTATATTTTTCTATCATTTTCTTTCAACTTTTATTTGCTCTTACGTTTTTGACGTGTCCCTTATCATATAGCTGTATTTATGTATTTATTTATTTATGTATTTTGCTCTGACAATCTTCATCTTCTCATAAGTGAGTTTCGTCTATTTTCAGAAATTGCGATGATTATGTATCTGCACTTTTTGGGTATCTTTTCACTTTGTGCTATTTGTCTCTCTTTTTCAAGGCCTTTTCTCCTTCTCTTATCCTTTTAGAATTAAGAGATATTTTTTAAAAAACTTTAAATGGAAAATTATAGTATCCAAATATGGCAGCAACAAGAACTCTTATCATGTGTACTCTGTACAGAGTGACTTTATGGGACCTGTTAAGACACGGAGAGGATTCCTCCAGCCCTTGAATCTTGGCTGGCCCTGCGACCACAGTGATCAATAATAGCACTGTAGAAGGGTTAGCATAGTTTTTTGTTTTTTAATGGACTTTATTTTTTAGAGCAGGCTTAGGTTCCCCAGCAAAATTAAGCAGAAAGTGCAGAGATTTTCCATGGGCCCTGTACCTGCCCTCCCCCAAAACAATATCTGGGCCTGGAGGGGTATGTACGCTAAAATCAATGAATGTACATTGATATATCATTACCACCCAAAGTCCATAGAATTTTGATTGCAGTGACTTAATGGAATCCATCTAAACCAGATGTCTCTCCAACAACATTATCTAACGAGAGGGCCTTCATCATCCGAGACTTTTGAAGATAATAAAAATAGTTGGGAACGTACATCTCTTCTCTGAAAGAGAGATGCTAGAACGAGTTTTCCAGGATGCTGGCCACCAAGCTTCCCTGTGACTTCAGAGGGGTTACCCTTGCTACAGCTCATTGTCTGTCATTAATGTGGGTAACTCCTCTTTGTACAGGGCACAACCTGCACACTAGACGTGGTGGCCCAGGTTTGAGAGAATGGAACTCCAGGCAGGTTTGCTCCTGTTTCAGGAGGTGGAAGAAGGTCGATTTCGCATTTGTCTGCTGCAGAGTAGGAAGTGCAGAGTGTCTGAATTAAAAGAGGCCCTAGAAAATGCTCCTGTCCTATAGGAGGAAAGAATAATTAGGATGTTCTATATTAATTTGCTGTGCATTGATTCGCAAAGCCTAGATGAAATGTAGCCTTAGGAAACAGAGACCCAGAAATTTTCACTACCTTTGCTACAGACTAGGATAAAAATCTCAAATCTCTGGACCTTCCTTGGTACCTCGATAGCATCGTGCTGACCCAAGGAGAGCCCTGCGTTAGCTGTGATGTAATCATTATTTAGAAGTGTTTATTAACAGGGGCATATTAATTTTTTTACATCTGTATTCTAACATCTTTCAAACCCACCTCAACCTCTCTTTCTCTCTTTTGAACTCTGCTTTGAAGAATGCTCCTTTGACCAGATAAATTGGGAGTGCATCTTTCTTAAACTAAAATGACCACTCTTCTATATATATATATTTTTTATAAATATTCATCTATTGTCATCGTACTTTGGTTGCTGTGACAAACCTGATATTTTAATAGCACACATATCCAAGGCCAGAGGAGGAGATAAACAGCATCTTCTTATTCTGAAATTCAAAGTAACTTTTTCGAATAATTATTTTTTCAGTTCTGTAGAGAAAAAAAACTGTTCATTTTCTAAGGCCTGAAATAAATGACAATAAATACATGAAATCAGTAAGAATTCAAGTCTGTAGTCTGATTAGCAGGCCAGAGCTCTTTGCATTTGCTTTCTACACAGATATTGTTCCTTGATGGTAGGGGACACACCTGATTCCTCTCTATGTTCCTTGGGCTCTAACACAACACCCACCACAGGCTTGGCTACTAATAAATTCATGTTGATTGAGTGAATAGAACAACTGCCATGACTCCTTGCCCTTACCCATTCTCCTGCGGCCACACCCCTTCCCATCTTCGTGTTTTTGCTACAAATGAGTTTTCTCCAGGAACCCTCTTGCCAAGTTCCTCCCCATCTTTAAAGACCCAGCTCGGATGTCACATCCGCCATGACGCATTTCTCAAGGGCAAGATGATGCCATGTTCATGTCTACGTCTCCAGTGGTTGGCACGGCATCAAAGTTACTCAAATGTGTAGCAAATGAGCCAGTGAAAGAAAGGAAGGGACAGAGCCAGTCTCCTACAGCAGAGAAGAACTTGAGCTTTGTGGTCATAGACCTGCTTCTTGACTTTCAACAGTGTGACCTTGGTCAGGTTACTGCATCACTCTGAGAGGTCATTTCCTTAGCTGTAAAATAAGGACAATGATAACATCTGACTCAAAGCGTTCTTGTTAGAAGGAAATGAGATCCTGTGCATAAAATCCGTCACCTAATCAGTGCTAAGTGATTGTCAGTGTTGATAAAATTGTTCTATGGGTTTCCTTCGATTGCCCTGGAGACATCGCAGTCTGGCGGGACTGGCTGACCTCAGTGCAATCACATCAGACAGAAGTATTTGGGTCGGGGGAGCCATGCAACTGTCTTGGCCGCCACCCCCTTTTACTTCCAAACTAGATGGAGTAAAACTGCAAAACATAGACTCTCAACTACCTGGAAAACACTAGTTGACTAGAATTTTCCCTGGCACTTGAACTTTAGGAGAAACAGACAAACTATACATGCAAAAAATAAACTAGCGTAAGGATATTTTGATTTTTTTTAAATATAGAAACTGCAAGTAACTTCTAGGGGAGGACCTTAGAACTACCTTTAGCCTGAACTTCTATCCTTTTACATGGTGGCAAATACATATCTTGGGGACTGAATTTTGCTTATAGACTGGTGATTTGGCCTAACAAAGTCTAAAAAAAATTCAAAATGGATGTCAACATGAAAAAAAAAAACCTCCTATGGAAATATTCAAATATATGCCACTTTAGAGTGATTAGTCCAATGAATCTCCATGCAACTCTGATCCAGCTTCAGTGATTAGAGTGCTCTGCTACTGTTTCATCCCTCCTCTTCTTTGGTTTGTTTTGCTAGACTTTTAAAAGCAAATACCAGATGTCAAATCATTTTGCTCATAAATATTTCACTGTGTATCTCTAGCAGGTAAAAACATAAGAAGAGTATAACTGCAATCCGTGATCATAAGCAACAAAATTAAAAATAATTTCTTACTATGATCTAAAAACCCAGGCGATATTCAGTTTTCCCTGTTTGTACCCATAAGGTCTTTTTACAGTTATTTATTTGAATTAGAATCCGAACAGTCCACAAACCACATTTGTTGGCTATGTGCTTTTAAGGCTTTTAATTGGAAACAATTCCCGTCCTTTTGTTCCATGCTATTTACTTCTCCCCCCTTTTTTTAATTTAGATTTTTTTTATTTGAGTTGACATACAACAGCACACATAGTTGGCACACGGTGTCACAGGTGTACAATGAGGTGATGCAACATTTCTGTGTGTTGTGCTGTGCTCACCAGAAGCGTGGCTGCTGGCTGTCACCACACAACACTATCACAATATCATTGGCTCGCTTCCCATGACAGATTCATTTCATATCTGGAATCCTGTATCTTTCCCTCCCCTTTGCCCATTTTGTTCACCCCCCCCCATGTCATTTACTTCTTTGGGAGTTTTTAAATTGATAAATATTTCACAGAAAACATAGATTTATGGAATATCTGGCCGCACCGGCTTATACTCTCATAACCAGTGTAGTAGAGGCTGTGCGCGTGCCTCCGAGTGTCCAGAATCCATGCCAGTCCCCATTCCACCAACCAGCCTAACTCACCTATGCGGCCTACCCAGCCCCGACGGGCGTTGTGCTGGCGATCTCTGACCTACATATACACCTGTTGGGCAATGAGAACTAAATCCTAAATGATAACCTTGAAATTTAGATGCATCCCTAGTCATTAAGTAAATGTTCAGCTTCATGTGCTCAGTGACTTAGGAATGTAAGCAGAAAGGTTTAAAAGGTTTTCAGCCAGGAATCAATCCACAAAAGATTTTTTTTATTTATTTATTTATTTATTTATTTATTTATTTATTTATTATTTTATTTATTTATTATTTTATTTATTTATTCATGAGAGACACAGAAAGAGAGAAAGAGAAGCAGAGACACAGGCGGAGGGAGAAGCAGGCTCCATGCAGGGAGCCCGACGTGGGACTCGATCCCAGGTCTCCAGGATCAGGCCCTGGGCTGAAGGCGGCACTAAACCGCTGAACCGCCCGGGCTGCCCTATTTATTTATTTTTTACAAATCCTGAATTGGCCTGAAACTTTATGAATTAGCATCTCTCTTTCCTTGAGCATTTATTCTAGTGAATTTGCTTGATAGCCCACTGTTGTGTGAGCATCTTTCTCGCCTGTATGGAGGTTTGATCCTACAAAGGTCACAGGACAAGGTGTCGCGAGACCCCGAACTTGAGTCTTCATCCTTGATGACAAACGGGCTTCCGTTTTGCTTCTCTGAGACACTCTGCAGATTGGAGGGAATAACTGTCTGGCTCTCAGGGGTGTTGTG
The DNA here is from genome assembly GCF_053574225.1 of Canis aureus. NCBI lineage: Eukaryota > Metazoa > Chordata > Mammalia > Carnivora > Canidae > Canis > Canis aureus. The sequence continues at coordinate 38,817,301 of NC_135637.1, forward strand.
TAGTTAAAGTAAGGTAACAGATGAGACGTTCCTTTGTAAACTGTGTAGCTCTACACTAAACAGGGTATTACTATGCACGAGGCTACATCAAATTATGCATAACAGCCTCGTTCACACCTCTGTGCACTCACTCTGTTGTGTCTTTTCCCTGGGACGCCCATAAGAATTAATTGCTAGTCATCTGTGGGCCCCAAACACTTTATGCCTATTTCCTTGTAACATTTGCCACATTATATTAAAGCTGTTTGTTTGCGTCTTTGTCTTCTGCAAGGTTCTGAGCATCAACTGCAGTTTATTCAGTGCTCAGCACACAGCAGATTCTCGAGAAGTATCTACTGAATTAGAATCGATTTTAATGTTATTATGTGTGTCTGTCTTTAGAAAAACCAAGCCTGTGCTTGTGTGGATGCTTTAGCTAGATTGTCTCGTCTGGTCACCGACCAGTGTTGACTCTTATTAAAAGCTTATGATGATTGATGATGACGATGAAACATTTATAAAAATAGAGTTTTGTATTTTTAATTTTAGTCAGTGATTAGACTTTTTGAGTATGTTAATTAGTCATTTAAGCTCATCAACAATGAAAGAAACTAAATGTGGAAAGCCTATCACTAAAAAAGAAATTTTTTTCCTGCTGGAGAAAAAGTAAGCTCCCTGTCACTGTTTTTGGCCCCATCATCTGGTTCTCTTCATTAACCGAGGGCTTCTTGTCCTTTTGCAGCTGGTTTGCCGTTCACCCGGTCAGCATGAACAACAGCAATCACCTCGTCAACAGTGACAACATGGGCTATGCAGCTTACCTTTTTGAGCAAGAGAAAAACAAAGGATATCTACCTGGAGAGGTGAGAATTTGTGTCATCGAAAGCATCATCTTTTAGAATTTATTTATTTATTTGAGAGAGAGAGAGAGTGCATGAGCATGAGTGAGGAGAGGTACAGAGGGAGAAGCAGATGTGGGGCTCGCTCCCAGGATGCTGGGATCATGACCTGAGCCAAAGGTAGATGCCTAACCAACTGAACCACCCCGGGACCCTTAGGAGTATCTTCTTAATTCACTGAGTATCATCATTCATGCAATGTTCAGAATAGCTGATTTGAATCTTCAGCGTAAACTGTCATCATGTATGTCACATATTAATAGGCTTGGATAAAAAGAATTCTCCATCCTCCCTGATAAGGAAAGAAAAATTGAGAATGACTAACTGTGTCAAGTACTACTTCTATTGATAGCTTCGTAAATTTACAGTTAGTTGGATAAGGAGGGACAAGTTCGAGAGTTCTGCAATATGTAATAGCTTTTTTTAATAATAAATTTATTTTTTATTGGTGTTCAATTTACCAACATACAGAATAACACCCAGTGCTCATCCCGTCAAGTGCCCCCCTCAGTGCCCGTCACCCAGTCACCCCCACCCCCGCCCTCCTCCCCTTCCACCACCCCTAGTTCGTTTCCCAGAGTTAGGAGTCTCTCATATTCTGTCTCCCTTTCTGATATTTCCCACACATTTCTTCTCCCTTCCCCTCTATTCCCTTTCACTATTATTTATATTCCCCAAATGAATGAGACCATATAATGTTTGTCCTTCTCTGATTGACTTATTTCACTCAGCATAATACCCTCCAGGTCCATCCACGTCGAAGCAAATGTTGGGTATTTGTCGTTTCTAATGGCTGAGGAATATTCCATTGTATACATAGACCACATCTTCTTTATCCATCATCTTTCGATGGACACCGAGGCTCCTTCCACAGTTTGGCTATGTGGACATTGCTGCTAGAAACATCGGGGTACAGGTGTCTTGGCGTTTCATTGCATCTGAATCTTTGGGGTAAATCCCTATGACCCAGCAATGTAATAGCTTTTGATCGGCTTGGAAATATGATAAACTCTGTTGATGTTTACTTTCGTTGTCAGAGCTATGAAAGTATGAAGCACCTTGCAAATTGTGTTAAGAAACTGAATGAGGACAAGATGATGAGTCTTGTTTAATGGTCCAGATTTCCCTGTTAACGGCGAATTTTCTTTCAAGGCATTTGTTTTACTCCCCTTCACTAAGGCCAAAGTCAGAGACAATCTTAATCCACTAGATCTGTTTTTTTTTTTTTTTTTTTTTTTTGACTTTGAAACACGGTGAGAGATGGAATTAGAGCCAGAGGGTTGGAACTCAGTTCCCGTACTTGAGAAAGCTCCTCGGTTTTGTATAAATTAGCGACTACAGATAGTTAAGTGATGAGGGAGGACCCTGCTCTGTTTGATCCTAGTGTCCAAGGCCTTAATGCAGAAGAATGTAAGAGGATAAGAGCCCCAGGCCCTGGACTAGAAAAATGTCTAAAGGTAAATAATGATGCAAAAGTCAATAGCCCCATGAACATTTGGTCTGATCTCTTAGCTCTTGTTGAAAAACACTATTTTTTTTTTCATTTTAGCCAGCATTTTAGGGAAAAGATAGGACGTTCCCATTTAATGATCACTGGGTGCTAAGCACTTGGAGAGAAGTTATCCTTTTAGTATGAAAAGAGACACATGATCTCCAATACCTGCTCTCCTTCTCCCTAAGAAAACTGAAGACATTGAAGGTAGAATAGTAGATCAACTGGGTTGAGGTTGAAGTCTTGCACGACCCAGAAAGGTTACGTGTTGTTAGGTCAGGTGGAAGGGATAAGAGAAAAGCTACATGGAGGCAGACCTGGATAGTGGATGTTATATTTAGGTTCACTTCTGCCACAGGAAAATCTGGATTCACTATATTCTTTTTAAGCCAGTAGGATATTTATTTTTCAAAGAAAATCTCTGAGCTCCAGATACAATCCCACAGAACAGCTCGATGAGTCAGCATTTTATAGTTTGTTGTTGTTGTTGCTGTAGGCTGTGTTTCTTGTCAAAATGTTTCTATTTGTGGCACAGGCTTGAAACTCTCCTACTCAGAATGGTTTTATTGATCATTGGAATATCACCAGTAATAATGTGTATGTGGACTGCAATGTGAATTTTTTTCCAGAAATTTTCTCAGAATGTTAGATCTCTTCCTTTTATTATCTGCAAATGATTTTGAATAGTTCACCAGAGTGGAGTGAATGTTTGCACTTTTAATGGAAGTCATTATGGGAAATAGGAAAGAATAAAAGACACTTGGATGTTTCTTTTGGCAGGGACCATATGTGGCAGCCTTTGCTTCATCAAACCTGGGAGATGTGTCCCCCAATATTCTTGGCCCACATTGCGTCAACACAGGAGAGTCTTGTGATAATGCCAATAGCTCTTGTCCCATTGGTGGGGTAGGTAAATGAAATCTTTGTTCTTGCATCTCAGGTATATTTTATGTTTAAATATTCACCATTAACTTATAATTATGTTTTTCTCATGTGTACACAGGCCTACTGACTGCTAGCTTTTGCTCTTCTCAGAAGCATCCCCTAAATTTCAGTTGGGTAAAATTCTAGTTTCCCATTGGATTGACCACAGAGTTTTTCAAAGGGTGAGAAAATTAGTTAATGTCAGAGATGAAATACCCTTCCCCAAACTTGGACAGTCTGAAAAATTTTGCCTTGGCATTTCTGATGTCACAAGTTAGTACCAGAAACTACCTGCCTGAGATGTTTTTCAGTGATTGTAAAGCCTATGGGATTTTTTTTTTTTTTTTTTTTTTTGCCTATGGGATTTTTTAAAAATACAAGGTCAACATTTTTTTTCTTCTTTTCTTTAAAATCACAAACAAACAAAAAATCTTGCTATAAGAACTCACAGGATATGGAAAAAGTGAGTCCCTTCCCAGGAATTACTACTGTCACACCTCTTCTTACCTACCTGTCTAATCATTCATGAACAAAATTTTTTAACTTATTTATCGTTTTCTTTTTTTTTTTTTTTTGGTCTGGGATTAAAGTTTTCCAGTTTCCATTTTTAGTTCTTAAAAATCTTTGTATGAATGTATATAGGTCTGTGTGGTAGGTTTTAAAGACAACAAGAATGGCTGTGCCATCATTTATTTAACTGCTTCCCTGCCATATGCATTTAGGTCTTTCCCAGCTTTGACACGAGCAGCAGATGCTAGTTTCTGGACTCTTATTCTTTGTGTTTATAGAACATACTGCTTTCATTTAAACATCATTTCTAGGGTATTTCTTCTATGCCAGTCAACTCCACCCAATGAGTAGTATGACTTTAACATTTATACTTTTCTATTTTTTTATTACCATTTTCACATAGAAAGCCTTTCTTCATTACCCTTCATTGGCAAAATTTTCATACATTATTAATTAATGTACATTAGATTTAAAGATTACTTGTTAAATTCCAAAATTTAGCAATGAAATGCTTAAATAAGTTATGATACCTATTTGCAATAGAATATTATGCATCGACTCAGTGTGCTGTATTGGAATACTTAATGTGGGAAAACGCTTGTAGTACACAACGTTGATTAAGAAAATTGGGATTTAATATTGCATATTCATTATGACTACAGTTTTAAAAATAAATGTGTCACAGTAAAAAGACAAAGAGAAACACACTGAATTATTAACCCTGTTCTCTGTTTGGCATTACTATAGGGGGTTATATTCTGTTTATTTTATTTATTGTTTTTTTTCTACTTATACACTTTTGTATTTTTTCCACAATGAGCATACTTGTAATCATAAAAAAATATAACAAAATCACACCCTCTCCCACAACAGAATTCTGTTTCACTCTACTTTGCTCCATCTGTTAGATTGGCTTCCCTCATGTTTGCAAGATGGCAGTCAGTACTGAAGAAGCTATATCCTTTTGCCCTCCCTTGTACGGTAGGAGAGAGAAAACCTCTCTTCTAACCACAGAATAAAAGATTTTTTTTGGTTCAATTGGGTCAATTGAGGTACATCCCCATTCCTGAGCCAAAACAGTTGCTGGGGAAATGGTAGGTGTTGGTTGACTTAAACTGGGATTTCTGACCAAGGCCTAGGCAATGGCCACAATCACCTCAGACTCACCTGGAACTGGGAATGGAATGGAATCATTGACTGTTACAGAAGAGAAGGCTTCCTGAACAAAAGCGTGATACACTTAAGACGAAAGAGGGAAACAGGCAAATGGTGCCATGTCATTTGCTTTAAGGTGGCTTCTTTAAACATATTTTTTTTTAACTTTAGAAACTAGCTTGGATTAAAAAAAAAGAGATATGTGCTTGTTAAAACCTCAAACACTATTGAAAAGTTCAGAAAACAAAACAGGTAAATAAGCAGCCCCTAACTCCACAATTAACCTGTTAAAAATTGAATGAACATCCTCCCAGACAACTTTTTCTGTGTCCAGACACCTATATGCATGTACAGTTGTACATAAATGAGGTCATACTAGAATGCTGTTCCAGAACCTGCTTTCTTGTTTCCAGTAAATATACCTGAAAACCTCATTTAAACAAATGCCTTCATTTTCAATTTTAAGTACCATAAATTAGTTCACCAATCCCCTGCTAATGAGTGCTTTCTTTCCATCCCTCCTCTCTTCCTTTTGTCATATAAACATGCTCTGGTCACGTATTTTCACGTGTGTATGAGTATTACCTTAGGACAAATTCTTTTTTTTTTTTTTTTTTTAGATTTTTTTGGGAAGGGGCGTGGGGGGAATCTCAAGCAGACCCTCTGCTAAACATGGAGCCTGACATGGGGCTCGATCTCACACCCCTGAGGTCATGACCTGAGCTGGAACCAAGAGCCAGACATTTAGTCGACTGAGCCACCCAGGTGCCCCTAGGACAAATTCTTAAAAGTGAATTTGTTGTCAAAGAGGAAGCACAGCTACCATGGGGGGCACACCAGTCCCATCCCCACCCATAGAGCATGAGTGACAATTTCCTCAAACCCTCACTGACATCTGGTTCATTAACCTTTCAGTCTTTGCCAACATAACATGCAAAGAGTCTGCTCTTTGTAGTTTAAATTTATATTTAATTATTCATGAGATTGAATATATTTTAATGTTGAATGGGCATTTACACTTCTTTTTTGCAAACTACCTATCTCATCTGTATTCCATTGTGTATCCATTAGGTTTTTGGTTTTGGTTTTCTTTTGTTGCTTTATTCCTCCCAGCTCTACTGAGATTAATTGATGTATAACATTGTATAACTTTAAAGTGTACAACGGTGATCATTTTGATACACAGGATGCTTTTTTACTGCAAATAAGAGAAAACCCAGCTCAATATGGGTGGACAAAAGGGTATTAAGAATGCAGCCATCCGTATTTTCTTGTAATACTTTTAAATTTTCAATGATATTTAAGTATCTGGTCAATTTGAAACTTTTCTGGTATAATAAGTGACAGTATAGAGCCAGATTTATTTACTGATTTTTCCCAGAGGGTCATCCAGTTGTTATAATGTAATTTTAACTGAGTTTCAATTTAAGGCAATCATGAGCCATGGGCAAGAACAGACAGGTGGGAAGATGTACAGCCGATGGGGAGACTTGGCTTTAGTTCTCAGCACAGATTATTAGCTGCCTGTACAGTGTCCAACACATCGTTCAACCCACCCGAGCCTCAGTATCCTTATCTAGAAAAGAGGGATTATCTGACAAAACACTCTAGAATGTGGCTTAAAAAGATGTGTTGGCTTTGACCCCCTTGTAATTTTTCCTTCCTGGAAACAATTGCTTAATTCACCAACAGTGGGTCATGTCTCCCTGTGTTGCAGTCCAGCATGTGCATGGCTACGGGACCTGGACTGGATATGTTCAACAGCACGCAGATTATAGGACGGATCATCTATGAGAGAGCGAAGGTCAGCCGCGGGCCCAGCTTCTTTCAACCTCCTTTAACGTTATTCTTTAAAATCCACTGACAGCGCTCGTTGCACAGCCAGCAGTGGTGGGAGGCAGCCAAAGGCCGCGCAGCATGAGGTGCCTGGAAGATGGTTGCCTGGCGGCTCCGCTAGGAGGGCTGCTTCCGTGAGCACACAGGCACCCCTCCCGCTGCCCACCTGCCTCCTCCTAGGAGGTATTTGTGTAAACCGAGGAGCAAGAAAACGTTGTTTCAGCCTGAGTGCTTGCTTCAGACCGTGGGGCAATAGGCGGGGTGTAAGGATCTACCACTGCGTCACACCAGAGGGACCCAAGCTCTTTAGGCCTGGGCCGACCAGTGGCCTGGCCCCGGTGACGAGGTGAACCCGAGCGATACAGTCCCCCAGGCCTGCAGTGTGGATGCAACCTAGTTCCTAGTCTAATTCAGTATGTGCCCCAACCGTCCATCTCATATTTTCTTCTTTCTTCTTAAGTCACGTTTGGATGTGGAGCAGATCTGCTCTTCCATGAGGTTGCTCCGAGTTCTCTACATGCGTCCCTCTGCTGAAATATTATCTTCCATTTGCCCCCGTGTTTTGTGTCCATTCCTCTGGGGACAGATTTCTGATGGAAAAGACACAGGATGATGTCAGGCTGCCCTCTCTCCCTTAGTTCAGTCTCTTCGTCTGCCTGGCTTGCTCCTGCCTGTCGCATGTGTGCACGCGTGACTGTCCGTATTTTGCTCCAAGGGTTCTGAAGTGCATCAGGAGCAACCAGGGAAGAATGAAAAGACCTTTAAAAACATTAGCCACCAGTCAGCCCAATTGCTGCAATTCCTTTTAATGAGTGTGGTATTATCAGTGGATGGTTCTGGATTAACAGATTCTAGTGAGGAGGTGCACCCGTGACGCCATTTGCTGTCAGAAGTTTTGTTACTGTCCTGGGCCCGGGAATTGTAGGGATTTGTCCCCTACTCTGGATTCTCTTCTCAGGAAGGCCCAACTTTGCTCTTTACCCAGGAGGTAGCTGGTGTTACTGACAGCTCATTGCAAGAGCCCCCACGTGGCTGTGCAATCGGGGATGGAGGTGACAATCGGTGTCAGGCAGGGCGGGCCTACCACGTGTGGCACAGATCAATATAAGCCCACGTTTCCCATCACACTGACTCATATTTTCCAGGAGATGAGAAAAACATCACTTCACCCTACAGGAACAACAACAAAAAAGAATCTCCAAGGGTGGATGGTGGGTGGGAGAGTGGCACGTCTTCCAGCCGCCCTTTGGTGCCAGCCCTGCCGGAGGACTCACAGCTTCCAAACGAGAGTCCATGAGGTCACCCTCTTGTTCTGGCATGACAGTTGTTTGGCCTACCTCGTCCCAATCTTAAGTTTCCTCGACTGTCTCTTAAGTGGGGCCTGTTGTGTCGTAGTCTGTATCATAGAATTTGCTGTTTGGGGGGCAATGGACACAGGTCAGTGGCTCAGGGCTTCCAGGTGTCTGGGATGCGACTGGGGTTGGCAGTTGTACCCACTACTTGGGTAGTGACCATTTGTGCACAGTCCGCAAAACAAAACTCGGCCAATGGGTGCTTTTCCAAAGGGGCAGGTATTGGGCACGCTCAGTGCTGTCACTTCAGCCCCTGCGCTTCTAATGTGAGCCCGTGTGGGTTTTCCAGGAACTGTATGCCTCTGCCTCCCAGGAGTTAACCGGACCGCTTGCTGCGGCTCACCAGTGGGTGAATATGACGGATGTCACCGTCTGGCTCAACTCCACGCACTCGGTAAGTGTCACCGAGCCGCGTGGATCATGCCACCAGGGCTAAAGCTCCGGGCTGATCTCATTACTTACTTGAGGTTTAGCTTCTGTTTCTTGTTTTGGTTTACTTCTTATTTTTGTGCTGTTTTAAAAATTTTCCCTTTAGGTAAAAACGTGTAAACCAGCCCTGGGCTACAGTTTTGCGGCCGGCACGATTGACGGATTTGGGAGCTTCAATTTTACGCAGGGTGAGGTGCAGTCTGATGACATTTGTGGTTGCAGGTTCTGGAAGGTTTAACTGTAGCTGCACGTTTATTATTTTTTACTATTATCTTTAGATACCAGGGGTGCACAGGCTTTTGAGGTGTGAACATGATAGCCAGATTTCCCAGGGGTACATGTCTTCTGGAACTTAGCTTCCACTTATTCAAATAGAGTAGAACACAACTTCTCTTTTTTTTTTTTTTTTGGACACAGCTTCTCTTTGCATTTAGGTCTATGGATGGATTCTCTTTAACGGGCCTGGGGTTAGGGTAGAGGTGAGAGGAGGACAGAGCGGGATTGTCATTGTACCTTTAACAGTGTGAGTTTGCTGTGCTCTCTGCTAATGAATGCCTCTTTCTCTGGTGCCTTTACTGAAGCCCAGAGGCCTCAGGGCGGAAGGCTTCAGGAACCCCAACATGAGCTCCCAGGTCCTGTTTCTGTGTGTGTTTCCACAAATTTATAACTGTTTACTGTAGGTTGTGCATCCTTTTATCCCTATCATCACTGTAATAACAACGCGGCTGCAAAATAGAGAAAGTAGAAAAATGGACAAGACTCACTTGTAGGAAACGTTTTGGCTTCTTTCACTCTTGCTTTTTTTTAAAAAAAATATATGTGTATTTGGAAACACTGATTGACAAATTAATGAACGCAGTTGCAATTTGAGACATTTGGCTCATCCTTCTTGGTAATACTTCTTTCAGTGCGGTCTGATTTCCCAGAACAGTAATTTTTAACAGCTTTATTGAGAAATAATTCACATACCATATGATGTACCCATTTAAAATGTATAATTCAGTGGTTTTTAGTGCATTCACAGATGAATGCAACCATCGCCACAGTCCGTTCTAGAGCATTTCCATCACCTCGAAAAGAAGCCCTGCTCTCTATTTTATTACAATCCCTAGGCCTCATCTCCTCCAGACCTAAGCAACCCCTGATCTTTCTGTCTCTATTTTCCTATCCTGGATGTTTTCTATAGATGGAATCATAAAATATGTGGTATTTTATGTTGGCTTCTTTCACTTCACATCATGTTCTCAGGGTTCGTCTGCGTCGTACTATTTATCAGTACTTCATTACTTTCTATGGCTAAACCCTTTGAGCAGGGTGCAAATCCCGTCTTCCCTAAACCGTCACCCCGACAACCATCATTTTACTCTCATTTCTATGATTTTGGCTTTTATAGGTTCCACATATTAAGTGAGAACCTGCAGTTTGTCTTCCTCCATCTGATAATTTTACTGCTCCTTTCCAATTTCAATGCTTTTTTTTTTCTTGCCTAATTGCTCTCGCTGTGACTTTTCTTAAATTGGGGGTTGAAGAACGACTAGTTAGACAGGAAGACTCCACCACCCACCAGCGTTCCTACTGAATGGGGAATCTCTTCTCTTTTTATAGAAACTGTTATGTTTTCTGCCAGAGAAATGGGCAGAGGCCTCTCCCTAGAACACGGCTGGGGAGATGTTACTCTCTGGGAAGGCCCCCCAATCTCTGTGAACATGCCCACACAGGCCCAGCCTGCTGTGTTCCTCAGTAGGGAATAGAATCTTACCAATAAGGTGGAAAGGGTCTGAAACAAGGCCCCTCTTTACCCTACAAAAACCTTATACTAAAAGGAGAAGGGGAGGAAGCACCAATGAAGAATTTGAGATGTCTGAGTGTAACTTTTTCAAATACGAAGCATTTTTAACCAGTCCGTTTTAAAATTTTAGATTCTTGACCTTATAAAACTGGAATTTATTAACACCTACTCTTATATTTCTTATTGATGAACAGAAATAATATTCATGAGCCAAAAATCCAAAGCAAAACTAAAAACAGGGAAAAGCTGATAAAACTTTAGTATATGTGCTGCCAAAGCAAGCACAAGCTGGTAAAACTAAATGTGGATCTCAGCATTAACAGCTGAAAGGAGAATGTTGGTTTATAGGTTCTAAGTGGAAGGTTAGTCATATACTATCTATGACCTTATCTGATGTACATTCCTCCTATACCCAGTATGCCGAGTTATCATGAAAGGATTTTCAATTTTGTCAATGCTTTTTCTGCATCTACAGAGTTGATCATACGATTTTTATCTTTCACTCTATTAATGGGGTGAGTCATATTTATTTATTTGCATAGTTTGAACCACCCAGGAATAACTCTCACCTGATTGTGGTGTATGATCCTTTTAATCTGCTGTTCAATTCAGTTTGCTGGTATTTTTGCTTGAGATTTTTGCTTCCATATTCATCAGGTTATATCATCCTAAAATTTTCTTTGTTTAAGAAAAAATTTCTTTGTTTGTAGGGCCCTTATCTGGCTTTGGTATCAGGGTAACCCTGGCCTTGCAAAATGAGTTGTGGAATCATCCCTCTTATTCAATTTTTGGGGGAAGTTTGAGAAGGATTGACATTAACTCTTCCTTTAATGTTTGGTTGAATTCGCCAGTAAAACCATCAGATCGTGGGCCTTTCTTTGTGAGGAGACTTTGATTATTGGTTCAATCTCCTTACTCATCAGTCTCATCAAATTTTCCTTTCCTTTGTGATTTAGTTTGTATGTTTCTTCTAGGTTTTCCAATTTTGTGCTGTAAAATTGCTCATGGTAGTCTCTTACGATTCTTTGCATTTCTGTGCTAGCAGTTGTAATGTCTTGCCTTTCATTTCTCATTTTCTTTGAGTCTTCTCTCTTCTTTCTTTAGTCTAACTAAAGGTTTGTCAATTTTATTTATCCTTTTTTAAAAAAACAGCATTTCATTTTATTAATCTTTTCTATTGTTTTTCTGGTCTCTGTTTTATTTATTTCTGCCTGACTTTTGTTCTTTCCTTCCTTCTGTTAACTTTGGGTTTGTTTTTCTTTTTCTAGTTCCTTGGGGTATAAAGTTAGGTTGTTTATTTGCTATTTTTCTTCTTTCTTTTCTTTTTTTTTTAAAAGAGTTTATTTATTTATTCATGATAGTCACAGAGAAAGAGAGAGAGAGAGAGAGAGAGAGAGATTGGCAGAGACACAGGCAGAGGGAGAAGTAGGCTCCATGCAGGGAGCCTGACGTGGGATTCGATCCCGGGTCTCCAGGATCGCACCCCGGGGCAAAAGGCAGGAGCTAAACCGCTGCGCCACCCAGGGATCCCCTTTCTTTTCTTTTTTGAAAAAGATGTCTTTATTTATTTGAGAGAGAGAGAGCGAGAGAGAGAGAACACAAGCATGGGGGGAAGAGGAGAGGAAGAGGGAGCGAAAGAATCTCAAACAGACTCCATGCTGAGCATGGAGCCCAACACAGGGCTCAATCTCATGACCCTGAGATCACAACCTGAGCCAAAACCGAGAATCACACTCTTACCCCAATGAGCCACCCAGGTGCCCCTCTGTTTTTCTTAATGTAAGGCTTTATCCTTACAAAGTTTCCTCTCAGGACTTCTTTTGCTGCACCCAATAAGTTTAGGTATGTTGTATTTCCAATTTTATTTGTTTTGAGATATTTGTGATTTCCCTTTTGATTTCTTCTTTGATGCACTAGTTGCTCAGTAGTGTGTTGTTTAGTCTCCACATATTGGTGAATTTTCCAGTGGTCCTCCTGTTATTGACTTCTAGTTTCATCAGAAAAGATAGCCTGTGTAATTTCAGTCTTCTACATTTGCTAAGACTTGTTACCTAACATGTGATCTCTCCTGGGGAGTGTTGTGTGCACTTGAGTAGAATATATATTCTGATGCTGTTGGATTAAATGTTCTGCATATATCTGTTGGGTTCATTTGGTCTAAGGTGCGGTTCAAGTCCAATGCTTCATTATTGATTTTTCTGTCAGGATGATCCATCTATTGTTGAAAGTGGGGTAAAATGTTTCCTACTATTATTGTATTGTTCATTTCTCCCTTCATATCTGTTCATCTTTGTATGTATTTAGGTGCTCTCATAGTGAGTGCATAAATATTTACAACTGCCATGTCATCTTGATGAATTTACCCCTTTACAAATATATAATGACCTGCTTTTTCTCTTGTTGCGCTTTTGGATATATGTATGCTCCTGCTTGCTTTTGGTTTCCATTTGCATGGAATATATATCCATTGGGCCTTTATTCCCCCATTTGATCACTCTATACCTTTCGTATAGAGGATTTAATCCATTTCCATTTAAAGTAATTATTTAAAGGTTATTACATATTAATGCCATCTTATTAATTGTTATCTGGCCATTTTGTAGTTCCCTTATTCCTTTCTTCCTCCCTTCCTTTGTGATTTGATAGTTTTCAGTGGTAGTATGTTTTGATTCCTTTATGTTTTGCATATCTACTATAGGTATTTGCTTTTTACTTACTATGAGGTTTACATAAAACATCCCATAGTTATAAGTCTATTTTAAGCTGAAGGTGTAACTTTGATTGCATACAAAAGCTACCCTTTTATCTCCTCTTCCCATACCTTATGTTTTTGATGTCACAATTTGCATCTTTTTATATTGTGTATCTGTTAACAGATTATTGTAGCCTTAGTTATTTTTAATACTTTTGTATTTTAACCTTCATACTAGAGTATGAAGTGCTTTATATAGTATCATTTAGTATTAGAATATTCTTAATTTGGTTATCTACTTACCTTCCCCAGGGAGTTTTATACTTTCATATCTTTTATGTTAGTATCCTTGTATTTTACTGAAGAACCCCCTTTAGCATTTTGTGTTCCATAATATATGTAGGTTTTCTTCACTCTTTTATTTTTTCATCCTCTGATGGGATAATTTCAAATGACTTATCTTTGAATTGACAGATTATTTCTTCTGCTTGATCAAATCCACTATTGGTGTGCTCTACTGTGTTGTCATTTCATTCAGTGTGTTCTTCAGCTCCAGAATTTCTATTTTTTTAATGATTTTTATCTCTCTGTTGAACTTCTCATTTTGTTCATATGTTATTTTCCTGATTTTGTTGTCTGTGTTCTCTTGTAGTTGTTGAGCTTTCTTTAAAAAAAAAAAAAAGTATTTCAAGGGGCACCTGGGTGGCTCAGTTGGTTAAGTGTCTGCCTTTGGCTCAGGTCATGATCTTGGGGTCCCAGGATCAAGCCCCACATCAGGCTCTCTGCTCAGCAGGGCGTCTGCTTCTCCCTCTCTTTCTGCCCCTTCCTGCCACTTATGCACTCTCTCTCTCAAATACATAAATAAAATCTTTTAAAAAATTATTTTGAATTATTTGTTCATAGATCTCCATTTCTTTGGGATCATTTATTGGAAATTATGTGTTCCATTGGTGGTGTCATGTTGCCTTGATTTTTGTTGTTTCATAGAGCCTTGAATTTTGTCTGTGTATTTGATACAGCAGTCACCTCTTTCAGGCTTTGCAGACTGGTTGTGAGGTGGAGGGAGACCTTTACCCAAAGGTGTGTGCAGGGACATTGGATGTGTGAGCTGTGGCAGTTCCAGATCCAGAGCAGGTCAAATGGCACAGTCTCCATGTAGCTCTGTCAGTTTAGGTCAGCACTGATGAAGACTGCTGGGTCCACAAACACCAAGGCTGTGGGTGTCTGTAGCTGCTGTCAATGCTCTTGGGATCTCTAGGCTGCTGCTGAAATCCTCATCTCTTTCTCCGTGTGTGTGTGTGGGGGGGGGATGTCATGCCAGAGGCTTTCTTGGTGCTAGGTTTGGCTTTTGAGTGCCCTCACCATAGTGGTGGCACTGGTGGCTGATGCATGAATACCCGTGGAACAGTGACAGATCTGAGATCTGGAGCAGAGGTGCTTTTAGAGTAAGGGCAGCACCAAGGTTCAGGGCATCGGCTTCCCAGTAGTGATTCTGTGCCTGAGTTCTTGGTAGATGTGGAGCAGCCATGGAGCTGGGGATTGGAGCACATGTGCTGGCAGAGGACATTGGCTCCGGGGTCCAGGATAGCCTGCAGTGGTGGTGGCTCTAGTGCCTGAGACTCAGATACATGCAGAGCAGCTGAAGATCCAGGGTCTGGAGCAGTGGCACACACAGTGCTTCCACAACATTAGGTTCTGAAACATGGGTGTGGATGGAGCAGATGGAGCTCTGGGGTTAGGGGCACACTCAGGGTGGGGGCTGAAAAACCTGGTCCCAGGATGAATCACTAGCAACTCCTTATAAGTGAGGACTAGCAGCATCTCATCCCCTGGGGGGTGGGCCATCATCACCAGTGGTGACGGCCACTGGTTACCTTAGTCACGAAAGTTGCTGGTGTCCTCCGTGGAACAGGCTGCTGGGGTCTATGCCAGTGAAGAACCATAGGGTCCTCTGCTGTGAAAACCACAGTAAGTCTGTCATGGGGGGTCTTGAGTGGCCGGGGCTGCTGGAGTCCTCCATGGAGCAGGCCATTGGGCACTGTGATGGCATCTGCCATGGGCTGATACCAAGACCTGTACTTCTATGTTCCTTGCTGTTTCTGCCAGTGATCCTTTCTGTGTGAGTATTACATTTTTCCCTCCATCGATTCTTAATTGGACTTAATTGAGCCCTCCCAGGACTCTTTTTATTTGCAAGCAGCTAACTGTTGTTGTCTGGGGGGTGACAAAGGCAGATATTTTCTACTTTCCCTTCTTTACCATGCCACTAACCTTTTGTTTTGTTTTTTTTTCCTAATATGGGCATTAAAACAATACATTTCCCTCTAAGCACTTCCTTTACTGCATCCCATAAGTTTTGGTATATGATGTCTGCATTTGGATTTATCTGAAAGCATTTTCATATTTTCTTTTAATTTCTTCCTTGACCATTATCTATTTATGATCATATTGCTTCATTTCCACATATTTGTGAGCTTCCCAAATTTTCTTCTACTATTTATTCCTAATTTCATTAAATCGTGGTTGGAAAACATACTTTGTATTATTTATACCCTTTCAAGTTTATTGGTGTTTATTTCATTTTCTGCATATAGTCCATCCCAGACAGTGTTCTATTTCTTTTTCTTTTTTGCACCTCGAGGTGCCCCTGCAGTTTTTTTTAATTTTTAAAAATTTTATTTATTTATTCATAAGAGATGCAGAGAGAGAGAGAGAGAGGCAGAGACACAGGCAGAGGGAGAAGCAGGCTCCCTGTGGGGAGCCCGATGTGGGACTCAATCCCAGGACCCCGGGATCATGACCTGAGCTGAAGGCAGACGCTCAACCACTGAGCCACCTGGGTGCCCCAGACAGTGTTCTGTATGCAGTTGAGAAGAGTGTCTGTACCTGCATGGAGGGTGGTATCTGCAGGTACCTGTTAGGTCCACTTGGCTTCTAGTGTTGCTCACATTTTCTATTGTTGATCTTCCAACTGGTCATCCCGGCTATTACTGTAAGTGGGTTATTAATGTTACAACTGTTATCTTTGAGTGTCTCTCCTTCCATTTCTGCCAGTTTTGGTTTGTGTATTTTGGTGCTCTATTATTAGGTCCATATGTGTTTATAATTGTTATCTTTTCCTACCTAATGGATTATAGATCCTAAATTCATAGGTTTCAGAATTAATGGAACATTCCCCCAGATTGTGGCATGGACCCATGATTTTTGCATTCTATTCTGTGTGCATGCACGCACATGTGGCTGTGAGCACGCCTGCATGCATGTGTGTAGATGATTAAGTGATGAATTAAGAGAGGCTCTTTCTGTGGACCACAAGCCAAACAATCATTTCTTCAAGTTGGAGGTGTCATTTTTAGTTTTTAAAATGGGAAAAAAGTGATTCCGTTCATAGATCTGTATAATTAATTATGTCATATTGTTTTTATTTGCAACATGGGTGAGGAATTGCAAAGGAAACAAAACTTTAAGGATGTTGAACAAAATATATTATTTTATTCTATCAGCCACTGTGGGGATCTAGTTAAATAATGACTCTTATTTTAGAATGCACAGGAAATTTTCCCTCTTCCATTATTCAAACTGTTTGGAATTATTTGGCAACAGCCATAATAAAAAATCTTTGCAGTAAAGGCATCATTGTACATTTGTCAAAGTGATGGCATTTTTCAGAGGGTTGGAATCAAATTAGTGTTAATGTTCCTAATAGGGACAACAGTAGGGGATCCATTTTGGGACACTCTTCGGGATCAACTCCTGGGCAAGCCATCTGAAGAAATCAAACAGTGTCAGAAACCAAAACCAATCCTTCTTCACACTGGAGAGGTAATGCATTTTGACTATCATGGTAAAATTAGTATATTATTTTAAAACTTACGAATTGTCAGAGACAAATGATAGATCTTTGTTGACATGGGAGTTCTTATTCAAATATTCTCACATCAAAGTTTTAATATTAAAAATATGTATGGGGTGACTGGGTGATGGGCACTGAGCGGGGCACTTGATGGGATGAGCACTGGATGTTATTCTATATGTTGGCAAATTGAACACCAATAAAAAATAAATTTATAAAAAAATAAAAATATGTATGTTAAGGATCTAACTCTAAGGAATAAAGGGTATGATTATTAAATGTTGTGACTTAGAATTTATGATAAATAACTGGAACAATGTAAATAATAGAAAAGGGGATCCCTGGGTGGCTCAGTGGTTTGGTGCCTGCCTTCAGCCCAGGGCCTGATCCTGGAGACCTGGGATCGAGTCCCACGTCGGGCTCCTGGCATGGAGCCTGCTTCTGCCTCTCTCTCTATGTCTATCATAAATAAATAAATCTTTAAAAAAAATAAATAAACAATAGAAAAGGAAGGATTCAATCAACATCTGTCTTATTCAGGATTCACTTATGCTGACTCCAGGACAGGAGTTCACATACAATTCTCTGCAGAGAAAAACATCCTCGGGTCATATAAAAAGGGACATGTTCATGTCTTAATTTTCTCACAACTCAGACAGCATGATTAACTAAAGCAATATTCCTTTAATACTCCTTTGGACCATGGATTTTCACGTTCTTAAAGTCAAAAGGTCATACCAGAATTATTGATGAAGAAAAAATTTTTCAGTAGAGTTTTTTTCCCCCTAATATTCAATTAAAATTCTTTAGGAAGAAGAAAGAGAGGAGAGGAAGGAGTAAAGGGAAAGCCTCTCTACTAATCTGACTATGCAAAGGATAGATTGTCTTGGAGAAAACTTGGAAAGTAAGACACGACTTGGTAACTGCAAATTTAAAGTGCTATGAAAGTGAAAAGAGAAATCATTCACTTAAGCTGTTCCAAATGTAGACTCACTTGTCCATCTTGCTAAGGATAGTCACCACAGTGCACCAAGAGAACCCTTGGTTACCTGTTACATGTTATCATTCCATGATGCCAGAGCCACCAAAAACTTCACTGATGAGAAAATAAGTCTGGGTTAAGGGGGCACTGGCACCTGAGATCCTTATGTTATGACCAGATAGAATATTTACTACCTCATTCTCTAGAAAGAAAATCTGGGCTAGTAGGATCAAGCACCCAAACCAGCTGGAAACATTATAAATTCTTTAATAAAGGAACTTCTGTGAGCATCATCTGTCTCTTGACTGTAGAAAGAACAATACCCCTAACACAGTTTTCATATTTTGGGTTCTTAGTTGACAAAACCTCACCCCTGGCACCCCGATATTGTTGATGTTCAGATGATCACGATTGGGTCCTTGGCCATCACTGCCATCCCTGGGGAGTTTACGTAAGCTCTTCTCTGTTATTTCGTAGTTAAATATGTATTCATTGTGTATGTGTTTCTGCTGGAGTCACTTCTTATCATGGGCAACAATTCTGAACTGATAATAACCCTTGGTATCTCACTGCGCCATTCTGGCAACAGTGACAAATATTCCAACCTTCTTTGGGTGGGCCTCCAAAGAGTCCATCTTGCCAGGTGTATTGCCAGTGAGGAAATTATAGCAAATATAAACATTTGAAAAACTTATTCCAAATGTAAATGATGTTGGGCATTGTTATGTCAGTAGAGAGTCTTGAAATGGTATCAAAATACAGGTACTTGAAGCAGTTGAAGTGTTAGAAGCAGGAATGATGGTCTGGAATCTCCTTATGCAGTCTTCCCTATCTGAGTAAGTAGTATTGTTCCAGTTGCTCAGGCTGGAAAACCTTGGAGCCATCTCTGAATTCTTTCTTTTTTTTCAATTTCCCCCACTTTCAGTTTTCTCACAAATTCTACACATTCCACCCAACACTTTCTATCACTCCCTCCCCTGTCTAAGCCTCCATAATTTGTCCCCTAGATTACCTCAGTAACCTCCTGTCTCACCTGTTTGCTTTTTCCCTACTCTTCTGTAGTCTTTTCTCAACACAAACAGCCAGAGGAATCCCTTTAAAACCTAAGTTAAATCACGTCAGGGCTCAGAACCCTCCAATGGCTTTCCATCTCACTCCAGGTAAATTCTTAAACCGTTACAACATCTTACAGGGCCCTGGGAGAGAATTTTCCTTGGCAACTTCTCCGATCTGATTTCCTACCTCTCTCCCCCTTATTCGCCCCTGCTTCAGACACCTTGGCTTCTTTGCATTTCCCAGATCAGCAAGCACGTGCCTGTCTCAGGGCTTATCAACTTATGGTTCCTTCTGCCTGAAACGGTTACCCTCCTTTTATCCCCCGACCGACTCTTATTCCTTCAATTCTCCGCTCAGATGTCTAACAGAGATGCCCCTCCTGCTGATGCTATATGACTCTGTGTCACTGCCGCCACCACCGCCATATTCCTGCATCATCACAAGGACAACCACCATCACCTTTCATCTGTACGCTGCTCCCCACACTCCCCACAACGCCTACTGTCATCTTACTTCTTTTATTTGTTTCTTGACCATTGTCACTCCCTGGAATGTAAGCTTCCTACTATTGAACCCTTAGCACTGAGAAGTGGGCCTCATTTGTAGTCGATATTGTGCTTTATTGAAGGATTTAATGAAGGAACGAAATGATAAATTCTTCATAGGCAGGAGCAGTGCACTCTCTACTTGGCTCAGTTCTTACTAACATCGAACACAGACAGTATATTCTTGTTGAATCAACGAATGGAAAATGATTGTAGTCTTTGCCGGTGATATTCATTGATTCTCTTTCCTTACATCAAGTTGTTTTGAGTTTAGGATTTATTTTCAAGATAGGATGCTTAGGGACAAAAAAGCTCAACTTTTGCTTTGCGTTGCCATAGAGCTCCTACATACTTGTCCATATTGTGTTATGAGCCGGGATCACATTTGTCTTTCACTATGAGTTTTTCTGTATTCTTTGCATACATGCTGAGTAGGGAAACACTTTGATAATTCTGTTTTCTTGACTCAGGACCATGTCTGGACGAAGACTTCGAGAGGCAGTTCAAGCAGTAAGTTAAAAATGAAAGAAAATGCCTATTTATGTTTCATGAAGAGAAAAGAATACCCTATTCCTATGATCTGATATCTTTTAAGTTAATCTTTGTGGAGATGACTAGAGTTTTACACTTCTTGAAAGTAATATCTAGAGGTGAATATGAAATATTAGTGGTATAAGAAGAAGCTTAAAAATTATAAGGAAACTATAAACAGGTTTAAATGATTTATTGCTATTTATATACTAATAATTTAAAAATTAATAATGTTTTTATGGATTAAATAACCAATAACCCTAAGTACTTTAATATCATGGAGTCCTGTCTAAATAAGACCTAACACATGTTAGGAATTCTGGATTTTATCTACATTTACAATTTTCTTTATATTCAGGAAGCATTGCAAATGGTTCTAGAATGACATAATCAACAGAGGTCTTATTATTTGGAGCTGGAAATAACCATTATGGTTAGTTAATATCCTCCCATTATGCTTTTTAGGAAGTGGATAAAATATCTGTATTTTAGTAATAAGATTCTACATCTGCAAATGTAAGCACTAAGATGTTCATCGATCTATTGACCTGCCCAACTGTAGTGCAGTTATGGCTCTAACTTTTCCTCAAGGACTTGTCCGTACTTCTGCGTTCCCAGGAGCATTGATCACTGGGAATGATGTTAAGAGAGACATCCTATGCCACTGATTCACATCTATGATCGTGTGTTAAGTATAACTGGGCCGATAACACCCATTACGATGAGTAATTTTATTGAGCTCTATCTTTCCCCTACTAGGAATTTGCAACGTATGGGATGAAGAATATGACCGTCGTTATTTCGGGTCTGTGCAACGTGTATACACATTACATTACCACCTTTGAAGAATACCAGGTAAAATAAAAATTCTCGTCATTTAAATGAACTATACCATTTTCAAGACTGTTGCATTAAATGCAGGTTTTCCTTCTAGATGTCCTTAACGGTGTTTTTGAGAGATGCCTTTGTTTTGGGACAGAGGAAAGAATAAGACAGAGGTCGCATTTGGGAGTTCTAGGTTTACCCTTTCAAATTTGAGTCGAAATTCTGGTCTCCGTGACTTCTACTTTTTTTGAACTAAATTATTTTGTCAGGGATACTGGTAATAAGCCTGAGTGGTGGCATGCTACCTCTGCCCATAGTGCTTCTGGAGCCTGAAGGTTTTGTAGAACCTGGGAATATTGTCTCATTGATAGCTACTATTAATTGAATGCACTGGCTCAGCACCTTGACAATGTCATCTTAAGTCATCTTCACAACAGCTCTGGAGGAGGTTTTTTTTTTATATGCATGACAGAGATTAAGAAACACAGTCTCAGAGAATTGAGGGGAGGTAATGTTTCTTTGTTTGCAAATAGCACAGAAAGTAGCTCAAGTACTTTTTAATGGTAGTAGTTAAAACCATGGAAACAATCTAGGTTCCCACCTAGATTGCTATTTGCTAACCTATCTGCTGGGGTATCTTGGCGGTCCACACGGAGGCATTCAGCCTGCCTCTTGACAAATGGCCAGTGATGCCAGGAGTGGAGGCTGCCCTGCTGCCCTCTGTTGACTTTCCTGAAAGTCTCTGCTTTCCAGGAAATCCTATTGAATAAAGGTTCTTAATTGGGGTAAACTTGGATGGGACTAATTTTCGTTAATCTATTTTTTCATTTCTCTTTAACTGTTGATTTAGAATTTCCTTCAATTAGGAGTACAGATAACAAATGACAATAATATTAGCAGTACCTCTGACTTTGTCACAATAGGAACCCCAGATACTTTTTATATTACAGAGAGGGATTGCAGATTTGGAAGTAACTTTACTCTCACAGCTATTTTAAAATCACAGTAGTTATTAGATCGGCTATCAGATCTTGTTACTCAACAAAGAAGCACAAACATTTCTTGTTTAATAAAGAAAAACAAATATTATCCTATCACAAAATGGTTTATTATTGTTTGATTAAATATATTTCAGTCTAGGGGCACCTGGGTGGTTTGGTCGGTTAAGTGCCTGCCTTTGGCTCAGGTCATGATCTCGGGGTCCTGGGATCAAATCCCACATGGGGCTCCCTGCTCAGCGGGGAGTCTGCTTCTCCCTCTCCCGCTGCCCCCTCCACCCCTCACCATGCTCTCTCTCATTCTCTCTCTCTTGCTCGCTCTCTCTCACAAGTAAATAAATAAAATCTTTAAAAAAAGAGTCCAGGGCACAAATAAGTTTAGGAACCCCTACAACCTCTCTCAGGGAGATACTCCTGCAAGGGTTAATATTAATTAATTTATTCACTAATTCATTCAACAGAAATGTGTTGAGACAGATACTGTACTAGCCATGATCTGCACATAACAATAAGTAAAAATCTGCCCCTACCCTCAAGACTATTGGGATTTATGGTCTAGTGAAAGGCAGAGAAGAGCATGTAATCACATTTCTGTAAAAGGGATGCACAAGGTGATATGAAAACAAATAGAAAGTGTACTAGTCTATATTGGGTGTTTGAGGTTAGAGGCTGGCAGATTTTCTGGAAGATGCAACATCTGTCTGAGTTCTTGAGAACGAATAGAGCTAGTTAGGGAAATAAAAAGTGAAGGCCGTGTCCCATATTGAGGAAACTACACATGCAAAGGTCTGGGGGTGCTGAGTTAGTACCTTTGAAGGGCCATAATTAGTTGAGGGTAGTGAGACAGGGGACTAGTTGATGGGGAGGTTTTAGTTGATGGAGCATCTTTTTATGCTATACTACAGAGCTTTAACTCAACAAGGAAGGTTTTGGAAAACTGCAGTAGAATTCTAAAGAAGGAGTGTTATGATCAAGTTTTGATTTAGAAAGGTCACTAGGATGACATTGTAGAAAAACACATTGGAAGGACAAGTGTGGGGACAGAGCACTGATTAGGAAGTTGTAGTTATGACCTGGGTGAGAACCAAGAGTTTGGCCACAGTAAGATCAGGAGAGACAGAGGAAAATGAAAGAATTCAAGAGATGCCAAGTAATGGTAGCTCAAGAGACTTCCAGGATATAGGATGGGGGAGAGGGAGGAGTCCAAGATGGCAGAAGGGTGGTATCCACTGGAATGAAGAATGTTGCAGGGCGAGCGGGTGTATTTGGAGTGATGAGTTCCACTTTAGTTTTGATGAGTCTGAGGTTCCTGTAGAACAACCAGAGGCTTGTAGTTCAGCTACAGGAGATGTATCTGGTTCTATTTTATAGGTGTATGGTGGTTAAATGTCCTTCTCCAGGCAGTATCATCACCACCCAATTTCTCCAGGAGTTACTGAGACTCATTTTCCCTCATTTTTTCCTTCCTGCTATGCTCCTTGAAGGCAAACATTTAAATTGCAAGTGCTTAAAATAGACTTATGCTTAAGAGCTATTTACCTCTTTCAGATTAGATGGACTGATAGTCCAAATGGCATGAACCGAGAAAACCCACTGCCTTTATCAAGTAATTGATGGTAGCCATTGACGTTCACTGGTAAATGGAAACGCCCACCACCTCTTGTCATAGTTAATCTTGAATTATGCCAGTTTGAATTATGTGAGATGTCCAACATCACCCCTCCCCTAAGATGCGCCAAATGGATGGAGATATGCAGAACAGTGTAACACTCAGCCCTGTTTCTCCTGCAGGTTCAGCGGTACGAGGCAGCGTCTACAATTTATGGACCACACACTCTGTCTGCTTACATCCAGCTCTTCAGAGCCCTTGCTAAGGCCATTGCTACGGTAATCAAAACTCATATGCATGTGTGTCTCAGGGGTGGGGAGATGCAGGGGGATGCAAAAGAAAACCGTAGCTTCAAATGTCCAGTTTCTTTCAAAATCTTTATATTTAAAAAGTTTGTAGTCATGCAGTATTTCTAAGAAACGAAACTGATAGTAAATTCAGATACAGTTAACATCATTTGGTAGGGACAGCTTTGTTCACATACATGATTTCATATTATCCTCATGATCCCCGTGTGAAATGTGAAAGTATCATTTTCCCGCATTTTTCAGATGAGAAAATTGGTTTGGAGATGTAAGTCATCACACTTAGTATAACTATAGCTGAGGGCTGAACCAGTGTTCTTCAGTCCTGGCCAGAGTCTCTGCAATCACTTCATGAGTTGAGCCGGTCATTCCTTCTGAGGTGCCCATTGCCCATATTGTAGCATCTCTGAAATGATTGCATCTTTCAATCAGAATAATTTTATGATTATGATTAGTAGCAGGTTTTTACTTTCTTGGTGGCTCAAAAATAATAGCAGTTGTTAGAATCACTAGAGGCTTAGAGGTGATGAAGTGCAACCTTGGAATGCGTACACATTGCATCGACTTAGGATACATACAGCTTGGTAAGTTGTCTTAAAAGAACAGCACTTGTGGACCTCTTCCTTTTGGCATGCAGTTATTAATGAAGCTGACTCTGGCGTCAGATGATGAGCCAATAGGTAAGATAAAGGGCTTAAAATCATAAGCAAATCTTTATATAACACCTCTATAGGCCCCAGTAAAGGCTGGGACACAATTATGGCAAGGACAACAGAGCCCTTTCAGAGAAAAAGCTTGATTATATCGGGTTGAAACATAATACAGCTGCTTCGGTGGGTCAACACAGTTGAATATTGGCAATTCCATACGTCTCTGCCTAATTGCTGACCGTATGAAGTTTCACTACAAGATGTCTACTTAGGACAAATTTTAATTGCCTGATTATTGTTTTATAGCATTCTTCTCAATTTTAGGTCTGGTCCTTTTTTTCTCAAAATAGAGCTGCTTTAATTTTCATCCTAAAAACTGTAACCAGCTATAGAATATTCAGATTATATGGAAAAGTGTAAACCTATAACCCATCCCGAGAGATAGCAACAGTTTTTACTTGCATTATGCCTCTACATCTACCGTTCCTCCTATGGAAATAGAGCCTTCAAATTTTATAGTGATACTTAGGGAGAAAGTGTGATTCATTTTGTGGAAATTTGTGTCACAGTCAGTTTTATGTCTGTATCTAAGATTAGTGATGTGATCTCGAAAAAAACTACTGAGTATCTCCCAGTGTGTGTTCCCATTTGTGAAGGAGGAATGCCAGCAAATAGATGTTATGGCTGCTGAAAAAGATTAAATTATTAAAGTGAGGGTTAGTGTACATTATGAAGGACTATTTAAAATTTGAGATTAGCCATTGTGATGATGCTACTAGAAGTGACAAATGTGGAAAACATAGATTAAACCAGTCAAGGCATGCTGATCTTAAGTTAAAAGTGTATTTATTATATTATTATATTTTTTAATTAACGTAGAGAAGGACTTAGGGAGAAGAGAGGCCCAACATTTTTTAAAAATTAAAAGAGTAATCATAGCGTCATGATACAGAGGCTTACCATGTATTAGGCTTCTATCCAAAGTCAGACAGTTGAAAAACGGCTGTCCCAGAATCTAAACTTGTATAGTGTTTACACTCTGATTGCTGGACTACGTGGTCTGGGGGAGTGAAAGTGTTGTCTATGACCCAAATTTTCCTCTAGTGACAAAAATTTAAATTGTACATCTAGACTCACATTTTAGCAAATTCCCCCACATTTTGTTAAAGCTGTTAGCTCTTGGAAAGAGGATGTGTGTGTGTGTGTGTGTGTGTGTGTGTGTGGATGTGTCCTTTAATGAAGGCATTTCTGGAAGGCGGGAGCCTGGGGAAAGGGGCTTTGACTCTACATTCTGTGCTTCCTAAGCCAATGCTCTCTGTTCTAGGACACAGTAGCCAACCTGAGCAGAGGTCCAGAGCCTCCATTTTTCAAACAACTGATAGCCTCACTAATTCCAAATATTGTGGATAGAGCGCCAATAGGCAAAACTTTTGGGGATGTTCTGCAGCCTGCGAAACCTACATACAGAGTGGTAAGGTGCACAAAGAGATCTTGGAATCCTCCAGAAGCCTGTGTCTGGGGTTGAGGGAAAGATACTGTCTAATGTCAACACCTGCTTCTAATAATGCTGTAGACCAGCTGTTAGCAACGATAATTTTGACAACTCTTCATAGCTCTGCAGAGCCTCTGCAAACATCAGAATGGGGAAATATTTATTTTTCAGGTGGTTGTGATGTAAAATCAAATCTCTAAAATCCAAATGCTTCTTTTCTTCTTAAATGGATGGTCATGGAACCCTTTGCTAGAGCTCAAAAAAGTCTCTTAAACCAAGGACAGGAAAAGCATGTAGAAATGAAGTAGGACTTATACTATCGCTATTTTATATTGGTCTCGTGTCCCGCAACATTGCTAAATCATTTATTAGTCCCAGTAGATTTTAGGTGGGGGATGTGGATTCCTTAGAGATTTCTACATATAAGTATCATGTCATCTGTGAATAAAAGCAAGCTCACTTATTCCTTTTTGAATTTCTTTTCTGGAGGCCTTTGATTTTTTTTCCTTATTGCGCTGGCTGGAATCTCCAATACCCTGTTGAAGACCCATTGTAAGACCGGGCGTCCTTATCTCATTTCTAATCTTAGGAGGAAGAGTAATAATCAATCTTAAATATGATATTTTCTTAAATATCATTTTCTTGATATCTTTCTTAAATATCAATCTTAAATATGATATTTTCTCTAGGATTTTTGTAGATGCCTTTTATCAAGTTGAGAGAGTTCTCTTGTATGCCACTACTTTTTTTTTTTTTTTTTTTTTGATGAAGAATGGGGTTGGATTTGCTTCAAATGCTTTCATGTCTACTGAGGTGATTATGTAGGATTTTGTCTCTGATTCTGTTAATATAGTGTATCGCATCAGTTTATTTTCAGATGTTAAATAAATACCCTTTTGTGATAGAATAGAATCTTTTTTTAATCTGTCGTTGTATTTGGTTTGTTAATATTTTCCCGAAATTTTATACTCATATCCATGAGGCAAATTTATAGTCTTCTTTTCACGTGTTGTCTCCATTGCCTTTGATGTCAGGGAGAATGGGTTAGCAAGTGTTTCCTCCTGTATTTTCTGTAAGTGCATGGAAAATACTGATATTATTTTTTTCTTTAAATATTCAATCAGTTTTATCAGAAAAGCCACATGGACCTTGGCTTCTCTTTATAACAGAATCTTTACTTACTACTCCAGTTTCTTTACTTATTATAAGCCTGTTAAAAAAATTTTTTTTGAGTCAATTATGTGTCTCTCAGCACTTAGTTTGTCTTGAGGAATCTGCATCTTTCTAAAAATTTACATCTTCCTGGGAATTTGCCTCTTCCATGTAAGGTGTCTAATTTGGGTAAAGTTTATGATATGTTCTTACAATCCCTTTAATTTCTGTAGAGTCAATAATGATGGCCCTTCTTTCTTCCTGATCTTGACCATCTTTGTCTTCAGAGAGCTAGGTTTTAGCTTCACTGATTTTATCTATTGTTTTTCTGTTTCAATTTCATAGATTTTTGCCCTGGTGTGTTATATTCTTCCGACTGTTTAGATTTTATTTTGCTCTTTTCATTTCTTAAGATGGAAGCTCAGGTTTTTCTTTTTTTATGTTTTAGTGTACCGTTTTTATTTCTCTGTTGATTTTTTTTTTACTATATATATATATTTGATTATTTTCCTAGTAGCTGCTTTGTGGACTTGAAAAGGAAAAAGAATTCTGATTTTCCTTTCCACACTATCCACCCTCAGGACTTCTGACCGCAGGTGTGTGGATATGTTCCCCACACCAAGCAATTCTCTGTAGACATCTTGGTGAATTCATCTGCAGAACTTGGTGTTCTATCATTCAATTCAATTCTGACACTATTTACTTGGGGTTGGCATCTACTTCACAGGTTAAGGGCTCGCTCCCACAAGACTGTACCCCTCCACCTCCACTTCGTCACACACTTCAGATACCAATGGTGAATCTAAGTTGTCACCTCTGCTTCTGACTGATTGGCTACAAATTGGAGATTCCCATGAGCCCCTCCCCAGATTAAATAACTTGCTGGAACAGGCTCACAGAACTCAGGAAAACAGTTCACTTACTAGGTTATCAGTTTATTATACATGAATATAGCTCAGGAACAGCCCAATGAGGAGAAGGAGAGGGCAGGGTATGGGGGAAGGAGCCAAGGCTCCATGACCTCTCTGGGAAGGCCACCCCCCCCCAGCATCGCCATGTATTCACCAATCTAGAAGCTCTCTGAACCCCAGATTTTAGGGACTTTTATGGAGGCCTCATGACATAGGCATGGTTGATTAAATCATTGGCTGTTGATGATTAACTCAACCCCCAGTCCCTTTCTCCTCCCTGGAGATTAGGGAGTGGGACTTGATCATTCTAACTCTCTAATCACAAGGTCAGTTCCCCAAATAGCCCTCACCCTGCTGTTACTCAGAAACCCTCAGCCACTGGTCATCTCATTAACATACAAAAAGACACACCACTTAAGGGATTCTAGGGGTTTTCTGAGCTCTGTGCCAGGATATGGGGACAGAGACTACATATAAATATCTTATTATGTCATAGGGCTATAATATGCATCACAACTAATTGCACCCTACTTCAATATAATACTAACAATTCCAAAAAATATAAAAAGATTGCTCCAATATATCTATTTTTTTCTTTCCTACACTTTGTGATATAAATATATATAAATGCAGTAATACAGTCTTATAACTATTGTCTTATACAAGCTTACACCTTTTAAAAATTTTCTTTAAATTTATTTTTTAGCTTACACCTTTAGAATAGATTAAGAGAAGATACGGAAAAGTATGTTTATAGAATATTTTAAATACAGTCCACATATTTACCATTCTGGTGCTCTTTATTGTTTCTTAGGAATTAGAACTATTTTTACCATCTAGCATCATTCCCTTTCAGCATGAAGAACTTCCTTTAGTATTTTTGTAGGACAGCTCTGCTAACAAATTCTCTCAGGTTTTATTTAGCTGGGATGGCTTTATTTTCCCTTTCTCTCTAAAGAATAGTTTTTCTGCATTCTTGGTTGAGAAATGTTTTTCTTTTATCACTTTGAGTGTGTTATCCTGTTGCCACTGTTCTTCTCTGACTCTCTAAAGAGAAGCCAGTTGCTAATCTTTAATTAGAGTTTCCCTGTAAGCAATGAACCATTTTTCTCTTATGGCTTCCAAGATTTTCTATTTGTCTCTGCCTGCCCCCAGTTTGCTACAATGTATCTAAATGCAAAGTGTTCTGTGATTATCCTACTTGGGATTTATTGAGTTCCTTCCATTGGCAAGGTAACGTTGATCAAGTTTGGAAAATTTTCATCCATTCTTTCTTCAAATAGACTTTTCGTATATTTCTCTCTTTCCTTGAATTCTGGGACTTCTGGGACTTCTGGTTTGTGAATGTTGGTATATTTGACGCCCTGTTTGTTTCTGAGGTTCTAGCGATTTTCTTCACTTATTTTCTGTCCATTCTTCAGATATAATAATTCATATTGATAAAATTCTAGTTCACTTACCCTTTCTTCTGTCTTCTCATATTTGCTATTAAACCCTTCTAGTGAATTTCTCATATAAGTTGTGATGTTTGGCTCTAGAATACCCAACCTGTTTTTTAAAATTACTTCTCTTCACTGAGGTTCTCTCAGTGATTTTAAGTCATTATCATCAGACTTTTCTTTAATTCTCTAAAAATGACTTGTACTAGTTCTTAGAATATCTTTATACCAGCTGCTTTGAAGTCTGTGTCTGTTAAATACAACATCTGGGGACCCAGAAAGGCAGGTTTGATTGGGCTTTTTTCCCTTAATATGAGTGATATTTTCAGGTATGCACATTCCATAATTTTTTGTTGTTGTTGAATACTGGATGTGTTTTGACATTGTACCAATTCTTGATTCTAGCCTCATCTCCCCACCCTGGAGTTGTTTTTCTGTTTGTTTGTTTGCTTGTTGAAAACTAGACTAGACAAAATTGTAAAGTCTGTCTCCCTTGCAGTGTGTGGCTACTGGGTCTGCTCAGTGTTTTTATTCTTTTTTTTTTTTTCAGTGTTTTTATTCTTGATTTTACTTTTAAATCTGGCTCTCAAGGGGTTGCCCTGTGATTACATAACTGAATGTTCAGCCATATTGATCCCAGTATGTGCTTAAATGCTTCAGGGAGTAAGGGTTTCACTCTCTGCCAATAGGTTCTTTTCCTGGCTTCAAGTGGTTCTCTTACCCACATGCAGAGTTGAGAGGAAACTTCTACAATCTCCAGAGTTCTCTTTCTGTGTGTGTAGCTCTCCTCTCTCTGGTATGTTCTTCTCTGTTACTCTACCTTGTGAACATAAGACTATTTGGCCGTCATGGACTTCCACATCTCTTCCTTAACTTAGCTTGACTGCCTGGCTTTGCTTGAGCTCTGCCTCCTTGTGCTGTGAACCACACCCTCTCCGGGCGTTGGGCTGGGGCAATTGCAGGGCTCATTTTGGCTGTTTTCTATCAGTGTAGGATCATTGTTTTCATTGATTGATTGTTCTCACTGCTCTGCTGTCTATAAAACCATGGTTTAATGCATATTTGTTCAGCTCTTTTATTTGTTTCAGGTGGGAAGGTAGATACACACCCTGTCATTCCACTTTGTGCAAATGTCAGTGCCAGTATAAGTCATTCGTGGAAAACTTTGACTGTTTTTATTTGAATCCATCCATTTCCTGATTGTGCGTTGGAGGGAAGTATGAGACAGTATCAAAGACTAAAAAAGCCATTTTAATGCACTGTCTTCATCAATATCTGAATGTACTGAAAGCAAACTCATTGGCAAAAAAATCCTTGAGTAACTTCTCAGCCAAAAATTCCTTTGTCCATTTTGGCAAGGTTATGTTCTCTAGTATTCTCAAAAGATAACTCACTTGATTAGATGGGATAGAATCCATATAGGTGCCCAGAATCCTAGAACATTTCATAAATCATGGCCCAAATATGAGCATAGCAAAGATTACTTTTACTTAAAACTCATCAAATGAGTTTCTATTTTAAGGGAGAAGTTGCTGAAGTGACGTTCGTAGGCGCTAACCCGAAGAATTCAGCAGAAAGCCAGGTAAGAATCAATGATTCTTTTTATAGATTTTAAATCCACCTTTTAGTCTTTATTTGAATATCCTCATAGAGGTTAACAACATGATGATAAAATGTCCCAACTTGCTTTTCATCTTATTTTTTAGGTGTGGGGAAACTTTCAGTAGGAAGAGTAATGTGGAATTCAGTCTGGGGGGAAATAAGGCATAGGAAACCTTTAACCGGGTCTGCTTAGGATCACATATTGCACAAAGCATAGAGAGCTGCACTGTCTCTTGAGAAGACACAAATTTGAATATAATCCCACTTATGTATCCCAATTTAGAAATTTGACTAAATTTGGTAAAATAATTAAAGGGCCACAAATGAAGTATATCTTTGGTTCCTTCCTACTCCCATTTTGGTTTCTCTCTTCCTCCAGCACCATAGCATCTGGTCCTGCCCCCAGTGTTGCAGACTGATCAAGGACCCCTAGGGGATGCTCCATTGGCTCAGAGCCCTGGCCTATGTACTTTGCTTTATCTTGCACTTGCCATTTCCTAACTCTTTATTGCTGCCACTAATTGGGTATTTATTTATTAATCTTGAGAAATAACACAAGAAATATGTGTTCATGTGTAAACAGATAATACCTCTCTTTCCATAAACCTTCCTAGAGGTAATAATTGTTCACAGTTATATATCATTTCATACGTTATTGTATTGATCATATATAAAGTATACATATGTAATGGAGCTATTAATGAAACGAATTAATTTTACTCCTCTGTAACTCCTTTAGAATGTTCTTATAACTGGGGCATCTGGGTGGCTCAGTCAGTTAAGCATTCGACTCTTGATTTCTCTTAGGTCATGATCTCAGGGTCATGAGATTGAGCCCCACATTGGGGTCCGCACTTGATGTGGAGCCTGCTTAAGATTCTCTGTCTCTCACACCCCTCTGTAATCCCTCACTCTCTCTCTCTCTCTAAAAAAAGAGAGGGGATCCCTGGGTGGCGCAGCAGTTTGGTGCCTGCCTTTGGCCCAGGGCGCGATCCTGGAGACCCGGGATCGAATCCCACGTCGGGCTCCTGGTGCATGGAGCCTGCTTCTCCCTCTGCCTATGTCTCTGCCTCTCTCTCTCTCTTTCTGTTTGACTATCATAAATAAATAAAAAAAAAAGAGAGACAGAGAATGTCCTTATAACTACACAAGCAATAGGTAGACATATTCCAGTTGTAAAAATTAAAATAATAAAGAAATGAGTAGAAGCAAAAGAGAGTAAGTATACAAAAGTGATTTCAAAGTCAGATTTTTTAGTATGGCCGAGGATGTATTCACTCTATCTCCCTCAGCCATTCTTCCCAGAGACCATAGTTACTTACAGCTCCAGACACCTTTCTCCCAAATGAACCTTCTATTTCTGTTCGTTGAAATATCATTCTTGCTGTGATAACGATGGTGGCGATATGACATTGTCAGACATGACACTGGGGAAAAATGTTCCACTGCCTTGGAAAGTCCACATGCACCTGTTTAATTTTTCTAGGCAGTCAAACTATACCATAATATTTGCATGTTTGTAGCATTGTTTTCTGAAGGTATCAACGTGTTATAGCAAAACTGCAGGATTAGATGTCCTTTGATATCCTTTGGGTGGAGAAATATCGTCATCATTGCTGCCTTGGAAAAGCAGGAGAACAAAATGCTTAAAGCACTGTAACAAGAATAGAATTGATTTCTAAGAGTGCCCTGGGACTTGGCATACAAAAATTTCCACTACCTCTTATTATTAGTAATCTTCAGCACTATTTATTGAAGGTTTACCCTTTGCAGGCAGCAGGTGAAGTGCTTTACATACATTATTACATCAATCTCATTTAATCCTCACTGCTATCCGTTGGCTTATATATTATTGTCTTCATTTTACAGATGAGGAAACTGAAGCTTAGAAAGACTAAGTAACTTGTATTAATTAATTGTGTATCACGTAGAGATTAGAATTGAGAGGCGGGAAAGGATAGTCACATAATTCACATATGCACTGGCCTAGACTTGTTATCTGGTCTACACTTTAGACCTGTGTGCAAGGGCTCACTCAGTCTCCTCCTCCATATATAACCTCCCCAGTGTCATTCTGCCCTGAGTGGCCAGAAACTGTTCTCTTTACAAGTCACCATTATAATGAAAGCTTTATTGAATATAACCTATCGGTTGAGTAGTTAGAGTTTTAAATAATCCCATGGCCCACTGGAAGTAAGTGATCTGCAGCAAAGTTTTATTTGAACACCTCTAAGTGACAGGTATAAAGGGCTGTAATGGATAAAAGTGAATTAGACACAAATCTTGCCTTTAAGGGCCCACAGTCCAAAGATTTCTGAGGGAAATTGAGATTTATGACCTCTGTGTCTTTTAATTTGTTATATTATTCAAATCTGTGGTTTATTTGACATGTAATTCTTGGTCTCAACTGAATTATTATAGCAATTTTCCAATGGGAAAAATAAAACCTGTTTTTGATGTGCTTTCTAAGAATCCATTATGAAAATATATAGGGATTGCTTTTAGCACCCTAGGACAGGGAAGATTTATGCATCCTTGTCAATTCTTTCACTTGGGAGGTATATTTACTAATAATTCATTTACCCAGGGAAGGAAAGATGAAGAAACTCTCCCGTTTTTCTCTCCTAAGTCTTGAGGTGACTAGAGAAAGTCTTGGAATATAGATCAATAAACATGTCATGAAAAGGTTTGACTTACGCCTTTTTAAAAATCTCAAATTTTATTCTATCTCTTCTCTGCCCTCATTTGCAAAATTTGCTATCAGCTCTAAAATTATGATCATTGAGTTTTCTAAAAAAAAAATAAAAATAAAAAAAGGTCATGGTGTGTAATAGCCTAGATAAATTAACATTCTGAAGACATTGCCAGAATGTAAAGAGAAGCGCCTAGGAATTTGGATGAAATTCTAATACATTTTCACACAAGACATTGGCAGGTTAGCCTGAAGCCCACAAGGGATGTATTTACAGACAAGTTCCTTCTAGAACTGGGCAAGGGGTCCCATCAGTTATATTAATTGCATTTCAGACCCATCGGACCTTCCTCACTGTCGAGAAATACGAGGCCACATCAGCAACATGGCAGATAGTGCATAATGACGCCTCCTGGGAGACTCGGTGAGCATGTCTGTTGGATGTTTTGTCTTTCAAGCCTTGACAACAGTTGGTTAGTAATGCAGGGAAGACAAATGGGAAGCCTGGCTCAATGCATGATATTAATGATATCAAATTCCCAAGGAACCTTCTGGCCATATTTAGTGGATTTATTAGACTTCATTTTGATTCTGTTTTTCTGCAGAACAGTGTGGTGTGTGCTTCTGGAAGATTAGGTGCTAATGAGGTTACAGCTTCCATTTTTGTAAACATCTGTTAGTTGTTTGTTTGTTTGTTTTCCACAGCCACAGACATTACCCCTAAAGGCTGGCTAGTCAGTCTTCTGCAAACTGGCTGAAAGGCACACTGGGGTGGAGGTGTTGCTATGACTCTATAGAGCCTTTTCTTTCTGGGAAAAACACGAGTCTATACGCAAAGTGCACTGAATGTGTGTAGGGGGTCAATGATTCTTCACTGGAGTCACTGAAAGATGGCTGGAGTGCTATCTCTTCCTGACTCAAGGAAGGAAGGCAGAAATTTGCCGACGGAGATCCCTCAGAGAGGCATATCTCTGTGCCTTTTGTTACCAAGTACCTGAGCTGAATACAGATTTTGAAGTTTTGAAAATGTGTCCGAAATAAGAAAAACTTTCTGCTCCCAAGTTTATATATTTCACACTCCATGACAAATGGGCAAAATTTTTGGCAATTTGTGTCTAATTCAGATTGCCTTCAACTACGTGATGGGTTGTGTGTTGGTTTGCTTCCCGTGGTTAACTGAAAATCAAAGTTTGACCATGCTATGGCCCCTTTGATAGTCACACATAAATAAGGGTGTACATTTTCCTCTAATCTTCAGGGCATAGGCCATTTTTAAACAAATAATAAACATATATTTATTATTAAAATAGGCATAGGTCATTTTTAAACAAATAATAAATATATATTTATTATTAAAATAAGATTCTACAGATAATTTAAAAAGAGGGATGATTTTTTTTTTTTAAAGCCCCAAATCAGAATAGCAGTAAACACCGAGGACATGGATAGACCTCGGTCTGGTTCACCAGCAGCAGCATTGTTACCTCTCTCATGACATCACTGGGCCCATCATTGAAAAACACAGCAAGTTGAGAATACCCAGAGCCCAGAGCAGTCACTCTCTACACAAGTGGGGACATCAGTCAGTTAGCCAGTTCTATCTCACTTCCCCAGCAGAGTATCTGACCTCCTTGGTCAGGTCTGCAAGGACCCACGTGACCTGACTCCATCTGTTTCTGTAAGCTCAACCACTGTGCCACTGGGCACTAGGCCCTGATCCTACCAGCCTGCATTCTGTTCCTCCGCTACACCATGGGGTTTCCTGCTGGAGCCACTTTGCATCTCTGTTCCTCTTTCCTGGAATGTCTTTCCTCTGCGCATGTGTGGGTTCAGGGGTAACAGCACCTCCTTAGAGATAGATACCTCTGCCTTACTTTGTTCATTTCACTTTGCACTTTTTTTTTTTAAATTTTATTTATTTATGATAGTCACACAGAGAGAGAGAGAGAGAGAGGCAGAGACACAGGCAGAGGGAGAAGCAGGCTCCATGCACCGGGAGCCTGACGTGGGATTCGATCCCGGGTCTCCAGGATCGCGCCCTGGGCCAAAGGCAGGCGCCAAACTGCTGCGCCACCCAGGGATCCCTCACTTTGCACTTTTAAGATCACTTGCTGATTTACCTGTTTATTGCCTTTCTTCCCCCCTTGTCCTTGGGGTGGGGGAGAGCATAAGCTTTGGGCCATGTCTGTCTTGCTCAGCACTGTATCCTCACACCTCTAGAATAGAGTCTGGCACATGCACTCATCAAGTATATATTTTTAACAAATGAATCTTGATGAGAATAGAGCTGTCAGTTGACACAGAGGATGATAAGGGTGGAAGGAATGCTCTAGCAGAGCAGGGGACATCCTGTATTCTGAGTATCAGGTGAAGGAGGCTTCCCGGGATGGATAGTGTCTGGGTAGTTAGAAAGATAGAATGAGTGAAACTATTTCTACAAATGGTTATTTCTTCTTCTTCTTCTTTTTTTCTTTTTTTCAAATGGCTATTTCTTAAAGGGTCTCTTCTAGAAAGTAAGTTCCTGTCCCTGTTTTGTTCATTGCTGTATTCTCGCTATCAAGGATAGCACCTTGCTTATGGTGGGGGCTCCCTGAATATTCATATAGTGAATAATCATACATTCTTCTAATCACACGTATTTAAGAGTAAAATCTGATTGGTTTGTCTGTTTCCTCCCAACAGTTTCTATTGGTACAAGGGATTGCTGGGTCACAGCAATGCAACGATACAATGGCATATTCCAGATACTGCCCAGCCTGGAATCTACAGAATAAGATACTTCGGACACAATCGGAAGCAAGACTTTCTCAAGCCAGCGGTCATACTTCCATTTGAAAGCACTTCCTCTGCCTTTGAAGTAGTAACTACTTAATGACAAATTGATAATTCATTTAAAGAGCAGCTATACTCTATAATTTATAAAAATGATTTCATATGAATGTAAATGATGACGGTGACCTCTATGATTGTCCCTGTTGGGGACAGATAGTTGACTGCAAATGGGACAGAAAGGTGTGTGTGTGTGTGTGTGTGTGTGTGTCCCATTCATCTGGCACTAGTAGCTTTACACCTGGTGCTTCTAGAACCTAATGCATGAGTTCCCTCCAGGCCCTGCTGTTGTTTGAAGGAACAGTTCCCCTCAATATGAAGCCTCTGAAAAGTGAGTGAGAGTGGTTGAAGATGTGTGAACAATGGTAAAACTATTTATTTATAGAGTTATTGAATGTTAGTGCTGGGAAAGTTTAGAGATTGTGTACTTTGCTTCTTTATTTTGCCGATGGGAGCAATGAAGTTTCATGGATTTAAGATTAATGAAGGCTACGGGACCTTCCCCTGCTGCGTCACTTAAAAATATATACACATTGACCATTAACGTATCAGCCCAATTAGAGAAAATGACTGTGGAAATTAATATGCCCGCTTCTCTGTATTGAGCACAGCCTCTCAAAGCAACCACCGTGGAGGCTACATGCGTGATCCAGAGCCGTTCACGCTGGTAAATTACTGCTGACATTGCCTTAGGAGGCCAATTACAAGAAAGTCAGACTTTTAATATTTTGATCAAGTCTTGTGTTTCCCTAAGTGCCCTTAACCCTCTGAATTGTGTTTCCTATTCCCAAGACTGGTTCTGAGTGATTTTGACTATGTTCAATGATTGCATTCACTCCCAAAACACAAGCTTTGCCATTAGTGTAGATATTAAAATGAAAATGTTACTGGATTGGAAGGGGATCCTCAAAGAGCAAACTCTGAATTCACTTATCTGTTCTTTTATCGCTCACTTGCTCGTGGACTCGTTCAATCACAGAATATTTATCCAGACCTGTGTACCCAGCATCATGCTAGCGCCTGGCCTTGATAATTACCGTGATCGTATTTGGGATGAACGTGTAAAAATCAAAAGGGGACTATTTTGAAGGAGAAAATTCATTATATAAATTCAGTATACTCAGTTCAGTATATAAACTCTAGAAGGCATTTAAAAGGCAGTAATCTTCAAGTTCTAGCTCACATATATAATCTGTGTCGGGTGCTCCCATTTTGGGGGAAAGAGGCTCCAGATACTTTGGAAAAAGTTGTTTTCATAGTTATTTGGGGGCCTTATGAACTACCCTGCCCAATGTCTGGAAGAATGAGATACGGCAGTCGAACATTGATTGCCCAGAAGTACCGATTCCATTTAAAATGATCCAAGTTAATGAGGAGCTAGCTCCTAGGCTACCAAGTAAATTTCCAAAAACCAAGTCATGCTTTTCTTCTATGTATATAAAAGCATTAGCATTTTAGGGAAAAAAAATCAACCTTTATTTCAAAAACAAACTTGAAGTCTTGAAAACGGTAATGATACTGAGCACAACAATACCAGCACTCATTTAAGTGTGACTGAACTTGCTTTATCACATTGGAACGGACCTGGAACACTTTTTGATGGATCAGGGTTCTGGTTCTGGGGAGTGAACTGCTGGAGAATTAGCTAAGCAGGATTCCAAAGAGTAGTGGTCATTTTTCCTAAGGACACAGTGTTTAGTCTCACAGTTCAGAGGCTTCAGAAGAGGAGAGAATTCTGAAAGTAGTTGGCCTTAAATTCTATTAGAACTGATGATAAGACTTTAAAAAGTGTTTTGCATGATTCAAAAGAGTTTTTGAATTATTTTTCACTACCTCCATGCCCCCCACTGATGTTCTTCAGTGGGCCTGTGATTCCCTGTTGTTTACTTGCAACTGTGCCCAGCCAGACAAAGCATTGCCTTGGTGCTATCCTTCTGCACCAGCCCTCTACCCACCGGTACTCCTGGCCCCAAATCACCCACAGAAGCATGTGTGCCCCCTCGCTGCTATCTCTTCCAACCCATGCAGTCCCATTTCTGCAGTTTGTATGACAATAAGGCCAGATCCTGCATGATAGAAACCATAGCTAGCCACTCATGCTTTAAGGAACACAGAGGGAGGCAGATCTGACCTGTTAATACACAAACCTAGATCCAAGCTGTGTTTGGGGCTGCTGCTGGGAGTGGCTCATTGGAGCCGAACCATGTGGAGAAAGCTACTGAAATTGCAGGAGGATATGGGGGCAAGGAGTTTGGTTGGTGGGAGGACACTTCTGCAGAAGGTCTTGTGTTTCATGTCAAAGTGTCTGGTGTCCTGTTTGTTGTCCTCTGTCCACTCTGGTTTTAAGGATGCTGTGACTTTGTCAGAAAGTACTGAACGATCCCTCTGTATTTTTTCAATGAGTATTATGTAAAATTGCTAATACGAAATATAATATTTAATAAACTAGTGAGTATAATCGGGAATGTATGTTCTATTGAGAAGTGATATGGATGAATGAATGCTTGTTTTGCTTTTGAAGAGATGGAATGAATGGTACTGGATTCCATGTAGGTCAGGCTGGAAAGTGATATGAATGGCATCTGTACGTGGCCACCCGAACACAAGGGATCCACTTCATCAGGTCCTTCCTGCCCTCTGAAGATTTATTCCTGCAAAAATACATATGTTTGAACATTTTTTATTAATAGGGAAACTGAGAGTTTCCGAGGCAGGTAATAATTCATAAAATTATTTCATGAGCCAGGTCTGAATAAAGACGCCAAGAATGAATGTGCTTGTGAATATCCTTCTCTGATTTACCCTCTCATGCTTCTCCTCCAGTGTAGGCAAACACACTGTCCTCTTCTAATGTGAGCACATGGATTTCATCTTTAGCCAAAAGATTTCATCCTTAGATGACTCTCTCGTGTCTTTAATTCTTCAAATAATGGTTTTTGTCTCCTGGGTATCCCTATCCCACATGCTGGTTTACACTGGCTTGTGGAATATCATGTCTTATATGATGCCACAGAGGAAAGTTTGCGCGTTCCTTACATGACTAGTTGGAATGTGTTCAGCTGCAAGTAACAAAATATTCCTGATAAGCAGGGGTCCAAACACTAGAGACATTGACAGTCGCACATAGCCATTAGTCTTAAGGTGACCAAGTCTGGCTTCCTACAACCATTCCATGATGTCACTGGCTTTTTTTCTTAATATACTAACTTTAATTCTCAAGCTTGTCGCCTCAGTCTAGAGAGAGCCACCTCATGTCTTCCAGCAGCAAGAAGGAAGAGGAGAGTTCCCAGAATCCCTTTTTTGGAAGGTAAAAGATATGTAGTACGATCCCAAGTAGAATTTCCCTTGCATCGTGTCTACAGTTGGGTCACATAGCTTCAAGGGAATCTGAGAAAGAGAATATTTGGCATTTTCTGTCCCTAGAGGGGGAGGAAAGTTCTGATCAGCAAGGAAAAAGAGATGGTGCAGGTAGCTGCTCTGTGAGCATTTCAACAGACTCTTTGTGAGCAGCCCTCCCAGTTACCATGATACGCAAGCAACACCTACTTAATAGCTTTTTGAAATAAGTAGCACTTTTTCCATCTTAGCAAATCTGTTTTAGGAAAGAACACATCTTGGAACCTTGATGGTGACAGGGCTTGCTCTCTACACTGCAAAACCTATGCATTCATTCAGCAAATTTATATGCAGCACCTATATTATCTCTGGGCATTGTGCTACCCCCTAAGGGCACAGTCATGATCAAGACAGAGCAAGTTCTTGCCATCAAGGAACTTAGAGTTTTTTTTTTTTAATTCTTTTTTAATTTATTCATGATAGGCACACAGTGAGAGAGAGAGAGAGGCAGAGACACAGGCAGTGGGAGAAGCAGGCTCCATGCACCGGGAGCCTGACGTGGGATTTGATCCCGGATCTCCAGGATCGCACCCTGGGCCAAAGGCAGGCGCCAAACCGCTGCGCCACCCAGGGATCCCGAACTTAGAGTTTTAATAGGAGAAGCAGACAGGTACACAGGCAATTCTGGACAGAGTGACCCATACTGCTGCCAGGCAGTTAGATATGGCATCTTATATGGTCTTGGGGATATTACAGGAGGTTTCCTGGAGAAAATAACATCTAAGCTGAGACCCAAAGGATATTAACTAGAAGAAAGGTAATGGTGGGGCAGCCCTGGTGGCCCAGTTGTTTAGGGCCGCCTTCAGCCCAGGGCGTGACCCTGGAGACCGGGGTTCGAGTCCCATGTCGGGATCCCTGCATGGAGCCTGCTTCTCCCTGTGCCTGTGTCTCTGCCTCTCTCTCATGACTCTCATGAATAAATAAATAAAAAAAATTTTTTTAAAAAAAAGAAAGGTAATGGTGTGTGTGTGTGTGTGTGTGTGTGTGTGTGTGTTTACATGCATTGGTGCAGGATGACTACCTTTTTCAGGTAAGGGGAATATCAAATAGTTTCCCAAGGCTGTAGTTATAGTACAGGGAGGAATGGTCAGAGATGTAGCACTGAGCTTCATCTTCATAAATAGCAATTTGGTGTTATAGTCATGGTAGCATTTTCCCCCTTAAGAACCTTCACTTATGGCATGAATGGGCTTGAATGTACTTTCCCTTTGCTAAACTAATAAGACACATATTTTATAACTAAGGAAATGGATTTTGGTTCCCAGTCTCCAGGGACATTGGATATCACCAGTCTGTCTTCATAGGCTGTAACCGTTTCTTGGAATTGGATTTACTGATACTTCTTTTGCTTCTGTCCATCTAATGTTTCCAAATCTTGATTTTCTTTCACCTTTTTTATGCCTACTAAGTGGGTGAGTATAGCCAATAAAGACCAGTCTCTCCCTTTAGATGGAGTTCAGTGTTCCAGCTTACATCTTATAAGTGCTTATTAATACTAAAAAACTGACCCAGCCACATAAACTTCAAATACTTTGGTGTACATAATTTCAAGTTATCAGAGACCAAGCCCGTATTGATTTTTTTCTGGCTGTGTTTTAGGATAATGAGCAACCCAGAAACCTGGGATATTGGCTTAACACTAGCAGAAGAAAACAAACCCACCGCCCCACTCTCTGGATCTCCACTCCCAGGAAAGATTGACATGGACACATTCCCTGTTCTATTGGAGCATCCTTATTCAATACAAGAGCAGGGTAAGCTAAATGAACATAAGAACTTAACATCCCAGCCATTATAACTTTGGAAAAAAGTCCAACATGGGTCCACACATTCCTAAGTGGAATTTCAATAAACTAGAATGTATGATTTTA
Organism: Canis aureus; assembly: GCF_053574225.1. Classification (NCBI taxonomy): domain Eukaryota; kingdom Metazoa; phylum Chordata; class Mammalia; order Carnivora; family Canidae; genus Canis; species Canis aureus. The sequence goes on from NC_135637.1 coordinate 38,859,096, forward strand.
TAAAGTTGGTGCCACCACAATGAGGAGAGTAAGTACTTTGAATGTGTTTCTGAAACTATGGATGGTGTTGTGCTGACCCATTGCCACTCTTTCACAGTTTCTCTTAGCCTCAAGTCCACAGATACAAAATATCTCAGGGGACAAAGGGGTAGCTTCTAACTATGGGACATACGTGAGAAGTTGTATAATGTGAAATAAAGAACCTAGGTTTTGAAGTCTGGTCAGCTTGGATTGGATTATATCTGTGACCTTGGGAGAGTCACTGAACATCCCTGGTTTACAAAATGGTGTAACAATAATGCCCTTCTATGGTTGATATGGGGTTGTAGAATTTAATGGTTAAGAGAGAAAGCTCACTGGAAACTGATTGGAAGCAAATTCTGGAGACAAGTTGGTTCAAATCTCAGTAATGTACTCAGTTTCTTAAAGTCCCAGTTTCTTCATGTAATGCATCTCAATTTCTTAATGTATCAATGAGAACAATGCAAGCATAATTAAATTTTTAGTTTCTGAGATTAGAATAAGGTAGAGTTGTTGGCAGAGTATCTGATGTATGGAATATGCTTAATTTATTTATTTAGCTGTTAATTAACTTAGCTGTCACTGAGTATTATGTAAGATGATGCATATAAATATCTGGAAAAGAGTAGGAAATAAAAAAATTATCCATTGTGAACTGAATCCATCATTTGCCCTGAAGATACTATACTTTTCCTGATCTTTTGGTATCTCTGATGTTAGTGTAGGAAGAGTTGGGATGCATGGCAAGTGAGGTTCTGAGGGTTGTCTAGACTGAGAGACAGTGGAAGTCCGAACCAGAACCAGAAACAGTTTCAGGAATGGATCACAACTCTTTCAATGTATAGAACTCTACAGTTAAAATGGTCATGCCTTACTCATTAACAGGATGGGGAGGGGGAGAAAGAGTTAAAAAAAATTAAAACCCTAAAACGTCACTTGGGTGATGTTAAGTTGTTGTTAAGTTAAAACAAGAACCGGAGTAAAAGAAAGAGGATTGCAGAGGGGTGAAGGCAAAGCTAGGTTTGGACATGAGACTTGACAAAGTGTCCAGGCAGCAAAGTCCAGTGCACAGTGAGATATGGGGAGCTCAACTTTTGCAGAGAAAGTAGGGCAAAACAGATATGGGAAGCATCTGTTTCAACCCAATAACAGGAATCAAGGAAGTTGATGACTTGCAAGAAGGAGAACAAAGAGGTGGAAAGAGCCTGGATGGCAGTCTTGTGGGCAACACATATTTTTCAGTAAAGGAGAGGAGAAGGAGGACCAGAAAATACTATCACTAAGAAGAACAATTAGGAGAATTCAGAGAATAAGAAGAGATAACTCCAAGAAGGTCAGTTTATAAAGGTTGTAGAGGTACTAAAATGGTTAAAGGATTGAGGTAAACCTTTAATACTTAAGAGTGAGCAATTTCTGAAGAATGTAGAAGGCATATGCAAGAGAGAGTGTGGTTCCCTGCGGGGTTGGTGGGATGTGGCAGAGGGAGTTGGTGGCCATTCCTTATCTACTCTCCCCTCCCTAGTGAGAGTTTCCCCCTGGGACTCCATTTCTCAGCCTGAGTGTACCCCAGCACTGGATCTGGCAGCTGGAATAACCATCTGACTAATTAAGTTCTCTTCAGGGGGATGAGAGGCATGATACATTCTATTTTTCCCACCTGTGCCGTCAGAACGGGAGCCATACACTCCCCTGTCCAGCTCCCTTCCTAGTAGCTGGGTAACAGACATGGCCCCCAGAGCCGGAACAGCCATCTCGAGCCCAGAGATGGAAGCTCCATGTCAAGGATGGCCATCCTATAAAAGGTGCCTGGGTCCTTGCCAGTCCCCGATAGTCAAATCATTCCTTGACTGCTTCATTTCAGATGACTAAGTGAGGGGGAAATAAAACACCCATCTCACCTTTTGCTATTCTCGGTCATTGTTAGAACAGCAGAAGCCTTTATTCTAACTACTATACTGATTGTAGTCTCTACAGACAAAAGCTATGGTTGAGACACTTTCTTCTACTGTGTCTAGGACAAATATCAACATATTTACGTAAAATCAGAGAGCAGATCTTTACTAACTGACCTGGGGAAAGTAGTATGGTGACCTCCTTCTATTTTTTGACTCTGGCTATTATGGGTTGAATCATGTCCCCTAAAACAGTGTGTTGAAGTCCTAACCCCTAGTATGTCAAATGGGACCTGATTTGGAGACCAGATCATTCACTGCAAATGTAATTAGCTAAGGTGAGGTCATAGTAGAATAGAGTAGGTCCCTAACCCAATATGACTTGTATCTTTATTTAAAAAATGCTGTGTAAAGAGATGCACACAAGGATAACGCGACGTGAGCAGGAAAGCAGAGACCTACGAGCCAAGGAATCCCAAAGACTGCAAGTGAACCACCAGAATCAAGTTGAGAGGCACGGAGCAGATTCTCCCTCGCGCCCTCAGAACAAACGAACCTATTTATTCTTTGGTCTTGGGCTTCTAGCCTTCAGAACAGAGAGCCAACAGATTACTGTTGTTTAAACCACCCAATGTGTGGCATTTGTTATGGCAGTCCTGGGAAATAATACACTGGCCAACGGATTAGTTTCCATCCCCATAGACACCCACCAAAAGAGATTCTTGGGTGCCGTCCAGTTTAGACGACACAGTAATTGCGTCTGTTCTTTACTCTTTTGGACAACACGGTCATTTTATGGCAAGTGGTCTCATCTGTCTCTGGTTGCCTGTGAGTGTCATCTATCACTGTCAAGGACTATTGTAAATTCTAAAACTAATTTACATATCATAAAAAGCCAAATGAATCAGCAATGATGTAGCTCTAACTAAAATTTTATGGAGAATAAACATTCCATAATTTTGGGAATTGATCTTTTATGGGTTGTGGGTGAGACTATGAATATCTATTATATATATCTGTAAGATGACAGAATCAGGACAATAAATGTAATTATGCATGTTTATTCTCTGTTCTTATTGAACTAAATTGGTTTTTTCCCCCTCTCCAGTGTATTATGCAAGTATTATAAGCTCTGCAGCAAATGAAGTACATGTCAGTATGGAGTCTATCTTGCTGCTTACATGGAGGCAAAGATAGAAAGGAGTCATAATATACTTTAGGAATTTGGCAGTGCCAGTTTTAAATCAAGACTAGAGACGCTTGCTTCCGTGTATTAGAGAGGTATTGCAAGAAGTAGTAGCAGTGAGTTTTTTCTCTCTATGAATTATTAATGTTTACGTAAATGAATATTTTCTATTTCAAGAAATGCTTTTGCGAGCAGGAGAAGGCTTTAAAGGTTATCGAAGAGAAATCTCATTTTGGGAGGGGTGTTATTTTCTTTGAATTAACTAAGTATATCTCAAATATCTCTATTTTTTGCATAAAATTTATGGGGGTCTTGTGGGAAATATGCTGTTTCCTCCTGGTTGGGTGCCGTGAAGCCCACCCAGAGGAGTCTGATAATCTTCTCCTATAGGTATCATCCATCCTGTGTCTCCACCATGGTAGGGACGTCATGAAAATGCCATTGTGATTCCAAGCTTAGACTGTCATTGAACTTCTTGAGACCTTAGAAAGAAAATTATTATGAAAAATGTGAAACTTACAAATGTGCAGGATTGTACAATAATTGCTGTATATTTTGTCATTCAGCTTCAGAAAGTATAAACAGCTTGCCAATTGTGTGTCATCTCTTCCTTTACATTCTATGGGGTGGAGGTGGGGTCGAGCTGGACTATTTGTCTTATAAAACTTTTAGCATATTTCTCTGACACATGGAAATATTTTTTCTTCTATGTAACCAGAAGTTCACTCTCATATCTAACAAAATTGACTGTAACCTCTTAATTTCATCTAATACTCAATTAATGTTCCTGATTGTCTAAAAAATACCTTTTCACCATGAGTTTGTTGAATCTTGAATCAGGGTCCAGACAAATTCTGTACATAGCATTTGGTTTATTAACCTCTTAAAAAAAAAGATTTTATTTACATATGAGAGAGAAAGAGCTGTGGGAGGGGAGGGGCAAAGGAAGAGAGAGACGGAGAAGCAGACCCCCCGCTGAGCAGCTGTGGTCTGAGCAGCTGTGGTGCTGGATCCTAGGACCCCGGGATCATGACCTGAGCTGAAGGCAGACGTTTAACTGACTGAGCTGCCCTCGTGCCCCTGGTTTATTAACCTCTTAGTTACACTTAATATGTAACAGTTCTCCTCAAATCACACCCCTTTCCAGGATGGATATCTGTTTAAGAAACCATGGTATCTGATAGATTTTCCTACCTACGACCTTTGCTTCTTCAGGACGGGCTTTTATTTTTCTTCTACCGTTACCGTTTCTTGGAAACATTAGCTCTAAACACTTGATTAGATTCAGGTTAATATTTTTTTTCTTTTGGCAAGAATACTTTGTCCTTTGTTTTCTATTTCATAAAACAGGAAATACATAATGACTGGTTGCCTCATTTCAGTTAAGATTGACCTGACATTCAGGGGTCATCAACCTGATGCATTCATTAGAAAAGTTCCTGTCCACCTTTATCTTTGGTTTTCGCAGCCAAAATGACTGTTAATTAGACTCATTATTTCTTTAGGGATTAAAAAATAGTGATTTTATTTTTTCAGCTTTATTGGGGTATAATTGACAAATACATTTATAATGTCTGTATATTTTGAAAGAATTCCCACCATTGAGTTCATTTACACACCCATCACCTCACACTTGTATATTTTTTTCTCTTTTTTGGTGAAGATACTTACATTATACTCTGGACAGATTTCAACCCTGCAACACAGTACTATCAACTATCATCACCATGTTATTCATTAGATCCTCAGACTTTGTTTATAACTTGTAACTACCATCCTATAGTCTGTTTCTGTGGTTTTTTTCTTTTTAAGATTCCATGTATAAGTGATACCATGTGGTATTTGTCTTTCTGTGTCTGACTTATTTCACTTGGAGCAATGCTCTCCAAGTCCATCCTTGTCGCCAATGGCAGGATTTCCTTCTTTTTCGTGGTTGAATAATATTCCGTTGCATATTTATACCACATCTTATTTATCCCTTCATCCATTGATGGACACTTGGGTTTTTTTCCATATCTTAGTTATTGTGAGTAATGTCACGATGAACATGAGAGTGCACTTATCTTTGTGATACCATGTTTTCATTTCTTTTGGACATATACTCAGAAGTATGATTGCAGGACCATATGGTAGTTCTATTTTTAATTTTTTGAGGATCCCCTCATACTAGTATCCACAGTGGCTGTACCAGTTTGTATTCCTACCAACAGTGCACACAGGTTCCCTCTTCTGTACATCTTTGTTACCACATTATCTATTGTTTTTTTTGATGGTAGCCGTTCTGACTGGTGTGAGATGATATCTTGTGTGTGTATGTGTGTGTGTAGATTTTATTTACTTACTTGAGAGAGAGAGAGAGAGTATATGTGGGAAGGAGAGGTAGAGGGAGAGTAAGAAGCAGACTTCCTGATGAGCTGGGAGCCTGACATGGGACTCAATCCCAGGATCCTTAGATCATGACCTGAGCCAAAGGCAGACGCCCAAATGACTGAGCCGCCCAGGTGCCCCTTTGTTGTGGTTTTGATTTGCATTTCCTTGGTAATTAGTGATGGCGAGTATCTTTTCATGTATCTCTTGGCCATCTGTATGTCTTCTTTGGAAAAATGTCCACTCAGTTCCTCTACCCATTTTTAAATTAAATTGTTTTTGTTGTTGATGATGAGTTATATGAGTGTCTATATATTTTGGATATTAACCCTTTATCGGATACATGGTTTGTAAATATTTTCTCCCATTCTGGAGGTTGCCTTTTCATTTTCTTGATGGCTTATTTTGCTGTCTAGAAGCCGTTTGATTTAGTCCCATATATTTGTTTTTACTTTTGTACCTTATGGTTTTGGTGTCAGAACTAAATAATCATTGTCAAGACTAATGTCAAAGAGCTTATTGTCAATGTGTTACACTGTACATCAATCATGAAAGCAGCAGAAAGAGAAGTTAAGAAAACAGTCCCATTTACAATTGCACCATATATAATCAGATCCCTAAGAATAAACCTAACCAAAGTGGTGATGAAAGACCTGTACTCTGAAAACTACAAAACACTGATGAAAGGCATTGAAGACAACACAAACAAATGGAAAGACATTCCATACTCATGGATTGGAAGAACAAATATTGTTAAAATGTCTCTACTACTCAAAGCAACCTGCCCGTTTAATGCAATCTCTATCAAAATATCCACAGCATCTTTCACAGAACAAGAACAAACAATCCTAAAATTTGTATGAACAACAGAAGACCCTGAATATCAAAGCAATCTTGAAAAAGAAAAGCTAGGCTGAAGGCTTCCAAACTTCAAGGTATAGTACAAATCTATAGTAATCAAAACAGTATGATACTGGCACAAAAATGGACACATAAATGGATGGAACAGAATAGAAAGCCCATAAATTAACCCACAATTATATGGTCATCTAATCTTTGACAAACCAGGAAAAAATATGCAATGGGGAGAGGATAGTCTTTTCAACAAATGGTGTTAGGAAAACTAGACAGCAACATGCAAAAGAATGAAACAGAACCACTTTTTTTACATCACACAAAAATAAATTCGAAATGCATGAAGGACCTAGAATCATAAAAATCCTAGAAGAGACATAGGTAGTGACTTCTCTGACATTGGCCTTAGTGATTTTTCCTATATATGTCTCTTGGGGCAAGGGTAATAAAAAAAATAAACTATTGGGACTTCATCAAAATAAAAAGCTTCTGCACAGCGAAGAAAATAATCAACAAAACTGAAAGGCAACCAATGGGATGAGAGAGATACTGCAAATGACATATGAGATAGAGGGTTAGTATCCAAAATATATAAAGAACTCATACAACTCAACATTCCAAAAATGAATAATCCAATTATAAATGGGCAGAAGACACGAATAGACATTTCTCCAAACAAGACATACAGATGGCCAGTGGGCACATGAAAAGAGGTTCATCATCACTTACCTTCAGGGAAACGCAAATCAAAATCACAATCACCTCACACCTGTCAAAGTGGCTAAATTCAACGACACAAGAAACAACGGGTACTGGCAAGGATGTAGAGGAAAAGGAGCCCTCGTGCACTGTTGGTGCACTGCAAACTGGTGCAGCCACTCTGGAGAACAGTATGGAGGGTCCTCAAAAAGTTAAAAATAGAGCTACAATCAGCTACTAGGATCCAACAATCGCACTACTGACTATTTATCCAAAGAAGACAAGAACACTAAATCAAGGGGATACACACACCCTTAGGCTTATAAGCAGGATTATTTACAAAAGCCAAGATCTGGAAGCAACCCAAGTGTCCATTAATAGATGGATGGATGAAGAAGATGTGGTGTACATATACGATGGAATATTATTCAATCATAAGAATATGATTGTCGTTTGCAACAACATGGATATATCTAGAGGGTATAATGTTAAGTGAAATAAGTCAGTCAGAGAAAGACAAATATTATTTCACTTGAATGTGGAACTTAAACAAATGAAGAGAAGAAGAGACAAAAACCAGGCTCTTATCTATAGAGAACAAGCTGATGGGTACAGAGAGGAGGTGGGTGGAGAGATGGGGGAAGTAAGTGAAGGGGGTTATGAGTTCACTTGTCATACTGAGCACTGGGTAATGCACAGACTTGCCGAATCACGATTGTACACTAATGTAACATTATTGAGGTGAATATGACACCATATGTTGACTACAGAGGAGTTAAAATAAAAATTAAAAAATTAAAGTTTATTTTAAAATAAAAAATAGAAACACCTGCAGTAATAATGGGAAAACACAACGACTTGCTAGAGGTCAATGGTGGATACATGGCGGTCCCTTATGTTATTATATTTTTGGTCTCTCCCATATGTCTGACATCCTGCACTGACATTTGTAAAAGGAGTGGATGCAGAACAGACGGGGGTGAGCAGGACTGTGAGCATGGGCTGAGAGAAGGAGGAGGTTGAGAAGGGCTGAGATTTCAGGGTGACGGGAGAATCGCAGTGCCTGGAAGAGCTGCACTTGCCATGTAGTAGTCAGGAATGAGCTGGAGGCTGATAGCACCACTTTGGGTGCATGATAATTTAAAACTCTGGCTGGATTTCATCTCCAAGTGCCCCCGAGCCCACTAGAGATGCTCATTCTGCATCGTCAGTGGTTTTGAGAAGTAGCAGGATGTAGTTCACGTGCTTCATACTCAACTTCCCAAAGCACTTTATTTTTTTAATTGTCGAATATTTTATTTATTTATTTGAGAGAGAGAGAGAAAGTAAGCACAAGTGGGTGGAGGGGCAGAGGGAGAAGCAGGGAGCCCGATGCAGGACTTGATCCCAGGACCCCGCGATCATGACCTGGGCCATGGCAGACGCTTCACCAACTGGGCCACTTGGTCACCCCTTCTGCAAGCACTTTAGAGCAACAAATTCAAAGCTGAAAAACCATAGGGAAAAAAAAAACATACAAAACCATGCAAGATTCCTAAGAAAACAATATTAATGAAGGGACCGGCCATTGAGCTCAAGATTGGAACCCGACTGCCTTCAACGCCAAGGGGTAAGGTGCCTGGGCAGGTGGAGGTGGTGGGCTCGGGGCAGGAGCATCCAGAGGGCTGGGCCATTCTGGGCCCACAGAGCAGGCCTTGCTTCTCCAAGGTAAGGCCGGCCTGCTGGGCAACGTGCGCTAGCAGCACAGCCCCTCACGGGCAGTTCTGGACTGAACTTGTGCCTCCCCTGCCCCTGCCCCTGCCCCTTCTCCAAATAAGGAAGGGGGCACTTGACCGCAGCCGGACCCCTAGTGCTCCCTCGTCTGGGCCTGTCCTCAGGCCTTCTGCTTAGATAATCCGACTCCCAGCAGTAGAGGCTGGGTCCCTGGCCTGGTACCATCATAAAGTGTCTGGTGAGTCTGGGATACGTTTGTCACCACCTCCGATTCTTGTCAAGGGCTTGACCTTCCAAGGCTCAGAACCGTGTAGACTTCATGGGGGCATCGCCGTCGAGTAGGAGCCACACGGGAGCAGCCGGAGGAGCGTGTGGGAAGATGGAGAGCTGTGTTCTGGCTCACTAGGTCTGGCCGACGCGGGGGGCTGGCGGCTGACTGACGGCCCTGCCTCTGCCCTTCCTGCCCTCTGGAGCTCTACAGGCCCACCTCTTCTGACTCTTTCTTCCTTTCTTTCTTTTTTGATCTTATTTATTCATGAGACACACAGAGGGAGGCAGAGACCCAGGCAGAGGGAGAAGCAGGCTCCATGCAGGGAGCCCGACATGGGACTCGATCCCAGGACCCCGGGGTCACGCCCTGGGCCGAAGGCAGATGCTCAACCCCTGAGCCACCAGGTGCCCCATATCCCCCCTTTGCAGGGAGATTAGATCCACAGGTAGAGTTTGGCTGGGAGGGGGGCGGGGGGACAGAGACCATTCTGGGTGCTTCAGCCTCTCGTCCCTCCAGCAAAATAGACAATTTGCTCTGGGTTGATGGGACATCAGAGGTGATGGGGACGGAACAGACGGGTCCTTCACCGCTGGGATGAATCCACCTGGATGCGGGGATTTTCCCTAGGCTGAATCTGCAGCGCCACCTGTCGCAGCGGCCGGGAAACCACGCCAGGCCTGCAGGGCGCCGAGGGGCCACCTGAGAGGAAGTCTTGGCTTTTTCACTGGAGACCACATGGTTTAGTCTCAGGACTGGGCTGCGCGGATGTTGCAGTATTTTACTAGGGGAGTCCTTCGGAGAAGCCTGGAGCGCTGTGAATCCAGTACGGTCGATTGTCAGTAGGTTGTCAATACAGGTGGGATCGTTGATTCCTGTTTAAAAACAATGATTTTAAGTGATTAATTGAAGATTAAAAACTCCAATCCCTTGGGGGGGGCGGCGCTGGGTGTCTCAGTCGGTGAAGCATCTGCCTTTGGCTCAGGTCATGATCTCAGGGTCCTGGGGTCAAGCCCCGTGTCGGGCTCTGCGCTCTGCACGGAGTCAGCTTCTCCTTCTCCCTCTCCCCCTGCTTGTGCTCTCTCTCTCTCTCTCTCAAACAAATAAATAACATCTTTAACCCCCGCCCCCACCACCAAACTCCTTTTGTACACTTCTGATGTCCTTGTAATCCTAAGGACATTGGTTTTAGGAGGTAGTAAATAAGCCTGGGAAGGAGAAGCAAAAGGCAAGTGATGTTTGCCAAGCGTCTACTATATTTTTCTCCAAACCGCTATTCCCAGGGATGAGAACTACTATGTACTAGTCCCTTTCTCACCGACTCACAACACACTAGCATAGTAGAGGTTTTTAGATTCCCTGACAGCAAGAAATCTATTTCTAATTCAACGTCCCCTAAACTTAGTGAAAAATGACTTATTTATTTTAAAGTATTTCAGCTATGGGGCCCTCGCGCGCCAGACACAGGGGTAGGGGCCTGGCATAGGTGAGCTGGTTTAGCCTCATTACAGCCTGTGATTGTTTTGCAGAGGAAGTTGCGGAGGGCTGAGGGGACTTTTGCAGTGCACATCATGAGCGGCAGTGCTGCAATGGGAGGCCGGGCCTGCCTGACTCAGCTTCGACTGCCCCCAACTGCGCCACAGCCTCTTGACAGGCCACTGCACTTTCCACACGGCTGAGGGCCGGGTCTGCTGCTTGGCCAGGCAAGGGGTGGTCCCAAGAACTCCCATTTTTCAGTTGGCCTGTCCCTGGAATAGAGACGCTTCAAAGGCTCCTCTTGGAGAAGAAGCAAGCGATCTGCTTCTGCACGTTAGACGGTGCGGCCCGCCTGCGACAGATTCCCTGTGGCCCTCTTCGTGAACTCAGCGGTCTCCTTCCAGAGCTGGCCTCGTTTTTGCAGGGTGTCTGGAGAGAGGGGGTGCCTCCGGGGAATGCGGCATTTGTGCACACACACCGGGCCTGCAGGAGGCTTGGGTTTCTTAGCCTGGAAAGCAGGGTTTACAGGCAGGTAAACCTGCGTGTCTCCCCCACATTGCAGGAAATAGTCTAGATCCCCCTGCCACTTCTTTATTTTTTTTTTAATTTTTAAAAAAGATTTTATTTATTCATTCATGAGAGACACACACATAGAGAAAGAGGCAGAGGGAGAAGCAGGCTCCACGCAGGGACCCCGACATGGGACTCGATCCCGGGACCCAAGGATCACGCCTTGGGTCGAAGGCAGGCGCCAAACCACTGAGCCACTCAGGGATCCCCCCTCCCCTTTTTTTTAAAGACTCTGCCACTTCTCTAAATGGTGGAATAAAAAGGAGGTGAATTTAAGAAGTTCAAGGAGACAGGAGGAAATCCAGACTTCACGTGGGTCAGACATACAATGATGGCACATCACGGAAAGGAATTTGTATCGCATGAGTGATGCGCGCGTATTGTGTTCTGTCCTGAATTTCTTTCTTCCCCTCCCTCTGCCCCTTCCACTGGGCTCGCTCTCTGACTCTCTCTCTCTCTCGATCTTAAATAAATAAATAAATAAATAAACAAATATTTTAAAAAGTCACCTATTACATGTGATGGCATATTACACAACCCAAACACAAAGAAAAGCAGGAAACCCTGCTGTTTGCAACAATGTAGATGGACCTTGAAGGCTTTACCCTTAAGTGAAAGACGAATCCCGTCGGATCTCATTCACATATGGAATCTAAAAAAAAAAAAAAAGAAAAAGGAACTCACAGACACCGAGAACAGAAGAACAGATGGGCGGTGGCCAGAGGTGGAGGGTGGGCGTGGTGGGCGTGAGGGAATGTGCTTGAAAGACAGACCTCACTCCAGGTATAAGACGGACGAGGTCTAGGGGGTCCCAAGTACAGCAGAGCGACTCTGGTTAGTAATATTTATTGTTTTGTGTATTCGAAAGTTGCTAAGACATTGGATCGCAAAAGTTCCCATCGCGAGAAAAGATTATAATGACACGAGGTGATGGATGGTAACGAGACCTACTGCGGTGATGATTTCACAATATACACATGCGCCAAGTCATTAGATTGTACGCCTTGCACTCATGTCACGTTATAGGTCAAAAAAAAAAAAAAAGGTCATCTGGAGGATGCCCTCCCCACCCCCAAGGACGTCGGTGTCCTGGTCCCTGGAACCTGCCCACAGTTACCTTCCTTGGCAAAGGGGAGTCCCAGCCGAGGCTGAGGGCCCGAGTTTAAGGCCAAGGCTGGGGAGAGGGGGTCCTCAGGGTGGGCCCGGGGGTCCCTGCTAGACGAAAGCACCGCGAGGCTCCCGAGGCTCGGAGACCCACGCAGGGGGTGCAAGCCCTCTGGAAGCTGGCCAAGCCAAGGCAACGGTGTGCCCCTGGTCCCCAGAGGGAAGGCGGCGGTGCCGAGGCCTTGGTTCCTGCCCGCAAGCTCCCCTCTGCGCTTCGGCTCTCCGCGTCCGTACCCCCTGAGAGCTGGGGTGTTTGGGCCGCTACCCTTTGCATGATGTGCTACAGCAGCGGAGAGCATGCAGCCCCCGCCGTGAGTTGGCCCCTTCCTTAGGGACCTGTGCCAGGGCGCCGGGGCACCAGGGTGCCAAGGTCTCCGCGGTGCCCTCCGCCCTCCCCAGCCTCACACTGGCCCCTGGAAGCAGTGCTCACACAGTCCGACCCCAGGGGTTCTCCTCCCGCTTCTGCTCCTGTTTGCCGGTAGGTTTTTTTTTTTTTTTTTTTTTTTAATATTTTCTTTATTTATTCATGAGAGCCCCAGAGAGAGGCAGAGACCCAGGCAGAGGGGTCTCTGGCAGAGGCAGAGACCCAGGCAGGGGGGATCCCTGGGGGAGCCCGACACAGGACTCTATCCCAGGACCCCCGGGTCACGCCCTGGGCTGAAGGCAGACGCTCAACCCCTGATTCCCCCCGGGCGCCCCTGTGCAGGGTAATTTTTGCCCTTCCTTCTGGGGGTATAACTTTCCTCCCCTTTCAGCCCCAGCGTGGCCAAAGCTGAGTTCTGCTGGATTTGAGGCTTTCTGTTGGCCTGGCCGCCAGAAGAGGAGGTGGGAGCGTGTCCTTAGGGGGACGTCCGTTGCCTTGTGCAAGAGAAGCTTCCCAGTATCTCCCCACAGAGGGGGAAATGCTCATTCTTCTGTGGAGGTGGGGGGCACTTCCGCAAGCTTTTGGTGCTGGGCAGCGGTGACGGGATCTGTAGAGCCAACCTTGGGGGTATCCACCCAGATGTCTTCATCCCATATTCCGGGGTCCCATGTTTTCCCATCCAGAGACATGGCTTTTACCCAACTGACCTATTTGGGGTGAGGATTTGAATGTGGGTAACTGTAGGATTCCAAGGACGGCACTGCACAAGCCAGCAAAATGGTGTAGTGGGCGTAGTGGACTCACTAAGCATCTGAGGTGAAGGGGACGAGGGGACGCCCTACAACATTCCGTGAGCAATAGATACTCTCAGAGAAAAGATGAGGGCAGATTATTCTGGAGCCACCAATCCTGCTCTATTATTGAGATGTCTCCGGAGTTGTGCAACTCTAAGGATGGGGTTCAGAATACTCTCCTCCGTGGTTTGCTTTTCCCCTGCAAGAGACACGATACTGATGAGGCCCTGGGGTTCCCTCAGCCCCTGGCTGTCTGTCCACCACCCTCAGATGCACACCGACCTTCTGTGCAGTGTTAATACGACCTGGTGATGACCAACCCACTCCCCTGTCTTCATAAGACATGTTCCCCAATATCCTCCAAATGCCGAGTCGTTGTACTGTTGAAGGCATTGCCTCCCACCACGGCATTTCCCCCGAGGGGTGACGCCAGGGAAATCTGTGCCACCTGTGCCAGCGGCGCTCCAGGCCCTCCGTTCCATCAAGGATGGAGTCGTCCCCGCCCGTTGGGTCACGGTCGCACCAGTGCTGAAACCCCAAATGGCAGGCGAGCACATCCACAGAGCAGTGATCCTTCTTGAACCCCTTCGGGATCACCTGCGTCACCCAAGAAGCAGATGCCCGAGGAGATCAGACGCGCAAGAGATCGTCTGCTGGGGTTAGAGAAGCTTCAGACCGCACCTGCGGAAGGAGAGGCGGGAAGGAACGACTGCACCCGAGATCCGCGGGCTGCTGGCGACTCTGAGGGAAGCTTGCTTGACGGGTGACTCCCATGACTTTCCTCGGCCCGCGGCCCTCGTCACCATCTGGGAGCAGCCCAGGGAGAGTGTGGCCCCGCCGTGCGCCCCGTGGTAGATCCGGCCTGGCCGCCGCTCCCTTCCAGGAGTCGGAGTGGCATCCCTCCGTGGCCCCCCTGTGCTTAACACCCTCCGTTCTGGGGTGAAGCTGCAGGGCTTGAAACTCGACGGTGCCACTTAGGAGCCACGGGATCGGTTTCTGTAGGCCCTACCTCACCCGCTGGACCGCGAGGGTCAGAGCACCTGTCTCTCAGGCACGCGGTGAGGCTGACAGGAATGCACAGGTGTAAAGGGTGCAGAAGCAGCTGGGCACACGCAGGGTAGCGTCAGAGTAGCTGTCGTAGGTCGTGGCTGAACCAGTCAAACAAACAGGGTCGGTAGCTCGAGAACCCGTGTTTTTGCTTTGCGTCTACCTACCTCGCGCTCTGGAAATTCAGTAGGGTGTCCGCTCTACTCCCCTTGGTGTATTTGACAGATAATTTTGCAGAGTCCCCTGTGCAGGTCACAGGACTTTGCTGATCCTGTGGTGCCATCTCAAAGTTCACTCGGGGGTGTTCTGTGAATCCTCCGAAACCCTCATAAACTCAAAATGTGTGGCTACTGCGGGGTCGCTTTCGGCTCATTCCCCTTGTTTCAGGGAACTCCGGTTCTAACTGGGAGATACACTTATAAGACAAATAACTGAAATATAAGGAGAATCTCTGGCCGCGGGGGAGGGGGGGGGGGACGTGCCTGGCTCTATTCCCGGACTCAGTTCCAGGGTTGAGAATGGGGCGAACCCAAGCCAGCCCTCAACGCAAGGTATTTACACAGAAAATGTTCACTCTCATCGTTTTGGATGTTAAATCTTTCTAAACTAGATGACACATTTCCCGATTTGATTAAGCCTAGGACTATAAGAATAATTTAATTGTTCTTAATGGCTCGGGGTCATCTTTATGGACATTAATCATCAAGCCGGGTTATATAGAGCGAAACGTCTGGAGTTTAACGTGTGTCAGACCTTTTGCCCCTGCGCTAAGGGGATTACCTACCCATTCCAGTTTCTTAAAACGGTTGTTATTGATTCTCGTTCGTGTCCTCTCTGCCGCCAGCTCTTGATATGAAGTGGTTGGTAAGCTTGCTGCTCAGGCCACCTGGCAGGGCGGGGGCTCGTCTTTGAAGTAAAGCAAAGGGTCTTTGTGGTCAGTCTGTGCTTCCGAAGCCTGGGTGGAGCTAAAGGGTGTTTCCCATAGGAACAGTTGATTATGGGAAAATTAATAGGTGGATCTTCTGCAAGATTTGGTTTCTAGGCTCAGCCCTCTCCCCAGGTAGATGGTATCTTGGCATCACCTCACCTTTGTCAGACTAATTTCCACATTTCAAAACTGGACATTTGGAAACCAGAAGTCCCAGAGTGATGGATGCAGCGCGATGGATTTGGGCAGCAGGCCGTGTTTATGATCTCCGTGTCGCGAGCTGGCAAGGTAGCTGGGCAAGTTACTTAACTCCTTTGCATCTTTCTGTCTCCTTATCCGTTTCGGTGGCTAGCGACATAGGTGTCACAGTTGCGGTGGAGTGTGGGTAGGACTCACAGGGGAGGCTTCGCTCACAGGGTCTGGCCAGCGAGTAGAGAACACTTCCTTTGAATTCAGTGCCTGCAAGGTCCGAATTCCCTAGGCTGGTCCAAAGTCTCTGAGTGTCATTAGCCAAGCAGACCACTGGATGTCACACTTGATCTAAGTTAGCACACACCCACTGTCCCCCGCACCTTGGCTTGGACCCTCGCAGGCTTGTAGAGGTGGAGTAAGCCGTAGGGATCTTTGAAACCAGGCTCGACTGCAGGGCCACAGCCAACGTTTCGTCTCACGTGCATTTTATTCTTTTCAGTTTCCGTGAACCTTGAATTCCTCGAGGCTCCGTCCTATTCCCCCTGGTCCTCCGTGGGCCCTTCCCTCGTGTGGGTTACCCACCGGGTTCCCCGAGGCGATCAGGTGAGGAGCACCCGATCTCATTTGACAGAGGTGGAGACTCACTACCTGATACTGTCGCAGGTCAACCAAGGATACAGGCTCCAAGTTCAGAGTAAATGTGGGACTAGAAGTCCTGTCCCTGGACTCCCAGGTTGGCCCCTGGCATTGAGCCAGGCACTTTAGAGAGAAATCGAGATTAGGCATGCTTAGGACGTTTCCGTCGTGCAGAAGCAGACGCGAAGCATCACTATCTGACCGAAGCTCCGTCCTAGGCTCTGTCCCATGACAAGCTTCGGAATATCTTGGCTGTCACATTGGCTTTGGATTGAACGCTTCATCTCAGGAATTTGGTTGGGGCGACGGGGGCGATGGGACATTGCAGCAGGTTTTGGCCATTGCAGTGTGTTTCCCAAGGCGCTTAGCAGAGATACTTTAGGCTAACAATAAAGTCCACAGCCTCTAACAGGAAACCAGTAAGACAAGGCAAGGGTCATGAATTATCCCAGCTCTTATCAGAAAAAGCAAGCAACGGAGCTCAGCGCGGGCACTAATAAGTTATAGTGTAACCACACTCGCACGGTTACATTTTCCCAACTGCCAGATGGAGGATAAGCCAAGGGTGCCCACACGCCACCCGCCCGCTGCCTTTGGAGAGAGCAGGTCGGGGAGGGTAATTGGGTTTCCCTGGCTGTGTAGGGCCGCAGAAGGTTATTTCTGGGTTTATGTCAGCAGAATCGCCTGCAGGAGCTACGAGATAAGAGCAAATCAGGCTTCCCTTGAGGACGTTTTTACTGGTTTTACTGCGGGGGGGGCCCTGGGCCCACACGGGCAGCGTGGGGAGCTAGAGTCCCCCCTGGGGATCGGAAATGCAGGGGGTGAGCCACCCCTGGCTTGTTAGTCCACGGGAATTTTGGAGGTTCTGAGGGAAAGCACACAGGCCGCGTCTTTAAAGCCCGTTTTGGAGAATCCTGAGGTCAGGGAGTCAAGATAGCAGAGCCTCTCGAACAGTTATTAAAGAGCATCGCGAAAAAAAAAAAAAAATAAATAAAAATAAAAATAAAAAAAAAAATAAAATAAAAAAAAAAAAGAGCATCGCGTCCCTTCACGTCGCAGAACCAGAAATGCGGGGCCCAGAGGTGATAGGTTGCAATTCGCTGAACCAATATTTTTCCTTTTTTTTGTTCTTTTTCTGCTAATCTACTTTCTTGTACCCAGATCACCAGAGTCGTCATCCCTTGACCTCTCTAGTGACTCTGTCCCTTGTACTCTTTTACTATTTATACCCATTTGTTTGTTTTTTTTTCTGTTTATTTTTATATTGAGTCTTGCCGACACCCTAAACCACACATCATGAAACCGTACAAGTGTTGATGTTTCGATACGTCTATACTCACCAAGTCCCCACTGCAGCCGAGATGCTGAGCGCAGCCCCCCGCCCCAGAGGGTGCCGCTGCTGCTGGGGGATCCCTCCCTCTGCCCTCTGCCCCACACCCCTGCTCTGCTTTCCCTCCCTGGAGGAGGCTCTGCATACTCTGGGATTTTACATAAAGGGAATCACTCAGTGGGCGCTCTCCTTGTCTGCCTTCCTTCACGTAGGGTCCTTAATTTGAGATTCATCTGCGTCCCAGCACGCATCGAGAGTTCATTTTACCTACTGCTGAGCAGCATTCCTTGGATAAAGGTATTGCAATTTATTTGTTTATTCAACTGTTGATAAGTGTTTGGGGTTTTCCCAGTTATTGGCTATCTCGAATAGAGCAGCAGTGAACAGTTACGTTCGGGTCTTGTATTTCTGTCTTACTGTACTGGCGGGAAACCCCAGCACAGCGCTGAAGGGACGTGGACACTGGATCTGTCCTCATGAGGAAAGCCGAGAGAGTTTCACCATTAGCATGAGAGTTAGCTGTTGGGAGTTACCTGGGTGGCTCAGTTGGTTAAACCTGTGCCTTTGGTCGTGATCTCACGGTCCTGGGATCCAGTCCCATGTCGGGGTCCCTGCTTCTCCCTCTCCCTCTGCCTGCTGCTCCCTATGCTTGTGCTCTCTCTCTGTCAAATAAATAAATAAAATCTTTAATATATCCTAAATATATATAGTTCATATTAATTTATTAATATTTTAATTAATTATAATTAATTATTAATTATATAAGCATATAATTACATATAAAATCTATAAAAATATTATGAATCACACAATTTAATTAAATATAAATTATAATTACATTAACATACAATTAATTATGATTAATATTTTAATTAATATCAATATATTTTAATATTACTATATTTTATATTGATAGAATTATTAAATATATAACCACACACACATATATATGGTTATATATAAATATGGTTAGCTGTAGATTTTTTGGTAGCTGCCCTTCACCATTTTGAGGAAGTTTTCTTTAATTCCAATGGGGTTACACATTATTATAATCATAAGGGTCTGAAGTTTCTTTGTTTGATATTGGGGTAAAGCTGGCTTCATAGAATAAGCAGGAAAATATTCCTTCCTTTTCAATTTTCCAGAAGAGTTTGCATAGAATTGGTATTTCTCACTTAAATATCTGATAGACTTCACCAGCGAAGCCATGTAGACATGAAGTTTTCTTTGTGGGGATGTTTTTATCTTCAAGCTTAATCTCTTTAATAGCCGTTGGACTTGGAGTTCCTGGGTGGCTCAGTGGTTGAGCATCTGCCTTTGGCTCAGGGTGTGACCCCGGGGTCCTGGGATCGAGTCCTGCGTCTGGCTCCCTGCACGGAGCCTGCTTCTCCCTCTGCCTGTGTCTCTGCCTCTCTCTGTGTCTCTTATGAATAAATAAATAAAATCTTAAAAGAATAAAGTAGCCATTGGACTACTCATGTTCTCTATTTCTTCTTGATTAGGCTTTTGTAATCTGTGTCTTTCAAGGAATTTGCACATTTTATAAACTGTGGAATTTCTTTTAACACATTTGTTCATAACATTCCTCTATTACCTTTTTCGTATCTGCAGAATCTGTGGTGTCTTAGTTAATTTGCTGTCTTTTCTTCTCTTTTTCCTAATCAGTTTGGCTACAGGCTTATAAATATTATCGATCTTATCAAAGAACTGCCTTTTGGTTTCATTGATTTCCTTTATTGTTTTCCTGGTTTCTTATTTCATTGATTCCCATTCTCATTATTATTTCTTTCCTTCCGCATGCTTTAGTTTGCCCTTTTTCTACATTAAGAAATAATTGGAGACCTTCTTTCTGATATATGTGTGTAGGGCTCTACCTTCCTCCCTAAGTACTTTGGTGGTATCTCAGATACGTTGGTATGTTGAGTTTTCGTTTCAACATATATTCTAATTTTTTTCTTTGGATCCTTTATTTTTGAAAAGTATATTACTTAGTATCCAAATATTTGGGTATTTTCTAGATACCTTTCTTTTTTTTGACGGGGGGGAGTGGTTTGGTGCTTTTTTTGTTGTTCTGTTTGTTTTTAAACCAGGCTCCACACCCAACGTGGGGCTTGAACTCCCAACCTTGAGATCAAGGATCACATGCTCTACTGAGTGAACGAGCCAGGTGTCCCTTCCAGATAGCTTTCTTTCACCGATTTTTAGTTTTGATTCTATTGATCAGAATCTGTACGACTGGAATTCTTTGAAATTCACTGAGATTTCTTTTACAGCCTCACATACGGTCTATCCAGGTGAATACTCTCTGTGCATTTGAAAAGAATATATATTCTGCTGTTGGCCAGTGGAGCAGTCTATGACTGTTACATCAAATTAGCAGGCGGTATTTGTCAAATCTTTCATGTTTTCACAGATTTTCCTATTTGTCCCATAGATCACTGAGAGTGATATTTCAATCTGCAACACAATCGTGCATTTCTTTAGTCCTCCTTTCAATCTCCTCGGTCTTTGCTTCCCGTGCTGTGAAGCTCGACTAGTGAAGTTGTCAACATTTAGGATTGTTCTGTCTTCTTCAAACGAACTCTTTTATCATTCTGGAATAGATGTCTTTATTCCTGGCCATAATCTTTAATGTGTCTTTTTAATTTTTTTCTGAGTATGTGTAGCCTGGTGGGGTGAACCTGGAATTATGTGCATTAATACACAGATTGAGGAATTTCCCCTCCCCAGGATCCCTTTCTGGGATTTCTCTTATGTTCTGTCTCCAGGGATTCCTTTGCCTCTTCCCTTTGGCTAAAAGGACGTGCTTCTGAGTGTTGTCTTCCCGTGTGTCCTCCTGAAGCTCTACACTACAGGTTCTGCCCTCCGGGCACGGGGGCAAGAGAACATGGTTCAAAAGAGGGTTGACTCCGGACTCTTGCTCCTCTGCAGGAAGGAGGAGGCTTCTCTGGGTTGGGGTGGGGTGGGGGCATCTCTGTGCTGCTTCATCCTGGCAAGGAGCTCAGGGGTGGGCAGGACTGGGAGAGGAGGAAAAAAAAAAGAGAAGAAAACAAAGACAACACTGCCCCCTCGCCTGCACTGCTTGGTTCTTCCTTTCCTGGGCCTCTGGTTGCAAAGGGGGGCTTCTCTTGGAGGTTTTAGTGCTCCTACTTGTAAAATTTTGTGACTCAGGTCACCCTCAGGTTACATCCCAAGGAAATAAAGGAGGAAATAACAACAATAACGGAAAAGTCACTACCATTATGGATCAGTCTTCAAGTTTTGCCTTTTGCTCTGGAGCTCTTACTAGAATTTCTTGCTGTAATCCGTGGGGGCAAGAGACATTTGGGTTACTTGTATGGACAGCACCGGGAGCCCTGGAGCCTGATTTCCCCTTGTTCCTTAGAGAAGTGAGCCTGGAAGTTTCCATCAGAACCTGACATCCTCTCTATAGCACTTTGTGATACCACTAATGACATCTCTTTATTTGGTTTTCGCCTCATCCGACGCTGGGCAGAGCGCTCTAACGTGCACAATCTCCACGCATTCTTACCCCAGCCCTCTGGAAGAGATATTACAATTTCCCTTTAATAGATGAGGAAACAGAATCACATAGTTCAGGTTTCTCCTGGGCTTCCAGCAGTTAGTAATTGGCCGCCGGGTGCCCTCTGGCCGGCTCCCAGGCCTGTGCTCTGGCCCCTCCGCGGGGTCGCGTGGGATTCCAGAGAACCATTGGAACCATGTCGAGGTGGACCTTAGATGCCATTTTTCCATAATTGATTTAAAAAAATTTTTTTTCTGTTATTTATTTTTGACTGAGCTCCTGTCCAGTGGGGCAGGGATAGGCAAAAACTTGCCAAGCTTGGTGGCAAGCTTGGTGGCAATCCCCATTCTTGAGGCGGTGCTGCAGTCTTCAGCACCCTACGCAGCAGTGGGAGGGGATCCAGATCCCCTGTGTTCTTGGATCTTTGGGTCTCTTTCTCCTCTCTCCCCTCGCCGTTCTGTCTGGGGGACGAGGTGCAGGCATTCTTCCTCTTGCTTTTCCATGATACTCAGTCTCTACCATCAATCACTCTCTCCCGCTCTTTGACCTCCTCCAGAAACCCCGTAAATTCTTTGAATTGCTAAAGTGTTTGGAAAACCAGAGCCAGGAAGGCTGCACAGTCTGTCTGATGTTTGGCCAGATGCCTTCACTGCAGCAGTGATAGATGGGCTCGCTGGGAACCGGGCGAATGCGTGGAGGACTAAGTTAGCCTCTTCCCTCCCCTCCCTCTTCTCTGCTCCCCTGCATCCCTTCCTTTCTCATTCATCCCTCCCTTCCTTTCTTCTTTCTCCTCAGTCAGCATTTTGAGCACCTCCTACGAGGTATATACAACTTTTATATTGTAAAATATAAAATATAAAATAGTAATATAATATATATTATATTTATAGCTTTTATTCTTCTTAGTACTGGGCCTATGCTCCTGGATCCTGACAATAACAGGTCATTCAGAAATTCGGAAATTGGGTTGGCTTCACAGGGTAACGTATAGAAGTGTTGGATGACTCCGTTGTGCACCTGACACTAATGTAACACAGGATGTTAACTAAGTGGAATGAAAATAAAAACTTAAAAAAAATTAGGGCAGCCCCGGTGGCGCAGTGGTTTAGCACCACCTTTGGCCCAGGGCATGATCCTGGAGACCCAGGATCGAGTCCCACGTCGGGCTCCCTGCATGGAGCCTGCTTCTCCCTCTGCCTGTGTCTCTGTCTCTGTCTCTCTCTGTCTCTTATGAATAAATAAATAGAATCTTTTAAAAAAACTTACAAAAAAATTGAGTTGGTTTCTGTGATTCTGCAGAATAGCTCCGGTGACTCTGCTGCTAAACCCACTTGCATTCACTGTAACTTTATAACTTTTTACTCTTGTATCTGTTCGTTATCCATTGTTCACAGCAAATTATCCCCAAACCCAGTAATTGAAGAAAACACTTATGATGCCACAGCTTCATAGGGTGGACGTCCGAGTGTCCCAGAGCTCTGTCCTGCGCTCCAGGCCCCCTCCTCCTCTCAGCCACCGTGTGGACCCAGGCTGTGGTCCATCAAGGCTCCAGTGAGACTGCACCTGCTTCCAGAGCTCGGTCACCTGGCTGGGGGCAGCCCTGGGTTCCTCTAGGCCGTCGGCTGTCAGCTGCCTTGGGGTCCTTGTCCTACGTGCCTTTGCACAGCACAGGTCACGCCCCAGCAGCTGGCTTCATCACAGTGGGGGAGCAAGGCCAGAGAGCTGGGATCATACTCTGTTATAACCTCATCAGACGTCCTATCCGATTCTATCCGTCAGAGGCCAGCCCCCAGACGCAGCCAGCCTTCGGGGGAGGAGGTTGTGCAGCGGGGTCAAGACCAGGCAGTGGGACCCGGGGCACTGTCCCTACCACAAATGTGCCTTCAACGGGTGACTAGACTCTGAGAAATTCTGAGACAAACTGACAGCTTCCTTCTAGTTGGGGAAGGAAGGGGGTGCCACGCCCAGGGCCTGCTGACCTCAGGTACTTTGGTTCATCTCACCCTCACGTCTTTCCTGGGGCAGGGGTTGTGACAGGCCCTGCTGTTGCCCCGCAGTACCCATTATTCCATTCCTCCCCAGCAGAAGAGTTCCTTATGGTCGCCCAGATGAGGACCACCTTCCACATCTTGTCCCTGGGCGTGGCCCTGTGCTGGGCTCTGCCCGGGGAGGGGATGGAAGCCCCTGGGAAGTGTGGCACCTGGCGGTCGGTCTCCTTAAGGGAGAGCTAGCTAGGGCTCCTTCCCTCTCCCCTCTTACCCTTCCTCTGTCCTTGTATTTGGAATGCACAGGCCATCATCTTAGCCCTGAGGTCAGATCCTACAGGGAAGGAAGATCTTCTGTTCCTAACGCCCTGAAGTATTATACCCACATCCTACTACCTTTTGGGACTTTTTGGGGCCAGTGAATAGTTATCTTATGCAAGCCACCGCCACTGCTGTCCCTGGCAGCCAGACCCAGTCCTAGCTAACTTGGAATTTAGTACTTAGAAGTGGGGGGCTACCTGCGATAGAAACAGAAATATGCGGGTTTGGGGGGAACTTGTTGCAAAAGGCCAGGGGGTAAATATTTTAGACCTCACGGGCCACCTAGGGTCTTGTCACAGATTTTTCCTTTATGTTTAAAGCTTTTTTTTAAAAAATTTGTTCTTATTGAAGTTCGATTTGCCAACATATAGTGTAACACCCAGTGCTCATCCCATCAAGTGCCCTCCTCAGTGCCCGTCACCCAGTCACCCCTTACGCTCACCCACCTCCCCTTCCAGGACCCTTTGTTTCCCAGAGTTAAGAGTCTCTCCTGGTTTGTCTTCCTTTATGTTTAAATGGCCTTTTAAAATGTAAAAGATGTCAGTCCTTTGAAAGATCACAACCATTCCTAGCTCAAGGACCAACAGAACATACAGTAGTGGGTTCAGGGGCTGGAAGGCTGGTTTCTGATCTGGGTTCTTGTCCATTAGGGATGGGCCAATGTTGGCCTCAGAGCCCACAGACCTTACTGGAGTCATGCTTTCTCATTATCTGCACTTTCTGAGTACTTCTCTTGTTTTCTTTATTGACTGGGAAATAATGCGCCTGATTATTAAACGTTACCTCTACCCTCAAGAGAGGCACAGAGGGTACTTTCATAAAAGATGCAAATGTAAAGAAATGGCCAAAAAAATACCTGCAATGATAAGTTATTAATATTTAAGTATTTACTCCAAAGGAGTAAAACTGTAGCACTCAGGAAAGAAGACAAAGAAATCAGCAACTCACGTTGTACTTTTAAAACTTTATAATGTTACTTGAAAATTCAACTGAAACCACTTTGTCATCTTGAAATTACACGAGTCATCACAATACTGCATTACCTTTCATTTCATGTGATTTATGATCCTGTGGTACCATTATGTTTACATCTTCCAAACCAATGATCATTTTCCCAATGAACGGATGTTGTAATTTTACTTAGTATATTTAGACCGACCAGAGTTCTATAAAATACTGTACTCAGAGTACAAAAATAAGTGCCTTTTGCACCTTCTTTAATACTGTTTTTAATCTCTGTCTCTCTTTTGGTACCTCAGCTAACTAACGTCACATAAATAAAGTCACTAATAACAAAAAAGGACAAGAAGCAAGAGATGGTTAAACACCTGGAAAAGAGAAATGCATGTTGCCGACAGTATTATTTTTGTTGGCAGGGAATAATGATACCTGGCTCTACTGCCGGCAGAAAAGTAGGAAAAAAAAAACTCATGAAGGAATAGAAACAAAATTATCAATAATCACATCAAACATTTAAACCCCTGATAACAATAGATTGATTTCAATACACTTATCTGCGGCTCTTATCCTACCATCCCCCAGATCTCTTAGGAATTACAGTGGAAAGTGCCAAATTTCAAAATAAAATGTACATCTGAATAGAACATGTATACTTCATTGCAGGTCATTTATTGCAAAACATATAGATGAGGCTTTTTAAAGAAGATTTTGAATTTTATAAACACGAGTATATTTAGAAAACAAAAAGAAAAGAAAAAAAAGAAAAAAAAACCCAAAATAGTTAATAACCAAAATGTGTTCAAGAGAACAGCCAAGCTTGAGTACCTGGTCTTTGACATCACGAATCAGCATGCGAACTTGTCAGTCGCGTGTTTTAAAGCTTCTGGACCTCTAACAAAAATCGTTCCTTCTTTTTTAAATTTTTTACACTGTCTTTTGTATTTCTCCTGGGGAACATACTTGAAGACTCATTTTACTTGAACAGCAGTAATAATAGGTGAAGAGTTAAAATGAATCTCTAAAAGGGCTTACGGTGTCCAGCTAGTATTTGGCAATAATAGTTGAATCTTAACATTTAGAACAGAGTTTGATTTCATGGTGGGGATTCTGACTAAGTGAAACGAGCTGCCAACTGGTGAACCTAAGTGCAATCATATTCAGTTTATAAAAACGCAGAATGGATCACCAGACCGTGTACCCCGCTGTGGAAATACGCGCACACCGCACACACGTTCATAGTTCCTGGCGTTAGAGAAGGTGCGTAGTGAATACAGAATGATCATACACCCTACGGGGAGAGCTTGTGGGTTTATAGCAATAGAAGATTAGGATGTGCTTAGTTCTTAATATTAGCGAAGAAAATAATGAAAGAGTAAGAAAAGAAGTACAGAAACAGGAAGATACCTGGCAGTATTATTTTCCATTAAGAAATATTTGGAACTTCATATGAGATCATCTGAGGATTTGGTCAAGTTCATGGGCAAGCGTAATGGGAGGGGAGAATAAGTGTCGGAGCAAATCTGTAAAACACGGAGGGGAAACGACAATGTGCCTTGTAAGATGAAGGTTTAGGTTGCGAGTCCTTTCTGGTGTGCGGTATGAGGAGCTTGGTTTGCGGAGGAAGCA
This sequence comes from Canis aureus, assembly GCF_053574225.1. NCBI lineage: Eukaryota > Metazoa > Chordata > Mammalia > Carnivora > Canidae > Canis > Canis aureus. The sequence continues at coordinate 38,885,013 of NC_135637.1, forward strand.
AATCCTCTGAAGACCCTCCTCAGGCCCTGGCTCTCTGGGCCTCTGTCCCACGTGGCCCCAGGGTTGGGGGGCGCTCACTCTGTCCACTGAAAGCACAACTGGGGACCGAGAGCCCGGGGACTGGGAAGGACTATAGGACCAGGAAGGGGTTGTGTGTGGGGTCCCTGGACAGGCAGTGGCCAGAGGGTGACCACCAAGGAGAAGATGACACGTTCCTGTCTGTTCACTAGGCTCTCGCCCCCATCAGAAGGAAGTCATCGGGACCTTTTGCTTACTGGAGAGGAGACAGCCAGTTTTACAAGATTAAGAAAAGAAAAGAAAAGAAAAGAAGAAAAGAAAAGAAAAGAAAGAAAAGAAAAGAAGAAGGAAAAGAATAGGAAAAAAGAAAAGAAAAGAAAATAAGGGAGTCATAAAGATGGGGTCATGGTACATTGTCTACATTCAGGTGCACTTGTGACACGAAGGCCCGTGGTTCACAAGGGCAAAGCGGGCTGCCCAGCCAGTGGGGACGTGCCGTCACCCAGACAGCACTAAACCCAGAGTGGGGCTGATGTTCTCTGTGTATCCAAGAGCTTCCTGCTGGCAGCTGACTTTTTTTTAAAGGCCCGTTTCTTGGCATCTCCCCTCCCCTTAGACAAGGTAACACATGTGAAGAGAGGACGAGGCATCATAGTCTTTTTCTCGACTTCTCTCCCGAAATGAGAGAACGGTGAGAGAGGGAGAAGCGGGAGGGTTCTCAGTGTCATTCTGGGCACGGTTGAATGAACGGAGGCTGCTGGTTTCCCGAAGAATAAGTGAATTATTTTTCACTTCTAGACGGCTTACTCGTTTCTCTTCACTATTAGCTGAAGCTTCAGGTGTTCTCTCATCTTCTCTGCAAAGCTCAGGGCGCCTGGGGACGCATAAAGCCCGCATCCTCCCCTAAATGAGTGTGCGTGTCCGAGGTATGCACTGCTGTCCCTCTTAAACGCACACATTCTACTCTGTAAGAAAAAGCTGGCTTTTAAAACGGACATTTTGGGAGCAACAGAATATCCTGTACCCATGTTTTTATTGAAGGAAATTTCTAAAAAAGTGTTTTACTCCATAAGTAAAGTGATAGGGCATGGGGGTCGGAAAGTCTCCTTTGACTTACTGTACCAGGACTTGCTTTGCTTTGCTCTAATGTTGGCGAATATAAACATATATCCTGGTGGATGCATCCCGTTGTCTAAGGCTATGTTCTCGCAAAGCTCAAAGCATGTCTGGACATCACTGGGATGAAGTAAAATCTCGGCATCAGATTTGGCGGTGGGTTCAACGAAACACAGTAGATCACTATCGCACGTCAGGTAGGAATGTGGGTTGCCCTGTTTCTCTGTCTTTCCATGGTACATTCAAATTCCTAAATTATGCTATTAATATGAATATTTTCTTTCAACAGGATCACAAAGTTCACTGAAAGTGTCACAGTTGAAGCTTAGTTTCATCTCGAACAGATTGTATCTCCGGTACATAAATGCATCCGGAAGATATGTGAAAAAGTACCAGGTCTCCAGGTTGAGTTGCAGGTTACCTTTCATCTCCTGGGAATTTCTGTATGGATGCGAGGAGGGGATAATTCATATTATCTTGGGGGTCATTGTCCACGTTTAGTTGTAGGTTGCTTTTGGAACATCGTGGGTAGGCCTGGAGTCGCGCAGCAGTGATACATTTTATCAGACTTCGTAGCTTTGCATACAAGGACAATTTACTTGCAATACTTTCTTTACTGACCCTTATTCCTGAAAAAGGCACCCCGGAGAACCGCCCCGTCCCCCATGGATTCACATTGTGACCCTGTGAGCCAAGACTGAACTATAAAATAGTCATTGAAAAATAGCGTGAAAATGAATATACATCGGACGTTATTGGAGGTGATATTTATGGAAAACTAAGAAAAGTCTATGTGATTGGAAGAACGTATGTATTTTTTCTTTTCTTTTTTTTTTTTTTGTATTTTTTCTTTTAAACTTTTAAGTAAAACTAAAACTAATTTCCTGAGTAACTATTGTCAAGACATAGCTATAGTGTGATTTCCATCCATCATTAAAAAGTCAAAGAACTGTGGTTGCTTAGGAATTTCTCGAAGTCAATGTTTTCTTAACACGAGGTAGCTTTCTAGCAGCATTTTGGGTGCTTTTACCCAAACACGGTGTGGTTTGGCGTGATACCAGGTTTGGGTAGGGGTGGGACTTAAAGATGGTCTTTTAGTGATAGGAATGGGGTGGGAAGCAAGCACAGCAATTTGAGAATAGGCAGCATTTTTACAGGTAAGAAAATAAATGTCTCATCTCACAGCTGATTTTTAATTTTCACTAAGCTTTTCATCACCAAAATTTAGAAGCTCAATTCTAACTTACTAGATGCTTCTAAATTATTGGTTTGGGTATTCTGTTATCACTTGGTTGGTTGACTCATTTTATTTTTATTTTTATTTTTGGTCGGCTGACTCATTTGAATTTCCTCTATAAAGAGTCCCCCCCCTCCCAGGAAGCAATAAAGTAAGAAATAACAACAAAAAAATAGATGTCGATGCACAAGAATTTCCAAAGTCCAAAAACATAAACATCACGCAAAATAAGCCTTTGGTTCCACACATGATTTTTAACAGTCCTATTTTTTGAAGTTTCAAACTCACTAGAGCCGTATAATGAGTTTGTGGAGCTCTGTAGTTGCTCTCCGTTACTTAATTTGGACGAAGTAAATACACACGGATGGCACAGTAGACACATTGATACTTCCTATGAATATGTTCTAATGGAATTCAGAATATTTTCTAGATCTTGCTAAAACCACTTCTACTCACTCGAATAAAATCAGTCCTTAGGAGGTTAGTGTACAAACACTTGTGTTTCCTTAAGCAAGGAGCGAGAGGGTGTTCCCATAGCAATTTTCTTGATACGTTGCTGTTTTTGTATATTTAGGTTTCTGTTCTTAGCCTTAAAAAAAATTATGATGATTTAATCTGGAATAATGCTTCTTTTTTCTCCTAAGAGATTCCCGTATTAACTAATTGTTCATTCTGATTAAATTTAAACCTCCTCTGGATCAGACCTTCGACTTGGCACTGGCTGGACATGCAGAGCACTGTTTTCTATATTTGAAGATTTTTTTTTTTATATTTGAAGATTTTTAAAGAACATTAAAACTTTCACTCTTGGAATCTGGAATGCTTTTTTGGACTAAGTAGGAACTTGCCTGCCCCAAGGTCATTACTCTTTCTGAGTATAAAAGCAGGTCTTGTGTGGGAATGTAGATTTGGACCTCAGAACTGCTGATGGGAGAATTTTTCACTTTCTCATTTAAAAATATTCGTTTGGTCCAAGAGTTATTTTGAAGCCAATGTGAATTATATTTGAGTTTGTACGTCTTATGAGATGAATCTTTGCAAAACTATGAGTTGGCTATCCGTTTTGACTTAGACAGATTTTTTTCTTGCATTTTTCTGTTTGATGAAAGTGAAATAAATTAAAGAAAACATTAAGGGTTGGCTGGAAATGGACAGACCGGAGCCGTTCCCAAAGTGAGCTGCACATTGAAATCACCCAAGATCTTGAAACACCGAGGCCGGGCTCCTGCCCCATGGTACCCTACCTAATGGGTGCCAGGCGTCATCTTGGCATGGCGCTCTGCAAGGTAGTCCAGCTGTTTCGAATGCGCAGCCAAGCCCGGGAACCACTGGCCTCCGGAGTACGAGGAGCAAAATGTAAAGCCAAAAGCACCGAACCTTTCAGAGTGCGAGCTGCGGCCTTGAGGTCTTTGATATCTGAATGGACTTAATGGAACTGAACAGTTACAAGGACTTGCAATGGTTATTGGAATTGAGCCGATTTTGACTAGAATCTGGGCTGAGGTTGAATCCCAGGAGTCCATTCAAGACAAATTTTTCTGTCTTTGGGTTTATGTTTCCCTTTGAGTCCTGTAGAATTTTACCAGGGCCAAGGGATCCCCCCCCCGCCCCGGAAATTCTGGTACCATATGTCTTAAATCACGAATGAGACAGAAGCAGTAGTGATAGGTGTTTGGAGTTCAGACCTCGATTGTTTCTGTTTTGAACAAAAAGCAGTCATTTACAAGAATGGCAAGAAAGTAGTGCCTCTGCTCCCTCCAATCCCAGTTTTTGTAGCACCTACATCCCCAGGAGATGTTTCTGCAGAGAGGCCCTAAGCCCATGGGACTTTGGTCACTAACATCCTTGCTGGGAGTCTAAGAATCTGCTTCTAATCAGCAGTGGCAAGTTTAAGGTTTTCTGTGATGCTTTCAAGACCAAAGGACTCAGATATTGTAAAGCTGTCTGACACTTGTTGAAAACAGAAGGAAGGGAAGGCAGAGGATTTCTTGGCAGATTTAATATAAGGGGTTAGACAGTCCAAGGCCAGCCCCAACTGTCTCTGAATGCTGGATGCTGGTCTGGGTGCTGCAAGAAGACCAAAGAAATGAGAGTAGATCTTCACGTCTCTGTTTGAAATGACTTTTCAACCCATTTGCTGAATAGGAAAAAGCATCCTAGGTGATAGTCTGTATATTTGATGAGCTATTTTTTTTTTTTTTTATGGCACGAGATACGAGCAAAATGAAACTGGTATGAAAACAAATCCATGTGGACGAGTCAAAATGTTTGAAATGAGAAGCCATTTTAAGTTGGGGTGATTATTGTGTTGGAGGATCCTTGGGAAGGGTAGGTGCTCCAAGGAAGAAGAGGTGTGGGCTGATGAGCTTAATAAACAGGCTTGGATTCATTTTATCCTTATCTGTACCGCATCACATTGATTTCCAGGAGGTCCCCAGGGGATGTGGGTGACAGGGCCTAGGACAGATAGAGGAGGTAGGATTTTGCACCTGAAGTGATGCTGGCCCCATCAAATCTTGGGCTGTCTTTCATAGGTTCTGACCTGAGATGGAGATGCCCATGCAGTGGGCAACGGGGTAGGCATTTCTGACAGCATCCTCCACCCTCCCCCTTCCTGTCTGTGACTTCGTGGATCACAAAAGCAGCTGTGAGCTGGGGTTAAGACTCTGCAGTTTACTTGCCTCCCTCTGTTGCTCCTGCCGGGCCAGGTCTGCTCAGCCCCCTGAACATTTGCTGGTTAAAAGATCTCTCTTCATGTCGACGCATGCCCACGTCACTCAGGAACCTGGGAGAAATAACTTTTGGGGGGCACTGGCTCTTAAGATTTCTGTCAGGCAAAAGGCTTCTTGACATCTCATTTCACCGGGAATATGTCCTCATGTCATGACTCTAGAATTAGCATAAGCTGCAGTCTCAGGAAGGGCATCCCTTTAGAAAAAGTATGACTTGTGATCATAAGGAAACTCAGTGAGAGGTTTATTTCTTCTAGATAGAGTTTTGTGTGTCTTAAATTAAAAGAAAGATATCTTCAGAAGGCTCCATATCCATCCCCTCGGGCAGTCACTGCAAAAGTGGGGTAGACCTCATACGTCGTATATGCTAAGTCTTGTCCAAGGGTCACTGCTTGCTTGAGCTGGGCTGCGGACACAGGCGCCGTTGCGTTGGGGACAGCGTATCCTGGAGGAGGAGGCAGAGAAAACTTCATCGAAAGCCATTCACATTTGCTCCCTGTTGGCTTATTGTCTACTTTTTTGGAATTTGAAAACTTAACACCACTTCAGGCCAAAAGTCAATATGTACATCTTAAAAAGTGAACTCGGGACATAGAACCTAGACTCATTGACTAGGGGACAGACAGCGTTCCTCAAAGTGAGGTCAGCCACACGTGCCAGCACCACCGCATGCTTAGAAAATTGGAAACACTAGGAACGGAGTCCAAGAAACAGAAACTTAACAGGATGCCAAGTTGATTAAAGCTTGAGATTTTAGAACTTTTTCAGAGGCTCTCAGGGTTTATAAAGGAGGGGAGGCGATCGATGGGTTGGCAGGGCTGAGGGGTGGGGCTCTGGGGGTCAGCTTCTGTACCCGCACCCCCACCTAAATGAAATGTTGAAAACCATTGCCCTTTCCCAAGAAGGACCTAGAGGGCCTGGGTAGACCAGTAGGAAAAATATGGCAAGTTTCAGCGTGCTTCTACACAGCACCCTGAAAGCAGATACCTGGCCTGTTTCCATGTAGACCCTACTGTGAAGGGCAAGACCATTTTGCTTCACCACCAAGTTGGTGAGGTGTGAGGTGTTTTCAGATGATGCTCGTCTTCACCACCAGACAGCCAAGGGTCTGAGTGGTAAGGAGGGCATCAGGTGCGGTCACACTAGGATCACGTCTGCCTGATTGCCATTCACTTCTACAGGAAAGGGCATAATAAGTGCTATTATATAAATGCAGTTGTTTCCCTGTTAACGGTCAAAATTAAGCCATTTCTGACATGATCCAAAAAATATGAAGATGGCAAGAAAAAGAGGGAAATTTACTTAAGCAACAAATGGGGGACCTGATTAAAACAACAACAACAACAACAACAAACAATACAAAAAAAAAAAAACAAAAACCCTAGTCCATTTGGTTTATGTGCTGCGGCCGTCATCCCAACCCCAGACACATTGATTTCTTTCTGGTGGCTTCTCAGGAAGTGGTGGCAGGAAGCTGGCTGGACTATTTTTTTTTTTTTTAAATTAAATCCACTCCTTGGCTTGTGCACTTTGGCCAGTAATGCTGACTAATGCACTACTCAAGTTTGGTATGTTTTCCAAGGATATGAGAAATGTGCTACCAATTACTTTCATAATTTTGGAAATAGCGTTTCTAAGTAAGCGAGAAAGAAATACACATGTGTAAGAGGGGTGCGTGTGATTTTATCGTGGGGGGTTCTGAACTGTCTTCTTTCAGTTTGGCTACTTTCTTAAGTGCAAGAGTATTTGGATTCTCAACAGATTCTTCCCCAGGAGCCTATTATTCTTTGCTCGACTCCACAGCAACGTTACGAGAGAGGTTCTCAATTCCTTAGGCTTTCCCAAGACAACTCTCATGCCCCGGATATTTTTTTTTTTTACTTCTTGGAGGAGCAAACAAAAGTGAGGACAAGACCAAACATTCGTAGGTGAAAGCAAATCCTTTCCAACGTGCAAGCGAACCGTAAAATTGTGACAGCGGCTCATGTGTTTTTATAGCACATTCGTGAGCTGTCTTTGGGTTGTAGCTTCCTGTGAGACAGGGGCTCCGGCTTCTCCAAGAACCAAGAAGCCTGGCCATGGGGTCCCTGCTAGACGGACATGTCAACACCCCGCTCTGTGGAAGGCCCAGGGGCCCTGCCCTTGGGTGTGACACCTGTCACCCTGGTAACCTCGCGGGGGTGCAGGGCCCAACTTCTCCACGTTCTACGGATCGAAACTGGAGTTGAGGTCGTGTCCGCGTGTGACGTGTGGTTACTTGCCAGAATGGAAAACGTGTTTGCAGTTTTTGAGAAACCCAAGAAAACGAGAGTAAGGGCCTAGGTGTTCCGGATGGGGGGGGGGGGGGGTGGACACCGCGGCTGTCATGCCCGTGTGTGCCCAATACGGGCACCAGTGGATCGATCGAAGTGCCCCGTTTCGGGGTCCACTCAGATCTCTGAATTGGTCTAAAGGGAGGCAGGCCAACACAGCGACACGCCGGAGTGGCTGATTTCTCCCAAAGAAATGAGCTTTTCTTGCTAAAAAAGAATGGGGTTATTCAAACTAAAGGCTAAGGAAAAGTTTCCAAAACAAATCTCTTGTCCAGTCACTTTTAATCTCTAGAGGGTTCATTTTTTTTTTTAAGTTATTAGCATTTATTGTAGGTACATAACAAATGGGGAAAAAAGTCTTTTAAAAGCAGCCCTGGGGGATCCCTGGGTGACTCAGCGGTTCAGCGCCTGCCTTTGGCCCAGGATCCTGGAGTCCGGGGATGGAGTCCCACGTCGGGCTCCGGGCATGGAGCCTGCTTCTCCCTCTGCCTGGGTCTCTGTCTCTCTCTCTCTCTCTCTCTCTCTGTCTATCATGAATAAATAAATAAAATCTTAAAAAAAAAAAAGTGGCCCTGAAGGCATGTCCACCTACAGATGGGCTTTGCGCGAATAGCCTGCGCTCTAGGCCAAAATCATGGGACAGATAGATGAGAGCTGATCATCCACATACTGAAAGGCTCTCTCTGTCTCTGTCTCTGTCTCTCTCTGTGTCGCTCTCTCTCACACAGTTTTTGACTTAAAACAATTTAAGAGGGTGCCTGGGTGGCCCAGTGGTTGAGCGTCCTCCTTTGGCTCAGGGTGTGACCCGGTGACCCCAGGGCTCCCCACATGGAGCCTGCTTCTCCCGCTGCCTGTGTCTCTGCCTCTCTCTGTGTGTCTCTCATGAACAAATAAATAAAATCTTTAAAAAAAAAAACAACATAAGAAAAATATGATGCACACACATTTCTTTTAGAAAGCAAAGCAATAAAAGTCAAGTCGAGTCAAAGATGAGAATTGTGCAGGGAGTCCAAGGACTCCTTAAAAGTCAATTGACCTTGGCCACATTCCTTAGTAAGCATTTAGGTAAACAACTGCTAACAGGTAGTTCCAAACTCCCTTACTAAAAGTTAAAAACTCAACCCACCCAGACGCAGAGACTGGCCCTTTCAAGGTCACGCAGCTGCTGGAGCAGAGCTGAGACTAGGCCCCCTTCTGTTCCCTGCTCACTCCTCTCATCTCCCATCTCCATGCTTCACTCATGTGGCAAGTGCTTTTGGTCACAGATGGTGTAAATCTGTATCATGGGTAGAGCTCAGAAACAGGTCCTGGAGGTCATGGTACCGAGGGAGGGTTTCCCAAACACTGTGGGCAGGGTGCCATCTGGGGCCCCACTTCCCCTACCTGGGAAGGCGGTGGCGGCGGCCGCGGTGGGGGCGTCGGCCCCGTCAGTGGGAATGCCCAGGGTCTGCAGGGTGTACTCCGCCGCGTAGGTCTTTGCTTCATCCACGTACGCACTTAGCTTCGGAGGCGTGAAGGGGTGGCTGGAAGGCACATGCAGGCATTACATTTGAGGTGCTGAGATGGGAGGAAACCTAAGGCGTTACTCGTGTGTTAAGATGAGCAGATGTTGGACTTTTATGTGGCTGGGTTGCATTCTCCTTGCATTTAAGACTTCCACATGTCTGTGCACAGAGGAGCATTCATGACCAGCCCCAGGACACTAGCAGTGGATGGCACGTTCCTGGAACACACCTGCAACTCAACGCACAGGGGAAATAGGATGGTTCCTACAATGTGTAGGAATGCAGGCTGGGGGTGGTGATCCCCACCAACAGAGAGGATCTTTGATCCAAAAATGTAAGTGGCCGGGCGTGGTGTTGTTTATACAAAACGGCAACTCGACAAGGTTCAACCTAAACACCGACACAGATAAAAGAGTGGGCTATAGTTTTCATCCCTGTTCCATTTTATGTTGGCAGTTTTTTTATTTGTTGATAATACTACACACTCTTCATTGTGTGAAATCCGGGGTCCCCGAGATACCAGTTTCTCAGCTGGCATGGACACCCCAACTACACATCTCAACATTGGTGTTTAATGAAAAACGAGCTAGTAGTACATGGAAATGTCTCTCTTATTGGATAGTGATAAGATACACTTAACTTCTAAGAAACTCTTATTCTAAAAAGCTTGAAGGATTAGCAATTTGGAGATGTTACCCACATTGTAGGATTCTGGTTGGCCAGGGCAGGAATGGTTATCTTGTATAAGAATAGTTGTCTCTGATCTTGTCCAATGGCCGAGTGCAGCTGATACACTGGCTGTCCCCAGTTGTTTTTCTGACAAATTTCTTCTAATATCTACAAGAGTAAAAAGAAGTGATTTCCCTTTCAAATGTCACATTTGCATTATTTCTCTAGCTTTCAGGGTCATAAACTCTGATCTTCAGTATTTAAGCTAATGTAAGAAAAATATAAAATGCCACATGTTTTAATGACTCATAAAATTTAAGATGAACTCAACTTGAACTCCATTTAAAATGTGATGTAGATTAATTCATAAAAATCATTTTCACACCATTTATTCTAATATGTTTTAGTTTAGTCCATTAGCTGTAACTTTTTTTACCAATAGTTTAAATTTATGATTTGTTTGATATATTTGTCCCATTAAAAAAATGGACATTTTCAGCACCGTGTGGCTGGATTTCCTCATTACTACCCTCTACCCTTCTGTTTATAATGGTTTAGAGAAAATAACCTAAGAACATATTCTTACTTCATGTCATTTGCCATAGAATTTTAGCTTCACATTTTCATAAAAAAGATCGAGTTAAAAAGTTTAATGGTTACTACTTACTGACGAGCATTAATAGATGGATGTTGACAGCTGCAATGTCTTTGGCAAAATACCACTTCTTGCTAATTTTACAATGATCTGAATTTTAGAATCTTCCTGCGTGTTTTTTTTTTTCTGCCTTTATTACTACTCCAAACTGAATCTTATCTAAAGGCACCCATTTTTTTTTTTCATCCTGAAGCCATTTTTGGTGGCCCACCCAGCCCTGATACTCCCATGAGTCAGAAGATTCAGGAAACTGTGCAAAACAGGGCATAAGTCTGAAAGGAAGAAGACTTTGGGACAGGACAGTGCTCCCCTGGGCTGAGTTGATGGAGCTTCTTATCTCAACTGTTCCGACACTAATCTGCAATGGCAGAGCATTTTCCAGCTTATTAAATTTGTAGATTGCTCCTATCTCCTCTACTGACCTTTATCAGCTAATCCTCTTGGTTTTGTAGCATCTCTTGCCATCTACAAAGCATTCCCGAAGGTCCCTGGGCTCTAGTAGACTGCTTTAGTTGGCAGACAGTCTACCTGCCTGTTGGGCAGGGCTCAAGGAGGACAGACTCTTAACTCCTGACTCTGCTGGGCACCCTTGTCTTGCTGCTCTAGTTGGACATTCATGACTCCCCCATGGCATTGTTAAGGTTCCATATGCATTGGTTGGGGTTGTTGGCACAGCCTTCAAGTTCTAAGCTGTGCTTGTAGAGATTCAGAGACAAATTAATTGAAGAACCTTTTCATCAGTTGAGAGAGGTGGTTACTTACCTATCACTATAAACCATGACCAATTTCTAACCTGGGTTTAATATAAGAAGCAGAGATGATTCCTCACACTATGGCAGCTCTTTGAACTATTCTATGGAATATATAATAATAATTATTTTTTAATTTCTTAAAAGATTTCTAAGTATTCTAGGTCCTTAACAAGGTTCTTTATTTTGCATTTTAACCCAAGATAGACTAGATGACAAGCTTTTGTGTTTTCTGAGCAAAGCGCCACCAGGACACTTACTAGAGTTTATAATGATGATCTTTTTATGTGTCTCTGTCCTCTCCCTGGATCGCCATATGATTTTTCCTGGCAAAGATTGCATTATATTCCCTTTTCCATGCCCAGTACCCAGCACAATACTTGGTGCATGATGGATGCCCAAGAAATGGCTTTTGAACAAACAAGTGATTGCCATTTACCACTCTGCTAGGCTTCCTTACTTTTAATTGCCTGGGTAGGGTGAGCAGAAACCTTAGATGAACTCATTTGTATGCATAAGAGAGCCATTGATCCTACAAAAATAATACTCACAATGAGCTTTTAGAAAGCCATGTTTCCTACTTGATTGCGATCATAAGGCTACCTCCATACATTTGGGGCTTGTGTTTTTGGGCCTGGAATAGGGACATTGCCTTGAGAGTCCTTAAACCGTGCCTCAGAATGACTGGGTAAGATTTCTTCAGCCAGCATCTCTACAGAGAGCCTGGCATGTACTGCACACCCATAGGGAAGAGGCTAAGCGTTAACAGAGATCCTGTTTTATTTTATTTTTAACCCTGTTATTCACTTTCCACCCTGGAATAGCTTTTATAACTCCTAATTTTCCAATAATAAAAACCACAGCTTCATGCAGAAACATGGAAACTTGGAGCTGGGGAATGAAAGCATTAGAACTTCACCATCATGTCCCTGCCTATATTGTAATCATTGTAGGAGACCTGATTTGATATGAGTGATGGCATTTCACAGTTAATACAAGCAATAATAACACCATGGATAGTAAGGTGTCCTCTCTTTTTAAACACAAATAAAAGATATCCTCAGGGTCTATATGTTCCCTGTCATGAAGATCCTTCATTAACCAAATGATACACAGTATGCATTTATTTTGAATTAGGGTCTTTGCATCATTTTTTTTTTTTTCATTTAAGGTATTGGTTGATAATTCCTAATTGCTCTCAGGATCTTCACATTCCAGTTGTTCAGATTATTTAGGGTGTCAAACTTCATTTTTAAGAAAGAGGGTGATGGAACAGTGGCACTTAACAGCCAGCATTCTCTCAGTGTACGTTATGTTGATTGGCCACTTTATTTAACAAAACCAAAGGCAATAGCCCAAGTTTGGATCAAATCAAATCATTTGATGAAAGGTGGATGATGTTGGTCTTTGGCTTAACTTAAGGAAACTATCTCTAGAATAGTATTACCTACCTGGGGAGCAAGTTTAATTCCTTGGGGTTTTAAAGTGACAGGATTCATTGGGGTGAGCTCCATCCCAGGTAAAAGGTCATAGAGTTTGTCTTCTCTCTTGTCTCCCTTGACCTGGTATCCACGACCCAGGCCTGTATAGGCCAAATAGCCACGGCCGGCCAGTCCTCTCACTCCCGCGGCCCCTACAGGTACATTCATGTAAATTTCTAGGAACGTAAGAAGGCATTAAACTGAATCAAACCACCAGAAAATCACCCTGAATCTTACTGTAATGGAAAAGTTAGCCCAAGTCACATTGATCATTGCCCTGAAGATGCATAGAAAACTCTAGGGTTTTAATGAAATGAAACTCAACATAATGTAGGGTTCACCATAGGTGTCTTGCATTTTTTTTTAACTGTCTGTGGAAGAAAGCCATCCCCTCAAAGCTATCAATAAGTACATGAGCAACTTTAAAACTTTGGCACAGAACAAAATTTAGCAATTTCTGTCTTTGGTTGACCTTTTGTTGACATTTCTCTACAGACTCATGAACGTTGGGAAGGTATTTAAACATCCCAGGATGGTTTGGCCACATGTATTAAAATAAGTCTTGCATGTTTATTATTGATCAGTAAATCAGAAATGCATTCTAGCTTCCTCAATAATTCCATCCCCAGTGATCAGTTGGGAAACATTTGAACATTTAGAAAATGTGTTTATAGGTTTGCTATTTTCTGTTTCACGTTCAGACAATGTGAGGCTTAAATTTCCATTGAGTTTCATTAATAGATTCCTTTTGATTTTTTGTTTTACCATGTTGCTACTTTGATTTCCTATTAGTGGTGTAAAGTGATAAAAAAAATTAAATTGATTACCCATGAATATCATTCATTGATTCCTTTCTGGTTATAAAGTATTTTTTCCCTTGGAGTGGAGTTTGTTTTTTTCCTACATTACAACTGGTTGACAATTTATATTTAACATATGAATTATTTAATAATATGATTTCAGAATATAAATGCAGAATATGTTAATGATATAATTTGCCATGACAAAGATAGGTTATCCTAGAGGAAAACCTGATGATTTCTTTTGCATTATAATTTTGAGTGGAATGATTTTATTATGATTATGGAACTTATAGAGATCCTAGGTTGGTCTATTCAGTTTTCCTGAAAAATAGTAAAACACAGTAAGATAATTGTTTTCCCAGTAACCTGGACATGCACCTTTGCTTCTAAGTAAAACCCAAGGATAGAGTTAAATACACAGTTTGTTGTCAAATTGCCCAGAATGGTGTCAAACTTGAAGATAGAACTGGGATTCTTTTGGCATTAACTCTGTCCTAGCAGAACCATTCTGAAGAATCCCATTAGTCAGAGACAAACTAGTTTATTGGAAATAAAGAAATGCTCTCCTTATTGTCTATATTGAACTGAGCTGAGGAACTTCTTGAACATTAGGAATTTTTGTAGGATTACGTAGGAAAGATGTATTGCTAGGTAGTTGGTCTTTTTTCCATTTGGACGTTACTATCTAGTTCCTCATAGCCTGGAGAAATAGGTTGATTTCTCAATAGTGTGGCTTTTTAGAAGGCATAGCATGCATTTCCTAGGGGAGGTCAGATGACAGTATCTCAAATATCTGTTAGAATATGTTTCCGATAATCTGTGATTTATGTATGAATATGATGCCACTGAGTTAACATCAAATACACACATGCCTTGACATGTTTTTGCGATTTGAGATAATTGGTTTCCATTGGACCACCCTGCTCTCACTTGGAAGTTTTCTAATGAGTCGCATATGACTGCAGTATGGTGCTCCAATGCAAGGGAGAAGCTAACTACTTGGTCTGCACAAATTTTTCAGGTCTGTGTAAGATCAAATGTATGCATTAGACTCAGTTCTGCTAGGTTCTGACCAAGTTTTTTCAATAACCAGTTGTAATGTGAAAAAGATTTTTTATGGAAGAGCAACTATTGATAAAATAACACTTGATTTTTCATAAGCAATTTCCCAGTCCCTTTCTCCCAGTGGGCCTATCCAATTTGTCTAAGGCTATTGCAGTACAAATCATTTGAAATTGTAGAGTTATTCTAGGGTGAGAGCTGATGAGCGTTACCTCTCACAGAAGGAGCTCGGATGATGGCCCTGTTGCCAAGGTGTCCTTTGGTGGCTGGGAAATGAAGGCTGGGAATTGCTGTATAGGCCTGAGGAGCATAGAAGACAGGAGCTCCAAGGTAGGTCGTGGTGGGATCATAAACATGGCCCAAAGAGTAGGTGTACTCTCCTTGCAGCATGCTGCCTCTTCCGCCCGTGCCTCGGGTGTACCTAACATAACTGTCTTTGTCTACTGGCTTGGCTAGGGTCACTTCAATGGGGGAACCATCCAGCATCTGTCATAGAGAACAAAGAAGAAGCAACATGAGAAGATATGAAGACAACCAAGTGTGGCTGGTCTCTTGAGTCAGTCAATTTGTTGTTCTGTTCACTGACTGTGTCACTTACATGTATCCTGTCTCTTCATAGGTTCACATTTGTGTGCCAGTTGAGTTTTCCTGAGTGGTTTTGTTGGGAAATTGCATGTAATATGCAACAGGTTTGAGAGTAACAAATTGGCCACTTTCCACTGATGTACAAGGTTATAAATTATGTGATAGTCACTGTGACAGGACATTATGTGATATTTTTATGTGATACATATTTTAAGTTACATATTATAAAATTCTAAGAAATTTTAGGTTAATAATTGGTGGAATATAATGTCTACTACATAGTATAGCACAATGAAGGCAGAAGGGAACACTACGAAAATCTTACCGATTGTGAACACCATGGCATGGCTAGCTGCATCAGGTCTCTCTGGCCACCAGCCCGCTAAAGGGTTTACTCCTTAAAGCAGCCATATTATAGGTAAGTTTTTATTGGAAGAGAAGAGAGGCTTAAAAGTGGGGCCCTATTTAAGAAGTGGAATCAAGGAGGCTACCGTGTTGTTCCCCACAGGTACCCGTGAAGCGACATTTCGATCTGAACAGCTGGGAACTGGCAGGGATGGTAGGGGCAGTACTGCAATTTCTCAAGTCATGCACGTCTTAAAACTTGTCCTAAAGAATTATCAGAGACGTTTTTTTCTGATGAAAGTTTTTGACATTTTGAAAAAATAGATCCAGATACTGAAGATAATGGCTGTGTGTAGAGCTACACGTGTAACCCACTTTTCCGTATTGCTTGCATACACCGGAGACAAGAGGGCTCTCAACAAGTGCTTGATGGATTAGGGTAATTCTTATCGATGGGACACAGTATTGTGAGGAAGCATTTGTAGCATCTTATGAATAAGACTATCATAAGCCTCTGTTTTTATAAAGGAAAAATAATATAAAGAAAAAAAATAATATGAAGCATCCCCTCAAGAATTCCCTTTCACGACAGCTCGCCATTTTGTGAGTGCTTGGGTGGTTCTGTGATCATTGAAGTCTGCTGGACAAAGTTGTGCTTTCTGGTTGTCCTGACCATTTTGATTAGCCTTGGAGCATCATATTCCTAGTTTTACATATCTGCCTTTTTTTTGGGGAGCAGGAGCCATATCAGAGATGGTGGGTGGAGTACACTGAGAGAGAGAATCCTGATGATATTCAACCATGTCACACTGGCCTTGATGTAATCAGAAGAAACAAACCTAAGTATCCAAAGGAATGGAGTGCTCTTAGATAGAATATTTTTTTTCTTCAGTCCTGTCTTAAAGAAGGTCAGAGACCCAAACAGGTCTCTGCTTCTAGGCACTCCCATATCAAGAGACATTTTTAATGGAGTGATTCTTTACTGCAAAGTCAGATTCCATATAATAGATTTAGTCTTGCCTTCATCTGCCTCTGTAATAGTGTTTTATTTTATTTTTAAAAATATTTTACTTATTTATTCATGAGAGATACAGAGAGAGAGGCAGAGACACAGGCAGAGGGAGAAGCAGGATCCCTGAGGGATGCCTGACACGGGACTTGATCCCAAGACCCCGGAATCACGACCTGAGCTGAGGGAAGATGCTCAACCACTGAACCACTCAGGTGTCCCTGTAATAGTGTTATAAACTCAGTTTTGATTTTTGTTATTCGGTCTAGATGTTTCAAGAGCTAGGACAATATCTTATTAATCAGGATATTCCCAAGCCCAGCAAAATTCCTTGCACATCACAGACATCCACAAGTATTTCTGGAATAGATGAACAATCAAATGCAAAGCTTAGTTCATCACTTTTCTCTCTAAATAGGTTTCCTATCCTGGCTTCCCTGCCCCTATCATCCTGGTCTCCCATATTGAAAACTGATGACTCTTGCTCATTCCAACATCCGATCAATTCCTGGCATTTTGAGGCTCCTCCAGAGCCCTCTCCTATTTCCTTGTTCAAACCCTATTTCCTCCCATTTGGGTGACTGTAATAGTTTTTCAAATAGTTCCAATATCACTGCTTTCCAACTCCATAAAATTGCATCTCTTAGGACATTCATTTCCTTAAATTCTAAATTCATTTCCTTAAATTCTAAGTGTGATCATTACTCTATTGCACAAAAAGCTTCAGAGTCTCACCTTGTCTCATAAGTTAACTATTTATATGCATATGTATATAGACTTAAAGCTTGCTTCATTCCTAGGCAAACTTACTTTTGACATACCACATTGTAGTTAAATATAATTATGGTATATATTTTAAAATATATATTTAACCTCGTAATATATATACATCACTATAAAACTAGCTATAAAAATTGGGGGCAATTTGTATTTTCTCCATTGTGATTATTTCAAGGTGACTATTTAGCAATTTAATTTATGGTAATTATTTTAGTATTTATTTATTTATTTATTTATTTATTTATTTATTTATATTTTAGCATTTAATTTATGACTAACTCTTACTTCTCAGCAATCATCATGCATCCTCAAGAATGTTTTCTTTTTTAAGATTTTATTTATTTATTGAGAGAGAGAGTGCACACGAGTCAGGGGAGAGGCAGAGGGAGAAGCAGACTCCCCGTTGAGCAGGGAGTCCGACACAGGGATTGATCCCAAGGCTCTGAGATCATGACCGGAGCTGAAGGCAGATGCTTAATCTACTGAGCCACCCAGGCACCCTGTAGGATTGTTTTCAAATCCAGAAATTAACCTACAAATTGTTTGCAAGGTCATAAAAGTTTTATGATACTAAATATAATCATCAATAAAGATGAACTGATGTTTTGTTTCACAGACGTACTTAAATTTGCATTCATTTTTGCTTTACAGTTTTCTTTTTGTGTTCTGGAGTCAGTATTTTTTTTCCCTCCAGGACGCAAACATGTGTACGGCCCTCAGACTGGCCCCTAAGCCCAGCCTCCACACCGTGACTGAAGGATTTACTCTGGGAGATGCTCCCTTAGCCCAGGGCGTCCTTCGGCCAAAGATCCCTACTTCTCACAAGGAGACCTGCTCTACACAGTCCTCTCCCCACCAGGTTTCCTGTTGCTTCTGTCCCCTGTCGCCTTGACTCCGGTAGTGCTATGAGCTTTGGCTTCTCCACTGTCTCGATTCCCTTCCCTACACTCACCCTTCTGCACTTGGTCCCCTCTCCACCTGTATGCTGTTAGGACTAACTGCAAAACCCAACAGGCGACATGGTCCTACGTGCATGATGGTCTAACATCTAATTGTTGTGCTTTCACTCTTCCTCAGTCACTTCTTGCTCTTTCCAAATTCCATGCCTCTGAGACTCCCTCCGTTTCTGTGATTTTTCCTTTGGGAATTTTGCCCAGTGTTTATGGCTTCTCGTGGATACTATCTTCAGATCTCCATGAAGATTTTCTGATTCCTTATGGCTTGCTCCTCCTTCCTTTGGACTTTCTGACCACTTTTTATGTATGGATATATTTATGTATGGATATATTTTATGTATGGATATATTTTATTTTTCTGACCACTTTTTATGTATGGATATATTTATGTATGGATATATTTCATGAATATATATTTGATACATATGAATATGAATATGTATTTGATATATTTTATGAAACTTAGTTGACTCAACTATGAAAGATGTTTGTGTTCTCATCTTATTTCTCTGCAGACTTCTAGCCTGTTGACAAGTGTCTTTGTTTTTTTTTTTTTTTTTTTTGTATCCCAGACATTATTTCATAAGACAAGTGGTCTATAGAAGGGATTTCATGTTGGTTGCTTTGATAAGTAAATATGATACTAGTTTCTATGTACACATCAGGAGAAAGGATTTTAGAAGTTCCCAGACCCCACTTTGGCAAGAGGAAAAGATCCAGAGCCTTACAAAGTAGGGAGAGCAAACTCTAAGGACAGAATGACAACAGAATTGACCTGTTTTCTGGTCATCAGCCTCTGAAATACTGCATTAACGAGGTGATAATCTCATAAAGTATGAGAGAAAGCTGGACCTGAGAAGAACATCCTTGAAATAATGTCCTCCAGCCCCCTACTTTGTAAAGAAATTTAGGGCTTGTGACTTGTTCAAATCACCCCAAAATTAGAGCTAGAGCGAAACACAGGTGCCACATCTCCACTGTGTTTTCGATACTTCTGTTCATCTTCAATGGACCTGGGCAGCCTTGTCAGAGGTGGAGAAAGCCTGAGTGACACACTTACAGGATCGTTCTTTTGAATAAAATTTCTGCACCACACTTGGGTGTGTGTGTATGTGTGTGTGTGTGGGGGGGTTGTCCTACATTACCTTCCCATTTAAAGCTTTCATAGCCTCAACAGCATCTTCTCGATTACTGAAGTGCACAAAAGCATAGTCTCGGATCTTCTTTACCCTTTCCACAGCACCTGGAAACAGAAAGTTGGCCCCATTAGCAAACCGTAGAGAGCCCAGGGAATGATACACATTAGCATTTTGCTTCCAGGAGTATTTGATTTTTTTTTCTTTTTGGAGACTCATTATTTAGGTCAAAATCTCATCGAGAACATTTGGTGTGTCCAGGTTTACAATTCTACGCATTCAACAGAAGCTTTTGTTTGTAATTTTTTATATCCCCTATAGTCTGCCTTATTGTTAATTATGGATTTGTGTTTTCCACTTCCTAGATTATAGGATCTTCAAGGATAGAGGCAGTATCTTATTTGGTCTAGCATAAAATATAAAGGATAGTAACTTATAATTCAGTAAAATATTTGTTGAATTGATTTGAACTTAACTATTGGCCATCCTATAAATCTATACTTAGGTGATTGGCTTTTAAATTTTTATGGCTTTCCGAAAAAATTTAATGGCTTTTTCCCCCCATAAAAATATTGTGTCTCTTGATTTATATAATAAAACTTTAGGATTAGGAGACACTTTAGCAATGATTTAAGTTTTTAAAAAATTAATTTGACCTTAATGTATTTATTTTTAATTTAAAGATTAGGAATCTGGGTTCTGACAAGGGAAGTAAGATTCATGAGTTGACACAGCTAGGAACTAGAATGCAAACCTTTAAACTGCTTATCTGAGATTCTTTTGATTTAAAAGAAGAAAGTAGTTTCTGAAAGAACGTGGGAAAGCCAAGATAGTTCCTTATCAAGGTGTTCGTAATATCTAAATGTTGGAAACAATGTAGGTATCCACTAAGTCTACCTTGTGGAATGTCTCCTACAGAAGCCCTCCTATTTGCAAAAACACCGTGCGTGAGGACATTAACTCTACCACTGTTGAAAACTCCGCCACTGCAAAAGTCCATTCCCATGAGATTGATAAGACCTAGTACATTTATACACAATAAAATGTCTTTAAAGAGAACAATTAGACCTACATATACTTACATGGAAAGATTTAAGACCCTATTATCAAATTGAAAAAGTTGTGAAATCATGAGGATAATACTATCACATTTAGTTTTTTTTTTAAAGATTTTTATTTATTTATTTATTCATGAGAGACACAGAGAGAGAGAGAGAGAGAGAGGCAGAGACACAGGAAGAGAGAGAAGTAGGCTCCCTGCGGGGAGCTCGATGTGGGACCTGATCCTGGGACTCTAGGATCACGCCCTGGGCTGAAGGTAGATGCTTAACCGCTGAGCCACCCGGGCATCCCTACACATTTAGGTTTTCAAAATCCCACCCACATCTGTGCATGCATAAATATGAATATAGACAGAGAAAGAGAAATGGAAAGATACCAACCAAACTGTTAATAGAGGTTACTTTAGGAGTGGGGAGAAAATTCGGAGAGAATAAAGGGAGATTTCATATTTTAATTTTCATTCTTTGGTGTTTTGCAAATATTTGCAATGCTCATTGATATTAATTGTGTAATTAAAAAATAAAAAATCAACCTAACCTAATTTTATATCGAGGAACTGCGTATGTTGATGGTAATATAGAAAAATAATTAAAAAAAGGTTTAGCAAAATAGTTGAACTTTGTATTTTATGTTTTATTACTAAAATGTTGCTAGAGAATATTGCTGATGACTCAACATGAAAGAGAAGCTTTTCCTGGAGTGAAGGTAAAACGGACACCTGTGTAACTTGTTAGCAGTTTGCTAACAGGTTAGCGTTGCCAGCTGTCCTCTTTCGGTGACACTCACTAGGGTGTCCTGGAGAGACTGGGTTTCTTCCATCCTAGTTGCCCGACCTAACCTATGATGGGACCCTTTCCCAGGGAGGACCAGAAGGGGAGATGAGGGTTCTTCTCTGTCCTCTCCCTATCGAGGTTCAGTTATCGATCCTCTTAGATTCAAGGTCACAAAAGCAATTAGACTTTTCACTCTACCACGTGGTTCCACGTTCTGTACGTTGTCTTCTTTTGGAATAACAGCAGGGCCGTAATGTGAGGATCGTTTGAAGACATTGGAATACTTCTCTCTCTTCTCTCAGCTTCCCACCCTTGGCTTCTCATGGCAACGGTTGTCCAGAGCAAAATCGTCTGGTGAGGCTGAGGTGTTTGAGACTGTGAAGCATGGACATTAACGGAACCAATTCATTGAGTTAACGAGTAATTAGCTGAACTTCCAGCATGGTCTCCGTGTGCCTTCAGTGTAGGTGTATCACCTATGGTGACATAGCCCCACGGCTTGTTCGGGTGATTTAGAGGTGAAAGGGGTGCCATTGAGGGTCTCCGTTGTTCCAGTCTTGGCTCCATTTGTTCTTCAGCCCCGTCCTTCTTCTGGGCTCCGCTCGACTAGATGAATAGGACCTGTTTTAGGGGCATCATGGTATTGTCTTCACCCAGGGCCTCCTAGTAGGTTGTGCACAGATCTAGGCTGCTCTATAAATATACACGGGGCGAGCAAACACCACCAGTCAACTCACACTCCAGCTTCTCTCACTCACATTCATTAGGCGGCATTTCAGACGGTGATGGGTCTAAATGTCCTCTAATGCCGCTCGCAGATAAGTACACCAGCTTGCATTTTTAAGCAACACTGTTCAGCTGCTCCTGGTTATGGAAATCTTGAGGAACGAAGATGTAGCCTCATAAAACAAGTTAGAAAATGAGAGTTTGGTCTTCTGTACAATAGGATTCACCACGTGGCTTATTGTCCTATGTCGCTGCTTTAATCTCCAGGAGTTTGTTCACTGATTGATCATTGTTTGGCAGAGGGCGGAGGCAATGTCAATGGTGATCATCGCGCTGATGCAAAGGACTCCGAAGTCATAATACAGGGAATTGGGAAAATATTGCTCTATTCATGATCAACTTGTTAGCAGTGCATCCATGACCCGAAGAGAAACACACCTGCAAGCCGCAGGGAAGCTCATCTGGGGGCCATGGTTCTCCAAGTGGGGTCCTCAGGCGGCAGCAGCTTCCCCAGGAATTTCAGAGAAATGCCACTGCTCGGACCCACGCTCACGCACTGAATCACCATCTCCGGGGGTGCGGCCCACAGGCTGTTTTAAGCCTTCCCAGGGATTCGGATGGACAGGAAACTGTTTTAGGGAGATCAGATTTTGTGGCATGACTGTAATTGGAATTTCAGCAGATAGCCTGACGCTATACTGGGGAAGAACCTACATTTTTCAGCCCATTTCTTTTTTTTTTTTTTCAGCCCATTTCTATTCTGATTGTCATTTATTTCTCTGAGTGGCAGTAGGATATTTTCAGGTTAATCAGGGTTAAAACTATAGGGTGAAAGATTTGCTGGGAATATTCGGGCTCCTCTGAGGGATCTAAACTTCCAGTAGGATTTTTAAAGAGTTATTTTCCTGTTTCTCTCTGTAAATTTTCCTAGAGAAGTATAAACACACCCTTTCCACTGGAAAATAAACTCGTTAGCTCTGATTTTTTCTTCCTGATACAGCAAATGTCTGCTGGTCCTCCACCCTCTTTTGTGGAGTGCCAAGAGGCAGCCACACATCACTGTAGAGCTCCAAGTTGTGCCACCAGAGGGAGAGAGGAGAGAGGGAGAGAGCGAGCCAGCATTTATTATTTTCATTATAACCAGGAGGACACGAGCTCATGTCTCTCTTTAATGCGACAAGCTGATAACCGGTGACCAGGAAAGGAAGCAGCCTTTTAGGTGTTTCCCATTCCAGCCCTTTCCAGAGAGCAAAAACAAAACAAGAAGGTAAGGTCTTACTTAGATAAAAGGAAGAACTATATCGTGCAACTGGCACCACCAGGTTCTAGAACCTCTTCATGAACTCAAACTGAAGGCCTGTAACTAGTAAGTATTTCTGGGTCCTTTCCCCCACCCTGGGTAGCCACCGCTCTGCTCTGTCTCGATGACTGAGCCTACCTAAGGAACCTCGGATACCTGGCACCTGTTACGTCCTGCTGACTGTCTTGTGTCATCGCGCTCGTGTCTCCGAGGTGCATCCATGCCGTGTGCTGTGAGCCTGGTAGGCAAGTATCTGTGCAGGTCCCTGCTTTTCCTTATTTTGTGTGTATGCCCTGAAGTGGAATTGTTGGATTACATGGTGATTATATGTTTTTTGGGACCCAGTGTACAGTTTCCCACAGCGGCTGCATTATTTTGTGTTTCTGTTTATATGGCACATGGTTCTAATTGCTCCACAGCTTCCCCCAACATCTCTGTCGTCTTCTTTGATGATTACTACTACTACTACTACTACTACTAACTACTACTATTGGTATCTTGGCAAGTGGAAATGGTTTGGGGTTGTATTTCCCTGGTGAATAGCGAGTGACGCTGAACATCTCTTAATGTGCGTGTTGACCATGTGTGTGTGGCACGTGGACAATATCGATCGTTGGACAAATACACATTTCTGTTTTTACTTAATCTTTGGTTGATGTATTGTTTGCAGACATTTTCTGTCATTCTGTGGGTTGCTGTTTCAGTGTCGCAAATGCCCTCTGAAGCAGTTTTTAATTTGGATGTAGTTCAATTACTTTGTTTTTAATTCATCGCCTGTACTTTTAATACCATCCAAGAGTTTATCGCCAAATCCAATGTCATGAAGCTTTACCTATATATTCCTCTAGTGATCTTTAAAAATAATATTAGCTTTCTTTTTGTTAGTCCCTGATCCATTTTCAGTTAACTTTACCAATTCTATAAATCCAGCCCCACTTTATTATTTGCATGTGGACGTGCCATTCTCAATACAGTTTATCGAAAAGATTGAAAAAAAGGAAGTATCAAAAATAAGGTAGGAAGTCAACACAAAGCGGAATGTGGTGGAGCGACATCTACATGCACACATGTCATTCCTCTGCCCACAGGTGCATCGACATTCAGATCTCAGCTCACACGTCACTTCTCCTAAACGTGAGTCTTGTCTGCACCCCAAGGGTAGGCTGTCATGGCTGTGATTCTTCTGGAGCATCTTTTTTTGGTGGGGAGGGGTGGAGGGAGAGGGAGAGAGAGAATCTCAAGCAGGCTCCCCACTGAGCAAGAAGCCGGATTCTGGGCTCCATCTCATGCCCCTGAGATCATGTCCTGAGTTGAAATCAAGAGTCAGACACTTGAGCAGCTGAGCCACCCAGGTGTCCCTCTTCTGGAGCATCTTAAACTCCTTCCACACACACGTCACACCTGTTTGCTCCTCCCACAGTGCCTGGCACATGGGAGCTACTGAAGTAATGACAGCTGAATGAGTGAGTGAGTGAGTGAGTGGAATAAGGATGGGAGCTGGAGGTGGAAGGGGATAATTATTACTGTTAAGCATGTGGTTTTGCCCAGACCTGGATTCGAATCTGTGATTTGCCACTGGTTAGTTGTGTGACCCTGAGCAAGCAACTTATCTGCTCCAGGTCCTGGTGTTCTCACCTTTACAATCACGAGAGTGATACAGTGACCTGCGTCCCATGGTTGTGGTGCTGAGGAGGTGACACCTGCTGAGAAAGGGCCCGAGGGGAAGCCTGGCCCATGGTGAGCAGTCAGTCACTTGCAGCCTCTGTGTTAGTGATGGGCTCACAGCTGGTGCTGTGGGGTCACACATTGCACTAGAATGTCAGGAAGGCGGGGTTCCTAAAGCCTGGAGAAGGACAAAGCTGGTGCATCTCCAAAAACGGGGAAGTGGCATCCTTACTAGTCACCTGTGCAACAAATCATCAGCTTATTCTGTTACACCTGACCCAGCACCCGGAGCTGGCCACGTGACCAATGGAGGGGACTATTCTCAGGCCGAGTTAACATGATGGCACCATGGCTCGTGCTTATCAGCAAGGTAGAGGGATATTCCCTGGAGACAGAAAAGCCCTGGTTTATGGAAAGATGTTACCACAGTGATAAATTTAGGCCAGAGTGTGTTCCCAAACCTGTTAATTCCACAAGATGGCTGGCCAAAAAATGAGATCCCTGGTCCAGAAATTTGGGAAGCCATCCTACATCTCCTTTTGGAGACTTTCAAAGCATATTAGAAGGTTAGGACTCTGATAAGTCCTGCAATAAAAAAAATCTGTTTAATTTTCCTGAATCTGGTGTTTATAGATTTACTTGATCAAGGACCCCTTCTATCAGTAGCATCTACTAACCATCCACAGAATTAATGTTCTGCAGAACTGGCTTTGGGAAATGTTTGTTCGGACATTCTTCCCTGACGTATTTTACCTGTCTCACTGTTGTAGTTCCTATAGGAGAAAAGAGCAGTGAGGCCTGAATCTCATGGTGTAAAACTGATACTGCAAAGTAATGACAAGATGAGCAATAATAATTATCACCCCCCACCTCCCTCTGTTCCTTTCCCTTCCACTTTACCCAAATGAGTTTCCTAGGATTAATTCCCACCTTCCTACGCATGTACCTGATATTGTAATCATATTCCATTTGATCAGTGGTTCTCAACGGAGGGCAATTTTGCCCTCCAGGGCAAATGTCTGGGGATATTTTGGGGTATTATGTCTTAGGAGTTGCTACCGGCATCCAGTCGGTAGGGGCATGGGATGCTGTTAAAATTCCTATATTGCTCAGGAGAGACCCCCCTGCCACAACCAAGAATTATCTGACCGAAAATATTAAGATCCCTGAGTCTGAGAAACCCTACCTGAGATTATAGCTCTGGCCGTGCATTCATCAACACAGTAAATATTTATTGAGCGCCTACCATGAGCAGGTACAGAGACAGGGGCCAAGGAGATGACTGAAGCCAAAACCCCCTCATGCAATTTATAGTTTAGTGAATAAAATGGGCATTAATGAAGTAACCACATGGGTAATGGTGGAGTCATACTGCTGATAAATGTTGTAGGGCCATGTGTCCCTTCTTCACTAATCCCAGGGTCGGAATATAGTTGTGTAGTCCGCGTGCGATTCTAAGAACGCAGAATGAAAGCTATTCTGTTTGTAGCCATGGGAAGTCATCTCAGGCGTAAGGATTTTTAAAGCACAGCTGGAAAACGGAATCTACTACGGCATGTCCTACCTGGTTTAATATTGTTGAATTCTTTCTCAATCATCTCTTCCGAGGTAGACAGCATCAGATTTCTCACGTACAAGATTTTCACCGACGACATCGTGTCCTCATCAACCTCTACTTCCGGTTCCGCCCAGTCTACGGCGATGGGATGTCCCCATAACTGAATCCTTCCTGTCCAAAGGGACACAAGTATGATTAGTTACGCAGAAATCAGGGCAACATCATCTCAGTTCGCTGAGAGGGCCTCTTAAATTCAACCGACGCTTTGAGGTCTTGATCGAGCAAGAAGACGGCTGTTACAGGAGGCGATTATTGATCTTACGAAGCCTTCCAGATCAATGGAAGAGCTGGCTAGGAGGGCGTTCTCCTGACAGACGGCTTGTTGTAATGACTGAGCACAAAGGGAACGAGGACGTGGTTGGAAATGGATCAGAAATGAGGCAGCAACGGGCAGGTTTGGGTCTTCGAGCAGCTGTCACAGGGGTGGGTTAGTCATTGCAAGGGAAACAGCGGAAGAGGAGAAAGGAACATATGGATTGAGGGCTCAGACAGAGAGCGACCTCATGAAGCCTCATAAAGGTCATTGGGAGGTAGGTCAGCTGCTGTTGGGATCTGCGTCACCCGGTGCCACCACCGAGCTGACAACTGGTATGCGAGCAAGAGTGAGCAGGCCTCGGGCACCCCCCGTTTGTTCTCCGTCCCTTACACCTGGTCAGCTGTGTCCCCTGATCAGCTGACCCCTCCGATCAGCCACGTCCCCTCCTACTTCTCTTCTCAACTTGGGAATCTGCAGAAAAAAAATTTGTATCCCGATTAAGAAGACAAAGAGCAATGGAAGGGTCTGTGATGAGAAACTGAGCTCTTTGGGGAGGGGGCAGTTGTCACCCGTGACCATGACAACATACATTTGTGTATTTCTATAGTGGCAATTTATTGAGGGCATAACGTGTTTTCCATTCGCTACCTCAGTTTCTGCTCATAGTCACTCCATGGGGAGGAAACGGACTTTCTCGATTTCATGGAAGAGGAAATGAGCTTTAGAGGCACGAGTGACTTGACCAGACCCACCTCACTTCTCCGTGGCTCCGTTTTCTTCTCTGCTTACGCAGCCCTGTACCCCTACCCGGTGCGGAGCTGAGCTGAAGGGATAGTGGGGGGGATCAACTCAATTCCTACATTTGATTGGGAATCTTGTGTGTTTTTAATTAGTTGTTTTGGAAGAGCCTAAAGAAATACCCAACCTGAGGGGGCATCTGCTTTTGGCTCAGGGCATGATCCCAGGATCCTGGGATTGAGCCCCAAGTCGGGCTCCCTGCTCAGTGGGGAGTCTGCTTCTGCCTCTGCCCCTCCCCTGCTCATGCTCTCTTGCTCTTTATCTCTCATAAATAAACAAACAAACAAACAAACAAACAAACAAATAAATAAATAAATAAAATCTCAAAAAAAAAAAAAAGGCACCCAACCTGAGCCCCCCTCACTGGTATGCTGCACGCAATTCCTTTCCACTCACAACACCAGACTGTTAAATTTTCAGAATTATGTGAGCCAGTTGGTGTCATCTTGGTAGCTTGAAATCGGCCACCACCGTGGTAGCATCAATACCATGGGGACCTGCCCGTGTTACACGGGGCTTGGATTACCCCTGGGAGTTGTCTTGGAAAGATTGACCAGCTCATCACTGACCCCAGGACTCTCCTCCCCAATTTTGATACGAGTGGTCCAGGCCTCCCGAGGCTTCTTAATAGCACTTCAGTTAATTCAGCCCAAATGGAGAACAGGTGCCGTCCGTTGGCCTGGGACCACAGGAAGCCGCCGGCGGCCTGAAGACCTGCGGAAGGCTGAAGGGGACAGCATTGGAGGAGGTAGGGTGGGCAGTGGTCTCCCCAAGCATCCTCGTGGCGGTCAGGGTGGCAGGTAGATTCGGGAACATGGGCTTTGAAACCGGACCCGTTCACACATCAGATCGTGGGCCTGGCTGGGAAGTGACCCCCCCTAAACCTCAATGTCCTCATCTATAAAATTGGAATCATAAAAGTCGCGACCTGGTGCTGCTGTGGAAACAAAAGATGATACACGTGAGGGACATGATCACGTTCCACTGACGCAGTCTCCCCTTGAGTGTTTTGGGGTTTTTTGGGGGGTCTCTTTTCCTGCGTGTGTGGTTTCTTCGGAGCACTCTTTGGGTGCAATAGAGAGATTTGTTGTTTTTGTTCTGTTTTTTTTAAAAGAATTTCCTTGGGAAGAGACCAAAGCCCATCGTAGGTACTGAGGAAATGTTTCCACACTGCGTGGCGGGCAGGTGTTCCTGCTGACCTCTCCCACGGGGCAGGGCCGGCCTCCAGCCTCAGCCGGTGGCGGTGCCGTGGATCACAGAATTGGCCGCACAGCAAAATCACCTGGGAAGCTTAAAACACCGGGGCCCAGCTCTGCGCCCCAGAGCAGCAGACTCAGCTGATCAGGGTCGGTTCGGTCTGGGGCGTTTAGAAACCTCCTCGGGTTATTCGGATCTGGGGCCCCCGAGGGGCGGCGGCTGACTTACGCCGCAGGTTCTCAAACTTGGGTCTGGGGTAGCGGAGCAGCCCGGGAACCGGCTATAGACGCAAAGGAGCAGGTGCCACGGCAGGTGTACGGACTCAGGGACTCTGGGGGGGGCCTCGCGGTGCCACTTTCCCACGCCCTCCAGGTGACCCCGTGCGGGCCGATGCTGGGGCCACGTGAGAGCCTCCCCAGAGCGTCCTCGGAGCTGGGCGCCGGCCCGTGTCCACGCACACCTGGGGAGGGAGCGGCCGCCGTCCACGGGGAGGGAGGTGGCTGGGTGGAGGGTCACGCGAGGCCGCGATTTTCTCTCTGCCTCCTAACTGCAGTCTGGGTCAGTTAGGAAGGGAGAGCTTGTGGCCCTCGCCTGTCACGCGTGCTGAGGACCGCCTTCTCTCACGCGAGGCTCTCCGGGGACGCGGCCCTAAGCCTCTGCCCTGGGGGGGCCTACGGTGAGGCAGCAGGTGGCGCGTCCAAGCGCGTGGAGGCCTGGCCCCGGGCGCCAAGAAGGAGCAGTTGGCTCGGGCCTGTCCGTGGTGCGGCTGCTGGGGGCCCGGCCACGCGCTCCGTGGAGGGCTCCCCGGGAGGCGAGGGCCGCTGCCCGCCCAGGCCCGCCGCACCCAGAGACACAGGCTCTGCCCGGCCACGTGCGCTTTCCTTGGCAGAGGACAGGTGCTCTGGGAACTCGGGTCTGGCCCCGGAAACTCTTTTTGTCCCCTTCCCGAGCCTCTCTCACTGCGAGGCCCCCCAGAAGCTTGCACGTGTCTGGTGGCGCAGGTGACGGAGAGAGGCAGCGGGCGTGGGCTGCCACGGGCCGGGCTGGGCCCTGAAGGCCGGGGCGGCGCAGGGGGCAGGGCGCGGGTCGCTCCAGCGGGGACGCAGCTTTCGGAACAAACGAGACGAGAATCAGCGTGGCCTAAACCACAGGGGGGTCTGTCCCGCTGCAGAGAAGGGGCTTGCCGGGAAGTGGCGGTGGCAGGTAGGGCTGGGAGGGGCTGGAGCCTTGAGGAACGGCCGCAGAGTCCGGTCTCCCCCGCAGCGCGCAGCGGGCGAGCAGCACCATTCAGCCCCGGTTCCTAGTGCTTGCCCTAATCCTGGAAAGGACGACGTGAGATTTGGGGGAACATGAGTAATCTGGTGGTGACGGTCGGGGCGGAGCAGGTGAACAGCGGGGTACCTCCAAAAGAGAGCAGGGCTCGGAGAATAACCTGGAATTTTTGGCAAGAGTCTACGTTCAGCAATACATGTTTTTAGACTCCAACCATAGTCTGACATCAGGATGGACACAGGGGACTTCTTCACGGCAGAAAAGAGGGCACCAAAGGGGGGCTCGCCGAGGGGCTCAGGACGCCTGCTGAGGAGCATCAGGGGTGCTCTGCACCCGCGCCGCTCAGGGTCTGCCCGCGGAAGCATCGTACTTAAAAATACCCATCTCGGTAATGGGTCTGGCAATCCGGGGCGGGGGGGGGGGGCTGTCTCCTGCCCTCTCACTTTAGCTGCCTTCATGAAGATATTAATAAGATCTCTCCCGAGGCACCTGCGTGGCTCGGTCAGGTGACCCCTGACTGTCGGTTTCTGCTCAGGTCGTGATCTCAGGGGCGGGAGCCCAAGACCCGGGTCTGGCTCCCCGCTCAGGGCTGAGTCTGCTCCACACTCTCTCCCTCTTCCTTCCCCTCTGCCCCTCCCCCCATCAATAGATAAATCTCTTAAAAAAAAAAAAGTCATTCCCATCTTCCAATTTTGAAAACTTCTAGCCTCTGATCGAGTTAAATTTTTTTTTTTTTTTTTTTATGGTTTAAATAGAGTCAACACTCACGTTACCTTCGTGTCAGGGGCACGACGTGGCGACTGGACAACTGTATGCGTTAGGCTGTGCTCCCCACGAGAGTCGCTATCGCCTGTGACCGTACGGCACTACTGCGATCCCACTGTGTTCCCTACGCTGCGCCTTCCATCCCCGTGACTTGCTCAGTCTGGCTCGTTTTTAAGAATGTGTACGGGGCGGAGGTGGGGGGCACCTGGATGGTTGCGGTTGAGCATCTGCCTTGGCTCAGGGCGTGACCCCCGGGTCCCGGGATCGAGTCCCGCATCGGGCCTGCTGCTCCCTCTGCCTGTGCCTCTGCCTCTCTCATGAGTAAATGCATAAAACCTCAAAGAAAAACAAGAACATGTACAGGGACCCTATAGGTGGTGTTGGTTTTGTCTCTAATTCTGGCGGCTCTTCCATGGTGCTCGGGAGAGGAGTTGATTCCACTGTCTCCCATTGTGTCATTCTCGAAATCCCCTTGTTTTAATATTGATTTGACTTAATACCTTAAGTCGAATACCTTTGTGTGAGTTTTAGTGACTGTTTGAGAACGAGCAGAGGATTTTCAACAATTTCCCGAGGCCGGCCTGACCGAGGCAGGGCCCTGGGGTGGGGGCCTTTACACACAGGGTTGACGGTCATTGCCCAGATGGGCCCACCCCGTGGTGGTAGCACCCAGCAGGTGCCTGCCGTTGGAGGGCCACAGGCCTGTTAGCCACGGCGGAGTCGCCGGGCAGCGTCACCGTCAGGCTCATCCTCCACGGTGAGGGACACCGGGCTCCAGTTCTAGCAGGCCTGTTAGCAGCCGCGCGGACCATCCAGGCACATGCTCACTTTTGAGGCCATCCTCCACTGTGACGCTTCTCCACAGGGTCAGGCTCGTGGCTCGGGGTCCCCCCAGTGCACACGTGTTACACTCCACGCATGGTTTTCAAAACCTCATGGGTAAACCTCATGGGTGAAAGCTGCGGGGGCCCGAGTGTACCGTGACCTAGGGGACAGGAGGGCTCGGAAGCCCACGGAAGCCCCTCGGGAGCCCACGCGGCAGCCAGCGCCCGTGTCCCCACCCGGTACCCAGCGCAGGCGGCAGGTGGGGTTCCCTGGGGACGGGGTGCCCACCTGGCAGCAGCTTCCTTCGGGCCATGGCAGCCGTGCGATGACTCTCATACTCCACGAAGGCAAAGCCCCGGTTTCGGGTCTTATCTGCGGCGCTCGGGTAGACGATGACGTCGACGACGCCCTCGGTGACCTTCTTCATCTCTGCTAAGATCTCTTCTCTCTTCTTGGTCTTCGGGATGCCCCCCACAAACAGCCGACAGTTGTCCACGCTGGCGCACACCCCGAGGAGGCGCCCATTTCTGCAAAAATAAAACAAAACCGGAGGCAGGCACTCTTTCTGCTCGGCAGGGACCCCCGCGTGAGTGGGGCTTCCGACACGACTGCCCCTAGGAATTGTCCCTCATGGGGCACCTGGGGGGCTCCGTGGGCCAAGGTCTGCCTTCGACTCAGGCCGTGACCCCGGGGTCCTGGGATGGGGCCCCACGTCGGGCTCCCTGCTCAGCGGGGCGGCTGCCTCCCCCCTCCCTTTCCCCCTCCCTCCTGGCTTGTAAGCTGTCTCTCTCTTTCAGATAAATAAATAAAATCTTTTTTTAAAAAAAGAAATGATCCCTTATGCTGGGCAGGTTTTCCCGTATTATCGCATTTGACCTAGCCGAGGAAGGTGGGCAGGGCAGGTGCTGGAGGAAGGCTGGAGACACCCCCCACCCCCCCAAGAAACTCAACGACCTGCTTAAGGTTTTGTAGACGGGGAGGGCTGGGGTTCTCCCGCGGACTCTCGGGTCCCTCCCATCCCTTCCACGCGGGGCCGCCGAGGGCACCTGCATGCGTTCCTCCACCGGCAGGTGCAGAGGAAGCTCTTGGGAAGCGGGGGTGCTCGGGGAAAATGCATCAGAAACCTTTTGTGTATGATTTTGGGGCATATAGTGCCCCTTCTGGGAAAGTGTGTCTAGCCAAGAGATGAACACCAACAATCTTGCATCAGGACATTCGCTGCTATGATTTAAAATAGTCCCCAGATTGGAAATCAAAATATGCCCCCTCCGGAACCGGTCTGATGCCTGGTGGCTGAGATGACGTTGACCCTGCGGCGGGGCCTTGCCCCCTCGTGCCCGTAGTCTGGCTGTAGCCTCGGGTCCCCGTGCACCACGAGCTAACAGCCACCCCCTGGGTCATCTGAGAATGCCTCTTCACCTTTCTACGTGTCCCTGGGCTGGACACTACTGCTCCGGCTGAGACTCGCTGCTAAATTAAAGATGAGCGTTGACACCGTAGACTGTTCGAGAGCGCAGTAGCGTAGGAGAATATTTATTGGTTAAAACAGCAGCTCACAAAAAAAAAAAAAAAAAAAAATCAGCTCATGAGATGCTACTGGCTTAAAAAAAAAAAAAAAAAAGGATGTCAAGATACGAATATGAGTCCATGTTGATGAACGCTGTACCGAAAACCTAGGAAGACCGTGCAAAGTAGAAAGCCGAAAAAAAAAAAAAAAAAAAAAAAGAAAAAAAAGAAAGCCGACGTAGTGATTATCTTGGAGGCAGTGGGATTATGGACGGAAGGTGTGAACTTTTATTGCCTTTTTTGGGGCTGTTGTGTGGCTTTTGTAATAACAGGAAGTTAGTACAGTCATTAAAATGGGGAAAGCTCCTTTCACAGAAAGGACTTGCACGTCGAAGCACTCCGCTTTCCCGGCGCTGGCGGCCTCAGTGGGGTTGGGCCTCCGCCCCGCTCGCCCTCCCTGCCTCGCCGAGGACCTGGGGACCACGTGTCAGAGCTGCGACGCGGCCCTTGCCGCCCGCTGAACGTGGCCCAAGGAATGTGCTTTTCCTTGCAGGAAGGGAAGGGGGGGCTGAAGGAATATTTCAGGTCTTTTTTTTTTTAACTTAAAAAAAAAAAACTCCCTCTATTCCAAAATATTATTTCTTTAGCAATCCTATTATTTTTGATGGAGGGCCTGCCAGGTGTCAGTGACCGGCAGGTGGAACCTGGAATCTCCGTGTCCTGGTTTTAAGTTTGTGTGGTCGGTCGGGCGCGTTCCCAGCACAGCTTGGCGACCAACAGCCAGCGCTCGCAGGCCGAGGGCACGCGTGGACGGCTCCCGAAGCCCGGCGTTTAGACAGAGCCCGTGCATAGTTGATGATGATGAAGACGATGATA
The DNA here is from genome assembly GCF_053574225.1 of Canis aureus. Lineage (NCBI taxonomy): Eukaryota > Metazoa > Chordata > Mammalia > Carnivora > Canidae > Canis > Canis aureus. The sequence continues at coordinate 38,918,802 of NC_135637.1, forward strand.
GGACGGCTCCGGGGCTTCTCCGGGGTGCGGGCCTTATCTACCCCGAGACGTAGCGGCTGAGAGCAGATCCAGGTCCGCCCCCCTCTCTGCAAGGAAGGTGCTCCCTGGCGGGACTGGTGGGGGCAGAGTGGACGTGGCTGGGATTGGCGCGTGGGGTCTCCGCTCCCCCGGCGGGTCCTGTGGACCCCGCACCTCGATGCATAGGGCGCCTCTCAGCCTCCCCTCGCTTCTGGTGTCCAGCCGGACTTTGGAATGTGGCCCCCAGCTTGCTCCTTCCAGATGCTTTGTGATGTGTCCCCCCAACCCCGGTCCCTCCACCGTAATCATCAGCGAACGTCCTCGGCGCATGTGAGCTTTGCCTGCATCACCTATATTTTGGGAATGGCCAGGAGGGCGGCCCATCTTCATGTCTCATAGACGCCGCCGCCGGAGTTCATTCACAGGGTGCCGTCGCACATCTCTGACTGCCACACGTCCCTGGTGTCCCCGTCTCACACCCTGTCCGTCCTGCAGAGGCAGGGGCAGGCCCACGCGGAACGGAGCGTCAGCACACGCGGCCTACCTGCGTGGCCAGGTCCGCACCCGTTTTGAGAATGAGCCTCACGCTTAGGCTGCCGGGGCTCCACGCGGGACCAAGGAGCGGGGCCTCTTCCGATCCCCGCCGCCCTGCACCTGTCATACCAAAAGGCTACGTTGACCCAGGGCTTTCCGTGGCCCTTTCCCCAAACGCTTGCGTCTAGGTCGTCTCCACGCCAGACGCCCAGAGCGTGTGAGTAGTTAGGTGCTGACGCTAAAACCATTGCTGGAAGAGGTCCCAGGATTTAATCTGCTCTGGTCGCCTGGTTCCCACACCAGACAACCCCCCGCACACCAGACGCAGCTCCCCTGGCTCCCTGGAGGCCTGCGTGGGAGGGGAACTCCCAGGACTTCCCTCCAAAACTCTGCTCCACGATCTGACCCGCGGCCTGAGTGGGCAGGCCACGCTGGTTGCCAGTCCAGTCTGTCTTTTTGTGACTAAGGGACTGAAGAAACATGACCCAGTAACTGGTTTACAGAATTCTAAGGACAATAATGCAGGACTTATTTAGGGCCTAGAGGGAGTGAGAGGAAATAAATGGCAGGGAAGCCCTCTGTATTCACGCTGAGGATGACATCAGTTTTGAGACGCAGAAACATATGAAAATTATTTCTTAGAATTGCTGAATGTGCTAATATGTAAGAGGTCCATCATTCTTCGACCCATTACTGTGCTCCAGACGCTGGGATAAACGTCTAAAAGTCTATAGTATCCCCCCATCACCGCTCTGACGTGCGTCCTAGTGGTAGCCCCACTTTCGGGATGAGGACACTGAGGCTCGGGGAGGTAAAGCCACTCGCCGGCACTTGGGTGAAGCCTGTCCGACTCCAAAGCTGTTGCTTTTCAACCGCTGTACGGGTCTCTCTTCCAGGGGGCTCAGGGCTTCCTTTGAGAGATGATTTAGGACAATTCCGTCCGTAGGTGAAGCTTGTAGGACTCAGGCAATTTCATACGTTGGCCCCGTTTCCAGTTGATAAAATCCAGTTAATTGACTGCACAGGGTCAATTATGCCCTGGAAGCTTCCACTGGTCCCATGATTTGCAATATCATCCAAGTCTGGCTGGCCCTGCGACCTCTCTCCTGGCTCCGACATCGTACACGCCGTCCCCTCTTCAACAGCTCCCCCGGGGAAGTCTCATGCGAATCTCAACTGTGACTTCCCCCAAACTGAGCTCCCCACGTCCCGGCTATTCCTCCGGTCTTCCCACCTCAAGGGCACCGCCTCATCCACAGATGCTGGGACCAACATCCTCGCCTTCCTCCCTGAGTTCTAACACCGCTCACACTCTCTAAATCCAATGTTTAGCCGGTCTTGTCTGTTCAACCTCCGGGCCGGACCCCAGGCCCGACCCCTGCGGCACCTGCACCACCAGCCCCTGTGCACCTGCTGCAATCCCTTGTCTAGACCTAGACTACTCCCCGCTTTCCCTCTGGCTTCCCTGCTACAGTCCATGCTGCATCCAACAGCCAGAGTTCTGTTTTAAAAAGCATGAATCTAAAAAAACAAAAACAAAAAACACACGAATCTAATGGAATGTTTTCCCTTTTTATCAGAGCAGAAGGCAGATCTTGAATCATGGAGCATAAGGCTCTCAGACGACGCTGCCCTCAGGTCTCCTCTCTGTTTCTACCTCCTCGGCTTTGTTCTCCAACACATTGAGCTTGTTCTCGTTTGGGGGACTTGGCACTTGCTGTTCTTATTCTCCGGAATAATCCTCCTCCAGACCTGGCCGTCCTGGCTGGCTCTTTGCTTTCAAGTCTCAGGTAAAATTGTACTTTCCTGGAGAGTATTTTTTTTTCTTTTCAAAAAAGATTTTATTTATTTATTCATGAGAGAGGCAGAGACACAGGCCGAGGGAGAAGCAGGCTCCCTGCGGGGAGCTGGATGCAGGACTCGATCCCAGGACCCCGGGGTCACGGCCTGGGCCGAAGGCAGATTCTCCACCGTGGAGCCACCCAGGTGCCCCTGGAGACTCTTTTCTTAAATGCACCAAGTTAGAGTGGCCACCTCCTCACAGGTGGTTTTCTTTTTTTATTCTTAATTTTTTTTTTAATTGTAGCTGACAAACAACGTGACATTCATTTCACAGTGATTCCGCTTCTCTATTTTCCTCTGCTCAGCACCGTACAGCACTATTACAATACCCTTGATTCCATGCCCTGTGCTGTGCCATTCGTCCCGGTGACTTACCCCATAACTGGAGGCTGTGTCTCCCTCTCCCCTTCACCCATTTTGTCCAGCCCCCCTCCTCCCCCCTCTGGCAACCATCAGGTTGTTCCCTGTATTTACAGGTCTGGTTCTGCTTTTTGTTGGTCTCATTTGCTTCTTTTAGAGTCCTCATGATTTTCATAGTCCTAAAAAATCTTCTATCTCCATTTGCTTACGACGAAGATAGGAAAAGGCATCTTGAAATTTCCAATATTTTGAACAGTGCCCATCACACGCACATTCGTGCAACAGATGAATTAATGATTTTTGCTTCTTTGAGCATTTCACAAAACTTAGCTTGGTACCTTAGGTAATGTTGACATTAAATAAACATTTTATCAAATTGATTTTCACCAAGGAAAAGACGCCTTTTTTTTTTTTTTAAATGTCCAGTCTGGCTGTCTTTTGCATAGACTGTATTAGATAAGTTTGATGGAAGAACAGATACAGGCGCATTGTCTGCTTCACTTTTTTAACCACAAGAGGTAGATCTTACCTAATTTCGTAGTTGTTAAGTTGCTTGATTGCATCCTTGGCTTCCTGTCTATTTGAGAAAGTTACAAATGCATACCCTCTATTGTTGCCATTAAAATCCATCATCATTCTCATTTCATAAATTTTACCAATCTACAAGTAAAAGAAAGAGAGAATCCATGTTTGTCCATTTGTACTTCCAAATGAAAACACACACACACACACACACATACACACTGTTTTCTGAAGTCTTATCTCTGCCATATTTGGCATTTGCATCCTGTGGGGAATGGTTTGCATATTTTCATGCTGGGTTCAGATCTGTTATCTGACTCATGGGCAAAGTCAAGTTAAATAAAGAAAGCGCATACAAATGCATTTCAGCTTGACTTCACAGAATATGTTTTCGACAGAGCAAATGGCCTTTCCTTTTTTTTTAATAATAAATTTATTTTTTATTGGTGTTCAATTTGCCAACCTACAGAATAACACCCAGTGCTCATCCCGTCAAGTGCAAATGGCCTTTCATCACACAATTATCTGTGGATTTATCTGCTGTCCTTGGGACCTAAAAATGCGTTTATCATCAGAAGCACAATTTCTTTTTTTCTTTTTTTTCTGTTTCTTCTTTACAATTTATTCGAGAGAGAGAGAAAGAGGCAGAGACACAAACAGGCTCCATGCTGGGACCCTGACGTGGGACTGGATCCCAGGTCTCCAGGATCACGCCCTGGGCCAAAGGCGGTGCTAAACCGCTGAGCCACCCGGGCTGCCCCAGAAGCACGATTTCTTGATAGATTAGTCCTTGCCTTCTCCCTTGGCCTCTCAAGTTTCTGTAGTTTAATCTAGATTTGGTCATACTCTACCACTGATGTTTAAAACAAAGACCCAGGATGCTCACTTGGAACCTTGCTAACTGATTTCTTAGCTTTATCCCACCATGACCTCAAGATGCAAAGGGAAGATGTGTTTCAGAGGATGATCTGGAGATTCTTGTTTTATTTTATTTATTTTATTTTATTTTATTTTATTTTTTATTATATTTTTTTTTTATCTGTAGGCTGAAGGTAGATGCTAGTTTTACATAACCAGCCCAAGGTCCGGACCTCCACAGAAGGCGGGCACTCATTCTATCCCTCTGACTCCAGCTCTTTTGTTTTGCCTACGTACTGTTCCTTCCTGTTACCCCAAATGCTCTCCAGCAATCCAGACTCAATAATTTATTCTTGCTGGCCGCTGTAGGATGAGTGGCCCTAATAGATAGGAGAGGCATATGCAGGGAGAAGAGGTGTTATTAAATGTGTGCTATTACCTCAGTGATTGGTTACCTCCTGACCCAGCCTCCCCCACCCCAGGGTACTCAGTGGTGGACGTTTATCTATCCCGGGCTCATTCAGAAAGAGTTCAAGCATGCTTCATCTGTTTCAGGTGTTTCTTGGTGCTCATTTTCAAGTTCAGTATATAAAATTCTTAAAGGATTAAATCCTTATAATTTGTGCATGTGCCAAGTGATGTCATTCATATAAAATTAGGAGCAGTTCTGAATCTGAGGCTGAGTTATACACATACACACAACTGATTTTGGCATTTAGGGAAAGAAATAGCCAGACTAGAATTTTTCTAAATTTTCCAGGAATGTGGTTGTTGAAACACAGCTTGGTAAAATATTGAAAATAAATTTTAATTTTCTGTTCTCCCTGTAACTTTGGGTTTAGTAACCATATGCGACTTGGAATTACAACTAAGGACATGTTCCTTAATTATATAATGACTTTGACAAAGCACATTATTAATCTTATTGATGCACTAGGGCAGACAAATTCAAACCTGTGGAAGGAAATTTCATTCTGAGTCAGTGTCTAGGTACACCTTTGAGCCATGACAAACACACACACACGCTCTTTGAATGGGAACGTGGTACGCTTTAGGAAGCCAAATTAAGAGGTCAAGTTGGAGCAATGTCTTATTCTGGAGAGGTTGTTGTATTATTATCGAATGGGATCTTGCCTCAAACTCAGTGCATCTCTACAGATCAAGGATCAGAATTTGAAAGTTAGCAGCAGCAGTAGTTCAAGCTGTCAAATAACAGGAAGAGCTATGTCTTCCTGTTATAGTGACAATAAGGGGACAGCCACTAACAGGAAGGGTTTGGCCCTATCCATGTTGAGGAATGGCAATTGGAAGAGAAGCCACCACCGACCAAGAAGAATGAGTGCTAAACAAAGTGTGCAATATTTTTCCCTTGAAAGATAAGAAAAGATATTAAATTCTGGACTCACTTTTTCACATAGTGGTATAAGTTCATCCTCAAAAAGGTCTCGGGGAAGTTTTCCAATAAAAATTTCACAGCCTCTTTCTGGGGGTGCAGCATCCCAGCCCGGTGGAGGGCCGCCATATTTTCTTTGTCCATTTTCCTGCAAATTCCAGGTGGATTGTATGAGGCAGAGAAGAAAACAATAAAACCTTTAGTTCAAGTTCCTCAATTATTTTCATGATCATGATAAGGAACCTATTTATCATTGACAGGTAATAGTGAACTGGTCAGAGGATAAAATCAAGTTCTCCTTTATGGGGATTTTATTTTATTTTATTTTATTTATTTTATTTTATTTTTTATGGGGATTTTAATACCATGCTCCGTGCTTCAGCAACTTGCTTGTGAGAAGTGTTGTGAAAACACATAAAGTGCTGGACAGATTAATTACTGTCATTCAAACTCACCAAAGCCTGATTATCAGAGGCTCTGACTGTGCTGTGAATCCAGGGCCCTGCTGTAACATGGAGTCTCTGTGGGGCGTCAGTAAGGGCTCTGGAGCTGGGCTGCCTGGCTCCATGACTCACTAGCTTTGGGGCTTTGGGCAAATGACTTAATTTCTTAGACCCTCAGTATTATCATAATCAAAGAGGAGATAGTATTGGCTTTTTGATTAAAGGAGATGATACATCAAATATGCATGGCACTGTTCTAGGCATGTGATATGCAGTCAATAGCTTCTAGTTCTCTTCTTGGCCCCCTGGATTTGGGCTGTCTCATGTGCCAAGCAAGGCCATGTGAGCCCCTAAATAGAAACATTGTGAAGATGAACATCTGAAGAAGTGGACTGGCTCCTGTTAGGGGTAGCCAGTGAGGGACTTGAAATTAAATTTGTTTGCTTTTCTATGTGTATTCTTAAAAGTCATATGTTAGTTGTTTAAAGACATTGTTTTATATGATAGTTTGTTTAAAATCAAAGATAGAGCAGCTTCCAGTTTCACTGTTAAATCTTTATATACAGCAACTTGGGACTTTTTCAATTATTTTAGAAGTATTAGCACAAAGGCTTTTGGTTCACAGTGTAAATTATGTCACAACTAGAGAGTTGTGATCATTTTTTTATTCCTAATTTATATCATATTGCTTTAAACTAAAAAAAAGGTGTCAGAAAGGTATTCGACCTCAATTATTTTTTTTGCCTCCAAACAACTGGGTGTTTACTTATTTCACTAAATATTTTAATATTTGCCTCAAGAGCTCTTGCATTTTTTCTTCCCCCTATATTCTTGCGGAATCATCTAGCAGCAACGATAACTTTTGTACCACTGAGAAATAAAATGTTTTATTCTTCCAGGGGAAGAAAAATGTCTTAAGGATTCAATGAGATCTATCTCAACCAAGAATTTTCTGAAAAACATGAAGTTGATATTTTCAAAGATATATTAAAAGTTCTAGTTACTTATTTTCTCACCAAAACCTGTATGACATTTACCACTCGCCAGACACTGCTGTCACTGTTCAACGGATTAAAGACTACTGCTGTTCTCATTTTACAGAAAACCCTGAAGCCCAAAGGGATTAAGTAATTTGCTGAGGTCACGTAGTTGGGAAGAGGCAAAGCCAGGATTTGAACCCAGGCAGTCTGGTTTCAGAGACCATCAGTTTAATCCCCACATCTGCCTTGTTATATGGAAGCCTAATTGTTTATAACAGATCCATACCTTTACATACTCATTCAGGAAAAAAAAAAAAAAAAAGATCATGCCATTAAATTGCATGCAACTCTCTGCTGCATTTAAAGTCCTTTCCAGGGATCCCTGGGTGGCGCAGGGGTTTGGCGCCTGCCTTTGGCCCAGGGCGCGATCCTAGAGACCCGGGATCGAATCCCACGTCGGGCTCCCGGTGCATGGAGCCTGCTTCTCCCTCTGCCTGTGTCTCTGCCTCTCTCTCTTTCTCTCTCTGTGACTATCATAAATAAATAAACATTTAAAAAAAAATTAAAAAAAAATAAAGTCCTTTCCAATTTCCAATCATTCTATTACACACGTTTTGGAAGGACATAGTTGATGTCCATTGCTTATCAGGGGGGATATTTCTATTGCCGAACTAAAAATCCACCTGCTTTGTCTGACCCTGACCATTTTGTTGATGACGACCCCTCTGAGGCCATTTCTGTATGCTAAATGTCTAGAGGTCTAGAAATCTACTCAATGGATCACTGGAATAAATGTGTATAAATTTGGTAGTATTTTTATTCTTCAGTTTGAAAAAAACAAATTTTCATCCCATAATACTAAAGCAGCTATTCCAGAATTTCTGATTTGACAGGCTTTGTCTGATAGTTTCAAAGTAAATAGGCAACCAACAGACTGACCTTTTGAATTTTCCCTTCAACTTTCTTTCTTGGTAAAATTGCTAAAAATATCACCGAACTCTTTTGTGCGCATCCCGTTAATAGGAGGATCTTCTGCTTATGAGCCAAGAAGATTGGGCAGGAAAGCTTATTAATTGTCTTTCTGTGGTTTCTATAAACACTTGACAAAAATTCCCCAAGGGTATTTTTTTGGGATTACAGAGTCTGGCTGGTTCAGAGACGCCCTGAAGTCCACTCACGGGGGAAATCTGCTCTACGAACCGCCCACTGGGCTTGGAATGCACCAGTGGTGGCAGCCCAGGCCAATTTAAGACAGTGCTGGGCGTTAGTCATGGAATTAGAATAGCTGTCCATTACTCAGAAAGGACAGTTGGGAGCTGGAGTGCTAGTATTTCTGGCCCTGTTTTTATAGTTGAGGAGTTTAAAATAGATAAAGCCCAGTTATAATGGCTCTTTCCCCTCCTGGCTGATGTCCTTCTCGTGGGATGCATTCCCCTAGTAGCACACATGTATTAATAGCTCAGAGAGGAAGAATATAGGTTTTTGTTTCTCGTGAGAGAATGTTCGTTAAACTTTGGGAACTTTTATTTTTCTAATCAAAGACTTGGAAACCATTTACTCCCTCTCCTAGCACATAAATAGATAGAAACTTTCAACTATGTAAATTAAACATTGCGGTCGTAATTCTAACTATAAATCCAGTGGGTGTAAGTCACATACTGGATCCTACGCCTACCTAGTAACTCAGTTTATATATCAAGAGTATTTGAAAGTCCCTCTGGCACAGATATTTTAAGCCATTCACTATGGGATCATAGAGTCTTTAAGAAATGATGTACACCATCTTCTTGATGATGAATCAAACCACCCAAACTTCCATAAATGATTGTAAGCAATAAATCTTAGCATGAGACCAAATGGACTGAGTTCATTTTGGCCACCGGGCATCTGACCTTTTTATACATCCAGGGAATCTGAGCCAAATCGCATTTTTCTACAAGAGTTAAAAAAGGCCAAATACTTGCTATTCCAGCTTCTTTTGCAGCTCGGATAGTGATGGTTGCAATAAAGTAAAATTGAGTGCTGGTGCAGAAATCATAACGGTGCAAACTTCAGTGTTGAGCACCCCATGATACATTTTCTTATCATTCCTGATTTGCAATGTGGTTTCCTAAAAACCTTCAAAACCCTCCTGAACACTTACTCTTAAATCTAATTCTCCAAATTAAAGTTTCCACAAACATTCAATGAACTCCTTTTCTGCATAATCGGCCAGAGTGGACTTCTGTTACTTACATGTAATAGTAACAGCAGCAAAAACAAACAAACAAAAAAACCAAAAATCCACAACAGTTAATTCTAATTGACTCAGGGCCTTTTGATGTATTAACTCATTCAATCTCCTCAACAAAGCTGTGGGGATGATACTATTCATTTTATAGATGAGGAATCCAAGGCATAGACTGAGTTCAAAGTCACTTAAACTGTAAGTAACAAAGACAAAATCTGAATCCCAAGCCTACGCTTGTATTAATACTTTTCTTTGGTTCATATATTAACCCAGTACGCTCATTTTGCAGATAAGGAAACTGAGACCAGAGATATCATGTGACTTGCCTGCAGTCACACTGGTTTAATTTGTTGCATGACACTAGACTGAAGGTCCTCTGATTCCCAGTGCGGTGAATTTCCTGGCGCACGTGCCATCCAAAGTCATGGTGGCATTTTTCTCAGGCTTATGAGTCTCATAATTCTTTGTGTTGTGCTGTGCCTACTTTTTACTTTCTCCAAACATGGAGACCACATGGTTTGTTGTCTCCTCTAAGTGAGCCCATCTATAACCTGGGAGGAGATTAATTAATAAACCCCTATACAGTCTGGTTCTCTTAAGTTTCCTGAGCAGTAATTTCCATTCCTTGAATGACTCTTCGGAAATTATCTGTAATCCACTTTGTGGTTCTCTTTGGTCCTTTGTTTTTTCTTGCCAAGGGGAAGAAGTTGTGTACATTCCCTTCTTAAACTGCTTTCAGATGCTCTGTTGCCATTTTCCAACCAGCTATGTTTCTATTTATTTCTGTTCCTCTTAGCTCGGGTGCTGGACAATCCACTTGTGCTCGGTGGCATCTGTCGCCTTTGCAAGCATGGCGAGCACCAGGGCCATGCCCAGGACATTGGTTCTGTGGCCAGACTCTTGGAGACTGTTTTCAACAGCCAATGTCTGTGTATTGAGAATGTGTGTCAGGACTGTGTCTTTTGAAGTTTGTGACTTAATACCATGTTTTCCCAGTTATTGATTTGTGAGATTGGATAAAGTTCTTTATTAGACATTATTTCTATTCCCCCTATATACCACCTATAGATCTCATGTGTCATAGACTTCAGGGCAAATCTAAGAGTACTTAGATGAACCAAAAGGGTCCTCTTAGATGTGATTTTACCGTTGGTCTGCTAAGAAACGTTTTGTCCCATGAGGCCAACAGACAGTGCTCTGGGGAACACTCATTTTGTTAATTCTGAAGATAATGATCTATCTTGCGTATTATTCATTCACCTTCACATCATAAGATCAGTGACCTCAGGTTGGCCACCTCTATTTTAGGCTGGGAAATTTTAAAAAACAGAGTTTCTCTAACTTATATGCTGTGGAATTTGACCTTACCCTTACTAGCTCTATTTTTTACAGCACTTACAAAGCATAGCCAATAGGCATGTTAGGTATTATTTTTCTAAAAATAGGAGGAACAATAATAATCGTGGTATAAAGGCTGAGTAAATAGGATGTTAAAATTTATAGAGATGTGAGACTACATCTGGAAACTAGGAAGGAAAAGCTAAAGCATGAACATAATAGGTAAATATAAATTTAGGTTTATCCTGATATAGTTTAGTGTTTCTGAAAGTACAGTGTGTGAGATATTAGGTGGTTTATAGGCCATTGGTTTATCTTAATAGGTACGCATTTTATTGTACATTAGAAAACATGTAACTACCATATAAAACCTGTGGCTTTTCCACTTCTGTAAGCGAGAAAAAGTTTACCTTTAGAATTAACTTGAATAGAAATAGCTGATTTAATGGATTCTGAATCGTATTATTGGTGGCATGTGTTTATAGCAAAAATCACAAAGAAAAATGCATGTAGATTTGGCTCTTGACAATTATTTGTTTCACTCTCCACAGAGCCCTTACATTTGATCTTAAGGAAAGAAATGTTCAATGTGGTTCTTCCATGAAAATGACTTTCAGCAAATTAAGAATCATGTTCTCATTTCACTTTGGAAAGCTGACAACTGAAACCCTATTCCCTAGCAAAATATTCCTAATAGCATCTCAGGTTGTTCACTGTCTTACAGAGGCAGAACTAATTTATGATATCAGATGATGCATTTAATAATCTGTAATACGTGCCCTTTCCCTTAAAGCATTATGTGCTGCAAACTACTCTTTCGGAATTCAGTATCTCACTATTTGAAGTATTCAAAAGCAAACAGCCTTAAGTGTAGCTTATCTTTCGTAAAGCTTTTCATAATACTCGTTTTTGACCAATGAATGGGAATATTAGATTCAAGGGTATCCTGACACAAAATTCAAAATCAGAAACACTTTTTGGAGTGTGCCTGTTTTTACAAAAGAGGAAGAGTGAAATGCCAACTCACTTCTAAGACCCTGCATTCCCATTTTGCAATGAAGTCCACCTTACGAGGAACCGCACAGCACTTATTTGCATGAGACCAGATTTGCCGTGTTCACGCTCCCTTTTGGCTCTGCGTGTGTGTGTGTGTTGACACACTCCTGCAGTGTTCAGGGCCTCTCCATTCCATCCCAGAAATAACTGGGTGAAAGCTTTGGTGACTCCTTTATCCATTTGGGACTTTTACCTTTCAGCACATGTAATTTATTCAAGAGGCCCATCCAACTTTTTATTATAGATAAAATTTGCCTTTTTGAGTTGAGTAATGTAATAGTAGATGGAAATCTGGTTAAATTATATAAAGTTGTCCACATACAAATGAAGACATTTGCCCCCGTGCAGAAGAAGAACGTTGGTTTGGGTGATTGCCCTCCTGTCCTGTCCTACTGTCCTATGTTCTCAACATAGGCCCAGAAGAATTCTACCTAATGCACTTGTTTTTTTTAGCATGAGAGGATTTTATGCAGTGATTATTCTCCTAACCAAATCCCCCATGAGTTTTAGGTTCTGACAAGCTGAGGGATTTGGCAAGGTGCTTAGCCTTTCCTGACTTTAAAGTCTTGGTTTATAGAGGGACGGGGCTGACCGGGTTATAATAGCAAAGGTCTCAATGTAAGGGGGTCAGACGCTTGTGAAAGGGAGGCTGCCCTTCCCCCCACAGTTGATGGTGGGAAGATGTTCAGAGACCGTTTCATGAGTTAGTCAAAAAGGACCCTTAAAAAGGGAATGTTGTAGGGATTTTAAAAATCAATGTGTTCTCCGGTTGCATAGGTCTGCTTGACACCTGTTCTATTACTAATTGACTTTCTTTGCACTGATTTCCTTTCTTAAAGATATCTATATCTATATAAAATATAAATCATTCTTATAAGCACAGTATCAGGATCCTTTCCCACGCCTGGAAGGTGACTATAAAAACTATTGCAAAGCGAGAAATCGTGACCGCCTTCCAGCTAGGCTTGTTGCCTCCTAAAACCTCTAAGCCCGTGTCCCGTTCTCTGTGTTTAAGAAGCTGGGCAGGGGCTGGGGAGGTGTTCAAGACCTTCCTCCCACAACTAACTTTTCTTATCACAAGTTTTGAAAGAGAATCCAAAATGCTGTTGATCCTTGAACAACACATATTTGAACTCTACAGGCCCATTTACGTGCATTTTTTTGTTTTTTGTTTTTTTAACAGAGCTGTAAAAATATTTTCTCTTAGGATTTTCTTAGCGTCTCTCTGGCTTTATTGTAGGAAGGCAGGATATATAATACAACATACTAACTGTGTGCTAATCAGCTGTGCTTGTTATCAGTGAGGCTTCTGGTCGGCAGTGGGCTAATAGTGATTCTGGTTTTGGGGGGGTCAAAAGTTAACAGGCAGAGTTTTGAACTGTGGGGGCTGGGTCGGCACCCCAACCCCCACTGTTCAAGGGTCAGCCATAGAATAATTCTTACTCTGAGATTCAAAGTGATTTAATGTGATGCCATTGTCCCGTTCAGCATCCTCTCTACTCTCTCTCTCTCTCTTGCACCTCTGACACGATGTTAAAAAGAAGCACAACTGCTGAAATCCTGTGCAAATCTCACGATTGGGTAGCATTGTGATCCGACTGTTTTTGTCCTCGCCTATGTTAGCTAGCTAGCTTTGAATCCCATGGGAGGGTTTTAGGTTCTGAAGAGGAAGAGTCACTTATATTTGGTTCATTACTAAAAAGACTTATTTGGATAATGCTTAATACTTATTTTGATCAGTATTAAATAGCAATTTCAGAAATGCTGACTTTGCCTGCAAGCAAACTCCACAGCCCCCGAGAGCTGTCCTTGCTTCTATATGCCTGAGTCATGAAGCTCCCACCTATTTTTAAATGGAAAACCCTGCGTGCTTCTCGTTGAGGGGAAAATGCTCTCAGAGTGTGCAAACATTTTGAACCTTCCACGGAAGAGCTCATCTATAACCAATTCTCTACTAGGCTGTTTGAGGAGAAATAGCTTCGGGAATACATTTCTATTTCTTGGGATCCTGAATTTCCAGTCACCTGTCAGGCCCACAGGCCTACATTTTCCACAAAAAGGGTCACAGAGCTGTTCCTTCATTTGGAGTCTTCCACGCCATGCTTTGGCATTCCAGGCTAGTAGAAGCAAAGGCTTCTTAGGAGTTTTAAAGCTGGTCTGTGGGTGGCTGGGCTGATAAGCTGAGGGAAACACGTGTCTGTGATGACCTATAGGCCCCATCCTGTTCTCATGCTTAGTCTACCTATTTAAAGAATTAATGTCAACACACTTGGTGAATGACTGAAGTCCTTCACTAGCAGTGACGTGAGCAGGTGCTATCAGGCAATGGAAGTAAAAGTAGGACTGGGAAGCTATATTTTACCATGAAGTCAAACTCCTATTTCTGCTCCTAGGATTTTTGTGCAGTGGATGGAAAAGAATGTCGATGCCACAGTGTTCTTTCATCTGCTTCTCACTGTGCTCATCTAGATGAAGCCGGTTGTAAACACTGGGACGCTAAGTGGCATATTTTCATTGCATTATTCATAAGAAACAAATTGCAGCTTGAGAACTCCCCAAGTAAAATGATTGAAGCCCTTTGTACAAAACCAGAGAGATGAAGGGAGTTAATCTGGGGCACCCCTAGGAGAAGGGTGGTATCCTAATTCCATGCATATGGATCTAGCACTATCCTTTCTGCCTTATGACTTGCACATATTTGTTGAGGAGATAAGCAAACTCTAATTAAAATCTGTGGTCGTATTGAAATTCCACATAAGAGAACATGCACAGCAAGCAGAGTTTGAGGGGTGGGAATTAAGCTGTATTTTGTTTCTCGCTGAGGGAACCGTTCCCTGGATCCCAGCCTCAAGGCTGATTAATAGAAGAAGGGGGAGGATGGAGCCCACTCATTTCTCTTATTTATCTGGTGGAATCTTACTGGGTCTTCAAAATTAAGATATACTAATGTCTTTACTACTCAAAAATGTTGTGCACCTTAGAAATAATTCTGTTACGCGTACCGCCCAGGTGGCCGCCTCTGCTACGGACACTGTTTTGTCTCTGACTCCTTAGAGGGTTCATTTTTTGTGCTCGTCCTCCAAGTGCCAGCATCAGTGTCCTCTTGCTTGAAAAGGGTCACCTGCTTTCTCTGTCACACCACCCGATTTATGATACTCATGGCACTGACCATGAGCTGGGATTTTTGGGGTTCCTTTACTAGATTATTTTCTGCCTCCCCTTGAGGACAATCTTCATGAAGGCAGGAACCGTGTCCCTCTTTGTGGAGTCAGCGGAGGGCTGAGTGAATGAGGGCTCAGGCTTGAGCTGCAGGAGCGGTTGGAACCAAGAGGGCGTACCTGCTTCTAGAAGGGAGTTTAAACCCTCATTCATGCTGTGGGGACTTTGCATTAGAAACTGTGGATTAGCTTCTCAAACAAAGTACTAGCGTAAGCCCTAGAGTCGAGGTCAGCAAACTTTTTTCTGTAAAGGGCCAGGTAGTTGATATTTTTGGCTTGTTAAAAGACAACTCTTTGAAAAAGAGAAAAATTACTTGTAGCCTGCAGTCAACAAAAACCTGCAGTGGCCAAATTGGAGTCCTGGCTCCCTTGGTTGGCCTCCGGCTTGTGTCTCTACTGAATTGTATAACCCTGGGGCTTGTTTTCTGACTGCGGAATGAACAGGTTGAACGATATCAATATTAAGCAAATGTCAAATCATTACAAAGATTTGAAAGACCAGCCTTTCAAAGACCAGGGACCTGTCCTGTACCTTCAGTAATGAGGTTTTCTCCATGAAAGTTTCCCAATTTTTTGACTGCCGACTGAATGCCACTTAAGAACAGTTTCCACTTCATGAGATGTTTTTTCCCTTATAATAAAAATAGTCCATACTCATTATAGAAAGTTTGGGAAAAAAGAGCATCAAGCAAGAAAAAACACTCTAATCAGTAATTATGTTTTATTATTTTCCAGTAGTTTTACTGTGTGTAAAGAATTTCTCAGAATATTATCTAGAAGCTATATACAGTTTTACATTCCCATTTTTAGGTGAACATTCTTGTTTGGATGTCTATGTCTTTCTTTGAAATTCTAGTTCTACGTGTCTATATAATTGAGAAATAGGAAGGTGACCATATTTAATGTGACGAATAATATTTTATTGGACCTTTAGGATATATCTAATGTTTGACATTATAAATTCCATTCTGATAGACATCCTTATGTCTAAATATTTGTCTCCACTCATTAGGTCAGGGCATGGTCAGTTTTATGGTTCCATACAGAAAGGGGGCACTCACAGCTGTATTGCTCACTTAATGGGTCTTATGTCACCATTTTTAATTTTGGATAAACTCACTTTCATCCCAACTACTTTGTATGCATTTTAAGGCAGATGCTACATCTTATACTTCTATAATCCCAAGGCTTTCCACTAACACATTGTCTTCAATAAGAGGGACTAAAGAAACAAAACAGAAAAATAAAAAATCCTTTATGCAAACTAAAGACAACGGGACTGTCATACTTCATAAAACTTTGTGTCATAGTGATTTTTAGAAAATTATCAGGGTAATGGGACAACAGTGCTAATACACACCATATTTTAAATTATTTAGAAATAATATGTAAGTATGGTAAATACATGATACATATGATAAATATTTTAAAATAACGTGACAAAGTATCCTACTTTTAAAAATATTTGGACTACTTGAGGGTGATCTTTATTAAATATATTTCTAGTTTTAGTTTTACTAGAATTAAAATTGATGTAAACTCATCACACTTTGGGTGGGAAGTTTTTTGAAAATGCTCATCTATGAAAATGTGTTTTTCTGGCATTAAGGGGAAAATTCCAGATGGAATGATCATCATAGGTCAGAGCCTATGACCCACATCATTAACGCATTCTTGGAGAAAGGATTAGCATAATCTGATTTTTTCTCTTTGACTCTCAAAACCATATTTGTTTTAGGAAACCTGGCAAGTTCAGTTAAGAATGAAAAAGTTGGGGGAAAAAAGCACCACACACAATTCCATTGTCTGGAGACAAAGACTGTTGACAAAGTAATATCGCAGCATACTTCCTTCCAAAATATGGCTATGTGGCGCTGATGCAAGTATGAAGCTGAAGGTTTAACTTGTCAACATTACACACTTTTTATCATTATTTATTGAGTGTCGACTAAACACAGGGTATGGCATTAACTTGCTTTTATTCTCCAAGGCACTTCGGAAAATTTCCAGCTATCAATATCCAAAGATGTACTTGGTGGTATATATATATATTTTAAATAATTCAAACCCTCACAGGCACCAAGTGTTGCATCAGTTGGCATATAAAACTGGCTCACGTTATTAAGTAACCTGCAAAATTCTATTTTTGACGGCTGTATTTGTCCTGCTAGTGATAAGAGAACACAAATGAGTTACTCTCTGGTTTTCGAATTCTTGTTTTGCAAGTATTCATGTTCAATCTCAGAGGCTGTGAAGATCCAACAAAAATAGATCCTTCAAAACCTAATTTAAAAAAAAAAAAACCTAATTTAGCAAATACCATAAAATTTTAAATGGTCTTTTTATGGGTATGCTCCCTGAATTGTCTTAAGATGTTTCTTTAACTTTTTGTGCAGAGATTTTTTAGTATATGTGCTGCCGAAGCGAGCACTATGCAGAGATTTTTTAAAAAGGAAACCTGATGCTGCCCTCTTTTTTGAAGGCTGATGTATGTATGGAAAAGGCTGAAGAGTCTCCCCTAAATCCCCAAACACTGGGGCTGTACCTCCCATGTGCTCTTCTCTTCGAGCCAGTTAATCCAGGCTGCTGACCAGAGACTAGATTGAGCAGATACCAGGATTGCAACACCATGACTAGTAGAGTGGGGGTAGGACCTTGCCAGTATTCTGGAAATTAAGGGTGAGAGGGATTAAGGTACACGTTGAAGATCATACAACTTGCCTGTGGCAAAGAGCAGGCTAACCCACAGGTCTCCAATTTGAAGTCTTGGGTGACTTCCTGTACTCTGCAGCCGAATCAGGAGGATTTTTTCAATTCATTCAAAATGATTGAGTCGTTTATGTATTTAGATCTTGATTAGAGGCATTAGATCTGGATAGCTAGGTTTTAGAATTCTAGGTTTTACATTATGGAAGAATTTCTGAATTAGTCATTTCCCAATTAGTCATTCTGGTAGCAAAGAGATAGTGCTACTCAAAGTGAATCCTGTTAAAAGTTTAGGCTCACAAAATATTTTTTTGCATGTCCTGTCATGCTAATCTCTAAAATTTCAATCATAAAGATCGTACTTTAATAGCTCTTAGTTTTGTAAATCTTGCTGGAAGTTCTGGCCAGTAGCAGTGTAATTATAGCCTGTAAATCCTGGGCAAGGTACCTAACCTCCTTGTGCCTTGTTTTTCTTATCTGGAAACTGGAGATGATTGGTGTTGTTGTAAGGATTAAATGAATGAATTTATACAAACTAGTTAGAATAGAGGTGCCCACTAAATGTTTACTATTACTTAGTTGCTATTAACTTGTGGTTTCATTATTAACATTTTCTGAATGTAATTGAATATATAAGTTCAAAGTAATATGCAGATCGATCATATATTTTTGGGGCTATTTTATTGGGAAACATTTTTAATTATGAAAGTAAAATAGTCCTATTGGTTTCTCTTCCTCTATAGTGCAAATGTTCTTAACTCCTAGTGTTTGGTTTGTAAAATTATCTCCACTGCTATGTGAGTCTTTAAAAAATATATTATTTGTAAACTTTGTACATAGCTATAATAATATATTACAGTTCTCTGTCCTGCAGAGTTGTTGTTTTTTTTTTTTTTTTTTTTTTTAATGATCACTTAATGGCCAAATACTATTTTGTTTGCAATGGGACTTTAAGATGGATGGGACTCTTTTTGGCCTCTGGTTTGGATATGAAACCAAACCCCTGGACCACCAAGCAGGATGAGAAGGTAGCAAGAAGCTGCTATAATTGCTTAACATTCTTGACTGAACACCTCCTCCCCGCTCCCTATCCTTGAGTTTAGGAAAGCAATGGAGGAATTTGAGAGGAGTTTTTGGAGTTCATCTAAATGATGAATGGTGGTGAATTGTGGATCCTAATTTCCACCAAGTGAGAGGAATTGTGAGGTGCATCTCAGTTTACCTGAGGCAGCAGAAATAAGGAAATCACTCAGAGAGCTTGATAGGCATTCCCTGTGTTTGGGAACACATTAGGCTGGTGTGGTGTTTCAGTCTTGAAATTCCCAATGGTGAGAGCAATGGATTCTCCTGCTTTGATGTTGGTGAGAAGGAGAGGCGGTTGCTTTTTGGCAACTGTACTTCCGGTTTTACCGGTCATAGAATGTGTGAGTACTTCTAGGGGACTAGAGTTTGGCCACATGTAGGAGCCACGGGGTTTCTTCTGTCTTCCCCAAGAGGGCTGCTTGGTGTGTCAAAAAGAGCTGTGTAGAAGGAGTCGGAGGCCCAGGGAAGTGGCCGGGCAGAGGAGCGTGGAGCCAGGTGGGAGATGCCCAACAATGGAATTAAGGATGTCTCTGATGAGCCTACCTGCTGGGCCCAGAGAGTCCAGTACTGACTATTGGTCAAGCACACCCTGCCTCCTCTCCTTCGCTTTGATCCCTTCCTTCTACTTGAGCTCTGAGTCAGAAAATATAGTTAGCAGACTGGCATGGAAATTGTGCTTCTGAAAGCATAAAGGACGAAATAGAAATCCCCCTCTACTCTTACATATTTGGAAAAGTGAATAGCTATAACTTTGAAGTTTCTATTATCCTGCACTAGACATATTATTATTTAGTGGAAGATTTTTTTATTTTATTTTATTTTTTTACCTGAATGTTACTAGAAAAGTCATGAGACTTCCCCTGAATTTCATTTGGGGGAAAAGGAAGAGCGTGCTTAGAATAAAATTAAATAGACAATTTACATTGCTTTGTGGTTACTTCTCATCAAGTTCTGCTTGTTGAATGTAATGATTATATATTCATAGCTTACTTAATAATGTTCTTTTATACATTTAGGTTGGTGATCTTGAGTTACTATAAATAATGCCACACTAGATAGGTTTATATGTATCCCTATCATTATATTTCGGACCATTCCAGATTTATTTCCAGAAGGCAAACATCTTTGTATATAAATATTAATAAATTGCTTTTCAAAGGGTTTAAATGCTTTCTACTACCACTGTTTCTGCTTG
This sequence comes from Canis aureus, assembly GCF_053574225.1. Lineage (NCBI taxonomy): Eukaryota > Metazoa > Chordata > Mammalia > Carnivora > Canidae > Canis > Canis aureus. The sequence continues at coordinate 38,938,578 of NC_135637.1, forward strand.
AGTATTTCAGACAAAAAGAAAGTAAAAAGAAAAATTCAATTATTTTTGGTAAAATTTCTAACATAATGTTATACTTTGTAACAATCTGACAAAGGATGCTGTATGTTTTATAGTTATCCAAATGAAATTTGTATTTGTCATAGCATATGGGTTTGGTTAAGTTCAAAAAGTATATGTGAAAGACTATAGCTGAGAATGAAAATACTTTGTCTTAACTGTAAAAAGGGGAACAATATTTCTTCAAGTAAGATCGTTAATATGCCTAATACTAGCTTTATTTTTAATGTGTTATAACCTCTCCAAAGGAGACTTCCATAGAAACAGCAAAAATATATGTACAATTCTTAACAACCAATGTCTATGAATAGTCAGGTTTAGGACTTTTTCCTTTTTAAAAATACTGAACATGGAGAGAAATTCTTATGGATCCTAAACTTAGCTGGGTAGGCATTACAAGAAAACATTGGGGAATAGGTAGGGTGACCAAATGGTCATTCCTGGGATCCCACATCTGGAAGTCTTCCTGCTTCTGCAGTAGGGAATCTCTCTGAAAACTAAGGCTAGTTCCAGGATAGTTTGTCCTCTGCTGATTCTTGAAACAGTAGCGTGGTTCTACGCCATAGAACCACTTTGGGTAGTGAATTCCAATTGCCTTCTCATATACCAAAGCAGTCTTTTAAAGCTACGATAGTCTCTATGACTGTGAACATGGATTCTGTTTTCAAATGACCAGTTAAGGTTAAGCTGATAACCCAGAGTAGAAAGAACATCACCTGTAGGGTTACCTACAACACAGAAATGATGTGACTTCTTCCTCCCTCCCCGCCGCCCCCCCCTCCCCCCCCCAGGAAAGAACATCCATTGAGAGTTACACAGCGGACCATTCATATTTTGCATCTTGGGACCAGGAATATTCCCACCATTCAGCGAATTCAGTGGTGGATCTCAGCAGATGTCACAAGAAGTTCCTACCTGGACCAAGCTATATCCTGTGCGCTGGACCAGTGCGCGGAGGGCTGCTTCCTTCTGGGTGCCGCTCAATCCATCCCCGGATTTGTGATTTGATTCCATTGAGAGTGATTATCAGCAAAAAATCAGGTTAATTAGGGTTGCTCACTGAAACCAAATTTAAGATAAATTAAGTAAATTACTGTTGCCACGTCCAAACTTGTCCTTCTCATGAAGGACACCTTCAGGAAACATTCTTTATGAATAAGTTGTTAAGGTTAGAGCAACAAACAGCCACACACAAACACGGCTGGTGAAATGTCCTCATTAAAAAAAGAGTTTTTTTAAAAAAAATATTCAATTTTAGTTGAAATTTAGAAGTAAAAAATGAGCAATACTCCTTCTCCAATTAGAATGCAGATCAGTAAGTCTCAATCCAATTATTTTAGAATGTCACCAAATGCTCAAAAACAAATTAGCTCATGTCAATTAAAAATATGCAGAACGGTCCTTGCAGATGTGGGAAGAGAGCATGGTTACTAAATCAAACCAACTAGGATAAAGTATTAAAATCCCGAGAGACTGAGCTTTATTTATCTACTTAATGTGTCACCTAAAACATTTATCTACTTACTCTCCAAAGATAAAATTTCTAGAACCGACTGTGCTGGCATGAGAGATACAGAGGCCCTCATGCAAACTAGTCTGTATAATAAAGAGGTCACATAGGCTTTAATAAAACAAGAACAATAGATTTTTTTTAAGTGGTGCTAGAAGGGCCTACTAATACCAGGATCATCTATCACTTAGAACACCCAGGAGAGGACAGGAAGCCCTTTGCAAAAAAGAAAAAAAAAAAAAAATCTAAGGAACTCTAGATTTGCACATCTCCATGCTTGTGTAGATAAGAAGATGCAGTTTCAGCATTTTATCGGCTGTACTTCTTATTTGGGAACATAGTTTGAACCCTACTGCAAATAGGATAATTGCTTCTAGTGCAGAGGGGCGTATGCTGACCTGCTCCCTGAGTGTGAGGACTCAGGAAGGTTCCGCGCTGAGGCTGAGCTTTCACTCTGCCTACTGTGCTCTGTCAACCAAGCCAGAAGTGTGTTTTACAGTGATTTGAATCACATGCAGATTGAGTGCCTTTCAACATAGGCCCTTTGAAAACTTTCTGTGCCATGCGCTGAGATTTCCTATACAACTTTTGGGGGCCATTTAAAGATTCTGAATGAATGGGCCATTAATAATATAGAAAACAGGTAAAAAATTGGGTGAAAAGTAAAGCTGAGGTGATCATGTCAATAGAAGATTCAAAGCGTTCTATTAAGGTAATAAATAATAGACAAACAACCATCATCTAGCATTGTCTAGAAAGTAATACTTTCAACAGAATACAGGAAACAAGCGAAGATTTCGGGGAGACTATTCATCAGCTATTATAGGGACAGAACAATTTCATGCTTCACGTACAAGCATGGCCACTCCTGCCCTTGACTGTTCTAATAATTCTTGCCTGCTGCTAAGCCTGGACAATTCCATTTTTACGCATTCATTCTCTCAAGTAGTATTAGTCAGTGCTGTCTGCACGCCAGCTTCTCCTTGTCCCGCCCTAAGCATTGTGTGGTGGAGACAGTCAGCTAAGTCCATTAAGTTAATGTACCAGGTTCAGCTGCTGCCCTTTGCAAAAGGCAGTGATTTTTTATTTTCTAACTTTGTATCTTGCCTAAGACAAATTTTCCTGATGGTGCTGTTTTGATAGACCTGTAGCATCCAGGTTGGAACATGTGGCTTTACTGATACCTTTATAATGTCAAACAATCTTTCTAAGGATGCTACAGGGTAGGGGGTAAAAGGAGACCTGTATTCAGCTTGTAATGCTAACTGGCTGCTTATAGAAATTATAACTAATTTCTGAGTTATAGAAATCTCTATGAAACAATAGAAGTCCTCTTAAAAAGTGAAACTATGAAAGGCATTTGGAAGATTTCCAAAGAAAAGTAGCCTTTTTGCACAAACTGTAACTCTTGCACTTTCCCCAAATGTTGCTAAAATTGTCTTTTCATCAGGACCCTCTCAAACACCCCCTCTCCCCCCGGCCTAGCCCATTACCCCCTCCCCGCACCAGGGCTGGGGCTGGATTTAACCTGCCAAAGCAGGGAGGCCAAGGGTGGCCTGGGGTCTGGTGGTTAGTTCTGTCAGTCATCATGTGTCTTACAGATGTTTGAAGGCAAAGTCTATTGTCTTTTGGCCGAGTTGTGGGTTTATTCTTTGCTGAGCTTCACCTTTTCCAGCAAAAAATAACAGCTCATGGTGAAACGACAAGTTTTATTTGCAAGACCTACCCTTGGTTTTAGTTAATGATTAGTAAAGATAATTGAAAACACTTTTTACGTAGGACAGGTCTTTTGATCGCAGAAACTCACCCTGCCATTGTTGCGGAAATCTCTAGAACCTCTCAACGTAATGTCAGGTCATTAGAAATGGAGGTATAGCAGGAAGATTCAGAATTTGCTACAAGAGATACCTGAGCTTCGATGCTCGTTTCTCAAGAACAATCCCCTCTCCCAACATTGACCTAACCTGAAGGATGAACTTGGATCCCAGATAAATATTTTTTTAAGCAAGTTAAACTTCTGTTAAATTTGGTCAATTTGGGAGAGAGATTGTGCAATACATTTTCTAATTTAACATCCCATAATTGTTCAGATCTGAGACCACTGCGTTTTGAAAGACTGGTTCCCAGTGTAACTTATGTAGGCAACAGGATTTATTTATTTTTTTAATTTTTTTTTTATTTATTTATGATAGTCACAGAGAGAGAGAGAGAGGCAGAGACATAGGCAGAGGGAGAAGCAGGCTCCATGCACCGGGAGCCTGATGTGGGATTCGATCCTGGGTCTCCAGGATCGCGCCCTGGGCCAAAGGCAGGCGCCAAACCGCTGCGCCACCCAGGGATCCCGGCAACAGGATTTAAAACCTATACAAAAAAAAAAAAAAAAAAACCTATACAAAGCAGCCATTAGGAACATTGGTGCCCCAGGAGAACACGCGTGAGTGGTTAAGCATATGAACATACTTCTCAGTGAGTATCAGTTATTCTTTAAGAACATATACTGAGTACCTACTACCATTCTAGAATTCTTTGAGACATTGGGGGAATAGCAGAGAACAAAACAAACCCCTCTCCCTGCAAAAAACATGGAGTTTTATAGAGGATGAGAGAGACAATAAGCATGTAAAATACATAGGTGCTAATGATAATTTCCGAGGAGAAAAAAAAAATAAAGAGGAACGTGAAGTGTGTGTGCGGGAGGAATGAAATGTTAGACAGGTGTGATCCTGATGGGGTGAATTTGGGAAGAGACCTGGTGACGCGAGGGATGTGTCTGGGGGAAACCATTCTAGGCAGAGGGCCTGCAGCCGTGAGGGCCCTGAGGTGGGAGCTTGGTGATGGAACAGGGAGCAGGCCTGTGGGGAGGGCCCAGAGCTGGGTTAGTGAGGTCAGAAGTAGGAGTTATCAGAGAGATAGTCGTGGCCCCGGCCATAAAGAATCTTGCAGGTCATGGTGAGGACTTTGGCTTTTGGCTTTTGCTCTGAGATGTCAAGCCAGAGGATCAACAAGATGTTTAACAAGGTCACTCTGACACTGAAGGGAGTCAGGCAGGGCTGGGACTGAGGTGAGTCATGCAAACGCTCTAGTCATGTGTTCACTATCGACTTTGCTGTTTTGTGCATTTTTATGGGTTTTTTTTTTTTTTTGCATAGATTCTGATTTTTTAAAATGTTGCATGAAAACACCACTTGTCTTGATTCCTGAGTTTCTTGATGCTGCATTGGAGGTAGGGCCTCACTCACCTCTGACCTCACTCTAGTCAGCAGACGGCTCATGAGGTGAAGTAGGGAGACCAGTGAAACCATGGCACCTTCTGGACAAGAAGGAGTAGTGATGAACTGGGGGTGGTGAAAAGCAGGTATTGTGGATAAACTCTACAGATGAATTGGACGCATCATGGGATAAAAAGTGAGGAGTTAAGGATGACATCAGTTTTCTGGCCCAGGCAACTAGAAGAATGGAACTGCTGTTAGCTCAGATGGGGAAGAGTCGGAGCTCCACGGTCGGCATGCTGGTTTTGAGATGCCTATTAATAGCCACATGGAGAGCCTGAGTATACAGTTAGGTCCACGAGCTGGGATTTCCTGGGAATGTTCCAGGCCGGAGGTACTAGTTGGGAAGCTATCTGCCGAGAGATGATATTTAAGCTATGAAATTGGGTGAGATCATCTATGAGCTGAGTGTAAAAAGTAGGTCCAAGGATTGGGCTTGGGGGGGGGTGAGGGCGCACACTCCAACTCTCGGAAGTCAGGGAGACAGAGGAGAATGAGCTGGAATAGTCAGAAAGGCAGGAGGAGAACCGGGTGAAGGAGGTGAATGAAAAGCCAAGTGAAGAAGGGATTTTGAGAACAAATGAGTGATGAGATGAGCATGTCCTATCATGTCAAGTAAGATGAAGCCTGAATAGGGATGCAGACCTTGGAGCTAGACACCTGGATTCCAATCCTCCTTCTGGTTCTTACTGTGTCCCTGGAAAGTTCCTGAACCTCTTGATATCCGTACATCCTCAACTCTGGAAGCAGGAGTATTTCTCCTAGAGCCGTTGTATTATATGAGTAAATACGTTGAGAGAGCTTTGAGAGCATTCCTGGCACAGAGTGAGTGCTAGGTGGGAGGTAGGCCCAGGTATCTATGACTAAAACAAAAGGAGAAAGGGAGACACAGCATAATCACCGAGCACCCCACCTTCTCAGGTTCTGCAGGAAGACATTCCATGGTTTCGGGGAAAAGGACTGTTGCCTGGATGAGAATGGCTGAGTGAAGAAAGTGTGCGTTTTCTTAGGGAAGGGATGCTTTGTTCAAATGGGCGCTCATCAGCAAACCTGCTAGGTGAAGATGTTCCCCGCTCCTGTTGCTCTGCCTCCCTTCGCTCTAGGGAGACCCCGAGTCTCCATTTCCTTACCTAGAAAGTGTTAGGACAGTAAGAGTCCCTACTTCATAGAGTTGTTTCAAGGATTAAATATGAAGAGATTTAAAATATTTAAAGTGGTTCCTGGCATTTAATAACTGCCCATTGAGGGTTACCTATTATTTTAATTATTATTAATTATTATTATAAGTAATCTCTAATTCCGAGGGGTAACATTTCAAAATCACTTTCTGGGAAGATGAAGTCTCAAGCACTTAGCATGATCCATTGTCCCTCCAGGACTGGATTCCCTTCTGGTGTTCTCACTCCTTTCCCTGCCCCCTTGGGCCACCAGGTTTTCTTACACTTGCCCACTCTCTACTTGGACTGCTGTTCCCTTCCCTTCCCACATCTAACCTTCACCACCTTGGCCCTGTTATCTTTCCAAATTGGATCAAAATGTCTGCTCTGTGAGCCTTCCTTTGATACCCTCCCTGGGTAACATTAGGTGCCACGTCCTTAGCACTCTCAAGAGAGCCTGAGAGCCCATGTACTATTGCATATAATATTGGAATTATCTGCTTACACGGCTGTCTTTCTCACTACACCGGGAACTCCTTGAGTGTGGGGACTGTGCTGGACTCTTCTTTCTTTGCCCAGAAGGCTTAGCCTGACCTTATGCTAAGTGTTCGATAAATAACTTGGAGAAAAAAATGAAAGACCTTGGACTAGCATTTTATAAATGATGGTAACTTACGCCCGATCTGAAGTAAACGGAATCTGCATCTAATCTCCTACTATTTACTATTCTTTTTGCTCCAACCACTTCTAGAAAGTTCAATCCTGGAGTGAATTTACATTTTGTGAGAAATGGATGTCAGTGGTTTCCCTGAATTTACAAATATGTTCTTGTATTTCGGGGAGAGACAAGAGGAGTCAAATTTTGAATGCAAAGCGATCAAAAAATAGGATTGACATTTGAATTCACTTCTCTTCTTTTCAATGCCTTTCTGGTTTTATATTTGCAACATCGTCCCTATTTCTTTGGAAAAAGAAGGACCCAGAAGTTATTGAGGGTTCAAGATTTCTGCCTTTCTGAAAGTCACAGTGGATTGGAGTGAACATCTCACCTCCTCATTTGGTTGAGACCTTTCAGTAAAAATTTCCAGAGTTCTCTGTTGGGTAAGGTTAGAGCTGCTGTTCCTGACCCTTGACCCTGATTGCCTCGGGTACTAGTGGGTCCTGGCTCGGGGAAGATGCCAGGGATACAAAGACAGGAAGGAGGCAAGAGAGAAGCAAGTGGGGGAGCACCTGCTGACTTTCCTCCTCTACAGCCATGAGGGGGGTACTGTATGCTGCCCTTTCTTCATAGCCCAAGTCCATAAAGAAGAAAAGCATATGGAAAAATTGTACATGTAAATTGAGCTCACCAGATGTGGAAGGAAAACAAAGAGAGGATTTTCAGTGATATTTATTTGGATTTGCCTAAAGTTAGGCAGTGTTGGCAGATTAGCACCCTAGCGGAGCATAAGTTGGCAGCTATGGCAACAGAGAAAGAGGGAAAACAAGTTTTTTTTTTTTTTTTTTTAAATAGTAAACCAGGCAAGACAGACAAAAGTAAGAGGTGCACAATGGAAGGCACACAAAATGTGTGCAGGAAAGGTAGCTTGGAAAAGTTAAAGCAGGCGCAGTGGTGTGTGTGAGGCTGAGGAGAACAAGACGGAGAGGAAGGATTAAGACAGAGATTCAAGTGACCAGCCTCCTTGGTTTAAACACAAAACAATTATTCTCAACTTTAACAGAAGATCCACAGGTATTAAAGGAATATCTGCTACATGCTCAGCAATGTGCTAGATGATTTAGCCAGGAGATAGAGTAGTTTTGTTAATGTTAGGGTTTCTGTATGTATTTTATGGACTTTTTCCAAAGAGGAGGAATAAGGACACTGAGTGGAGGGAAACATTGGTTCTGACTTGCTAAGCAGAGGGGAGGTGTTCCTTTGTAACCAAGCAGGGGACACTGGGGCCTATGTGAGCAAGGTTGGTGGTAGCATCCAGTGCCACCAGGATCCCTCCAGATCCAACCCAGGCTTCTCCAGCATTCATGAGCCCATGTTGCATGACATAGGCTGGATGTAACTCTAACACAACATGCAAGTTGTACAAGTGGTTTTATTGTCAGTTCCAAGCATTTAGTATCTCCTGGGGATTTTACACAGAAGGACTTCCAGGTGAATTGACATGGTCTGTGAAGGATTGATGACCAAAGTTTATGCATTTGCCTAATGATGCTAAGTCAATATTACTATGGGTTACTTGATAAAGAAATATAAACTAGCTCCAGCGGTCTCCTTAGAAATGTTTACAATTGGTCTTAAGTTTATTTTGGAAGTGAATCCATGTGATAGCTCTATAGTTGGCCGTGTGTCATGAACCATGGCAAAATTAACAGAGGATATGCACACATAAAATTCCACGGGTGCACCTGGGTGGCTCAGTGGTTAAGTGTCTGCCTTTGGCCCAGGGTGTGATCCTGGGGTCCCGGGATCGAGTCCCATGTCAGGCTCCCTGCAGGGAGCCTGCTTCTCCCTCTGCCTCTCTCTGTGTCTCTCATGAATAAATAAGTAAAATCTTAAAAAAAATAAAATTCCAAAATGTAGCCATAAAAACATCCCACCAAGTCCCAATATGCAGTGTCTTATTTTTAAAAACCGATATATTATTAGCCAAAATAATTAAGTTAGTCAGAATCCCTTCTATATTCATAAGGCATTAGAAATGAATCCTATGTTAATTTGGGCCTGGTCAATTTGAACCTAGACAAGGCTTAAAATAAAGAAAAATTAAAGTTGTTCATAGTAGATACATTAACTTATAATTATTGAAAAAAAATCCTTCTTCTATAGTAGGTTGCACTTCTCTGAGAAAGACAAGCTTGCATTGAAATTTACGTCCTGCCACCATGATTTTAATTTTTCTAAGACCCTGGTTCTAAGAACAGGAGCACTGATGGGATCCCTGGGTGGCTCAGTGGTTGAGCATCTGCTTTGGGCCCAGGGCATGACCCCGGGGTCCTGGGATCGAGTCCCACATTGGGCTCCCTGCATGGAGCCTGCTTTTCCCTCTGCCTGTGTCTCTGCCTCTCTCTCTCTGTCTCTCATGAGTAAATAAAAAATAAAATATTAAAAAAAATAAACAGGAGCACTGACACCTAACTTGAAGGAGGTTTTGTTTGTTTTTCTGTTTTTGTCTTTTAGCAAAGGACCAAATAAATCAGATAATGGATAGGAAAGCACCTAATAAAGTGCTGGGCATACAGAAGATGCTCAATAAATATTTCTTTCTTGTTCCTTATCTGCTGCCTTGGCTGACTCTTCTTAACATCATCTATGATCATCTGCTAGGTTATTCTTTCTAGAAATTGTTCGAGGGAAAGAGGAACACAGTTTTGAATGCGTTATGTTGACTTTCATGTTGCTTTAATAATTGACCTGATTGTTCATGTGTTTGTTGTCACTTCTCAGTAGGAAAAATCCAGAAGGTCTTCAGTGTATGTGTGTGTGTGTGTGTGTGTACATGTGTGTGTGTCAAAGAGCATGTTAATGTTGTGATGAGAATTAGATACGACCTAAATATCAGTGATTAATGAATATTTGAATAAGTTGCAGTACAGTGCAGCTAATAAAACTGCTGTTCTAGTAGGATATATAATTCAGACAGCTATTTGTGAATAGAATCAAGTCAAAAGAAAGCAGACTAAAAACAGCAGGGGTAGTCTGATTTCCTTCGTGTTAACTTTCATCTTCGTAAGGCGTTATAAAAGGCTAACTAGGTAAACAAATCAGTTTGTCATTCTCCTTCGGTTATTTTTAGTTTTCTATAATTCATAGCCCTTACTCTAAAACTTTAAAAAGTTAAATGATGCTGACAAATGAATGCCAATGAGAACAAGTCATCAAAGACTAAGATGGGGGTCAAGATCCTATTCCAGGGAAACTGTTGATCATTAATTAGAAAAAAATACTGAAAATCACTACAAGGGTCCAGCTAAACAGGCCAGGAACAGAACAAAGTAGACGTAATGAAATCAGAAGGAATCAAACATAAATTAGTAAGACAGAAAAATCTGTAGACTTGACAAAGGCAGAAGCCAATTGAAAATTTGGCAAACTAGCACCTCTGGCCACTTTGACAAAGTGAAAAAGGAGAAACCAATTCCAAAAACAGGTGGGAAAAATGGATGTAGCCACAGATGAGAGACTCTTGATCTTTTTATCAATATGTTGACAAATACAGATGCAGTGACCAGTTATCTAGAAAATTCAAGGGTAAAGTAAAAATTTGAATAAGCTAATAACCACACACTGTGATGAAAAAACTCACTGTTTTCCTCCTAAATACCATAAGGTCCAGGTGGTTTTACTGGGAAAGTCTTACAAATCATTTAAAAAATAATTCTTTCATTATAGAGAGCCTTTTGAAGTATACAGAATAATGGAAAACTGATACTAAATCTACCAATAATTTCATATCTCTGATACAAAGCCAGACAAATACACCACAAAATAGAAAACTATAGACCTCAATATCACATATAAGTCTAGATATGAACTACATACAGCAAATTATCAAAATACTAACATACAATGCATTTATCACCAAAATACAAAGACCATGCCACCTTAGGGATTCTATTCATTTAATTCATTTCAGTGATGAAGAAGAAAAAACATGATCACCCCCATAAATTAAAATTAGCACTTAATTGAGCAGCCACTATTGGTTTAGAAAAAAGATAGATTGTTAGTAATAGAAAAAAGCATCCTTAAATTGATGAAGATCATCAGAAACACACAGCAAACATACTTAATAGTGAAACATTGCAATCATCCATTCTCATTCAAGACAAGTAAATCAACTGTGCGCAACAATTTGAATAAAGGAATACTACAAGAAAAGTAAAAACAAGTTCATCCTTGAAGAAGAAATGGCAAATGAAATGAGATCTAAACAAAATTAACAAAACTTGTAAGAATAAATGTAATGTGAAGTATCCAAACTCTTTATGAAGAAAATGGTAAAATTACGCTGAAGGATCTAAGGAAGGCCCGGATACATGGAAATGTTCTTATTGAAAAGTATCCATTCTTCCCATATTATCAATCTAATGAAATGCCAATTTAAACCCCAATAAAATTATTTTTAAATTTGACAAATTAGGTCTAAAGTTCATCTGGTAGGAAAAAGTTGGGAAATGCCACAACATGTACTGAACGTATAGCATTCCCCGGGGACCAGCCTGATTAAAAGTTCAAATTAAAACAGCCATAGGAATAGACAAACAGATTTTAATGGAAAGAAAAAAAGAAGTCTAGACTATAGTTTTGTTCATGCTGGAATTTGCTGATAGGTGTTATTTCAAAAGATAGATCATAGACACTTTGAGAAGAAAGTTGGCTTACCCTCTCATGGCATATACCAAAATTCTAAGTGGATTAATGAAAAAAAAACCTTTAAAAACACTATAACTACTGGAAGAAAATATGGGGGAACATTTTTGTTCTCTTGCGAAGCAGAAGGGCTTCCTAACCAGGCATATCAACCACCAAAAATAAAAAGGCTAACAGATTTGGGGTGCCAGGGTGCCACAGTCAGTTAAGCATCTGACTCTTGGTTTCAGCTCAGGTTGTGATTTCAGGGTGCTGGGATCCAGCCCCATGTGGAGCTCTGTGCTCAGCAGGGAGTTTGCTTGGGGTTCTCCCTCTCTCCATGGCCCTCTGCTGCTCTGCCCATCACATGGGCATGTGTGCGCGTGCACTCTCTCTCTCTCTCAAATAAGTAAAAAAAAAAAAAATTACACATATCTGTAATGGTACAATAAAGTTAAAAAGAAGCCACAAACAGGAAGAAAATGATTGCTACTTTTATAGGCTACACCAAGAATCAGTATCTGTAATACACAAAGAATACTTTTGATCAATAATGAAGATTGATTGAATAATAAGATTGATTTTTCTGCTGATGTGGACAAATGAGCAAAGGTCATGAGCAGTCAATTAACAGAAAAAGGATATAAAAAAGAGTTTGTAAACTTATTTAAATATAGTCATCAGATGAGAAAAGGTAAATTAAAACCCAAGATGCTTTGGCTTTGCCTATTATGTAGCAAAATTTGAAAATATTTCAAAAAAACAAACAGGGCTAATGATTCCTAAGCGCTTATTATATGCTATGTGCTGGAAACTGTAAACCCAATTCATTTAATTCCATAAAAACTCAGTGGGGTTGGCATTATCATTCCTATAATGCAGGTCATAAATCAAGTTAGGGAGGTTGGTTAACGTGTCCAAAGTCACCCAGGTAACAAGTGGCAGACCCATAATTTGAATGCAGGTACCGTGGCGCCAGAGTCTGTGTTCCTCATTACTATATTCACCTTAAAAACGTAGGTGAATGGTGCCGAAGGAGTAGAGAGGTTACAATATCTATCCAGCTTTCCCTAAAGCGTTTTTGTGAGGAACCCCGTGATGCCACGATGAAACTGAGGAAGCCGACACTGTGAGCCTGTGTCCTCTTCCATAGTGCCAGGTGGCTTGGGTCATCGGAAGCACTACAATGACTTAGACTCTTTGCTGGAAAGAAAACGAGCTATTATCATCTGAGTAGGCCTGTGGGCAGGCCCTACTCTGATGGGTTCACCTGGACACATTCAAGATCTGGCCCCCTTTGGACACGGTCCAGAATGGATACACGGTCATTGCCAGCTCTCTGCTCTGCACCCGGTTATACCCCTGAAGCCTCATGCCCTATACATTTATGGCAGAATGTGGAGCCTTCAGAGATGACCAGGGGATGTATCACTTGACAGGATGGGGCTTGGATTCCACGTGAATTTCTATTCTTACATCTAAAGTGTTGGTTCCTTCTTCCCATTGAACATTAGCTCTTCTGGATTAGAGATAGCCAGAGAGGAGGGAGCCAGCTATGGGTCAAACACCTGATGTGGTGCGTTGCTGGCTAGTGGACACAAGTCCTCCCCATAGGCACCAAATGCAACTATTTTGGGAGTGGGATCTCCTCTCTGTCCCTCTGTCTCTACCTTCCAACGTCCACAGAGTTCCTCTTTCCTGTGTTCTATTTCTCGCTCTCTCTAATCCTTTATTTTGCTCTCTCTCCTCCCTCAGTGACAGCCCTGACTAGCGAAGTTGCCTATTCCACCTAGAAGGTATATCCTCCTCTTAAGGCAAGATGTTAACAGCTGTAGAGAAGCAATGCTGACGGATGAAATTTTGTCAAGAAACGGTTATTTTGCAAAGATGCTTTGGGCCAGCTGATAGTTTGATGACAGCGTGATGTTTAAATCTATACACCGTCTTATTGAGAGCCGTTTGGAGTCCTAGATAGAATAACTTAAGATAGCAAAACCTAAGACATGACGGAAATTGCACTGTTATCAAAATATCTATGGAGAAAATAAAGCTATACCAGAAAAAAATTCCATTGGAACTATGGACTTAAAGTTATCAGAGAAGAACAAGCAGATGTATAATAGACAAATGACTGTATTATGATTTTTGGGTACGTCCTTATCTGTGCAGACATGTATATGTATACGTATCGATATGCACACACACCCCTGGACTAAATCTCAGCATTGTAAACATGCAAGGAGTGAGAAGGTGTGTCCTTCTGATATTTTTGTCCTTCTTATTTTCTTTTAAGTACTGATTCACAGTCAGGAATCAGATACAATCTCATCTGAAAAGAAAAACCCGAACTCTTGGGCAAGTTAAGCATGTCATCATTCTTGCAAGACGGTCCTGACACGGAGACATTCATTTTGTTTTGTTTGAGGGAAAAGTTAATTTCAAGTAGAACCATATATTTTCATTTAAAAAGTGTATCCAAAACCGCATAATTTGTGGCCCAATGGGAACGCCTCCTGCTTTTTAGCATATTCTTAAGTGGGTAGAATAGGGTAGGAACATTTGATCTGCTTCAAAAGACATTTCACATTTATTTGCTTAAAATGCCCTTTAAATATCAACGAGAAGCCATCAAATCCCTGGGATTTAGCTTGAAACTGTAAATTACACAAGGAAATGCAGGCAAGAAAGCATTAACCTACACGTGCTTTGTCAAAAGAGAACTTTAAGATTTAACTGCACGCATTCTTGGATTTTAGCAAGTCATAGTCCCTCTGTTAAATCTCCCCCTCCTCAATTTCTTTTTTTTAAGGATTTATTTATTTGAAAGAGAATGAGCATGAGCGGGAAGTGGGGCTGGGTGGGAGAGGCCAAGGGAGAAGCAGACTCCTCCCTGAGGCCAGAACTTGAAGCCGCTGGATCCCAGGACCCCAAGGTCATGACCTGAGTCAAAGGCAGATGTTTCACCCACTGAGCCCCCGGGCGCCCCTTGTATGCCCTGGAAGTCAACTTCACTATAATCTTCTGCTCAGAGGATGTGTCCGGTTTGAACGAATTCCTTAATTGTCACTTACCATGACTTCCTAAGCGGGACCCTATCCTTAAAACATTGTATCACTCTATGGCATATTCCAAACTAGAAAAAAAAAAGAAGAAAAAAAAAAGGAAAAATAATTTAAGGGCAGCCCAGGTGGCTCAGCGGTTTAGCACCACCTTCAGCCCAGGGCCTGATCCTGGAGACCCAGGATTGAGTCCCGCATCGGGCTCCCTGCGTGGAGCCTGCTTCTCCCTCTGCTTGTGTCTCTGCCTCTCTCTCTCTCTCTCTCTCTCATGAATAAATAAATAAAATCTTAAAAAAAAAAAAAAGAATAGCTTTGGTCGACATGAGCTGACGACAGCTAAGAGCTGCAGGAGCTAGGGGAAAGAGCAGACTCCCTGCCTGGCTTTACATTAGAGTCACCTGTCCTGGGCAGCATCCTCGACCCGCCCCCCCCCAGAGGGATTCAGAGTGACCTGGTCCGGGCTGGGGCCCCGGGAGATGGTTACGGTGTCAGCCTCCAAAGTGAAGCTCTAGTCTCTACATGTTGAGTGTCGAAACAGTGGACAGTGACTGAATTTGCCCCACCTGTCACATAGACGGGCTAGACACCATGTAAAGGACGTTGTATTAAAGAGAAGAAAAGGCCTGTAAAAGGTAGACACGAGATGATAGGACAAAAGGGAGGATGATTCCATTTTTTCTCTAATAATTATTTACATTTTCAGCATTCCTATTGAGCAAATCTTTTCTTAATTGCTAGGGGCTAGAAATACCATAAAAAAATAATCGCATTCTGACTAGAGTCTGGCTCAAGTGAGTTGTTTTCAACTCTGTTTCCATGAGGACCGACCGATAAGCAGTTTATATTCCTACTGTGACTTGCTGGCCCCGCCGAGGGGGAGCAGGCGCGAGAGGAAGGAAGGGCGGTGGGCAGTGAGGAAGGCCAGCCTGGAGGAGAGACGGACCCAGGCGTGGGGCGCAGTCGGCTCACGTCGCCGGCGAAGCACCTCCCCGGGTCTGGGAATTATGACTGCAGAAGCCCTAAAGCCTCTGTATCGGAACAGCCTCCTCATGAAGTCTGATCTTGACCTTTATCGTGTGTTGTGTTCACGTCTACTCTCACTTGTTGCTCCTCTTGAGATCCTACCCTCACCTCCCACCCCTTGTTCCATTACTCAACTTAACCTGAGCTCACAGCGTAGAATGCAAGAGGCTCCGCACACGCTGCTGGCTCAGTCTCCCTCATGTGTCCCTTCCACTATCCTCCTGCCCCAACACCTTCATCGGCCTCATCAGTCGCTACAAGGAACAGTCCATTTCCCTAGGCTGATATTCCATCCTGCCGTGAGCTGGCCTGGCCTCTACTCGCCTGGGCACGGTCCCTGCAAGTGTAGAGTATTTATTCCAGGTTTCTCCCAGACACACCAGTTACTTTGGAGACTCTTTGATCTTCTTTCCTATTTGTCATGTGCCCAGTTCCCATACTTCCTTCCAGGCTCCCTGGGTGAGATAAACTCAAGCTGCTCCTTCCGGGTGTGTGGAGAGTTATGGGTCTCTGAACGCCCATGCAAGCGCACGTGGACACGAATATGTAGCTACACACGGGTGTGAATCAACTCCAGGTGGCCAGTGTTGGTAGCATGAGATCACCCGGGAGACTGCTCCACACGCCCCTTTCCCTCTGTAACTGGCTCTGACCCCACCAACTCCTTTACGAATCCTTCAGCCTCAGGTCAGCTCAGATACGACTATCAGAAACCCTGAAAGCCCTTTTACGTGACCTATTGTTGGTAACGCAGAAGATTGAGAGATGAACAAGAGTTTTAATCCAAAAATGATATGGGGAAACTTTAATAGCAGGTGGAAACTGCATGTGTTGGGTGAGGGGATAGGTGGTGGGGGAGAAATGCAGAGCTTTAGGGACTCTACATTCCATTAAGGTTCCGTGATGATGGCTAATTTTATGTGTCAACTGGACGGGGCCACAGGACGCCTGGAATTTTGGCCTAATATTAATCTGGGTGTGTCTGTAAAGGTCTTTCTGGATGAGGTTAACTCTAAATATAGACTGAGTAGGGCAGATCGTTGTCCCCAAACGTTGGTGGGTCTCATCCAATCAGTTGAAGACTGGAGTAGAACAAAAAGGTCAAGTGAGGGAGAACTCTGTCTTCCCGGGAACGTCAATCTTTTCTGGACTTGAACTGAAACATTGACTGTTGAATCTCATGCCTGCTGCCCCTCAGACTGGAAGCATATGTCACCTGGTCTGGGTCTCCCACTCACTAGCCTCAGGGTTTGGGGCTTCTCGGCCTCCGTAATCACGTGGGGCAACCCCCTACAATACATCCCTTTAGACAGATATATTTGAGAGGTGCTGGTGGCTAGCACTGGCGCCTTACAGACACTAGAACAGGGACAACAGCAAAAGCATTTCTGTATATGTACTGATGGGAATCCCAGTACCGTTTTTCTGGACAACCCTGTTGAGTACGTATATGTACATGGTTTCGGTGCTGTCACGTTCCCGGTAACTGGAAGGTCAGGCTACAGATGGCTGTTGTGTTCTCTTCACTTAGTAATGCTACCCAACTCTTCCCACCAGGCCCCACTCTCTTAAAGATCTCCGGGAAAGAGAATTGGCCGAGGTTGGAAATTCTAGAATGGCATAGCTTGAGAAGAACGGAATGCCTTTGCACGTATGTTTAATTTCTAAGTTGACCTATAAATTGGGAGCGTGTTAGTCACAGCATGCGACGTAGATGGTTTTCAGCCTAAAAGCAGATGTTTATTCAATAGCTCTGGGACCAATTATCTGTGTGGCAGGTTACAGGGGCCTGATGAGCTGTGAGTGCTGTATTTCATTCATTCTTGGATTCATGTTGTGATGTCTCTCTTTTTTTTCCTAGTGGAGACTATCCTTTTGAACCTAATTGCTGCATCTGGTTTCCTCAGACCAATTTGGGAAAATTAGGTTGAACACTCAGTTCTCACCAAGACTGCCAACCACTGATTAATAAAATATGTTTGATCCTTGAGTGGAGCTTAACAAAAATCCAACTATCTGAAGCTCTATATCGTAGTAGCCCTGAGGCATTCGACACGGAATGAAAGACAGCACTGTGCTCCCTTTCAATAAAGCAGATGATGGAAGTTCTAATTTTATGCTAATTTACATGCCTTGGCATAAATTGTCCTCCGTAAGTCATTCCTCCTCATTTCTAGTCAGCCACTGACTTCCCACGGCCATTAATTATCACGTATGCAACCATTATTTCACACCTGGATTTTTGTCTTACGTTGACCTCTAGCCTTTTTTCAAACTCTAACGTCCTCTGTGTGAGGCTCGTTAATTTTCTCAACCGTTTCCTTATGCTACTTTTCTATTAAAAGACTTTCCGTGGCCCCATATTGTACGACTCGGTCAACCAATGTCATCCCCTATCGAACACACCCAGCTTTATATTAATTTCCAGCAGATAGCTTCTCTCTACCCAGACCTGTCCAGAGGCCTAGGAGTCAGGAGAAGAAGGGAGGTGGGGAGTCTGGGGGTACAGAGGTAGAAGTGCAAACAGCGTGGATGGGGAGGTGGAGTATGGTTGGACGGCCGAATGCAAGCGGAGCTGAGGGGGTCGGGAGCGAGAGCGACAACAGGTAAGGCTAGTGAGGCAGGTGAATGACGTCAATCCTGGCATGATAGGGTGTTCCTGCTTTATTGTGAAGTCAGCACGGAAGAGCTCTAACAGGTCCCTGTGCCCTTCAGGAAGGCAACTCCAGGAGTGTGGCTAAGAATGTATTAGAGGCAGAAGGACTAGCTTAGGGACAGGTGGGGACATGTAGAGAGGCAGGGCCATCACCTCCCCAAGGACAGGCACTCATGTTTTCAGCTCTAGCCCCTCCACTGCCTCTGAGTAGACACTTCATCACGCGTATTTGCTGGGCTGAATGGAGATTTCATACGGCCTCTCTGCCTACTCCAGAGTTCTGTTGTCTCCATCCTAATTTTGTAGTTCCACCACATAATAACAAAATACACAGACTTTTGCCCTTTGGTGTCCATTCTGGATTCCCAAGCTGGGAGGGTGGCCGGACAGGCATACAGGTTCCAGTGTTAGAGGTCTGCCCTTAAGAACCTTGTAAACTTGTGCCAAGCTGTTTAGCCAGATCCCAGCGTCTTCATCTCGAAGTTGGGGAGCGTGATGCCTGCCTCACAGTATTGCCAGAGTGATGCAAAAAGATAGGACAAGTGCATGGCACGGGGTGGAGTACACGGCCCCCGACGATGTTCTTCTGGGCCTCTTCCACCTCCTGTCCTGCTCTCCCCAGTTAGGAGGCTCTGTTATTCAACAAGCAATAGTGGGAATCTGTTCTGTGCATAGCAAGGTGTTAGGTCTGCGCATTGAAAAGGAAATGGGGTAACTGTCTTGCCTTTCAGGAACCCCAATGGAGCAGTGTAAAATACTCATTTTCCAGCAAAGTGAGAGACTTTAGAGGAGGGAGAGAGATCGAATATCCTAAGACTGCAATGGGAACCCTGGGAAATGGGTCCCTTAAAGTTGGGGACAAAAGTGCAATACATCTTTGTATCCAACACAACGTCTAGAATAACGTTGAACTCAAGCACAGGATCCATCAAGCAGTCCCACTGGACAGATCAACACAGTAATCCCAGGAGATCCCCTTCCTGCCCTTCTGTCCAGCACACCCTCCCCCAAAGGAAACGGTGATCCCGAACCCCTTCCTCCTCAGTCCTGATGCTCCGCTTAGCTCCTCCCCCGTAATTTTCTCTTCAGGGGTCTGTTGCCCGCCCTGTGCAGGGGATTGATTTGGGGACCGGTTGTATTACCGCCTGGCTGCACTTTTGTCCTGCCAATAGCCCTGCTATCTTCTATCTGCACCTTTGCAAGTGGCTGTGAGTCCTGAGGGGTCTTCTTTGTACCCGGGAAAATAACAGGGGCCCGAGAGGCTGGCACTCCCGTGTGAAGACCCGGATTTCCATTCTGCTTCCTTGCTGATGACCCACGTTCCTTCAAATCATTTTACACTGCCTGAATTAGGAGCCCCTGCCTGTCTCTGTGTCGGAAAAACTGCAACGGTGTCAGGGAGAAACTGTTCCTAATTTGCTCCACAGGCCAGCCTTGGGGACGGTTCTCAGCCACCTGACCTCTCATTTTCTACGCCTTGACCTCATAGGCTCTCTGTCTCCAGCCATATCCTAACAGGAAAGCAACAAAGGAACGAGATGACGAGAAGGTATCAGCTAAGGTTCGCGCACTCTTGCTACTGTTCTAAGCACTTTGCGTGTAATTTCTGATCCACAAAATAACTTTGACTTTACAGAAGAGGAAACAGGCACAGAGCAGTTAAATAATCTGCTGAGGATCACACAGCTAGGAAGTGCTGGGGCCGGGATTCAAGCCCAGCCATGCGGGGTCTGGGGCCTCCCTGCCACACGCCATGCTGTGAATCCATCCTTTAGGCCGCCGTGCTTTAGGAGATCCTTGGGATTCGTGAGAGACTAAGTTCTTATTATAGGAAGCACTTGACTTTATGGCTTGCTTTGAAAGGCAAGTGAAAACAAGGGTCTCTAGACATTATGGGTTTTTCTCCTGTCTTAAAATACCCTAAGGGGCCATGTGATAGCATCTTGGGCGGTTCCAGTTCTGGTCCGGGCACCTGGGTTAGGTGTCTGTTCTGTAGTGAGGGAGAGACTTGGAGGGATCTGGGAAGCGTGATGCCCTAATGTCCTTAATAATTGTTCAAAATCAATAAGTGAATTCTCCCTCAAAGATCAAACAAATAGCTGTCATTTGAACATGAAGACTCCTAACTCTGGGAAACGAACTAGGGGTGGTGGAAGGGGAGGAGGCGGGGGGTGGGGGTGAATGGGTGAAGGGCACTGAGGGGGGCACTTGACGGGATGAGCACTGGGTGTTATTCTGTATGTTGGCAAATTGAACACCAATAAAAAATAAATTTATTATTAAAAAAAAACAAATAGGGATCCCTGGGTGGCACAGCGGTTTGGCGCCTGCCTTTGGCCCAGGGCGTGATCCTGGAGACCCGGGATCGAATCCCACATCGGGCTTCTGGTGCATGGAGCCTGCTTCTCCCTCTGCCTGTGTCTCTGCCTCTCTCTCTTTCTCTCTCTGTGACTATCATAAATAAATAAAATTTAAAAAAAAAAAACAAAAAACCAAAAAAACAAATAGCTGTCATTCAAATACCTAACCCTTCCCCTGCTTCCCTATGACACCCCCGTTGTTGGCTGTGCCTCTTCTCCATCTTCTCTTCCCTACCATCGCAATTCCCTTGTCCTACACGCCATTCTTGGAAGGCTTTGCCAGGCTAGTTAACGTGCTAAGGGATTCTAGGCTAGTGTGTTCTTGAATGTTAACACCTCCGAGTGTCCCTATCACTCACACCCTGTATCCCAACTAGCTCATATTTTAACGAGGAACTTCTGGAAACATCCTCTTATTATCCTAAATGAATAATCCCACTGAGGCTGGTGGAGCTGCTATTTGGGAGCAGCTGGGTCTCAATTTAAAGCTCCAAACGAGGGCAGTTTAAATATGGGGCTCCCTTAGCATTCATAGACCTGGCAGCCCAATTACTCTTTCCCGGGGGAGAGGGGTGTGTCCTCCGAGTGGGAGGGGCTGTGTCTGCAGACACTAGTCGGGTTTGGGTGCAAGGAAGCCAAGTCACTCAGGACCATTGCTCTGTGATTTTGGAGACGCCCCTGTGGCTGTGGTCCCCGGGCCTGGACATTCCTTCTGTGATCTGCACCTGGCACTCTCTCAAAGTCATGAAACGGGTCTCCTTCAACTGTGTTTCTGGCTGTGCCAGGAGGCATGCATCCGGGCAAAGCGCGGCGGGTGGGACTCCTCCTTCTGGGACAGAAGGGACCGTGGCCCCTAACCACAGGGGCCCTGCTGGCCTGGCACCCAGGATCTGTGCGGGGACTCAGGCTGAATTAGATGTGCTGTGCCCTGGGGGTGGTACCAGGGACAGGGCCTACCCGAGGGCTGGGGTCTGCACTGGGGTTCTTACCCTAACAACAACAACAACAACAACAACAACAACAACAACAAAATGTCTTTGGTCCTTGGGAAACTCATTTAGCTTTTGTGTGTTCCATAAAGGACCTCAAGATTGAGTTTCCAGGTCTAAGGCTCAGAGCTCAGACTGTTGGACCTCAGGCCCTCTCCACCACTCTTTAGCCGTGTGATCCTGGGCAGGTGTCTGCACGTTCCTAAGACTTGACCCCTTTATTGGAAAAATGGCATAGCAATAGCACCTGTTCCAGAGAATTCCACAGGGTTGAATGAATCTACGTGCCCAGCACATGGCAGGAGCTCCGTCAGGACGGAGGAGCTATCACACGTACCACTGTCATCATCATCATCATCCTAGGTGCCGGTTCTGCTCGGTTGGCAGTAAGTGCCTGCATCATGGGGCGCTGCTGGGGATCTTCAGGAGACAGGATTCCTGACACGGTCCTGTCCACGGGCCAACACAGACTCCCGCTGCACGCATCAGTGTCTGATCTCTGACTTCCATGCAAAGTAACCAGAGGTGTTAGGGTTTTTTTTTTTTTTTTTTCAAAGATTGTATTTATTTATTTGAGAGAGAGAGCAGGAGGAGGAAAAGAGGAAAAGGGACAAGCAGACTGAACACAGAC
This sequence comes from Canis aureus, assembly GCF_053574225.1. Lineage (NCBI taxonomy): Eukaryota > Metazoa > Chordata > Mammalia > Carnivora > Canidae > Canis > Canis aureus. The sequence goes on from NC_135637.1 coordinate 38,960,636, forward strand.
TCAGCACCCTGAGAACAGAACTGGACTCGGGCTTGATTTCACAACCCCAAGATCAAGACCCAAGTTGAAACCAAGACTTGGAAACTTAGCTGATTGAGCCACCCAGCCACCCACCCCATCATTACTTTTTTTTTTTTTTTCATTTATTTTTTTTTTTATTGGTGTTCAATTTACTAACATACAGAATAACACCCAGTGCCCGTCACCCATTCACTCCCACCCCCCGCCCTCCTCCCCTTCTACCACCCCTAGTTCGTTTCCCAGAGTTAGCAGTCTTTACGTTCTGTCTCCCTTTCTGATATTTCCCACACATTTCTTCTCCCTTCCCTTATTAGGGTTTAAACAAATCTGAGAAGCCAATTTACGTCATGCAAGAGGCCCCAGCGGGAAAGCACTCAGCAATCCTGGAGAGAAGAACACTGAAGGTGAGCTGAGAAGAGGGAGAAGCAGCGGCCCTGATACACAGAACCCTGCAGGTGCCTGGCCGGTGTTCCTGGACGCGGGGCAGCGTCCTTCCCCTCACTTCTTTGCATGCAACGCTTGAAATCTCTAGGGTTGTTTCCTTCAGGGACACAGAGGGGACTAGTGTTCCTCCCACCTTCCCTGGGGATTCTCAGCCTCTCTTCCCAGTTTCATCGAACCTCTTAGATAACTCATCACCGGGTTCATTATGTCCACACAGTAGGGGAAGCCTCCCTACATAATCCACCCTCTGCTACGGGAGCCCAGCTAGGCTTCTAAACTCTGGGTGAGCATCTTGCCCCTAACCAGCTTGGCACAACTGGAATGAGGTGTCGTGACTGAACTACCTTGAAGAGAATATACATGCTGAGTTGACTATGAAGAACTTTGGCATTGAAGAGGTCTGGGGGCACCTGGGTGGCCCTGTCTGTTAAGCTTCTGACTCTTGATTTTGGCTCAGGTCATGATGTCAAGGGGGTGAGACCGAGCCCTGCACGGGCCCCATGCTCAGCTTGGAGTCGGCTTCAGGGTCTTCCTCTGCCCCCTTCCACTCATGCTCTCTCTCTCACTCTCTCTTGTAAATAAATAAATCTCTTTTAAAAAAAAGTATAAATGTGGGTCGCCTGGGTGGCTCAGTTGGTGAAGCATCTGTCTTCGGCTCAGGTCATGATCCCAGGCTCCTGGGATGGAGCCCCACATAGGGCTGGCTCCCTGCTCAGCGTGGAACCTGCTTTTCCCTCTCCTCCCCACTCGTGCTGTCTCTCACTATCTCTGTCTTTCTCAAGTAAATAAAATCTTTAGAAAAAAAGTAAAAATATTTTTGTAAAAGTAAATATGCTTTGTAAACGAGAATATTCTGTAGCAATAAGGTATTAGCAGTAGCCAGTTCCGCTGTGTTAAGCGTTGTGCTCTTTGCATCAGTTGGGCGTCCCACAACGATGATCATTGTAGCTGCTAGAAGAAGAGGAGACATTACTACATCGCTGAAGGTGGAACCTTGTAGAATTGCAAACCAGTTCTCTCACTTAGTTCTTCCTTCTGGCCACGCTGTCATGTGCTAATTCTCGTAGCCATACTGTTGCTGGGGGGGCAGGACACTGTGCATAATCTTGCAGAGGGAGTGGGTTATCCTAGTCCTCATCATAGCCTTCCTCTTACTATTATTACCAGGGATGGAGCCCTCGTGGAATAAACAAACCTGGAACTATCTTCCACATGATCATCAATACCTGCATATGCAAAATTCCACATATGTATCCATTGAAGGCAAAAAAAATAAATAAATAAAAAGCTGAGTTTGCATATCTTTAAAAAAATCAAAATAAGGAGCTCAAGGCACCAGCACATTTAGGCAAGGGCAGCCATTCTTATAAAAGGAAATATTTAAAATTTTGGTCTGGATGAATCAAAAAGACTCAACACAAAACCCGAATTTATTAAATTAAAAACTCTAAGTAGTCCCTAAGACTGAGATTTTCACTGGATGAAGTTCCACGGACTAAAATGATAGATTAGCTCTCCTGATCCAATCGGCAGGAAACACTTGCTAGCAGCTGCCTGGATCCTACACTATCAGGCCGAGGAGCAGATGGGATTTAAATTTCTCATAGGTAATGTCACCGCAGTGATGTTTCCTCTCTTCCAGATGCTTCCCTGGGGGTGGGGGAAGGTGTTGGGACCGCTGGAACTGCACTTTAGAGGATCCTGGTTACTGTTTCCATGAATAAGATCAAATGGTGTTTATCCTCCATCGATCAATACCGTCTTGTTTGAACTGATTGAGTCATTTAGAGACACATAAGGTAATGACAACAGTTGTGCAACAGTACCCAGCGTGCCACCCCGCTTGCTCGGGGATGACAGTGTTTTAAAAGACAGTTACTGAAACAGATTAGTAACGTCGCCTGGCTCTGTGACGAAATGAACGCACCCCACTGCAGGCCACCCCGCGGGTTTGAAGGACGGGGCGTTGGGTTTTTCACCAAGAGTTTCCTAGAGCACCGTTCTCTAAAATCAAAGTATACTGTGTTTTGTTGGGGCCGCTGCTGTCTCGTTAGAATAAAAGAAAAGTGAGAGGTTTTTTTTTTTTTTATTGTCTTTTCTGGATAAATGGTCACTCTTGGTGACCAATCAGGACTTTATAATTTGTGTGTGGTTTTTGATTTAAAGCGTCTCAGCGTGGTTTTGGCAAAGAGCAGCTAGTGGGTAAGTTTGGGAAAAGGTCTCCGGAAACTTTTCTGGAGATTGTTACAGGTGGAGAAGTGGGAAGGGGGAGCGAGCTCTGCTGGACTCCTAGCAGGTGCCAGGGATGGTGCTTGAGCCGTTTTGCTAGGTCATCTCACTGGATCGTCACGAAACCCTGCAGGCCACCCTGCCACCCTTGAGGAACTGAGAGTCAGGGAAGTTAAGTAGCGCACCCGGGCCACACAGCGCGGAGTCCGGGAGGGGGCCTTGCAGCCGGGCTCGGTCAGAGAGTCTGGGGTTCCTTCTCTAAGTGCTTTGGAAGCCGCCAACACAGGCGTGGTCCTGTTTGGTGGAAGGGGGCTAGGCCATCGGGTCCCTCCGACATCTTCAACTGGGCTGATTTCAGGTGGTTCTGGTTTTATGGAGCCTGGATGAGAACCCCAACAGTGATTTGTTCTTTCCTAATCTGTGCTCTGAGGGATGCCATTTCTGAGACATGTTAATAGATGTCCCTGAGGGATGTTCGGTTGTAAAGGAAGCTTAGGGAACAACACGTCTCACACTCAGAGATGCTCACAAGAAGTACATACACGGACGCACACAGGACATCCCGGGCCCGGCGAGCACGACTACAATGGTTTCACGCTTGGGCTCTGGGGTGGGACCACTTGGCTGAGGAACCTGGCTCTTCGTTTCCCAACTGGGTGATGAGGAGCCTCTTAGGCAACTAATCCCTGCTCCATTTTCTCATTAGTAAAACGTTACACTAGTATCTACCCTATGCGGCGCGTCTAAGAAGAATACAGATGGACGCATGGACGGTGCTCCGGAGGGCACTTGGCCATTTAATGCACAATAAACGTCTGTCATTTTAAAGGATGACTCCAAACATCCACGTAGTAATAGGTCCTGCTCTACAGCATCTGACTTCCTTCCCTCAACCTGCCAATAGGGTCACTTTTGGGGGCCCACACGTATTAACGTCCACTGAATACAGTGTGGGGAATGTTGTATTTGAAACGACACAAAACAACTTGGTCTTAACCCAGTTAAAAATAATACCTCGATATTCGGGGTTTTCCTCTCCATCATGTCGCTTCGTATTTGCCCACAAGTTTTTTTTTTTTTTTTCCTTTCTTTTTGCCAATTCTCTTTCCCCTTCCCTTATGCTGGATAAACAATAAATTGGAACAGAAAAGTATGAGAATCATCTCAAGTGGACAGTATCAATATAATCCTGGAAAATATGGCCTGGAAATATGAACCAGTAAGTCATTTGTCTATTATTCTGTATTTAGCAGAGGAAGGCCTTGGCACGTCAACAAGCGAGTGCTCTTATTCCAGTAAGCCCTGGTAGCTCCAGACCGATGCTCCCACTGTAATCCCTCGGCACAGATAACGATGGATGCTTCGGACCAGACCAATACACCTTTGAAGCTTCTAAACTATGACAAAACCCTCATCCTGCACAGGGCACAAATAATGCTGTGTTCCTCACCTTCTTGAAGTCATGCTATACACCTCCGAGAAGTCCTACCTTAAGGACACTTATCTCGGAGCCCAGTCTCCTTGGAATTCATTTTAATACTCATAGAACGAAAGTATTTCAACCAGAGTTTATGAGATTTCTGGTAGGAAGGGATATTCCTGGTAAGCGCTCTGACACCTTTCTTAAGACACAATCGTATCATATTTTGGTTATGAATCGTCTTTCTGGAGTGAACAAAATGACCATGTGACAATATACCCACTGTGGCACCGTTGCCCAAACCATCCCAAGAAAAAGATCTAATGATTAGCTAGCCCCAAGGTTGAGATTTAACACAGTCAAAGCCAGTCATTTTCCACGTCTGTTTTTGTCCTTCCTTCCTTCCTTCCTTCCTTCCTTCCTTCCTTCCTTCCTTCCTTCCTTCCTTCCTTCCTTCTTTCTTTCTTTCTTTCTCTTTATTTTATAATTGTTTTTTATTGGAGTTCAATTTGCCAACATATAGCATAACACCCAGTGCTCATCCCATCAAGTGCCCCCCTCAATGCCTGTCACCCAGTCACCCCCACCCCCCGCCCACCTCCCTTTTCTTTCTTTCTTTCTTCTTTCTTTCTTTCTTTCTTTCTTTCTTTCTTTCTTTCTTTCTTGCTTTCTTTCCTTCCTTCCTTCCTTCCTTCCTTCCTTCCTTTCTTTTTCTTTCTTTCTTTTTCTTTCTTTCTCTCTCTCTCTCTCTCGTAAAGCGAACAGCTTAAGGCATTTCTCTGGTGAGTAGGATCTTGGCAAAAGAAATAGCAAGAATTCGCCAGGGTGATTTTGCATGGGGGCCTTTTCTGTGGGGTTTTGTGTTTCAGATTTTGGTTTTGGGTGGTTGCGAAGGACAAAGGAGCTGGAAGGAGAAAGTTGGATCTACGAAATCCCAAGTAATGCTAGCAATTATGACCTATACGGAGAAATCAGAATATGCCAGTGATGTTCACGCTATTCCTCTTGTAAGTACAATTTTTTATGTTCCCAGAGGTCTTAGGACTAGGACACAGTCAACCACCACTCCCCCAGCTGGCTGGCCACGGCTAAATAAACTTCTCAGCAGCATTGGCCCTGCTCTTGAACCCAAGACGGCAAATCTACTTGTCAGCCCCAGACACGGATTGAACCAAGTAGCAGAAGACAGCTGCCGTTGCATTCTGAGGGTGTATGATTATTCCAATATATTCTTTTGTTTTCAGATTGCTCCCTTAGTATAAAAACAGCCAGAAAGCGCCCTGTGTCAGGCTCTATGGTGTACAGAGCTGTTCTCACCGCATTCCCACTGAGCCGCACTGCACAGTTTCACAGAGTTGAAGCAAGAAAAAGCAAAACACATGGACCGTACCTGAGTGATTTCAGAGATCCCCACCCGGAAAAGGGTTCCTTGATTATGGCGAGTTCAACGTGTCACTCCGGTTATGCTCTAATCAACATATCAAACTCCAAAGGTTCAGTGGCTTTAGGTTTGGTTTACAATTCCTGGGAGTTAAACTTTAACTCACCCTGTCCCTTGCGTCCATACAGCCCTTTGACCAGATAATTGGGTCACTACAGCTCCGCAGAATCTACATAACTGCCAGGGGTGTCTGTTTACAACATTAAAATATGTTTTGCATTAAAACCTGTGGATGCGAATATTATTTAGAAGCTCTTTTTGCGAATTCCATATTTAAAAAGTAGAACTTACTGCAGCCTGGGTAACTACGCTTTTATTTATGTTAGCTCCCTTGTTTTCTGTGCCGTCAAAAGGATATTGAGTCTAAGGTATATTTGGGAGAGTCTCTCTATCCTCCCCTTTTTTAATGCTTTTTATATTATTGTATTGCAGGGAGTGAAGTGTGGAGTTTCAGGTCAGGTATTCAGATAGATGCTGGCTTACAAAAATAAAATACACAAAGCATTTATATAACCGAGTAAATAGGGTCAGATCAGGGTGGGGAATCAGGCTTCTTTTCATGCAAGCTACTCATTCGGATTTCAAGAGTGTGTCCTTCCTGCGAGGGCATCACCGTCAGCTGTGGACTGGCTAATATGAGATCCGCAGCTAGTGTTCAAGGCTTGAAATCTCGGTGGCAACTGTGTTTCTTGAAGAATAAAGTGACATTTTCAAAGCTATAACCTCCAGATTCTAAGTTCCTTGGTACGAGCTCTAGTCCACAAAGGAAATTCTTCAAGGTACTAAAGCCCACTTGAAAACAACCCAAAGCCCTCCCAATTTTGAGTAAATTTGGCTTATGGATTTATAAGCCATAGCCCCCCAAACTCGAATTAGAAGCTACCTCGCTTGGCTTCAGTACAAGTAAGAGGAGTCTAATTCTCTAGGAACCAGCTCTCGGCAGAAGCACGTTGGCCATGGAAGAGCATGGAGTGAGCAATCCTTCCATGATATGGTCGTAGGGGAAGAGGGGTCACCCAAGTGCTTGGGTATCTAAAGCGCAGGACACAAAGCATGTTGCTGGGATGTTAGTTCTGCTTATGGTTTTTAGTTCTCAGATGCCTTGTTTGCCTCTGCTTCTCCCAAAGTGATGCACGGCCAGGTGAGACAGAGCACTCATTTTGCCCTGAGACGTGCCCTGCGAGTGAGCCCTGGGGGAGCACTCACTACACAGCCCTGGGGGAGCACTCACTACACAGGCCACATCCTGGACAACCCCACGGAGAGGTTTCCCTGGAGAAAGTTCAGTCTGGGCTCGAATAGTTTCCACACATGTGATCCTGACCTTGACTTTGCCTGGTCCTGCAGAGAATGGTATACTTTTTTGTAAAAAAGTATATAAAATAAAGTATAAAAAAGTATAAAAATATATTTATATATATATTACTTTTTATAAAAAATATTTTTGTAAAAAAATATATATATTTTTTACTTTTTGTATTTTTATTGAAAAATATATTTAAAAAAATACACAGACATTTTACCATTTACAGATTGCAGATATAGATGCTCTAAAAGAGTTCACTCTATTTTGTTGTTTTATGATACCTCTTGCCCCTGATACCACAAATATTCCAGTCTTGTTGATATCAGTTTAGAAAGGGGAGCATGGGAGCGTGACCTGCAACATACCCGGTGAACAGAAAGACAAATTTTTCAGTTATAAATTCTTTTTTATCTTCTGTACATTATTGCACTAGGGAGCCACAAAATTCTGTAGCATCATTACAATGAAAACAGGTTAAAAATGAAGAAGATTATTACATAGAAATGCATGGATTCATCATCTCCTTTAACATATATATTATGTATATATAAAAGAATACTATATGTATATATATAAAAGATTTTATTTATTTATTCCTGAGAGACAGAGAAGAGACAGAGACACAGGCAGAGGGAGAAGCAGGCTCCCTGCAGGGAGCCCAATGTGGGACTCGATCCCGGGACCCCGGAGTCATGCCCTGAGCCAAAGGCAGGCCCCCAAACACTGGGCCCTCCTGGCGTCCCTGAGAATGGTTGATATTTTAAGATTGTCAGTCCTGGGAGAGTTTTCCTTGTTGTTTTGTGTGGTAAGTGCTTGGATGGTGAGAAGTAGAGATGAGGAAAGAAAAGCTGGGATTTTAGGTGTCTGGTAGAAACAGAAAAAATGCAACAGGTAAAAGAAGGCATTTATTGACTAGTTATTTAAAAAAATTGGTTTATTATATGAGGGGTCCTGGCATTCAACAGGATAGGGCTCTACTCAACTTAAACCAAAGTGTTTGAAAATAAGTTAAAATAGCCCTAAAGTCTACTCATTAAGTGGGACAATTGACATATAAATCATAAGAGCAAAGGCAATAATGAATTTGGTGTAATGATATTGCTGGAAGTTTTTTTCTTTATTTTCTAAATCCTTTATTTTTGCAATAATAGGGTTATAACAGTTCACGGTAAACAGGGAAATAATGAACACTCTCTCTTGCGAATACATAAGGGGACAGACTGTGGCACTGGGACAAGGGGAAAATCACCCCATGGCCCTGATCCCATGAGTCCAGTCAAGGGAAGTAACCGTACCCAGAATGGCAGGGGTTGCCCTCCAGGGCCCCATTCTCCTGGGAAGGACAAAGCCATAAACAGCCAACTGTTATTTAAACAAAAACAAATCATTTTAAATAGTGGCCAGTAAATATTTTTTCATTCATCTATTCTACAAACAATTACCAACGACCTACTATCTGCTGGACGCGGTGTCAGACGGGTAGTTATTTCAAATGCAGGTTGCCTCTCTTAGCGTAACATGAGTAAAGTAGGTTGTGGCCAACAATTTTAGAACAGAGTAGAAATTATCAAGTGAATTGCTTGGAAAAGGGGCATGTTCTCCAAAACTTTCCAGCTCTGTGTGTGCGTGTGGGCGCGTGTGCGGGCAAACTGGTTATGATCTGAAGTTTATTGTGAAGCACAATTTGAAAAGCGTCAGAATAATATGCTAGTCTTCAGGGATTCAGCGGTTGACAACAGAGACACAGAGTAGACACATGAAGCAAATACTCCTCACAATACTCAAGTATGGTTGGATAAGTATCACGAAGGAGGAGTACAGGATGCTAAGCAAAGCACTCAGTGTAGGGACCTAAGCTAGTGTGGAGCTGGGAGGGAGTTGAGGAGAGTCTCCAGGAACATCTGACACCCGAAGGGGGTGGGCGTCAAGGTGGAAATAGCACAGTGGGTGTCCTGAATCTGAAGAGTTTGGCACATTCAATCAACTGGGAGAAGGCCAGGTGTGGGGGGCGAGTGGGGGAAAGAGGCTGGCCCCAGCTGGTGAGGGCTCCGTGCCACGGCGCCACAGATTTCCAGTGCTATCGCCAAGCAATGGGAAGTCACTGGAAGGATTTTAAGAAAGTGAGCCACATGGTCTGTGTGTATATTTCGAGTGCAAGTTGAAGAATAAATTGTCATGGAATGATATTACCTGCCTCTCTCTGTTTTTTTTTTTTAAATCATATATGCTTAAGAGTTATTTACTCACATAGACATTCAAATAAGAGTTAGTGATTTGGATTTGAGGCGGGCGAAGCCTTTGACAGACCAGTTAGAGAAGAGGTGGCAGGTGATGGTGGTCAAGATTAGGATGGGGGCATTGGAGCAAGGAAGAACGGATGGGGGAAGAAACATGCAGAGTGGTCCATCGTAAGTGCTCACCAAATGCCAGTTATCACCAATCATTTGCATGTGAATTATTTAGCTTATGGATTTTAACTAATCTGGCCTTAAATATCAAACTGACTTTGCCACCCAGCAGAGCTGGCATATTTGGGTAAAAATAATTGATTATTGGGGATCCCTGGGTGGCTCAGCAGTTTAGCGCCTGCCTTTGGCCCAGGGTGCGATCCTGGAGTCCCCAGATCGAGTCCCACGTTGGGCTCCTGGCATGGAGCCTGCTTCTTCCTCCTCCTGTGTCTCTGCCTCTCTCTCTCTCTCTCTCTCTCTCTCTCTCTCCCTGCTTCTTCCTCCTCCTGTGTCTCTGCCTCTCTCTCTCTCTCTCTCTCTCTCTCATAAATAAATAAATAAATAAATCTTTAGAAAAACAGTTTTTAAAAAAAATAATTGATTATTGATGGTTTAGGTAAACCTAAAACTCTAAGAAACTTCAATTCAAAGCCAAAGACTGCCAAGAGCAAGAGGTTTTCCTTCCAGCCAAAGTCCTTCCTCTCCTACCTCAACAAAAGGTTTCTTCACCGTTTTCAATGTCTTATGAATTCAAAAATACATTTTGGGTATTTGATGGGGGGTATTTAATGAACCGAAATGTAGCGTTCTAGAAAATGAAAGGGCCACGCCAGACACACGACAATAGGGCAAACGTCTAATTCTCTCTCCTCGCCTGCGATCTAGAAAGAGCTCTGAGCCAGGAGCTGGTACTTGGAGAATCCAGTGCCAACATGATCACTTGCGAGCTATGTAACCTTGAGCAAGCTCCTGACCCTTGTGTGCATCTCAGTGTCTCACCTTTGACGAGGACAACGTCACCCTGGTGATTACGGAGAGGGTCAAATGAATTGGCATATGTGAGAGTGATTTGAAAATAATAGAGTACTGTCAGAGCACCGAGTGGAATAATTGCAGAGCAAATTAGACCTACATCCTCAAGGCTATGTCGGTGCAACATTTTAATCTGTGAAATACGGACTTGTAGGATCGAGGCCTGCTCTTTCAGGGGTGCACGGCATTTTGGACTTGGAAGCTTGGTGCTGTTCTCAATGCCTACGAGACTGGGGAAGAGAGCAGAATCTGATTCACAAGGTTAGAATCCATCTGGTCTCTGTCGTCACATCTTAGGGTTTTAGACCTGTGAGACATATTGGTTTTGTAACTAGAGCCATCTAGTGTTGAATTGATTAAAACATGCACATGTGCACGCGTGCGTGCGTGTGTGCACATACACACACGCATGTCTGCACACACACACATACATGCACACCCCCCCTTTGCTTTGTGCTCTAGGAAATAGTATTTGGTTCTCCTGACACCTTTGAATACTGTTTCCAATATGCCCTAATTGTAGGATAAAAAGACTTGAAGATTCATCCAGTCCAGCTTCCCTCTAAAAACCATGGCAGCAAGTGGGACACTCCACACTCTGTCCTTTAAACATGAATGGACTATCTCCCTCTTCTTGGTCCCTGTTCCTTCTCATAGTCATTCTTGGGTTTAATGAATGATCTTGAAATTAGAGTTTCAAATGTTGCATTTTTTTTTTAGGAATATTATTAGTTCAACCCCAAAACAAAAGCAAATGCTGATTTTTGTCAAAGAGCAATTTTAGGAAAAAGATTGTACCAGTACCGATCTGTTGTCTTCCTTTATTAACATTAGAAAACACTAATTTTTGGGTCTTTAATCTGCATAATTTACTGTGCCCTATTTTCTTTACTGTAAAAGAAAATTTCCCACAGAAAAATCTCTGCTAGCTTTCAGAGGGGTTAACACATCATCATCATCCTTTCTCTCTCTCTTGCCTTCTCTCTTTTTAAGTAGTTTCCATGGAGCCCAGTGTGGGGCTTAAACTCATGACCCTGAGATGAAGACCTGAGCTGAGCTGAGATCAAGAGTTGGACACTTGATTGAGCCACCCAAGCGCCCACAACATCTCTTCTTTAATGATCCTCTCATTATCTATTTCCTTGAGTTTATTTTTAAATTTTATGTTAAAAAATATATATCTGTGCATGCGTGCACCACACACACACATACCCTAGGCGAGACAGGGCCTAACCGTAATCTTCCCCCCGTCATGCAAATATACTACTCCTCATGCTCATCTGATATTTTGAATTCTTCAGACTAACAAAGAGCCTGGGAAGTTCTGTGTGGCCATCTATAGGGCATCTTGAATTTTTTTGCAATAAAACTACATCTGGCCAACTCAGAAACCCCAGGCTTTTCGCATCCAAGTGAGAAATCATTTATCAACGAACTAAAAAGGGACGATCTTTAAAAATTTTCTTGATAAATGCTGGAAGGACTTGGGGGTCAATAACAGAAGTAGAATAATAAAATGCTAATTGTATGCATTAATACCTTTTCAAATGAGAAGGCTGAACTCAATGGCAAGATCATTGCAAAGGGAGCATTAACTTTTCAAACAAAAATGAGGTTGGGGCCATAATGGGCCTAATTCCTAACTTGTGTTCATTGCGGTTTATTCAAAAGGGAGCCTTACCTTTCAAGTGTGCTTTTGCCATTTGCAAAGCACTTTGTCAGGTCTTCACAAGAACCAGGCCGTGTCGGGAGTGGGCGGAGTGTGATGTTTAATGACACGGACTTTGCCGTCCAGTCGCTTGGGTTGAAATACCAACTAACCGGTCGCTAGTAGCTAACCTCGCGTGTGTCTTCTAATGTCCCTGAGCCTCTGTGTTCAGGTCTGGAAATGGGGACAATAGGAACACCTGTCTCCCAGGTCCAGGTGAGGCTCCCAGGAGAAAAGGTGTAAAAAGCGCTTTGCCCAGAGCCAGATTCATAGCAAGTTTTCATCTATATTATTTTGATATTGCTCAGTTTTATAAGGAGTCTTGAAGGTTAATCCTTCTTCCATTATCCCAGCAAACAGAAAACCGAGCTCTTAGGAGACCTCAAAATGCAATGCTCTGAAAACTAGTGCCTCCCGAGAGGAGCTCCAAGACCATCGACTCGGGTGGTTAACGACACCAGGCACCAGTGGGGTTGACACTGGAGGGTCAGCGATGCGAATGCGCTTTGAGAACCAGATCTCTAGAGATTAGGACGTTGTATGTATTTGTGTTTTTTTTTTTTTTTTAATCCTTCTAGCAACTCTGGGAAGCAATTAGGGAGAAGGGCACTTTCCTCTTGTTCTGAGGGAGAGACAATGAGGTGACAAGGGGTTTAATGTTTTGTGCAAAGGGGTCTCACACCGGGAAATAGCACAGAGGTGAGCAAAAGGAGTGGGTTTTTAATGTTTACTCGAGCAGCCTTGGAAGAAGTTTCCTTCATGCCTTTAAACATCAGTTTTCTCTCTGTGGGATGGGACGGATGATCTCTAGCTTACCCTACTTTATCTGGACTAACTGAGCCGTGTGTTTGTGCCATGCCCGGCACTTGGTAAGGTCCTTTTCTTCTCCAGGTCTCCGCGCTGTGGTCCATCCACCCTGGGCAGACCTGGCTTGCTGCGTGGCCTCCACTGCCAGATTTGCACACGGACTGCTCAAGAACCTTCTGTGTCCTGAATCTGAGGATGCAAGTCTTCCCTCATTTCTGTAACATTCTTGATCTTCATTTCTTTTTTTTTGTATTTTTTAAAATTTTATTTATTTATTCATGAGAAACACAGAGAGACACACACACACACACACAGAGAGAGGGAGGCAGAGACACAGGCAGAGGGAGGAGCAGGCTCCATGCAGGGAGCCCAATGTGGGACTCGATCCCGGGTGTCTAGGATCACGCCCTGGGCTGGAGGTGGCACTAAACTGCTGAGCCACACAGGCTGCCCCCCCCTTTTTTTAATTGAGATTGCGAGCACACACTCAGGGGGTAGAGGGAGAAGCCGACTCCCTGCTGAGCAAGGAACCCGATGCGGAACTTGATCCCAGGACCCTGAGATCACACCCTGAGCCAAAGGCAGATGCTCAACCACTGAGCCACCCGGGCGCCCATATGTTCTTGATGCTCAATTTCCTTCTCTCTAAAATAGGGTATTTTGCAAATAACAATATAAAGTGCTTAACCATTGTCTGGCAGACTCTTAAGCATTCAGTGCATGTTAGCTATAGATTATTGAAGCAAAACAAGAGATCCAATGATTTAGTTCACTGTCCAGAAAGATTTACTAATGCAGCAGGAAGGGAAGAGTTCCTTTATACTGTTATTTGACAGAAATATGAACGAGACAGTGTCAGGGCTCACAGCCTGTGCAGCTTGTGTGGGAACACACAGAGTGAGCCTGGTGTTCAGGGTGGCAGTCATCGTGCCCGAGGCCTGGGGTGAGAGGAGGCAGCTCATGGTGTAAAATGCAGAACAGGTTGTGTTTGCTTTGGCCAACTAGAATATTTTTGGATTTTGTTGCTGGAAATATTTTGGCCTGTCCACACAAATTACTTCTAACCCATTAATTTCACACAACAGAGCACCACTGAGCACAGAACAACCAAACCTTCCAACCTCCCCCAATTCTGTTCACTCAGTTGGAAAACGAGCTCCATGTACACGGCAGTTACTTTGGAGTCGTTTGCTGCAAAAGGGACATTCAACCAAAACACCAATTAAAGGCCCATTTAATTCAGCAAGACCTACTTTGCTGAGTTCCTTCGAGTTCAAACATCTGACTGGCTGACGATGCCAGAGAAGTTGTTTTCTTTTCTTCTTCTTCTTCTCCTTCTCCTTCTCCTTCTCCTTCTCCTTCTCCTTCTCCTTCTTCTTCTTCTTTTCTTCTTCTTCTTTTTCTTCTTCTTCTTCTTTTCTTCTTCTTCTTCTTCTTTCTTTTGATTTTTAGTAGGAGAGTAGATTGACATTTTTACCGTCCTGTGAACATTGTACATTCTCATATGACTGTAATAGGACAGGCCTTGAAAAATGATTTCATCTCATTAGGACTATCCTGTGTCGTGTAAAATAAACAGTCATCCCAGGGGTCTTCATTGCTTATCTTCAGATGCGCTATAAAAGAGAAAGGATTTTTTTGTTTGGGGACCTTACCACCACTCTGAGCACACCGGCATCTGATACACTTTAGTTTTCTTCATAGGCCGATGGAAGCATTTTGGGCAACAGTCATGCTATGGGTGGGAGGCCATCCCCTCCCCCAAGTAGTGGCTCGTGGCAAGCCTGACTCACCGGAGTCCACTTCAGTAGTGAGCGGCATAGATTTCTAAGGAAGGAGAGCCTTTAAAACAAAAACAAAAACAAAAACAAAAACAAACCAAACCCCAAAACCCAAAAAACAACCCAGAAGCAAAGCTTAGAATTAAAACATTAAAATAATAATAATAATAATAATAATAATAATAATAATAATAATAAAACATTAGCTACTCTTTAATGAGCCCACCTTCAGCTTTTCCAATATTGCCTCGGGAAAACCGTTTATAAGTGTGCAAAAACAGAAGTCAGAAGTCCAATCTAGCGATTGCCTGCCCTGCTAGCTAGCTCCATGTGCCTCTCTTTAGGAGTGCTTTTTAAAAAGCTTTTAAAAGAATGATTATTGGAGTTTGGAACAAGTGCATTCCAGAATTTTTATGGATACTTCCTTAAAATGAATGTCATTTTTAGAATAGTTTTACATTTACAGAAACGTGAAGACGGTACCTTCCCATACATCTGGCCCCCAGTTTTATTATTTTTTTTATTTTTATTTTTTTTCAGTTTTATTATTCTTAACATCTCCTATAGCACGTGTGTTACAGTTAATGAGCCAATATTGATACATTATTTCTAATTAAAATCAATACTTCATTCTGACCTACCTCCTTCAATTTTCCCTAATAGTCTCTCTGTCACAGGGTCTCCCCCCACGGATACCAAATGCATTTATTCATCATGTCTCAGGTTCTTGGCTGAGGTGGTTTCTCTAATTTTCCTCATTTTTGATGACCCTGGCAATCTTGAGGAGTTGATACAGAATTTTGTAGAATGTCCCTCAGTGAGAATTCACCTGAAGTGTTTCTCATGATTAGACTGGGGTGATGGGTTTTTAGGAAGGTCACAGAGGTAAAGTGCTGTTTTAAGCACGTCGCGTCAGGGATGCATACCGTCAGCACGCTGAGGGACTGTGGATGTTAATCTGATCCCCCGGCTGAAGTGCGTTGATCGGGTTTGTCTACTGTGAAGCCACTTTTTATTTTCCCCTTTGCATGCAGGCTGCACTCTTTGGAAGGAAGCCTTTATGCGCAGTCCGTACTCCAGGATCTGGGGCTAACTCTTGCAGGGTGGGGTATCTACTTAATTTATTTGGATATCTTTTTTTATAAGAAAGGATTTACAAAAAACCATTTTATTTATTTATTTTAGAAAGAGAGAGAGAGAGAGAGAGTTACAGGGCGGTAAGGGGGAAGGTGGGGAGAAGAGCAGAGGGAGAGGAACAAGCAGACTCTGTGCTGAGCCCAATGTGGGTCTCGATCCCAAAACCCTGAGGTCACGACCTGAGCCAAAATCAAGAGTCGGTCGCTTAACCAGCTAAGCCACCCAGGTGCCCGGATTTGGAAATCTTCTGCATGGAAGATTTGTCTCTTCTCCCTTATTCACTCGTTCATTCGTTTCTATCTGTATGGACTCATGAATATGCACTTTATACTTTGGGTCATGATCAGATACTGTTTTCTCGCTCCTATCATCCCAGCTCTTCGGTTGGTTGCTCTGTTGGAGCGTAGTTGTCACAGTTAGTTCCTTATTTAAGATCGTTTCCCTCACAGAACTGTGAACTCCATCAGGGCAGGGTATGCGTCTTATTTCGTCTTGTTGTTTACTGCTGTGTCCTTAGTACCCCGAGACATTCCTGAAACACAGGGTGTGCTCAGTGAATACAGCGGGAAGAGGCGTCAATGACTGAGTGAAAGGATGGCACACCACACGCGCTAGTCCTAAACTTCCAAAAGGAAGACCTTATCCCGTCTTTTATAGATACGCCCAAGGTCACACAGCCAGCAAGCAGGAGCTCGGACCCAACATTCCTCACTTCACGCACACAGGCTGCCCGACCACTGCTCCTGAGAAAGATGGTAAGACTCTCCAAAAAGTCTAATTATAGGTTATGCCCATGTGTCGGTCATCACTGCCATCATGCACTCTCTCCTTGTTTCTTTCTCTTTCTTTTATACTTCCATACAACCAGGTGCTGTCTACTGTTGTCAATGGAAACAAAGGGTCAGTGGAAGTCTCAAGAAAATATTTAAATTTTGTCAATCCTTTCCTCAAGGTGTAAATTGTGCACCCTCCAATCACTTCACACATATCCCAGTTTGCGTGAGGAATTCCAAAATTTGAGTAAGATTTCAGTCGATGCAGGGGACTCTACTATACTGGGGAGAGTTGAATAAAGCAACCCTCTGATCTTCATTAAAGGCCCAGTTGGGACCCCTGGTTTTATTTTATCACCTTATAAGTTGGTGACAATGGGCAGTGGGGTGTACAGGTAAGCAAATAGGCTTGGGGATGGAAAGACTGGGTTTGACTCATCACGGCTCTGCCATCTCCCAGCTAGAGACCTCAGGCAGGTTCCCTAACACTTCCAAGCCTCAAAGTTCTTTATAAAATGATGATTCTCAAAGCACCCCCCTCATAAGTGAGGGTTAAGTGGGGGCATTGTGCATTGAGAGCATAATACAATGCTTGTCACACAGAACTCAGGACCCAACAGTTTCTGTTCTTATTGTCATTATTATTATTTCCTTTCTTCTCTGGAGATCAAAGTGTATTTGAGTGTTTTATTTTATTTTAATGGAGGCCTGATATGGAATGTAGGGAGACTAACTGAGCACTCATCCACTGCACGTGACTGAATTTAGAGGATGTTCGATTTCAAGATGAGTCTCTATTTTTCTTGCAAATATATTATTAACTTGAATATATTTATTCTTAAATATTTAATATATTACAAATATATAAATAATATATTTATTCTTATTGGAGTCTAAGTTTTTAAAAATTTTATTGATTCATGAGAGACACACAGAGAGAGGCAGAGACACAGGCCGAGGGAGAAGCAGGCTCCCTGTGGGGAGCCCGATGCGGGACTCGATCCCAGGACCCGGGGGTCACAACCTGAGCCAGAGGCAGGTGCTCAACCACTGAGCCCCCCCAGGTGTCCCTGCAGTCTAATTTATAAAGATCGCTTCCAGGCTCTGTTCAACTGGCACCCTTCATACTCTGATAAACACATCTTTTTTTGGCGACTATGAACACAGCCCATCACTCACTACACTGACTTAAGAATATTGTCTTCTAAGCCAGGGATGCCAAATTCCTCTTTGTATTACGGCAAATAATGGCAGACACTATTCAGGCAGGTTGAGTGTGTTGGACAATGAGTTATGAGGTTGGTATAATCTCTGCTGCCAGCCAGTTTCCATGACCTTAAAGAATTGCTTTCTGATACAGTGTAAAGCTTCACCAACGATTCATCATTCAAGCAATAAATCACTGTTGCCTTACAGAACCCCACAACTCCCACCCTCTTCTTGGCCCCACCTCTCTAGTTGTTAGGCCTGGTTCTGAATCTGCAGTTGGCAGTCCATGACAGCAGGAAGTGGGGTGGCCTCTTGTGGTCATGTTCACCCAATGGCTAGGGTCCATTGCAACAATTAGGTCATGAATTGGCACATATACTCTGTTTCAGTGACTTTAAGACACACGTTTTCTGTATTTTAATATTTTAATGTGTCCTACGATCACCGTTGGCCAGGTAGTCCATGGGATGTTGTCATTGCTCTACATGCATATCAACGTTTGAAGAATGGGTGTCTCTGGGTTGGAGGAACGTCCTGGAGAGAGTAGTGGACCATTCCTTTACAAAAAGCCATTGCCAGTGGCTGTAATGGCACAGAAAAAGATGATATATGGAGAAACCTAGATCTAAGGAGAGCCAGACTAAGTGTGAAGTTTTGAGATGACCTTAAACTTGTTTTCCATATGTCCTGTTATTACGTATGAGAAAGAGATAGAATAAAAACCTATGCCCAAATAAGTCTAAAAGAGCTTTTTGAGAAAGCTCTAACAGAGTTTTGAGAAAAATCTAAATGTAAGACAGCATTATGTCATGGGGATAGAGGTTTTTCTTAGTGGTGCATGAAATAATGGTGTATCCAAAATATGCCAATGGATGGCATATTAGTTTTGACAAAATATGGTAGCTGGATGTCCTCAGGTCGTGTAGGCTCTTAGTTTGTTTTAGAGCTTCTGGCTCCATTTTTCAGCCAACACTCTTGGTTTACTGTGTCAGCCTCATTATCATTAGGTTGGCTCAGGGCCTCACATCCCCACACAGTGAAATCCAGAGGAAGAGTGAGATCTTAATGGGTCTGCTTTTCAGTTAGCCTTTGTTTGTAGGGAAAAGCCGTCCACTGCATGGCTTACTTACGTCTGGTTTTATAAGCCAACTATTGGCAATACCTATGATTAAGAGTAATCAGGGTCAAATTTGAAAACCACATGGGATCACACTCAAGGGGGAAAAAATGGAAAATAGTCAAAAGGCAACTCTACAATGCTTTTCTTTTACTTTGCGTCAAAGTAACAGTGCCAAGGCACTTTTTTTAATTTTGCAAGGCATACCTTTAAAGTTCAATACTATCATTGAAACCAAAATCTCTTCCTATTACCTGATTCGACAAGCATTGAATTTTCTATTTAAGATTTTATTTATTTATTTGAAAGAGACAGAGACGGAGGGAGAGAATGGCCTGGTTCTGAAGCTGCAGATGAGGCAGGGAGGAGCAGAGGGAGAGGGAGAAGCAGACTCTTCGCTGAGCGGGGAGCCTGGATGTGGGGCTTGATCCCAGGATTCCAGGCAGATGCTCAACCAACTGAGCGACCCAGATTCCCCAAGGAGCAAATTTTCTTATTTGTGCAAAATGAAATCTATTTGTAGTCATCACGTATAAATACGGGCAAAGTTGTAAAACACTGTCTTGGAACAAACACGTATGGTGTATGCGGTTTGTTTGTTAAACTAGTCTAGAGCCCGGGTATTTCTATTGTCATCACAAATGATGTCAACATTTCAGAGAATCGGAACTGGGTGAGGATATTTGAGTGTAGTACCTGTGAAAACTAAACACTCCTCTTTGTAAGGTATTTGCCGAAAGTTAACTGGTATCGGCTGAGCATCTTTCTAACTTGGGAGAGAGAAGAGTTGGGGTCTCTTCTGTAAGCTAGGTGTGTGTCTTAACTTATTACCTGCTTTATTTCTGGGAAAAGGTTCAAGGAGATGCTCATGGTGATTTGTAGATACAGATAAGCAGGTTTGTTTCTTTTTTTCCTAGAGATAAGATGATGGGATTTTAAAATTATGGACAAAATGGTCAATTTCTTTATTCAGGAGGACAGTTGGACCTTCTGGTGTTGGGGTGAAAGGTTAGGGTTTTTTTTTTCTCCACACTGTCAAATTGGGAGAAGGGGGTCAGAAATCCTAGGGAAATAAGGTCAAAGATCTCACTGGTGCCCAAAAAGGGGGAGCGGATGAATTCCACTCGGCTTTCCATGAAGCCATATTAGGTAAGAGCTGTCACGACAGTAGACTCTGGTTTTAGAGACACCTGCCATTTACTAGCTGTGTGACTCTCTCCTGATTGTGTCACCTCTGACCTTTGTTTCCTCATCTGTAAAGTAGGAACGATAGTTCCTCTCTCATTCTCGTTTGACGTGTTTCTTTCTTAACATATCCCAGTCATTCCCTATTTTATTGCATTTGCTGGTTTTACCTTTTTTTTAAGGTTTTATTTATTTATTCATGAGAGACACACAGAGAGAGGCAGAGACACAGGCAGAGGGAGAAGCAGGCTCCCCATGGGGAGCCTGATGCAGGACTCAATCCCAGGACCCCGGGATCATGGCCTGAGCTAAAGACAGATGCTCAACCACTGAGCCACCCAGGCATCCCTCATCTGTTGGTTTTACTTATTACCTGTCCCCCTGAAGATAACATAAACCCCATGGTTTGGGGCTCAACCTCTGTTTGACTCATTCACTGCCGTGCTTCCAGTACTTCACATGGTGAAGATGGATGAAAATAAAGATGTGACTTAAGGAATAACGTCCTTGACTGGACGAGAGGGAATGGAATCAAGGAGACAAACTGGAAAGGGTGGAAGGAAGAGGGGCATAGCTCAGTACTTCTCCAAATTCGGTGCACCCATGAGTCTCGTAGGGATCTAGTTAACAGGACAGGTTCCGACTCAGTGGGGTTGAGGTGGTGCCTGAGGGTCTGAATTTCTGACAACTCCCAGGTGATGTCCAGCCAATGTTGTAGGGACTAGACTTTCACTAGAGAAATTATTGAGTCAGACACTGTAAGGGATGGGATTAGGTGACTGTGTTTTAAATAAACTTCCCAGGTGGTTCTGAGCCATATCAAAGTTAGAGAACGGTGGGGTTAGTGAAGGAGGAAAGAGACATTAGGAAGCACGGAGGGACTGGCTGGGTTGGAATCAAGTAAATCTCTAATGACAGTCAAAGAAACTAAGATTAACATACAGAATTACTTAAATGGGATTTGGGGAATCCTCTCATATAAGTTTTTCATTAGATTGAGAAAAACGAGGCCTTCAGCACGGATTCCAACCTCGCTAAGCTTTATATTGCTTAAAATGAGAACTTACATATCCCCCTCAATTGAATGCCTACATATTCTAGTTTCCTTAACTCGAATGCCTCCAAACTTATTGGCAAACGCTGCAAACAAGTTGAAGAGCTTTCTAATACCTGGTGCCGTTTATAAAGAACCAATTCTGTCTAATAAATGAAATTTGCCTCCGTGGCAAAGTAATAGGAGATAATGAGAATGAAGTAGCCAGCATATGTTGGCTTCAATAAGCTTTTCTTTGTCATGTTTGTAAATTAAATTTCTTTGCAAGGTTCTATGTAGGCTGCACTCTCAATGACTTAATATTAATAATGAAGAGGGGAAAGGAACATACTAGGTAATATTTTGCAGGTCTTTGGCCTCAGGCCATTGCTATATACAATTTTTTTTTTTTACATGGCTTTAATGATGAGAAAGAGAGCACAGTCATTAAAAATGCGTTGACAGAGCTGGTATCTCATGGGCGGAATCTAAAATTAAATTGTGTTTAAGGTGATGCAGAATATTAATATTCACCTAATAAGTGTTGCGCTGCCTGTTTGTATATCTATCAAATCTGAAAAGGACTTTGAGCAGATGGAACAGATTTTTGAGTGTCTGGTGGGCGAAGGCCCTATGCTGGGTGTGGGGCGAGCACAGAAGGGCCTGAGCGTGGATTTCAAGCTATTGGCAGCCCCAGGAAGAAGAAAGGGCGAGGGCTCAGGTAAGGGAAGCAAGGTAGGAGGCTTGCATCCTACCACATGTGTCAAGAGCAGCCCAGGGGCATTGTGTGAGGTGGCGAGAGCAGGGAATACAGATGTGATTTTGGAACTCAGCAACATGCCTCAGAATGTAAAATACGCACTTGGGCTCTGCTGTCACAATCTGCACCACATCCAGTTGCTGCTCCAGATTTTGTGGATCTTGAAATATATATATATATTTCATTATAATTATAAAATCATATATAATGCATTATATATAATTTCATTATATATAATTTCATTATAATTATAAAATCATATATACTGCATTATATATAATTTCATTATATATAATTTCATTATAATTATAAAATTATATATAAAATATAATATAATATAAATTATAAAATACATAATATTATATATAATATAATTTATTATATTTTATAATATTCATATTACATTATATTATATTATTTATATATTATTTGTATTTAATATAATTATATATTATATATAAAATAATATAATTATAAAATATATAATTTTATATATATATAAATATATATAATTTTGAGGTTCCCTCTTTATGGGAAAAAAATATACTAACAGGGCCCTGCAAGAGAAGGACGCTGAAGCTCGGGCTTCATTAGCTTCATTGTTAACCTGCCTCTGATTAGAGCTAGACGTCCGAGTTAGCAGAATTTTTAGTGCCCACAGGCTGAACACATCACATTTTTTACTCGAGTACTGGTTGCGTGAGCTACGGTCGGCGTTGGAGCGCAGCATCACACAGCGGCTGCAAAGGATGAGGGCGATCTGATCATATGTGTCGACATAGAACAATCTCTAAGACACTCTCAGGTGACAAAAGCCAAGTGCAGAGCAGTGTCCGTAGTGAGCTGTTACTTATTTGAAAAGTGGGGACGTGTCTACACAGAGATAGAGATGCGGTGAATAGCTCCGAGCCTGGAAACCGGTGGCACTGTTGCCTCTCGGCAGGGGCGCGGAGAGGGGAGCCCTCGGCGTGGGGACACATGCTTTCCGCCTCCTGCCCTTTGCCGTTGTTCGGATGTTTACCACGTGCACTGATAACATTTCTGAAAATACAGTTTAAAAGCTGCCACAACGACCCAAACAAGGCCTTGGAGGAACCAGCTGTTGCACAGGGGGAAGGTGGGGCCCAGGCGGGAGGAGCTCCCTCCCCGAGGTGTTGGGGGCCGTGGGTGTGGATATTCCGGGGAGCCCGTGGCTCCTGGGGTCCCTGGGAGGCATTTAAGGAGGCGCCGAGCAGTGTAGTGCAAGAGGATGGGTGTGTGCGACACTGGGCAGGTGGACACATAGAGTCAGGGAGTGCACCCCTGCACCCCGTATGGAGGGACGTGATGCAGAAAAGGGCCCAGGACACAGAAGCAATAAAGCCAAGCTGGTTAGGAACCCAGGCGCCCAGCGGTGTGTCCTGAGCGGCTTTTCCATAGAAGGTTGGGGTGTGTGTCAGCTGTCGTGCAAGGTGGAGCCCTCGGGTGGGGGGCTCCTGTCCCCATCAGCCCTTCGCAGCTTCTCTGCCCGATGCCTCGGGGAAGTACAGGCCTCGAGGCTGGGGTGAGAATCCCGGGGGCCTTCCCGGAGGCCGCGGCACCTCGTGCAGACGGGGAGGAGGGCATGAAGCTGCGGAGCGCGGGGGACTGAGGCCTTGCTCACTGGGCACCCCGGGGGAGCAGGGCGGGGGTCCTGGGCTGGGCCCGTGGGCTGAGCGCCAGGCGAGCCTCTGTGCGCCCCGGGAACGGGGTCCCCACGCCTGCAGGCCTCCCCGCCTCCCTGGGCGCCTTTCACATTCTGTTAAAGAGCAGGAAGCAACAGGCCCAGTGGGAAATGATGACTTCTGTGGCCTGGCGGGCCGGGCGGCGCCCCCGAGGTGCTGGTGGCCGGGCCGGCTCTGTACCCGCACGGCGAGGCGGGGCCCACCCCGGAGCCCCCGGCACCAGCCAGCTGCAGAGTCAGGAGGGGCCCGGGCCTGGGAATCGGCATTTTGACAAAAGGCCCCTGGTGGCTCTCGGGGTGCTGCTGTCGGCTCCTCTGAGGACCCTTCCGTCCCCCAGCCGACCGGGCCGGGCCCCCATCGCATGGCCCCATCTCCCCGCCCGAGGCCTGGCAAGCGCTCCCTGCGCCTCCTCTGCAGGCCACACGCTCAGGGGCCGGGGGGTGCCACTTGCCGTCGTCCGGGCCCCTCTGCACTCGAGGCACCGGCCACCTCACCGAGGGCACAGGCGTCCTCCGGCGCGGAGCCCCGGCTTTCAAAACCGCCCAATGCAATCAGGTCCACTTGTGGGGCTCTGGCCCCCCTCTGCCTCTTGTGTCCTCAGCAGGAACCTGGGCAGGTGTGCCAGCTGCTCCCCAGGGGCGTCCTGGGTCCTGGGTCCTGGGTCCTGTGCTTGGCCTCCTGGGCTCCCCCACCCGCCACCCGGTCGTTGCCCACTCCTGATGACAACGGGGCACAGGCTGCCGTGTGCACGGTTCCCTGCATGGTCAGGGCCGGGACACAGAAGACGTGAAGCCCCAGTTTCATGCAAAACTAACGCCCTGGGCTCCCGCGACCCCTGCACCCGGGATGGGAAGACGGGTCGGCGGCAAATATAGGGTCTTGATTTAATCAGGAGCCTGGGAGCCTCCCCACCCCCCAGCTGCTGGCACCCGGAGCAGGGACAAAGCACCTCGGGGGGACTCCACACCCGGCTGCCGCTGCTCCTCGAACCGGGGACACAGGCCCCGACTCATTCCTCGAATTCATGTCCCTCTCCTTTGTTCCTGCAAAACCAAAAAATAACAAAAAAACAAAAAAGTGATCGATTCTCTCTACAGGCCGAGGTGCCACAGGCTGGGAGACGAGGGTCTGAGGTCGGCGGGGTTTTGAGGGCGCCCTGGCCGTGGCAGGTGCTCGGAGGGGGGCCGGCTTCCCTGCGGGGCACCTGGCACCTGCAGGAAGAGGGTGGCCCGGTGCCGAGGCCTGCGTGGGCTCCGGGAAGTGGACTTTGTCCTCCCACCGAGGCTCGCTCGGGCCCAGCCCCATGCCCCTCCTGCCCCTCCTGCCCTCCTGCCCCCCTCCACTGCCCCTCCTGTCCCTCCTGCCCTCCTGCCCCCCCACTGCCCCTCCTGTCTCTCCTGCCCCTCCTGCCCTCCTGTCCCTCCTGCCCCACTGTCCCTCCTGCCCTCCTGCCCCTCCTGCCCTCCTGCCCCCCCACTGCCCCTCCTGTCTCTCCTGCCCCTCCTGCCCTCCTGTCCCTCCTGCCCCACTGCCCCTCCTGCCCCACTGTCCCTCCTGCCCTCCTGCCCCTCCTGCCCCTCGGAGTTCCGGCTCGCTCTGTAGGCAGGACAGGGTGGGCTCCCCGGGCCTCGGGCCTGCAGGCAGCGGGACGCCCAGGCCCCGCCACCCCGAGGCCCCCCTGCACGAGCCGACCCGCGAGGGGTCTGTGGGCGATGTGGGTGGCGGCTCCCTGCCTGCCTCTCGGGCCCCAGCTGGCGGCTCCGCCCGTCCCGGCAGCAACTCCTTCCTCCCGTCGGTGCTTTGAGTGTCTGCGTCTGCTCTCCTGGGGCCCTGCGTCCCTTCTGGCCGTGGCTGCCAGTCTGCGGACCCATCTGCCCTGCCCGGGGAGCACCGAGGAGGCAGGTGGTGCTCCAGGGATGCTTGGTACCTGTGGGTCTGGCACCCAGACCTGGCACACTGCCACGTGGCTCCATCTCTCAGAGCAACTTTTTGTGGCCTGTTCTTTCCTTGCTTTGAGCTGCATTACCAAATACCCTTTTATTTTTTTATTTTTTAAAGATTTTTATTTATTTATTCATGAGAGACAGAGAGAGAGAGAGAGAGGCAGAGACACAGGCAGAGGGAGACGCAGGCTCCATGTAGGGAGCCCGACGCGAGACTTGATCCCAGGACCCCGGGGTCACGGCCTGGACTGAAGACGACGCTAAACCACTGAGCCACCCGAGTGCCCCAAATGCCCTTTTAGTTTCTAGGTCTTTCCGTGTGCTGGGCCCAAGAAGCGGGCGGGGGTGTGGAGTGGGAATAGGCTCTTCCTTCAGCACGGATACCAACGGCCTGCGTGTCCATCCCTCCCTAAGGAAGATTCCCCCAGCTTCTGGATCTCATTATTGGGAAGTTCCAGCTGAGAAGGCTCGGTATGCTGGTACAGACAGTAGGATAAGTAACCGCAGGAAGGACTCTTTGGACTGACAGTTTTGAAATATGTGGTTGGGTCAGTGATACCTGATTTCCCTCTCGCTGTCAGCCTTAGGGTTCTGGGTCTCATTCAAGTCTCCTTGTAACAGGTTGCCTCATTCATGTTTAGTCAGTCAACATAATTGCTCACCTTTTTATTTTATTATTTTATTTTTTTATAGATTGTATTTATTTATTCCTGAGAGACCCAGAGAGAGAGAGGCAGAGACACAGGCAGAGGGAGAAGCAAGCTCCATGCAGGGAGCCTGGTGCGGGACTCGATCCCGGGACCCCGGGGTCACACCCTGAGCTGAAAGCAGATGCTCAACCACTGGGCCCCTCAGAGTTAAATTGGATTTTATGACAATTGGTTGAGGATTTCAGCTGAACCTGGTATTTTGTTCCAATTTTGGCATTTAGTAGCCGCTTTACTTTCAGTATTTTATTCACTAATGCTCAGCTATCCCAGGCTAGGGGAGGCTGCTAATAATGGTAGTTACGTCCCACTGTTTAAAGGTGTGTGATCAGGGCAGCCTGATCAGTGGTATAGCGCTGCCTTCAGCCCAGGGTGTGACCCTGGGGTCCCGGGATTGAGTCCCACGTCGGGGTCCCTGCATGGAGCCTGCTTCTCCTTCTGCCTGTGTCTCTCATGAATAAATAAAATATTTAAAAAAATAAAATAAAACAAAGGTGTGTGATCAGGTGTTAATTGAGGTTCGCTGTGCGAGAGAATCACCTGGACAATGTATTAAAACATGAGATTCCCAGACCGCATGCCCTGGCGTGGTTCTGACCGGGCGGGCGGGCGGGCCTGAGAATGGACATGTCTGACAGGTGCGACGTGGCGTTGCTGATGCGAACCACCTTGGAGGCCTCCTGGCAAAGTCACACATGAGCAGTTCTCAGGCTTCCTTGTGAAGCAGGATCGTGTGCTCGTCTCAAGCACGGATCCTCAGGCTGTGCCTTCAGAGATGGGATGCTATCACCCCGGGAGGCCCCCGAGCATCTATTGTTCATAAAACTCCCAGGAAAACCCCTGTTGTGGCTGTTATTGTCTCTAGCCTCCATGATGCTGTTCGGTTTTTCACTAATTTTGGACTTACAGAAATGTCACCCAAACTGGACCTCCTGTATGCCCCTCAGCCAGCCTCTCCTGAGGCTGATGGTTCACCTAATCTTAAAATAATCACCCAAACGGGGAAATCAATGTGGCTACACTACTGTTACCTAAACTACCCACTCCTTGAACAAGTCTGGCACAACCAATCTGTGTAGGAGTAACAGCCCCAAAGATGCCCACGCGTGAGCCCCAGACCCCGTGGACGCCACCTTATATGGAAAAGTGGACCAAGTAAAGCTACTAAGTTAGGGACTGTGGGATGGAGAGTGTCCTGGATTATCTGGGTGGACCCAATGCAATCACACAGCCCTTAGCATCCTAAGGGACAAAAGAAAATTCAGTGTTGGGGAAGATATCGCACTGGTGGGAGCAGAGGGAAAACTGGCGTGTTGATGCAGGATCGTGAACCGAGGAATCAGGACAGGCTTTCGAGGCTGGAAAAGGCGAGAGGAGAGAACCAGCTGACCTCAACACCTGGATTTTGGCCCTATTATGACTCATTCTGGATTTCTGGCCTCCAGAACTGTAAGGAAAAAACTCATATTCCTTAATGCCACTAAATTGGTGGGAATTTATTAGAGCAGCGATAGGAAACGAGCGCAGGGTGTGTGGCTCTGAACCCCATCGGGGTGGTTGAGGGAATTAAAGAGAACTTAAGCGAAAGCGACTGGCTTTATATTCACGCGTATACAGTAGGGGCTCGCTGACCTGACGGGGGGCCCGCAAAAGCAAACGTTAGGATTAGGCTTGCCTGACTGCCCGGCTGTTTGGGACAGAACATTAGCTTCACTGGGTAAGAAGGAAACAGATCATTGTCCCGGGGGCGGGAAGGTGGGGTCAAGATGGACCTCGCTTTGCTCTTTGTCCCCGTGGCCTCCGTTCATGAAGACCACTCAAGACACTACACCTTCCTCTGTAGGCCCTGCTCTGGTTTTTGCGGTTTCCTTGTCTCCACTGAGAATGGAGTTGCTTTTATTTAAAACACACCCACACGCACACACACATGCACACACACACACACACACACACACGCATACTTTGTAGAGCTTCGCACCCATTCCCATACTTTCCTATTTCGAATTAGAGTTTTTAAAGATGGTGCTTCCTGTTGGGTTCACGTTACCACTTTGATCTCTATTTGGGAGCTTACGTTCCTTTCCGCTGTTGATTTTAATCCAATGTCTTGATTTCTTTTATCAGTTTGAATCTTTTATTTTTCTTTCATAGATGATAACTGTACCGATCCCTGTTTTCTCTGTAATGATAATATTTTCCCCTCTTATTTTGTTCACTGTGTTTTTTTGATCAACAATGTTAGCCTACACTGAACTTACTATCTCTGTTTTGCTATAGCTCCCATTTGTGTTTCCCTTTAGTTTTATTTAATTTTGGAACCTGTTTTTATAACTGCAGCAGGAAGTCTGGTCTTTGGGGGCTGGGGAAACCACTCCACCATCAATGGATAGAGAACGTGTAGGCCTCTTTGTTTGCAGCCAATTCTGCAGGTGTCACTCTTAATAAGTCATATTCTACTCACTGTTGGTTCCCAAACACACACACACACACACACACACACACACACACACCTCACTAGGCATATGTCCAAAAACACTGTTGGAGGACAATCACAATTCTCCCTGGAGGAAGGCAATGAGAAATGAGTGTTTGCTGAAATCATAAATGACTGCTAATGGTATCCTAAAGTCTTTGGGGGGGGGGGCTGGTCTCAGGTTACTTCTGGGAGGACTGACTTCCTTTCCTCAGTGTCCTCAAAGGCTGATATTCCTCTCTTGGTAGGGCCAGAGGAATTGTAAAGTTCCAGATGTCCTTTAAGTGCTTCAGCTGTTCTTTCAAATTCTATTTTCACAAGTTTGTATGAAGTCTAGACTTTAGAAATCCCATTTCTTCACATTCAAGATTTTGATTCCGTGTCAGTTGGGTGTCTTGGTTATGATAAACAAAAGCAGACTATGGCTGCCAAAACCAGAAAACAATATTTTTGAGATATATTGGGGATAGCTCCTAGAAGCTTTTGGAAGGATCGGGCTCAAAATGCAGGCAGAACCAAGGACGTTGGGAATTCATATGCAAGTTCACACCACAGATGTAGTCCGGTTGGGGAGTCACCACTGGTGATAGGTTCACTGCCCTGTCAAGGCCAAGGACGCAGATGTCAGTAGCTTCAGTACTGCCTTTGGCACCCGTCATCCCCATTTCCTGAGATTCAGAATTTTGTGTAGGAGCATTCAGCTGGGTAAGCCTTGGCCATCTCCTCTTACTCTGGCAGCCAGGGATAGGAAGAGAGTGAATTTCCCTTGGACTTCCATCGTGGGAGGCATATTCCTGAAATAGGAAGGGTGTTCAAATAATGGGCAGTCAAAATATTACAGATACTCACTTACAGATGCTCCTTCCCCCAACCAAGGTATAAAGGTGATGGGAGATGTTTGGGGGTGAGCTTGTGTCTGTGTTTTTCAAGGCACAGCGTATCAGAAACTCTTTGCTCTCAACGTCTGTAAGTCTGGTATTGCCTTCTGAAGTCTCTTCACTATGGATCCTTAAAATCAAGACTTGGAGTTTATCTATTAGGAGCACAACTTTCCTTGTCCCTTATCTGATCATACGTTGTTAAAGTTGGAAGGGTTCTTAGAGACATTCAGTAAGGATGTTTTTTTAGCTGCAAGTAATAGAATGCCCAAGTGAAAATGGCTGAGAATAGAATGAGAAGAAATTATTTAATAACTTCGAGGGTTGGTAATTCTGTAGCTCATAAGTGGCAGGGCTCTGGATCAGCTTCTATTTAATCCTTTTATGTGCCTTGTTACCGCATCACGATGGCTTCCATGGCTCTGGGCAGGAGAGCTTTCACAGGCATATAGAAGGGAAATATATTTTCAGTAGTAAGGAGCTTCTTTCCCAGAGACCCTCAGGCAGAAGGATCAGTTTCCTTTGGCCAGGACTGGTTAGATGCTCACGCCCTAGCTACAGAGTCGGCTGGAGAAGTGAGATGGTCATTTTTAGCCTCTATTGTGGGAGATGAGCTCCACCAGCAAGAATGGGGTGTGGGGGGGAATGACTCCTGGCAACCAGCAATGTTTGACTTAGCATCCAACTCAGCACATGATTTTCAAGGAAACTGACCTGCAGCAGGAGTTGGATAATTTGTCCAAAGTAATAAGATTAGCCAAAAATAGGACCAATAATAGAACCAAGGAACTTCGTTGAGTACCTTCTACTCTGTTTAGCATTCTTCTTTTTTCTTTTTTTAGATTATTTTTATGCAAAAATTCTGTGTTAGGTTTCTCCATATGGTATATGATTGATATAATTTTTTATTTATTTTTATTTTTTTGATATAATTTTTTAAATTTGTTTTTATTGAAGTTCGATTTGCCAACATATAGTATAACACCCAGTGCACATCCCATCAAGTTACATTTGATATAATTCAAACAACTATTAATATTTAAATACGTATTTTCTATCAAATGACCCCATAATAACAAAACTAATTTTTGTGTATTTTACGATAGGGGAGAAAAAGATCACCATCATTGTTAGAAATCATCATCAAAATTAATCTTACTAGAAATTAAAAGGTTTTATCTTTGTTTTTTAAATTTAAATTCAATTAATTAACATATAATGTATGATTGGTTTCAGAGGTAGAGGTCAGTGATTCATCAGTCTTATGTAACACCCAGTGTTCATTATATCAAGTGCCCTCCTTAATGTCCATCATCCAGTTACCCCGTACCCCAACTCCCCTCCCCTCTAGCGACCCTCAGTTTGTTGATTAAGGATCTCTTATGGTTTGTCTCTTCTCTGATTTCATCTTATTTTATTTTCTCCTTTCTTCCCCTATGATCTGCTGTTTTGTATTCTTCTAATATCCAAGGGACTCCCATTTATCAAAAAGTCATGTCTGAAGGAAAGAAAAATGATGTTTACATTGTAAGTTTTCCACGCCATCAAATACATCACTATTACCTGATATTTGTGATGTCACCAAAGGATAGTGAATCTGTAGAATAATGGAGCATTTTAGAATGGAGTTTTATGTCAGGGAAGATTTTATTTTCTGTCTTCCATGGTATAGTTTTTCTGGCCACTGTATTGTGTGCAAGTGGAGAATTTGCCATCAGCTGCAAATTCTTTCTCCCCCCCTCAATAGCTGAGATTAGGGCTAACATAGTGGGAGGAGGGAGAGAAAGACAAAGGGAGAGAGGGACTTAAAGAGGTCATGTAGGCATAAAAAAGAAACCAAATTATCCTGTTGAGAGGCAGGGTCAGTCTAATCTTGTGAGCTGAAAAGAGGGCAATGCAGAGACCTCTGGGCTCCTCTCTGGATCCATTGTGAAGGGACATCCAGTTCTCTTTGCCCACTTGTCTTGATGGTACTCAGTGTTAGGGCCGCAGTGTGCCAGGGCAGATGGGGATGGTCTGAGCACCCTCTATCATGATTGCTATAGAAGTGGGCAATCACAGTCGCTGGGTGATCCATGTGGATTTTGTTCCGTTTCAATACTAAGTACGTTCTGAAGGTTGAGGGCCTCTAGTAAAGGAGAACAAAAGAGATGTGGGAGGCAAGCAAATGAGATGGAGTTGAATAACAACAGAAAGTCTGTAATAATTGGAAAGGGGAAAGAGAGGAGGGGCTGAGCCTAGTTTGTAACAACCTGCAGATATTTCATGGTAGGAGCACAGAGGCCGGGTCCTCTGAAGGATGTCTCATTCCCTGCTCCCATCCAGACTTCTTGAACATTGTGCCCCATCCAGATCCCATGTAGACAGCCCTACATACTCCGTGATCTTGATACTTTCTGGGTCCAGATAATTGGGTTAGAAGTGAATACCTTACCCGATGTCTGCGGGCATGTTGATTAGTCAGCAACTCTATAGCTTGGCTTGACGAGATGCATCAGATCTGCTTGGCCCAGTCAGATCTGCTTGGCCCAGTCAGATTCTGACTCATATATTTCCTCCCCGTTTTCCTCCTTCATATTTAGATTAAGACTGACAATAGTTGGTGATGGGTAGAGGAGCTGAAACTGTATGGAGCTGGGCCTGCCGGCCGCATGGAGCCACGTGCAAGGTGCATTGGAAGAAGAGGCTGGTTGAGGACAGAAGATGGACCAAACTCAGGGGAATAGGAGTTCGAAATCCTGTCATCCCTGAGGGAGAAAAAGAGGGATGGAGAATGATAATTGCCTTTGATCCTTCCAGTTTTCAGTTAGAATGCCACCAAATGGCCATTTATTCCATAGTTTCTGCTCTTGGTTCATGGAATACCTGTACTTATGAACTGTACTTTGTGTTGACATTAGTATATTTCTACTTCTTGTAACTGGAATAGGTGAAAGACACCAGGTAGCTAAGTGCCCCACAGCCTGAACGTTCTTTGCTGGATGCTTCTATCTTGAGCTAAACTTTATCCTCTCTGGGGATCTTCTTTAAAAAGTGTCATCCTTGAAATGCAATACTCATATATTACTATATTTCTTCCATAATGGTAAATGCTTAATCTATTGGGGAAGATGAATTGCAGGTAAAGAGAAGGGAGAAGTTAGTGAGGGATTTACTCATATAAATATGAACTGTTTTCCCTTTCAAGATTTTATTTACTTACTTGAGAGATAGAGAACACGAGCTAAGGGGAGAGGTAGAGGGAGAAGCAGGCTACCTACTGAGCAACAAGAGCACCACAGGGCTTGACCCCAGGATCCTGAGATCAAGACCTGAGCCGAAGGCAGACACTTAACTAACTGAGCCAACCAGGTGCCCCAAATATGAGCTATTTTCCAAGCAATGTTTTAGAACCGAGCCTTTGGAGATAGTAGAGCACTGAGAGGAGGGTGGAAGGACTCTAGAAGCAGATAATGATGGATTAGTCATCCTAAATAGGGGCACTGGTCACAACAAGCATGCTCTAAGACTGGGCTCTTGTCTGGGGAATAGGAATGGGGTCAGCTTTCCCCTCAGATCCCAACAAAGTGCTTGGCCTCAAACAAACCTCAATAGCTTACAAAATTAGTTGAAAATAGAGAAAACAGCCAATGGGGCATAGTTGTCACTGTTCCTGGGAAGACCTTTAAATAAATGATGACCCCAGGAGCTGTCTCATGCTTTCTTCTCCTCTTTATCAGCAAAGTTTAAGTGGCAAGGCAGATGGTTCTAAAATATTTAAGCCACAGGTCAGGAAATTTTTACTTGAAAAATCTTTAACCATTGAAGTAAGCTGATATTAAACAAGACTTTGCTGTTCACCCATGCTTCTACCTTTGGTACACAGAGAGGACAAGGTGGCCCCTCAAAACAAAAGATTAATGTGGGTCGTCCTGCAAATGACATAGTAATGATTAATTTTCTTAGAGCTTTAATGTTCTTTGCTTATAATACCTTTGATCTAGGCTTAGAAAAGATAGCAACAAGTTTTTGTAATATTATTAGCTCTCCGTGCAATCTCATGTTCTAAAATTATGGTTCCAAATTTACTAGCACAGAATTTAGGACACTGATGAGATTTTAGGTCATTCCTCTGAGCTTCCTGATTTAGAGTGCTTTCTCTAAGAAATATCGGCGGCACAGATTTCTGTAAGAGAGGAGACTGTTCTGGCTGGATTTCAGGTATGGGTGTGTAAAAAGTGAGCACCACTCTCCATAAAAATAAAGTTCATGTGTATCCAAAGATCAGTCTTATTTATGTCTATTTCCTAAATCAAGAGCCATTTATCTTAGGAAGGTGGGCTTAAAACTATGCAAGGGGATATGTAGGGAAACAAAAGAAAGCTATGACATCTCCACCAAACCAGGTTGGTGAGTAACAATCTACCCGTGACTGCACATACTTGGATGTGATAGACTTGAAAATATATCTTGATAATCCAAACAATAGATTTTAAATAAATTTAAATTTTCATTTAGTTTTAAAGAGCTTTCAACCTCAAAAGCTTATCTGGATGGGGGTTGGCAGGTAGCGTTGGGGAGGGGAAGCACATCATTGAAGGAGATTAAAAGAGTCAAAGGAACCTCTTTGACATCCCACAGTGTTATAGACCCGGCCCACAAGGTGATGGGCTTCTGGGGACTTTCCTGGATTCTGAATTCTCTGCGATCCATTTTTGGGCTACTGACTCTAGAAGGCCAGAAGAGAGAGGGGTGGTGAGGCACTTCAGGGCCACCGAAGGGAGGTGAGGGGAGAGGTTCAGAACATCAGAGGTTCGGACTACTTCAGAGCTCTGGTGGTGTCGTGAGTGGCTTAGGTGAGCTTGTTTCAGTGTGTCCTGGTGGAAGGGATGGTGGAAATAAAGAGAAAGTAGCTGACTGTGGCCTCTTCCTCCCCCTTCTACCTCTAGGAGTAAAAGCAGAACAGGAGACATCAGTGTAAAGCTGAATCACAGCAGGACTGAGGCTATCTTGGCTAAATTATAAAGAAATCTTAAAGTCTTTTGGGATGATACCATCACTAGTTTAATTTAATATGATCACTTCGTTAGCCAATAAAACAATTCAGTTTGTTTCTGGCTTGGCCACTCAGGAATTTCCACCGGGAGTACCCACTGGCGAGGGAGCAACAAACCTGCCAACGTCGAGGGATGTCTGTGCTGAAGACAAATCTCTTTCGCCCTTCCCGTCCAAGAACCAGTTATTTCATCTCTGATGACTTAGCTGTGACTCTGACTTCAGGCCGTGATGGTAGATGGTACACTCTGTAGGCGTCTGGGAAGCTGCTCTATGGCATCTTGGTTTCTGATTTCTATTTCTTCTGCAGGACTTTTAGTCAAAAAGAAAAACCATTCGAAAAAATGGTTTTTATCAAGATGAGGATAACTTTTTGAATATTTTCTTCTAGGAATATCTGTATTTCTATAGGAATATGCAGGGGCAGGAAAATCTAATTGAATGGAAGGTAGGACTTCAGCACTTGTGTGGATTCAGTAATTCGTGACACATCACCCAGTAGCTACTTTGACGACTTGTGAGGCATTGCCTTATCCTGATTTGATACCTCTGGAAAGGTGGAGGAGTGAGTGAGGGGGCTGGAACATTTGTTGAGCACCTACTAAGTTCTATCCCACTGTCTAGCGGTTTTATGTGAATTATCTCAATTACTCCTCATGACAATTCTTGACGGAGGTGGTAATTATGCTCACTTTAGAGGTAAAGAAAATTAGGGCCCAGGTAAGTTGGGTAACTTGCTAAAGGTGATATAGCTTGGAAATCAAAGAGCTGGAAATTGGACTTAGATGTGTTTTGTTTCTTTGTTCACCCATCTGTTCATTCATTCCCTCCCTCCATCACAGACCTACCGTGTGCCGCCAACTGGGGATATGGCAGCGTTTGAGGAGGCAAGGTTTGGCCCTCAAGGATTTTATGTTCTAGTCAGAGGGACAGATAATATCAACAGCAGCTTAGATTCAAATGGAAATCCTTCTCACGCTCTGCTTTTTCCACACCACCTAGAACAGTGGCTTGTTTTGTCAGGTGTGTATGTGTGTGTCATGGATGATATACACACATATATGTATAAAAAGCCAGACAATGCATGTTGTCTGTAAAATATAAGCAGGATAAGGGGAAGGAGAGTGGGTTGGGGACAGAGATGTTATTTTAGGTAGGGTGGGAGCAAAGCTCTCTCTGAGGAAGGGCCCGCTGAGTTGAGACCTCACTGAAGATCACTGCAGAGATTTGAGGTAAGGGCATTCCATGCAGAAGGCACAGTCCATGCAGAGACCCTAAAAGAATAACGAGCTCAGCACGTTCAAGTACATCCAAAGCCCGAGTGATAAAGTGGTATTAGCGAGGGGCAAAGTGGTGGGGGTCACAGCTGGGGAAAGAAGAAGGCGCCACAGTAGGCAGGGCTATAGACGCGATTGTCAGGAGTTCAAATTCTATCCTGAGGGTGATGGGGAATCAAGAGTGTTTGAGGCCAAGAGGGATAGTCGATGTCGGGTTTCAAAAGATCATAGTCTGCCTGTTGTGTGAGGATTTGGCGCCAGGGGAAATGCAGGGAGCAGGAGAATGAGTCAGGAGGTCATTGCTATAAAACTGAGGGATGATCCCAGTGTGCACTGGGTTGGTATCAGGAGAGTGGTGAGGTTCATGATTGATTCTTATTTCAAAATGGGCAGCCTTCCCTAGCGCCTCATCCTAGGAAGGGGAGAGCTCGCTCAGCCACGCCGGGCCTCCTCTTTATCTCTTTGTGACTCATGCTCCTCTATCGTCAAGGATGGGGGGAGACTGAGGCAGGCAACGAGCACCAGGAGGAGAACTGGCCTTAGCCCTTGTGAGCATGAGATGACTCGGGGCTCAGACACACCCTGAGGTTTTCGTAAAGGATTGTCGTCTGATGTGACATCAAATATCATTGCACTTGACTTGAGATTTTAGCAGATAACACTGTTTAACACGTTTTGTATGGTTGTAATTTCCAGATCTGTTTTCAAGCCTGGACATCGAAGCGTTTATCTGCACTGTGATTTCATGACAGAGCGAGATAGCCCTTAGATTAGAGCTTTCCTGGCACCAGGGACTCTGAACTAGTCACTGCTGGCCTGAGAATGAAATGTGCTCATTAACAAAGAAAATTGGAAACGAGGTGGCACTTTTCCATTAGTGCTTTTCTTTCTGAAGCATTAATGGAGAGACCTTGCTCCTGCTCCAGAATCTATTAATAATTCTCCCTTTGGTTCACAAATACGGTACTACTGACCCACCATCAGTGGGATTTAAAAAAAAATGTTTTTAATCATTTGGACAGTGTTGGTGATGGATGTTATAACAACCAAAGTTGTTCTAGTTCTGAGTAACAGAAATCTACCTCCAGGGGTATCTGGGTGGCTCAGTGGATGAGCATCTGCCTTTGGCTCAGGGCGTGATCCGGGGGTTCCAGGATCGAGTCCCGCATCAGGCTCCCTGGAGGGAGCCTGCTTCTCCCTCTACCTGTGTCTCTGCCTCTCTCTCTGTGTCTCTCATAAATAAATAAATAAATAAATAAATAAATAAAATGTTAAAAAAAAAAGAGAAACCTACCTCCACTAATTTAAACCAAAATAATAAATAAATAAATAAAATCCAGCCAATCTGCTCCAACAAGCATGTTTTATGTAACTAAAAGGTAGAGATGGGGCTGGTCCTGTAATGCAGTCAGAAATCAGGAAAACATCAGGAATCCAGATACTTTTTTCCTTTTCTCATTCCATCATTTCACTCTAACTCTGCCCACTTCTCAGC
Organism: Canis aureus; assembly: GCF_053574225.1. Lineage (NCBI taxonomy): Eukaryota > Metazoa > Chordata > Mammalia > Carnivora > Canidae > Canis > Canis aureus. The sequence goes on from NC_135637.1 coordinate 38,997,777, forward strand.
AGTGGGACCAAATTGAGGGGATCGGGCTCCCTGGGAAGGCACATTCCTGGCCATATTACTACCAGCCATTTCTTCTGTAAACAATAGACAGTGTAATGAACTCTCCTGATTTGCCTGGGATTATCCTGGTTTTAATATTCAAAGTGCTGTGTCCCGGGTCACTGGGAGGGTTAGTCACCCCACATAGTACCATATGGCACATGGGCACAGGACAGAGGGGATGTTGAGAGTGCAGGTTCAAGTACAAAGGCATTGGGACCAGGAAAGACCCAAATTGAGTCTAAATAGAAACATCACAATTAGTCTCTTAGTCTTTTCTTGTTTGAATTAAACCAGCTCTTAGATTTTCAGAGATAATTTAGCCAGTTGTGTTGGAAACATGTAGACTCAACCGACATCTTGGGTATATTTTCACCATTACTGTGTCCTCTCCACTGTCACAGACATCGCAACCCACAAAACAAGAAAGACTTCATTTTTAGGTGGAGTCTGGACGTGAAGTGGAACCTGGGTGAAGTGGGGCAGTTGGGAGCTGAGACTGTTTCCAACTGTGTAGAGCTCTATGGTCCTTCAGTCCTTGGATTTGCAAGAGTGGTGCTTATGGTGCCCGCTGACATTCAGACGCCTCTCTTCTCATGTTGGTTCAGTAATATATTTGCAGATGCAGATGCATGTTTAAAGCACATGAGCAGCATGGATGAGAATCTGCCACCTGCGAGTACTAAACTAACACACACACGCACACACAAAAAGTTGCAAAAGTCATTTGGAGCCCAGACACCTCCAGAGATTGTTAGGTAAGAGTACTGACTGCTCCGGAGGCAGATTAGCGCCACCACACATTGACTACGTGATCTAATAAGTTGCTTATCCTCCACGTGTGTCAGTGTCCTCAACGAACTCAAGGCTAATGGTGTCAAAAAACAACAACAAGGGAAGAGCGTTTATTTTAGGAAATTAAATAGTTACGGCTTTTTGTTTTCACGTTAGCAATGGCATGTCCACCCCTATCACACTACTTGATTTTGCTTCAGTTTCTCTCTCTATTCAGATGTAATAGAAAGAGTAAACCCTGTGTGGTGTTGAGAGATTCCTTATCCTTTTTCCACCTTCTTGACCTCAGACCAGTTAACCTAACTGCTAGTAGCCTCAGGTACTTGATTATCAAATGGGGAAGATTATTATTACTTTCTTTGGATGTGAAAGATGGAAATAGGTGGCTCTTGGTTTCTGCTTCCCTAGATGTATGATTTCCTAAAGCCACAGAAACCCGGGCTTACTATCTTAAGGCTCCTCCTCTTTTTAAAAAAAGATTAGGTATGTATGTATGTAGAGAGTGCAAGCAGGAGGAGGGCAGAAGGAGGGAGAGAGCATCTCAAACAGACTCGGCTGAGCATGGAGCCCCATGCAGGGCTCGATCTCATGACCTTGAGGTCATGACCTGAACTGAAATCAAGAGTCAGGTGCTTAACCAACTGAGCCACCACCTAGGCAACCTCAGGCTCTTCCTTTTTCTTTTTTTTTCTTTTTAAGATTTTATTCATGAGAGACATAGAGATAGAGGCAGAGACACAGGCTCCCTCCAGGGGAGCCCGATGCGGACCTCGATCCCAGGATCCCGGGGTCACTACGCGAACCAAAGGCACACACACTCCACCACTGAGCCACCCAGGCGTCCCAGGCTCTTCCTCTTTTTATTCCTTGTGTTATAAATTCAAATTCTGTGGGCTTTTCCAGCTCATAGACCCAGAAATCATTTACTTTTATATGACCCCACAGCCATGAGGACTATTGACGTATTAACTCTCTTGCTCATTTCCTGCATTCACTTTTACATCAGGAAATCGTCTGACAGCAAAACCTTATATCAATCATGCCCTTCCTTCAATCTCTCCTCTATCCTACCCTTCTAAATGCACAAATCAAGCAATCCGTGTCGTCTTCCATTTGATCACAGCCATGGCAAGCTGCACATCATTGCAAAAGCCCTAAAATTCATACTCCAATGACCTCTAGGCTGAGTGAATGCTACAGCTCAAACACAGATGTAAAGTACTACTATTTTTTCCTATGCATGGAGTTTATTGAACAGTGAGAGTGAACGTTATGAGTCACGTATTATTTTCTCTATCGGTAAGTACTAAAAATTAAGCGACTCCTTTCTGGGCATCATCGTGATGTCATGTACTATGTTTTCTTGTTTGGTTGGTGTTTTGATACAAAGATTGGGAAACACTGGTCAATAGCAAGGCTCAGCAAATAGCGGTGTGCAGGCCAAATCCAGCCCCCATACTGTCTGTAAATAAAATTTTATTAGAACATAGTCATCTGTTTACTGCGTATGTTTGCTTTAATGCTATAGTAGCAGCATCGACTAGTTGCAACAGAAGCTTTACGGCCTGCAAAACCTATTATTTTTATCTGTCCCTTTGTAGGAAAAGCTTGCCCACTCCTGGTCTACAAGATGAAGTGACATAAACCAGCATTTGTTGAGCATGTACTTTAGGGCACAGTGTTACCCAGTTTCCCATCTAGTACCCCAGTTAATTTGATTTCTCATTTATAAGGTTTTAAAATCTCGAGTCCAGGCTTCATTGGCATTGTCTGGCAGCATAGTCTTTCCAGAATAACATCATGCGCTTGCCCTAATCCCATCCCTTTGGTTATGTTCCGTCACTGTGTGGAATGCCTTTCATGTCCATTTTCCTTGAGAAACCTCATTTTTCAATACACGTCTCAAATATCACTGAACTTGAGTAGCTTTCCTTGACTCTTAAAGACAGCATTGTTTGCTCTTCTTGCTTCTGGAACATATTATAACAAGACAAGTAATCATAGAATTATACAAGTTTACGTTAGACTTCCTTCTTAGCTGGTGGCGGGGTGCCTAGCAGGGCCTAGGAAGTCAATCTAATGATGCTTGTTGGCTTCCACTCTCCGCACAACACGGAACTGTGGCCTTCTCTTTCTGATCATGGAGCCATTAGCCTTTGAATATCCTTTCTTTTTAGGAGCTTGACATATTCCCCATATGGAAGTTTGTACCACAACGTGCATGAGCATCTCTCAAAGCTGAGGGATCAAGGATAGCGAGACTCAATCACTGCGTTACTGTTTATTTCTTTAGTATGAAATCCAATACAGTCAATTGCAAGAGTGATGTGGAGCATCTTTTCATGTGTCTGTTCGCCATCTGTATGCCTTCTTTGAAGAAATGTCTGTTCAGGCTCTTTGCCCATTTTTAATCAGAGTATTTATTTAGTTTTTTCTGGTGTCGAGTTGTGGAAATTCTTTATATATTTTGGATATTAATCCCTTATTGGATATAGCATTTGCAAATATCTTTTCCCATTCGGTAGGTTGCCTTTCTGTTTTGCTGATGATTTCCTTCACTCTGCAGAAGATTAAAAAAATAAATTGTCATTAGGTATTTTTTCTTTATTACTTTCTAAAAATAATAGCTTCAGCAACTGTGCTTTTATTTTTTATTTTTTTATTTTATTTTTTTAAAGATTTTATTTGTTTATTCATGAGAGACACAGAGATAGAGAGAGAGAGAGAGAGAGAGAGAGAGGAGAGAGAGGCAGAGACACAGGTAGAGGGAGAAGCAGGCTCCATGCAGGGAGCCTGACATGGGACTCGATTCCGGGACTCCAGGATCAGGCCCTGGACTGAAGGCGGCGCTAAACCACTGAGCCACCCGGGCTGCCCAGTGCTTTTCTTTTTTAAACACAGACAAGTGTAAATAAGAAAATGAGAATGACCAATTATCTCAATACTTAGGTAATCCCCATTTCTTTAAAAAATGCACGTGATAAAAACAATTTAGCAAGTATAAAAAGTACAGAATGGTAAGTAAATTTCTGTACCCCCTTTCCTGGCCTCCTTTTTCCATCTCCAGAGCTAAGAATTATAAACAGCTTCTTGAGTATCCATCCAGAAAAAAAAAATCTGCCTAGCAAAATATTATTTGAATATTCTTTCTATTTGACCAAAAAGGCTCCTCTTTGTCCACAGTCACTTTGTTTGGTCATCCTGTCATATTTTCAAGAAGGCTCCCCGATTGCTACATGGTTCACTCTCCCCTCTCACAAAATCCTATGGCGTAGGTACTGTTAGACCTGTTTCATAGGTGAAGAATCTGAAGTACGGAGGGACTTACAGAGGGCTACCACGGACTAAATATCACACACAAGGTGAGGGTGGAGCTGGCTCATGCACTTGGGAATTCACACCCTACACCACACCATACCTCCTTCCAGCCTGCTTGTTTTCACCACCCATTGGTTTATCACCATGCCACCTGCTGCCATCCCCCAATCCTCCCCTGAAAGGTCACAAATATGTACCTTTATAAATTAAAAAACTAAAAATCAAACCCCCCAAAATGCAACTAATCAAAGGGGGAGTAATCTATAAAAGTTAGACTTAAGTAGCCAAAATGCTCTACTGTCTCCTCTTCATGTTTAAAATCTGTTTCTCATATTTGTAATATTACTTTGCGGCTTCTTTTTATGATATTTTCATTCCATTTAGTATATATCTACTTTTCCTGACATCTGAAAAAGTCACTGCTTTCTGAACTTTAACTTTCAGATTCTTTACTCAGACCAGACTGCCCTTCTCTCCCATCCAACAAAGGCAGTAAGAGTTGTACCAACCACTCAGACAAAATTGAAAAATCCAGGGAAATTGTTTTGCTTCAAAGTCAAGTCTCAAGTCACAACTTGTTGTTTGAGTTAAATAAGCTCACTGTGTAGGAAGAAAGAAATTTAGTATATCTTACTGAATTCAATCCACCGTCCATACATAATACATTTCCATTACTTGCAACATCCTGAGAGGATTCAGTTGAATTTGGTGGCAAGAATGTCTTAAAACAAGGCAGGTAATAATTATGGGTATCGATGCTCACTTGGCTTTTGTAAAAATGCTTAATTACTTCCTTTTGAGCTCCCTGCTCTTGACTTTCATAGCTAAGTAACACTAGAATGTGAATTTAGAAATACACTGTGAAGGGGAAACAAAACTGAGACCTCTTCAAAAATATGCAAAAAGAGTGCTATTATACTAGCATTAGATCCAAAGCAAGACTAAACATCTAAACTGCAGAAATATAACACCATGGGACATAGAATTCTGAAGAATGTTCTTCGTTCATTTGAGCTCATTTTGCTAAGTAGAGCATTAAGGTTAGATGAGAATGGATGAGTGTAGTAGTGACAGCGTCAATCCAAATCTGCTTTAGCGTATGAAGCATTAGAGTGCATTGGTTGTGCTGCAGAAACTTTTCTTGCAGTTGACTGTATTGTGTTTCATACCAAAGGAACCAACAGTAATGCAATGATTTATTCTCACTATCCTTGATGAGATGGCTTTGTGGGATGCTCATGAATACTTACTTTTCAGTACAAACTCCCACAAGGGGGGAGTATGTCAAGCTCCTGAAAAGAAAGGATATACAAAGGCTAATGGCTCCATGATCACAACAAGTCCTTGGGAATGTTCATAATATTCTAGTGATTTAAACAGAAGTCAACTGCAGAGCTTGTAAAAGGAACATGTTTATGGCTGGAGTAAACCTAGTGCCCATTTAATAAAATCTTCATTTGTAGAGGAGAAAAAGATAATTGCGACTATGACTGCCGAGACAATATGTTTGTTGTAAAGTGAGGCAGAAGGCAGAAGCCAATCTCTATGTGGACCCCATAGCCTCTGACTCCTGGAATTGTTAAATATCAAAAAGTAGCCTAATAAATTTGAAGATTGACTTGGCTTTGTTTGGTGATTGATGAATCAAGCAGCGTTTCATCTCACAATAGAAAGAAGCTCCAAAGGGCTATGGAAAGGGACAGGATTTCAAAGATTTATTATTTTATTTTATTTTATTTTATTTTATATTTTTATTTATTATTTTATTTTATTGTATTTTATCTTATTTTAGAGAGAGAGAGCAAGCACACAAAGAGTGAGCACACAAGCAGGAGAGGCAGAGGGAGAGAGAGAATCCCAAGCAGATTCTGCACGGAGAGTGGAGCCCAACAGGGGCTCAGTCTCACAACCCTGAGATCATAGCCTGAGTCAAAACCAAGAGTTGGTCACTTAACTGACTGGGCCATCCAAGCACCCCAAAAGGGACAGGTTTTTAAAGGCAGAACAAGGAAGTCTTAAACAAACAAACAAAAAGAATTATTTGGGGCAAAGTTTTAGAATACAAAGGGTCTTAGGCAGATTACCCCACTGGGACTGATCAGGAAATTCCAGAGTGACCCTTTAAGATTACCTTTTTCGGGAAGGTTGAAACTACAATTAGGTCATATATTAATCCCCCGTTTGGTGACATGACTCAGCACAAGTGACTCCATTCTGATTCGGTTGTTTTCTCTGTAACAGAATAAAGACTATAACCTTGAATCTGGCCTCATGGCCTCATGTCCCTGCTTCTCATAACCGGAGGCTCCCTTCCCTGCACTCTGGCTCTCAGGCTACTCATTCTTATTTGTTTATTCAATTCATGCCCATCCTCCTCCACCACCTTCCCCTCCACTGTGAGGACTGTAGCTCAGGAAGGGCATGACCTGTGAACATTTTTCATCTCCATTCTACTCCTAACATAGTGCTTGGTGCACAGACCATTCCCAATATGGGTGGTTGCATAACTGACTGGTGTGGACAGGTATAGTTTTCACTGAGGCAGGTTTGCTGTGGTTGAAGTCTGGATCAAGCTGTAGTTATGAAGAAGATGTAGGAAGAACAGAGAACTCTCTACTGACTTTTGCTTAGGAGACCAGCTTTGCCTCTTTCTTATTTTAACTCAAGGTCCCTGCCGACTGCTAGGCTGGACTTGGTGATAGCTGGTTCCATCACCCATGGGATCCCTTTCCAGTGCTTTGGCAAGGACACTTGCCACTAACCAGTGTAGGCATAGGAGGGCCAATACAATAGACTATTGAAGCTGGGAAAGGCATTACAAAGCCCGGGTGCACCAGCCAACCTGGTTTGCGTACTCTGTGGAGGATGAAAATAATTTTCCCTTTACCCTTCTTGGTTCTTGGCTGAGACCTCCCTGTAATAAAAGCCAGATTGACGGGAGAAAAACAAACAGAAGTTTAATAACATGTATGTCTTCTGTATACTTGGGAGATGCCCAAGAAAACTAACTCCTCTAAATGCCCCAAGTTCCCACCTTAAATACCATGTTAAGCTTAAGACAAAAATGTTTGGGGAAAAGGGAAAGCCAGCTGTGGGGGGTTCTCGGGAAAGGCACAGGGGTAGTTGTTATGCAGATTGAAGTTGCTGTCTTCTGCCCTGGTAGGAGTTTCTAGAGATTTACTCAACTTTTTCCTTCCACAGAGAGGGAGACACCCCTGCAAATGGAGGTTTCCCTTACAAATCTGATTGTCTGTTACTAAGTGGTAGTTTTTACTCTGTTTTCGGAGCTTCTGCTATGTCTGCTTGTTTCTTAAAAATAACCAGCTCCAAGTCATCCTTATCCCAAAGAGGCCTAATTCAGCGTGGTATATTCTGCTTTCCTTCAACTCAATACATTAAAAATTCAGAAAACTGGAGTGGGAAGGAAAGTCTACTGTGACCCCAATACTTGGTTTTCAGAAAGCTGTTAACCAGGGGCGCTCTCAGATTCTTTGGAATAGTTCTGCCTCAGTCAGGAATGCGGGTTTGATGAGGTACAGCCACAGCCAGTCAGTGCAATCACCCCAGTGACTGTGAAGGAACCTGGTTGTCTGCGTATCTCTCAGCATTTGAGGTTTTCTTAGGGGCTCCTCCACCATTTAAGCTTGCCCTAGGACTTTGCCATGCCCCTTACTCCTAAGGGTCGCTGAAACTCCGACAGGTCAAATCACCCAGGACTGACCCCTCCCCCCCAACTTGCAGAAGAGCTTCTGATCTTTCAAGTTTTATTGTTTCTTCCCTTTTCCGTTTGATATTATGGATATTTGCGAAAGCTGTTAAAAACCCTTTGGGATACAGTTTTAAGTGGCTGAATAATATTCTATTGCACGAAGGGCTCTTAACTAACCCTTTATTTTTGGTCATTTAGATGGTCTCCAACTTGTCACTATTACAGACTTTGAGATGAGCTTCTCATATCTTTTCTCTAGGATATACTCTCAGGAGTCCAACGATCAGGTATAGGATGGGAAATTTTTTAAGGTGCTTGATTCATGATCTCAAATTAGAAAAGTCTTGTGGAATTAAGAAAACCATACTGGTCTGTAAGTTCCTTGATAGTAGAGACTCAGTTATATTTTTTTAGACAATGGTTTCCTAACACCTAGTATTATTGTCTTCTAACAGTTAAAACCTCCCAGCATATAGGTACTCGATAAATATTTTTGTCTGACTGACATATGGTTCTACTTAGAGTTGTATTGGTTATTTCCAGATGAGCCTGGGGCCAAGCTATCAACAGAACGTCAACTTCCTATGAGTACTGATTTGTATTGGTTAGCACAGAAGAAAATAAATCTGTTATTCCCCTTTTTTGTTTTTCTATCCGTAGAGCAAAAGTAAGTCATAAGTCGTAGAGCAAAAGTAAGTAATATATATATATATATATATATATGTCGACTATATATATATATGAGTATATATATAATCTCCAAACCAAATCTTTGTTTTTTTAAAAAAGATTTTATTTATTTATTCGAGAGAGAGAGAGAGAGAGAGAGAGAGAAAGGCAGAGACACAGGCAGAGGGAGAAGCAGGCTACCTGTGGGGAGCCCGATGAGGGACTGGATCCCAGGACCCCAGGGTCCCAGGATCACGACCTGAGCCAAAGGTAGATGCCCAACCACTGAGCCATCCAGGTGCCCCTGTTTTTGTGACCTTTTAAAGAAATGGATTGATTCCCAACTTTTCTAGGTGATGGTGTAACATATAGTGGCAGGTGTATCGGAGGAGCAGGGGTGGGGGTGAGAGTGAGGGCGGAGGTTCACTCTTCTCCTTTTCCACTGTAAATATTAAACACCTCGGATTTCGGATATTCCTTGGTCATTTCTTCAATTACAACTGAATTAAAAGGACATGGCTGCAAACATGCAAGTTGGACTTTGACCTAACTATACACATACAACAAATCTCAGTGTCCTTTTAAAAGATATACTTGTTTTGCCTAAATTGCTTATAGGATTGTGAATCGGAACACTTAAAGTTTTTGGGTAGTGAATCTTTCTCAAGACATCACAAGTTCTTAACACTAGATGGCACGATAGAGTTATCACACTATTCTTAGAAAGAGAAGTAGACTCCAAAGCACAGAAATTTTCTGCCTTGAGGAAAGTAGATATCTGAGGTAGCAAGATAAAGCTTTGATATAGATGCGAGTGTGACCTATCTCCACGCTTTTAAAAACTGTTAACTGAGTGTATACTTTGCCCCTTTTCAGCTTTATTTTTAAAGTAATAATGCTTACTTAAAGATTTAAATAGTATGGTAAGTAAGAAAGTCTTATAATCTCATTATCCCCAAATACCTTCTGTTAACCTTTTGGTAAATATTTTTGAGATTTGGGGACTTTTTAATGTACCTATAAATATTTAGAGACAGATATAGGTATATGGGAAATGCTATTTTGTAATATGAATGTTACTGAATAAACCACAGACATTTTATGTCACTAAATATATATCAACATAAAAAAAGTTATGCTTACAGAGTTTTCCATTGAGTGGATTTATCATGATTATTCATTTAACCAATCTATTATTATAACTTCAGGTTATTTTTTGAATTTTGACTGTTATAAACCATGTTGAACTTAGCATCCTTATTCTCAATATTTAAAAAGTACTTTTCTGATTGTTTTCTCAGGTTAAATTTCTAGGTCAAATGGAATACATCTTTAAAAACTTGACACATCTTTTGTCAGATTGTCCACCAGAATTGTTGGGCCAGTTATTGACATTATTGCCAAGAGCGCTTGAGAGGCTCATTTCCCCAACACTTATGCCCAAACTGGGTATTTTTATATCTTATTTATTTTTGGGGGGGGGGGGGAATTTTTCTATTTTTTTTGTAGAAGAGGTGAAAAATTATATCTAATTGTCTTATAGATTTTTATTTATTATTATTTTTAAAAGATTTTATTTATTTATTCATGAGAGACCTAGAGAGAGAGAGAGGCAGAGACACAGGCAGAGGGAGAAGCAGGCTCCATGCAGGAAGCCTGATGTGGGACTTGATCTCGGGTCTCCAGGATCCCGCCCTGGGCTGATGGTGGGGCTAAACCGCTGAGCCACCGGGGCTACCCAATATTATAAATTTTTATTTTTATTTTTGTATTATTATTATTTTATTTATTTATTTATTTATTTATTTATTTACGTATTTTGATTTTTAAAAAGTACCATTGAAATTATATATTTTTTTCTATTTATTTATTTATTTATTTTTTATTTATTTTTTTTTTATTATGTGATATTTAATTTCATTAAAATGTTTTAGCCAAGTAGAATTAACAAGATTTCAAAGTACCAAATGTTGGTGTGGATTTGGAACGAGTTTTCATATCGTTGGTGGGAGTAAAAATTGGTTGAAAAACAAGGAAATTGGGATCCCTGGGTGGCGCAGCGGTTTAGCGCCTGCCTTTGGCCCAGGGCGTGATCCTGGAGACCCGGGATCGAATCCCACGTCGGGCTCCCAGTGCATGGAGCCTGCTTCTCCCTCTGCCTGTGTCTCTGCCTCTCTCTCTCACTGTGTGCCTGTGTACTCACGCTTGCTTGCTCTCTCTCATTCTCGCAAATAAAATCTTTTTAAAAATTCCATATACTCGGTATGCTTGATGAGTCCCGTCCTCATCATGATGGTTTGGAAACATTGTCGATCGATGGCCCAGAGTTTCACATTTACAAGAGCTGTGCAGGGCGGCTCGATGCAAAGCAGAGCCCACAGCGTTCAAAGAGCGTGTGACACCAGAGGGACCGAGGCAGAGGCTTGCAAACCCCAGAGGGCACCTTTTTTTCTATTTATATTTCTTCCTTTGTGAGTCATGTTAGTATGATTAGTTGATTATTACTTTGGGATATTTGTCTTTTTTCAGTAGACATTTTTTTAAAAAAAACTTTGTTTTTGTTGGAGAGCAGTTTTAGGTTCACAGCAAAACGGAGAGGAAGGTGTAGAGATCTCCTACCTCCAAATGCATAGTCTCCCCCATTATCAGTATCCTCCTGCGAGCTGGGACATTTGTTACAGTTGATGAACTGACATTGACACATTATAATTACCCAATATTGACACATTATAATTACCCAACGTCCATAGTTTATGCTGGGGTTTACTCTTAGTACTGTACATTCTTTGGGTTTGGACAAATGTATATGTAGTATCATCATTAAATTGTTGTGGCATCATATAGAGTATTTTCACTGCCCCTCAAATTATCTGTGCTTTGCCTAATCATCACTGCCCATCATCCCAACTCCTGGCCATCACTGGTCTGCTTACTGCATACATAATTTGCCACAGACATTTTGCTCCAGAATGTCACGTAGTTGAAATCATACAGAATATAGGCTTTTCAGATTGGCTTCTTTTACTTAGTAATATGCATTAAGGTTTCCCCCATGGCTTTTAACACCCTGATAGCTCATTTCTAGCTTATCAATTATTTCTTTCATGGATCATGCTTTTGGTGTTGTATCTAAGAAGTCATCACCATACCCAAGGTCACTTAGAATTTTTCCTAAGTTATCTTGTAGCAGCTTTAAGGTTTCACATTTTATGTTGGGGTTCGTAATCAATTGGAAGTTAATTCTTGTGAATGGTGTAAACTATATAGATTCACTTTTTTTTTCATGTGGCTGTCCAGTTGCTCCAGCACCATTTGTTAAAAAGATTATCTTTGCCCCATTAATATTGCCTTTGTTCTTTTGTCAAAGATCAGTTGACTATATATATACTATATATATATATATACACACACACATATATACTATATATATAATACATATAATACATATGTGTGTGTGTGTGTATATATATATATATATATATATACATATATATATATGGTTTTAATTATTTATTTGAGGGAGAAAAAGAGTGCATAGAGGTGGAGTTGAGGAGGAGTAGAGGGAGAGGGAGAAGCAGGCTTCCCACCAAGCAGGAAGCCCGATGTGGGACTTGATCCCAGGACTCTGGACCATGACCTGAGACAAAGGCAGAAGCCCAACTGGCTGAGCCACCCAGGCGCCCCCAGTTGACTATATTTATGTGGGTCTATTTCTTGGATTTTTATTCTGTTCCCTTAATCTGTCTGTTCTTTGAACAATCTCATACTGTCTTGATTACTATAGCTTCAGAGAAAGTCTTGAAGTTGAGCAGTGTCAGTCCTTTGACTTTGTTTTTCTTTTTTAGTGTTGGATTGGCTAACCTAGTTTTTTTTTTTTTTTTTTTTTTTTTGCCTCCATATAAACTTTAGAATCAGCTTGCCAATATCCACAGAGTAATTTGCTAGAATTTTGATAGGAATTGCATTGAATCTGGGTGCCAGGGTGGCTCAGGCAGTTAAGCATCTGCCTTAGGCTCAGGTTAAGATCCCAGGGTCCTGGATCCAGCCTCATGTCTGGCTTCCTGCTCAGTGGGGAGTCCACCTCTCTGCCCCTCGCCCTGCTCATGCTCTCTCTCTCTCTCTGTCTCTCTCAAATCAATAAATAAAATCTTTAAAAAAAGATACAGGAATTTCATTGAATCTATAGATCAAGTTGGGAAGATCTGATGTCTTGACAATATTGAGTCATCTATCAACACAGAATATCTCTCCATTACTTAGTTCTTTGATTTTATTCATTAGAGTTCTATAGCTTTCGTCATATAGATTTTGTACATGTTTTGTTAGATTTCTGCCAAAGGATTTTATTTTTGGGGGTGCTAATGTAAATGGCTACGTGTTTTTTATTTCAAATTCTACTTATTTACTGCTGGTATTTAGGAAAGTGATTGACTTTTATATATTAACTTTGTATCCTGCAACCTTGCTGTAATCACTTATTAGTTCCAGTTTTTGTGCTGATTCTTTTGGATTTTATACATAGGTAATCGTGTCAGAAACAAAGACAATTTTATTTCTCCTTTCTCAACCTATCTAACTTTGATTTCCTTTTCTTGTCTTATTGCACTGGCTAGGATTTTCAGTACAATGTTGCAAAGCAGTAGCAAGAGGGGATGTTTTTGCCCCATTCCTAATCTCATTAGGGAAGATTTGAGCTTCTCATTATTAATATGATGTTAGCTGTAGATTTTTTTTGGTAGATATTCTTTATCAAGTTGTAGAAGTTTCCTCTATTTTTAGTTTACTGACAGTTTTTATCATGAGTTGGTGTTGGATTTTATTAAATGCTTTTCTGTATCTATTGATGTGATCATATGAATTTTCTTCTTTAGCCTATTGGTGTGATGGGTTATATTAATTGGTTATATTATTATGGGTTATATTAATTGATTTTCAAATGTCAAACCAGTCTTGTACACCTAGGGTAAATTCTACTAGGTCATTGTATGTAATTGTTTTTCTACATTGTTGGATTAGATTTCCTGATATTTTGTTAAGGGTTTTTGCATCTATGTTTATGAAAGATATTGATCTGTAATTTCCTTATAACGTCTTCGTTTGGTTTTGGTATTAAGATAAGCTGGCATTATAGAATGAGTTAAGCAGTATTCCATCTGCTTCTGTCCTCTGAAATGGACAGAATAAAGTTGGTGTTTCTTCCTTAAATGTTTGTTAGAATGTACCAGTGAGCCAGTCTGGACCTGGTACTTTCTGTTTTGGAAGGTGATTAATTATTGCTTCAATTCCTTTAATAGATGTAGACTTGTTCAGACATCTATTTCTTCTTGTGTGAATTTTGGCAGTTATAGCTTTCAAGGAATTGGTTAATTCCATGTAGGTTATCAACTTTTGGGCAGAGAATTGTTCATAGTATTTAAAAATTATCCATTTAATGTTTGTGGGATCTCTAATGATGTCTCTTTCTCATTTTTGGTATTAGTAATTTGTATCCTGTCTCTTTCCCTAACTTTGACTAAAGGAAGCTTATCGATTTTATTCTTTTCAAATAACCAGCTCTTGGTTGCTTTGGTTTTTCTCTATTGATTTCCTATTTTCAGTTACACTGATTACTGTTCTAATTCTTATTCTTTTTTCCTTTTGCTTATTTTAGAATTAATTTGCTCTTTTATTTCTAGTTTCTCGAGTAAACTCTGATTATTGATTTTAGGACTTTTATGTGTTCCAATAGGTGCATTCAATGCTATAAACTTCCCTCTAAGTACTGCTTTTGCTGCATCCCATCCAATGTATTTTTAAGACTTTATATCCTTTTATGTTTAAGACTTTAATCCTTCATGTTTTGTGTGTTTCAAATTTTTGTTCAGTTTGTTGTTTTCTTTTAATTGCTAATAGTATTTGTTGTTATTTTGCTGGTGTGTTTGTGGCACAAAGATGTTTGACATTTTTACACTGTAAAGTCTATTAATCTCTTATGCTTTTTGTTTTGGTGTCATGATTACTTTATCACAGATTCTAAAAGAATTTGGTATCTGAGCAAGAGACATATGTGTTCTTCATAGAATAAACAACTATAACAAATACCCCATGTTCATTTTTATCAGCCAATTATAGATTTTTGCTATATTAATATATTTGGACCTTCCTAAATTCATTTATATTGCCTAATTTATTCTTTGTTATTAGAATGGGTTACTCACAACATATATACTGTACTTCCCACCTCAAGTTAAGATTGAGAAATTTATTTTTTATTTTTTAAAATATTTTATTTATTTATTTTAGAGAGAGTACAAGTGGGGCAGAAGGAGAGGTAGAGAGAGAATCTCAAGCAGACTCTGTCAATGGAAAACCCAGTACAGAGCTCAATCTCAGAACCCTGAGATCATGACCTGAGCTGTAGTCCAGAGTTGGATGTTTAACCAGCTGAGCCAGCCAGATGTCCCAAGATTGAGAATTTTAAAAATCTTTTCTCTGCCACTGTCTTCCTTATACAGAAGCACAACTTAAGATCCCTCCTCTAGACAAAGGCTTTAACATCCTCTTAACTGCATTTCTTATATCATGCTTCTCAATTCATATTAAATTTGAAGTTTAGGCTGCCCCCTTTTTCTTTCCTTGGGTTAATAACATTTTCGAATGTAGGAATTTAATTTTGTTATTCCTACAGTATAGGAATACCTATACCAGTGGGTAGCTCTTACATATTTTCTTCTTTATGTCTATTAACTTACCTTGAGAGAAACCTGTGATGCTTTGAGTGACTAACATGCTGAGAAATTCTTCAAAGAGTAACTGTATCATTCCTGTAGTCTCCTATTGAATGAAATGGCTGTTGGTAGTTTCTCAAGCATTTGTGTATTCATCTATACATTCAAAATATATTCTTCAGCACTTACCATGTGCCCCAAGGATTTAAGGGCAAATAAACATAAACATGATGTTACTAATATGAATATTAGAGTCTGGGGGGAGCAAACATTAAAAAAATACATCATTAGTGTATCCTTTGTAAGGACGGAATTATGCGCCTATGAGAATGTATAGCAAAGAATCCTGATGTAGATGGGGATCAGGAAAAGTTAAGTTCTGAAGATGGGGTTGGAGTTACATGAATGTATAGGCAGTGCTTTCCATGTAAGGAATCAGCTCATTGAAAGGATTTATTACAGGGAGGCATCTCCGCATATTAGCAGATCTGAAATGAGGTGATTGTGGCTAGAACAAAGTAACAGATTGCTAAGTGGACTTGGTGAGGTATACAGGGCATAGACTAAATATGCAGGGCCACATCAAACAGGCTGCTCTCAATTCCAAGGGCAATAGCAAGTCACTGACAGGTTTAAAGTAGGAAGGTAACGTGGTGAGAACTGACTTCTGAAAAGCTCACTGTGGTATCAAGGATAGATTGAGAAATAGCTGAAATGATGAGAAGGACCAATGTGAGAACTCCTGCAGTGGCCTAGCAGGGCAGGGCTGGTGGCATGAACTAGGGTGGTGGCTGTGAATAGCATGAGAAGTGGATGGATTTAAGAGATGCTTAGGAAGTGAGATTGATAGAACAGGGGGATAGGTTGAAAATAGATTTGAGGCAGAAGGATGTGTCAAGGATGACTCTTAAGTCTATGGCTTTCGCAAATGAATGGATAGTGGTGTATACTGGAAAACACAGGTTTGGGACAGAAAAACATAAATCCAAAACACTGGACTTACTGAGATGCCTCTGAGACATTAAAGTGGAAATATCAAGTTGGCAATTAGGTCTCAAATCTGAAGCTGAAAGGAAAGATCTAGGCAAGAGATAAATATTTGGAAATCGTAGGCATGTGTATCAGTCCTGAAACCATGGGAATGGTAGAGATTGTATAAAGAGAATGATAGTGGGGAAAGGGAAAGAGACCTAAGGCTCAACCTCAAGGAAATCCAACCTTTAATGCTGAGACAGAGGAGCATAAGCTTGAAGAAGAACCCAAGGAATAACCAGAGTGGTGGTAGGACATCTAGGAGAGTGTGGTACCCAGGGTCATGAATAATCACATTACTCTGGTCATAGCTGTTGGATGAGAGGCAGGCATTTGACCTAGAGACAGCTGATTCCAGGCTAACTAGAAGCATATTAGGTTTTCTGACACAAATACTCTTCCCAGGAGGAGCTCTGGGCTGATGAACAAATTGGATCCTCTGCCTTGGAGATGCTGAATGCCAGACCCCCAGAAGGAGGGAGGACTAGGAAGGAAGGGCCAATGACTTACAGAAAAGAGCAGAGGCAGCGAGGGTTGTGGAGTTTCCATCATGGCAGAGCAGGAAACAAGGAGCTTCTGTTGCCCAGGGGGAGGAGGCAACGCGGTCTGTAGTTTTATGTTGGATTTGAAACAGGTTTCTAATTTCTGAATTATATTTCCTTCTGTGTGAAGCCAATCTGTGTGGCTATTTATGAGTTTATGTAAGCCCAGGTCACTTGGTGATAGGTCTCGTCATTCTTACTTCCACATGTATCCTATAAAGAAACAAACAAACAAAAAAAACCCCTTCACTATAGGGAAAACCTCAGTCTGTCCCTACAAATGTAATTGCCTATTCTCTCCCTTCCCACCAGGACCTTTCCTATCCTTTCATTTTCTCATTCTTGTTTTTCCCACGAATTTCATCCCTCCGGTCTCTACCTGGCTTGCTCTGATTAGGTCCACATGTATTCTGTTAATTCTTTAATGTATGAACTCTAGTAAAACTCACAAACCATGACCATTAGTCCAGCCTCTGGGGTGGTTGTGCATTTAAAGAAACATGGCCCCAAACAGGGATTTTGATCTTCTCTCTTTAATGGGACCCAAGCACTTTGTCCACGCTCATTCTCATCAAAAACTGTTTTTTTCTAGCACCCTCAAACTCCAGAAAGGGTCTCTCCTACCTCTGCAGATGGTAGCAGCACCAAGAGATGACCAGACAGTGGGCATTAGCTAGAGTGATGCAGGGTCCAGAGCTTTCTGTTGACTCCTCATAATCAGTAGTGCCCCTTCCTACTCTCAAAAGTGCCTCCTACCACACAGAATCGGGCTGATAAGCACGGACATCTCAGAGACCATGACTTTCATCTCATTCAGTTGTCCCATTCTGGAATGACTGGGTCAGTGGGTCAGTGATGGGCCTTCAGTTCATCAGTTCATAACAGTATGGGACACGAGGAGCCTGTTAACCTGGTTATGAGGTATCGATCCAGGAAAAGATGTTATAATTAGAAAGTAGGGCACTAGTAAAAAATGCGTATTTTTCTTTCTTTCCTTCTAGTCTTTAAAAGCCAAACGAACTGACACAAACCTTCTCCCTTTGTAAAGTATTAGAAAAGGTCCTGCGTGCTTAGTGTAGTACCATACTGTAGTTCCCAAACTTTAGTCTTTTCTTTAAAAACTTTATTTATTCATTTATTTATTTTTGAGACAGAGAGAGCACACAAACAAGGTGAGGGGCAGAGGGAGAAGCAGGCTCCCCACTGAGCAGGGAGCCTCACGTGGGGCTGGATCCCGGGACTCCAGGATCATGAACTGAGCTGAAGGCAGTTGCTTAACCAACTGAGCCACCCAGGAGCCCCACCAAACTTTAGTCTTCTTAAAGTAGTTCTGACCAAAAGTCATCCATTTAGTTCTGTTTATTTTTCAAAATGTTCTCGTATACCAAAAATTAGAAACGAAAATAAATGGCTCATATATATAGGTCTCTTAAAGGTTACATAGTTTAAATAAATATTAATTGTTCCCCCTTTTTGCTGTTGTATTACTTTATTAACCAATTAGCTAATTTGACATGGTCTTCTGTAAGGGTTCGTGTTCATTATAGTAATGGATACCTTCTGTTTTCTTTGTAACATGGGTTGGGAGAATTGGACCCTCACCCCACACCTCCAGAATCAGACTCAGGAGTTTGAGTCTTCCCACTGTCATGATAACTATGTCACTCCAGAAGCTTATTAGAAGGCTATAAACCTTAGCCTTTTCCCTTGGAAAATGGAGAGAATATAGTTCTTAGCCCATGAGGTTCTGTGGGCATTGAATGACAAATTGCCTGTGGAGCCTACTGCCCAACCTAACAATTGAATATATTTTAGGAATTCTTGTCTTCGCGATTGTGGAGCAGAAAGAAGTTACCAAATGTGACAACCTATATCATTCTAAGAACTTCTGATGGTGATTCTTTCAGCATTTAATGGAAAACACTCCAACTGTTAAAATTTTATATTCCCATCGTAGAGAGAAAAATAGCAAAATGTCTCATCCCATTGATGGCATAAGAAAATTCATAGTCAAAGTCTGCCTCAAAGTAAAACTTGGCATCCCAGGATAAAACAATGAATCCTTGTAGACAGTTGGTTTTCTGGACTTGAACAGTTTATGGAGTTGGCCCCTTACAGGGAGATAGTTTTATTGTCACACTGCAATGATTAAGTAATAAGGGAAGTCTTATTACAAAATATCAGTCTTAACTTTGCATAGTTTGTCCTTAGAGACTGTAGTTGTCATAAAACATCTGAATGGAAAAGTTGTATCAGAGGAAAACATGAGCAACTCTCTCATAAAAGTTGACTCCATCCTCTGTCTGCCTCCTTAAATTGCTTTGTTATAGACCAATTGCTCAAAGGACCTGGCATTAGCTGCTGTCATTTTTTTTTTGTTTGTTTCTTCACGAGTAGAAGAGAGAAAGTAGAGTGCAAAAAAGACAAGCCTATGACCATGGAAAACCCATAAAAAATAGCTGAAGTTTAAGATAACAATCATTTTTCCTTTGAAACTCTTTGTAATAATTTGTTTGCTCTATTCCAATTAAAAGCAGCTCCCCCTACATCATTGTCTAAGCCATTTATTATTTATTTATTTATTTATTTATTTATTTATTTATTTTTGTCTAAGCCATTTAAAATATGAGTGGTTGACTTCAAATGAATAGAGCTTTTTTGTCCTCATATTTTTTTTTTTTTTTTTTTACCGTGGTGATGGCATGATTAACGTACTGGTTATTATCATAGATGATGCTGTTTGGAAGACTTCCACCGTGAGCATAGCATGGCCTGTGCATATGGCATATGATTGGTTTATACAACAGGCGCCACTTACTGACACTCCTCTTGCACACAGTCCTTTGCCAGAGATCTTCTCTGTGTAACAGGTTGTCTGCTTCTCAGCTGTAGTTGGCTTCGAGTTCCAGGAAAGAGCAAGGCGTGGACCTCCCTCTCATCCTTTGGAGTATGGAGACTAACCCTTTTACTCCTGTCTCTTGACAGGATTCTTGACTCAAGGACGTCTCCCCCTCTCATCTCTTCTCATAGCCTTCATCTTGTCTGTGGAAGGGGGGACAAACAGGTTCACGTGGAAAGACTAAAGTCATGCTGGTGTTGATAAAAGTGGCAGCTGATTCATACATCGGGATGCTCACCGGAACACTCAGGGGCAAATAATGTGGCCTTTGGAGTCGAACCTGAATTGGAAACCCAATTACCTTACAAACAGGGTGTGTTACCTTGGACAGACCACATAGCTCAGGGTCACAAAGCTAGATAGGATTGCAATTAAGATTAAATCCCAGGTTGAATTATGGCATTTATGAGACTGAAGAATTCATAGCAAACACACACAAAGGTCCGCCAGTAGACACCACAGATCATTTAAAGGGTGTCTGAAAAGACACTCAGAAACAATCACGGTGCCCAAAGCGTCTATCCCTTTCATTTTTTAAAATGAAGACATTAGAAACCTTAGGGATAACCACATTGCGTGTGTGCATCTCTCTGTGTCTCTGTGTTGTGACTTGAACACTTTCTTCTTTTACCTTTTCATTTACTCTTTGACCCATGATAATGTGTCTTTTTATCATTTTATCAAGAATACTGCTCCCAAGCAGTAACGTTCTAACTGTCCAAGTTGCATCATTGACGTGTCCTACCTTCATTTTATTGGCCTTTTTCACTCTATTTGACTTCCCTTTATCTGTCCTTTCTTGAAAACTTTTCTGGATTTTTCTAGTATTAATGTTGACCAGGTTTTTCTCTTCTCTCTGAGAGACTCATCTTTCTGAGCTGCCTTTCAGGTCTAAAGGTCTCTTCTCATTCTTTAAATATTGGCATTGCACACCCGCTCCTCTTCTCTCTCTCTCTCTCTCTCTCTCTCTCTCTGCTTTCTCTAGATGACTCTCACATCTCTCTCCAGCACACACAGCATCCTGCGAAGGTCTAGCTTCACATTTTGCCCCATCTGCCTGGACATATCCATCTCAATGTCTTGAAGGAAGACTTTCAGGGACTTCTGAAAACATCTGTTCCACTCACCTTTTTAATTTTAAGAGACTGTTCTCAGCAGAGTTGATGACTGGCATGAGCTGGAGAGAGGCCGAGGCTGCCGCAGGGAACCAAGCATTGACCCTTGATGTTCAAACTCCCATCATCAGTTTTGTACCTTTGCGTGGACAACAATTAACGCAAAAAGGCTCCGGGTCTCAAACTGGAAGTGTCTCCAGGAAGAAGAACTCAATGAATTAAAACACACACACACACACACACACACACACACACACACACACTTTGCATTTTTTATGAACTACTTTGGGTTCCTGGAAATGTCAGCTGTATAAATAGAGTGTATTACATCATTCTTCACCATTACTTGGATAGGATACAAGTATTTTACTTTAGCCACGGCACCACTTAAACATCAGCCTAAGAACCGAACGATTGCACCACCAGGTTCAACATACCCTAAACCCAGCTACTGCCCTCCCCCTAAAATCCCTCCTGCATCCAGCTTCCTCCTAGTGAATGACCTCATGATCCATCCACTTGCTTGCATGAAAAACATGAGCCTATGTCTTCTTCTTCCCTTCCTGCCTGTTTTACCACATATTCCCTCTGGAACCCATCTGCTCCTTTCCACCCTCATTGTTACCACCCTTCTTTGTGTCAGAGCCGGATCTTATCGGAGTTAATGCAGCCTCCAGCCACATCTCGTGTCTCTTGTGTTTGATGTGTCTGACCCACTCTTCACACGGGAGCCAGGTGGCTCTTTCTAGACACCCTCCTTTGCTCAAAATCCTTTAAATGGACACTCAAAAATTGTGCATACATTGGGGCACCTGGGTAGGTCAATGGTTGAGCATCTGCCTCTGGCCCAGGTCGTGACCCTGGGGTCCTGGGATCGATTCCCTCATCAGGCTCCCTTCGGGGATCCTGCTTCTCTCTCTGCCTGTGTCTCTGCCTCTCTCTCTGTGTCTCTCATGAATCAATAAATAAAATCTTAAAACAACTATACATACACTAAAATCACTTTTTTACTTGTGTGGCTCTGTGAGTTTTGATAAACCCATGGAGTTCTGTGGCGCCCTCCCCCCGCCCTCCCCCCAATGATCAGGATGCAAGTCGATGAACCTTCTCCCCTGCTGCTTCTGTGAGGTCAGTCCCAGCCCTTAACCCTTGACAGCCACCCATCCGGTCTTCACCTCCGCGGGTCGGCCTCTCCAGGGAGTCCCATGAGTGGGACCACACAGGATATAACCTTTGGACTTTGCCTTCTTTCACTCATTATAATGGATACGAGACTCACACCTGAGTGTAGCAATTCCTTTTTATGGCTAAGTCGTATTTTATTGCGCTCTAAAACTGGTTCCTGCTCCCTTCCTTTGTTCAATATGGAGGCTGTGGGTATTAAAAAGGCATCTGTTTGGTAGAAACTAATTGAAAAAATAGAAAGTGCCAGATTAATGTCAACACATGAGAGCACTTAGCACAGTGGTCCCACCCTGACCTTTTTATTTTTTATTTTTCTGTGTTCCACATTTACACATTTTACTGCCTCCCCGACATATCCACCGGGAGGCCTCAGTGGCGTCTCCAAAGCAACAGGTGCAAAACTCCTTCTACCTCCCCAGTCTCCCCCTCTTGGTAAGTCACAACCTGTCTACACAGTCGTTCAGACTGAATCCAGGGGTTTGTCCTGACGTCTCTTTTACTCTTTATTATCCAAATAATCATCAACTCCTGTTGATTTGTCTTCAGAATTATCTTTTTAAAAGATTTTATTTATTTATTTGAGAGAGAGAGAGGGAGAGTGAGCACCGGTGAGCACCAGGGGGAGAGGGAGAAGCCGACTCCCCACTGAGCAGGGAGCCAGGACCCTGAGACCATGACCCGAGCTGAAGGCAGACGCTTCACCCCTTGGGCCACCCAGGTCCCCCAGTCTGAATTATATCTTGAATTGGTTTATCAGTATCTCTTTTCTGGATTACTGCAGCAGCTTCCCATATGGTATCTGTTTTTACTCCTTCCCCGACTCCAAACCGTTCTGCACGGAGCAGTCAGAGGTGTTGTTGCAAAACTCATAGAATTCTTTATTAAATAATGAGACATGCCTATAAACAAGTGGTTTGCTACTTTATCTGGAAGAAAGTCACAATTATTCTGAACTATCCCCAATGCTGAGGTTTTTTTGCAATTAGATTTTATGTAATGCTGCAGGGTAAGATGTGGCAATGGGCACTTCCCCAAAATAAACATTTATTAGGAAATATTACCAGACCTTGCCTTACTTTGAACTACAATCAGTTGCCATCTAAATTTTTTGGGTGAATAGGATTCTAGTTTCAAGAATAATAAGAGTGAATATAAAAACAGAAATGTTTTATCCTTCATCAAGTGGCTATTATCCTACAACCATGAGAGTATTTTTGCCCTTAAAAATGCATGAGGAAAGTTTATATTTTAGGTAGAACAGATACATCTAATATCACTTAAAACACATGAGTGTTTCAGATATAATGGATTTTTTTAAACCTCTTGATAATAGCTTACATTATACTAATGAGAACAAAAAAGGGAGGAAGGCATTTAATTTATAATTTCCAGGATTCAAAGTAATAT
Source organism: Canis aureus (assembly GCF_053574225.1). Taxonomy (NCBI): domain Eukaryota; kingdom Metazoa; phylum Chordata; class Mammalia; order Carnivora; family Canidae; genus Canis; species Canis aureus. The sequence continues at coordinate 39,021,194 of NC_135637.1, forward strand.
TTTAGAAACGTGTTTATACCTCCTCCATAATGTTTATTAATTACGAAGAGTAAAATGATAACTCTACAGTGGAGAAACCTGGCAATAGCCACCTCAACCCATGACCACAGTTAAACGTTCATTGTCAATGGCACAAATTGGCATCAGGAGCCTCCTGATGCAGTGCTTTGAGACAAACACAGCATCACCAATTCCTGCCAAAAGTGCGAACCCGAACCAACTCATGAAATCAGACAAAGGCTAACTGGTCTGATGTGCACTCTTCAAAAAACATCAGTATCCTAAGACATAAATACTGAGAAATTATTGCCCTTTAAGAAGACGTAACTGAAGGCAACTTGTGATCTAGGATCTTCTTTTCCTATAAAGGACCTACTTTCTTAAAAATCAATTGTCATCGGGTGCTTGGCTGGCTCAGTGAGTAGAGCATGTGATTCTTGGTCTCGGGGTTATAAGTTCCAGCCCCATGTTGCGTGTAGAGATCACTTAAAGTCTTACAAGATTAATTGTGATAATCATATTGTGTTTAACTAAGAGATGTTCTTGCTTCTAGGAAATACTAATGTATTTAAGGCAAAGGGGTCTCATGCCCACACTTAATCTCAAGTTTAGAGGGGGAAAGAAAGTATGTGCCTCTATGGACATCTAGGGTCAGGGATAGGGAGAGAGGAAAAGTATATATGGCAAAACATTTACACTTGGCTAATCTGGGTGAAGGGCAAAAGGATTTATGGAATTTATATGGTTTTTGCAATATTTTACTTTAAATCTGAAACTGTCAGAATAAACATTTTAAAGGAAAAATAGACATGATCTATTTTATTATCTTAGAGGTGTTTAGAGACATAATCTCTTTAATATTTTCCCAGCTGCCTGAGAACGATCCTCTTCATCATAGAAACGATCATCTTTGTCTCATTCCTCTGTTCACATGCGTCTCTTTTTGGAGGCTACGGAGGTTTTGTTTTTCCTAAACCTAAACCTCAAGGGGATGAAGGGTCATCTGTCTTGGTAGCTTTTCTAGAGCTGTGTTTATATTTGTACAGCTTACCTTATGGTCTATCCAATGATCTGTCATGTAATAATTGTACTTTTAACTCAATAGAATGATATTTACAGAAAACGAGCTCCCCTTGACTCTCACATAGAAACTTTGTCCTTTAGTGAAAATTGTGTGTTCCCTGGCAGTGTTATCATGCCTTCTCTTTTCGAGGCGTGCAGGTCAGATGTCGGAGAGGGGAGGAGAGGGATGATTGAATTAGCTCCATGTTCCCAAAGCTTGTTTGCAGTGTAGTTAGGAGAAGATATGACACTTGGGCCCAAAGTCAGATACGCATGTAGGGCAGCTCCGAGGCAGGTGACTAATTTGCTACTGAATTATGGGCAATAAGTATTGGTTAGCTGTTCAGATTCCAAGCAGGCTTGTGAGGACCCAAATTTTCTTGAAAGGCAGAAGGTGGGAGAAAAGATCAGGGACTTTGAGGTCAGACCACACTGGGCCCTAACTCTGTTTTTTATTGCTTTGATAATTCTGAGAATGTTCCTTAGGCTCTTCCAGTAGTTTCTTTATCTGTACCTCGAAGAAAATAATCCCTACTTTAAGGATCAACATTGGCAAATCACCCGACATAGACAGGGCATTTTATTCATTTAGCAGCTTTTTATTCATGCTCACAGCTTACGACCTTTTCGTGGACTTGCCCAACAAAAAATGTTAATAAAAATGATAAAATTCCTTTCAAAATGCAAAATTTAGTTTTATTAAGAGTTGTATGTCTTAATATGCTCGATACAATGAAGGTTGGGACTTTCAGAAAGAAGCTTGCCTATAAAAGTTCAGAAACCACATCAAGTAAGTTAACATCTGTCACCATACATATAGTTTTTTTTTTCCCTTTTAAGATTTACTCTTAGCAACTTTCAAATATGCAATATAGTATTATTGACCATAGTCTCCATGCCAAGCATTGTATCCCTATGACTTATTTGTAACTGCAAATTTGTACCTTTTGATCTGCCTCACTCATGTTGTCCATCTTCAACCCCACCTCTGGCCACCATCTCTGTGTCTGTGAGCTTTTTTTTTATTTTGTTCTTTTAGATTCTACATATAAGTAAGCTCATGTATTATTTCTGTCAGCCTAATTTCACTTAGCATAATGCCCTCAAGGTCCATCCATGTCGTTGCAAGTCACAAGATTTCATTCTTATTTATGGATGGATAATATTCCAGTGTGTGTGTATAACATCTTCTTAATCTGTTCATTTATCAGTGGACATTTAGGTTGTTTCCATATCTTGGATATTATAAAGACTGCTGCAAAGGACACAGGGCTGCTTATATCTTTTTGGATTAATATTTTTGTTTTCTCCAGATAAATACCCAGAAGCGGAATTGCTAGATCACATGGTAGACCTACTTTGAATTTTTTGAGGAACCTCCATACTGTTTCCCACAGTGGCTGCACCAGTTTACTTTCCCACCAACAGTGCACAAGGGTTCCCTTTTGTCCACATCCTCATCAGCACTTATTATTTCTTGTTATTTTGATTTTAGCCATACTGGCAGGTGTGAGGCAATATCTCCTGTGGTTTTCATTTGTTTTCCCTGATAATTAGTGATGTGGAGCACCTTTTTCATGTACCTGTTGGCCAACCTTATATATATGTCTTTGGGAGAATATCTATTTATATCTTCTGTCCACTTTTAAATTAAATTATTTGGGCTTTTTGCTTTTGAGTTGTAGGAGTTCTTTATATATTATGAATATTAACCCCATTGCCAGGTATATAAATTTACAAATATTTTCTCCTGTTTAGAGGATTGACTTTTCATCTTGTTAAAGATTTCTTTTCTTGTGCAGAAGGTTTTACTTTGATGTTGTTCCACATGTTTCTTTTTGCTTTTGTTGCCTGTGCTTCAAGGGTCAGATCCCAAAAAAAATCAATGCCAAGAACAAGGTCATGGAGTTTTCTGCCTATGTTTCCAACAAGAGTCTCATTGTTTCAGGTCTTTACTCCATTTTGAGTTAGTTTCTGTGTATGGTATAAGATAGGGATCCAGTTTCATTCTTTTGCACGTGGCTGTCAGTTTTCTCATCGCCATTTATTGAAGAGACTGTCTCCCCACCCCGCCTTGTATATTCTTGGCTCCTTTGTCATAAAGTAATTAACCCTAAATGCACAGGTATATTTCTAGATTCTTTATTCTTTTCCAATGTTCTATGTGTCTGTTCTCATGCCAATAGCACGCTGTTTTGATTACTACAGCTTTATAACTTAGTTTGAAACCAGAGAACGTGATGTAGTTTTACTCTTTCTCAAGATTGTTTTGCCTAATTCAAGGTCTTTTGTGGCCCCATACAAATTTGAGGATTGTTTGTTCTATCACTGTGAAAAATGCTGTTGGAAATTCTGATAAGTGTTGCACTGAATCTGTGGACACCTCTGGGTAGTTTGGACATTTACAATTTTAAGAATTGTTAAATGCTAATTTTTTTTTCCTCTAATGTGGAACTTTCTCAGCCTGGGGCTGATTTTATTGCAGCATCTGTAGGAGTGAGACAAATAACCAGCCCAAACCATGGATTATGTGTGTTCAGGCTCTAACGGGTAAGGAAAAGTTTTTTTATAGAAACTCCATCTCATATGTTCTGCTATGTCCTCCCTCCAGCTTTGAATATGACCTTCAGTTGTCAGGCTTAAGTGCAGTAGTTTTATTTGGCTGTTGAACCTAATTATAATGAGTGGAAGGCTCTAAGACTTACCGCAGATGAGGTGGTGAGCCTTTTTCAGAAATGTCGCCTTCAAATAGACTTTTGTGGCTTAATATATTTGTGGCACCTAACAGCTGTGTGCTACTCCTAGAAACTTTAATTATCACATGATTATGTGGCACAGAAAATAAGATGGGCTAAAACCTTAGGTTTAAGTTGTGTATGTGAATATTTATGTAAGTATAACACCCTACCAACAAAAACACTGAAGCTATATTATTTAGACTTCCCATGGTGAGAAATTGAAAGATTCATTTTTGATCTTGCATCATTAGTTCCAAAGGGATGATTCTTCTCACACGTGTTCAAATGGTTTGGATAGTTTGTCTTTTAAACATTTTTTTCAGTGACATTAGTGGTTAATTATTCTTTATGTATTGAAGAAATCGTAAGGTGCTAAAGGAGAGAAAGAACAATGGAAAAAATATGGTCCCATTCCTTAAAGAACAGCTTACAGTTTTAAGCATGAGTTAAGGTAATCACATGTGAAAACCTGAAGAAATAGCACATCTTTTGAGGACACATTTCATTTCTGTGGGTTATAGATGTAGGATTTTAGATGCAGAAGATCTTCATAGAAAGGGAAAATAAACAAGGGATTTTTATAGAGACAAGTGAGTGTTGAGAATTCATAGGCAGTGAACAGGGGCTCATTAAATATTGCACTTTTTGTGTATGTATATAAACTTTGTGTATGTCATATAATACAATTCACTGTGATCTTCAGAAAAATAATAAACTTTAATTTTTAGGGCAGTTTTAGGCTCACAGCAAAATTGAATGGAAGGTACAGAGAGTTCCCATATACTCCTTGTCTGACCGCCCACACAACTTCCCCCATTAAGGACATCCTGCACCATAGTGGTATACTTGCTATAATTGATGAACCCATATTGACAGCATTATTACCCAAACCCCATAGTTTACATTAAAGTTCACTCTTGGTGTTGCAAATTTATAATGACATTTCTCATTTAGATCTATGATTCATTTTCAGTTAATTCGTGTGAGGGGTGTAGGCTCTGTGTCTAGACTGATTTTTTAGTATGTGGATGTCCAGTTATTCCAGCATTTGTTGAAAAGACTATTTGGGACACCTGGGTGGTTTAGTTGGTGAAGCGTCTGCCTTTGCCTCAGGTCATGATCCTGGAACTCCCCTGACTGAGCCCTATGTCAGGCTCCCTGCTCAGTAGGGAGTCTGCTTCTCCTTCGTCCTCTGCTCCCCCCTCCTTGTGTTCTTTCTCTCTCACATACACATAAATAAATAAAACTTTTTTTTAAAAAAGACTGTATTTGTATTGTATTGCCTTTGTAGGTTTTTTGTTGTTGTTGTTTTGCCAAAAATAGGTTGACCGTACTTTCTTGGGTCTATTTCTGGACTCTCTATTCTGTTCCACTGATGTATTTGTCTATTCTCTTATCAGTCTGTCCTGATTGATACAGTTCTTTTGTCAAACTGTCCTGATTACTGTCACTTGATAGTAAGTCTTGAAGCTGGGTAGTATCAATCCTCCAATTTGGTTCTTCTTCCATATTGAGTTGGCTCTTATGGGTCTTTTGCCTTTCCATAGAAACTTTAGATTCAGTTTGTTTATACCTACATAATAACTTGCTGGAATTTTGATTGGAATTCTGTTGAATCTACAGGTCAAATTTGGAAGAACTGACATTCTATAATATTGTCTTTAATTTCATGAACATGGCCTATCTCTCCATATATTTGGTACTTTTTAAATTTTCTTTCATCAGAGTTTTGCAGTTTTCCACATGAGATATGGTACATATTTTGTTATATTTATATCAAAAATTTATAGCAAATATTTCATTTTTGGGGGGTGCTAGACCAGAAGAACTGTAGAACAGATCAATAAAAGTAGGAGCTGGTTCTATTAATAAGATAGATAAACACCTAGCCAGACTTATTAAAAAGAAAAGAGAAAAGACTCAATGAAATCACAAATGAAAGAGGAGAGATCACAAGCAATACCAAGGAAATTCAAACGATTCTAAAAATGTATTATGAGCAACTGTATGCCAACAAATTAGGCAATCTGGCAGAAATGGACGCATTCCTGGAAACTCACAAATTACCAAAACTGGAACAGGAAGAAATAGAAAACCTGAACAGGCTGATAACCGGGGAAGAAATTAAAGCAGTCATCAAAAACCTCCCAAGAAACGAAAGTCCAGGGCCAGATGGCTTCCCAGCAGAATTCTACCAAACGTTTAAAGAAGAAATAATACCTATTCTACTAAAGCTGTTTCAAAAGATAGAAATGGAGGGAATACTTCCAAACTCATTCTATGAGGCCAGCATCACCTTGATCCCAAAACCAGGCAAAGGCCCTGCCAAAAAGGAGAATTATAGACCAATATCCCTGATGAACATAGATGCAAAAATTCTCACCAAGATACTAGCCAATAGGATCCGACAGTACATTAAGAGGATTAGTCACTGCGACCAAGTGGGATTTATCCCCGGGATGCAAGGCTGGTTCAACACTCATAAAGCAATCAATGTGATAGATCATATCAACAAGAGAAAAACAAAGAACCATATGATCCTCTCAATAGATGCAGAGAAAGCATTTGACAAAATACAGCATCCATGCCTGATCAAAACTCGTCACAGGATAGGGAACATTCCTCAATATCATAAAAGCCATTTATGAAAAGCCCACAGCGAATATCATACTCAATGGGGAAAAACTGAGAGCCTTTCCCCCAAGGTCAGGAACATGAGAGGGATGTCCACTCTCACCACTGTTACTCAACATAGTACTAGAAGTCCTAACTCCAGCAATCAGACAACAAAAAGAAATAAAAGGCATTCAAATTGGCAAAGAAGAAGTCAAACTCTCCCTCTTCATTTTGGGGGGTGCTAATATAAATGGTCACATGTTTCTAATTTCAAATTTTAGTTGCTCACTGCTGGTGTAGGAAAGGGGATGAACTTTTATATATTAACCATGCATCCTGAAAACTTGACATAATCACTTGTTGGTTTCAGGAGTTTTGTGTTGATTCTTTAGATTTTCTGCAGAGATGATCATGCCATCTACAAAGACAGCTTTATTTCTTGCTTCTCCATCTGTATATCTTCTATTTCCTTTTCTTACCTTTGCAGTCAAGAACATCTTGTGGAATACAATTGTCTCCATTTTATGTATGAGAAATCTGAGGCTTAAGGAGGTAAAATAACTCCCGCGATTAGGTATCTAGTTAGTGTCTGAGCTTGTACCTGAACCCTGGTCTAGCCCATTCTTTTGCATATTTCACCACTTACCCTCATACACAGATAAAATAAATTAATAAAGTCCAGAAAAATAGTATTCATAACTGTCATTAATTCCCATATACAGGGATCCTTGAGTGGCTCAGCGGTTTAACGCCTGCCTTTGGCCCAGGGCACGATCCTGGAGTCCCGGGATCGAGTCCCACCTTGGGCTCCCGGCATGGAGCCTGCTTCTCCCTCCTCCTGTGTCTCTGCCTCTCTCTCTCTCTATGTCTATCATAAATAAATAAATCTTAAAAAAAATTCCCATATACAGACAGTCCTCTAGCAATGCCTATTGCTCTTATACAAAATAATTCTCCTTTCTAAGTAAAGTCCTAAATTTGTAGCATCTTAGCTACATTAAAGTGTATGAATCTGGGCATCCCAGGTAGCTCAGTGGTTTAGCGCTGCCTTCAGCCCCAGATGTGATCCTGGAGACCTCAGACTGAGTCCCATATCGGCTCCCAGCATGGAGCCTGCTTCTCCCTCTGCCTGTGTCTCTGCCTCTTTCTCTCTCTGTGTCTCTCATGAATATATAAATAAAATCTTAAAAAAAATTAGAGTGTATGAATTTATCCTATTTACCTGAGATGAAAGATAGACAGCTAAACCTACACCATTCTAGGGCCCACAAAGATATGTAGTGGCTTGAATAATGATCTCCCTGATGCCACCCACCCACAAAGATATGTCCACCCAGAATCTGTAAATGTGACTTTATTTGGACAAGACGTCTTTGAAGATCTATTTAGGCTAAGGACCTTGAGATAAGACTGTCTTGGATTCGGGTAGACCCTAAACCAATGGTAGGTGACCTCGGAAGAGAAGACACCTTCACAGAGTAGAAGGGAAGAAAATACAGTCAAAGAGAAGACAACCATGTGAAGATGAAGACAGGGATTGGAGTTGTGCATCCCCAAGCCAAGAAACACTTAAGAGCCACCAAAAGCTGGAAGGAGAAAGGAAAAATTCTCCCCTGAGAATCCCTGAGCATTCAGAGAGAATGCAGCCTTGCTGACACATTGATTTCAGACTTCTGTCCCCGCACCCCCCCCCCAAACTGAGAGAGAATAAATTTCTGTTGTTTCTGAGCACTTAATTCATAGTAATTAGTTATGGGAAACTAATATGAGAGTGTCTTGACTTGAAGAATTTCCACCTCCTCTCCTTTCCCTTGGCAAGAATTAGTCTCAGTCTTGACTACTGTTCAGTCAACATGGTAGCCATGGCTAACCATGTACTCCACCTTCCATGAAAGAGAGTTGACTCTTAGAAGTGGTTGCCCAGCTAGTGACTCTATTTTCCGGTGCTTCCTGCCATCGTGGTCGAATGTGTATCTAGTTCTGACCCATGAAATGTGAGCGGAAGTGATGGTGGTTACTTCCGATGTAAGGTAGTTAAACAAAGAGTGCTCTCTTCCTACTTTGTTGACTCTTCATCATTGGCTAGATCAAGACTCCAAGGTCCTTGTAGATGGCGGAGCCACAGGATGCACATTGTCATCATAGCTTAGTGAAGCACATGGAGCTGTGGAGAAGAGTCGATATCTTACATAAAAGTGGGCTTCTGTGGGTCACAAGAGAGGGAGGAGGGACAGACACAGTATCTACCACAACTACTTGTTGTGCTCATCTACTTTATTACTGGATTCGTTTTGGTGGAATTCGGATATTTGAAAAAATACCTTTCGGAAGGATATGTTCTCAGCCTCTTGGATAACAACAGTAGTATTTGACTATAAACTAGCGCTCGAATGTTAACGAAACACTTTCACTACATACTGATTTACTTCTTACACGAACCCTGCCATGTAGCTAAAATCAGCTACCGTTAGCAATTAGGAAATCGCCCCCTAATCCAGGTCTGCTGCTGCTTTGCAGCAGCACCTCCTTTACTATCTCCTTCTGGGAGATGCTAACGTATCATCTGTGGTAAACACGTGCTCTCTTTTGGCTACCCAGCGCGTATCTTCCTTTCTTTTAGTTAATGCTAAATAGTTGATGCTAATCTGATGGGACCAGGCCTTCTGCCGCTCTCAGCCTAGGTGTTGCAAATAGACTTGACACTTTTCCTGATTCCAAGGATGGACATATGACTGACACCGGCCAATCAAAAATGTCATTCCTGGGGCACCTGGGTGACTCGGTCTGTTAAGCGTCCAACTCTTGGTTTCAGCTCAGGGTGTGATGTCAAGGTCTTGGGATGGAGCCCTGCCTTGAGCTCTGAGCTCAGCGCAGAGTCTACTTGTCCTTCTCCCTCTGCTTCTCCCCCTCTCTCAAATAAATAAATAAATAAATAAATAAATAAATAAATAAATAAATAAAATCTTAAACAAATGTCATTCCTCCGACATGTGACATTATATAGGCCAATGAGGGGTCCAAAACTTTCATTGTGTAGGGGAAATACAAGAAATTGCACTCAGGGTGGTCATGTTGCTAACCATGTGGCGGCTAAGAAAAGAGGCCTTCAGAGCTGATATATCTGCTGGTGCAGCGGGGGTGTAGTGTGCACCTCCACTCAGGGCTCAGAGTGTGTGTTCTTACCTCATTCCTGAGAGAAATCGTTCATACTTCTACAACAGCTTGTGACTCAATATTCAATGAGATAAACTATCTTTTCCCTGCTGCTTTGTAAGTAGTTGAAATATAGAATAACTCCTGAATTTTAATTGTGTGTGAGTGTGTGCATGCGCACGTGCGTTTAAAGAGATCTCCTTGGCAATGGTGAAATTTAAAACGTAGGTCATGTGTCGCATTTGCCTTATTCAGATTTCTCCTTCATTACAACCTAGAGTCAACTATTTAAGATGATTGGCAGGTCATGGTTATGGGCAGTGAATCACCTTCACTGAGTTACCTTCATTTGTTTAGTGTGAATATAGCAGTTTATCCATCAAAAATTAGTTGTGCTGTTTCTGAACACACGCTACTTGAGTGTTTATAGGCATTAATGGAATTTGAGGAATAGAAGTTTCTGTTCATTCCAGAAAAATCAGGTGTTTTTAGTGGGTTAGCCTGCATGGATTCCCTACCTGTAAACCTTAGGAAAGGTAGGTCCTTGGGTTTCTGCCTCCACATGAGCAAGTAGAAAGTGTAAAGTGAAGACAGGGGTGGAATAGTGTGTGGAGACACTATTTAATGGTCTAGAGAAGCAGGAAGTTCTCGCGTCCATTTGCTTGTTGCTTAGTGTGTTCTCATGCAGACGATACACTCCCTGAGGCCAAGAACCTTGTCTGTCCTGCTTGTTGCTAGTTAGGAGGAGCCTAAGCAGTGGTAAACACCCAAATCTTTTCCAACAGATGAGCGAAAGGATGAGTGAATAAAGACGTCTACAGAAACTAACCGGATGACGCTATGGCGAATCTCTTCGTAAAACTCCGGTTCTTATCACCGTTGAGCCTGATTTGATCTTGTCAGCCATGAGTCCTTCCCAGCTATTCCACGTATCTCTGTGTTAGCTTCTTTACTCAACAAGTAATCACTGAGGGCTTATAAAACGTTAGCCAGGGGTTGTCAACTCCTTCCATGGGACATGTGAAGGTGTGTTTGCTGTTGTTACAAGGACTGTCTCTACCGACATTCAGTGGCTGGGGGCCGAGGCCTGCTAAGTGTCTTATAATCCATCCTATTAATGGGCATTGAGCTTTGTGTTTAGTCATTAGGAATATGTCCTACTTATCTTCTGGCAAGAGGCCTTTCTGGGGGCAGAGGCACAGAAGTTTCCCAGGACCATCAATGGATGTCATAAGACTATGAGTCTTAATCATGATCAGGAGTAATTAATACCTTTTTAAAATTGTTATTCACTGGAGACACAGAGAGAGGCAGAGACACAGGCAGAGGGAGAAGCAGGTCCCATGAAGGGAGCCCCATGTGGGACTCGATCCTGGGACCCCAGGATCACGCCCCGGGCTGAAGGCAGATGCTCAACCACTGAGCCACTCAGCATCCCTAATTAATACCTTTTATGTCACAACCCTGAAACACCCACGTGTGTGTGTGTGTGTGTGTATAACTGAAACAAACATTTGCAAGGCAATAATATCCTTTACTATGCATCAGGTATTATGATCCATTTTTTTAAAAATATATAATGCTACTTGCAGCTCATTAAGTTGATTTTCAAAAGCTACTCATTGGTAAAAGCTCAGCTGAACAAGCAAAGTATCAAGGGCAGGCCTACTAGAGGAAATAGTGGGTCGTGTTCAACCTTTCTGGGATGCGCTAAGCCATTTTCAAAGTTGTCGTTGTAACGTACCCGTCCTGGGACCGGAGAGGAGACTCTGTTCTCTACCTCCGTGCTTTCTGTTATTTCCCCCCCATGGCGTGTGTATACCATGCTCTATGCAATGTGGTGTCTTTTTTTTAAGTTAACATTAATATGAACGCTTTCAATGTCATTAGTTGGTCTTACAACCTGAGATTTTGAAGTAGAGCATAATATTTCACTTCAAGAACACATTATCCTATATATGACCCTCCCTGGGCTGTTGACGGGACCCTGCTTCCGAGACTTTTGAGAGCACTAATGAAATCACCGAACTCTTTGATTAATCTCCTACTGCATCTTAGGACACAGACGCTAAGTCGGAGGATTACGAAGTCAAAGGTTGGGATCGTATTTCTGACTTCTGATGTGCACGCTCAAGCTGTACTCCAAAAAATGTGTTATCTATTTGCTTCTAGATGAATCCAGATTTTCCTGATTTTGACTGGGCAAAATCAAATTTAGCTGAGCATATAACATTAAACAGTGGTGTTTTGTTTATGAAACATTGCTCTTAAATAGATTTGGAAGTGTGTTTTCCATTCTCCATATTTAGAACTGTAAATGTAAACACAAGTAGGGAAAGAATTTCCAGCCTTAACACTGTATTAATTCATTTCACTTTAATAGTTGTTTGTCTCACGGTGGAATAAAAATAACACAGTACGAACCATTAGAAGGCCTGACTTTTAATTTGCCCCTCGTCAAATCACGTGACCGCCCGCAGATCATTTCACCTCCCTGGGTCTTCACTCGCCAACTGGTGATGCTGAGTTTCTGTCCTGCCATTTCCGAGCATGTGTGAGGATGAAACGACCCAGGAGAGGGGAAACCGCTGATACTGAAACCCATCCAAGGAAACAAATGAAATCCTACAAAATTCGTGTGAATTTATCCAGGAGATTTACGACCGGGACAGTGGTCTTGAATAAATAACCAGATCTTTTATGGCGTTTACCAGTGAAACACTGCTTAGTTTGATACCTAGCCTACAAGGCCTTTCTTATTTGTCTATTTTGTATTAAAAAGATAACACTAAAGAATGGAGTAAGCTTCCCCTAATCAAAAATGTCAGTGCCTGGACCACAGCAGCTTCAGGCCCTGACCTAACCGGTGTGGGATGGGGGCTGGGCTTGGGTCTATTTTTAGAGCTGTTTAGGTGATTCCAGTGGGTCACTGGGAGGGAGACCAAAAACGTGCTGTTAGTGTGGCAGCCCCTAGCCACACGTTTACAGATCAACTTACATAAATAGACCTGCCCTACGACCCAGCAATTGCACTGTTGGGGATTTACCCCAAAGATACAAATGCAATGAAACGCCGGGACACCTGCACCCCGATGTTTCTAGCAGCAATGGCCACGATAGCCAAACTGTGGAAGGAGCCTCGGTGTCCAACGAAAGATGAATGGATAAAGAAGATGTGGTTTATGTATACAATGGAATATTACTCAGCTATTAGAAATGACAAATACCCACCATTTGCTTCAACGTGGATGGAACTGGAGGGTATTATGCTGAGTGAAGTAAGTCAGTCGGAGAAGGACAAACATTATATGTTCTCATTCATTTGGGGAATATAAATAATAGTGAAAGGGAAAATAAGGGAAGGGAGAAGAAATGTGTGGGAAATATCAGAAAGGGAGACAGAACGTAAAGACTGCTAACTCTGGGAAACGAACTAGGGGTGGTAGAAGGGGAGGAGGGCGGGGGGTGGGAGTGAATGGGTGACGGGCACTGGGTGTTATTCTGTATGTTAGTAAATTGAACACCAATAAAAAAAATAAAAATAAAAATAAAAATAAAAATAAAAAATAAACTAATTAAAATTAAGTGGTGTGAAACATTTAGTTGCTCAGTTGCAGTGGGCACCTATCAAGTGCTCAGTTGTCAAATGTGGCCGGGTCGGTGGCCAGCCCACTGCACGGCACAAAGAATTTCTCTATTACTACAGAAAATTCTGTTGGACCCCCCCGCTCTGTTTTCTTTTAATTTAGTTCTATTAATGTTTTTTGTTTTTGTAAGTGAAGTTAAATTTACATAATTTAACTAGGTTTTTATTGAACAATTAGGTGCATTTTGACAAATTATTATTTTTTTAATCCAACACTCCAGTCGGGAGAGAAGCATTTGCATCACCCCTGAAAGTTCCCATCACGCCTCCTTCCGGTCCACCTCGCCCCAAGCTCAACCACTGTTCTGCTTTTCACTGTAGACACATTTGCCCGTCTTTCATTTCATGCGAGTTACTTATCTGGATTAAACAGTAAACAAATATTCATGCTTATAAAAGACATCGCATTGTAGATAGTTTTCAGTGATTTATTTTTATTTTTATTTTTAAAGATTTTATTTATTTGAGAGAGACAGTGAAAGCTAGAGGGAGAGAGCACAAGGGGGTGTTGGAGAGAGGGAGAAGCAGATGCTCCGCTGAGCAGGGGGCCCGACGTGGGGCTCCATCCCAGGACCCCGGGGTCATGCCCTGAGCCGAAGGCAGACGCTCACTGCCTGACCCCCGGACACCCCAACACAGCTGATTAAATGTCTAATGTCGATGAAGAAAATTCTCGAAGAATTTCATAGCGTGGACAGCATTGCTCCTGAGGCATGTGCAGTTGATGAAGATGGAAAACTCTTGACAAGCGTAGTATTTTTTCCTATTTACTCATTTAATCATCAAGTGTTCACTGCGGGCTCACTGTAGGCCAGCAGAGCGCTAGACTCCTGTCCCCCATTTACCTGCTTCTCTCCTGAGATTAGTCACATCTGAGTAGCACCTGCTGTGATAGTTATTTGCTGTTTCTCTAAATCAGATTATTTTAGAAGTGAACGTTGTTATCATTACAAAAAAATGGAAAATCACTATCGTTTGCCTTAAGTATAAAGGAATGTTTTTATTATTTTTATTTATTTTAGAGATTTTAGTTATTTATTCCTGAGACACACAGAGAGAGGCAGAGACCCAGGCAGAGGGAGAAGCAGGCTCTGTGCGGGGAGCCCAACATGGGACTCGATCCTGGGACCCCGGGGTCTCGCCCTGGGTCCCCGGATACCCCTAAAGGAATGTTTTTAAATGTGAGGTGGCAACGGCTGGCAGGTGTGGCAACTCCGCAGCTCTGTCTATGACATAGAAAGTGCCAGACGAGAGGTAGCAGTTGCTCGGGATTCAACGCACAGTCTACCTGAACTCAACATAGGGACAAGTCCTGAAGGGACAGGGAAACCGAGAAGCCGGGCGGTGTGGGAGCAGTGGAGTGGTGTGGGGGCCCCCATCCGGGCCGCCCAGTGCCGCGGTGGTGCCAGCGATGGCCACGGAGGCTGCTCGTCTGGTCACAGACTAGGTCACACCAGGGAGGGGGAGGCTGGAACCAAGACAGCCCCCGCGCCCCCCCCAGACACCCCCCCAGTTGCCAAGACCTCCTCTGGCAGAAAGAGCTTGGATGTATGAAGTCTGTGTCTGGACGCACAGGACATGGCCAAGCGACCAAAGCTAAAGAAAAGCACGAGGCCCACCGTGGTGGGTGGCTCTGGTGTCTGCACCTTGTCACCCGGGGCCCACACTTGCGGCCGGGCGGTCGTCCAGGGAAGGTCGTTTGGGGATGGAGTTCACGTTCGGACAGGTAGACTGAGGCACGCGGATCATCCATCCTGACGTGCGTGAGCCTCATCTGCTAGACTGACGACCTGACAACGACAAAAAGACTGAGAAAAGCGTGCTCACCCGTGTGCCTCCCAGTCCGTGCTCCCGTGCTTCTGCATGTGTCCTGTGTGCACACGCACACACATGCACATGCGCACGGGCATGGAGAGGCACAACGTTTTGGCCAGAGGGGTGAGCGATTCCCCGGCCTGCTCCCCGATGGGTAGGAACTGGGAGGCCGATGAGGCAGGTACTCCGCGGGGGCCTGCTGGGGGGTGCGGCTCCGAGGCCAGAGCTGAACAGCCAGGGGTGACTGTGCAGCGGCCGCAGAAAGGACAAGCAAGGGGCCTGGGGCCAGGGCGGGCGAGCCCAGCCGAGCTCCCGGCACCGGGGTGCGATGCCAGCCTGGGCGGTGTCGGGGACAGGGCCGGTGACAGCATCCCGGCTGCTGGCTTCGGGCACTCAGCAGGGCAAGCAGGGGTGACCAGCCCTGGGCCCCTGTCCCTGCGACCAAACCATGTAGGTGACACCTAGGAGAGCCGTCTTAGGCCCAGGCCGCTGAAAAGACCCCAGTGGCGAAGTGTCCACCTTGCCCAGCTGCTGGCCACGACCTTCTCCCTGCCGTACCATCCCACGCGGGAGTCTACAGGTGCCCGTGACCTCCCCAGGCGGCTGCAGGCCGCGGCCCACCTTCACCTGGACCCCAGTGTGGGCTCGGGCCACCGAACTACCCCAGGCCCTCAGCTTAGCGTCTCCACACAATGGGCACATCGTGATGCCTTGCCCGTGGAGGCCCGCCGGGGCCCAGGTGACGCGCTGGTGGACGGCGCCCCACGGCTCCCCTTCGCTTGTGGTCCAGTGAATAGTGACACTTCTTTAATACCTTGGGAACCCAGAGGGTACAGCTGAGACACGGGAGGCGCAGGGCAGTCGGATGAAGCGCAGCCCGTTCGAGTCTGGGTTCAGCTGGGTCGGTTTTCATAAACTCACAGGCGGTTTTGTAAGTTGCATCTCACATTTTATAAAACCTGTGAACACATACCCACTTCCTACACTGAATATCCTTGTGACTTTTTTTTTTTTTTGCTGTAAACTATTGAAAATATTTCTTTATCACTGTTCTTTCTGAAGTTTCCGTACCGACGACTCCTCTGACTTACGTTACTAGGAAATCGCTGTGCTCACACGGAGAGGCTCCTGAGGTTGTGGTCGGATCTACAGATTTCAAGGGAATTCCATTCTTTAAATATGATTTTTTCCCCCTTGGTTTGGCCCCACACATGCAGGAGAAGTCTCCTCCAACTTCCTGTTATGACAAAGTGACAAGGAAATGCTGATCAAATACTTGAATTTATGCCCTTATGCCCTGCACCTGGATCTAACAGCTGTTTGCATTTTGCCATATTCGTGCTCCATCTGTGCGCACAAATATATATATGATAGATATTTACTTCCGCGTCCACTTGGGCCTTCGGCACCTGTGAGATCTTAGTTCGTTTTCCTTGGCAGCTTCCCTAACTTCATTATCAAGGACTCCGCCCAAAGTTCTGGAAGTCTGGCCAGGCGATCAGTTGACTTGGCAGACACTGTGCTGCGCCCCCCTCACCCCGGCCTTCTTTTTATTATTTATTTATTTATTTATTTATTTATTTATTTATTTATTTATTTATTTATTTTGTGATAGTCACACAGAGAGAGAGAGAGAGGGGCAGAGACACAGGCAGCGGGAGAAGCAGCACCAGGAGCCCGATGTGGGATTTGATCCCGGGTCTCCAGGATCGCGCCCTGGGCCAAAGGCAGGCACTAAACCGCTGTGCCACCCAGTGACCCCCCTGCTGGCCTTCTGACGGCTGGAGCTCGGTCACTGCACAGCCTTCGTGGGCCTCTGCTTCTCCCGTCGGAGCATGCCGCTGCCCAACAAGACCCTAAGAGTCACTTAAAAAGAGAGGCCAAAGCTCTCTCCCACACCAGCTTGCCGGACTTCTCCAGACACATCTGAACCCCAACCTTAGATACAACTAGGGCTTCTCCTGCGAGGTCCGCTCCATGTTTACCTCTTAGGAGCGCAGCTGGGTGGCGAGCCTCCCTGGAGCACCGTTCATGTTCACACGGTGGCTAGAGCCACGAAGTTCCCAATGAACATTTATTGGATAAATAAATGCATGTGTTAAAATAACAACAGGTAATAATTTTTGAGCACTAGACACTATTTCTAGGGTGTCCCGTATATCATCTCCGTCCATCGTTGCCAAGATTCTGTAGGGCAGGTGTACTCTTAGGCCTGGGATCTTCCACTTGATCCTCAAATTCACTCTCTGCCCTTCTGCACCTGCTGTCTGGCCCTGGCTGCTGCCCGTGAGGACTACTCCAGGAGGGCTCTCTTCCCTCAGGGTTGCGTGGGGCTGGCCATCAGGAGGCCCAGCAGAAACCAGAGAGAGAGAGGGGTAGCTGGCGGGCACCTTCGTGCTGGTCCAGGCTGGGACCCTTTCCTTCACGGTGGCTGGTGGTTTCTCCTCCGTGTAGATCTCACCTGTAAATAATCCACTTGTTAAGCCCTGCTCTCATTATATGAGGTCACCTGTGACTCTCTGGGACTCTGAGTGTCAACGATGTTACTGATAAGGAAACTGAGGCCTTCAGGGGTGAAGGGGTCGCTTGAGATCATTATACTTAAATTGTGGGCCTGCAGATCCGTGTGTAAGCCCAAGGCTTTGACGACCACCTTGTCCCCAAGGTGGGGGGACTGCGTGTGAGTGCTGGCAGGTGCCTAAGCTCATGGCTCCACTAGTCATAAAGGTCTGGACTCTCAAACCAGCTCTGTAACCTAGCTAGGGGGTAACCTTGGGCAAATTAGTTCACCTCCTTAAGATAAGCTCCCGTATTTGTGCAATGGACACGTTACCTCCCTTGGAATCATCACGAGGCTTGAAGTGGTGAGCTAAGCTCTTTCTTCCTTTCTTCCTGTTGCAGTGTGGCTCACCTCACCTTCCACTGGTTTCAGGTGAACAGCATCGTGATTGGACGACTCCACACGTTACACTGCACTCGCGACGCGCATCGCTGCCACCTGCCACCCCACGACACTATTACCATATCACTGACTATATTCCCCGCGCTGCCACTTTCATCCCCAGGACGTATCATTGTACACCCGGAAGCCTGTGTCTCCCGCTCGCTCGCCTTCACCCTTCGCCCATCCCTACACTCCCCTCTGGCAGCCATCTGCTTGTTTTCTGTATTTATGGGTCTGCTTCTGCTTTTTGTTCGTTTGCGCATTTGTTTTTTAGATTCCACATAGAAGTGAAATCATATGATACTTGTCTTTCCCTAACTTATATCACTTAGCACGATACCCTCTAGGTTCATCCGTGCCGATGCACATGGTAAGATCTCTTCCTTTTTTATGACTCAGAAATAGTCTCATATACATATAAAATATATATGTATATCACATCTTTTTTTTCACATCTTTTTTTTTAAAGATTTTATTTATTTATTCATGAGAGAGAGAGAGGCAGAGACACAGGCAGGGGGAGAAGCAGGCTCCATGCAGGGAGCCCGACGTGGGATTCGATCCCGGGTCTCCACGATCACGCCCTGGGCTGAAGGCGGCGCCAAACCGCTGCACCACCAGGGCTGCCCTCACATCTTTTTTATGACTAAGTAATATTCTCTTTTTTATAACTAATATTCTCTTTTTTTTAATGACTAAGTAACATCTTCTTTATCCATTCATTTATTGATAGACTCTGGGGTCACTTCCGTATCTTGACTATTGTGACTAATCCTGCTATAAACATAGGGGTACGTATATTCTTTTGAATCAGTGTTCTTGTATTCTTT
Organism: Canis aureus; assembly: GCF_053574225.1. NCBI lineage: Eukaryota > Metazoa > Chordata > Mammalia > Carnivora > Canidae > Canis > Canis aureus. The sequence continues at coordinate 39,039,998 of NC_135637.1, forward strand.
GTATAAATACCCAGTATTTATGCAATTTAGGCAATGATGGGATCATAAGGTAGTTCTATTTTTAAGTTTTTCAGGGCCCTCCATACTGTTTGCCACAGTGGCCTCACCCGTTTGCATTCCCACCAATGGTTCACGAGGGCTTCCTTTTGTCCATACCTGTTGTATTTATTTACTTTTATTTATTTATTTATTTATTTATTTATTTATTTATTTATTTATTTATTTATTTGTTTATTTTACTTATTTTTTATTCCAGGCATTCTGAAAGGTGTGGGAATGGGATATCTCATTCTAGTTTTGATATGCATTTTCCTGATGATGAGTGAGTGGTGGTGCATACCTTTTCATGTGACTATTTGTCACATGTAAGTTTTCTCTGGGAAAAAAAATATCTATTCAGGCTCTCTGCCCATTTTTATATTGGATTTTATTGTGGTATCGAGCTGTATATCTCTTAAATATATTTTGCGTATTAATACCTAATCGGGTATATCCTTTGTGAATATTTTCTCCTATTCAGTACATTACCTTTCTGTTCTGTTGATTGTTTCCTTTACGGTGCAAAAGCTTTTGATTTTTGTGTGGTCCCGATAGTTTAATTTTGTTGTTTCCCTTGCCCAAGGAGACATATCTAGAAAAATGTTTCTACAACTGATGTCAGAGAAATTCCTGCCTGTATTTTCTCCTAGGAGCTTTATGGTTTTGGGTCTCACCTTTAGGTCTTTAATCCATTTTGAGTTTATTTTTGCATATGGTGTAACACAGTGGTCAGTTTCATCCTTTTACAAGTAACTGCCTGGTTCTCCCAACGCCATTTGTTGAAGAGACAGTCTTTTCCCTGTTGGATAGTCTTGCCTCCTTTGTTGTAGATTAATTGTCCATGTGAGCGTGGGTTTATTTCTGGGCTCTCTATCCTGTTCCATTGATCTGTGTGATAATGAGCTCGTCTCTGGAAAGTGCTAGCATACTATCTGGCGCATAATGAAGACTCAACCATTATCATAAAAGCTACTACTACGGGGATTATTTGGAACTGCAGAAATCATGGGAAACATGATTTCCACTGGGTACCTTTACCCAAGATGCTTCTGTTCCGATGGAGTGGACAGTCAGCTCACAGATTGTAATAGCAACAGAAGGAAAGGAATCGACAGTGAGACTGAAGGGCCCCGAGAATAGGGAAGGGGCAGGTGGTTCAAAGTGCACAGGCCACATTTCATTTTGCATTTCTCAGTTCTCTCTCCGCTGATTTTTCTTGCCTTGGCACTGGTCACCTGTTGAGTATGCACCGTCCCCCAGGCGATGGGGTCTCAGGGAACCAGCATCAATCACTGGCTTTGTCACGAGCCGTTGATTTTCGTGACGCTCTCCATTGCTGTCTGTCGAGGCCCGCCTGGCTGTTCTAGTGAGTTAGCCTGGTGAGGGCGGGGGACGGTGGGCCAGGAGGCTGACTTCGGAACATCCTTGGCTCCGCTCTTTAAAACAAAGGATCTTTTCAGTGAGGAAAATCATGCAGCGCATTTTTGTGACCGCTTCACAACCTGAACCAAAATTATTTAAAATGGGGCCAGCAAGTGAAAAAAATCTGTCTTCACCGGGAGCTGAGCTCTGCAGAGAGGCGGGCGATACCAGGTAAATGAGGAGTCCCTATATGGGTGCACACATTCCACGTGTCCATCTGAACAGTGAGGGGCAAGGCTTGCAAGCGTATGGCATGCACATACTTGTCACCCCCGACCAAAACGATGGGTGGCCTCGGCGTCTCGATGCCACACTGCAATTGGCCACCACTCTTGATGGAGGTTTGTACACGAAATATGAAGCCTGTCTGTTGTTACTGCTTTATGGGGACGAGGATCCCACCTTTCTGCATTATACCAGTGCCCAGTGGTCACCACTGAGCGTAAAACCAAGTAGGATTGGCTTCAGTTTATGAGATGAGTTAATGCTATTTTCAATATTTCATTAGCAAGTCAGTATGTGTAGTAAGTTGTATGCGTTGTACGTACTGCATGTGTTTACAGTATGTGTTGTAAATTTAGAGTATTAGTTGCACCGTGGATTAGGATTTTTTTGTTCTCATTTACGTTGCCTGTGGGGACTGTATCAGTCAACCTTTGTTGTGTAACAAAGCACTCCAAAATTGATGACTTTGAAACGATGATCATTGTATCTGTTCATGATTCCGTGGGTCAGCAATTTGGGCTCAGCTCTGTTGGGATGAGTCTGGTCCTGGTTATTTTTGGCTGGGCTCACTCGTGTTTGCCATCAACCAGGGGCTGCTGACGTCACTCACACGTCTGGCCGGCCGTGAGTTGGCCGGCTTTTGGGAGGGACAATGGAGGTCACTGGGTCGTGTCCCACTTATCATCCAGTAGGTTGAGCTGGGCTCATTCTCATGGTGGTGGTCACGGTGTTCCCAAGAGCAGCAAGAGGGCAAGTCCCAGGGCACGGGGACTTTTCACATCTGAGCTTGTGCCACATTCCCCATGGTCCCATTGGCCAAAGCAAGTCATATGGTTGAGCTCAGAGATCCCGGGAGAGGGGGGCTTCCCCAAATGCCTGGAGATGGGGAGGGAATGATTGTGGAGACTTTTGCAAATAATCTACCCCAGAAACACAGTTTCAAATTGAAAAAGTCTAGCAATAAAATGCATATATCCACATAACGTTCAGAAAAGGCTTGCTATAATCTAACGGTTCTACTGAGAAATTACATAGAGGCCACCATGTAATTTTAATATTATTTAAATTAAAATACTGTTTAAATTAAATATTTAAATTAAATACTGTTGTGAACTGTGGTTCTTAATACCACCACTACCACTAATAAATATTTAATTTTGTAATCACCCAATGATAAAGGTTATTACTCTTAGCCCCATTTTACACGTGAGGAAATTGAAACTTGGAGAAGTTGTGGAACTTGCCCAATGCCACCGTGGCTAAGGGAACAACATCTGGGGAGCTATAAGGATATATTAACTTACTGTCTACAAGGGACTCAGGATGGAGCCTTCCACAGTATTCAGTGAGTATATGAACACGGTATTCATATTAAATACTAAGAGCCTTTTGTGTTCAATCATTGCTTTCTAAATTTTACTTTGAAAGTTAGACCATGTATCGCTAATAAAACTACAAACTCGCTAATGTATTAAATTCCCCATTGAGGACATCCCCATAATTGGTTGCACATTTTGCTTTTACTGGAACTGACAGCGAATACAATCCAAACTCCAGTTTGCAGAGAAGTCACAGAACTTTGCCTACTGGTAAATCATCAAAACTTTTCAAGCACCAGCCATTAAGTTGTGCCATTAAATCTGAAACCGCATTGGCCAGGACGCTAGATTATTAGATAGCCTCCGCTTCTTATTTCTTCAGTGATGACACGAGGATGTCTATCACATCTATGTATGTCACTTATCATTTGCTTTGATTCAAAGTAAAAGGCTTTATTCGAGGGGGGAAGGTACATAAATTCTATGTATGGAGTGTACAGCACTTCTGCATCAACCACACATCGCGAGAAGAATAGAACTGAAAATCCTATTGAAAAAAAGGATCCCCAAAAGGCTACCTAAGGAAATGAGACACAGGTTCTTGCCCCACCTGATAACATTCTCCTCTGTCTTCCTGAATGGAGTCTGGGAAAATATTAAATGTCACGTTGCGTCGTTGAGTGATAACTTGTAGATTTAAGTTCACTGCGAATGGCTCATTAATTCTGTGGTTGCTCTGCTCTCTTGGAATTAACTTGACATCAAAGAAAGGAGGAGAAGGCACAGAATGAGGGCTGGCGTCCTCCAGTTTAGTTCTTTAAAATTCTGGTAGACAAGAGTGGCAGAGAAGCAGAGAGCATCAGGCTGGCCTTCTTTTTCCAGGTCATGGTCCCGGGGTCCCGGGGTCCTGGGGTCCTGGGATCGAGTCCTGCATCGGGCTCCCTGCTCAGCGGGGCGTCTGCGTCTCCCTGTCCCTCTGCTCCTCCCGCTGCTTATGCTTTCTCTCTCACTTGCTTGCTCACTTGTTCTTCCTCTCTCTCAAAGAAATAAAACCTTTTTTTTAAAAAAAAAACAAGAAAGTGGATGCAGATTAAGTTACAAATGTGGATAAAGGTGATTTGAGATGCTTCACATAAGAATTTCAATGAGTGATGTTAGTACCAGTTTCTACAAGTGGATCTTAGCGGGGGCAAGTGTCACCTGGAAATTCTGGGGGTATTTCCGGTTTTTTACTATTGAGGGTGAAGGGGTGCTACTGGCGCCTAGTACGTAGGGGCCGGAGACGTCGCTAAACATCCTACAGTGCACAGCACAGTGCCCCCCAAACGACACATTATCTAGCCCCAAATGTCAATGGTGCTGAGGTCGAAAGTGCTGATTTCTATAATACGAACGCCGCTCAGGTTCTGATTTCTTAACCTCCATGTGGAGTCACTGGTGTAGATGGCTCTCTCTCAAGGATATTTTAGGAGGGATTTGTGTGTGTGTGTGTGTGTGTGTGTGCACGCACATGAACACGATCAAATTAGGTTGTTTCTGAACTCCATTAAACTGTAAGATACTATGCTTCCCATTTATGTTACTCTCGTGGGGCTGCCACACATGAGCTGCCCAGGGAATCGGTGAAAGCAGCAGATGCGAAGCTAACACTCGAAGAGCAGTGTTAGGGTGGCACACTGCAGAGTGCGAGGGCGCCCATCCCCAGGCACGCCTAGCGGACTTGAGGTGAGGGGACCCCAAAGGGAAGGAGGCCCAGCTCTCCCCGGATAGTGTCTAGTAGTGAAGCGGAGTCATTGAATTCAGGTTTATATATTTAAAAACTCGAAGTTCAATGACTGTTTGAACGATTAGCGATGACCTGTTATCCCAAGGCAATAGTTTTTTGGGCCGCACACACCTGTCCAAATTCCTCAGATGGTTCAATTTAAGTGTGCGCAGCTCGTTGTGTCCGAAGTAGTCCTTAACCACATGAAAACACATTAACACACTCATTGTAAAGTGTTCAAACGACGTACACCTGACAAGGCAGCTCTCCCTCGCTCTTCACTCCCGCGCCCTTCCCCAAGGTCACAACTGTCAACAATTTGGTCTAGGTTTAAATGCAAATACATGTGTTTTAATATAACTTGTAAAAATGGCCACATGAATAAAATCCTGAAACTTTTTGCTTGCTTTTTTTCTCTTTTCATCATGTCTTGAGGATCTCCCTGCAGGTCGACCTCATTCTTTTTTGATAGCTACCGAGCATTTCATAATGTGACTGTTTCATCAATTGTTTATTTAGGCTAAATTTTTTCTCTTTCACAAACAGCGAAAAAAAAACCTTTTAAAAAAAGTTTTATTTACTTTGGAGAGAGGGAGAGAGTGCTTGTTACTTTTATAATAAACTATATTTCCATATAGATAAGGGCCTGTTTCTAAACCATGTGTTTTCGTCGGCCCATTTAAAAAATTGTCAGATTGGTTTAATTATTATAGCTTTTGAGTATACGTGGCGGTTGACAGCCCAAAACCATAGTTTTTGCTGTTTTTTGAATATTTTTGACCTCGAAATATTTGTGTCGTGTGAATTTTAAAATCAGTTCATCAGCTTCTCTCTTGAAAATTATTGTTGAAATTGCCATTAATTTACAGGTAAGTCTATCTGGCGACATGTATCCTAGCATCCGGGGAATTTTGGTCAATCACACTTCTCTTAGTTTTCTGGGCAGAGTACAATCCATTTTTACTATTATAAATTATTCTTACTAACCAAATGTTTTGCAAATGCTATGCTTAAAATCCTTCCCCAATTTTTCTACAATTTCCTATATCCGGTGCCTCCTCAGTAGCAGCAATCGAAAAACTGCCCTCTCGTGTGTTACAAGCTAATAAGTATTCCCTACTATCCTGTCAACTAGCTATTTATTAATTTGGTCTTTATTGAGAAAATGATTTAATTTTTATATAGAATAAATGGATTTTTGGTTCTCCATCAAATACAATGGTAACTTCAACGTATGGTGTCTCTATTAAACAAATACACGTGTTTGGATTTTCAAGGGTAGTTCAGTCGGGAAACTGTATTTCTTGACGCAATCTAATTATTTTAACCCAATTTGCCTGGTGTACAGATTTTCATCCTCACAAGGAAAAAAGCAGTCTTCACAGAAGCAAGAAAAGAGGCTAATTCTAAACGAACATAAAACCCTGCGAGGAGACTCCAGCATCACTTGATTGGCGCCGCAGGTACATTTGTTTGTTTTCAAATATCACTTTGGAACTTTCCATGTGTCAATGACTGTAAAACGTCCCTGGTTATGGCATTTTATTAACTCCTCAGTGCCTCCAAGGATAAAATTCAGTCCTTAGAGGGGCCTTCTGGAAGACCTGGAGACCTTCTGTCTCCCACACCAGACAGTCCACTCATTCATGGATTTGTTTACCAAATCAATCCTTTGGTTTCAACAAAGTGGGCACATTAGTTGGTTTTTTGGTGATTTATGCTTTCTGTATATGGGCCACTACATGTCTGCCTGTCCGACTCACGGTCATGCACCCACACTCACAGTTTGGGGTATTGTCCCCGTTTTGCTCTCTGATAAGCCCATTCTTCACCATGGCCTTGACATCAGTCATTTAGGGATCTGTGTCCAGGTCTTTGCTGCTCCTCCTGCCCTCTGCTGAGCTTCTGGAGGGCGGATAGTGTGTCTGATTTGTCTCTGTGTGTCCTCAGGGTCCAGCAGCGTGCCTAGCATCTGCAGAAAAGCGAGCAAAGAGGACTTGTGGGGGGCGCCTGGGGGCCTCAGTCGGTGAGGCATCAGCCTTCGGCTCAGGTCCTGATCCCGGAGTCCCGGGATTGAGTCCAGCATCACCTGCTCACTGGGGAGCTGGCTTCTCCCTCTGTCTCCCTCTGCTGCTCCCTCGGCTCGGGCAGGCAGAGGCAGGGGAGAAGCGGGCTCCATGCTGGGTGGAGAGCCCGACGCTGGACTCGATCCCAGGACCCCGGGATCATGATCTGAGCTTAAGGCCGAGGCCTCACTGCCTGAGCCCCCCAGGCGCCCCGATAAATAAAATCCTTTTTAAAAAAGTACTTGAGGGGCAAATGAAGCCAAGTGCATCTGCCCAGGTGATGCAGGCATTGCTTTCTGCTTCCCCTTCAGAGGAAGAATGCCAGATTCGTGGTTTCTTTCTTAATAAAACGATTCCCGACACCCACGGCCCTCGTCCCGCGGCTTTCCTAGAATGCTAACCTGACATCTGTGCACAAGGTTAAATCAGGTGGCCCGGCTGGGGCGGGGAGGGAGCCGTCACTCCTGATTGATGACAGTGCACTGGGCCCTGCGCCCCCATGGCCTGCGGCGTTCCCCAGCCATTCTCAGGGTCACTCCGTGTCTGCTCCTCACATGGAAACAGCCGAATGTTCTGAGCGGGGGGTGGGGGGACATTTTTAAAGGATGAGCTTGTTGTTACTGACACACTGACGTAGAGAAAATTATTTGGAAGAAATGTACAGTGACCACCACGCACGTGCTCCAGCACTACCTCGTGTCACCCTAAGGTGCTCCCGGCAGACTTTCTTGCTGATAATTTTAGCCACAGTGTGAGCGATGTCTGCAGGCCTGCCCGTTGCAAAGCGATCTCCCTTTATTAGATGAAGTCCCGAATGAAGGGCGGTGTGGCAATGCGTCTTCCTGGTTCAATATCCTGTCTCTCACCCCCCGCCCCCCGCTCTGCTCCCTGCAGACGGTGGGTGCCCAAAAGGATGCTGTGTAAGGAAGAGGTCGGCTCAGCCACAGAATTTTTCGAGGCAGAGAAAGCCTTTTCAGTGTGACTAAAGCAATGATTTCCCATTAATACGAAAGAACTTTGAGGGTTCCTTCCCCTTGCCCATTCTTATTACGGCTTCGAAAACGCAGCCCCATAGAGCACAAGTGGGGAAGATAAAATAAAGACGGCACTCGGGCACGTCAGCTGTGAACCTGGGAGTTTTAATGTCCTGGAATTACTGTAGGTTCCGTGGAACTTTTTTTTTTTTCACTGACATAAAAACAAATTGTAATTTATTTTTGTAATAAATGACCAGATATGCTGAGAAAAAAAGAATTTCCAAGTAAATGTGTCCTCACTGAACCAGAAATAGTATGTGAACTCTTCGGCTTACACTGCAGTTTTGGTTGGACACCAGGGGAAAAAAAGTGTTATTTATAAAGGCTCGAGAGACTGTCAAAATATAGTGCTCTTGTGCTCTTTATCCCTAGTGACGGTTTTTTTTTGTTTTGTTTTGTTTTGTTTTTACATGGGGCTCATTCATTTCAAACAGCATGATAGAAGCACACCCTAATGTCTCCATCAACAGAGGCAGGTGGTGAGGATTGAGACCCACGGTAAATTTATCACATCCTTTATTTTCTTTAAATTTATTTTTTAGGATTTTATTTATTTATTCATGAGAGACAGAGAGAGAGAGAGAGAGGCAGAGACACAGGCAGAGGGAGAAGCAGGCTCCAGGCAGGGAGCCGGACGTGGGACTCGATCCTGGGTCTCCAGGATCACACCCTGGGACAAAAGTGGTGCTAAACCGCTGAGCCACCCAGGCTGCCCCACATCCTTTAAAAACGTACATATGTCATAATGTTTGGCTTGTCCTCGTAAAGCATCAGACCCCTGTGAAGTTTTTATTAAAGATATTTAATAAAGCAACAGAGGTCAAAGGCTTTTAAGGTAAAGGAGAAGTATTGATAATGAGTGTGAAGGAAGGACACAATCTCAAGGACGCGGTCCTTCTGCCTTGTGTTTTGAGCATTTTATCACACGATGGGACAGTTGTGTCATGTAGGCATTAGATGGATGGTTCTGAAAGTCAGGGATTACAGCACTAGGTTAGGCTTACAAACTGGGTATTAAACCTTCTGTGTCAAATGTGTGTGAAAATAGGTATTAACGGACAACTCTGCTTACATATGAGTATGACAGTTATGAGGAAAACACAAGGAAAGGGGACAGCGAATGGCTGCCTCTATAAGGCCGGCCTGGCTAGCTGGGGCACCCAAACATCCTTTTGTGCTGTTTTTTTTTTTTCTTTCTTTTGTGCTGTTTGAATTCTATATCACGCATATCTATTTTCTTAATTTCATAACAATTTATTTTAAAAAAAGGTCAGCTCGGGTGGCTCAGCGGTTTAGCGCGGCCTGCAGCCCAGGGTGTGATCCTGGAGACTGGGGATCCAGTCCCACGTCGGGCTCCCTGCATGGAGCCTGCTTCTCCCTCTGCCTGTGTCTCTGTCTCTCTCTCTCTCTGTGTCTCTCGTGAATAAATAAATAAAATCTTTAAAAAAAAAAAAAGGTCCCAAGTTAGATGAGTACAGTTTCTGTCACTTAAAAAAAAAAAACAAAAAAACACAAAAAAAAACCCAAATAAGCTAAAGCAAATAAAAAGCTAAACACAAAGGATTTGCACTCTTTCCCCTCCCTTCTTCTCAAATATTTGACTTGTACCTAACCCTGGAAGGTAATATGACGTAGGGGCACTTAATTTCCGTGGATGGCGACAGAAATATCCAATTAATTAATAAAGATTCAAGATTATGAAAATGTATTCCCAGAGCCAAACAAATGATCAAATCCAAGAAATCCTGTCAACTAGTTATTACTATGTCACAGATGGGACAACTAAGGATCGGCAGGTGAAGTAGTTTGCCCAAGGTCACAGAGCTAGTTCGCGACACAAGGTCAACTGCAGTAACATGTCTGCCCTGGAGCGATTTAAACTAGGCAATGGTCCCAATGCTTTGTAAAACCTACAGTTGGGACAATTTAGGTGTTAGTCATAATAAGATACGACTTTTAAACATTTAAACACATCCTTTTTCGGAAGAGAGTTTGTCATACTCAGAAGGTTATGCATACTGTCATGAGCTTCATGAGAGCCGTCTATCAGTTATAGCAACTTTTTATGTCCCCAGGTATCTGCAATGTACTAAAGTAGTTTCACTAAATATGGCTTTTGTAAAGTCGGGCTTTTAAGAGTGGTAAAACAGTTCTGGTGTTTTTAACGGATTTTTTTTTTTTTTAAGATTTATTTATTTGAGAGAGACAGAGCATGAGCCGTGAGAGACAGAAGGAGGAGCAGATTCCCCGCTAAGCAGGGACCCGAGGCAGGACTCAATTCCAGGACCCCCAGATCATGACCTGAGCCGAAGGCAGACGCTTCACCGACTGAGCCCCCCAGGCGCCCTTTTCATGGATATTTTTTAATGACAGTTGACTTCATGAGTTTTATCTTGTTGTCTCACAAAGTACCACAATCTTAGAGACTTAGAGCAACACTGCATTCTTCTCCCATAGCTCTGGAGGTGAGAAGTCTGGGGGTAGCATGGCTGGAGTCCCTGTTCAAGGACTCGCAAGGCCGAGATCTACCTGTCGGCTCTGCTGTGTTCTCCTCTGGAGCTCGGGGTTCTCTTCCAAGCTCTTGTGGCTCACAGGACTCAGTTCCTAGACTGAGGCCCCTACGTTCTTGCTGGTTGTGGGTCAGTGGTCACTCTCTGCACCTCAATTCCACTTGTGTTCCTTGTCATGTGACAGCCCTTCCGTCTTCAAAGGCAGCAGTGGAGAATCTCTCTTGAATCAGAACCTTCTCATGCTCAGAAACCCCAACCCCAGGAAGAAAGAGCCCAATCCCTTGTAAAGGCTCACCTGATTGATTTTATCTTATCATCACCAGATGGTCTTCTCTTAAAATCAACAGACTCAGGACCTTAATCACATATGCAAAATCATTTCAGAGGAGTGCTTTGATTTTAGTGTTTGAAGAAGTGGGCAAGGGTACAGATACACGCAGGGTGGGAATCTTGGGGCTATCTTTGAGTTGTGCCCACAGTATCTGATGAGCTTGGTGAATGTAGTTTAAGTACCACCACCACCACCACCCCCTCAGAGCTGCTCCACTCGGCCCCCTGCTGGGCGATTTTCAAGACTCAAAGCAGGGGGAGTATTCTCACTTTACATATATTTATTTACACAGGCTCATATTTAAGTGATAGCTTCTTGCTTTCATCTTGCTTCATTTGAACCTTAAAAGATCAGGTGCAAGAGAATTTAGTATCCATACGTAGTTGGGCAAAGAGGCTCAGGGAGATGGGATTACCTGCGTGAGGTCACATAGCCTTGCCCATCTCTATATTCCAGAAGGAATATGCCATAATTCAAGGTCCTTAACAAACGGCAGACTTTGATTACTATACTACTTCAGGAGCATCATCTCTTAGTTCTTACTTTTATTTTTCAGAATTTCTAGGAAACATTTTCTTTTCAAACCTGTACACGAGATAGCAAAGAATATCATAAACGGCAGTGCTCTTCCAGTTTTATGCAGCACGAGAAAGAGCTCCATGCACAGCAACAGGGCCTGAGAGCAAGCCTCACATTTCTCCTATGGGAAAAAGCATTTCTGTAGGAATGTATTTTTTTTTTCCCAAGAAACATAGCCTATGATTTATTAGGTAAATGCAATCAACAGAAGCTAATTATGAAGTTTAACTGAGGTCACATTCCGTTTGCTGTTTGCATGTTCTGTATGACTAATGCAGATGTGGATGTTTCAGGACTTGGAGCTTTTATCTTGCCTGAAGTGTGACCACACTCATGGGCCCAAGAACGTGCTCAGAAGATAATGTGGAAGCCGCAACCAGTCTGATGTAGGATTAACTGAAAATGCTCTAAGCTTCTGTTAATCACCAAGTATGTGGCCATCTTTATAGGACCATCGGACCCCATTTTATTTTTCCTTTTTTTTTTTAAAGATATTTTTATATATTCATGAGACACACACAGAGAGAGGCAGAGACACAGGCAGAGGGAGCAGCAGACTCCCTGTGGGGAGCCGGAAACAGAACTTGATCCCAGGACCCCGGGGTCACGTCCTGAGCTAAAGGTAGATGCTCAACCACTGAGCCACCCGGGTGCCCCCCATTTTAACTCTTTCTTGTCAAAATTTTAAACTCAACTGAAGTTCAGGGATGGATGTTGCTCCAAACAACAGGCTGGTAGTTTTAACATGTGGATCACAGGGAAAGTGGAATTCTATAGAATTCTCCAAGGTAGAAAGGTGTATGGGCCCAAGGTAGCTTCCACTGCTCATCTTATGAGTGTGGGAAGCGGGTCTCTAGGAGGTTTAGGGACTTGCCCAAGAGCACACAGCCTGGGAAGTGATAGAACTGAGACCTAAGCATAGATGTTTAGGTTCCAAGTCCAACACTCCATTCATTACTTGCATCCCCTGATGGATTGCATCGCCAGCAATTTTCTGCAAATACTGTCATTTCGTAACCAAGAGAAGTGTTTAGACATAAAGTAGTGGAACTGGAGAGGTGGTTTCAATCCCCGCCTCCCTTCCCACCCATGGCAACCACTCCAGAAGCTCCGACCTCTATCCCTGTTTTCCGTTTCCCCAGTCTGTCCTCTGCTGCCATCCGTGGGACCTCACTCAAACCACCAGCCCATGACTGTTCTCTTTGCTCTGGATCCTGGGAACGGGTAGTAAAGTCAGTGGTTCCACGGGGTGGGGGTGGGCGCTATGGCAGTGCTCCATCTGCTCAGCAGTGAGTAACTGCTTGAAATTACACCAATGACATCTTTTTGGGAGGAGGAGCATTTTATCACTGACGTCGTTGAGTACGTGTGGTGCACAGGGATAACAAAAAGCAAACTGACTTTTAGTTTTTAATTTTTTTTTTCCATAGACACTGTCCTCCCATTGCCTCCTAGGACACCGACCTGGATTAAAAGACAGGAATCCACCAGGAGCTACTCGCAACTATAAGGCTCCAGGTCCTTTATAAAGTGTTTCCTTTTGGTGGGGGTGTAGACAGGCAATGCACCATCATAACATTTTGAAAGAAAATGTACTTTTTTTTTTTAATTGAGGGGTGTGTGGGTGGCTCAGTTGGGTCAACACCTCCTTTTGGCTCAGGTTATGACCTGGAGGGCCTGAGATCAAGCCCCACATTGGGCTTCCGGTTCATGGGGGGGGATCTGCTTCTCCCTCTACCCCGATGCTCGTGCTCTCTAACAAATGCATTCTTTAAGAAAATAAAAAAAAATTAAAAACTTGAAATCGTGTATGAAACATAGAGTAGATCCCCAAGTATCACAAGGAAAGCAATTTTGGCAAAAAGACTGCTGAGAAGCCAGAGTCTTAGAGCTTTATCTGGGTTCATATGGGGTTTTAAATTTAGTAGGTTCCCATTAGCAAAGAACTCTTAGTTTTGCTGGTCACTGGGCTCAAGGAGAAGTGGACATTTTACTACAGTTCAGGTTGAAGCAGGCCGTGTAGGGATTAAGACAGCCTCGGTCAGGCCTGGACATTGTGGCCAGGGGCATAATCCCTGACCTGGCTGCGCATCAGTTTCTCCATCTATAAAATGGGAATGAATAATACTACCTCCTTTATAGAGTCATTATAGGCATTAAAACCATTTGCATAAAGGACCTGGCCCTGTGCTGCCACAGAGTAAACACTCAATACACGCTCATCATCACTTTTGTTCCAGTGGCCAAAAGACTGTGAATTTTTAATTCTTAGAGGTGTTTTACTCTGCTACAAAATTCAGCAGATTTCCTTTATTTCTCTCCCACGGGGAACATGGAAATCCTGGTGTGGGTATTTCTGGACATAACCTCACTTCATAGGAGTTACGATTTTTATTTAGCAAACTTCTCCAAGGGCACTAGATGGCGACATTCTCCTTTAAGAAAAAAAAAAAAGGACAGAGAACAAAATAAAACTAAGGTTTCATTAAAACTTTTGCTTTGATAGTTGAAACTCACTGCTACAGATTTAAAAGCAAACAACCCGGGGTAAAGCCGCGTCTCTGAGTACTAAAGGCTGTCAGGATCCCAGAATTTCTAGATTCTTCGGTGTCAGGCTAGGAGCAGCATGTTAGGGAAAGCACTCCGTGTGGGGCACTGGGAATTCTGGACTCACACTTATTAACTTAGGTGACCTTGGACTTTACCTTTTAAGATCTGTTTTTTTTTTTCCCTTTATAACGTGAGGTGATTTGGTTAGATGATCTTTGACACCGTTTTCAGCTCTGAAACGCTAGGATTTTTAATAATTCAGTGTTTACTTTCCTGCCAGGCTTTGTGAAGCGTTCCTTGTACTCTAAGTATTTGTGAAGCCCGTGGACAAGATTGAATGTCCGTGGGTGTCGACGTTACTTCAGTTACTGCTGATGTATTAAAAATAAGATTAATTTTGGAAGATAAGGATTTATTTAGGGTTTTGAGGTGTGTGTGTGTGTGTGTGAAATCTTGGTCTAAATGTTCCTTAAAAAAAAATAAGCAGGACAAACATTTGAATATCTGCATGCAAAATATAAAACTCGAAAAGAAACTTGTCCAAGAGTCATTTTAAAACTATTTCTCTCTGTCTCCCATTAAGTGGAGCCTCTGCTGGATTTTCGAATGTGATAAGGTTTTTCCTAACGTGTTATTTCAAAATGCCAACTGTTTTGAGCATTCCTAAAAGGATCACAGCAGTTTAAATTGCTGCATAGACAGAAGCGACGACGTAACATTAACTATCGGAAGACCCACAACTCCTTCTCGAACACGTGTAAATAAAGCCAGCTTTGGGCATGGGCTGCGATTAAGAAATTCAGAAGTGGCTTGAAATGTTTTTAATTTAAAATAATCAGAGGAGTGGACCTGACAGAAATCTCCAGAACAAAATATATTTAATGATTTATTTATAAACCGAAGGCTGCGCCTGCTTTTCCTTAGGTGTTTCAGACAAGGTAGAAAGATGATTTCTTTTTTTTTTTTCTTTCTTTTTTTTTCTAATAAGTAGCCAGTGATTATATAGTGATCTTTCTTAACTAAAGTCACTATTTCAGAAAAAGTCCTTCGGTATCTTTGTCTGCGGCTAGTTTCTTTCCTTTAAAAAAAGATTTACTAACGTGTTGATCATTACCTGGAGACAGGCTCCTCCCACGGTCACAGATAAATGATTTATGTGATGAAACGTGCTCTTTGTGGCACACACGACAGATAAGAAAAAGAAACCGGAGGCATTCGCCAGTCCTCCTGCTCACAATCCCTTTAGCACGGGGGTAGATGCACAGGTGAGGGGAAGACACCGATTCCGTGCAGTTTCCCCCTGGAGGGCGAGCCCAGGCCCTCTGAGGTCAGGCCAGGTCGTGAGATAATCCGGTTGCTCAGTATGCACATTTTAACCGCAGCAGATGAAATCGGGGTCCTGACAAGTTTACAACAGAATCCCCCCCCCCCCCAAAAAAAAAACTTTTGGCTCATCACCACCTGCATATTCATATATTCATTCAACTTTCCCAGCGGCAGTTCACTGTCTCCAGTAAAATTTCATGCTGGAAAAAAAGTTGGAATTGCAAGCGCCCTGTCATTCCTGTCCCTTGGGGTCAGGAGCACAGACAGGGCTGCAGGAGAGGAGAAACGCGGACCCCCCGCCCCCCTACCTCATCCAGGGCGGAGGGGAGGTCCGAAGTGCAAGCAGCGGCCGAGGTCTGCAGGTCTGCAGGTTGCACCGGCCCCAGGCAGCCTCGCGTTCAGGGAACAGCTCACCCCGCGCCTCGCGCGCACACACCCCACCAAGTCTTTAGGCTCCAGTTACAAGCGCTGCGTCATCTGCAGGATCACATGGTAATTGTTGCTATTTCAAGGATCAAGTGGCATAAAGCTCCCCCCACCCCACCCCTCGCCTTTGGTACCATATAGCGTGGACGAGCGAGCGCCCCGTGTGATGGGGTGAGGGCGGGCGCCCCGGGCCAGGCCTGCAGCTGCGAGCGGGCGCGCGGGGGGCTCTCGGGGAGCGGGCGGCCGAGGGCGCGCGGGAGGGGGTCTCCGGGGAGGCCGGGCGGCTCTAATTGGTTTCTCAATGAAAGATAAGCACCCGCTCCCCCGGGCGCCTGGGGACTAGCGCTCGGCCTCGGCTCGCCTCGCCTCGCCTCGCCTCGCCTCGCCGCCGCTCTTAGACGTCCGGGCGGCCCTCGGAGCTCGCAGCGCGCTCAGCAGCGGGGCCCGCGCCCCGGCCCGGCCCGGCCCCGGCTCCCCGCGCCCCGGGGCAGCGCGCGCCCTCCGCGCCCCTCGCCGTCCGCCCAAAGTTGCGCCCAGGGGCCCCGCGAGGACCATGAGCGAGCTGGAGGAGGACTTCGCCCAGGTCCTCATGCTCAAGGAGGAGAGGATCAAGGAGCTGGAGAGGCGGCTGTCGGAGAAGGAGGAGGAGATCCAGGAGCTCAAGCGGAAGCTGCACAAATGCCAGTCGGTGCTGCCCGCGCCCTCGCCGCACATCGGGCCGCGCACCACGCGGGCGCAGGGCATCTCGGCCGAGCCGCAGACCTACCGCTCCTTCCACGACCTCCGACAGGCGTTCCGCAAGTTCGCCAAGTCCGAGAGGTAGGCGCGCGGGGAGGGCGCGGGGAGGGCGCGGGGAGGGCGCCGCGGAGGGGCTGCTCCGGCTCCCGGGGCCGTCACGTGCTCGCGGGCCCGCGGGGGGCCGCGCCCCGGGTCGTGGGGGCGGGGAGGGCACCCGCAGTTTGCAGGCGCCGCTGCTCCCCGCGGGGCCCGGGCAGGGGGGCGGCCGCGGCGAGGTCAGCAGGAGAGTGCAAAGGAGCCCCGCTGTGACCCCCCGGGTGCGCCCCGGGCGCGGGGTGCGGGGAGCCCTCGCGGGCCGGGCTGGGGCCCCGGGCGGGCGGCGCTGCCTGCCGGCCGCGCTCCTGCCGAACCCCCGGCAGAAGTTGGGGCGACGAGGGCGGGGCTGCGGGCGCGCCCCTGCCCCCCCCCCGGAGCTCGCCCCGCCCCGCCCGGCCGCCGAGGCGCCCATCGATCGCGGCTGCACTCAAGCGCCTCTGGACGCTGGGGAGGAAGCGCCGGCCCCAGGCCCATTACGGGCTTTTAGTTTCTGGAAGCGCATCTCCGGGATATTGAATGTTCCATTAGGCGGCCTGACCTGCCCCGGCGTGCGCCGCCCGGAGAGTAGCTGGGCGCTCGGGGGACCCCGCGAGCCCCCCCCCCCCCGCCCCGGGCGTGTCCCGCCGCCTCCAGGGCTCCCGGGCCCCGCCCTCCCCGCGGCTCCCGGTGCACCGAGGGCGGCTGGGGGAGGGGGGCCCGGAGGCCGCGCAGGGGTGAGGAGCGGCGCGCCGAGGGCCGGGCGCGGGGCGGGGGCCGCGGAGGGACTGGCCCGGGGCGCTGCGCGGCTCTGAGGCGCCGTCCAGGGGCACGGCTCGGGGGCCACACCGCGCGTGGGACACGACGCATCCGCCCTCCCGCCCTCCCGCCGCCCGCGGGGTCTGGCCTCTTGCAGGGGGCGCGGGCCGGGCTGGGCGGGGCTGCCCCGGGTCACAGGCTGGGTTGGGGGGGGGCTGCCCGGGGGGCACAGGCTGGGCTGGGGGGCTGCCCGGGGGGGCACAGGCTGGGCTTGGGGGTGCTGCCCCGGGTCACAGGCTGAGCTGGGGGGGCTGCCCGGGGGGCACAGGCTGGGCTGGGGGTGCTGCCCGGGGGGCACAGGCTGGGCTGGGGGTGCTGCCCGGGGGGCACAGGCTGGGCTGGGGGGTGCTGCCCCGGGGGGGCACAGGCTGGGCTGGGGGGTGCTGCCCCGGGGGGGCACAGGCTGGGCGGGGGGTGCTGCCTGGGGGGCACAGGCTGGGCTGGGGGGGATGCCCAGGGGGCACAGGCTGGGCGGGGGGGGGCCTGCCCCGGGGCAAGGCTGGGCTGGGGGTGCTGCCTGGGGGCACAGGCTGGGCTGGGGGGGCTGCCCGGGGGGGCACAGGCTGGGCTTGGGGGTGCTGCCCCGGGGCAAGGCTGGGCTGGGGGGGCTGCCCCGGGTCACAGGCTGGGCTGGGGGTGCTGCCTGGGGGCACAGGCTGGGCTGGGGGTGCTGCCCGGGGGGCACAGGCTGGGCTGGGGGGTGCTGCCCCGGGGGGGCACAGGCTGGGCGGGGGGTGCTGCCTGGGGGGCACAGGCTGGGCTGGGGGGGATGCCCAGGGGGCACAGGCTGGGCGGGGGGGCCTGCCCCGGGGCACAGGCTGGGCTGGGGGGTGCTGCCTGGGCTGGGGGGGCTGCCCCGGGGCTGTGGCGGGCGGGGGGCGCCGCCGGGTGCGCATTCCGCGGCCGCCGCCCTGCCCTGCCCTGCCCTGCCCTGCCCGTGGCTCAGCAGCTGGAACCCATCTGCCCACCTCCTTAAGGAGCCACTTCATCAGCGGTCGCCGGCAGCTGCTCGCCTCCAGGGCCGACGGGCCGGCCGGGGCTTTATCGCATTTTTGGAATTGCAGACCGCTGCGTCCCGGCCGGCCCCTCGGCCCGCACCCCCCCAGGAAGCCCCCCCGGAGCCGCTCTCACCCGGGAGCTGGCTCTCAGAGGCGCTTTTATTCTCCTCGACGAGCCGTCGCTGCAGGCATGAGAGGAGGTTCTGTGTGCAGGGGAGGGACGGCGGTGCTCCTGGGCAGGCTCCTGCGGCCTTGCACCCCCGCCCCCCCTGGGGTGCCCGTGGGGGTGGGAGCCCCAAGCCCAGGCCTTGGTCCTGCGCAGGGGGCCGAGGGGGGCAGAGCGTCCACAGCCTGCTTCCTCTGCGCTCTGATTGACGCGGGGATGCAGGCAAACTTTCCCCCACTCAGCACTTCGGAATTTTGTCTTTTTTTTTACACTTTCAAATGGGAGCCTGCAGTGTATTTTCAGCAAGCTGACTCATGAGAGTTTCAAGAATTTTGGCAGGTATAATATATGGGGAGAGGGACCCTTGGAATCAGGTGCCCATCCTAGGCTTTGCGAGACAATAGCAACTTAATTATTGGTCTGACACTTCATTCTGGTCAAGAAAGGAAATAAAGAAATAAAGTATCTGGCACCCCGGGGGGCTCAGTGGTGAGCATCTGCCTTCAGCTCAGGCCCTGATCCCGGGGTCCTGCGATCCAGTCCTGTATCAGGCCTCCCTGCATGGAGCCTCCTTCCCCGTCTGCCTGTGTCTCTGCCTCTCCCTCTGTGTCTCTCATGAATGAATGAATAAATAAAATCTTTAAAAAATTAATGAAAAAAAAACAGTGTTTCTCAGATACAACACTTAGCAGCAAACAAGAGGCCTTCATAAGAAAAGTGTGTCAGGTCTGGAGGTGAGCTGCTCCATCGCCTCCTGCACCCCTTGTTTTGGGAAACTGTGCCGTCCTGATGGGCTCGCTGGGCCCGCCCCAAGAGCGCTTTATTGCAGAGCTAATGCTCGTGTGCCGTTGCTGTAGAGTTTGAGGGATAGGTACGCGTGAGTTCATTTCAAACTTTACTAGGACACGCAGTTTTTATACGAACGGGAAACGTATTTGGAAAGTACAGGAGTCTGGTGGGCAGAATGATAAAAGAGCTTTTGCCTCGAAGCTCTGTTTTAGAAAATGATGGCAATCTAAAATATTTACATAATAGGTGGCAAAAAATATCTCCAGCATTTATTGCCGTGGAAGGAAACGGGAGACTTCGCTAACTGTTGTAATCAAGTCAGCCCAATTAGCCAGCCTTCCATGTGTCCACGGAGGGTCTAAGGCACAATCTCCATTAAGAATGATCTAAGTATCCAAGGAATGCTTAGATGAAAATTATACTAGGGAAAGGGAAGATCTGAGTGCTCAGCAGAAGTATCAAGTGTACAGTGTGATGATCGTGTTCAAAAAGCAAGCGCCCGACTTACTGCAGTCCTCATTTTCAGACCCCATGGAGATGCCCAGTAGGGATCAAGTGGTTTTCTTGGAGAACTGTAGGGTATTTTGGATGATGATGATGACATTTTGAATTTATTTATCACTCCCTGCCAGTTAAATTCAAGCATTTCACATAGTTTTCTGTGAACTCTCGATTCCCTGCATGTACATGCTCCACACCAAGAATTCCCTAATATCCACCTAATTCTTCCCCTGAGTTTTTCTTACACACACACACACACAGACACACACACCTAAATTCCTTGTTTTGGCTGCCCCGTTGGCTCAGAGGACTGCAAACAGTTGTTGTTTTTGAAGTAGCTGAAGCAAAGGCTGGAATCAATATCAATCTGTAATAGGAACAATAGATCAGATCCCAAAGACGTTTGAGCTATTCTTGTCACAAATCCCTTGATTCTTTCTTGGTGATGTAAATTCATCATTTGGAACTTGAACTTCCCTCCACCGGGACATGGAGGTTTTGGGATGGATGCCCTAGAAAACGCATGGCTTCTTGTGTCTCTAATTCAATTCAGGTCTGATTTAACCTTAATACTAAATCAAGGGATTTGGCCTAATTTTGATATTAGCGACTTCAATGAAATGAGTAAGTACCGGCTGAATTCTGGGCCCAGCTTCTTCATCGTTCATATTTTCATAGAGAAAATACACAGGGCTTTGCAATAGCAAGGGTGGTAGAGAGAGCGGATCTGAGGACTCTTGAGTCCCGAGGAAGTCACTTGCTCGAGATCCCACAGCTAGGACATGCGAGGGATGAGTTCCAAACCCAAAGCTTGAGTTTCTAGAGCCCAGGTCGTGAGCTTCCACACTCTAATCACCTTGGAATTGGGCAGGTGGGCAGGTTCCATCATAGTAACCAGTAACCGGCGAGTCCTTTCAAATGGAAAGAAATGAACGTGTCCTAAATTAGAATAGGATTTGTGTTAAGAGTCCTAGAGCCAGCACTCACCTGACCTTCCGAGAAGTGGCCAGCGAGCTCTAGTGTCCAGCACCCACGCTTGGATGCGCTCACCAGCCTGGGGTTTTCTCAGGCCGATCCTCCTCTCGGGACTGTCCTATGCCAGTCTTGCCTTTTGCTTCCCTGATGAGTAGTTTGGTTGAGCCGGTGATCTTGGTGGCCTCCTTTGGGCACCGTTCATTATCTCCTCTGCCTTTGCCTTGCAGCCCGCTCGTGCTAATTGCTTTGTCCCTACCATTCCTCCCATTGAGAGGAATTTATTACTAAGTGACACTGTATCAATACCAGTTGTCCTTTCCAGATGAACGTAGTCATAGTTTAACAGCTTCGGGGAGAGGATATTCCTTTAGTTTGCTCAGATGAGTAATATTTATGACAAGGGTTTAAGGGGAGTCAGGCCGAGGAGGACAGGGGAGGGTCTTTATGCAGGACGGCTTGTCAACATCCTGGTGTCTTGCCGTGTGTCCCTGGGAGAGGAGAGGACGGAATCTGATCGTGATCACTTCACACTTCCTTCCTGTCAAAGCCGTCCCCTGCTTTTAGTGATGAGAAAACTGAGCAAATAATCCCTACAGGGCCTTTCCAAAGGATCTCAGAAACGGGACCAGAAGGATAGTTCAGGTTTCTTAATTTTGCATCCGCACCAGACTTGGTGAATTGATGTCTGGCACGTATCACGTGTCCGTAGTTCTTATTTAGGACCTATTCACGGTGCTTTGAGATGGGCCCTGGTTCTGGGGTCACGTACGTTTTCCAGATGCATTTGTAACATGCCAGGAATTCTCCATCTGAGTCACTGGTCTACGTGTAGGTTGAAAGTTCACGTTTACCCGTGCATTCGTGAGACATTGGAGTGACCCTCACAAGACCCTTTCTGACAGACCTGAAAACACAAAACATGTCGCGTCTTCCTCGCTCCCGAGCGTCCTCTCTCCCCACTGTTAGGAGGGGCCGAGAGTGCATCGATCACCCTTTCTTTGCTTCAGATGTCCAGGTGGTTTTGTAGTTGCTCCCAGTAGGGATCGTTGTTTTCACTTGCCGTTGAGAATTGGCTTATCCGAGTTCAGGACCCCGTCTTATCCAGGATTCTTGTAGCTCTTGGAAGTGACCGTGAGCTTGGAGATAAACCAGGGATAGCATATCCTGTTTCACAGAAGTGAAAGCTCAGAAGTTTGGGGGTTGTCAAGAAGGAGTCCTGACCTTGAGCGTACCTTTGTTGGTGTGCCACGCTCGTGGGTCCCTGCAGAGACAGGGCTGTATGTGGACATGGTTGTGTGGGTGCGTGTGGATGTACGCGTACGTATACCCGTATGCACAGGTGGCCACTTGTTCATATGATGACTTTTCAGAAGTTCCTTTTTTTTTTTTTTTTGTTTAAAGATTTTATTTATTCATTCATGAGAGACCCAGAGAGAGAGAGGCAGAGACACAGGCAGAGGGAGAAGCAGGCTCCATGCAGGGAGCCCGCTGCGGGACTCGATCCCAGGACCCTGGGGTCACACTCTGAGCCGAAGGCAGACGCTCAACTGCTGGGCCACCCGGGCGCCCCCATACATACAGGAGTCCTTATTGGGAAATTCCTCTACGTTGGCCCAAACCCGCTGCTTGTGGGAAAGGAAGAATCACTTCTTGGGCTGTTGTTATAAACTAGATCGTAGCACCTTGCAGTTGCTCCAGTGCTTGTGCTCGGTCCCGGGCACAGAGCCCAGTGTTGTTTCCCCAGAACTGGCTCCCGGCCCCGGCCTTTGCTGCTCTCTGTCAAAGTACCACCTTCTACTTTGACCCTTTCATGATTTTTCACTCCCTTCTCTTTGTCCCTGGATCTGCCTGTGTTGTCTCTCTCTCTCTCTCTCTCCTGGGTCTCGGTGTTTCTCTGCTCCAGCCTGACCTCTGTTGCCCCTGCCAGATCTCATTTCCAAAAATCATAAAACAGGAAACGTAGAACAGAGTTCTTGCCCCCAAATGCTACTCTTTTATTTTTATTTTTAAAAGATTATTTATTTATTTATTTGCCAGAGAGAGAGAAAGAGAGAGAGAGAGAGAGAGAGAGAGAGAGCACACGCAGGGGGGCGGTTGGCAGAGGGAGAGGGAGAAGCAGGCTCCCCGCCGAGCAGGGTCTCTAATGTGAGGCTCCGCACTGGGCTTGACAGGGGGCTTGAGCACGGGGCTGCGTTGGGGGCTCCATCCCTAGCCCCCCGGGAGCTTGACCTGAGCCGAAGGCAGACACTTCACCCACTGAGCCCCCCAGGCGCCCCTGTTACTTACTATATCACCTTTTGCGATCTATCCTAACTTCAGACAATCCAGGTTTTATACAACTTGAATTTCCTAAAGTTTAAAAAATATCTGTTGTTCATAATGAAATATAAAACGCCTTAGAATATTTGCTCCATAAACAATGGGTGTTTCCAGAAAGTGTCCACCTTTGAAATAGACTCGTTTTATTATATAGAGACGGAGGGGAGGGGAGGGTAGTCTCCCTGTTTCACCCGGCGATCTTCAACAACAAATCCCTTTTTAAAGACTCTTAAGCTTCCTCCTCGCTGCTCAGGAAACCTGATCGGTGGGTCCCAGCCTTCGTCGTACATCACGGTGCTTTTAGTCCAAGCCCCTCCGTATTGTTTCCTGTAGACGAACGTAATAGAAACCCGCGCTTCCTTGGAAAACAGTGTAGCTTTCAATTCAATCAATGCAAAGTTGATGTGGACTAGACAGTCTGAAAATGCTGTCATTTGTCCTGTCCAGCGTACGAGCTGTGTGTTTATCCTTTTTCTTTTTTTAAGGATTTATGTATTTTTATGTATTTATTTGAGAGAGAGAGGCAGAGGCAGAGGGAGAAGCAGACTCCCCGCTGAGCAGGGAGCCCGATGTGGGGCTCCAGCCCGGACCCCGAGATCACGACCTGGGCCCACAGCAGACGCTGAGCCAGCCGAGCCCCCTGGGCGTCCCGCCCTTTTCTACTGCGTGTTTGTTTGACCTATTTGTGCAACTTAGTCCCAAAAGGCCAATAGGTTGATAGGACGAGTTGATGTGAGCTGATTCCGTGATGCACCGGGACACGTGGGTAGCGCTTTGGGGTGCAAGGTGATAACCCGGTTTCATCTGAGTGTTTTACCTGTTAAGCTAATCGGATGAGGCGTCTACAGGAATCACCTTGTTGGTTTGCAGTTTGCGCTTGTGGCAAAGAGGAGCCAACTATAGTTCTTAATTTAATCTCCCAGGTTTGTGGCTAACTCAGACTGTTCTTCCTTTCTGGTCCAAATTAGAGAGTGCTTTGAAATGTGCTTTAATCCTCAAACGTGTCTTTATTTGGACGCTCTGACCTCAGCCGCTGCAGTAATGCTGCTGATAAACATCGCGGGGCTTCTGAAGATACTTGTGTGTTCGCCGCTTACAAATATTTGTGGGTCTGTTTATTCAACTCTGCGCTGCTACTGTTGTCTGAGGAACAAATTTAAAGCCTTTGGGTAAATGTTAATATTTTTCTCGATGCCTCTCCTAGCCCGTGTGGTATAGGTAATGCTGATTCCGTGCATCCCACGGCCACCGAGGAACTTGCTTACATGGGCTCACAATTCTCAAAATAGAAAATTCTTTTATATATTACGTTGTAACCCCCTGGGTAGACACCAGGTCTGTTTACAGCAAAAATCTCAACCAGGAAAAAAAAAAAAAAATCTCGACCAGATAAAACCCTCCGCTCACCGTACCTACTCCCGCCCATGCTAATATTTGGAGAAAGGGTAAGAAAAGCACGTATCTGTATGTAGAGTGTATTAAAAACAAGCAAGCAAAACAAAAACCGAACCTTCTAGAGGATAAAACCGGTTCCTACTCGGTTCAGTCTCGTCTCAAAGAGTAAGACCGCTCCAAAGTGTTCAATACGACATCCGACGTCTCACTGAGGCAGCCCCCAGCTGAGGTGTCAGGACACACACGGGTATGTACGTGAGTAGTTTGAGGTTGAAATGAGTAAGAGCTTCAAGACCAAAATTCGTGAATTATTTGTTTCTTGGAAAACCAGAGCATTCGCAGACCTCTCTAGGGAGAGCCCTCGACTTGCATCCTGATGGGCGTCCTCGGCCGGGATGACAGAGACACGGCAGGAAGTTGCACATAATCCACAGGCGGTGGTGTCTGTTCACAAGCGTGTGTTGCACATGGGAACGTCACCCCCCTTGTGAGTCACCGCAGAAAAAATGTCTGAGAACTTCTGATCTGAACCATGCCTCTAAAAAGCCAAAATCTTGACCCCATGACACCCAAAGCTACTTACTTATAAACAATGGTTGTTAGATTTACGACGCTCCGCGCAGCGCATCCCCTGCAGAGCACCGTTTCCCAAAGTGGGGTGCCCGCGGTACAGGCGGCGCCGGGTGCTCGGGGGGCGCGCGCGGGAGTTTGTCTTATAGGGACAACTAGGAATTCCAGTAAGTGAGAACATGTAACAAGCACATCAAGGCCATGCTGTGCCGCTGTTACGGCTTTTTATAAGGCAAAGTTTTAAGGAAAAAAAAAAAATAGAGACGGGGACTAGATGGGCATGCAGAGGATGGGGAAAGGTCGCTCTAAAGTCATTTAAAAAAATAAAGTCTTTTTCACAAGGGATGCCGCTGATTGTTTTCATGCTTGTTTTCATACTCTCCCCCCCCCCCCCCCAATTTTGGAAGATTCTAGCCACCTGAGTTATTTGTGTGCTCCTCTTTGGTGGCTCTGGGGATCGCTGTCAGTTTCTCCATCCGGGTTGGAGCGGGGACAGAGAGCTTGGCAGGAGCGGCGGCTCCTGTACATATGCTCTCGCTCCAATGATAAAGCAGCCTGGGTAAGGACTATTCGCTCCAACGTATCATTGGGAAGACACTGGATTTCCCCCTAGATTTATGACTCTCTGCCATAGCCCAGCAGGGCCCATGGGTGAACAGGACAGCTGGGAAGGAACACAGGGTGCTGGGCCCCAGTCCCCATCCGGCCCGGGGCCCAGGGGACTCTGTCCTGGGGCATCTGCTACTACACTGTGGCTTCCCACCCCCCCCACCCCGGGCCCCCCTGGGATGCCGAGAGGCCTGTGTGGCCACGAAGGGCGGCAGTCGTGGCATTTTGTAGCCGGAAAGACGTGATTTGTTCTTTCTTTTTCTTTCTTTGTAAAAATGCAGTTTGGGAACAAGTTTGGAAGGGAAAAATCTGTAAAAAAACAAAAGCCAAAAAAACAAAACAAAACAAAAAACCCACCACATTTATTTTCCTGTGTCTCTGTATTTCATCGCCTCGTCGGAAATGAGAGTCAAGGAGGAGAAAGCCTTTTTAAAAGCTGTTACTGGGAAGGGAATGGCTTAAGTGGGGAAATGAGAAAAGTAGGAGGGGAAAGGAGAGAGTTAGGGCGGGAGGAGGAGTTAGCAGCAATCCCGGGTGTCCTGGGGAGCAGGATGCAGGCTGTCCCCCTGCCCCCTGCCTACTTGAGAAAGGGAATCCTTAAGGTCTGGATGTAGGACCTTTCCCAAGACAAGGAGAGAAAGAGGTGCTGGGGGAGGGGAGGGGAGGGAGGAGGGAAGGAGGGGACTGGGGGGAGAGGGGAGGGGAGGATGGAAGGAGAAGGGGGGAGGGGAAGAGAGGAGGGGAGGATGGAGGGAAAGAGGGAGGGAAGGGGAGGGGAAGAAGGGAAGGGGAAGAGGGGAGGGAGGGAGGAGGAGGGAAGGACAGGACGGGGAGGGGAGGAGGATGGAAGGAGGGGGAGGGGAGGAGGATGGAAGGAGGGGGAGGGGAGGAGAAAGGAAGGAGGGGGAGGGGAGGAGGGAGGAAGGAGGGAGGAGGGAGGGAAGGGGAGAAGAGGGGAAGGAGGGAGGGAGGGAGGAGGGGGAGGGTGAGGTTTCAAGGCTGAGCACTAGATGGCAGCAGAAGTATGATAGTTGGCAGCCAGTTGGCAACGGGGCCAGTGGCGGGTCCCAAACCAGGATGCAGCTTTCCTAGTGTCCGCAAAATGTGTCACTGCACGTGGGCGTGTGATCATTTCCCAGGTCGAGCGACTCGGGGGGACTAGTGAAGAAGCCAAAGGGCACAGCTGCTCCGTGGCGGGGCCTGAACCCCAGGGGAGGCCCCAGGGCACTGGGCTCCAGGTCCCCGCACCTGGGTGTCGGGGTGCCCGAGGTTCCTGAAACCTGTTTGAGGCCCCCGGGCTCACGTCTGCCTGGGAGAAGACAACCCAGAGAAGTGACAGAAAACTAATAGAAGCAGGAAATGTACGTGGGGGGAGATAGGACTGAGATTTCCTGCTCCCTTCTTCCCTCCCCGACCACAAAAGAACGAAAAGACAATTATCATTATTGTTTCTAAAGATTTTATTTATTTATCCATGAGAGACCCAGAGAGAGAGGCAGAGACACAGGCAGAGGGAGAAGCAGGCTCCCTGCGGGGAGCCCGATGCGGGACTCGATCCCAGGATCCCAGGGTCACAGCCTGGGCCGAGGACACATGCTCCACTGCTGAGCCCCCGGGCGGCCCTAAATGACAATTACTATAAAAACAGGTTATATCAGCTGTTTGTTAGAGGAAACTTCTAGTAGCTTCTAATAGGTTGTTTGATCTTCTGGGTACTTTTGTGATTCTGGGATCCCATTGAGGAGATCTTAATATGGCCCGTTGTGGGCTGAGGTCCTTCCTGGGAAAACATTTGAATAATCTGGTAAATGATTATTTATACACATTATTATACGCATCTAAATATTTGCAAGAGGGCAGCCCGGGGGGCTCAGCAGTTTAGCGCTGCCTTCAGCCCAGGGCCTGGTCCTGGAGACCCGGGATCGAGTCCCACGTTGGGCTGCCTGCACGGAGCCTGCTTTTCCCTCTGCTTGTGTCTCTGCCTCTCTCTCTCTCTCTGTTTTGCATTTCTCATGAATAAATAAATAAAATCTTTAAAAAAGAATCTTAAAAAAAATATTTGCAAGAGAAAAACTTTTTTCTCATTTTTCTTCTCTGGGGTGCCCTAAATATAAACCGCCTTTCAGCAGTTTTAGGGTTAAAAGGAAGCAGTGCAGCCTGACCTACCACAGAGGGGTCGATCGTGAGTCACATCTAATGGGCTGGACGTTTGGGGATCGACAGCTTTGGGGAGGGCCCTTGGGGCTGCCTGTCGGGGCTGTTTGGTGCATTCTGGGCCCCCCTTGGGACTCCCGAGGACTGGAAGCCTGGCCGCGTGATGGCACCGTGTGTGACGCGGCACCAAGCACTCGTGTGCTGACTTCGGTCTGTCTCCGGGAGCCCGGGGTTGGGGCCAAGCTGAAGTTAGGCTTCGGGTTAAAACGAAGTCGATTTTGGGTTAACACGGCACCCCGACCCCTTGGATCGGTTTCTTTGCTGAGACTGTTGGGTGGCACCGGGTGAGCCTGCGGGCGGGCACCGGGCGGGTTCGGGCGGCCGAGTCCCCATCGTTGACCACAAGTGGCCTTTGTAAAAAGTACTTTGAGCTCCGCACTACGCTTATGCGCAGCTGTCAGCACATTAAAAAATGCCCTTTGGGCCAGTAGTTTATATTTTTTTCAGGGCGAGGGAAAAAATGTCATGTGGCGGGTGGCCCTGAGACGGCAGGGAGGTGGCGGGGCCGCGGGGCCGGGCGCTGCTGGGGGAGAAGCAGGGCTCCGTAGCGGCGGCTTCGGTTTTCTCTGATCTTCCTGGGTCCCTATCAACGCAAGACGGATTCCTGGGATGGGGATTTGAGGTTGGAGGTGCCCTGCCTTGGATTTCGGGTTATCCGGCCTCACTGTGTGGCTCGGGGCCCCACAGGGATGGTCACGGCGCCGAGACAGGCTGTGGGCCTGCTGGGCTTGGGCCGTTAGAGCCTTCAGGGAAAGGTGTTGGTTTCCTTACCGTGTTCTGATCTGGATATGCTATTCATTCATTCGTTCATTCATTCATTCCTGAGAGACACACGGAGAGAGGCAGACCAGATGCAGAACTCGATCCCAGGACCCCGGGGTCACGCCCTGAGCCGAAGGCTGATGCTTAATGGACTGAGCCATCCGGGGCATCCCTCCTGGATTGTCTTTTTTTTTTTTTTTTAAGATTTTATATATTCATTCATGAGAGACAGAGAGAGGGGGAGAAGCAGGCTCCACGCGGGGAGCCTGACGTGGGACTCGATCCCAGGACCCCGGCGTCATGCCCTGGGCTGAAGGCAGATGCTAAACCACTGAGCCACCCAGGCGGCCCATCTCCTTGGTTTAATTGTCAAACTAACGCTCCCTGGTTGTCCCGACCGTAGACCAAACGCTCATGGGGACCTTTATGTAGAGAGAACGGCCCTGCCCATTTGGAGGTTTTGTTTCTTGCTTGTTTTTATACCAAAAGTGGGATTATTCTATAATACTCCTCAGTAAACTGCTGGGTTTATTATTATTATTAATTATTATTATTATTATTAATTATTATTTGTTTCATTTTTGCTTACTAACAGCTCCTGGGGTTCTTTCCAGGTGGGCTCATCTTGTTTTTTCTGACGCCCCCGCACTCTCTATTCCATGGTGTCCATGAACTTCCGCTTACTGATCTCGATGGGCACTTGTTCTGTTTGCAACCATAAACGACGCTGCCACTGATATTCTCATCCCCATTTTCTCAACTCTCTTTCATTTATTTTATGGGATGAATTCCAAAAAGTGAGAGCGCTAGCTTTAAAAAGTTGCTAATGTTAAAAAAGTTGCTAAAAAAGCGCGACTTTTTTAGTTTTATGTGATGATGCAGATGCTTTTGATGTCAGATAAATGATCTCTAGCCCTTTCCAGTAAAAATACAAGGTACACTAGGTGGCATGGACACAATTAATTTTCTACGTTAAAGAAGGAATTTCTAAAAATCAGACGTAGGACCCTAGCAGTACCATGTGGAAACTTCTTATTTATTTATTTTTTATACTCGAGCTACATTCATGAGAACACTCTTTTTAAAGCAGTGTTTACTTTTCAGATTTATAAAGTCCGTATCGTGCTTTTGGCTTGATTTTTTTTTCTTGTCTAAGGTTGAAGAAAATTCTCCAATTCCTACAATGTAATGGTTTTGA
Source organism: Canis aureus (assembly GCF_053574225.1). Taxonomy (NCBI): domain Eukaryota; kingdom Metazoa; phylum Chordata; class Mammalia; order Carnivora; family Canidae; genus Canis; species Canis aureus. Next base: position 39,069,718 of record NC_135637.1, read on the forward strand.
AAGTAAGAATACAATAGTTTGCACATCCTGCTCTTAAATAAGGAAGGGCCCTTCTTCAAGGATTACAATGATTTGTTTTTCTTTCATCAAATACATTTTTTTTTTATCATCAAATACATTTTTGATACTTGGAGGAGTCTGAGGAACTTGCTCCCATTTGGGAAAATAACAAATTCCAAGTCACTCAGCTACATTGTTTTTTTTTTTTTTTAAAGGCTGGGGGAAGATTTGGACATATATGGTATTGGAACTACTCAGAGGAGCTTTCTTTTTATAGGATGGCAACCTCTGGTAGAGTTTTATTTTTATTATTTTTTTCTTTTTCTGATCATTGTTACGATACTGCGCTAAAGTTACGGAAGGACAGCTTTGCAAATATTTATTTAGATCACAATTCAGACCCGTTTAAAAAGCAATCGATCACGAGGTTGAAGCGACAACGTGAAACGCTTTTTGGGGTGTAGAGAGAGCAAATCTCTGAAATTTCAGCTCCGTCTTAGAGAGAGATGACCCCGTGACACGTCTTGATGGTTAAAGCAGCGGGCTGTGGACTCGTGGACCCGCGCTTGAACTCGGGCTGGTCCTGCACACGCGGGCCCTTGTGAGCGTCAGTGAGTTCCTTCTCTCTCTGAGCTTTGGTTTCCACGTGTGTCCAACAGGGAGAGCGATGCTTCTCCACTTAGGCTTTCTGTCCGGGAGCTGCTCTGTGTCCGTTGGTGCCCGAACAGAAAGTGCAGGGGCCACAGGTGAAGTAAGATCACTAGCCAGGTTGTGCCCGTGCAAGGCCAGAGAGTTTCAGGGAATCTTTAAAAATTTCAGTCCTCGTATGAACAGTTACAGACCCTTGTGCCGAGAAAGGATTTTAGGAGATACTTTTGTTCATTCCCTCTGGTTCATAAAATGATGGCAAGATAAAATAAAATATAAAATAAAATATAAAATAAAATAAATAAAATAATAAAATAAAATAATAAAATAAAAAATAAAATAATAAAATAAAATAAAATAATAAAATAAAAACCAAGCAACCGTTCAGAGGCTCAGAAAGATTGTGATTGGCTGGAGACGTGGGGCTCGCCGGCGACAGAGCTGAGCCGGTCCCGCGCACGTCTCCTCTCTGCCATCCCAGCCCCCGACACCTGTCGGGAGCCCCTGCACTCACACAGGTGGCAGCCGGAGCCGCTCGTGTGTCCAGGTGGGAAGGAAATGGGTAGGAAGCTGCCTCCATGTATTTCGAAAGTGTCTAGCGTGTGGCTCTATGACCGGGCAGGTGAGGCCCGTCCCGCGGTCCCGGGGGGCACCCCGCTGGCTCCCGGAAGCCCCTGTGGAGGTGTCTTACAGGCCCTGGGCTGGCCTGGACCCCACTGAGCATCCCTGCGCCAGGGCTCTTGCATCTCCGGAGGATGCACGCCCTTGCCCCGGGCCGCCCTGCTTAGGCTCCTGCTGCCCTCGCCGCTCAAGGCCTGGAGGTGACGACCACCTTCCTGGTGCAGCTGACACGTGGCTGGAGCGTTGCAGGGCCGTTGTTGCCGTGCTGTCACCCCGCAGGCCTGGAGGCCAGGGCAGCGGTGCTTCCTGTCCCCCGATGTCAGCAGGTGGCAGCGCCTCGGTGCATCCTCTCAGGGCCTGTTGGCAAGTGATGCTTGGATGCAGGGTGACTGACCTTTGCAGGTTGGACAAATACTACTCCAGGCTTTGTTTCTGCGGAGGCGACTGGGGTGACAAAGTGTGCGGGGAGCCGCAGGCCTGAAGCCAGCTCCTGGGCAAGGCGTGTGCCCACCCCGGCCGCCCTGAGGGCGCATCGCGCTGGGAGAGTCGTCCTGACTTCCTCAGGGCCTGGCACAGCCCTCCAGGACCCCGAGCTCCTTGCTATTATTTACTTTTTTTTTTTTTTTAAGATTTTATTTATTTATTCATGAGAATACACACAGAGGGAGAGAGAGAGAGAGAGGCAGAGACACAGGCAGAGGGAGAAGTAGGCTCTATGCAGGGAGCCCACCTGGGACTCGATCTCGGGACTCCAGGATCACGCCCTGGGCCGAAGGCGGCGCTAAACCGCTGAGCCCCCGGGGCTGCCCTATTATTTACTTTTTTGACTTCACTCACCAAGTAAATGATGCTCCTCGACTCTGGACCCGTTCACCATCTTCCTGACTCCTGACTCCGTACCTGGTTCCAACTCCGCTCATCACGGCAGCTCTGACCCACTTCTCGGAGTCATTTCCCGGATCACGGATGCTACTCTGACGTGACGTGCTATATTTAGGACTTATTTTTCATTCATGGTGTTGTGTCAGCTCTCTTTTTACAAATTTCAGTCCCCCCCACCCCCCGGCAGCCCGGCGTGTTAGCAACGTGACGCTCTTGCCCTGCTGTTGGCTGTGCTGCGGCCCCCTCTGCAGTTACCCCTCCCCGAGTCGAATAAACCCGGGGTGTCTCCGATTCCAAAATGCATAGTCCTCGCCTGGGGAGTCTTTTACTAAAATGCACTTTCTGATTCAGCAGGTCAGGGGCGGGGCCAGAGCCGGTGTATCTGAAGTGAGCTCCCCTGTGATGCCGAGGCCGCTGGTCTTCAGATGTGACATGGCAAAGGATGGGCCAAAGGTTGTCTCTGGCTCCTTCCTCTTTGCCTCTTCCTTTTTGTTTTGTTTTGTTTTCCATACAAGTTAAGTTTTTTACACAAAGTACAGACAAGAATGCAAGTTAATGTGTTGGTGATGCATTAACGTGGATTATGAGATGAACTCCTTACCTGAGACGGCCTAGAGGAAACATTCGCGAATTCCTGCCCCTCCTAGACCCTAAGTAAGCACCGCTGGACATTGTACAGGCTCAGAGTGGAGGCTGCACTTGGGTTTAAAGCCCCTGGTGTCTTAGTCATGGTGCTTAACCTCTTTGAACTTCAGTTTCCTGTCTGTAAAACAGAGATGAGAAGACCCCCCTCAGACGATGCTACGCAGAGGCCCGGTCGGAAGCACGCAGTGAGGGCTTCCCGTTGGCTTGCGGTTTTAGCACTAGCGTCCTGGAGACCAAGTCCAACTCATCCCCAAATGACAAACATGGTCCAGAAAGAGCTTTAATTCGGATAAAATGGGAAAGGAAGAAACACGGATGCAGCATCGGTGGGAGCTGCCTGAGTGCAGTGCACTTTATTAGCACGAGCCCGTCTGCTCTTCTCCGCACTGCTGTGTGTCCTCACGGGCTCTGCATCAATGAGGAGACTCGTCCAAACATGTGAAGTGGCTTATTCACAGGCTCGCTGGCCCGGGACTGTTTGGCTCTAAGGCCAGACTGCTGGCAGCGTTAGATCTGTCCACAGCAGGTGCACTGGGAGGAGGAAGTATAGGGGAAGGGACTGTGAAGACCCTTTGACCATTCCAACAACCCCAACGCCCAGGGGCCCTTACACTATAGTACACGTGAACGTCTAGTGGAGCTGGTTGTTACGAGAGACTTCTCGGCTCCATCCCAACTGACTTAATCGGCTTGGGAAATGGGGATCAGGATATATTCAAGACCATCCAGGAGAAGCATCGCTGTAGGCATATCCTATGGGATAGGTACTGGTTCCCATGGGCTGCTGTTAACGGGTGACCACAAATTGGGTGGCTTAGAACAGTAGAAATTTGTTCTGTCACACTTTTGGAGACTGGAAGTCGGCTTCAAGAGTCAGCAGAGCTGTGCTGTCCCTGGAGACACTAAGGGATGATGCTTCTCGTCGCTTCCTAACTTCTGGCAGTTGGCCGCCCTCCTTGGCCATTCCTTGGCATGCAGGTGTGTCACCCCGCCTTCGTTCACATGGCTGTCATCTCTCTGCGTGTGTCTGTGTCCGGATACCCCTCTTCTTGTAAGGACAGCAGTTGTTGGGTTGGGGCCACCCTCACCCAGGACGACCTCATCTTGATGACATCTGCCAAGACCCGATTTCCAACTGAGGTCACGTTCAGAGGTTCTGGAGAGACGTAGTTTTGGGGGCGCCAGGATTGGACTCAGTATGCTATACCATCTGCTTTTTAAAAATTTTCCTTGAAGCCCAGGATATAAAGCTGTGACTTCTGAAGTTTGCCGAGCCTTGTGGGGAAGAGGTCTTCGCCGAGATGAGGGGTGAAGGACACACCTAGGTAATGATGCAGGGTTTCACACAGGCTTCGTTACCTGCCATCTCTGTCTGCCCTCCCCTCCCCCTGCCCCTTCTCTTCTTTTTCAAAAGACATGGTTGTTGATGGATAGTCCTTTGGTTCAGATGCAAGTATTAGTCTCTCATGGTTCCAGGAAATGTCATAGATCTCTGGTGGTTTACGGTTCTCTTGTTTCTGCGGTATGGGTTGTATAAAGATTTACGGGGAATCAAAATTGGGCTTAAAATGAGAGGCAACCGGTGATTTTCTTTTCTGTAGACTGTAGTTTTCTTACCTGTAATTTTAAGGGAAAGGAAACTTTTATGCTGTCATTTCAACACTTCACTTCTCTATAATTTTGGTAAATTGTTTCCTTAGGGTTACAAAGAACAAGTGGCATAAACCTCAAATATGCTTATTACGGTAAAGACAAATTTTCTTTGGCACATTTATCTAAGCAATGTCAAAATACAAACTAATTTAGAAGAGCTCTGAATGTTTCAGCCAAAATTATACATTTTAAAACAACAGGGTCATGTCTTAGAAAAAAACTGTTTTTAAGTTGGCATTATTTTATAGATTTAAAAGTAGAATTTAAATAGTTCTTCCACTTTACCCCAAGCTGAAGCACACGCACGTATACTTTGTAACCTAACGGAAGAGTTTTTGTGAATGTGTCCTAGAATACAAGTTGTGTTTGTACCACTAAGGACTTAAATTTTCTCTTAGACATTTAAGAAAAGTTCAAGAGACAGTGTGAACTAGCTAGTCTTATGGGTCATTTGGTTTTATATAAAATAAATTATGTAATGAAAGAAGTTCAGGTATCATTTGAAAACACAATTTTAAACTTTATGATAATATGGGTATGTTTTTGTTGGAATATATTTATTTCTCAAACGCTCTTCCTCCAAGATGCTTCAAGGAATCCAGATTCCTGGGAACGATTTTGGGGTTCTTGATGATATTGAATATTTAGTGATGGCTGTTCAGTATGGACTCGTTGAGGCTTTTTTGAAAGAAAATTCTATCTGAACACTCATGCTACTCAGACAGAAGGATCTGTTCTCCATTCTTCTCAAGATTGTATATGCCTTTGTTCTGTTTGCTTCCTGTCCACCTGCCATCTGATTTATTTATTTTTAAAAAAGATTTTTTAAATTTTATTTATTTGGAGTCAGAGAGAGAGAGAGAGAGAGAGAGAGAGAGAGAGAGAAAGAGAGAGAAAGAGAAGGCACCAAGGGAAAGAGGAACATGGAGCCCAATGCGGGGCTTGATCTCATGACCCATGAGGTCATGACCTGAGCCGAAGTCAAGAGTTGGACACATAACCCAACTGAGCCAGCCAGGAACCCCCTGATTTATTATTTTTTTTTTTTTTAAAGAAAGTTTGTCTTCTCATTGCTGGATAAACTCAATAATTCAAATGACCATTTCATTTCACAGAAACTTTCCTGGAAATATCCAAGCACCTTTAGTAGGGGGAAGAAGGGCCAGCAAAGGGTCCTACCCACTGGAAGAGGTGATTGGTCCCTCTTCTGTGGAAATCCTCCAGGGCTCTCTTTTGTACTAAGTTATATAAAGGCAGTTGAAAGGGTAGATGCGGAATTCTACGGAACAAGTGCAGAAATGTGAATTCCACTCCCCAACATCAGTCATTGGCTTTGTATTAAACATATTTATCAGTTATTTGGGTGAGGATATGAATGGCATCTTAATCAGATTTGCAGAGGGCAAGATGCTGTAAGGGTTGGTAATTTTATTAGAAAACAGAACCAAGATGCCAGAAGGCTGTGATGGGCAAGAAGAGTGGTTTATAATCCTGATGCACCCAGTGCTCTCCTGTTCACGCCAGATGTTTCCTAGTGCTCCCAGACTATTCTGAAATGAAGTGCATAGATAATATAGCCCATCTGCACACATAATAAGTGTGTGTGTACCTAGTATCCTAATGATATTCCAAAGAAGAAACAGCAGAAAATAATTCATAATCAAATAATATGTGCTTTAATAAGTGCCTGGATTGCCTAAGTTGGAAATGACGACTCTGGGGTGCGTTGAACTGAAGATGGAAAGTGCTTGCTCCTCTTCCTAAAATCATTTCATGTAACAAATGAAAACAGACATTGGTCCTCATGTGTTGTGTTGGTCACTCCAATGCCACCAGCCGTTTTTCTGTCAAGTGACTCAGTTTTCTACCATGGTGAACAACTCTCTGTGAAGTTTCTAGCAAAATCAAGTATCCACTTCCCTTAATTCACACGATAGCTGCGTTACTGGCAAACTTAACGTCATTGAAAACCATGCAAAAATAAACAATTCGTTTACATGTAAAACGGGCTTAGGTTCTAGGCTTAGATGATTGTATATGGGTTTTTCTTCTGCGTGAATGGCCAGTGAGAGATTTTAAAGTTGCATGGATTGTAGAATAATTCTTCAATGGGTGGGTATTCCCTGGATCGCAGGACGTGATGGTGGAAAAGCGCCACACAAGTTCCCCCAGTTCCTGCAAGGGGACAGTACCACCCCCATGGAAACTCACTGGATCAAGTGTTTTTCCTCTTGGAACTCTGGAGATTTGGGGTGAGATAATGCTTTGTCTTGTGCATGAGGACATGGGGGCATAGGGGTGTGGGAGGTGGTGCTGTTCTGTGCGTTGTAGAATGTTTGGCAGCACTTGAGCCAGCTGTCCCACACCCCCAACTCCAGTTGGGACACTGCCTGTTGTCTCCCGGGGAGCAGAGTGACCCTCAACTGAGAGCACTGAGCTAAACAGAAAGATACTTAGTGGGGAATTAAGGAAAAAACTTCCCTGCCAAAGGAACCGTGAAATAAATTTCATAATTAGAAGTGACCTCATGGAAGCATTTGTGAAAAGTTTAGGGACTGTCTATATGTGATCTGTGGATCAACCAGATGTCCTGGTACATAAAATACATGAGCAGACTGTTTACATTTTTTTTCTTATTTTCTTTTATTTTTATCCTGTTTTCTTCAGTAAAAAAGACTTGTGGCAACTTAAGAAGAAGAGTAGAATCACCAAGGGAAGATGTGCTGTCATCCTACTGTTTATTCCCACCAGGGGCATTGTGCTCCATTCTGGGACTGTTATTTGTGTATCAGAGCAAAGGTATTTTGTGGATTCTGCATGGTTTCAGCAGGGAGAATGAAAACAAATGATTGCAAGTCACAGGGTGGCCGTTTCCCACTCAGAGTAAGAGTGATCTTTCTAACAGAACTCTCTGATGGCTCTGGACTGAGCTACTTCAGAAATAGTATGGGAATACGTGGCAATATTTAAGGAGAGGCTTGTCCACAACTGGCTCTGAAAAAGTAGAATTATTTTTGAGGTTGCAGATTACTCTGGGAGTGACAGATGTTTGTTAGCCATCCCATACTTCCTACATCCCTACATCCGCCATATTAAGCAGTCATTAGCTCTGTAACGGACACTTACTTCCACTACCAAGCAATACACCACCTCTTTTCCAAGACCATCCATGTGTGCACAACCAGTGAGCAGCTGAGAAGCTACCACCAACATTCAGAATTAAAACGCTCATTTTAAAACATCCTTCACTCCTTTATTCATTCAGCAAGTAGTTATTTATTGAGTGCCTACTCTGTGCCAGTCATTGTCCTAGGTGCTGAGAGTACAGCGGCCCCATTCCTATCTGGATCCTCTAGTTTAGAAATAAAAGCAAGCAATAACTCTGGGAACTAACTTAAAAAGTAAAATTTCAAATAGTGATCAACGCTAGGAAGGTAATAAAGGTGCTATGGCAGAAAATAAAAGAGAGAAGGAGGTTCTATTTTAGATGGTATGGTCAAAGATGAAGCTCCCTTGAGGTGGCATTTAAATGGGGACCTAAAGGATGAAGAGCCACTCGTTCTAACAGTGGGAAGAGCATTTTAGTCAGAAAGAAGGACATGTACAAAGGACTTGAATGGAGACAGACATGGGCACCTTTGAGGGCTAGAAAGAAGGGCCATGTACCTGGAATACAGTGGGTGGCAGGGAGTGTGGCATGCAGTGGGTTTGCAGAAATATAGAGGGTTCAGCTCATGTCGGGAAATGTAGGGCTTAGAGGGAAGAACATGGACCCAGGAGCCAGAGAGCTTGGGTTCAAGTTACAGCACTTTCTCTTTCCTCATTGTTCCATCTGCAAAATGCGAGAGCACACATCTGTGTGTAGTTGTGAGAATTCAATGAGCTAATATATGGAAATGCTTAGAACAGTGCTTGCAGTCACGCATGTTAGAGTTTGCTGCTACTACCACCACCGGCCTTGTGGACCACGGTAAGGAAAGTGGAGTTTTTTTCCTAAAAGGATAAAGTCACTGAAGAGGTTTTCAGTGTGGACCCTTGTGTAAAACTTCTTAAACAAGACCCAATATGGTGAACCTCGTAAGAAAACGGATGTGATTGCTTCTCGTAAAGTTTAATTGTGACGTCACTAACAGAATATGTTAAGTAATTAAAGGGCTAAGTTTTGTTTTTTTTTTCCGAGTTATCCCTCTAGATGGTTTGAGCCACTTGGCTGCTGCGTGGAGAGGCCACCCAGCAACTCAGCGTGTTTGTCTTGTACCATCTTGGTCAATGGCTCTCCCCTGTTTTCCAGGCTACAACACCACTCTAATATGCAGGGAGAGATACCTAAAAATCAGATGATTTTTAGGAACAAAATGTCTGGGTCCTTTAGGAACAAAAAAGGAAATTTTAGACATTTTTAATAGCTGTGGGAGAATGAAAGTCTTAATATCTTTTGACTGTGAACACGGCTAATTGCTAATCGGGTTTCTGTAGGGCCATGTCTTCCATGTGTCATATCTTCTCTTCCTGTTGCTTCTGGTTCTTCTTTTACATCCTCAATGGCTCTCTGATAGAAGCACATCAGGGCTTTTGGCTTATTGATTGTCGTTGATGGGAAAAGGTGTCATTGTCTTATGGGAGCCCCTACTGGGTGCAGGCATTCTCTTCTTTAGCTTTCGAGATGCCCTAAGGGCACCACCCCCTTTTTGTATAGTATATCAGCTGATGTAAGAAGGCATTGTCTTTATTTTTATGAACCACAGTTGTCTGCTTGCAGTGGGGATAAAGCCTAGTGATAGTAATCAGATCCCAGCTGTAAGCATTAGGGCTTTTGTAGGAAAAAATAATCTTGAAAACATTTTTTTTTTTAGACTCCAAGTCTGCATGGCACTCCCTATCAGCGATGACGATGACGCTGCACATGCAGGAATGCTGGTCCCTCTGTGGTCCTGCTGCACATATGACCAAGGGTGGTGGAGACGAGGTGAGGGACAGAGAAAGCCGATCCACAACCTCACACTTGCTTGTCCCATTCTGCCGTCTGACCGACCCCCGGAGCACAGTGTGACTTGGATGGGCTACAGATAAACAAAGCACAGAGCCCGGGTCCACACGTTTGGCTCTTGTTCTCCCTGTTTTTCAAGTGATATAGAGGAAGGCTCATGTTTTTACATCTCATGGCAGAGTGTCTTTTTTTTGTTTTTTAAGATTGTATTTATTTATTCATGAGAGACACACACACACAGAGAGGGAGAAACACAGGCAGAAGGAGAAGCAGGGTCCCTGCAGGGATCCTGATGCGGGACTCAATCCTGGGACCCCTGGATCACAACCGGAGCCGAAGGCAGACGCTCAACCACGGAGCCGCCCAGGTGCCCCAGCAGAAGTGTCTTGGATTCCTGCATGATAGGAACTCGAGTAATCTCCCACCATGCATGTCTATTGACATTGAAAAATCATTTCTAAGTGATCCAGCAGGACGACCACACCCATATTGCTATGGAACAGAGTCTTCTGGCTAAATAAAATTTCCTTCTAAATGAGCAAACATTTTCATTGCAATCCTTGTTGAAAAAGTTTCTAAGTACAATAATGACTTTACTTAATTGTGCAAGAATGTCCAGATTGCAGTGAAACTGCCTTCCCAGGCTCTTGCAAGCATTCCAAATTACAATTACTAAGCATTGTTCCTCACTGTATCTTCATCAAATATTTATATAATACCTACCATGTTGAAGACATTGTGCTGTTTTGTAAGTCTTTGTGTATCAGGCATTTCATTTTGTTGTTAGGGTTTCCATTTGTTTTGTAGGTTAGGAAAACGGCTCCCCATGCCCCCTTCTAAAGACAAACAGCCATTCCTTAAAACCCCAATCTGGGTTCTATTTTGGGTTAGCGTAGCTCAGTAAATGTTTAAATGAGTGTCTGTAATATTCCAGGTGCTGTGTTAAGTCCTGGGGGAAGGAAATTTATTCAGATACAGCTGGTGAGGAACTCATGGAAATGGGTGGAGAAAATCCACTAAAGAGAGTTTTTATCGGCTGTGTTAGGGTTATGACAGAAGCGCCCTGGGGAGGACGGCAGGGGTCTAATGGGAAAGAGTGCATTTGCCCCAGCAGGCAGGGGGCATCAGGAGAGCATCCTGTAGGGGTCATCATGGAGGTGATGGGTGTTTCCACATGTGTGTGTGCAGGACATCAGGTTTCCAGAAAGTAATTAGTTGCGATTCAACAAACATTTCATATACATCTTTCATTGTATGTGCTGATGTGGCAAGGAGGACGAGGATATGGGTTTAGAAATGGATGAACCATCTCTCTTTCATTTTTAGTCAACCATTAAAGCATTATCAGCTTATACTGTGTTAAATGCTGGCCCATCCTGTTTTATCTGCAAGTTTTGAAACTTCTATTCTCTGTCCTTCCCAGCCAATGGCCTTGTATTTTTTTTTTTTTTTTTGTCTATGTTACTGTTATTAAATCTTTGTTATTAGGATTGAGAATTTGCTGGCAGAAATGCAGTGCATATTTCAGGCTCGAATGGCTGGCTCGAGATGCATTTCAGTCTTTTGTAGTAGGAAATATGATGCTGCCTCTCTACTTTTCCTGAATACCATGTATTTCCTAAAGCCACTCAGAGGCAGTGGGTAACACCTTTTGCCAGTATTTGTACATTAACCTCATACAGTGTTTTACATTTTTAAAAGATTCATTTATTTATCTGAGAGAGAAATAGAAGCTGAGTAGGAAGAGGGGCAGAGGGAGAGAGAAAATCTCAGGTAGACTGTGCTGAACACAGAGCTTGATGTGGGGCTCAACCTCACAACCCTGAAATCATGACCTGAGCTGGACCCAAGAGTCAGACGCTTAACCAACTGAGCCACCCAGATGCCTCCAAGGCTCTGCAGTATTTTAAGGCCATTTTCTCTTCCTTCATTTCACTAATTCTAACCACAACTTGGTGAATAAGGTATTAATATCAGTTTTGATGCTGATAAACCAAGGACTTGGCCAAGATCCTGTAATAAACCCTCTTCATGTAACTCATCAAGCATCTACTCAATCCCAACTTAATCTGTCTTTTTGTTGTTAGGACAGGGTTGAAGTGCATCTCCTTGAAAAAGCCCTTCCTTAATGTCCAAACACGGGTTGGCTGTCTCCCCTGACATTCTGCGCGAACCCATGTCACAGTGCTCGGGCTTTGATGTTGTATCTGCCTGTTTGCAAGTCTGTCTCCTGCAATCTGTCCTCCGAGTGAGCCAAGGACAAGCGTCATGTCTGGGTTCTCACTGAACCCCCAAACCTGTTAGAATGCTTGCCACAGAGAAGAATTCCAATAACTGTTGATTGAATGAGAAAGCTAAATAATTGAGACCGTGCTGTTTTATGTGAAAGTACTTCGTAAGTGATTTAAGAGTATGAGATATTCTGAGATCACTGAGAACAAAGCATTCTGCTAAGATGTAATTCAAAGTTTGAGTTTACCTTCTAGTTGAAGATGCACGGCTAAGGACCAAATGCTTGTGTCCCTTCAAAATTCCAATGTTGAGACCTAACTCCCAGTGTGTTGGTGTTAGGAGGTGGACCTTTGGGAGGTAATTAAGTCAGGAGGGTGGAGCCCTCTTGAATGAGATTGATGTCCTTATAAGAAGAGATCAAAGAGGGCAGCCAGGTGGCTCAGTGGTTTAGTGCTGCCTTCAGCCCAGGACCTGATCCTGAAGACCTGGGATTGAGTCCCACGTTGAGCTCCCTGCATGGAGCCTGCTTCTCCCTCTGCCTTTGTCTCTGCCTCTTTCTTTGTGTCTCTCATGAATAAATAAATTTAAAAAAAAACTTAAAAAAAAAGAAGAGATCAAAGAGCAAAGAGCTAGGTGGTTCTCCTGCCATGTTCCTCACTATGAGACCGGTTGGCAGTCTGCAGCCCAGAAGAGGGCTCTCATCACAACCTAACCATGCCAGCACTATGATCTTAGACTGCTTAGCCTCCAGAGCTCTGGAGAAATAAATTTCTGTTGTTTGTAAGCCACCTAGTCTATGGTGCTTTGTCGTAGCCGCCCAAAATGACTAAGGAAGTCATATTATTGATATGATCTACTTACAAAACAGTTGCACTTGCCTCTCTTTTTTCCTCAGGGTCTGTTAATCTCATACTGCATTTTCATTGGGAAATACATCATTTTAAATCACCAGATGAAATGCAAGACTTGGAAAAGCCTCAGTTGTGTATTTCAGTATGAATCTGATTTGTAATATATAATCATAATCTTTATTATGTACCAGGCATTGTCTGGAGTATTTTATCATATTAAATAGTTTAACACCCATAAGAACTCTGGGAAGTAGATGCTATTGTTCTTTACCTTTACAAATGAGAAACATGCCTTTATTTCCCCTTCATTTTGAAGGATAGTTTTGCTGGATATAGAATTCTTTTTTAAAAAAAAATTTTTATTTATTTATTCATAGAGACACAGGCAGAGGGAGAAGCTCCCTCCACATGCAGGGAGCCCAACGTGGGACTTGATCCTGGGTCTCCAGGATCACACCCCAGACTGTAGGCGGCGCTAAACCGCTGTGCCTCCAGGGCTGCCCTGGATATAGAATTCTATGTTGGATTTTTCTCTTAGCACTTTAGAGGTATTATTGCATTGTCTTCTGGCTTGCATTCCTTTTTTGACACAAAGCCTGTGATGACTTTTAAATTTTTCCTTGGTATGCAATATGTCTTCTTTTTCTCTGTCTGCTCTTAAGATTTATTCTTATCAGCAATTTGATTATGATGGCCTTGATGAAGTTAAGTGATTTTGTGGAGTTAGGATTCAAATTCAGGAATTCTTTCTCTGATGGCCTTGCTTTTAGACCTTATACTGTGCTGCCTTAAGGTTAGTCACTGGTTTTTTGGTAAGGACCCTGAAGGAGAGGGGTGAGCTTGGGTCTTCTGATTCCCACGCCAGAGCGCTCAATTCTATTAACCACTGAGAATGGGATCATGCCTGAATTTTTCTATAAATATGTTTTTTTATAGGTTTTGCAAACATTTAGGACACTTGTTTCCAATCTGATGTCCCTCTGGTCTCCAGAGAACAGGGATCGACTAGAAAGGTTTAGTTTTTAAAATTTGTAAATCATAAATCGACTAAATATAGAGGCTTACTAAAACATTTGACTGGGATTCAAACCAACTCATGGCGTTCAACAAGTTTTCTCTTGCACATCAGAAACACTGGTAATTACATGTTTATTTGATTATGAAATAAGGAAGTAAAATAAATTTGAACTTTAGAAATGCATTTTAGAGGACAAAACACTCAATAATGGGATTCCTTGATGGTGAAAATATTAAGAATTAGTAGGCTGGAATCTTATCTTGCTTGTCATTTTATAATGACAAAGGTAATGATTCTACAAAGGTAAAAGGTTATATAATTCTAAAGTTTGTTTCACTTTTTATGCTCTAATAGGAAGTCAGAATTAAATCTAGACTAACAGTTTCCACTCAATGTTTCTTTCATGTCTTAACACTGTGATTATCAAAAAACTAAAAAAATAGCCCATCGCACTTATAGCTCTTCCCCCAAATAGTCTCCCTTTCATATGGAAAGAGAATACAATACTATGAAGGAATTGGAAAAGGATGAAATGAGACATAGCAGGATATGCTTATATTCATGATTTTATGTAATAAAAATGGGCTAAAATATAAAAAATAATGGTAAATTTTAACATGTTAACCTATATATTACACTGCAGACAATTTAGCTAGCATAAATCCATAGGCTGTTCATCACCAATGAAGCGTTGTGGCCATTAAAATTGAATGGATGGGGGCACCTGGGTGGCTTAGTCAGTTAAATGTCTGACTCTTGGTTTTGGCTCAGGTCCCAGGGTCCTAGGACTGAGTCCCACGTTAGGCTCAGTTGCAAGTCTGCTTCTCCCTCTCCCTTTGCCCCTCCTCACGCTTGTGGTTGTGCTCTCTCTGTCTCTTCAATAAATAAAATCTTTTAAAAAAAATTGGATGAGTTGAGCGGCAGGTATTTTTGTAGATTTGTAACAGTGATAGGGTTAAAGATGATTCACATTTGTAAAAACATTTCATACATATCTTAGAAACTAATATTTTGGAAATTATGGCTTAATGTCTAGTTACAGTCATCCAAAGGCATCATTGCAGGGTTAGCAAAATAACCCATCATAAATGAAATTCATAATGATGATATAATTTATATTAAAAAGAACAGGAGCAATAAAAAACCATAGCAAAGTCAAGGCAGCATTTGTGCTTCTGTCTTGCACAAAATCATAGAAATTCCAAGTATCTGCATCTTGCCTGTGTACTTTAAATTTTCAAAGTTGCTAAGCATTGAATGGGAAATTTCTTGGTAAGATATTGAATGAGGAAAGTTACTAGCTCTTGTAATACACTAAGTTTGGTTCATTAATACTTAGTCTTAGTAATCTTAATAGCTCATTTGGTTAGTTATAAGTAGATAACCATTACTCATGTCATGTATTAAATATGTCTGTGAAGTTAGGTCACTTGCCTATAAAACCAAAGATAGATTGGCTTTAAGAAAATCAGCTTGTGAAAAACTGAGGATCCTCATGGGGCTATGGACCACACTTAAGAAACATGTAATTGGGCAGCCCGGGTGGCTTAGTGCTTTAGTGCTGCCTTTGGCCCAGGGCATGATCCTGGAGACCCAGGATCGAGTCCCACGTCAGACTCCCTGCATGGAGCCTGCTTCTCCCTCTGCCTGTGTCTCTGCCTCTCTCTCTCTCTCTCTCTTTCTCTCTCTCTCTCTGTGTCTCATGAATAAATAGAATCTTTTTTAAAAAAGAAACATGTAATTATTGATAATGCATCCAATTTACTTCTTTGTCAATTGAGGAAAGGAATAAACTTCTAGATACCCCTGTGCCTATTATGCCCTTTCTCTGCATTACAGGAACGTAAGTTCTTTATTCTCCAGCTGGCTATGACATCTGAGAGTTTTTTCACAATGATATCGCCCCTTTTATCTTAGGTCACAGACTTTCTGTCTTTTGTCTACACTCATGCATGGGCTCTCAAAATGGTACATTCATTATTGCCTCTTTCTCGGCCTCCTAACAGTGAAAGAAGATGTGCCCTTTCACTGTAATAACCTAGCCATGTCTCGTACACCATCCAGAATCAGGGAGACCTGTAAGGCCATTATTATTTCCTAAAATCATAATTTTAAGAATTATGGTTTTCTTTAATATTTGTTTATTTTGAGAGAGAGAGAGAGAGTGCACGAGCACACACACACACACATAAGTGAAGGGGAGGGTCAGAGGGAGAAGGAGAGAGAGGGAATCACAAGCAGACTCCCTGCTGAGCGTGGAACCTGATGGAGGGTTCGATCTCACGACCCTGAGATTGTGACCTGAGCCGAAATCAAGGGTCGGATGCTTAACTGACTGAGCCACCCAGGCACCCTTCAAGATTAAGTGTTGATAGCTCACAATCTGTACTTGGCTTTAAAGTAGCATTATCTAAAATGTGTTTGGGATCACCTAGTTCTACAGGATGATCCTTGAAAGGCAATTACAGTTGGGAACTCTGTATATCATTCTCCCTTCTTGGAAATACACAACGTGTGTTAGGATATTAGGGGTTCTGAGAAGTATTGCTTTCAAGAAACTTTAAAAATTCTGGTAAAATCAGCATTTCCCATATTTTTGCCACAGATCCTGTCCCCAGCTCAGATTTTCTTTTCCCATGCAAAACATTTAATACTGCACAGGATTGTTGTCTTCTGAGAAAATCCCCTGGGAAAGATGATCTTGGAGCAAATTCAGGGTAGAAGTGATTTTTCCAGATTCGCATCCCAGGGTTGTTACATAGTTCTTTCCTTCTGCCATCTTTCACCCAGCCCCTGCACCCAATTTTTGGTTGAAGTTCCCTCGTTCAAGCCACTGAACTTTCTTTTACATTTAGTCAACACAATCTTGCAAGATCCCTCTACGTTTTACTCATAATTCTATGTGTTTGAAGAGCAAAGAATATCTTATCATTAGTTATGTTTCATATTTGTTATCTTAAACAGTGTCTTAAATCTTGCCTGTAGATTGGACTCTTGCCCTCTCTTGCCTAGCAATCATTGCAAAGGATTATAGCTGGAATTTTATTCTGTACAGTTTTCTAGGGATGAAAAATAATGTGCTTGACAGCCAAAGTAAGTTTAAGTCTCCATGTCTGTGTGTGTCTATACTGCCCATGTGCAAAATATATGCATTTTTCAATAAACATATCCATTCAACAATTTTTCTGACATTTATTATATGTCACTCACTGTTCTTGATACCCAAAGGTATCTGTTGGCAATCCTAGCAGTTTCCTCAAAGATTCTGTAATATGGAAGCCTCCAAAGTGCCTCAGAAGTTAACCTCAACCTTTGGGTGCCTGGGAGACTCAGTTGGTTAAGCGTCTGACTCTTGATTTCGGCTCAGGTCGTGATCTCAGGGTCATGAGATAGAGCCCCAAGTTGGGCTCCATGCTGGATGTGGAGTCTGCTTAAGATTCTCTGCCTCCCTCTCCCTCTGCTCCTCCCCACCCTGCTCATGCAAGGGTACATGCGCATGTGCGTACACACTCTCTCTTTCTGTAAAAAAAGAGAAAAAAAAGATGTTAACCCCAACCTCAGTCCACTCCTGTCAATGGGGTTTTCAGCAACTTGCCCCATAGAGGCAGATTTTTCATAGGAGTGCGCTGGGGGCTCCAGAAGTAGAAAAGGATGCAGTAGAGAAAGTTATGTAATGGATCGGAAGTGATGTGCTCATTGAGTTAAACCAAACTTTTTTTTTTTTTAAGAGATTTTATTTATTTGAGAGAGAGAAAGCACAAGAAACAGGGGGAGAGGCAGAGGGAGAAGCAGATTCCCAAGGAGTAGGGGGCCCCATGCAGGACTGGATCCCAGGACCCTGGGATCATGACCTGAGCCGAATGAAGGCAGATGCTAACTGACTAAGCCACTCAGATACCCCAACCAAACCAGTTTTAATACTAAATTTCATGAGAAGCCATTCAAACCAGTGTTGTTATAGGAATACAAGAGAGAGAGAATTAGAACTGAAGAGTATCAGGTACTACTACATAGTTTTGAAGTATGAAACTGAAGTGAAGGAGAACAATTTATTTGCACAGGCCGGGTTTTCAATTTATGGTTGTCTTTTCGCTGCTACTTATTCGATGGTGTACCCGGAACCAGCCTTCCTCCATGAGTGTTCTTCAAAGAATCCTAGAACACAAACAGTGATAAAGAGGGTGAGGAAGTCAATGTTCAGGATCCCAAATATAAAGCATAACTAATTGTCAGATATAGTTCATTCTTCCAACTGTAGTTTGGATGGCCAACTGGAATTATGAGTCAAATGTAGAGGAATCATGCAAGATGATAAAGATGACTAAAAAAAAAAAAAAAAAATACCACCCAGAGTCTAGAAGATAAACCAAATAGTCTCTTTCAAACCAGAAATGTCTTGGAAGATCCTTGTTTTTCTTAATATATTCTCGTGCATTTTGTTTTCTAATCCATAATATGTTGATATTAATTTTAGGGTGTAAATATTTTTATCCTCTGCTCCCATATGCAAGACCTGTGCCACCATGTTTATCCCATGGCCTCGTGTACCCAGCTGCTGGGTCACTTGCTTTAAGGGTCCAGGAGGACTCTCACTTAAGAACTGGACTGAGGAAGTTTTTAGATGTCAGCATCTGTGTCTTTTATCAATCGGTGCTTTCCCCACGGCATTGATTTCTTAGCATTCCACATTCCGCCTAATAGCAAAAAGCTATCTGTGTCAGATGTACCCAATATACAACCTTAGGGTTAGTGATATCTGGGTTCACCAGTTAGTTTTCACTCTCAAACCCAAGGAACCCCGCCTTCTGTAAGGAAGCTTTTGCCTTCTTCCCATGTCTATCGGGGAAATGAGATCCGGCTCCACCCTGGTAGCAAATGAACCTTAAGTTAATGTTAAGATGGTTATATCTTTCCTAACCTTTATGAATGGTTTTTGTTTGTTTGTTTGTTTAAGATTTTGTTTATTTGAGAGAGAGAGAGAGAGAGCAAGCAGTCAGTGGGAGCAGCAGAGGGAGAGGGAGAAGCAGATTCCTCATTGAGCAGGGAGCCTGACCCAGGTCAGGGTGGATGGGGGCTCGATCCCAGGACACTGAGATCACGACTGAGCCAAAGGCAAATATGTAACTGACTGAGCCACCCAGGTGCCCCATGAATGTTTATTCTTTAACATTTTTTAAATCTAAGAAGGCCATTCAAATAGGCAAATTGGACGATCACCCATATATTAAGGTTTGATAGTATTACAGTGATCTATGGCTGCATTAAAAAAAAAAAAAAACAAACCTCAAAGTTCTATGACTTAAAATAGCTGCAGCATTTATTTTGGTCACAGATCTGCCTTGTAGCTCATCTCTACCCCTTCTTTGTCAGCCAGGAGCTGAAAGCATCTGAGAGCTTGCTAACTCACACGTCTGGCAGTAGATCCCAGATGTGGACTGGTTCCTCAGCTGTGGTGGGTGCTGGATGACATACGGTCCTTCCACGTGGCCGTTTCACTGCCTCCCAGCGTGGTGGTTGGGTCCCCAACGGACATCATCCCAGTGGGACCACCAAGCCAAAGCCTTAGATCCCATCTCTTGACAGAGCAGTGTCAATGTCACTTTGTAGAAAGAACATGACAGGTGGGATATGCTGGTGAGACCATATGTTCACTTTAGTGAGGTGTCTCTTGCGTTCCAAAGCTGTTCCTGTTGGAATTCTTACCTAAGTGTGCGTGTGTGTGTGTGTTGAAATAGTGACCATCTCTCTAAAAACGTACATTTTACTGAGTTGACTGTTAAATCAAGACTCGACGTCATCAAATACAGTTCATCGTTGGTTCAGATTATTTCACAGGGCGGTGGAAGAGGAGGTTAATTTTGATAGAGAAGGAAGAGAAACAAGGTCCAGCGTGGGCCCGTGGACACGGCATCGCTGCAGTGTTGGAGGTTCTGATGATTATTCAGCAGTGGAAGATTCCCAGGACATGAGGTCCTGGTGACAAACTACACCTCCTTCACAATTTTACCCGAAACCGGCCCAGCCTCTTGGCTCCCAGGGCATTTCTCAGCAAACATGACTTACTAGAACTTGTTACCAAACTTAGGAGACTGCCCTATTTGTTTATTCACTGTGCCTCTCCATCCCGCTTCTATCTTGAGTTAATAATTCTGACTCATTTACCAAAAAGGACAAATGTTGCCAGCTCAGTCAAGTGCCTTGGTTGAAAGGCTTTCATCTCTACCATATTTGGCCGACAGCACAGAGGAGATAAAACATGGAGTGGTTTCTTCTTCTCCTTACCTAATTGCCTGCAGATCTTCTATCTACTCAGAATAAAAGCCTGGTTCGTGTGGTGGGTATGAATCCTATCCCATAACCTCAGCCGCATAAGAAACACATGCCTTTGTTTTATCAAATGAATCCATGTCTGACCTTGGGCCTCCATTGGGGTGTTCAATCCCCTCATGGGAGTTCTCTCTTCTCGGGGTTGTGCAACCATCCTGGGATGTTGACCGTCACCAAACATTGGGAAGGGCCTTCCAGTCATCAGTGATGAGACTACATTGGTCATTGCTGAGAAATCCTTTTCCCTAGTTTGCTTGGGGACCTCAGGCCTTGTGGCTCTGCTGTTGGGGGGCCGCTCCTAGGGTTCAGGAGCCCTTGGTGTGCCTGGAGCCCCCACGTGCTTGCGTTTTCCTCCTAGGTGATCCTCATTTCTTGACCTCCCCTCTTCAGGTGCGGCTGTTCTCCTTGGTACACCGCTCTCCCCTTTGACACCTGCTGACTTCTCTTCCCTTCCAGGTCCAGACCTGCGTCCTTTCCTCTGGTGCTCCCTTCTCTCCCTACTTCCTTCTGGACACCTAGAGTGATAGGATTTGATGAAAGATAGCAGGGGAGCATCCGACAGACAATCTGCTCTCTCTAGCCCTTGAATATAAACCGTCTCTGAGCCCAGGTGCGCTGCCTGACAGTTGAGAAGTGAACGCAATGTAGGAGGAACAAACACCTGTTGACAACGGACTCTTCTTTTATTTTGCTCCCAAAGTAAATCGAGTAGGAAAAAAGATTCTTGTTCATTTTTACTCTGAAAAACAAATATAGGGTGTAAGGTGACCCAGAGTGGAACATGGGATTTAACAGAGTCGAAAACTCTGTTAAACAGAGTTTTCTGTTGAAAACAGAGTCGAAAAAGATGAGGATCCACGAGCAGCTGTCACATCGCTAGTGAGGCAGCCGGGGGTGGAAAGGGCATTTGGCTGATGATACGCGATCTGGATTCTGACACTGATGTCCCGTGAGGCTGTGTGCAGTGTGGACGGTGGAGGGAGGATGTGAATTGGCCGGACCCCCGCTGCCCCTTTGTCAAGGCTGAGAGGGCGACGACATCGCCTGTAATCCCCCAGCAGTTCAGACACCGTGCGGTTAGGGCCCTGCTGCCAGCGCGGGACGTGGGATGCTAAGTAAAGGGCGCTTGGCCCTGTTACGTGACTCGCTCAGAGTGAACGCTGTGCCTTTCACATGTCCTCGGTGACTTTCCCGTGAGGACGTGGGCAACGCTCCAGCCTCCTCCACGGTCACTTTTCCGGTGGGATTTGTCTGTAAAACACTGAGAAGTTTGGTACAGTAACTGTGTCAAAGGTCAGGCTTGTGAAAGCAGAGACCAAACTCAAAAAAAAAAAGAAAAAAAAAAAAACAACAAACCCAGAGGAAATGGTGACCTGGGCATGAATGTCATCCTCTGCCCTGACGTCTCTCCCGCTCCAGGGTGGATTCACAGGCGTGGTTCCCAGAAAGTCGGACCACACACGAGGTCTTTACGGGCTACAGAAAGCAGATCAGAAATGAAAATAGGGCCCAACCGAGGCGTTTTCTCTGGGCTCTCAAAACTCACCGCTCTTCCGAGTTCGATTCCGATTTGAATTTCAGCCCAGGTTCTCCTCCGCTACCCACTCCCCAAACTCTCTCGTTCTGGTACCCCCGGTGGTGTTCCGGGGAAAACAGAAGGCCGCCGGGCGCAAAACGGTTTTCGCTTTAGCAGTTAGCCAAGGACGTTCAGAGCTGCAGGGACTCGGCTGTTCCAGGGGCCTGCGGGCGAGCACTTGCGTGCTGACAAGCACGACGCATAGAGCGGCGGGAGCTGTGCTGCTTTACAACGGGCGCCGTCGTCTTCAGCGGTTTAGGGTAACAGGTGGTGTTGAAACATCAGCCTCTCCACTGTAGGGGCCGGGGTGCGCGTGGGGGGCCTTTCATCGACCCCTAAGGGAGGCACTTCCAAGGCTGGCTCACGATCTTCGTCAGTGCGGGCCCAGCATTCAGCACCGAAAACAGTTTGTACCTTCCCAGTGCGTCTTTAACTACAGGAGTAATCACGGAAGTTTCCTTGTTGGAGCCCACGCGACAGCCGATGACATGTTTAAGATTTTTAAATTCATTTATTCATGAGAGTCACACAGAGAGAGGCAGAGACCCAGGCAGAGGGAGAAGCAGGGTCCGTGCAGGGAGGCCGATGGCGGGACTTGATCTCGGGACCCTGGGGTCATGCCCTGAGCCCAAGGCAGATGCTGAACCGCTGAGCCCCCTGGGCACCCCAACATAAGGTTAATTATGTGGAGGTCGGTGTTAAGCAGAGCCGGCCTCTGCTTCTCCGTGGCCTGCAGGGATGGGTGGAGGCTGGGTGCAGCTCCAGCAGGACGGGCACCTGCCCTTGGATGGAGTGAAGCTGGCGTATGTTTATTACGTGTAAGTTACTGTTGGACGTTCCACGTCCTTCATCCCATTTGATCTAACTTCTTAGTGACCTTACGACGCGGATGCCCTGCGGATGGACAGTTGAGGCCGAGGGATGAAGTCAGCTGAACGCTGTGTGTGTACGTCTGTAACTACCAGCTCTGAGCCCCTGCGGGACGCGCTGTCCCAGCTCGGGCGTTAGGACGCCCAGGCCCCCGGGGACTGACCCGGCCGCGCCGATAGGATGTAGCTTAAAAAGCCGCACGCATGTCTGTCGCCGCTCCCTTCGGCACCTGCGCCGCGGGCCCGTGGCTCCCGTCTCCTGGGTGAGATCTTGCACGGGTGCCATCCCTTCCTGTTCTGTAGTAACAAGGACAGCCCACCCTCGTAAATTGAAATTTTCTCCCTGATGAAATATCAACAGGCCAGACTCGCTCAGATGTGAACCTTTCCCTGGCTTCGTCCTCTGCCGTGCCCAAGCACGTGGCATGGGGAACGGGGGCCGGTCGGGCTTGTCTCCTCGTGGCCCCGTGCGATCGGGGGAGAGGACTTGCCTCATCCGGCTGATTCTGGTGTCACGGGCTAAGGTCCCTTGGAATTAAGGCTGGCGACCGAAGCTGCCTCCCTCCGTCCTGGACCCTGGTTCAGATTCCCGACACGCGCCCTGACCAGGAGCCTCCAGGCCTAGCTCTTGTCCCGGGGGTGGGTTTTGGGGGACACGTCCCCCGTGATCGGCTGCTGGGACCCTGCGGGTGGTCTTCAGGTGACCTTCGCAGGCCAGCTCCAGCTCTGCCGCCCCAGGGACGCTGTCAGTGGAAGGACAAGTGGGTCCCCCGTCCTCGGGCCGACTCTGCCGCAGGCCCAGCCTGAGATTTCTCAGGTTTCCAAGTCCTTCACACTCCACTGCACAAGGGCCAAATTCCTTGAGCCTCACAGAACGGACCTTCTCACTTGTCTTCCAAGGGGATGTAGGGGTCGAGTGGTAGCCCCCAAATTCATGTGCCTCGGTCCCAGCCCCGATCCTGCAGAACCTGACTGTATTTGGAAGCGGGCGGTGGATTGGGGGCAGGTTCCTACTCCACGATGACTCGGAGGAGATTTGCACAGAGATACGAGCGCAGTGACCAGTCCACGTGAATGTGGAGGCAGAGGTCAGTGCGACTTACCTACAAGCTACGGGGTGCCGAAGAGCGCCCCCGAACCACCAGAGTCGGGGAGGCCCGGAGCACACGCCCCCCGCAGCCCCCGGGGACATCAGCCCTGCCAACAGCCCGGTGTTGGGCCCGTGGCCTCCAGGCCTGACCGCGAAGAACTCTTGTCTAGACCGCCCGGCTGGTGGTGGTTCGTCCCAGGAACACTAGGAAACTCGTGAGGAGGGAGTAAGTGGGTCGTGTTCCTAACGGGCCCTCAGAGGAGGGGATGCCAGGCGGGTTCCTGCCGCTTCCAGACTCGGGCGGGGGGGGGGGGGCGCCTAAATCAGCAGGAAGCACGCTGAGGCCCTGGCCGCCCCAGCTCAGCCCCGAGGGTCCCAATGGTCCCGTAGCAACTTCGAGAAGGGCGGGGGGCCCCGTGGGACCTGAGGCCGCCCGGGCTGAAGGCGGCGCCGAGCCACCCAGGCTGCCCTGTTTCACCGATTCTTATTGGCGGGTTTAGCATCTCATTGGCCCGGAGCGTTTGAAGGGAGAAATAGGGTGATAACCGTATCACCCCACTTCTCAAAGGTATATCGACCTACCGTTCTTTTTATTTTCGTTCTGGTGTCGTTCACATACGGTGTTGTACTAGTTTCAGGTTTGCGATGTGGTGATTTGCCGCATCTACGCAGTTCTCAGTGCTTATCGTGAAATAATGTGCTCTTAATCCCCTTTCACCTGCTTCACCCGTCCCCTATCCCCCACCTCCCCTCTTGCGACCATTCCTTTTCTACTGTTAAGAGTCTGCTTTCTGGTTTCTTTTTTGTTGTTGTTAGTTTTTTTTAGTTTCTTAAATTCCGCCTATGAGCAAAATCATACGGTATTTGCCTTTCTCGGATTAACTTATTTCGCTTAGCTTTGTGCTCTCCTAGATCCAACCATGTTGGCAAGATTTCATTCTTTTTTTTTTTTTTTTTTTTTTACAACCGAGTAATATTCCATCGTATCTATACATCACATCTTTTTTATCCATTCGTCAATCAGTGGACGCTTGGGCTGCTTTTATACTTTGACTATTGTAAATAATGCTGCAATAAACTTGCCAGTGCATGTGTCTTTCCAAATTAGTGTTTTAGTTTCCTTTGTTACGGTAAATACCCACTAGTGGAATTACTGGATCATGCGGTAATTCTATTTTTAATTTTTTTTTTTAAGATTTTATTTATTTATTCTTGAGAGAGAGAAGGAGAGACAGAGCCAGAGACACAGGCAGAGGGAGAAGCAGGCTCCATGCACCGGGAGCCAGACGTGGGATTCGATCCCGGGTCTCCAGGATCGCGCCCTGGGCCAAAGGCAGGCGCCAAACCGCTGCGCCACCCAGGGATCCCATATTTTTAATTTTTTGAAGGCCCTCCCTACTGTCTTCCACAGTGGCTGTGGCCGTTTGCATTCCCATCAGCAGTGCACAAGGTTCCTTTTTCTTCACATCGTGGCCAACACGCGTTTCTTGGGTTCTTGATTTAGCCATTTGGACAATTATGAGGCGATGTCTCGTTGTAGTGTTGATCTGCATCTCCCTGATGATGCGTGATGTCGAGCATCTTCTCACGTGTCTGTTGGCCATCTGGGTGTCTTCTTGGGAGAAACGTCTTGTCCGTGTCTTCTGCTCATTTTTAAATTGGATTATTTGGTTCCTGGGTGTTGAGTTTTATAAGTCCTTTGTAGATTTTGGATACTTAAACCTTTATCAGTTTAGTATAAATAAGTTGCCTCTTAGTTTTGCTGATTGTTTCCTTCACTCTGCAGAAGTTTTTCATTTTGAGGTAGTCCCAGTAGTTTATTTGTGCTTTTATTTCTCTCGCCTCAAGAGATGTCTCTAGAAAGTGGGTTCCTAGGGCTGATGTCAAATAAGTCACTGCCGTTGTCCTCTTCTAGGATTTTTACGGTTTCAGGTCTCATGTTTGGGTTTTATTTCATTTCACGTTTATTTTTGTGTGTGGTATAAGAAAACGGTAGTTTCTTTCTTTTGCATGTAGCTGTCCAGTTTTCCCAACATCATTTGTTGAGGAGACTTTTTCTTATTGCATATTCTTGTCTCCATTGTCATAGATTAATTGACCATATAATTTTGAGTTTCTTTCTGCACTCTCTATTCTGTTCCATTGGTCTATGTGTCTGTTTTTGTGCCAGTACCACACTGTTTTGATGACTACCGCTCTTTTATATATCTTAAATTTGGGACTATGATACCTCTAGTTTCATTCTTTTTCTAGGACTGCCTTGGATATTGGAGTCTTTTGTGGTTCCACACTGATTTTAGGATTATTTGTTCTAATTCTGTGAAAAATGTTGTTAGTATTTTGATAAGGATTGCATGAATCTGTAAATTGCTTTGGGTATATGGACATTTCAATCATAGGGGTTCTTTCAATCCGTGAACGTGGAATATCTTTTCATTTATTTGTGTTATCTTTAGTTTCTTTCCTCAGTGTTTTACAGTTTTCAGAGTACATGTCTTTCACTTTGTTGGTTAGCTTTATTCCTAGATACGTCATTATTTTTAGTATGATTGTAAATGGATTGCTTTCTTTTTTTTTTTTTGATTGCTTTCTTAATTTCTTTTTCTGCTGCTTCATTATTAATGTATAGAGATGCAATGGATTTCTGTATATTTTGTATTCTGTGAACTTACTGAATTATTTCATCAGTTCTAATAGTTTTTTGGTGGAGTCTTTTAGGGTTTTCTGTATACAGTATCATGTCATCGGTAAATTGTATAAGTTTTCCTCCTTCCTTACCATTTTAGATGCCTTTTCTTTTCTTTTCTTTTCTTTTCTTTTCTTTTCTTTTCTTTTTTCTTTTCTTTTCTTCTTTTCTTTTCTTTTCTTTTCTTCTTTTCTTTTTTCTTTTTCTTTTCTTCTCTTTCTTTCTTTCTTTCTTTCTTTCTTTCTTTCTTTCTTTCTTTCTTCTTTCTTTCTTTCTTCTTTTCTTTTCTTTTCTTTTCTTTCTTTTCTTTTCTTCTTTTCTTTCTTTTCTTTTCTTTCTTTTCTTTCTTTTCTTCCCCTCTTTCTTTGTCTGATTGCTGGGGCTAGGACTCCCAGTGCTATGTTGAATAAAAGTGCTGAGAACAGACATCCTTATCTTGTCCTGACCTTAGGAGTAAAGCTCTCAGTTTTTCTCCATTGAGTATGATGCTAGCTGTGAGTTTTCATATATGGCCTTTATTATGTTGAGGTATATTCCCTCTAAACCTATTTTGTTGAGGCTTTCTCGTGAATGGAGGTTGTACTTGTCAGATCCTTTTTCTGCATTTATTGAAATGATCATATGCTTTTTATCCTTTCTCTTGTTGTTGTGAAATATCACATTGTATTGGGAATATTGAGAACTCTTGCATCCAGGAACAAATCCCATTTGATTGTGGTGAGTGATTTTTAAACATATATTGTTGGATTCAGTTTGCTAGTATTTGTTGAGGATTTTTTGCATCTCTGTTCGTCAGAGATACTGGCCTGTAGTGTTCCCTCTTTTTTTGTAGTTTCTGGTTTTAGTATCAGGGTAATGCTGACCTCATGGAATGAATTTGGAAGGTTTTCTTGCTCTTGTATTTTTGGGGTACTTTGAGGAGAATAGGTATTAGTCCTTCTTTAAGTGTTTGGCAGAATTCACCTGTAAAGCCCTCTGGTCATAGACTTTTGTTTGTTGGCAGTTTTTTTTATTTATTTTTATTTATTTTTTATTGTGGATTCATAGCATTGCTGGTAATTGATCTGTTTAAAATTTCTATTTCTTCCTGTTTCAGTTTTGGGAGGTTATACGTTTCTAGGAATTCATCCATTTCTTCTAGGTTGTATAATTTGTTGTATAATTTTTCATAATATTCTCTTATAATCTTTTATATTTCAGTGTTTCCAGTTGTTATTTCTCCTTTTTCACTACTGATTTTGTTTGAGTCCTCTTTGTCCTTTTCTCTCTTTCTCCCCCCACCCCCGCCTTTTTTTTTTTTTTTTGGATGAATCTAGCAAAGCTTTATCAGTTTGTTGATCTTTTCAAAGAACCAGCTCCTAGTTTCATTCATCTGTTCTATTGTCCTTTTTAAAGATTCTATTTCATTTATTTCTGTTCTTCTATTATTTCTTCTACTGCTTTGAGTTTTGTTTGTTCTTCTCCAGCTCCTTCAGGTATAAGGTGAGGTTGTTTATTTGAGGTGTTTCTTGCTTCTTGAGATAGATGTCTATTGCTATAAGCTTCCCACACGGAACAGCTTTGCTGCATCCCAAACATTTTGGACCATTGCTCTTTCATTTTCATTTGTCTCCATGTATTTTGTGATTTCCTCTTTGATTTCTTGGTTGACCCATTAATTGTTTAGTAGCATGTTATTTGACCTCCACGTGTTTGTGATTTTTCCCGATTTTTTCTTGTAGCTGATTTCTAGTTTTATGGCATTGTGATTGGAAAAGATGCATGGTATGACTTCAGTCTTTTTGAATTTGTTGAGACTTGTTTTGTAGCCTAACTTGTGATCTATTCTGGAGAATGTTCCATGTACCCTTGAAAAGAATGTGTATTCCAGTCTTAGGATGGAATGTTCTGAATAAATCTGTTAGGTCCATCGGGTCCAGTGTGTCATTCAAAGCTCTTGTTTCCCTGTTGATATTTTGTTTAGATAATCCATTCATTGATTTAAGTAGGGTGTTAACGTCACCTACTATTATTGTATTAATATCTATTACTCCCTTTGTGTTTGTTATTAGCTGCTCTGTGTGTTTGGGTGCTCCCATATTGGGTGCATAAGTATTTACAATTGTTATGTCTTCTTGTTGGACTATTCCCTTTATGATTATGTGATATCCTTGTTTCCTGTTGCAGTCTTTGTTTTAAAGTCTTTTTTGTCTGATAAGAGTATTGCTACTCTGGCTTTCTTTTTTTTTTCACTTGTACTTGTGTAATAAATGTTTCTTTATCCTTTCACTTTGAATCTGCAGTTTTTCAGTCTGAAATGAGTCTCTTGTAGGCAGCAGATAGAAGGGTCTTGCTTTTTTCCATTCTGTCACTCTGTGTCCTTTGATTGGAGCATTTAGTCCATTTATATTCAAAGGAATTATTGATAGGTATGTGTGCATTGCCATTTTGTAACTTTTTTTTAGGGTTATTTTTATAGTTCTTCTGTGGTCCTTGCTCTTTTCTTTCATGGTTTGCTGACTTTCTTTAGTGACACACGTGAATTCCTATCTCCTTATTTCTTGCATATCTATTACTGGCTTTTGATTTGTGGTTACCATTAGGTTTATATATAATATCTTCTGTATATAGCAGTCTGTGTTAAGTTCATGCTTGTTTAAGCTTGAACCCATTCTTTACTCCTCTCCTCCCATGTTTTAGGCATGTGTTGTCATACTTTACATTCCTTTATTTTGTGAATCCATTGATTGATTTTTATAGATTTGCTTCATTTTACTGCTTCTGTGTTTCTTAATTTTTTTTTTTTTTTTTTTTTTTTTTACTCCTTCTTATGGTATTTCCTTTCCACTCAAAGAGGTCCCTTTAACTTTAGGGCTGGTTTTGTGGTAACAAACTCCTTTATCTTTGTCTGGAAAACCATATCTTTTTTTCTTCTGAATGATAGCCTTGCTGGATAGAGTATTCTTGACTGCCTATTTTTTCCCTTTCAGCACTTCAAATATGTCATGCCACTGCCTTCAGGCCTGCAAAGTGTCTGCTGAAAAATCTGCTGAGAGCCTTAAGGGGTTTCCCTTGTATGTAACTGTTTTCTTTTCTCTTGCTGCTTCTAAGATTCTCTTTTTATCCCTACTTTTTGCCATTTTAATTACTCAGTGTCTTGGTGTGGACTACCTTGGGTTGATTTTGTTGGGGCTCTCTGTGCCTCCTGGATCTGGATTTTTTGTTTCTTTCCCGAGATTTGGGATGGTTTCAGGTATTATTTCTTCAAATAAAATTTCTGCTCCTTTTTCTCTTTTCCTGAGATCCCTATAATGCATATGTTATTATGCTTGATCATGTTGCTGAGTTCCCTAAGTATATTTTAATTTTTTATTTTAATTTTTTCTTTTTCCTGTTCAGCTTTATTGCTTTCCATTACTCTGTCCTCCAGGTCACAGATCTGTTCTGCTTCCTCTAGTCTACTGTGTATCCCATCTACTGTATTTGTAATCTCAGGTATTCAGTTCTTTATCTCTGATTACTTCCTTTTTTATGTGTTCTGTCTCTTTGTTGAGGGTCTCAGTTCTCTATTAGGCATATTCCTTACCTCCATTTTGCTTAGCTCTCTTGCTGTGATTCTGTCCTATTCTTCATTTGGGACATAGTCCTCTCTCTCCTCATTTTGTCTAATTCTCTGAGTTTCTTCCTGTGTTAGGAAAGTCAATTGTGTCTCCTGCTCTTGGAAGTGATGGCCTTATGAAGAAGGGGTCCTGTAGTGCCCTGCAGTGCAGGGTCTCCTGTTCACCAGAACCCACCCCTTCAGGGGGTGTCTCCTGTGTGTGCTGTGTGTCCTGTTGTTGTTGTTGCCCTCCCACTTTGCCTTCATTCCAGTCGTCTGCAGTGGCTCTCTTTGACTGTTGTTGGGAATGTTTGACCTCTCTCCTGTCAGTGAGCCGGGGTGCGGCCCCCTTGGGTGTGAGTTGAGTAGAACTAGGCATTTGTTAAAGATGCAGTAGCATGGGCTTGTGTTGTTTGTCCCTTGAAAAGCTTGCATTGGTCGCTGGGGCCTGCATCCAATGAGATGTCTACCTCCAGCCCATTGCTGGGACCGCAGTCTGACTGGTGTGTGGGGGTATCTTCCACTCTCCCTGGTGCAGGAGTCACTTTGGAGTGGCACCGGCCTCTCTTAAGGCTGCCTGCACCTTGCAAGGCTTGTGGCACTGCTTTGGATGGGATCCCACTAAGGGTGTATTGGCAAGACTGCAGGGGAATGCAGGGGCAGGGTGTGTGGTGTCAGTGAGGTTTGTGCAGGTGTGCTGTGGGAGGAGACCCAGAGCCACTTTAGGAAACTCCGGCCACAGGGCTGTAGAGGGTGAATCCTCAGGAGAGTGTGCTATTACCAAGGTAGGTAAGGAGCATTGGTGTATTGTGCCGTTGCCTCTAAGGGTCAGTGTGTCTAGGGTGTGGGGCAGGGGAAGGAAATGGTGCCCACCAGCTCCTTTGTTCCTGGAGAGGTCCCTAGTGATCCCTGCCCCTCTGAGACCAGCTCTGAGACTAGTGGATAAATCTCCCTCCCACATGCCCCAGGTGCTTTGCAGACTGCTATCCGTACATACTATCTCTTCAGGGCTGTTTGTTGTGCTCTTTGACCACAGGGACTCAGTTTCCCTCCTGGCTCTCCCAGAGCCAAGCCTGCTAATTTTTAAAGTTCCAGGTATTAAGCCACACTTATCAGAAGAATTCCTGAAAGTTGGTCCTTCTGGTTTTCAAAGCCAAATATGCGGGTTCATCTTCCCCACATAGGTCCCCCAAGCCTGGGGTGCCTGGTATGGAGTTTTGCTTCTCTTCCCTGTTGGTGCCCACAGGTTCCTCCCTCCCATGAATAGTCCCCGGGGTCCACTTAGCTCCCACCCACATCTCTGCCCTTCCTACCCTCTCTGATGTGGCCTCTTCTCTACATTTAGCAGTGGAGAGTCTGTTTTGCCAATCTTTGAGTTGTTCTCTGGGTTATTTACACCGATGTGGGTGTTATCTTGTATCCACAGAGGAGGTGAACTTAGGATCCTCTGACTCCACCATCTATCTCAGAAGTCACTTAATGCTCATTTTAAAAGGTTAGTATTCTATGGGTTTTTCAGTGGATGGGCCATTTATCTAGCTTGGTTATTGGCTACTGGGCAGTTTTCTGAATAAGATGATGGCATAAACTTACTCTTATTCACTCTCCTTTTGCAGATCCTCTTTGATTTGTTAACGTTAACTAATTTCTTTTTTATTGGCAGAAACCTATTTAAATTTTGCTATGCAGCAGTAACTTCTAATAGAAAGGAAAATGATCATATCAAGATAATTTCATTAAATCTTGCTATTTTCAGTGTTTTCCCAAGATTAAAGCAAACAGAGCTTTAAAACCTTGGAAGAGAATCCTGATTTTTATTAGAGCTCCTTAGAGTTACCTTAGCATAGGAAAATGATCTCCTAGTTTTCAGAGAACATGAAGTTACCCAAATCAAAATGGCATCATGCCACGTGGAAGGGGATTATTTGTCACCAGCATATTTTGCTCTCTGAGGTTTAGGTTCTTGTTTGCAGCCCAGCAGCCAAACTCCTTGTCCTCAGTGTCAGCTCACTTTGACAGCCGTTTATTTAAAATATCAAACAGAAAAGAAACGATGCCCTGGTTATAATAATTATATATAGTTGATTTCTCCCTGGTAGATAATGCCAGACAAAGACAAGGCATTTATCACAGATAAAGATACGAAGGCAGGGCTGAGGCAATCAAAGTGAAAGATCCTTTTTCTTGTGAAGCAGCTTTATTCCAGTGACCTTATTTCTGTCATTCAAAACCACTAAGGGGAAACTGATGAATATTTGAGGGAGACAAACAGTTCCTGGGCCTCATGTTACTCTAAGAAAAAAAAAAAAAAAAAAGTAGTCCTGGCTTAAAAATCAGATATTTCAATTTATTCAAGGGTAAGAGTTTCACATGCAGAATGTCTTTAAGAAATCTCCAAGTTGTGTTCCTCCTGGCTTTCAGCAATGAAGTCAAATAATTAAATGCCAGAGAGCAGAAAAGTGCTTTTTTCTTATTTTTTAATTCAGTGATTTATCAGGTGAAAAGGCAGGACCACAGTGAAGATGAGCAGCACTGTTTCCATATGTGCCTACATGTCTACCAGCCAGTAACTCTGTGTTGATTGAATTTGGCCGTATTCTCAATGAAAGCCTGGGGCTTTAGAAAAGAATGAGTTTGGCAGGACAGTGGGAAAACAACAAAATTATGCTAATCTGCTTAGTCTTATTGCTAGGAGGAGAGGGAAAGGAAGGCAAGAAAAAAAAGAATTCAGGGACGCCTGAGTGGCTCCGCAGTTGAGCGGCTGGCTGCCTTCGGCCCAGGGCGTGATCCCAGGGTCCTGGGATTGAATGCTGCATCCAGCTCCCCACAGGGAGCCCGCTTCTCCCTCGGCCTGGGTCTCTGCCTCTCTCTGTGTGTCTCACGAATTAAAAAAAAGAATTCAGATGGGTGGACTGGAAGGGCAAAGAAATCAGAGAAAATGTAGCAAATTATCAGGGAAAAAGGTTGAGCAAAATACCAGATTATACTAAGGATGAATTTAGGCTTTTTGGCTCCAATAAGGGAGAAATTCATACCCTGGAAGACAGGAAAAAACCAGGCAGGGTATTTTTCCTTCAGAGATATGTCTGATTTGTTTATTATTTTTGTAGCTATCTTGGGTTAGATGTTTGATCATTCTAGAATATAAACTCGCAGTTTGACAAGTCGCTTAAACTGATCTGTGACACTAAATTTAATTCTGTTTCAAAGCCCCAGAAATAGAATTCTATCTGTGCTTATCATGATCAGAATTTTACGTACAAATAATCAATAGGTTATTACGGGGATCCCTGGGTGGCTCAGTGGTTTAGCGCCTGCCTTTGGCCCAGGGTGTGACCCCGGAGTCCCAGGATCAAGTCTCCCATTGGGCTCCCTGCAAGGAGCCTGCTTCTCCCTCTGCCTGGGTCTCTGCTTCTCTCTGTGTATGTCTCTCATGAATAAATAAATAAAATCTTTAAAAAAATCAATAGGTTATTAGTAGCTGTCCTCTCAAAAAAAAAAAAAAATCCAAGATAACTTCATTTTTCCCTACTTCTTTTGTCAACAAACAACTGTGTCACCATGGGAGGATGCCAAATAAAGTCATTTTATTATTTTAGTCTTGGCGTGAGATATTAGATTTCCAGGGTAAGGGTACATAAGAGCACAGGCTGCCATTTCACTTTGGGCGAATTTGCTTCAAAATAATGGCTAGGAAAACGAAGACTCAACCTTTATGGCAACAATTCAATAACAGAGAGGTGATCAAGGTCGCTCAACTGCACCAACATCCATCACACAGCATGGTCACGCAGGTATCATTCATTTGGTATCACAGAAATGAAGTCATTATAACCAAGGGCTGTGTCACCAGATCAGCATCTGCTGCTCTGGAAAGAAGCCGCTCAACTTGGCCTAATGGTTTATATTTGAGAAAGGTCTCGACACCCAGAATTTAACAGTCCGTATCATTAGCTTGTGACTATTTTTAAAAGAAGCCAGCTCTCGTGTTTCCCTTCCTGCCATATTTCTTATGGCAAAATGTCAGAAGTCATAAAACTTGTGAAATTTTAGAGGATGTATTTTATTTACTTTTTTTTTCTTAAAAAAAGGATTTTATTCATCTATTCTAGTGGAGAGGGGCGGAGAGGGAGGGAGAGAGAATCTGAGGCTGACTCTGTGCCCCGTGCAGAGCCCGCCGAGGGGCTTGATCCCACCACCACGAGATCCTGAGCCAAAACCAAGGGTCAGATGCTTCATCGACTGAGCCACCCGGCACCCAGGATGTAGTTTTAAAAGCTGTGTCCGAATGTGCTCATTGGAGTTGACGGTAGGAATGAAATCGCAGCGGGGCCACACGAGGGGGACTTCTGGGACACAGAACCAAGTTGGGACCATGGATGACTTCTCTAACCTTGTTCTTGGTTTGTTTGAAAGCAGATAGACTCCTTTTGTATTTGATTAATTTCTTGTGGGGGTCACGCGAAATCGCGTCTTCGGCGGAAGTACAACACTTTGTTCAAACCTAGGATTGAGAGTTCGAGTTCACCTGCTTGGTTGAAAGCAAAGCTCCACTGCTTGCTGGTTGGGGAACCGAGGCAGGTCATTTACCTTGTCACGTGTGCAATGTGGATGATGAGGATTGTGATGAAAATATTAGTAATGAATATTTATCTCTTTGAACTGTTTTGAAGAAACAAATAATTAGGATTTTACCTGTCAAGTAATTAACACTCTTCTGACAGAGAAGGCAGCCAACAAATATTAATTTTTTGTTGATGTTGTTAGAAAAACAGAAGTATGGGGCACCTGGGGGGCTCCATTGGTGAAGCATCTGCCTTCAGCTCAGGTCTTGATCTTAGGGTCCTGGGATCGAGCCCCACATCCAACCCCTGCTCAGCGGGTTTCTCCCTCTCCCTCTGTCGCTCCCCCTACTTGTGCGCTTTCTCTCACTCTCTCTCTCTCTGTCAAATAAATAACTAAAATCTTTAAAAGATAAAAAGAAAAGCAGAGATACCAGTCATTCAGTGCATTTGGTACACTTCTCTCTGTGGTGTCCCCCCCATAGTAGATGTGCAGTAGCTAAAATAGCTAAATATTAGATCAATAAGGGCTTAAACATCGTGGTTTATCTTTCGGGTCAAATGAACATTAATGACAATATTCATGATTTTTTTTTATAGGACACCTTGGAGTAAGTTATCCACAAATTACATCTCTCAAGCAAAGATTTTTCTCTTTCAAAATATGGCAGCACTTTCTTACTATTTAGATCAAGATCTGCACGTGGACTCTTGTCACTTGTTCTTGCTTGCCCACCAGCAGGAACTGCATGAATTGCTGAGATATTCTAAAATCAGAGAAGGAACGGAGTCAAAGAATGTGATTTTTTTTTCCCCTAAAGACCATTTTTTTCCTTTAAAATTGGCTTGAATTCTCGGGGTACCTGGGTGGCTCAGTTGGTTAAGTGTCTGACTCTTGATTTTGGCTCAGGTCATGATCTCAGAGTCTCTCTTGGGGTCTTGAGATTGAGCCCCGGACTCGACACTAAGCACTGCATGCTGGGCGTGGAACCGGCTTGAAATTCTCTTTGCCCATTTCCCTGACTCATGCATGCACGTGTGCACATTTTCTCTCTCTTAAAAAAAAAAAAAAAAAAAAAAAAAAGAAAATTTGTTTTTGTCGTCTTTATGATAGGAAGTACTACTTCCTGAAGCAACCCACCCTCTGTAACCAAGTAACGAAACTTCCCGTAGATTTCTCAGGTGCGCTGCCTTTCAATCCCAGTAGGTGCCCTCAGAGCCCCTGATTTTAATGTGTTTCCGGTTACAGACCCAGATGGGAAAGGAGTCAAGGGGGTCACCCCGTTCCCAGGCTGCCTCCCCCATTCAGGGGTAATGTCTTCTAACATAGATCAGCCTTGACTCTGTTTCCATTTTCAGAGGTACTGATGAACTTTAACCTTCTGAATTGTTCCTTCAGAGTTCAGTCCTGCATCTTCCAAATTCCGGCCTGGTAGATTGGAATTCATATTGACTCTACTCAGCTGGAGTCCTATTTATCCCATTTGTGAATAGGTCAGCTGTAAATTTTAAATTTATGTGAATGTTGATTTCCTCAATTCAACTGAAAGTTTCTTGCAGACAAGCTCCTTTTCAGAGACCCTGGCCGCACACCAGAGATTCTGGTAGAAAGACCAAGGGATGGCGAATTTTCCTTAAATCCTTCAGAATGGCCATAAACCAAGAGCTTCTAAATAAGTATCATTTCTTTTCTAGGCACAGGGTTGGAGTGGAGGGGGAAAGATGGATGAGGAAGAATAGAAAAGGAAAAAAACTAATATTTATTAAGCAGCGGCTATGCACCAGACACATCGTTCTCTTCTAGCTACGTGCAGTATCTCATTTCATCAGCCTCGCAAAGGAGGTGTTGTGGTCCAGTTTTGTAGGCTGAGCTAGCGCTCAGAGAGGGTAAGTGATTTATTCCAGATCACGCAGCCAGTATATGGCAAAGTCAGGAGTCAAGGTCTGTGGGATCCCTGCCTATTTTCTTTTCCTGTTAACACAGGATTCTACCCCATAGGCATTCATTGCACATCTCATCATATGAATGTAAAATTACTGGGGATGTTAAGCAGGAAAACATACACTGTGAGACCTTGAACTAGGAAATCAATGAACCCTGTGATTTTAGGTATTTTCTCAATTGGAAAGCCTAAAGAAACGTCGAGGACTCTGGGGCTCCTGGGGGGCCTCAGTTGGTGAAGCACCTGCCTTTGGGCTCAGGTCGTGATTCTGGGGTCCTGGGATCCAGTCCCGTATCAGACTCCCTGTGCAGTGGGGAGCCTGCTTCTCTCTCTCCCTCTGCCTCTCCCCCTGCTTATGCTCTCTCTCTTTCTCAAAGAAAGAAAGAAAGAAAGAAAGGAAAGAAAAAATAATTGAGGACTCTACTGTAACAAAAGGGTTGGAAACTTTACAAAATATCATTTGTAGGAAGTGAATTTATTTCAAAGCTGGTCAGATACTCTGCATGGGAAAGTCATTAAAATTGGCGGGCTTCACTGTAGCCAAGTTGAGTGGGGGACCTGGAGTTGCGGAACAACCATTCAGCTGTTCAGGGTGTGCTGGGAAGAACCCTCCAGACTTTTGTGGGGTTGTTTTTTAGATTTTTTAAAATTTAAATTCAATTTGCCAACATATAGTATAACATAACAGAACAGAACATAACATATAATATATAGGGCTCATCCCATCAAGTGCCCTTCACCCTCCAGACTTTTGGAGCAGCTGCCCATGTTCCCAGAACTTGGCAGAGGGGCAGTGGGCTGGAGGGGCTGCGTGTTCCTGTTGCCCAGGCTCCTGCCTCTCAGGTGTTCATACTCTCTGCCCCTCGGCTCCACCCTCTGTCTGTGTTTGGTGTTGGTGGTCTTAGCTTTGTGGCTTCTCCAGTCTCCCAGAGCTCTACTACAGCTCTCACCTGCTATTATTTCCTCTCTTAAATTCTTTGGTCCTCGCTGATTTTTCAACATTTTTGCACTTTCATTGTAATAGGTTTTATTTCCAGAGACAGTGGAGATAAACGTGCGTGCTTGATGTCACACACACACACAATAATATGTGTGTTCGCTTATTCTAAGGTGACTTATTTTCGTTACGGTTCCTACTCACTTGCCTAATAAGTCTGCTTTTCTCTTCTCTCCCTGCCCCTAACTTCCAAGCCTTTCTGCATTCCCTGTCTTAGAAAGCTCATTGTTCCCAGAGCTTATGGTCTTTCCTCCCCAAACTCACTCTGGTTCTCACCTTTGATACTCAGCCTCCTGTGTGCAGCAACTCACAGGATATCTCCATTTGGGGTAGCTGCTTTGGCTTTGAACAGCTAATGCTGACTCCGTTGTGTCCTCACAAGGTGCACACCAGTTCCATTGCATTTTTTTCCCCGATTCCATTTCTTATATTGGCACCCCACATCAATAATAATGAATGGCAAACATGTATTCAATGTTCACTGGATTATTAGCTATTGTCCTAGCCTCTGTTTTGAAGGAAGCACGCCGGTGTGTCCTAGGTGACAGGACCAGAATTTGAAGTCATTCCGACCACACAGCATGTGTCATCCTTGTCACTGAATGAGTGAAGTGAGTCCCATCTGCCCGTATCCAGAGAAAGGCATTTAGGTTGGCTAATGTAGACGCCACCTTGCACATGGGAGTTCACCAGTAAAGATGTTGCTGTTGTATCTACCACACAGTCCTCTAGACTCATTTCAGAGTGAAGAATTGTTTTTAAACCATCTATCTGCTGCAGGCATGGTTTCCAAACACTAGTGATGAAAATTGCTGCCTAAAAGATCTGTCACACAGAGAGACATGTTTGCCAAGTAAACCCCAGTTTTATATTAATCTGAGTTTGTGCACAGGGAAGGGAGAGAAAGCAAATACTCCCAACTCACGGTGTATGAGTATTCCATCCCACTAAATGCTTTAAGGTTTGCTCTTATTTTCAAGTTTGTTCATTTATTTTTAGGTACCTTTTAAGCTTTAAATCTTAGGAGGGAACCTCTTCTCTTTAACTCACTTTGAGTGTTAGGTAGGGCCCAGCATTGCCTCACAGGAGAGGCAATGAGATGCTTCTAGACAGTGATGAGAATTTTAAGAGGGGGAAAGAGATACCATGATTAACAAGTGAAATAGGTGAAAAAGCACATTTTGGGAAATCAAAAGTGTTAATTTACTTTAAATATTTTTATAATGTAGCAAGCACTCTTCATGCACTGGGGCAGTAAGACCCATGATATATTTATAATATATAGGTGTGTGTGTGTGTATATATATATATATATATATATATATATATATATATATATATAATATTAGATATATAATATATATAATATAGAAATCTATATGTATCTATAATATAGATAGATATATAATATATATACATATATAATGTATTATATAGAAATCTATATTATATGTAGATTTCTATTTCTATATTATATATAGATTTCTATATAATAGCAATAGTATATTTCTATTATATGTTTATATAATAATATATTTCAATACTTTAATTACCTTTTCGTCTGAGTTTTGACAATGTGATCCTTTCTTGCTCAGTTTCTGAGAAGTTATGCGAAGAGTGCATCAGGACAGGAACTAATGGAAGTGGCTTGATATCTTTATTCCAGGCAATGAATAATGAGTAGTTGGTGGTGATTTATGTTAATTTAAATATGAGACAGAATGTTATCATGTACTTCACAGTCTGTGCCAGCAATTCTGTACTGTCTGGAAATATACAATTATCTATATGTCTTTTTTATGAAACTTTGATTTGTATAGTCATTTGATGGCATTTTAGTTTTGTCCACAATCATAAAATTGATTTGTCATAATGCAATAAGCAAAATTGCATGAATATGTGGAAAATGTGCTTATAAATATTTAACTCCAGGATTACTAGGAAATGGCTGTGTAAAATTCAGGAAGATTGTGTGTAAAATGACTGTGTAAAATTCAGAATAAAGATTGAAATCCCTAAACAGACCTTTCCCCATCCTGTACTTGTCTTTTAAAAGAAAGAGGAAAATGTTAAAAAAAAAAACAAAAAACTGTTATGGATGGACCAGGAAGCTTCAGAAGTGAACCTGCTTTCTGAATCATTCGAACAGAAGGTTATTGAGCACCCATGTGTCCCAAACCCGTACTGGGTGCTGGGGCCACCAACCCTGCCCTCAGACAGTTCTGCCTCTAAGATCAGTCATATGTAAAGGATTTGTTTTCTTTGGGATTCTGAGAAAGGTCTACGGCAGAAAGGAGATGGAGGCGATGCTAAGGGTCATAAAAGCGTAATGATCAGGGGTCTGGGCTCTCGGGTTCAGACCACCTTGGGTCGAATCCTGGCCCCCATATTTATGACCTTGACCTCTCTCTGCCTCTGTTCCACATCTGTACAGCAGGAATAATAATGCCAGTTAATTCACAGGATTCTTAATGGTTCTGAGAAATAATGGACAACGAAATCCGGTTATCACAGCGTAAATAACTGTATCATCAGCTTCCTGCAAGTGATAGGTCTTTGGGCAGGAGACCGAAGAGAAGTCTCCCCAACATCCTGCTGTCCTGTAATTTCTTGGTCACAAAAGACAGAGGCCACAGGACCAACAGGAAGTCTTTCCCGTTGAGTTGGTTGAAGTAGAAAGGGAAAAACCAGTTCCGGGTAAACCATTGGCTGGATGAACCTCGTACCTGGGCCTTGTTGACCAGGTCGATCACTGCTACTCATAGTTCTGGGAGCGTTCAAGGGCACGGGGTAAGCCTCATTCAGCTCCTCGGCTTCAGTCCTCAGCGGGGTCCTTTATATGTAACAGGCATTGAGAAATGAGTCTCGTAGCTTAACTCTTTAGCAAATATTTTAAACGAAAATACATCTATCCTAAATTGCATAAATACCACATGCTCTTTGTGAATTGTTGACAAACTTCAGGTGAGTTTAAAATCACGTATGGTCCTGCTACCCAGAGAGGACTGCAAACACTTTGCAATGTGTCTTTCTACAGCTTTTCTAGGCATGTGTGCTCTTGTTTTGGACAAAAACCCCAGAATATTACAGTACACGCTTGCGCTAGCCTGCTCTTGCGTGGGGCGGCCTGCAGGGACTACTTACCTTGCCATCAGACCCAGCCTTCTGAAGTATCATTTTCCACGTGATGCAAGTCACCGAATGTTTATCCTTTAATATTTAGGTGACCTTTCATTTTATGCGCTTATATTAAAATGACCGTTGTTAAATGTCGCCACACGGGCCCTTTGCTGTCCCCTCACCTGCCTGTGTGCACCCGTCGTCCCGTGCGCTTTGCTCATCGCAGCCCTTATCTTCCCTCCCGAGTCATCCTGGATCATTACGGGCCTGTGCCTGTTCTTCCACAGCTTAGACACGCTGTGGGAGCAGGGCCCCCCGACGTCCACAGTCTAGTCACAGACCGATGTTGTAGTCCTGGTGGCCAGGGTGCTGCTTGGCCATATGCGTCGTGCTCAGTGTCTACTTGTGGAATAAGCATGTGACAGGTAATTGCATCTGATGGGGACGCCCGCGTGGCTCAGCGGTTTAGCGCCTGCCTTCGGCCCAGGGCATGACCCTGGAGACCCGGGATCGAGTCCCACGTCGGGCTCCCTGCATGGAGCCTGCTTCTCCCTCCGCCTGTGTCTCTGCCTCTCTCTCTCTGTGTGTCTCATAAATAAATAAATAAAATCTTTAAAAAAAAATTCCATCTGATGATCGTTCTCAAAAAGTAAATCATCCTGAAAGCTCCTATGACTTGTCGTCGGGAGCTGGGTCCACCTGGGATGTGATTTTGGAGGCAGGGTGTGGGGCCTGTGGGGTCGGGCAGGGCAGATCAAGGAGCAGCCTGGTCAGGAGATGAGGGGCAGGGGAATGAAGAGATGCTCTCCCGACTCACCTTCTCCCCTCACGCTTTACATCCGGAGCCTCGGTTCCTCCCCGGGGCCTTCGGAAGAAGGTTTTTTTGGGCGCGTGGGAGGGGAAGCAGACCTTCATTGACTTGTTGGGGGATTAGGTAAGTGGGGGCGTGTGTACTCTTACGGGGGGCCCCTCGATTACATTCAGGGAATCCACCCTCAAGCCTGCAGCTTCACTGGAAATCCGTGCAGCTCTGTGTCTGGCCCGGGGCAGCAGGAAAGGAAGGGGCCGCATTTATGGAGGGCCTGTGGGGGACTCCCTCCACCCGTGCTGGGTCTGCTCGGCCACCTGAGATGCCGGCAGGGGCCCGAGGGCGGCCCCAGCCCCCCTGGCTCCCGGGTCCACTTTCCCAGGCCAAACGATGAGGGACCATCCATTCTGGGACTCGATGAGGAAGGGACTTAGAGCTGAGGCCGCGGGTGCTGTGTCCCGAGAAGGGCGCTGGTCCTACTGGTTTGCGTCCGTCTTGGATGATTCTCGCTCATGAATTAGTTTAGAAAGTAGAAATGGGGGGTGGGGGGTCTCTCTGTGTCTCCCATGAATAAATAAATAAAATCTTTAACAAAAATTAGAGCCTGGAAATGAAAAAAACACTGATGGCGAGAAACAAACCCATTTAAAAACTCACGTCTGAGAAGAGAGGGCCTTTTCCACGTGCAGGAGAGGTACAAAAATATTAAAAGGATTTCTAGATCACAATATGGTATTTAGGAAGTGTTTATTCCGAGGCAGTTAATTAAG
Organism: Canis aureus; assembly: GCF_053574225.1. Lineage (NCBI taxonomy): Eukaryota > Metazoa > Chordata > Mammalia > Carnivora > Canidae > Canis > Canis aureus. The sequence goes on from NC_135637.1 coordinate 39,111,580, forward strand.
TGGCCTCACATCTTAAACATTTAGCGAGAGAGCCTTTTTTTTTTCTTTTTCAATATTCGCTTTATTTTACTTGAACCAGGAATTTATGAACCTAACAGGAGTTGTAAAAATTTGACTTTGTTGTTTCTCAATAAGTGTTTGTATTTCTTAGTTCTTAATTTCAGGCCACTACCAGGGTTTTTTTTTTTTCTTTTTTTTTTTTTTTTTTCCTCTCTCCCCTCTCTTTGTTAGGAAGTTGACAGCCACCGAAGCGGAGACGTTCAGGCTGCTTCTGCTCACAGCTTTTAGTAAAAACATATTTTCTCGTGGGATTCTTTCTCTTTCACACGATGCTCGGCTTAGAGACACAGTGGCAGATACAGAATTCAGTCTCAAGCCCCACGTCAGTTGTGGTCGGTACCAGCACTTATACGGAAAGGAAGAGAGCGGGGCGTTCAGGTGTTTGGCGTAAGTCTTACTGCTAATTTATTGTCCACTTGCACGTTCTTCTGGCATCCTCGCTGCTAACTAGAGATGAAAATCCTTTGTAGTGTTATTAGCGTTTTGCTTTTAGCTAGGAGGTTTCATCTAACGCAAGGGGTTTAAAAGTCATATGTCAAATAAATCATCCTGGTGTTCTTTCATTCATTTTAGTCTCAGATTTCCACGGCCCTCCCTGCCCATATTTTCAGAGGCCCTTTTGGGTGCCTCCTAAAGCATAATTTAAAAAAATACCTTTAAAAAAATTTTTTTTAAAATTCAATTAGCCAACGTATAAGTACATCATTAGTTTCAGATGTAGCGTTCAGTGATTTATCAGCTTTTCATCTTATAATTAATCTGAAAGTAAGTCGTAAGTACTGACCTAATTTTGGTTGAGCCTTTAAAACATTGTCCTGTCAACTCCAGGCGGTTGGAAAAATCATAAGAAGCACGTAAAACATGTTGGATTCACATTGGACTCCACATGTGGTGCCCTGGCATCATGCTATGGGTTTCTTCCTTCCAAATTTATTGTTTCTTTTATTCCCGGGCAAGAATAGCAAGTTTGTCCTCAGAGACTTGGTCTTGGAGGGTCTTTCATGTCTTTTCCTGCGAAGCATGGAGCAGCAGATGAGTAAATGTTATCTGTATACATGATAAATGAATCCCATTGGGATGGTGGTTCTTATCCCAAAACCCTTGGCCAGGTTACACGGGGCTCCTTGAACTAAGTGAAAGTTGCGTATAATCCAGATGGCAGTGTCCTGGGCATCTTCAAATTGAACCCCCGAGGGTGTTCCTTTGGAGTTTCAGCAAGCTTGGCTGGAACCCCCAAACCTAGCACGCTCTCCGCATCTCAGGAGGCTCTTGGGAGACTTATCATTTCCTGATCACTCCTGACTCTGGGTTCCTTGCAACTCTACTACTTCACCTGCTACTCCGTTTCCACCGTATGTCGTAATGGACACGCTACAGGGTCTTAAAATTTTCTTCATTCGGATGTTTAAAAATTTCTTCAGAGTATCACCGATGCGCGGCCGTGTAAGTAGTTCAGTTTTATTAAAAATTTGGGGTAATTTAAAACCAAGCACTCGATAAATGCTGTTGTGTGTATTTTTCAAACTCTTGTTACTCAATATATTGGATATTTCCTATCAGTTTTCCTGGCATCTGGAGTCCCTGCCACCTGCAATCTTACTAGGGCACCCACTTCTCTCCTTTATCTCCTCAAATACCGGAATAAGTAATCTGCTTATTTTCTTTTGCAGACAAATTGTGTTCTTTCATGCTTTTTCTTTTAATCTGCACTCTGCACTCCATTACAAAAAAAAAAAAAATAATAATGCTTTTGCTAAGCAGATAGTCTTGATCCCTCCTAAGAAGAATTTTGTCTCCCGCTCTAATAAATCTACATTTCTTCTTGCAACGGTTGCAAAGTCTTGTGCATCCAAATACTTTTGTCAGGGAAGAGCACTACTCAGTTTAATCATATTCTCAAGGATGTGTGGGACCTTCTAAGACGTGAAAAGCCATTGCAGTAGGAGTTTCCTGATACTTGGTCAAAGATCAGTGCTTGGTCAATATTTTCCTTTAACATTTCTAGTCCGCCAAGAGAGGCCTGCGAGATGTGCGTAGCTTGTAATACTCCATAGGTTATGGGTTATAGGCTGAAGTTGCCCATGGTTCACCCCTTTTGCTTCCCTGGCACATTTACTTGGTCTCAGGGTGCCAGCCATTGTACAGGGGGCCAGTTTCCCACCTTTGCCTGTTTCCCCATTGGACTTCAGGGGCAGGAACCACAGGCCTTTGGACTTTTTTCACTTGCTAAAAGCACCGCCTCTACCCTTTTGATTGGCCGCCTAAGCACCTGTCTGACCATTTGTAGCATAAACTCCACGAGGCTGAGGTCAGCATCTGCTTTGCTTGCTGTTTGGTCCCCCCGCCCCCTGGTACAGGCCATGCCGACTTCAACCCGGCCTCGCCCCATTGACCAGAGCTCGGCAGGCATGGGGCAGGGGGCCTTGCCTGGACGAGACCCAGCAGTAGGGCTTCGTTTTCCAGAACACAGGGACTGGAGGCTCCCATCCGTAGGGCCGTCGATGAGGGGCCCTGAGCTGGTCCCCACACACGTCAAGCGGTCCCAGCTCCCTCGGAAGCCCCGGGGAGGGGGGACTTTGGGGAGAGGCTCTCAATGCCAATTTCTGAAGCATCGTGCCGTCCTCCAAAAGGACAGCCCTTAAGAAAATCCTAAATTATTTCATTTCAAAGGAACGACTTTGAAAACTGAATTGAGTTTGAGAGCCTGGTTATTATGCCATTAAAACGTAAAATAAAAAACGAAGTCTCGGAAACTGAATGTCTGGGGATGGATTTAGCTGATGTGCTTCCAAAGAAACACTTAAGGAAATTATTAGGGCCGCACTATAATATTTTAGTGCGTTTATTTTGTAGCTCTTGTTGTGGAAAAGGGACGTATATTATTTTTAAAAAAGACATTTTTACTCTTGGAAAAAAATCATCTCTTAAACCACTTTTAATATGCTTACTTTTACTTATTTTTATTGCTTGGTGAAATAGTAAAATTCACAGTAGTGATCAAAAAATCCTTCTAGGTCATGCTTAGAACCTGCTAGAATTCTGAATCTGAACACTTAGAAGGAATACTACTATACAGTCTTTTATTTAAATTGTAGGCACAGGGCAGCCTGGGTGGTGCAGCAGTTTAGCACTGCCTTCAGCCCAGGGCGTGATCCTGGAGTCCCGGGATCCAGTCCCACGTCAGGCTCCCTGCATGGAGCCTGCTTCTCCCTCTGCCCGTGTCTCTCTCTCTGCATCTCTCGGTGTCTCTCATGGATAAATAAATAAAATCTCAAAAAAAAATTGTAGGCATATATTTCAAAAAAGGTTATTTAGGAACCATGGTAGGGGAAAGATTTTAAGGTTGTTGGTCCCGCCGTCCTCAGGGAGTGGTTTCATTTCCCAGGTTTTCCCTCTGCCCTTGTCCACATGCACACATGCAGTTCCACCGTTGTGCTCATGATCTTCTGTAAAACTTGATGATTATGTGTTTTAAAATAAAATTCCCGGGCAGCCCTGGTGGCGCAGCGGTTTAGCGCCCCCCCTTCGGCCCAGGGCGTGATCCTGGAGACCCGGGATCGAGTCCCACGTCGGGCTCCCTGCATGGAGCCTGCTTCTCCCTCTGCCTGGGTCTCTGCCTCTCTCTCTAGCTGTGTCTCTATGAATAAATAAAATCATAAAAAAATATAAACTAAATATCCCGTCATAAAATTTTTTCTGTGTTACTCTGGTCTTTGTCACGAAATATTTTAAAGGGTTCATAGGGTTCATCAATCCATATGCCAGAAGCGACTTACTTGTTATCTTGTGGGCTAATTTATAATCTAAATACATATTAATGGTTTAAACCCCTCCCCCCATGTTTAAGACTTAATGTTGGAAAGTTGTAGAGGCCCACGTGGCAACGGAAGCCCTAGAGCCACCCTTCCACCCAGCGGTGTGTCCCACGGTGGGTACTACGCCTCCCTGGGGGCGGTGGCACCAGCACCCGAGACAAATTCTGAAAAAGAACACAGGAGGGCAGGCGGGGGGGGGGGGCAGGTCGGGGGACAGGTGGGGGGCCGTGGGGGGCACGGTTGGGGCATGTTGTGGCTGAATGATGCCCAACAGCAATCGTCATTTGACTCTACAGAAAGCCCGGGGCACGATCGGGATGGGAATGAGGTAATTGTAAAGACTTTGGGCTGAATCTTGCCCGGGAAAGAAAAATGATTTCTGCGTTTTTCACTTGGGGAACACATCCCGGGTTCTCAGGAGTTCAGCTGTCACCTTGGCCGACGGTCCCGAAGCCTCCAGAGATGCCACCGCAAGGTGCACTGGCCGCCACGAGGCCGTCAGCCTGGTGGGAACGAAGACGGCTGTTCGGGTGGTGCCACCTGTGGGATTCGGGCCCGGCAGAGTCCACGGCGGCACCGAGGGTCAGTCCTGCAGGTGGGCAAGGGTGGCAAGGCAGTAGAAAAAAAAAAAGGGAAAGCAGTGTTTTTTTCACAGGGAATGCAGGGTGTTTCCTTCCTGGGACTAATTTTCAGTCCTTAGGCCGATCCTGTTGGGAGGTGGGAGTCTCACGGCCGGTCGTCCAGGACGTGCACTGACGCGCTTGGAGAGGGATGGTGGGGTGGGTGGCTGAGGCCTGGGCACGCGGGTGATGGAATCCCAACTCTGGCCACTTATTTGAGCCTAAAAGGAGGCAGTGAGCATCATTGCCTGTCCCTGCAGGGGTTCTTGTGCAGAGCACGGAAGGGGACTCCTGCAAAGCCCGGGACCGGTGCAGGGCACATCCTGCGGCGTCGGGGATGGTGACTGATGGGCCCTGATGCGCCGAGGAGTAACCCCAGTTGGTTTTCCAGAAACGGGCCTGGGGTGGCGGCTCATGAGCTACAGGGAGCTTGCAGATTTGTTTTGTTTGGACGCGAAACACAACTGACTCTCGGGTTTAAGGCCGACCGGCCTCACGGGGACCCTGCGCATAATTTTCAGCCCCGAATGTGGGGGGTGCGCTCCGCAGGCCCCGGCGCTCCGTGCCAGGGCCTGCCCCTTCCCGCCCCTGCGTCCCTGGAGCCGGTGTCAAGGGCCCGCGGCCCCCGCTGCCACGTTGGCACGGCGGAGAGAGGACGCCAGCTGTGCAAGTAAACCAGAGAGCAGGAGCGCGGAGCCCACCAGGGGAGGGTGACAGCGCAGCGGGGAGCACACGGACGCGCGACAGGGACCATGCGCGTGGCCCACGTTGGAGCGGCAGTGTTCCTGCGGCCCGGGGGCCCGGTCCTGGCCGGGGGGTGGCGAGGCGGGGCCCCAGCGGGACCCCAGGGCGTCCGGGCCCTGCGGGAGCAGGAGTGAGGGCGCGCCCATCCCGGTGTCTCCGCACCTGGCAGGGGAGCCGTGGCCTCTGGCTCCACTGCCCCTCGTGGAGATGCTCCCCCGGCCGCCAGCGCACCTGCTGGCACGCGCCGTGCACCTGCTGCCCCTTGCGGAGATGCTCCCCCGGCCATGGGCCCCAGGGAGGGCACGGCTGCTGCATCCCAGGCCGGCCACCCGTGCACCTGCTGCCCCTCGCAGAGATGCGCCCCTGGACGCAGGCCCCGGGGAGGGCATGGCCTCCGCGTCCCAGGCCGGCCACCTGTGCACCTGCTGGCAGGCGCCGTGAACCTGCTGCCCGGGAGCGGAGGCCCGGCTGCTGGGAGCCCTGGGCGGGGGGCGCGGGGGTGACTCAGGTGGTGCCCAGAGGGGGGCAGGTGTGGGCATTGGTGCCCATCCTCACCCCCTCTTTGAGGTGTGGGCATTGGTGCCCTTGCTCAGCCCCCAGCAGCCCGCACAGGTCCACGCTCACAGCCGCGGTGGCAGCAGCAGTGAGGGCGGCGCCGCAGGTGGTGGAGACGCGGCCTCCGGCGCACAGGCCCGTGGAGGGGCATCTCATGCCAGGGATCCCCCCCTCGGCCCCCCGCCGTGCTGCCTCATTCCCTGGGTCCTCTGACAGTGATGCCCCTTTATTCACATTTGGCTCCTGCCCGTCTTGTTATTGGAAACACTGCGTTTCTAGGTGGTCAGAATTATGTACTAGTTTGATTTTTTTTAAGATATTATTTATTTATTCCTGAGAGACACACAGAGAGAGGCAGAGACTCAGGCAGAGGGAGAAGCAGGCTCCATGCAGGGAGCCCGATGCGGGACTCGATCTTGGGACTCCAGGATCACGTCCTGAGCCGAAGGCAGATGCTCCATCGCTGAGCCACCCAGGGATCCCCCTAGTTTGATTTTTTTAAAAAAAGATTTCATTTACTTATTTGAGAGGGCGAGAATAATCTGGAGAAAAGGGAGAAGCAGGTCATTTCCCACCCCCCACCCCCACCCCCAGCAGGGTTGCGGGGCTCCATCCCAGGACCCTGAGGTCATGACCTGAGCCGAAGGCAACCACTTCACCCACGGAGCCCCCCAGGCGCCCCCTTCACGATTTTGCTTTAACTTCCAAGCTCCAAACACCATATAGAAAGGTATTTAAATGTTTCTGCCGCAGTCACTGCTGATAATAAAAAAATTCCATCTTCTCTGTTAGGCTTTTTACCGTTCCACGCGGTGTTTTGCATACTCTGTGCCAGACAGGATACTTACCAACTGTAAGTGGGTATGGAGTTTTGGGACTTGTCCTTCTCAATGTATTTAATTTTTGTAATAACATAATTCTTGCTTGATAAGCATTAAAATAGACTTCAGAAGGGCCCATATGGCTAGCATGGGCTCAATTAAGCACATCACTCCCATTTACGGAAAGTTCTGGTTTCCTTACCTGTAATTGGCTTCAGGTTGTAGGAGATCCTTTTTAGTTGCTACTTCAACATTTTTACATGCTTTCACTTTCTCTACATGTTATTTGTTCTCCACTCCAAAACCGCAAAAGTGTTGAAAGCCTTTAAAAAAAAAAATATTATTTATTTATTTATTCATTTGGAAGAGAGAGAGAGACTGTGCCAGTGAGAGCATGAGCAGGGGTGAAGGGTGGAGGGAGAGGGGGAAGCAGGCTCCCCCCTAAGCGGGGAGCCCCATGTGGGGCTCAATCCCAGGACCCTGAAATCATGACCTGGGCCGAACGCAGATGCTTCACTGACCGAGCCACCCAGGCGCCCTGTGTTTATAGCCTTTTTTTTTTTTTTTACACATTCACAATTTTTTTTCCCTTCCACCATCTGAAAGTAGGTCCTATTTGAGATGTATGAATACATATGTCTATCCTTGTTTAGCTCTAAATGGCCCTTACTTGGAAAAAAAAAATGCCGTTTATGGCTTTTTGGTGGTGCTTTTGCGTTCATTGTCCAAACCCTCTGTTCTGAATAAACTAAGAATTCGTTTCTTTGATAATTTCTCCAGAACACACTGGCCTGTTATCTAACTCCTTACAGTCTTACATGAGGAACAAACATAATTTAACCCACATGGCAAAGTTGTGCTTTTTTTAATGCTTCTATGTAAAAGCCTTCAAATTAGCACGTTCGCAAGGCCTAAGAGAAATCAGTCCAGGATGATAACACCACTAATAAGTAATAACCCTAATTAACCCGTGTGAGTCCATTAGTGGATGCAACAGCACTTTAATAAGTAAAAAAGCAATACCTGAAATGCAAACTACTATTATTGGTGATAAAAATAAGATATGGGTTTTATTGAATCATGCTTATTTGCAGGACATTTTCCAAATAGTTTATAACAAAATAAATATGGATTTTATAGCACAGTAAAAGTAAAAGGCAATCACTACGTTTTATAAATTATTTCTCAAAACAATTTCAATGAGTAGATTTATATTCCTTTCACCAGAGTTCAGACAAATTCCAACCACCAATATTGGACAATAGTCCTTTTATTTCTTTTATGCACCAACGAGAGTAAATCAAATGTAAAATATAGCCAAAGATAATTTTTGGAAAAGGAAACATCTCTTGGCAAGAATCTAACCTGGAATTTTCTTATTAATAAACGAACAGTGTGTTTGGTGGGCTGGATTATGTCGTGCAGGCTTTCCCATGGACTAATGCCCGGTTCGAATATTCTTTTCCTGAATACATAAACAGATGTGCACAATTTTTTTTTTTTTTTTTGGCCATTTTCTCCACTCAGAAGCTTTCAGAAGAAAGTTCCCCAAATAAAATATTGAAGAGACAGTTATTTGCAATGCAAAACGTGCACTTTTGTTTCGCACTCACCTGGCCTGGACCCTGCTCCGCGTCCCCCTGGGTTTGATTTGGTGAGTGTGAAGCTGTGTTTATGAGTCAGGCCCTAATAGCAACCGAAATGGTGGAGATCATTGCTTCATCTGAAATCAATTGTACCCCTGAATGCTTAATCAATGATATTTCTGTTTTCAATTTAGAGATTTTTGCCCTGCGAGGAGAAGGCCAACGAGTTCTTTTTCCACAACGTTTTGTACCGTGTTTTCTGGCAGTGGGTAGATAAAAGGCTTGGACGGATTGACAGCCCTCTGATGACTTTTTTGAAGGACTAGTAGATGATATTTAAAATCATGACAATGTAGTTATTTTTATCTTAATGATTCTCTACCCCGCTCCTGCCTCCTAATTCCAATCAGTAATCACTGTGCCCCTGTAATAGTGGGTATGGGCTGTGATACTCTCTACAAGTAAACATATACAGGCGCATATGGGACTCTAAGGCAGACTTCTAGAAGGCGGGTTTGCCCTGGCAAAGTGGAGGCGCCTGAGATCTGTGCGACTGGCCCTTTTTAATTATCTTCATCACTAGGAATGCTATTTCTGTGGTATCTTGGACCATTGCCATCTTTAGAAGTGCACGTCCTTAGCGTCCTGCAATCAACCTCCCCCCCCCAACGACTGCCAAGACGTGTATGTATGGGCCTTCTTTCCATTTCCTTACATCCTAGATTTTAATCTTCACAAGTAACGTTAAAAAGTTATCTTTCTTTTTCAAAAGGAAAGCAAATTAAAGCTTTTGGCTCAAAATCCGAGTAGTTTATAGAAAATGTGAACTACAAGATAGGAGTTTAAAGTTTGGTAACCCTGGAGGACCACACAGCTTGGTGGTGTTCAGTAGTTCATGTAAGGTTTGTTTTTTTTTTTTTTTTTTTTTCTTTTGAATATATTGAGACATCGTGGAACTGAAGTTTGGAAAAGTTGGTGGTTTGTGGGTTTGTGTGTTGGCAGCTGACTCTTTTCAACCTCTTGGTGAGATGAAGTTATTTATAACGGCTCTCTTTAGTGTACTGTTTTATGTTGAGTCCAACTTACAGTCTCCAAAGCTGAGTACAGTAAAAATGATGTAACAAAATTTAAATACTTTTTAGCAGAAGGATATTTAAGAAACAGGCATTAAAAAAAAAACAACTTCATTTTTTCTAATTGCAAATATGTTATTTTGCTCCTTTGAGCTTTAGCTCTTAACAATAAGTCCTAGTCTTGAGAATTTTTCTCATCCCGAACTAAAACCTCATCTGGAACTAACCACACATACACACACATGAATTTCTCCATTAAATTTTCAGAGGAAAAAAAAAAACAACAACCAGTCCATGGAGAATTCTAGCTTTGAGTAACGTATTTCTGTTTTTAAAATGCAATTACATAGAAGGCATCAGGGGGGTTACAAAACTAGCAAAGAGAACCTCAACATTTCACCCTATGGAAGAATAAGGTGTAGAGTAAGTTCCTTAAAATGATTTATTTTTTCCAAACTTTTCTAAGTTTCACACTTGTTTAGACTGAAAATTATTTATTTTTATTTATTTTTTAAGATTGATTTATTTATTAGAGAGAGAGAGCGAAAGAGTGAGCACATGAGCAGGAGGGCCAGAGGGAGAGGAAGAGGGAATCCCAAGCTGACTCCCTACTGAGCACATAGCCCCATGACGACGTGAGGTTCAATCTCACGACCCTGAGATCACAACCTGAGCTGAAACCCAGAATCGGTAGCTTAACCAACTTCACCACCCAGGTGGCCCTAGACTAAAATTTAAATGCTGGCAGAGGAGTTGATGCTACATAGTTATGTCATTAGCTTAATTGGTCGATGCAAGTCATAGTGGAGAAGCCCCACTCCGGGGAAGCTGGTTCCTGAACTCAGACTGGGGACAGGGTTGTGCTTTTAAGAATTAAAACTAAGTCTACATTATGGTGATTGTTACTATGACCTTTCTGGGGGCGAGGGCGGTCCAATCCTGAGAAGACAGTGGCAGGACAGATTGCCAAAGCATGGGTTTTGGAGATGGGCATATCTGGGCGTGCAGACTAGGTCTTCAGAAAAGTTCCGTTATTGTCATCATAACAATTGCCGGAGCGTCAGAGCATATTTATGAAACCAGTGGCTCTGGAGTCAGGACTTCTTGAGTTTGAAGCCCAGGTCTTGTACTCACTAGCTCTGTGGCCTTTGTCAAGCCACTTAACTGCTCATCATTCCCCATTTCCCACCTTTAAAATGAAGACAATAACACTGATACCAAACCTCATACATTTGTGAAGCTTGAGATTGTCTATGAGAAGCACTTAGCCCAGCACTTGGCGCTTAACACTCATAAGGCGCTATGGTAATAAGCATTCAATAAATGTCAGATACGACAATAATAGAAATAACGTAATTCCTGCAGGTGACTGTTTTCGTTGTACTCTTAGGAAGCCAGAACCCAGTTTCATTGCAGGGTCACATGAACAAGTCAACAAGCACAAGATTAGTTAAAAGAACTTTGGATTTTTAAAACATGGGCAAAGTGGAGATGCTCACAAATCTCATTTTCTCCTTCCAACCCCTTGACTCGCACATTATAACCACTCCTCCCCACTCCATCCCATAGCTTCGTGACAACTCCACTGTTGTCCCACGCCCAAGTGTCTTCTGTTCTTGTCCTCTTGACTCTGCATCACACATGGTCAACTCCTGCTCAGATAAAGTCCCCTGCTCAGACAGTGGTGGGATGGGGAAACTGAGCCAACAAAGTCACGCATCAAATACTTAGCACCTTTGAATTCACTAGCTTCGAGTAGTTGACTAGGGAACAGAAGGAAACTCTTGGAGCCGTGGGTGCTGAGACTGGCCTAGGTAGATATTGAAGGGGTTGTCATTGTCATGCGGGTGCGGTAGGATGGGGTGGGATTACCCCACCTTCTTCGTGGCTCTTCAAGAATTTTCACCTGTTTTCCACCTCTTTTCGATACCTGATGTTTGTGTTTAGTGCAATCACAGGGAAAGTACCTTCTCGAATGGGAGCCCTGGCTCTGTAAAGATCAGACATGCTCAGAAACGATTCTCAATAAGAGTTGACTTTCTCAGTAAATTGTCCCTGGTGACACTGCTGCTTGATCTCCTCCAGGCTGTGGAGGAATTAAGCAAGGAATCAATAACAATAGTTATCTCAATAGATACAAAAAGGATGTGATAAGATTAATCTATTCATGATTTTAAAATAATCTGTCAAAATTCAACATAAAAAGGTTCTTATTTGATAAGGAATATCTACGAAAAAATCTACAAGAAACCTTATAGTCAATGATGAAATATTGAACGATTTCCCCCTGATATCAGGGGGAAAAAAGAAATGGATGCCCATTATTACTACCCCTATTCAACATTATAATTGAGGCCCTGGACATTGAAATAAGGCATGAAAAAGAAATAAAATACATAAAGATTAGAAAAGAAGATTACATACTTTTGGATAAGTTCTATGTCTATATGTATCTTTTTTTTTTAAAGATTTTATTTATTCATTTTAAGATTTTATTTATTCATTTTATTTATTCATGAAAGACACAGAGAGAGTCTGTCTTTATGTATCTTTGGATAATTTCTAAATCTATATATAAGTTTAAGATAAATGATTAGAATAAGTGAGCTTAGCAAGGTCAGTGTACAGAAGGTTAATATGAGTAAGGACGTCTTAAATAAGATGCAGGAAGCACCCACCATGAGGAAAAGAATTCAGGAAAAGAACCACATTAAAATCAGGAGAGTCTTTTGATCAGGAGACATCATTAAGGTGAATACCTGGTATTACACATTTGTCAGAACGCACAGAATGTTCAACCCAAGAGCAAACTCTAACGTCAGCTATGGACTCTGGGTGATGATGACATGTCAGTGTAGGCTCATCCGTGATAACAAACATACAAGTGTGATTCAGGATTTTGAAAGTAGGGGAGGCCATGAGAATGTGGGACCAAGAGGCGATATGGATTGTCTGCTCAATTTTGCTGTGAACCTAAAACTGCTCTAAAAATAGTCTATTTTGGGGATCCCTGGGTGGCTCAGTGGTTTTGCGCCTGCCTTTGGCCCAGGGCGTGATCCTGGAGTCCCGGGATCGAGTCCCGTGTCGGGCTCCCGGCATGGAGCCTGCTTTTCCCTGTGCCTGGGTCTCTGCCTCTCTCTCTCTCTCTCTCTCTCTCTCTCTGCCTATCATAAATAAATAAATAAAAATAAATCTTTAAAAAAATAAATAAAAATAAAAAAATAAAAATAGTCTACTTTTCGGGCACCTGGGGGGCTCAGTCTGTCAAGCATCTGCCTTCGGCTCAGGTCATGATCCTGGAGTCCTGGGATCGAGCCTCATGACAGGCTTGCTGCTCAGTGGAGAACCTGCTTCTCCCTCTCCCTCCACTCATCTCCCCGCTTGTGCTCTCTCTTTTGCTTACTCTCTCTCTCAAATAGTCTTAAAAAAATAATAAATAAATAAAATAGTTAATTTTTTAAAAGATACTCTTAAGAGTTAAAAGGCAAACAACAGAAACTCCTAGGGGAACTCGGTGGTTGAGCATCTGCCTTCCGCTCAGGTCGTGATCCCGGGGTCCTGGGATCGAGTCCTACATCGGGCTCCCTACAGGGAACCTGCTTCTCCTTCTGCCTGTGTCTCTGCCTCTCTCTCTGTGTGTCTCTCATGAATAAAGAAATTAAAAGTCTTTAAAAAAATTTTTGAATTTGTATTTCCTCTTAGCACTATGAATTTTTATTTTTCATGTTTTGAGGCTATTACTGAGAACATATAAATGTAGATTTATAATCCCATTCTGATTATAAATGGAATTTATCTTTTTGTTTTATGAAATGTTCCTCTGCATATCTAGTGGTATTTATTTTCTTAAAATAAATTTAAAAAATAATACTTCTTAAAATATTCTTTGGTATTAGTAGAGCTACATCAGATTTCTTTTGGTCTGTATTCACATTTTCTACTCTTTTTTGTTCCCTTCTATAAAATTGTTTCTTATAAGATGTATATACTTGTATTTTGCAATCTAGCCAGGTGATCTTTGTCTAGTAATTGGCATATTTAATCTGTTCATCAGTTTAATTACTGGTACATTTTGGCTTAAATCGATCATCGTACTATTTGCGTCCCCTTTTCTATTTTCTATTTCATTTTTCCTCCATCAGATTTTCAATTCATTGTTTTATTTCTATTGTTGCTTACTCTATAAATTACAACATGCAATGCATCTTCTAGCAAAATTGAAGATAAATTAATATTTTTGTTACTTCTCAGACAGTGCTACGCCCAACAACCCCTTTACCCCTTTTGATCCCCTCCTCTCTTTCCTGTTATTGATGTGAGATGTTTTCATTGTTTAATGCAGCAACATTAAACAATGTTTAATATAGATTTAACTCCATTCATACAAACTCCATATTTTTCCTTTCTGTAATAGTTTTCCCCTTATACCTGTTTGCATTCATCTACTTTCATTTTCTTTCTTCCCAAAGAATCTTTTAGTATTTTCTTTAGAATGCATCTGCTGGTGACAAATTCTCTAGTTTTAGTTTCCCTGAAAATGTATTTATTTGCCTTTACTCGCCAAGGCTATTTTGACCAAGTATAGAATTCTCTGTTGGTGGTTTTATTTCCTTCCAGCCCTTTGAGGTTACTCCTCTGTTGTTTTATGGCTTTCGTTGTTTCCACTGAAGAGTCGACTGTAATCTTATTGTTGCTCCTCTGAAGGTGATAAGCATTTTTATCCATCTGCTATTCGGAATTTATTTTTGACTATAAGAGGTTTTACGATGATATACCTAGGGTTGTACGTGTTTGTGTTTCTGTCTGGTGTGTTTCGTATTTATTGTGCTAGTGGCTTATGGTGCCTCTGGAAATCATGGCTTGATAGATCTTTCATCAGTTTTGAAAAATTCATAGCCATTACTTCCTCAAATCCTGCTTTTGTCCCATTCCATGTTTCCTCTCCTTTTGGGACTCCAATTACATATAGTTTGACCTTTTCTTTATGATCTCACATCTCCTATCCTTTTCTTCCTTCCTGTGTTTCTTTTTAATTCTTTTTTTTCTTTTTATTCTATTTTCTTTGGATTTATGTTCTAGTCTAGTAATTTTGTCCCCTGCCATTAAATACAACTACAGAATTATTAAAACGCAGTTACCGAATTTTTTCAGTCCTAAAATTTCTATTTCTTTTATAGTTTCCAGTTTTGAACTGGTTGGGCCTGAACTCCAATTTCTGTCCCTCTGGCCCCATGAGACATTTAGAAGCTTTTGTCAGCTTCTTAGCTTCTCTGTTTCTAATTTGTACTCTTTTATCCCCTTTAGGAGTATTGGTAATTCATAAATGCCTCCAAAAGGACACTGAACGTTGGGTTTACCTCTCTGGATCTTGTTCTTCTCTGAAATGTTAGCCGTTCAAACCCTATTGCAAAACTTTAAGGAATTTTTGCTTTAAATTTTTTTTTTTTTGCTGGTAGTGGGGGGAGACTAGCATTTCTAATTGTTCTTAGTGAGAGGGTTTGCCAGCAACAAGCTAATTCTTTATCAATAGAAGAAGAAATTGATAAAAATCTCCTGAATAAATATCAAACAACTGTCGAATTAAGGCAAGGGAACTAGGTTGAAAGGAAGGAAACAAACAAGCTATTAATTTTGGCTGATTGTACAGCTTTGAAAAAAATAAGATCTCAGGACGAATTTTTTAGGACTTCAACGTGCAGTTTCAGAGTAACGTTAATGTTTATTTTAATTTCTAGATTGAAAAAAAACCCCGGGTATACTTTATATATGCTATTCGAAGTGTATGCCAGTGGTTGGCTTTGAGTGACTTGGTATTTTTCCTTTCATTTCCTATTTATTATGCATAAGTTAACGGATACTTCACATGTCAAGTGCTTCAATGAGAATCACAATTTTCTGAATTAGTTTGGTTCCAGTAACTGTGTAAATGTCCAGTTTCCATTCCTATGACTAAAGAAGTTCCAACAAATAGCCTAATTATTTGAAGATCTGCTACTTAATGTCAAATGGAAACGAACGTGGTTTACCCACTACTTTTATAATGAAGGAGTTAATTGTATGCAGGATGTTTTTTGCTCAATGTGGACATGGAAAATTTGAACAGTAGAGGGTGCAATTGTACCTTTATTTCTTCATTTTAGCCCTCAAATTAGTACTTAATAGCTGAGGGAAAAATGTGAAGAATGTACTGTTTGCTGAAGCTGTGTGCTATTTATGGAAATATATTTGAAATAAACCATGCAAAGGAGAAGTACAAATTTCACAGCAATTTGCTTAACTCTGTACTTTTAAAAAGAAATTAAAAATCTCCATTAGGTCCCATTTTCTACAAAATATTCTTTTAACTGAATAAAATATTTACTGTACAGAAAGGTTTACATATCTCAATAAGATATTTTTCTTTTATAAAGCTTAATTACTATTAATAATTTATATATATTTTTTCCTTAGAAAATCCTGCATCCAAAAAGATGATGTATATTGATAACTGCAACATGAGACTCCTATTTCTTTGGAGGAAAAACATGAATAAGAACCAGGAGATATTAAGTAATGCAATGTCAAGAGAGTTATTTACATTCATATAGTTATTAACATTCACGTTTTATTGAAGATCCGGAGATTTCAGGCAATTGCAAATCAGAAACTGAGGTTTCATTCAGACTCTCAAGTAGCAGTAAACAATTGCACGAAAGGCTTCATTTATAAAAATTTGTGGGCTGTATGTATACAAAGTTGTGAGTCTTTGTCTCCAAATCTGACTCTCCTCCATGGAAGAGGAAGTCTCCTTTTATAGTTTTCATAGCAGAAGATTCAACTTAGGTTTTGGTGACTGTCAAAATTTACCTTTATTACAAAATCTATACAATGCAGTAAATTTGGAGAACTTGGGAAGCCTTTTGCCAACTTTTTGAAATTATAGGAGACATCTACTTGACAAATACTCCTTTTTTGCATTAACAAACTACTACTTCTGTCTTTGGGTTTAGTGGAACAGCTGTTGAACATTGAGAGTATGGCTGGCACCCAAAGGTTAATGCTTTGACAGTCAGTTGACTGGTAGTTGGAAGAGCCAATTCTGATATTCTATAGAAAGAACAAAAAAAAAAAAAAAAAAGATGAGAGGATGAGAGGTGAAGGAGATAAGCCTATCTAGCTTCTGAATTAAGTTATTGGGTGAAAAGTATTTGGGGGGAATTAATTTGCCTTTGAACTGTTTCCATCTGAACTTCTGAAGCTTTTTTTTTTTTTTTTTTTAAAGATTTTATTTATTTATTCATGAGACACAGAGAGAGAGGCAGAGACACAGGTAGAGGGAGAAGCAGGCTCCCTTCAGGGAGCCCAATGCGGGACTCGATCCCAGGACCCCAGGATCATGCCCTGAGCTGAAGACAGAGGCTCCACCACTGAGTCCCACAGGTGACCAACTTCTGAAGCTTTTATCAACGGGGTGACCGAGGAGGACACGGGCGCTGGTCAATCAGCACTCCTGAACTGACAAGCACCTTGTTTGGAAGCATCTGCTTTCAAAATACTATCAGATGGCATTAATAGCTTTTAAAAATAAGCATTAAGAAGGACTCTCAAACACAGGCCAGTTCCAAATACAGGAGTCGGCTTCTTGGAAGCAGCAGCTAGAGCTTGGGAAGAAACAGAAGAGAGAAATTGAGAATTGACAGTGCCCGTGTTATATAAAAGAGCACTGAACCTTGAAGACAATGTGTGATAGGCCTAAAAGTAAGAAAGGCCCTGGGATTATGGTGATTTAAAAGTACATTAAGACAGTTGATTGTCTAGGTGCAATTTTTTTTTCAATTTACTTTAACTAAAAAAAAAAAAGCCCCACAAAACCACAAAACAAACCCAAACAATTCACTCCTTTCTCCCACCCTCTCCACCCACCACACCTGTCGCAACCACCACGCTACTCTCTGCTGATTGTCTAGGTGCAATGTGAGAAGGCAGTTGGGTATCCAGGAATATTGTTTTCCTAGAAATATTCAGGTAGAAAACAGTTATTGTGGGTCTTAAGTAGCAAATATGTTCAAAGGGTGATACCTATGTGGATTTTTTCTGCATAAAAAACCCCCACAGTTTTACACTAAACCTCTGATATATTTGATTTATTAGGTACAGAAGGGACATGCAGAATTATCGAGAGCTACAGCATCAGTTGTCAGAAAATCACCGTATCATAGTTTTCGTGCCACCTTTTGCTATCCTGTTACTGAGAAATTCATTACCTGTCCTCACTTCTAAGCTGTATTTACCGTATTGATCTTGGCTTTCAGTACACACACACACACACACACACACACACACACGCACAGAGTTGACCCTTGAGCAACATGGGGGTAAGGGGTGCTGACCCCCTTGCAGTCGAGAATGCATGCATAATTTTTGACTCCCCCCAAACCTAGAACTACTAATAGTCCGTAATAGTCTGCTGTCGTCTTGAGGCCCCACCGATGCCGTAAACAATCGATTAACACGTATTTTGTTTGTTATATGTATTCTGCACCGTATTCTTATAATAAAATGAGCTGGAGAAAAGAAAGTGTATCAAGAAAATCATAAGGGAGAGAAAATACATTCACAGACCTAGATGGTATTAAAAAAACCTACGTGTAACTTTGATGCGTGTCAAACCTGTGTTGTTTTCAGGGGTTAACTGTGTATGTGCGCACCTATGTATACACACATATACACACGTGTGTGCACGCATGTTCTAGGTAGGTTTTGGTCACAGTGTTGTAGTTTCGATGGTTTTGCCCACCTCTGAAGCACCTGTCCAGGGGTAAATATTTCTGGAAAGAACATAGGAAATCAGTGCAATTTAAAAAGTAGACAAACATGGGACCTGCCCAGGACCGGCGGTGCAGGGCAGCTGCCCTTTGGGGTAGTCATACCGACCTTCCTGAGGCTTAGGACACACCGTTTCCAGAGGATGGCCACGTGAGGGGTGCAGACTCTGAGGTCCACCTCCGTATTGTGTCAATGGATATTTAGTTCAATGTGATGGTTTAAACTCTTGATGGAGAAAAGGCAGAAAGGGACAAGTTTCCTGTTTACTGGCAGTGGCGTGTGGTTGATACTAGATAAGTAGATCTCAAATTCCTTCATTTAGTGCAATGGGCAAGTATATAGGGCGGGCTTACTTGTTCTAGGTGTTGGTGGACAAAGTAGGCATAGCTCCTTGTTTTCTTGTTTACCATCGAATGATAAGATAGCTATCGGCAAATATCGTTGAAAATAATATATAATTGTAAATCGTCAATTCTGTAAGGGAAAATGTCATGGGGCTGATTCGGAGGGATTATCAGAGGAAGTGGTATTTGGGGAGAGAAGCATGATTTCATTGAATTAATGATTCAAAACGATGGCACTAGTGATGAGGTGATGGGGTTGAGATTTTAGGGTCATGAAAGGGGTTCAATGAGGGATTTCAAAGGCAGAAGAGCTCTGAAATGCTAAAATGAAATTCCTTGGTGCCTGGAGATTTATAAGAACTGAAAGGTCAGTGTAACACTTACGTGATTAATTATTAATCAAGGGCTCTGCTGATCTCAGTCCCATTGTAACTTTTCCTTGACTATTTCCCAGGCCGAGCAATAATCCAGTGGCCCAGCCTAATTTTAAGAGAAGAGATGTGATCGTCAGATGGTGATCCTAGTCCTTCCTGTGAGCACCAGATTTGCCATGTGCTTGGGTTTGCTGTCGTGCCATTGGCTGAGGTCATGGACTGGGTGAACCGTAACTTTCCAGGGGAGATGCCGGTGGTTGGCGGCCTTGCCTCTGCCTTCGGCTCCGGTCATGATCCCGGAGTCCCGGGGTCGGGCTCCCTGCTCAGCGGGGAACCTGCTTCTCCCTCTCCCTCTGCCCCTCCCCTGCTTGTGCACTCTTTCTCAAATAAATAAATAAAATCCTAAAAAGAAAACATTCACTATCATAAATACTCCATGCTCAACTTCCGATGAAAGTCTAGCTGCTTAAATCGACTGTGTGTATTTACTCTATGTTTATTTTGGAGATTCAATAATACATATTGGAAATTTGGAAGTTGTCTGGAATGATGCAGAAAGAAATCTGCTTTACTCAACTTTTCTCGGTATCTTCCAAGCATTTTTGACTGTGGAACGCCCCTGCCTCCCATTTTTGAGGAACTAGTGTTCCTTAGTTCACACTTGGAGGAAGCACAGCGTTGTCGTATACACTTGACTGGTGAGAGCTCTCAATTAGAGTTATGGGCTTGCCAGCAAGGCTGTGCACTGACCACCGAGTTTAGCTGTTCCACCAGCTGTTACCATATGCTGCTGCTTTATTTTTTCTGTTTTCTTCATTAATTATTCTGACTTCTCACGATTGGACATTCCCTGGTTGCAGAATATGAGAGCCATGTAATTTGTTAAAAATTTGTGGTGTAGACAGATGGGTGATTAAAAGAACATATCCTGAGAATACCAAAGTACAAAATTATTTTTAGGATAATACTTATGTAATCAGATTTTGAGTGCTATATGTTTCAGTGCATTTTGAAGGATGTCTTTACTGTCTTTTGTGTGTGTGTGTGTGTGTGTGTGTGTGTGAAAATTCTTAGAGTCCCTCTTTGGGAAATATTAAGTGAACAACATCATCCTTTGCCATATTCTCAAGTGATTATACCTTAAAAAATGTCTCCAATGGTCTAAAACCCATTACATGGTTTCAGGGACTCAAGTATCAACCATCTATATTCGAAGAGTTCTTTTAGGTTTAAGTTGTTACCTTTGAATTTGTAGGGATGGGAGACAAATTTTCTCTGTCTTGGTAATGATGTCCTTTGTATCACAAAGACTTTTAAAACCCTGCGAAGGGAGTAGAACTGAGCCTCCATGTCCTTGGAAAAATGCAAAAGCAAGCAAGGAGGTTGCCTCTATTTCCTATTTAAATCCTTGTCAGGTAAAGTGGGATGGGAAAGATGTGGGGTGCATCCACCTCCCATGCTCACCTCTACTTTGATATAAATGTGGGTGCATTAGAAGGCGTGGCTACTTCACACCTGTGGCACCGGCCTGACTTTGAGGCATTTGCAAGTGTACGCGCACACACACATTGTCATGTCGTGTAGATCTCCGGGTCCTAACAACGGTTCCTTACAGTTCGAGTGTAAGGAGAGGCATCATAGAACTAATTAGACATTGTAAAGGCCTCTTTTTTTTTTTTTTTTTTTTTTTTTTTTTATTTATTCATGATAGGCACACAGTGAGAGAGAGAGGCAGACACAGGCAGAGGGAGAAGCAGGCTCCATGCACCGGGAGCCTGACGTGGGATTCGATCCCGGGTCTCCAGGATCGCGCCCTGGGCCAAAGGCAGGCGCCAAACCGCTGCGCCACCCAGGGATCCCTGTAAAGGCCTCTTGATGTGTTTTGTTCTCGGCAGCAAATTAAAGAGTTCTGAATTGGCTTTAACAGCTATTACCTATGGAGACAGATGCGCTGGGACTTGGTGTGAACTGAATCAGGCTTCTGTGCGCACTAATCACAAAATGCAAAGTGAAAGAGTAGTGTAACTTTAAGAACAGGATGCTGGGAGTGGGCACACTTGGGTTCTAAACTTGTGAGTTTAGACTCGCTGAGTCATTTGACTTCCGTGGCCTTTAAATTTCCTTAAATTTAAAATTAGGATGTGGAATTACATAATCGCAGTGGTACATTTCAGCTTTCAGCTATAATTTCTCTGATATCCAGTATAAATGAAAAATAAGGACATTTTTGCTGCTTTTTGAAATTTTGTTTTTTATTTTTTATTTTTGGCTGCAGGTGGGGAAGGGTGGGGTGTCCAGCCCCGGCAAGTGCTAAGTCTTTAAGTTCTCTGTATTTTGGGAGTGCTGGTTATAAAGGCAGAAAGTAACTAAATTAAATAATGGAGTACAGGTGGAAATGCGGTTATATTAGGGGAGTTTCAGTTGTGTGACTGCAGAGAGAATGTTACTTGCTGTGCACGGTTAGAGGGTCTGACCAGTGCAAGCTGCAAAGCGAAAATAAGCAATTTTCACTAAGTTCTTTACGTCCCTAACAGCAGCAATTGCTTTTAACATTCCACAAATAAATGTCTTGAAGATTTCCCTGTCATTTTTTCCACTTAAAGCTGGTATTCAACATAGATGCTTTTTTAAGAAAGATAGATGGTTAGCATTTTGGCTGTACTGTATTCTATGGAAAACTTTGATGAATTCTCCATTAATAGCTCCCCAAATTAACTTTGATATTTGAGTAAAAACATTCTTACATAATGCAGTGACTCAAGACAGACACTGAATAGTCGGCCTAATACCAAAAAAGGGTGAACGTCCCTATTTGCTATTTATTTATATGGGGCATTCTTACCGACCAGATCAGAGGCCTGTGCTTTGAAAAATGATTTTAAAAAAACACAATTTGGACTAAGGAGAAATTATGGGATCTTTTTAAAAATGCACTGGGCAAGGTGACTGGTAATTTTACATTTGGTTACAAATGCACGGCGGAAATATGTGTCTTGTGGGCCTCAACTAGGTCGGGTCTGTATCCTTGGTCGGTGGGTAATGCCTTCATAAACAGCAGGTCCTATGTCTTGGCCCGGAAATGACATCCGTCTGCTTTTCCGGCCCACCACTTCATTTGCCTATCTCCTGGATACCCGTCTCATGATGATTGTACAAAAGTCACAATATTAAGAGTTTCCTGAATTTGAAGTTAGGGGATATTCACGTGCATGTGGATGAAGCTCTCCGTCTGCTTCCTACTAAGAGTTCCTGCCCTTGCAGGCAGTGTCCTTCTCTTCCAGATAGATCCCTGACGTTCTCACCGTGGGAACAGAAGCCTTGCTGTCTTCCCGTTGCCTAGTCCATTCATTTGACTCACCGGTAAAAGCCTAGTTCAAACTTCGATTTTATTATCTTTCTTCCATCTTCAGCACTTTCTCACTTTACTGATTTTAGCAAGTCCGTTAGCAAAATGCAGTTTTAGTTTTTACTTTCAGTTTTGATTACAAAACATGTAGGTTGAGAATGACTGAGTTTTACCAGCTGTTAAATGCAATTTAAAATAAGAAGCAACCTCAAGTCCTTGACTTCAGAGCTGTCCTTCACCAAGCTACACGATAACAGATATGCTCTCAAATGCAAAATTACTTTCCCAAGTATTTTTGATCAAGTATTTTCTGTGGAAAATACTGATGCATTAACTTGCAAAATAACATACATTTATATACCAGAAGAATCACTGAAATAGGACTGAGAAACTAAATTTATTAGACAGGAGAGATATGACAATGTTGCATACTCATGTATTTTTCCCCCCCACGGGGCTTAAAATGTAGCAAGATAATATTTTGCGCTTAAGGCATTTTACATTCCAGTTTTGGGTGCATTTAAAAATTCTCCATTCATGAAAAAAATGTGGAAAACCAAATTCCTTTCTTCTTAAAAACATTTCATTTCTTCCATTATTTGGAAACATTATTTGGAAACGGGCAGCTTCCCGAAGAGTTCAGAGAAGCCTTCTTTTCGGCAGACAGTGCATGGGTTTTCATGAACACTCCTCCAGGCTCCATAATAACATGCCATCGTTTTAAGCTGTGGAATATAAGAATTCATTTCAACTGATATTAGGCATGACACTAATTCGGTATTAAACTCTAAGCACATTAGCAATTATGGTACAATGCACTATTACTTTCCAAATCTCTGCAGTAAGTTTTTCATCATTAATGGTTCATGTTTTTTCCCCCCTTTCCATGCAGAACACACCATGCACAGAAGTTTAACTTCAAAAAAGCCAAACCATTAGAATTTTTACTTATAGCCGTTTAAATAGGGATTCCCGATGGCTGAATCCTCTACCAAATATAATCGTAAGAATAATCTAATTCTGCAGGAGTTAATCAAATAGCAGGTGCTTTAATTATTGGGCTTTACCCATTGAAAGCCAATATATCAGATTTTTATAAAAACAGTAAACCAAAAAGAGAGCCTAGAATCTTTGTCTCATTTACCAAAGTGCAATTAAAATTCTGTCATCTGACTCATCCACTTTATAGCCCAAGACAGTTCCCGTGGTATATTCTTACGCAGTGAAATAGGATGATTGTTTCCTTAACATATACCGACACAGACCAGCGTGTAAGTGGGTCTGTAATGGGCCTAAAAGGATTGGTATTACTGTCCTAGATCTTCCGAGATTTTACTTTTCTATCTGTAACTTTGAAAGTAGAATTTGAAAATATTTATAAAATAGGGAGGTTCAGCTATCCCCAAATAAACAGAGTGACCAACTGTCCCGCCTTCCCCAGGACCAAGGGGTCCTTAGGACTGCAGCTTTACAACCACGACAATCCAAGTGATTTTATTTATTTATTTATTTTATTTATTTATTTTCCAAGTGATTTTAGATTTAAAACGAGGACAGTCCTGGACAGATGGGTGCAAGTTAGTCGCCTTCAACCAGGATGATAAAGGTGCTGGAGTGAAGACAATTTTGGGAAGAAGAAGTTTCAAAAATTCTTTTTCCTGCTCTTTCAGGATTCTCCAAATTTTTCCTCTTTCTACCTTCCCTACCCCCCAAATCAGGCTAGGAACTGTTGAGGGTATTGTTCTCTCTCTCTGGATGGAGAATCCAGACATTGGCAACAATTGGAAGTCTTGCAGAAGACTGTGAGGGGCAGGGAGTCAGAGATTGAGCTCTGTATCCTGTGGGCTGGATTTGAATCCAGGCTTGGCCATTCATTAGGGGGGTGATGCATGGCCTCCACTTTTTTTCAAATGTAAGTGGGAGTAATAATAAAGACCCCCCACCTCTCCCCGTGAGGTTACATAAGTAGTGCCTGTCATAGATCAAGAGTTCAAGGAAGTTAGTTATTTTTACTCTGGCCTTGGTTACGATGGGCAACTTAGATTGGTAACTTCCCTATTTCGTAGGGAGTCCTTGTTACCTGTAGCAGTTTTCTCTAAGGGGTGGCTTCTATCACCTAAAAAGGTCAGCTCTGTTTTGCTTTTTAAATTTAATTTTTTTATCTACTCAAGAAGATATGTACATGAAATGGCAGGAGAAAATTTCATCCCCGGGGCTTTTCCAGGAAATGTTGCATCAGTGGAATGGACACTTGGAGGCGTGTCCTTCTGAGGCTAATTAAGGTTTTCGTAAAGGGTGATAAATTCTACAGATTTTATTGTTTAAGAGCCAGTATTTGGATGAGGCTGTGTTATCGAATGCCCACTAAATGGTTGTGAGGTTGAATAAGGAAGGCATGAGAAGAGGTATTTTCAGTGGTGAGGGGTGGGTGCAAAGTTGAAGAGCAGCGATCTGCCACAGGTGGGCCTGCTTCTCTTAGGGGCTGGGACTAAGGGGCTGGGACTTGCTAAAGAGCCAGCTGTGACTTGGCTCTGGAATGCTAGAGAAAGTAGCCTTGTGCCTGAGCTCTGATCTCATGGTTTAGCCACTTTAGTTTACCACGAGACCCGTGGTAGATTTGACCTCGATTTTTCGCATAACCTCTATTTCCAGCATTTATCAAGAACGATACAAAAGATGTTTTAAAAAAGACTGGGATGTTCTCATTCATTTGTGGAATATAAATAATAGTGAAAGGGAATATAAGGGAAGGGAGAAGAAATGTGTGGGAAGTATCAGAAAGGGAGACAGAACATAAAGACTCCTAACTCAGGGAAACGATCTAGGGGTGGTGGAAGGGGAGGTGGGCGGAGGGGGGGGGTGACTGGGTGATGGGCACTGAGGGGGGCACTTGACGGGATGAGCACTGGGTGTTATTCTGTATGTTGGTAAATTGAACTCCAATAAAAAATAAATTTATTAAAAAAAAAAAAGACTGGGATCACTCAAAAGGTCGAGATGGAAAACCGGGCCCCTTAAGATCTAAACAACCAGTCAAGAGCATCGTTGAGAGACTTACTTAAAATATTTGACCACAAGAATGGAAAGCTCGGGGATTCTGGATTTTGCACATATAAAGTGAGGGGGAAATTATTCTTTTCCTAGCATAGGCTAATATAGCCAAATATATTCTTATACCTTGATTACCTTTTAAAAGGGTGAGTCCATTGTAAGAGTTCCAGGTTTTGGCCATTTACTTTCTTGGCATGTATTAGAGCAGATTTGGGACTCTTGGGATAGGATTCCTCATGGGATACCTTTTGTATCACGAGAATGAACTGTAGCATGGATATAGCCTTAGTCGCGGGTAGGTATGACATCGCAAAGAGTGAAAGATTTCCGTGTAGAAAACACTTCACTTTTATTCAAAATGCCTGAATGTGTTTTGGTGGAAATGCTATTTTTTATTTTCCTTTGTGCATGTAGATAGGCTTTCTACAAATGAAGGATCTTCTGTAGTTTGTGCTGCCCTAAGACATTAATAACTCCATTTAAGCCTCAAATGTACCTTAAAACATAGCCCTGCTTAGCAGTTGTCTAAAGATCCCCCGGTTCATTGCTTCTGATATATTTGTAGGCATAAAGTCTTGGCCTCAGGGACCCCTAGGTCGATCCTTAGGAAGAAGGCATTTAGTGTCAAACCTTTTCACATGGAGTTAAAGCATCCCCATAGGTTAAATAAGAATTTGGCCTTTTGCCTGGGACAAGGAAATTGTCACAGAAGCTCTCTTTTAGAACAGAGTCTGTTATACGGAGCCACAGCACTTCTGCTTGATTTAGTTTTAATCAAGACAACAATTCAGAAGTGTTTCAGTGCTGTCAGTATTTGTAAGTCACTCCTGTTCTGTTCATTACAAATGAAACGGCTTCGGGGATCATCCGCTTTATGTATTACGCTCTGCATTAAGTGCATTTCTGAAAATGTGCCTGTTGGAAGGCAGAAAAATGGTCTCAAATCCTCTGTGCCAAGAGCCTGAGACCATGACCTGAGGGGACCAGGGGACGAAGGTTTAGGATTATAGGTCCTTTGTCATGCCTACTTCTAATCACAGAGACACTCTGAATCTAAAGGTTGGTTAATGTGCCATTGGCTAGCTGGGTTCCTTTTTATTTTTCTTTTTTTCTCTTGGCTCCGGTAGAAAAAGTGTATTTGAAAGTAAAAGCGAATCTTTTTTTTTGGGGGGGGGGTGGAGCTATCCATTCTTGGCTTAAGTACAGTTCTGGATTGCCATTCAATTTCCATGTATTTTCTGTCGCCTGTTAGTGTTAAGGAATGGCCAGAGAGCACTGGTTTCTAGCAGCGAGCGCCCAACAATAGTCGTTAGGGGGCTGCTGATAAAGGGGCCATGAAGTTGGAGGAGTTGGTGGAGATCTAGCTAAATACTAGGAATGCAGGTGAGCACTAAGTGCATGTTTGCAGCTTCGAGGCTCCTGGTCGGATGCTGGGAGGAGTCCGCTTCCGCAGAGAGACGCTACCGAATTGCCACGGTTTGGGGGAATCCTGAGCGGGCAGGGCCGGGACCAGGCGGGTGGGGGGCGCTGGGTGGCACCGCAGCTGTGTGCGGCCCGTCTGCGCCCCCCTGCCCCCCCCCCCGTCCTGATCCCTCCTCTTCACAGTTTGCCTCTTGCCCTTCAAGTGTAAGGAGCCGGTTCTCACAGCTTGGTTGTCACAAAAGGAGTATTTCTAAAGATACAGTTCAGTTTCAGGATGGACTTTTTTGGGGGGGGAGCTCGGCAGTGATTTTCCCGCCCCCCGGGGCCCCCGGGTGCGCAGCCGGCGGCGCGGGGCCCAGGTGGGAGGAGGGGCGGCCGGGCGGCCTGCTGGGCGGGGACCCGCGGGACCTCCCGGGGCGCAGGGGGCGCAGGGGGCGCAGGGGGAGGCTGGCCGAGCCCCGCCCCCCGCCCCGCCCCCGAGGCACCTGCGCGTCGGGGACCCCCCTCGGCTCCCGGGCTCCGGCGGGAGGCAAGTTTCTTCCCCGGCGCGGCCACCTGTGCGAGGCGCTCCCCGCGGAGGGCGGCCTGAGCCACCGGCCCGCGCGGCCCCGCAGCTCCCAGGCCCGGCCCGGCCCGTACCCCGCGGCCTCCAGGCCCCGGAGGGGGGAGGGGGAGAGGAGGGGGGAGGGGGAGGAGGCGGCCCTCCCGCGCGCCCCCCGCGCCCCCCGCACCTCCCCACCCCGAAGTGGCGCGCCCGCCCGCCCGCTCCGCCCCGCCCCGCCGCTCCGCTCGCCAGGCGCCCCCCGCGCGCCCCCCGCGCCCCCGCTCACCCCGGCTCCGTCCCGGCCCCGGCCCCGGCCCCGACACGCCGGCTCGCGCTCCCCGCCCCCTCCGTGACCCCCGCGCCCCCCCTCGGCCCCGGGCCCGACCCAACCCCCCCCGTGCCCCTCCGTGCCCCCCCTCCCCGGTGCCCCCCCAGCCCGGTCCCGGTCGCGACCCACGCCCCCCAGGCTCCCCGCCCCCCTGCGCCCTCGCCCCTCCCTGTGCCCCTCCGTGCCCCCCGCCCCCCTGCGCCCACCCGCGCCCCCGCCCCCCGCGCTCCCCGCCCCCCCGCGCCCTCAGCCCTCCCCGTGCCCCTCCGTGGCCCCCGCCCCCTGGTGCCCCCCCCGCCCAGTCCTGACCCCTCCCTGTGCCCCTCCGTGCCCCCCGCCCCCCTGCGCCCACCCGCGCCCTCGCCCCCACGTCGCCCCCAGCCCCGGGTGCCTCCCCGCCGGGTCCCGACCCCGACCCGCCCCCCCGCGCTCCCCGCCCCCCTGCGCCCTCGCCCCTCCCCGTGCCCCTCCGTGGCCCCCGCCCCCTGGTGGCCCCCCCGCCGCCCAGTCCCGGCCCCGACCCGCCCCCCCGCGCTCCCCGCCCCCCTGCGCCCTCGCCCCTCCCCGCGCCCCCCGGTGCCCCCTGCGCCCCCGCCCGCCCCCGCCCGGCCCCGGCCCCGACCCGCCGGCTCGCGCGCCCCGCGCCCCGCGCCTCCCGCGGCCGCGACAAGTGGGCTCCGCACGGAAAGTCGGCGCCGGAGCGGCGGACTGGGCATGCTCAGAAGCCGGGGCTGGCTCCGGGCTCGAGTGGGAAGCGTCGGCACTCGGGAGGCGGGAGGCGGGCGGCGGGAGGCGGGCGGCGGGAGGCGGCGGCGACTTTGGGGAAAGTTGCCCGGAGAGGGGAGGCGGCCCCGGCGCGCGGCGGCGGCGGCGGCGGCGGAGCATGGGCACCCTGCGGGATCTGCAGTACGCGCTCCAGGAGAAGATCGAGGAGCTGAGGCAGCGCGATGCCCTCATCGACGAGCTGGAGCTGGAGTTGGACCAGAAGGACGAACTGATCCAGAAGCTGCAGAACGAGCTGGACAAGTACCGCTCGGTGATCCGGCCGGCCACCCAGCAGGCGCAGAAGCAGAGCGCCGGCGCCCTGCACGGAGAGCCGCGCACCAAGCGCCAGGCGATCTCCGCCGAGCCCACCGCCTTCGACCTGCAGGACCTCAGCCACGTGACCCTGCCCTTCTACCCCAAGAGCCCACAGTAAGCGGGGGGCGGGGGGCGGGGGGCGGGGGCGGGGGCGCGCGGGGCCGGGGCGCGGGGCCCGGCGCCGCGCGAGCTGCTGCGCCCTGGGGGCGCCCCCCGCGCGCCGCGCCTCCCGCAGCCGCGCTCGCCGCCCCTGCGCTGCCTCGCGGTCTTTGTCGGATGCCGGGCGGCGGGCTGCTTTCGTTTTTTCCTCTTCTCTTTTCACAGCCCTGCACGGTCGGTCGTAGGCGCCCGCGCGGCCGAACCCGGCCCGCACGCGCCCCAGGTGTGTGTCCGGCCGCGCGCGCGCGCCGCTGAGTGTGAGCGTGAGTGTGAGCGTGCGAGCCAGCGAGTGTGAAACGGGGACTAAAAAGCCCGGCTCCCCCGTGCCCTGGCGAGCCTGCCCGGCCGGAAAATCCCAAATGCAGGCTCATCAGACTGGAAATGCAATGCGTCTGATGCCACCCCTACTTTCCGTGCCTCTGTGGCTCTCCGGGATTTCTCCCTTTTCACGCCCGGACCCCCCCCCCCCCACCACCCTCCAAACCCCGGGGTGCTGGCATCCTCCAAGTGTCAGAAATAAGCAAATACGCATGTCGAGGGGGTGATTTTTTATTTTATTTCATTTTATTTTATTTCTGAATTGGATGGCATTTACAGCCCGCAAATGGAAGCCCAGTCTGTTGATTCTTTTTCTTTTCTTTCTTTTTTTTTTTTTTTTTCTAAATACTGTTTTCATACCATCCGAGGGAGAATGGGGCTTGTTTTCCTTAAGGCATTTGCATGATGTTGCCCCTGAGTGTCAGGTGCTTGGGGCTGCTACCCGGAGGGTTGCGGGTTTCCGGGTGGGCAGGAGAAGTACACTTACCTTTAGGGACAGCGTGAACACATCGTCTGCCTCACTCCGGGCTTCTGATGCAACCACTCTGCTGTCGTCCCTGTCCCTGCGTTTAGGGAACTGTGCTCCACGCCGGGGGGCTTCGGGACTCGGGTAGGAAAATGCAACCCCAACTTGTTAGTTAGACGCCTCTCGATGCAGAGACCTTATGGAGAGTAAAGTGGCAGAAACATAGGATTGATACAGGGGGAGGGACAGCGCCCTAACGAAGGGTATTTCTAACAAATAGATAAGGAGACAAATGATAAAATGAAAGATTTTGCTACTCCCTTCCTAATAGCATCACCCTGGCTGGATGACACGTGTTACATAATAACGCCAGCTCCCTTGGAACCCTTCGTAAACACAAGAAATTAATGTAAGGAGAAAGGATCAGTACGTGATCACCTCCATTTCTGGCTGCCGGATTTGGGGGGCGGCTAGCGAGCACGTGCGAATTAGACTTTTGAGAACTTAAAGAGTGAGGCTTCCCTCCGTAGGTTCCCGTAGAGCTTTTGCTGTTCCTCACGCAGGTTTAGGTTAAGAAGGAGTTGGTGTCCTCCCCAGAGTGCAGGGCAGAAACAGGGAGGATGAACGTTTCGGGGACTCTGACCTCAGCAAGTGGCCCTCAGAAACCTGAAGGATTCGCATCTCCTCCCAACTTTCTCCAGTAAATTAATTTGCAGTCCCGACACGCTTGCCTGTTTTAGCTAACGAGGTACATGGCCGTCTCTCCTGGGCCAAGTTTTGCATAATGAAAAAAATAACTCCAGCTTCTCTGCCTTTTTAAGCATTGCCTAGGATCTCATTTTTGGTACCTGCAGGACTTTGGGGTAACCCGGAGAAAACTGCACTTTTACAAAAAGACCGTTGTAGTAGGTTTTATAATGAAGCATGATCAAGCCAGCCGATAACTCCAGTTACACATTGCATCAGAGGAGATCTGAAGGATTCTAGGCAGTGGGGAATGAGCTCTAGAAACGTGGTGAAGTTGTAGACGTCTCTCGGTGCTTCACACGTAGGACTGCTAGGTTTTTTTTTGTTGTTGTTTTGTTTTTTTGTTTTCTTTTCCTGCAAGCCCACGGTGGAAAATGGTGGGAAATGAAATTAGCGTGACAAATAATCCACACCATTCTGTTACAATAAACATTTTATCATGGAACAATGCTGTGCCTTCTGATATTTATTCAATAGCTTGTGCTTTAAAGAAATCAGCTGTTTGAGGTATCACCATGGTGGTTTTGGTGATTCTGAAGGATTATAGTGAAGAAAAGGATAGACTGTCTTCCAAGCTTAAATAATTTTGGAAAAACATCTGTTCTTTTTTCACACTTACATAAAGAAAACTAGAATAAAACTGGCTTAAGTGGTAGAGTGTACCTTTCTTGAGAGAGAAGTTACATTGTATGCAAAATGCTTATACCTTATGCCATTTGATGATGGTGCAAGATAGCTCCGCAAAGAATTAGGAAAACGGGCCAAACCGAACACGACTTGCTCCAGATTTCCATTTATTTCACTATGAATAAGCTGATTATACAGACTGACTGGCAACAAGTGTTTATGTCTTTATATTTCACTTTTAGTGCAACTTATATATAGCCCTCCTTCTCAGGCTCACACACAGATCATTGCGAGTTCGAGCTGAAAGGAAACCATCTAAATAGCCTAAAAATGGAATCCAAGTTCACGTTCCTGTGAATTTTCTCTTCTCTTTCCACTGGTTGTAGGTAACTGCCCAGCTAATGTTCTGTTCAGTTGTCTGACGCGTGCAAATGTGTTTACGTTTTGCTTACTGACGTTGCCCTCGGAGGATGATAATTCGGAAAAACTTCTTTTTGTGTGTGTGTTGTGATTTCCGATCATTTAAAAACTAGTGTGAGATTGTAAATTATTAACCTAAATCATTTTAACATTGTTGGTTTGGCATTTTCCCTGTAAGCTGGGAATTGGAGGGAATGCTGTGTCAGAGCCAGGGAGCTCCTGCTGAGAGTCTGTGTGTGTGTGTGTGTGTGTGTGTGTGTGTGCGCGCACGCGAGCGTGTTGGGGGCCAAGGGGGGGGGGCCTGTTCTTGTTTGTCTCTTTCACGTCTGTATAGAAATGGCCCTTAAGCCCTCTATCTGTTAGGAATGTGAAGCAAAGAACTGATGTGGGAGTCGATGCTGTATTCCGTTACTACCAAATAACTGCTCTAGGATGGAAAACTATTAGCCTGTATATTTTGAAATGAATTGAGCACATAACCCCTTAGAAATGAAAAAAATATATCCATTTTAGGAGATCAGATAGTCTGTTGGTTATGTATATGGGATGGTTCTTACGGACTTCAGAGTCATTTTATTTCGTGATACTTCTTCCTTCCTGAAAATTCTGTTAACAGGTCAGAACGTCCAGTCTCTGGCATTTGGATCTGAACCCTTTACCTGTTGTGAATATTCTCAGATCCTTTCCATTTTGCTGTCCCAGTGTTGCAGGCCATTTCCCTTGGGCTGTGTGGCCTGAAGTTCCTATAAAAAGTTGTTCGAGTCTCTGAATTTTTGTGCAGCTGGTGCTTTTCACCCCAGAGGTAGCTGAATTTCAGGGAATGATGACATGTTTTGTAACGTTTCACTCTGTGGTTGTGAAATACTTTGGAAGCGCTGAGGACGAAAAGAAATGGATTTCCTTATTTTGGGGGAGGCATTCATTTTAACGGGCTCTTCTATGATCTTTTAAGCCTGGACACCAGTCCGTCTCTAGACAGACAGTCGCTTCCTACAGGCTGTCTGTTAAACTTTGTGGGAAAGCTGAGAGGATTCTAGAATGTTGGCAGTATCATGGATGGAGAATATTATAAAACGTAGATTTATTCGGGGGGAGCAGCTAAATTCCACATGTGCCCTATGGTTCTTGGCCGGGATGTGTGCCATGTGCAGCTGTCCCGAGGCCTTAGAGGTGAGAGAGATGGGGGCCCGGCTCAAGGAGCGCACGCCGCACCAGTAAGTATTCTAGAAAGTGCAGAGGGAGTTAGACTGCGGAGGACACGCCTAAGGCAGTTGGCAAAGTGGAATCGGGCCCCTTTGGCTTCCTGGTATTGGGGTGTCTGGTGGAGGTGAGGTGTTCGGAGCGGGCATTGGAAGGGCCGCGTGAGCTGGGCAGGTGGCAGGGGGCCGGCGGGCACGGTGGGAAGGGACCAGGGCCTCGAGGCCTGGGGGCGCTCAGGTCGGCGACAGCAACGGGGCCCGGAACGCCCTGCTGGGCTTGGGGAAGGGCCAGTTTAGGCCCCAGAGGTTGCGAGCCTCGGGTTCTGTCTTCCGAGGGTTCTGTCTTTCGACAGGGCGCCTCGGCGTGTTTTCCCGATGCTCCAGGCCCTGTCTCTGCCGCCTAGTGCCGAGCGGTCCCTGTCGGGGAGGCTCCGGGTCCCGGGATGGCCCCCAGCACTGCGCCTCCTGCCCCCCGGCCCTGTCCTCCGTGTCCCCGCCGGGTGACGGCCTTCCGTTTCACCGAGCCGCGGATGCCCACAACTTGCCACGACGTGGGGTCCCCCTGGGAAAGGAAAGGACTGGACGCCCCCCACCCCGGATTCTCCTGGCGGACGGCCGCGTTGCATGCCCCAGGCCAGCGCTGCGGGTCCCTTGGGTACCTGGGCGAGCGGGGCGGAGCCGAGGAGGGAACACTGGGGGTCTCTCGATCTCGTGGGCGGGTTCAAGTCCAGCTTAGCGCTCTTCTCACCGCCTTTCCCACTGAAGTCGGGGCATTAATTGGACACGACGGTCTGCGCCCTGAAATCCTGGAAGCGCTTGCGAAATGCCCAAGGCCAGGCTGCCAGCACCCGGTCGGGGTTTTGCAACGCAGTCGAGTTGTGTGCCCGTCCCACGGGGCTTATGATGGAAACCCTGACAAGCCCCGGGGAGAGCGGCTCGGGCTCCAGGCCGGCTGCGAGTCCGAAGGGCCAGCTTGCAGGCACCTGCTGCTTCCTGTTCCCCGGGAGCCGGAGCGGGGCGCACCCCGCCGCTGCGCTCGCAGCCTGCAGGCTAGGAGGCCGGGACGCGGCTTCTCGCTGTCGCTGTCTGCTTAGCCGTGGAGGGTCTCCGTGGTTTCCTAGCAACCGGATGTGCACACCAG
This sequence comes from Canis aureus, assembly GCF_053574225.1. Lineage (NCBI taxonomy): Eukaryota > Metazoa > Chordata > Mammalia > Carnivora > Canidae > Canis > Canis aureus. The sequence continues at coordinate 39,145,225 of NC_135637.1, forward strand.
GCTGCTGCTCTTTCTGCCATCCCTGCCATAGGGGCCGCTGCCCAGCCGGGGCGCCCGGCCCGCTGCTGGCGCTCACAGCCTCCGTCTCGAACCTTCCCGGCTCCGAGAGTGCAAGGCGGTGTGATAAAGGAGCACGTGGGGAGAGCAGCGCTCGCCAGCATGCTCACCAGCTTATTATGCAATCACATCGGTGGCATTTCGAATCCTAATGTGCCCGCTGGAGCTGGTGCCGCCTGCCACCCCTTCCCTGCCAGCCCTCTGCGCCTCCTCACACTGGCCCCTGAGGCTGCTCGGCCCGAGCTCCGAGGCACCGTCACAGTCCGGGGAGGTAGCTGGGACCCGCCTGTGTGAACTCCCTGGGTGCGGTCTGGGTGCGTGAGCCTGCAGGTCAGGAGAAGCAAGGGCCCTGAACCTGGCCACGTGCGACACAGGCCTCCCAAGGGGGAGCCCTGACCGCCTGCCCCCGAGAGGGTCTGGGGTCTGAATGCAGCTTAGCATCCTGGTTATTGATAGGAGCGAGGCAGCAGAGTCCAGTGGGAAGAAGAGAGGTGTGTGGGGGGTGGGGCGCACAGAGGGGTGTCCTGGAGGACCCTCCAGGGCGACCCAGGATGAGCATCGTTTGAGCCGTCCCACGGTTGCGGGGACGCGGGAGGGCGTGACAGGCGTTTCGGGCATGGCCAGAGGCAGTGACTGGGGCAGACTGGGCAAGTGGGACAGCTCTGCGTGCAGGAAGGACAGCACGGGGGCAGGTGCCGGGCCCGAGGTCCCCCGAGGTGGGCCTGCCCTGGGAGCCTGAGCCACCCCGGGATTTTGGCGGAAAACCACCAGGATGTTCCCTGTAGACTGGCGCCGGTTTTGAACGCCTCGCGTGGTCCCTTTGAAACGTCCGTCGATGTGACAGCAAGGAGGCGGCCTCGGGCCTGTGTGCAAGAGGATGAGGAGGGCCCCGAGTGCATCACGGCTTCTGGAAAAAAACCCCAAGACAGGTCAGGAGGGCGCCGCCCGTCTGTCACGACGGCTGCTGCTTATGCAGCGCGGACTGCGCCCTGGGCTTTCCGTGGCTCGTCTCCCCCGTCGTGGCTCCATCGGCCCTCGGGGGGAGCCTCCGAATCAGCCCCCTTCCAGAGCCCTGAGGAACGGGACGCTGGAGCTCAGACGAAGCTAAGATGTGACTTGTCCCAGGTCACCCGCTTTATCAAAGGCTGGGCCGGGATCCAGGTCTGGAGCTGATTTCCCAAAGGGCCGCGAGGGCAGTTGTGCCCAAACCCCCCGAATGGCATCCAGGCTCTTCTCGGGGAGCCTCTGGCCGCCGGTAACCAAACAGGAGGCACAAGTGCTTGGGGCAGAAGGGGAAAAATAAGAGGACAGTGGTTCCCAAGGTGCACGTTGGAATCATCAGGGGACCTCGGAAAAGCTCCAGCGCCCTAGGTCTTACCGCAGGCCAATTAAGGTAGCAGTGCCCGGGGGCGTGAGCCCCCTCCCGGAGACTTCCCCAGGGAGCTCCAGCGTGCAGGACCAGGAGAAGCTGCTCACTTAAAGACTGGACCTGTTTCTCTTGGTGGGAACCTTTAAGTACGAGGGGCTTACAAAAGCAGGAGAATTGCATTTTTTTTTCTTTTTTGGCCAGATTATAGGGGTGCGCTATTTAGTGCCGTGTGGTTTATCCGCCCACGCAGGTGGTCAGTACTTGCTCAACCGGTTGGTCCTCACCCTTGGCTGCGTGTTAGAGTCACCTGGGAAGCTTTAAAAACGATCTTTCCTGGGGGGGCCACCTGCAGAGGTTCGGGTGTCGTTGCTCTGGGGTGGGCGTGGGGAATAGATCTATCACTTTAGCTCCTGAGATGATTCTGAGACGCAGCTGGGGTTGAGAACCTGGACTAACCCACCGTCCACTCAAGCTCACTTATTACGGGTTACTTGAAGTCCCGATTCCTGGGCAAAGCACTCTCCTTGGTCCCATTTTGACCAACCCGGATGCCTTCTGGCCCGCGAAGCCAGGCAGCTGCCCTCCCGGGCCCGTAGCGTCTGCACCTGTCGGACCGAGGGTGCTCCCTGGGGTCACCTATTAGGACCCGGGCACACAAAAGTGGCAGCTGCTCCGTTGGAAAGGTGAGCGTGTGTCCTCTTGCCTGCCGACCACGAGTCCTGGCCGCCGTGCGAACAGGACACACACGTTAGGGTCACCATCCTTCCAAGTGTGTTTTCCACTCACGGCGGGGTGGGGGGGGGGCGGCTGCCTCGTTACCAGTCAGACTGCTTCCTTGGGTCCCCAGTACGTCTCTGAAGTGCTGAGTCGAAGGAGGTGAGACCATGATGAGCCCCCTTGGCGGAGCAGCCCTGGGCTTGTAGCGCCTCTCCTTCTGGTATGTGATGTCTCTGCAGCCAGCTACAGTTTTTTTTTTTTTTTTTTCCTACAGATATTTTATCCTTTTAAGGCAAACAGCCTGTGCTCAGGCTGAGGAGTACTTTCCAAAGAGGCTTCAGAGAAAGGAGAGTGAGCTCTCAGTCCCCTTTCCAGATGGTTCGGTTTGAGGGAACAGAGCTGGTGGGCACTGCTGATGGTCAAGAGATCTGACACTCATGCTGTGTCCCTCAGGGAGTGCTCCTGGGGGCGATGGGAGTCCCTGTGCGACCCTGGTCACGGCCCCACTGTGCCCTGTTGCCAGCTCTGTGGCCTTCTTTGCCTTCCTTACATTGTTGTTGAAATCCCTCAAGATGTTCCTGATTGTGTCTGACAGGTGCCTGTTTACATGTGCCATCGAGTCATCTTCCCAGGGGAGGATCAGCCAATAGAGCACTTAGCATAAGTGACGAAAATAGCTAATATAATTGTGAACACTTTTTTGGTGAAAATAATCTTAGAATGGGAGTTAGCGAGAAGGTTTCTTGTCCACCACCACCCCCCGCGCCCCCTTCTAAAATATGACAATGTGTTCCGCTGACGGATGGGATGCAAACACAGAATGGATGGAATAGGGCTGCCCAGAGGAATGGGGGCGTTAATTATGCCGGGAAGTTAATCATAAGGAAAGTCAGCACTTTCATTATGAATCCAGCTTCGTGCGTTTGGTTGTTGGGCATAAATGGGAAGGTATAAGAGGGAATTAGCAATGATAAAGGGAAAAAAAAGGAAATAGGAAAAAAAAAAAAGGAAAATAGGGGAAAAAAGGCACGTGTTCCCTTACTGGGCTTGGCAGAGATTGAAGCAGAAGGGTGGGCACAAGAGTTCCTGGTGGGCCACAGGGAAGATGCCTGTGTTAGAGTTCCTGTACTCCGAGAATAGAAGAAAGATGGGGCTTTAGGACGGAAAATAAAAGTGACCATTCAGGGTCAATATCTATGAATTGCACCAGCGTCAAAAATTAAGTTAATAATAAACAACCTTTGCCTCTCTAAAGGTCATCAATGCTAATTAAACTTCACCAAAATTGCTTTAAGACCAATATGGTTTCATTCGCTTCTGCGCAGGGGGTGGTGACGCAGACCCTGCAAAAGCACAAGTAAATAGCTTAAATTATTGATATGTGCCCAGAGTTGGTCTCCTAATGCCATTGGCCTTCTGCTGTTCACTTTTATGTGCCACCTTCTAGAGAATACCGGCTCTTTAGGAATAGCCCTGCCTTTCTTTGAACGTGGACTAATTAAACTGGCCAGTCCAATTTAATTTGGCTAATTATATTCAGTGTCAGCGATGACAGATACACCTGAGTTAAGCAAAATAATTTTGCTATTTTCTGAAACCACAGCATTATGGTGATCTCAAGCTTGCACCAGATCGGGGCCAAGGAATAATGAGATCACGTGGAGGGGGGGATCCATCTCTTTTCTGAATATCACCTGTGTACTGTACAGATGATACTGTATATCATCTTAATGGTCTGACTCTATCAATAAATTATGGCTTTGACTATGCTTCTAAGTCTGGATAGAGAGGAAAGGGAAAAAGGTTGTCGAGACAAGGAAGAAAAATGGGATTCTGAATTTTGTCCCCCCTGGGGTTGTTGCCACTGACCCTCGGGAGGGTGGCTTGGCCATCGTTGTGTGCCTACAGGTGGCTGGGAGTCACGCTGTACACGCTGGCACGACTCCACCCTTCCATCTTCATGAGACACACTTGGCCTAAATCACTGGTGACGGAGGAGCACATTTGCTATTACGGCGAGCCGGCAATGACGGCCCTCTGCTAGACTTGTGCAGGTCTGACAGGCTGTCACCACATCCTTTACAGAGGAATATTAAACATCTGAATGTGACAGGTACCATTTTGCGCGGCCCACGGTGGCAACTCATTATGTCAGTGGGAGGGGAGGAGGGGCGAGGAGGGAGCCAGTGCGGTGACCCCCACGGCGTCCAGCCCCGGCTCTGGCAAGCCTGGAGCTCCCTGGGCACCGTGGTCTTCCTCGCAGCTGGTTGCTTGCCCCTTTATCGAGGAGCTGAGCATAGAGGGCTTCGAAGAACAGGCCTGCAGAAGCTCAGATGAAAGATCCCTTAGGCGCATCCCTCTTTATTGGGAGTTAGATGCATTGTATTTAAGAGAACTTTTTCAGTTCTGACTTGTAAGGGGAAAAATCCCCCCCTTTATTCCCTCCAAAGTGTCTGGTGTAGTGAGGAATGAAAGAATTGCTCCAAGTTTCCAGCGATTTACCTAATACTCAACTTTATTAAAATGTAATACATGAGTCTGACGTTTGTATGGACAGTGCTTCTCGTTACAGATCTGAAAAGCTTTAGGATATTGCAGCTTCCTTTTAGGAAAAGGAAGCTGAGCCTTTTTTTTTTTTTTTTTAAGATAGTGGGAGCCTGGATCAGGAAATAGTCATTTTACTTCTTCAGAATTTCACTTGAGACTTTCTGTTGTTCTTCATAAAAGGGAGAGAGGCCATGAAAAATTATCTGTCTGATGCTGCCTTCCAGATGTTTTAGCATTCCTCAGTCAGGAGAGCTACATTCTCTTGTGGGGAAAAGAAGAGACAAGGGAGCTCAGGGAGCGCCGGATGGCATACAACTAAATGGACATTCCTTTGAAACCATCCTCGTAAAAAGGATTGGTGACTAAAATAACAAGCCCACTGTGAACAGAGCATCGTTTGGTAACTCCATACTTGACGAAGTCCTCCAGTCTTGGCCCCTTCCTTCCTTCCTTCCTTCCTTCCTTCCTTCCTTCCTTCCTTCCTTCCTTCCTTCCTTCCATTTGTGAGAGATAAAGACAGAGATGCAGAGACACAGGCAGAGGGAGAAGCAGGCTCCTGTGGGGAGCCCGATGCGGGACTCTATCTCGGGACCCCCGGGATCACGACCTGAGCCGAAGGCAGACGCTCAGCTGCTGAGCCACCTGGGTGTCCCCCAGCCTTGGCTTTTTCACTGCATTGTTGGAGACATTAAGATGTTCTCCTCCTCCTCTTTTTGAGTTTTGGTGGGAAATGCCTCACCTGGAAAACCCTGTTGTAGGTTTCTGTGATAGGCAACTGCTAAAAGGGTGTGCTCTGTGCCTTCTGAAGTAATAACTACAGGAAAACCTTCCAGAAATGGAAAATTCAGGCCCTTGGAAGCATCATATATGTGTGTGTGAGAATTTGTGAGAATTTGTTTACACGTTTATGAAGAATTATAGGGAGTTGTTTCAGAAAGTTCTGAGATTTGAAGAGCACCTTATTTCCGTCCAAACTACTATTCCATCTAGAATATAATCGTGATTATTTTAAGCAATCCGGAGGTACCCTTGTGCTCCCTCAGAAATAAAGCGATTAAAAGAGAACCGGTATTGAAATGCTTTGGTGACGATACGACCTCAAGGTGCATGGAGCATCGCTAGTAGACTTTAATCACAAAGTATAAAATAGAACATTGTTCAGCACGGAGCGGGCCGCCTTTCTCAGGTGACCCTTCCTCCTATGTGACCCATCTTATCTTTTGGTGCCACCACTGGGGTCTGCACCCTGCACGTCATGGGTCAGTGCAGAGCAGAGCCCTGCCTCCTGGATTCCTAAGTGTTACTGTCAGGGTGATAAATGGAAAGTAACCCGAGGATGCATTTTTTTGTGTTGGCAGATGGACTCAGAGGTTATTACATAATATCTAGGTGAACCTTTGCTGGTGGGTTTTCAGATCACCTGTGGCAGGTCTGCCCCCCACCTCCCCCCTTCTTGACGCCCATTTCTCTATTTTCAACTGCTGCTTGGGGTTCAGTGTATTGCTTTATCATCGTAAAGGGGAAAACTTCTGTTACTCCAGCAGGGTCACTTTTTTTCCCTGACTTCCTCTTGGACGTAGAGAACTATTTCATCTTTGCAGAAATCTTTTATAAAGTGAAGGTAGTAATTATTATTCGTCTTAGCGTGTGCTGCATCTGCTCTCTGATTGCCTTTCTCACAGGAATCTCGTAAAGCAGGCCCGGTTATAGCATCTCATTTTGTTTTCAGATGGAGAAAATGAGGCAAAGAGAGGTTCAACCACTTGTCCCCAAATAAAATGCTGGGCCAAAGTACTCAGATGCAGACCTGCGAGATCCCGAGACCATGCGCATGCTCTATGGACACGGTGGTTTAGCCAATCGTCCCCACTGCTTAGTGGTTTTTGTGTGTGTGTGTTTTTTAAAAGATTTTATTTATTCCTGAGAGACATAGAGAGGGGCAGAGACACAGGCAGAGGGAGATGCAGGCTCCCTGTGGGGAGCCCGATGTGGGACTCGATCCCAGGACCCTGAGGTCATGACCTGAGCCGAGGGGCAGACGCTTAACCCACTGAGCCCCCCTGGGTGCCCCTGGAAGACTTTGTGCCAAGCAGCCCCCTCGGGTTCCACAAATCCGTCTCAGCTCCTGACACTCTGTATTGTCTCTATCTGCCTCACACCCCCTTATTTGTCTTACCTGCCTGGCCTCTGAAAACATTTTAGCTTTTCACCTGAAAAAACTGGAATTATCTAGTCTTTTTTTTTTTTTTTTTTCTAAATAGACTCCATGCCTCCCACGCCCAACATGAAGCCCAATGTGGGGCTTGAGCTCACAGCCTCAGATCAAGACCTGAGCTGATAGCAAGAGCCGGATGCTTAATGGGCTGAGCCACCCAGGCTCCCCTGAGATTATATAGTCTTGATAAGTCCCTTTTGGTTTGAATAATCTGTGATTCTTAATTATCTTTGCAAGGAAGCATACTTGTCTTCCAACTGAAATAAATGTCTCATCTTAAGTTCTGCAGCATAAGACGTCAAAAATTGGTTAACCTTGAAAAGTAAATGGGTTGGTTGCTGAGAAATCAAGCCTAGAATTAATGGAAATAGTCATAGGAGAGTCTCTTCAAAATTCTTAATTCCTTTTCGCACACAGAGCCAGGACTCTAACAAAATCCTGTCACGCTTATGATAATAGCTTGCTAATTTTGACTATCCAGAAATTCACATATTTCGAGATGGGAGAGCCCATCAAACTCATGTTATGATACGATTTCATTAGATTTGTACTTCAACATTAGCCAAAATGAAGCGGAAAGTTTAAGGCTGATTTTGTTTGTCGTACTGTCTCTCGGCTCCTCGGTGGAACCCGAGAACACCCAATCCTGGAAAAACACTTTACTCATCTCATCTGATCATATGCTTCTGGGAATAAATTCTATAATACGTTCTCAATAAATCCTGTCTGAGGATACGTTCCTGGGAGGCCCGGGTGCCCGTGCAGCCGTGTGGCTTGTACCTGGTAACGGTGAGGCGTGATCATGACTTAGGCTGGAAAGACGAATGCACACGTGCTCCCGTTGCTGCCTCTCCATAGCTGCGTGAATAAAGGAGGACAGATCGTCTTCACTGTACAGAGGAGATAATTAGGGACCAAGGAGGTGACTGAGACAACCCAGATCCAACGGCTCTTATCCGACGGCCCCGTAAGTGCAGTAGGCCATCGGACTCGATTCACCCTTCTTCCCACACCCTAGGCGGTATCCGAGCACTCGTGGGATTGCCTTGAGCATCCGAAGTCTTGTGGTTCGGACGGTGCCAGCAGGTCAGATCAGAATACAGCATGGATGATGGGTAGGGCCTTAGCCCTGATGCACCTGCTGCCTGACCACTCACCAGGCCTATGACCTTGCTATCAGTGGGGAGTGTAACACGTGCCGTAACTGGAGATCGTGCTTGCGAGGCCCTCGGCACAGCACCCAGACACAGCACGGGCTTCACAGAGAGCCCAAAACGTTGTCATTTGTGTTGAGGTCACTAACCCAGATTTCATGACTCAAGTGTGTCTATGCATCTGCCGGCTAAACCGAAGAGCAGGAGGTGGAAGGAGTTTCCGGAATGGCGAGTCCTAGAGCAGAGCCCGATGCAGGCCAGCGTGGCTCTGCTGAGTGCGACCCAGAGGGAGGTTGAGGCAAGGACCCTGCATGACGTCCGTGTGGGCTAACTGTGGGCAAGGAGGGCAAACGGAAGCCGCCTGGAAGTTCCACGACGGTGCCGTTTATTTCCCTCACTGAGCAGCGACAGGCCCGTAGGGAAGTCGGGGATGGATTGGTCAAGTTGGAGCTGAGTGCCGTGCGTTTAAATTATGCTAAGAAATGGTAGTGCAAATAATTGTGCTGAAAGCTGCCTGTGCTCTAAAGGCAGGATGCGTATTTGGAGGTCATTCTTTGCAGACGCATTTATGTGAAATCACAGTAATATTGTCCTTAACGTTCCATTTCAACGCCCGGGACCACGCAGACCGGGGCAGTGCTGCCGGCGAGCACTGCGCGTTTCTAAAGACCCACGGCTTTCACGATTTGACTTCAATCCATCAGAAGTATTTAGAGCAAAGTGCCTTTTCTGCTTCCTGAAATGTCTGCATAGAAGTTGGGCACTGATGATGGATTTCTATTTGAAAACCATTCATTTCCAACTTGAATATTTGCTGTCCGGGCTGAGGAGCCATCAGATGCAGAGCGTAATCTTAGCCTGTAAATGCCTTCTGCTAATGACGCTGATGGTGCATCTCAAGATGTCTTTCCAAAAACAATGTGATTGTGAGCGAGAGCGGTGATAGCAGCCCTGGTAGCCCGTGGAGGAGTACATCCGTGGTCTCGGACAGATTCTTGACAGTCACGGCGATGAGCTGATAATGGAAGAGCTTCAAAATAAAAATAGAAATACTTGTTTATTTTGAAACGTGTTGTGCGGTGCAAGAAAGATAGATTATTTTTAACGGCTTTATTGAGGGATGATTTACATACCATAAAATCCGCCCACTGTACGTGTACAGGGCCATGATTTTCAGTGAGTTTATGGGGTTGTGCAGCTCTGAGCACAGCACAGTTTCAGAGCATCCCTCGTGCCCCCCAAAGTACGTGGGGTCCACTGTGGTCGGCCTCAGGCGCCCACGGGCCTGCTTTCTCTCTGAATACGGTTACCGCGGGCGTGCGTTTCATACCGAGGGCGTCTTATTTGGCCAGTGACGCCAATTTGCTCGAAAGACCGCGTGACATCCGTCGATGATGGTTTAGAAGGAAGTTTTGAATGTTAACATCGCATCTGACCCGTGTTATTTTTTGTTGACTCTAAACATTGAATCTCACCGGTGTCAGACAAGCTCAAGCGGACAGTTGTTGTGTTTGGGGTGACGCAGGAGCCAAAGAATCTGCCTGTGTGCCTAGGTCCAGCCCGTGGACTGCTGCCCGTGGGGGACTTCCCGCACTTGGCCTTTCCGCTGTGGGGGTTCATGTGCATTTTCCACGATCCTCAGCACAGCTCTGAGGCACAAGGAGGAGTATCTGGTCCATATTGGAGGCGGTAACAGTGCAGCCGGCTCGGAGAAGTTGAGTGGTTTGCCCAAGGTCTGTGCGTGGGCCACTGTCGGAGGAGTTCTTGATCTATGAGCCGACCGGGTGGCGAGTACGTGTCTACACCTTCCCAACGTGCCAGCCTACCTGCTCGCTTTTCCCGTTTCCTTTAGCACAAAGGCACATCCCAGAAGCTACCCTCCTACTTGCCGTCAGGCCTTCCCATGCACATTCTGCAAAAAAAAAGAAAAAAGGAAGAAAGAAAGAAAGAAATCAGAGAGTCCAAGTGAGTTCAAGATAAGCACCCATCCTCCCTCAGGGGAAAATAGAATTGCTCAGGGAGCTGTTTGGAAATGAGAGACACACAGACAGAGGAGTATTTGAATTATGAAATAAAAGAATACACGAGAGTACGGGAGAGACAGAGGAGAAAGTCCGCTTCACAGGATTTGAGCAGAGGAGAGAGATTCCGGTGCTCGCGGCAGGCCTGCGCTGGCGGTTTCACGGAAGGTAGAGGGTTTCGGGAGGAACTTCCCCGAGGATGGAGCCCTTGGAACAGGAGGGTCCTCACAGGCTCGTCCCCGGGGGCCCCTGGCTCCCCAGAGGCCCTAGCCCGGATGCATGGCAGCCCTGCCTGGTGCAAAGGCCCTGGGGTTACCAGCTGGTTGGGCGGTTGGCCAGATGCGGTGTCCTGTCACCTTGCTCTCTCGCTGTGCACACACCGGGAGCCGAGTTGCAGTTTGAGAGGATAAAGGGTGATCTTACTTTGAGGATTCACTGGCCAAAGGCATTCCGGAGATGATAGACCGCTGCGTGGGCTCGCAGGGAGCTGCAGGGTCAAGCTTCACTTACGCACGTAGAGGGAAGTCTGAAATTCCAGGGGCCAAATTTGGATTTTCGAATTCAAGGTGGTCACCGTGGAGATGGTGATGTTCGTGGGTGGGGCCAGTTTTGGTAGGAACACAGTCGCGAGGCCCCCGGGGATCCAGAATGCTCGAGGGACAGCGAACCCGCACTCCCCTGCGAAGGATTGAGAGCAGCCGCGTGGACACGCGTGTGATGCCGCAGCATGTTTCCAGAAACACCCCAGAAGTCACATTGAGCAAGTGGATCCCGCTGGGCCGAGTCCTGGTTGTCTGCAGGATCCCGAATGGCAGGGAGGTCATCACAGGTGCGGGGACCACGGTGGCTCCCTGAACGGGGAGCATCCTCGTTACCCAGGAACTTGTCAGAAACCGCAGGGCACTGAAGCGGAAGCTGTGCGTGAGGTCCCAGCTGTCTCTATCTTGACGACCCCCCTCGGTGGTTCTGATGTGCCCTCAGGCTGACAGCTGCCTGCCTTTGGCTCAGGGCGTGACCCCGGGGTCCCGGGATCGAGTCCCGCATCGGGCTCCCTGCAGGGACCTGCTTCTCCCTCTGCCTGTGTCTCCCTCTCTCTCTCGGTGTGTCTCTCATGATAAATAAATTTTAAAAATCTTAAAAAAAAATAAAAAGGTGGGAACGTAGGAGTCCACGTGTCAGGTGTGCCACGGTGGCTCTGGAGAGCCCTGGGTCTCAGGGTCCTGAACAAGGGACTCACAGGGGCTGCCTCTACCCACCCCCGGCTCACATCCTCTCTGCCCTCTGCATCCAGGTGGCTTCTCTGTCCACACCTGTCCGGAGGAACTTCTCTTTTGCAATTCCTTTTGGTTTGAATTCCTCTGGGTCTGGTGTTCCTTGGGTACTTGATGGTAATTCTTTGTTTCAGCCAATTGTTCTTTCCCTCTCTCTGCCTCGGTTTCTTAGGCGCCACCTCCTCAGAGACGCCTTGTCTGGACACACTCTGGTCCCACTCATCCCCCAACACAGTCTAGTCCATGACCGTACAGTGGTTTCTTCATGGCACTTCGTTATCTGAAATTACTTCTTTGCTTCTTTTTTTCTTTTCTCTTTTCTTTTCTTTTCTTTTCTTTTCTTTCTTTCTTTCTTTCTTTCTTTCTTTCTTTCTTTCTTTCTTTCTTCTTTTTTTTTTTTTTTTGTCTTTCTGGAAGGGCTCCATGTAAGCTCAGCTCTGTTGATTTGGGGTCCCCAGTCAGTGCCTGGCACATGGGAGGGTCCCAGTAAACCAGGAGTCACACAGGTCCCTAAAGTAGAGCATTCCTATGAGACCTTTCAAAAACTAAGTGGCCTAAAGCAAAGATGCAATCACTGTTCACTTATATGGAATTTTTTCTTATGTTATTAAGTATCATTGACAACATTCCCTTATGCTGTGCTTTTCATCTCTGTGACTTATTCATTTTGTAATTGGTGGTTTGTACCCTTTCATCCCCATCCCCCACCTTCCGCCCCTCTGGTAACCACCCCTTTGTTCTCTGAATCTATGAGTCTGTTTCTATTTTTTTGTTATTGTTCGTGTTTGGGGGTTTGTTTGTTTTTTTGTTTCTTAGATGCCATATATAAGTGAAATCACAGGGCATTTGTCTTTCTCTGATTTATTTAGCATCCTTATTTCCTTAGAAAACATTTCGAGCATTCCCAGACACACAAAAAAATAATCTCTCTTCGGCTTTTCTGATGCCTTAGGACACGTCTTGCTAACGGATGCACAAAATAAATTGAGATAAAGCACACATGCTCACAGACGCGGTTCAAAGCTGGCAGCTGGATGCTGACATGCCAAGCGGAGTTCCCGGGGAAGGAGCGTGGTGGGGAGGGAGGCACTCTTGCTGCCTGGGGTGCGCGCTGCCTCTCCTAAGGGCTCCTTGCAAAACAAATGTTGGACATTATTTTTGCTTTTTTGCCTTTTTTTTTCCATCACAGTGAAGATCCTCCTTGGATTTCTTTCAGCTAGCGCAAACAGGCGCTGGTGTAGGTCTGCGAGAAAGGCAGATCTACGCTAGAGCAGCGTTGTGAGCTCTGAAAAGGTGGGCATCTCTCTAGCTGGCTTTCTTCGTCTAGACTGTGAGCTCCCGAGGGCCAGGGCTTGCATCTCAAAGCAAAATCGGAAACACACGTGTCGGGAGACGAGCGTCACGTCCAGGCCACAGGCAGCGCTCAGTGGCATCGTTACTGCCGCCACGTCTGGTAGTGCAGTGTTTGCACCGCTTGCCTTCTAACGCTCTTTGTGCTGAGTCTGTGCCCGAGGAGGGATGGCCCTAAGCCCTGGCACAGCGTATAAACCTTAGTAGTAGCAATCAGAAAACAAAATGGAACGTGCCGTGTTCCACGTGTTCTGATTTGTACATGTTTATCGAATGGATAATAGAATTTGCTAAAATTCGAAATACTAAACTTCCCGTGTTCTCCACAAAGACATACCCTAAAGGGACCTTCTCAGTTGATTGCTGAACCCCTAAAATCCATAACGTAATATGTGCATGGCTCTTACCTGATATGTTTGGGTCCCAGTGCGCTTTGCAATTTAGGAATTTGTTTTCCTCCAGATGTTTGGAGGATCGCAGGAAGGCACACCTGCGGTGGATTCTCTAACACCCCTGCCGGGCCTAGGATCGCACTCCCAAAATGAGCATGCCTGCATTTCTTCCACAGAACATGTGAGTCTTTACTCAAAGAGAGAAAATGGAAGCCACCACATTCCTCGTGGTCCATTCAGGTTGGGCTCTGTGACAAAAGTTTCCCAAAAACGCATAAGACTTTTGCATTTTAGAGTTTCAGATTTTGAATTTGTGCATAAGGATCTGTGCACCGGTAAGGCCCATACAGGAGATCCACATTTGCATTTCTGATTTATTTTTATCTTCAAACGCAGTATTAGCCACAGTGAACATTGGAGGCCCTTGGAGCCCAGAGAAGGTTCAAGCACTTGATCAAAGTCATGGGGCCTGTGTATAAAGGAGATCCGAACTCAAACCCGGGTCCGGTTGACTCCACACTCCCTTCTCCTTCCACGATAGAGCGCAAGCCCCTTAGAATCGTTGAGTTAGAGCTTTAAAAAAAAGGGCCAAGAGGCTGGATTAGCACGTGGAAGTGATGATGGGGTGCAGGGAGTCTGTGATCCAGTCTGTGATCCTGTGATCCAGGTAACCTCCCTGGTAAGGGGCAGTGCCCAGGCCCAGAGCTCCTCAGACCTGTATCTGTGCTCCCCTCATTGCCCGTGCTGATGGCTGGGTTTCCAGATGTTTCTGAATTGTTCTCAGATATCGAGGCAGGTTTCTGATAATTCCTTTTTCCTGTATCAGCTTCCAGAACATTCTGATCAAATGATTGGCTCTCTGTGTGCTCCTCATCAAACCCCTAAGTGCTGGTCGGGCGCCCTTTCCTGGGTTCGGGCTGGGGGGCCTCCTTTCCTTGGGCACGGCCAGAGCGTATTATAATTCTCTGTTTCCCGAGCTGCCTTCAAGGGTAAAAGGAGCGATTTCATTTAAAATGGGTAGCCCCAGTCTTTCTTACGAGGGAAGCCTTCACAGGTAACTGCAATTTCAGTGCCGCTTCGAGACAATTCTCTGATGGGAGCCAACCGGCACGTGTGGCTTTGCCGCTTTTAGACAAAAATCTCCCGGCCTGGAGCAGAGCCCGCATCCCGAGGCCCGGCGGCTGACCCGGCTGTCTGCTGAGCACCTTGCGGATTTACCCATCCTCCTGACGAGAGTCGTACCCGACGGCATTTTGTAGATCGAGGACGTGAAGCAGGCTGGAGACACGCGCGTTCAGGTAGACACCAGAGCTGTCGTCTTCGTTGAAAGCAGCCGATTCGGAGGAAAAGAAATGAAGGGCTGGGGGCAGACGGAAGGGACCTGGGGAACTTGGGTTGCGGCGTTCTTGCCCTTTTTGTCCGAGGTGGAGACGTCATCTGCCTCGGGGTGGGGCTGGCTTCTCCAGTGTGCGTGTGCCCACGTGCGGTACCCACTCCGCGGAGGCGTGGCGTGCGCTCCTGTCGGAGGACTTGCAAAGAGGCAGCATATCCTCTTATTCAGTAAATGGGTAGATTTCTCCCTGAAAGGTAAGGAAAACTGAGGCACGATGGAGAGAGAGGGAGAGAGAGAGAGGAACACGTGGGCAGGTGGGATGGGGACTCCCCAGATGCGGGCTCTGTGGCGTTGACTCCTGGCCTCTCATCCCCTCTACCTTTCCGAGCCTGAAGCTGAAGAAGTTAAGCCTTGTTTTGCATTTGTTCATGAACCGAGGGCAGCCTGTCCTTAGACGCTGCGGCCGCTGCTCTCTCGGGCAGAGCAGGGTGGCGTTCCCGGGCCCACCCTGGTGGGCCGCTCCGGTCTCTACTGCGTGACGCTTAACCCCGGGTCCAGGTGGGCATCGCCTCATCGAGGACATTCTTGACCCCGCGTGCCTCGGAGTCCTCCCCTCCACGAGAGGTGGCGGTGGGGTCCCGGCGTCCCGGGGAACAGCATCGCCCCTGGAGGCGGACCCTGCATTCGGAGAATGTCTCGTTGGCCAAGTACGCGCTGTGTCACCCCAGCAAGTGGCTCACCGTCTGTCCGGCCTCAGCCCCCCACCCGCACCTTTATCGGGAACACGGGGTAGTCGTCGTGGCCGACGGCCAGCTGTCGGGGACAACCACACGAGGTTGTGTTTGTGGAGCACGTGGGGCAGCGTGTGCACCTGCGAAGCGCTTGGCGGACGCCAGGGCCCTGTCCTTCCGCTGACCCAGTGGTGCTTCCCTGGAAGTGACTTTGCCCCCTGTGGGGTGCTTGGCAGTGTCTGCAGGCACATCATTTGTCACAACCGGAGTGATGTTGGGCAGCCTGCAATGAGCCGGACAGTCCCTGCAGTAAAGGGTTAGTGTCCCGTGGGGTCCCCTTGCACTGGTCTTTCTGGCACCCAGCTCCCGCAGCGCTGGGACTCTGCCCCCTTCTGGACCCTTGACTCCCAGTTATACAGTGTCCTCTGGTGCCCCCGGTGGGGGTGGGTCCTCCTCCGACATCAGCTTTGCTCCGTGGGGCCTGGCCCAGGCTGGGGTCCGTGTTGGGTGACTGTGCCCGAGGAGACCGCGCTCGCCCCCCTTCCTCCCATTCCGCGAGGTTCCCTCTGCATAGTGTGCGCTTCCTTCGCGGTGCCCACCCTCCCGCAGGGCAGCCTGTCCCCGTCACCCAGGGACTTTCGATCCAGACGCCCTCCCGGTGGACGTAGAACTCAGGTTGAGTTGTGCTCTACTCTTTCTGGAAGGTTCACGGGCAGGGAGGGACACGGGATGCTCACCATCTTCTTCGGCAGCGGGGGGGGGGAGGTACTTTTTGTCTTAACGTTCAGGACTTTGGTTCTCTCTTGGGGTCCTTGCTGAGTGCGTTGGCTCCTCGGGTCCCCACCGCCCCGGCGTGGCTGCAGAGACCAGCTGCCCTTTCACGGGGATCATCGTGGCAGGGCGGGTGGGGGGGCTTCCTAGGGTCCTCTGACCTGAGAGCAGCTCCCCACTATGTCCTTTACCAGTTATGTGAACGGGGGCAAATTACCCTTAATCTCTTTGACATTAATTTGTTCTTTTTTTAAAAAAAACATTTTATTTATTTATTCATGAAAGACACAGAGAGAGAGAGAGAGAGAGAGAGAGAATGAGAGAGAGGCAGAGACCCAGGCAGAGGGAGAAGCAGGCTTCCTGCAGGGAGCCGGACGCAGGACTCGATCCCGGGACCCCGGGGTCACACCCTGAGCCAAAGGTGGACGCTCAACCGCTGAGCCCCCAGGCGTCCCTTAATTTCTGCTTTTGAGAAATGTCCCCGAAGTACCCACTTCAGGATGTTGCACAGTGGTCAGGGGCAGGCTGCTGGGCCTGGCTGTGCTTCAGCCGTGGCTACTGTCTTCTTGTGCATTTTGGGCCAAATTCCCTAAATTCTCTGCCTCCTTTGCACATTTAGAAGATGTGGCACGTGACAGGAGCACCGACCTCCCAGGGATAGATGGACTAGATGATGTTGTGCATGTGAATTCTTCAGAGCGGTCCCGTCGTTTGCCCCGTGTCTGCCTGTCTTAGGGCGCCGTGGCCCCGAGTGGGGGGCACAGCCCGGCAGGAACGGCCCGTGAGCCGGAGGGGAGCCGAGGGATGAGCTGCAGGAGCTCCTCCTGGAAGGCGCTTCGTGGCGGAATCACACGTGCTGAGCACATGCGGGCACACGTTCGCCATTGTTAATTTTCATTATTTATTTATTTTTTATTTTAGTTTGCATTAGCCTTTTTTTTTTTTAGAAGCAGGGTGGTTCGGTAAGGAAAGCGTCCCCATATTCTTAGGCAGGGTACCTACCTTTTGATTTAGTCTAGAGAAAAATCAACGAAAACAGAAAACCTCCTTCAGCATCTTCAATTCTGGCTCGTTGAAATGGCCGAGGCTTGCCCCGAGGTAGCTTCTCGACAGGCCGTGCTCTCGCCGCCCCCTCTGGGTTCCCGGCACGTCTCTGTGCATCCCTCACCCTTCAAGTCTGCTTTTGCTTCCCGAGGCCCGTCTGCTGTTCCTTGGAGGACTTCCCTGGGCTGCTGGCTGTTGTTCAAACGTCGGCCAAGAGGTGGAAGGGCCTGGGAGTTTCTGTCACCCCCGGGGCAAACCTTGCCAGTGAGTGACAGCTGTGGGAGCCGAACAGTCTGGTTCCTTTGCCTGAAAGAGAATTTTCCTCCCAAATCCCCTTGCTGCTCTCTGTCGCCTCACCTGAAATTGCACATTGCTCAGCTGCTTTTCTGGGGAGCGCTTCCCTAACACGTGTCTTGCCGGGACTCCTCGTCTCCGAGTCAGCTTCTGGGGAACCCCACCCAAGAGAACCCTTCTCTGAGGCTCATCTCCTGCTTGAGCATCAGACCGATCTGCACCCCCTCCTCCTAAGGAAGGTCGGGAATGGATGGGGTGAGGGTCAGGGATGGGGACAAATTGGAGAAGTCATGTTTTGACACATTGTAGGGTGAGAGAGAAAATATCCGTGTTGTAATTTGACGTAGTTCTAGGTAGTTCTCTCTGATTGGCTGTGCCTTACGTGCAGCATTCAGAGTGGAGACGTTAACGTACACACATGTACGCGCACGTATATGTTCCATTTTAACAACTAGCATTGCAGCAGCGGTGGCAATATTTTCCCCTTTGGTTTTTAATACGCAGTTGTTAGTTATATAAATGTTAAGAAGATGCCTGTGGCTCTCGTGGGAGTCTAACTACACTTGATGCTCTTCATCCTCTGGGAAGAATGTGTTCCAAATACTTAACCTGAGGAGAACGGCTTAGTAATAGAGTTGAGAGAGAAGACCCATATTGAGGTATTTTTCACCTGCGCAGAATAAAGTTCATGAGGACTTCAATTATATTAGAATCATCTATTTTTGTGCCAGGCACTCTGCTAGAAATTGCTTAGGAAGGGATGGTCGTTGGAACATATTCTCTCTGGAATCTTATAAAATTATTCTCTTTGTTTCTAAAATTCTATGATGAAATGTCCTGCTGTGAATATAATTCCATTCATTGTGTTGGGCTTACCATGAGCCCTTTGAAAAAGAAAACTTAAGACTTTGTGGAAAAAAAAATTTTTAATTATTGAACATGTTTGATTCAAGAAGAGACTAGGGAGGCATTAGGAAAGCAAAAATCGAAAATGTCCAGTCTGGTGTTGAAATGGGTACTGTAAATCTTTGAAATCTGTAAGGGAAAATTCTGGAAAACCTGTTGAATGTCTAGTGTTTTGGTTATGGTGGCGGCCTAAGAGACCATGTGCAGGCACTCAAATGCAAGTTCTATGATGTTTCCTGTTTTGGGCGTTTCTGAATCTCTTGCATTTTCTGGTTGAAATCCTACAATTTCTCCAGTAACAGTGGAGCCCAGTGAAGCACAGGCATCCTGTTGGTGGATGGGGTTTCGGGATTTCTGCACGAGTCACGGCTGTGACTGTCAGCCGCCAAGCCCTTGCTTACCGGATACACTCCTACCCAACCAAGTGCAGTCCTTGAAGCGACCACACTATGCTAACTACTGGTAGGAAGGGAACCCTTCACACCTTGGGGATGAGAAGCAAAGAGACCGAGAGAGGAAGCGGCCAACGCATTTGTTACCCAGATTGTGGGAGAAAACCGTGCGCAGGGAGAGGGTGGCATTAGCTGAGAATTGTCTAGGAGGCTGAAACAAATGTTGTCTAAGAAAAATGAACCTTCTGGAGCTTAGCCCAGTGCTGGGGGTTCCTCCAGTGAGCTCCTGGAGCTGTGTGTGCAAAGAATGATTCTGAGTGCGTTTACTCCCTTTTCTGTGACTTCAGTTACAAAATGGCTTTGATCCGATGTGAAGGCAAAGAGGTCGTAGCCAAGGGAGTAGCTGCTGGCTAAGTTCTGTTCAGTAGCTCGACCCACCTCCTAGGCACTAGGGGATGATGCAAAACTACCTTCCTTTTATGGGCTGAATCTTTGTATCCTCCCCCAGTACATGTGTTGAAGCCCTGCCCGCACCCCTCACCCCCCACCATGCGTGCATGTGGAGACAGGGTCCGTAAGACGGTAATGAAGGTTATGGGGTCATAAGTACGGGGCCCGGATAATAGGATTAATGTCTTCGTGGAAACACACCAGAGAGCTCTCTTTCTCGCTCCATCTCCCTGCTGTGGGAGGATGCAGAGAGAAGGTGGCCATCCACAAGGCAGGAAGAGCTCTCCCCAGAAACCGAGTTGACGACAGCTTGATCTTGGACTTCCCACTCTCCAGGACTGTGAGAAGTGAGCTTCCCTTGTTAAAACCACCCAGTCACCCAGGCACCTGCAGCAGACCGATGCCATCTCTCAGGACAGAATCTAGATAACTTCTTCTCTGACTCAAGACGGGTTGTTATCTGCTTTCAGGGGTTGGAATCCCATCATTTTAGTATATTCCATGATTTTCAAGGAAAAGATGAAAGATCAGATGGATGCATAGAATTCCACTCTTCTCCCAGACTTCACTGTCGAACCACAGTGAGGGTGTTTGTAAATGCCCGATTCCACAAGGACAGAGGGAACAGGAGAGGAGATCCCTGGGGGAACACTTTGGACGCTGAAGAGGGATGGGAGAGAGAGGCTTCTGATTCAGTAGGTGAAGGAAGAGGGAAAATGGGAAAAGGTGGGAAACCGGGGGATTTTCGTTGTTTACTTTCAGAAATTGTGAGGACTGGGGATTCCTGGTGACCTCTGGGGGCCGATGTCGGGCTAAAAAGATGCATTGGTGAAACTGTGTTTAGGAAGTAGGAAGGCCACCAGAATCCCTACCTGACTTTGAGGAGATGAGGCACCTGCCCAGTGGAATGCTGGCAAAGGCTTAACAACCACTTCTCCAATAAGAAAAAGCAAACAAACAGCATTTGCCAATTCCCGTGGTGTAAGTAATCCTGCGGTGGCCAAATTCAAGCTGCCAACATGACATCATTGAGCACAGAGAAGGGAGGTGAGTGACACTTTTCTATGGATTCTTCTGTACAGAAGAGGTATGTCAGTAAGCTCAAGGGCATGGATGATGGCCAGCTCACCAGGAAGTGGTGGGGTTTTTTGTATTATCTATGTTTCCATAAAATTATTTAATTGCATGTTTAATGACTTAATTTTTAATAATGACTGTGTTCAACAACCATCATGACCTTGTAGGAAAACTGAATAGTTGGCTCTTACGAGTTGGGACAAGCTGGCTCTTCTGTACCACGGCGACGGCCCCTCCCTCCGCCATATGGGCGGAAGGCTGGATGTGCATTATCTTCCAGGTTAAAATAAAGGGTGTTTGGACTTGGAAAGATGGGGCAAGTGAAAGTTAGGGAGGGACCCTGAACCCAATGCCTTGAGGTTAGATGGAAGTCTACCACTGAGTTTAGAAACTTCTCAGTCTTTGTCTTGCCCCCCAGCACCCCCACCCCCCAGCCTCTAGTACATCAGTAGCCAGAACTGCGTCCTCCTGGTGGGAGATGAGAGATGAGAAGCATCGTCTCTGGGTTATTGGACCAGCTGAAAAGAGGTGGGGGACAGAGGGGGAAACAAACCGTGCAGATACTGACGTTGAGCTTCTACCAGGAAATACGCAGGGTGGTGGGTCCCCCGAGGAGGGGACCGTTGTCCAGAAGCCCCGTCCTCAGACACCGCTTCTAATCAGCCTTTGGAATGACTCAGACTTACCAGGAAGGGTTCACAGGATATTCGAGCGAAGCACACACTGTGAAGGACACATTCTTACCGTGGAAAACAGCTACTTGGAAGAGACAGCATCTAGGCAGGAAGAAGTCCTCACCCATCATAGAAACTTCCGAGAAAAGAGAGAAGAAATCGCATGAATGAAACAAGAGGATACTGCTGAAAGAGGAAAAAAAAAAAAAAAAAAAAAACATTGGCAGAGCACAAGACCAGCTCTTGGAAATGAAATGAGAAACATTATAGCAGAGTGGAAAGCTCAATTAAGAGTTGGAATTGAGAAAGTCTTCTAGAAAATTGAACAAATGGCAAAGATTCGGAAAAGTGGGAAAAATAAATTACAGGATGCATCCAGGAGGCACAAAAGAAAGAGGGCAGATCCCCGGGAGGAGAGATTCTAGGAACTGGAGGGCGTGCGGGGCCAGGTTGTCAAGGCCCGCAGAGATCCCAGCGCGGTGATGAATGAGACCCACCGGTGAAGACATTTGAGTATGAAATTTTATTTTATTTGTTTTTAAGATTTTATTTGTTTGTCTCTCTGTGTGTCTCATGAGAGAGACAGAGACACAGAGAGAGGCAGAGACCCAGGCAGAGAGAGAAGCAGGCTCCATGCAGGGAGCCCAACATGGGACTGGATCCCAGGACCCCGGGGTCACGCCCTGGGCCCAAGGCAGATGCTCAACCACTGAGCCACTCAGGTTCCTCTGCTTATGAAATTTCAAAATACGCAGCAAGCCTCAGGCTCCAGGGAAGGAGGGGGGATAAACTTTTATCCAGAAGATCCAGAATCAGCACAACTTCGTACTTCTTTGAGTTGAAAGAAATGGAGTGACGCTTTCAAAATTCGAAGGAAAAAAAATGCTCCCTTGACATAGAATTTTATGTTTGATAATATTGTCACCGATGGGGATGATGAAACAAAGACATTTCAAAGTGTCGAGGCCTCGAAGTTACCCCTCCGTACGCCGTTTCCCTGGAAGATAATGAAGAACGGGCTTCGCCAGGAAAAAAAAAAAACAAAAACAAAGCAAAAAAAAAAAAAAACAGGAAAGTGAGGCCTACGAGGCAGGGAAGCCAACAGAAGACGGCGGTGGCAGGAGTGCCAGGGGCACCTGCCACCCCGGGTGCACAGGCCGGGCCCGCCGCTCGCCGATGGGGGCCTGTCATCCTTGGCAGCGGCTCCGCGTGCACCAACTCGACAGCATCCTTAACACGCGTGACTGTATTGTGAGATTTACACACCTACGGGGAGAGCCTGAGGTAAATACATAAAAAAGCCAATTACCTAAAAAAGAAATGAACTCGGGAAACAACAGCTGTTAACAATCCGAAATCAAAACATCCTGCAGAAAGCCAGGCCCCGCGCTGCGCTGCGCAAGGCGGCCGGGAAGAGCGTTTCCACGGTCCCAGAGGTGGACACGCTCAGGGCTCATCGGACTGACAAGCGTCCCTAACCCTGGGCCGAGCCGGGAGGGGGCTGTGTGTGTGCTCACGTGCAGGTGCACACACAGGCGTGCACACAGTGCGGAGGGCAGGAAGGAGAAGGAGGCCCGAGGCCGTTTCTTCTAGAGTGGGAACTGCATAGATAATTACTGAACTGAAAACAAAAAGTGGCAATATACGGATCTTAGTTAGATGATTCTGTTTTTGGATCCACGGGCGGAAAACCAAAAACCTTTAAAAGTGGTTGATTC
Source organism: Canis aureus (assembly GCF_053574225.1). NCBI lineage: Eukaryota > Metazoa > Chordata > Mammalia > Carnivora > Canidae > Canis > Canis aureus. The sequence continues at coordinate 39,167,708 of NC_135637.1, forward strand.
TAGGAACCAGACACGCTGGGGTCTGGCCTGGGAGGAAGCTGCAGTGTAACAAGCCTCGTACAATGAGTTGGGCCTTTAAATCATCGTCATGTGTAACTCGGCTAAAAATAAAATCCAAATTAAAATATATCGTGATACCAAGAGACATTTCTGGAGAAATAGTGAATGATGAGACACAGTTGCATGAGTATAAGACCCTGAAAATAAGCAGAAAGGCTTTGGAGCATATTTTTGATGCTTCTGAATAAAGCTGCAATCTTTTCTTTCTCTTTGGGGAGGAAAAAAAAAAAGCATGTGTTTTATTTAATTAAAATATATTCAATGGTAATTTATGGATGCATTCGAAAACCATTTTGGAGTGAATAAGGATATTGAGGGAGGATATGTATGATGTGATACCATTTCAGTAAAATCTCCAAACATAAAATGATGCTATTTGTTGGTTATGGATGGCTAGACACGCAGTGCAGATGTAAAAGTCTCCATGAGAATGATCTCCAACCTCAGGCATGTAGTGTTTTGTGAAAAAGGAAGGAGGTAATTGGTATGTGAAGTTGAGGCTTTAGCTCTATCAAGTTCTTTTTTGATTCAGAAAGAGAGGAGAGAGCTGAATCAAAGATTGTTAAGTGTTAGCGTCTACTAAAGTCGGTTCGTGGCTACACGGACAGCTTATGTAGTTTTTAAAAATTTGAGAATGTTTTCAGAGTTAAAAAAAAAAAAATGATCCCTGGTGGTCAAGAAACCGCCATCCTAAATCTGAATATTGGGGACGAATTGACATTTTAAGTCTATTTTCATTACATATACAAAAATCTTTTAAACTGGTTTCGGATATGACAACATATAATTACTAGTCAATCAGTTTGATTGACAACGTTGCTTGGTTTTGTTTTCCATTGGTTTGTTTTTGTGAAGATGCATCCCCAAATGTTAACTGAGGTATGGCTAAGGATATACAAGATTCAGGGCCCTATGCCATCAGCCAAAGGAATAAATGAAAGCCTAACGTATGAACATAGTGTTTGGCCTGACAGTCAATTCCATGTAATGCATATTTACCGAACTTCTACTTTATAAGAAACGTGACAGAAAATAGCAATGAGCAAGTCCGTGTCCTGTCCCCCTGGGAAAGGATGTGCTACAAAGTAGTGTTTAGGTGAGGACACTGGACTCGGAGAAATGGATGCATTGAGCCTTGACCTGCCAAAGTTCAGGATAGTGGAATCAGAGAAATGGGTGCATTGAGCCTCGACCTGCCGAGGTTCAGGCCAGTGGAATCAGAGAAATGGATGCATTGAGCCTCGACCCGCCAAAGTTCAGGATACTGGAATCAGAGAAATGGATGCATTGAGCCTCGACCTGCCAAGGTTCAGGCCAGTGGAATCAGAGAAATGGGTGCATTGAGTTTCGACCCACCAAGGTTCAGGACAGTGGAATCAGAGAAGTAGATGCATTGAGTCTCTACTTACCAAGATTCAGAACAGTGGAATCAGAGAAATGGGTGCATTGAGTCTCCACCCACCAAGGTTCAGCAGGATTTTGGACAAGTTATTAAACCCCTCTGAACTTCAGTTTCCTTACTGTAAAAGGGCAACACGCCTCATAGAATTGTTGAGGTTGAATTAGCTCATCGAGGTTCAAACACAGGGCTCCAGGCCTGGCACCTGTGGTACATTCTCAGTAGGTCTTGGCGTGGTTGGCTTCCGTGACGAGAGTCACGTTACAACCTTCGAGAACGCGCCATTCAGGACAGGGCAGGTCAACTGGGAACACAGGGGCGCACAACTCTACGGGGCTGAGCAATTTTTACTTTATTTTTTTCCTGGTGGGTGAAATCCCAAGAGAGGCCTTCAGGAAATTTTAGCTTGGAATTACAGCCTCACCCAGCTTCATGGACAAGCACTGTCTTAAGAAACTGGCAGCTTTCCAGGGAGGGCGAAGTCTGTGTCATTCACGCTCAGATTCGCTTCGGTCCTTGCCTGTTCTCAGTAGCAGGGACAGTAATTAGAGCGCCCCTCTGGGGCCAGCCATAAAAGAAGCTTGAGCCCACAGGCAAGGGCCTTGCCTCCTCTAGAGACCTGGAGGGCGAAGCCTGGAAATGAAGGCAAAGACTTTTAGTTGTAGATTGAGTATGTCGCTGGAATGTTACTCGGGTAAGGGTCTTAATGGTGGAGACGACAGAGAGGTTGGTTTGATGGTACCTGGGTATCCGTTCACTCACCGAGTGTCTCCTGAGCACCTACTATGTGCGTCGCAATGGGCGGAGCGTTAAGGACATAACCGCGAAGAGACAAAGGTGCTTAGCTTTCCGGAAGCGGATCGAAGCCAGGGAGATAGAAACAAAACAAAAAACGAAATGTGTAAAAAGGATTGGAAATGACCAGAATAAGAGTAAATTAAACCCCAAATAAGTAGAAGAGAGGGAATAAAAATTAGATTAGAAATCAGTGAAATAAAAAAAAAAAAAGAAATCAGTGAAATAGAGAAGAATGGAACAATGGGAAAAGAATCAATGAAGCCCAAGGTTGGTTCTTTGATGACATCAGTAAAACGTGATCCTCCAGCCAGATCTAATCAGGGAAGTCGAGGAAGAGGCTTTGTCAGGCACGAGACAGACATTTTAGGGATTCTACAGATGCCAACGGGATCATAAGGAAGCTTTTGAACAATTTGATGCCGATAAATCTCGCAGCTCCCGTGGAATGAATACATTGCTTGGAAGACACGTCCTCCCCACGCTCACGCGGGAAGAAGCGGATAACCTGAGCGCTAGCACGTCTGCTACAGAAGTTAAAATTGTGGTCGAAAACCTCCCCAGAAAGAAAATTATAGGTCCTTATATGGCTTCTCTGGTGCATTCTACCAAACATTCCAGGAAGAAGTCATGCAAGTTCTATCCATCTTCTTCTGAAAAGATGGAGATCCTTCCAAAATCTTCCTCCTAAGGTCAGGAGCAAGGTGTGATCCCTCCTCGCTTCCTTTCTCCCCGTGGGACGTTGCACGTTAGTGGAGGTTCTAGCCGTAGAAGCGAGGACTTCCATGCTGGAGAGGATGATGTATACGTGGCCGTGTTAGTGGGTTATATGATCATCCTTGTAGAAAATGCCATGGACTCTACAGAAAAGCTGGTGGAGCTAAGCAGTGACTCGACCGAGTGAGGCACCAGGGCACCCCCATTGGTGAGATGAATTTACGAATAAAAAACGGGGAGATAACGTATGCATTGGTGTATCATTCATAATGATAGACGTGGGATCGAGCCCCAAGTTGGTCTCTGCTCACAGGGAGTCTGCTGGAGGTCCTCTCCCTCTGCCCCTCCCCCTACTTGCGCACACAGGCTCGCTGACTCTCAAATAAATCTGTATATATATTTAAGAAGTGTATATGGACCTTAGAATTGCCAAAACAACTCTTAAAAAAGAACAAAATTGGAAGACTATAATGCTATTTTAAGACTTATGATAAAGCAACAAGGTCAAAGTACTATGGTGTTGGCGCCCCCGTAGAATGATAAATTACAATTGGATGTCGATCTGCAAAACTATGACACATACCTTGCATAATAATAATAAAAAAAAAACCCTCGATGGACCATTGACCTAAATGCAAAGCCTAAAACTGTAGAACTTTTAGGGACACGTAAGATATAAGGTCTTCGTGCCCTTGGGTTAGAGCAGGCCGGGAGTTTTTCAAGACGACACCAAAAGCACAATCCACCAAAGAGCAAGCTGGTACATTAGGCGTCATTGCATCGAAACTTCTGCCTTTAGAAGAGAAGTGGTAGAAGGACACCCGGGTGGCTCAGTCAATGAAGCGTCTGACCCTTGATTTCGGCTCGGGCCCTTATCTCGGGGTTGTGAGGCTGAGTTCTGTGTCGGGCTCTGTGCTGGGGGTAGGGCCTGCTTAAGATTCTCTCTCTCCCTCTCTCCTTGCTTGCACGCCAGCTTGTGCACTGTCTCATCATCAAATAAGTAAATAAGGGACGCCCGGGTGGCTCAGCGGTTGAGCACCCGCCTTCAGCCCAGGGCGTGACCCCGGGGTCCTGGGATCGAGTCCCACATCAGGGTCCCCGCAGGGAGCCTCTGCCTATGTCTCTGCCTCTCTCTGTGTGTGTCTCTCATGAAAAAATAAATGAAATTAAAAAAAAAAACAAATAAGTAAATAAGAATTAACAGAAAAGTGTAGACTGGGAGAGTATTTTTCTAAATAACATAGTTGACTGAAGATATATTAATATAAAAACAATATAAAACATAAATACAAATGTAACCTCAAGAATATATATAAAAGCATATAAAAAGGACCTCGAGCACAGGAAGCATGTGTACGAATTCTCAACATCTTTAGTCATTAGGAAAGTCTGGATGAAAACCACCGTGTGGGTGCACCTGGGGGCTCAGTCGGTGAGGCATGTGCTTCAGGGTCCTGGGCTCGAGGCCCACGTCGGGCTCCCTGCTTCTCCCTCTCCCTCTGTTGCTCTCCCTCTCGTTCTCTCTCTCTGTCAAATAAAATAAGTAAAATCTTTTACCAAAAAACCGCACCCCAATGTGGTGTTGCTACGTATCTGTGGGAATGGTTGCGGTCGCGTGGCTGAGCTTCCCGTGTGCGGGGTACTGGGGCGCTCACCCACCACTGACGAGAACATGGAATGGGACAAACGCTTGGAAAACATTTACACAGTTGTTTTTTTTTTTTTCCCTCTTTAATGTTAAATATATATCTGCCATATGATCTACCCATTTTATTCCTGGGGAATTACCCAGGAAAAATAAAACAGATGTCTTTGCTCAGACTTGCATGTTAATATGGAACCTTGATTTATAATAACTAGACGCTGGAGCCCGGCCCTACTTGCCCCACAGGTGGGCGGAAAAACAAACAGGTGTGTTCCTACGGCAGGGTCGCTGCTCAGCAATAGAGAGCAGTGGTGGGCCGCTGAAAGCCACGGCGGCCGAGCGCATTGCCGGGTACGCGGGTCAGAGGGGTTGCACACGAAACAGTGTACATGTTACATTATTCCGCTTTTTTACTGCTAAAAAATTCTAGAAAATGCAAGCTGAGGTGTAGAGAGCAAATCAGTGGCCGCTGGCGTGGAGGGAGGGGTGGCTGCACGAGGTCGCACACCTATGGGAGAGCCTTCGGGAGGCACCTGCGATCGCGGGCTCGCGTGTACCTGCGTGGAAGCACCACGCGCTGCGTGTCGTGGAGCGTGTGTTTCAGTGGCCTCAGTCCTGCGTAAATAAAGCTGCTGGAAAATAAAAGAAGTAGACGGCGCGGGCCGCTAGGTGGGGAAGGGGCTGCAGGCAGGGATCCGGGTGGACGGTGGGCATCAGGGCCCCCGGGGGGAGGCGGACCGTGGGTCACTGGGCTCCGGGGTGGCCCTCTGGCTATATTTGGAGAAGTGCATGGGAAAGGGAAGTGTTGTCACCCCTGCGGTGGATTTGCAAGTACACTCCGGGGAAGCTGCAGAGACATGAAGCCATATGGTGCTTTGGGGAATCATGAATATTATCTTGACTATTTCAGTTCCGCTGAAGTGCAGAGTCGGTGGGGGGGGGACCTTCCCCAGTCACCTTGGGGAACTGGAGCGATCTGGGGGCAGAACCGAGCCCGGTTGGGGCGGGGCTTGCAGGGGGCTCCAGAGTCTACAACTTTACACAGGTGGGCCCGAGGGTCTTGAATAGGGCGCTGACCCCGTTGATTTTTGGAGGAGATGTGCTTGGGGCTGTCTGTAGGGTGGTCTCAGGTCTGGGCGTGTTTCCTGGGTTTGGGGGTGCTCAGGACGTCTTAACCTGGGAACTGTTGGGTGAGAACAGAAAGGTGACTGACGCGGGAGGGCTGGTCCGCTCGCGTGCTGGCCGATGTCAAGTGCGTTGGCGGAGAAGGGGGGGGCTTCGCGGCTGGGCAAACGGTGGGGTGCGGGGTCCACAGAATGTTAGCTGAAATCCAGCTGTTTTGTGCACTTCTGTGGGTCTCAGCTGCCCCATGCGTTCTTCTGGGGTGTATTTTTTTTTTTTTTTGAAGATTTTATTTATTAGAGACGCAGAAAGAGAGAGGCAGGGACACAGGCAGAGGGAGAAGCAGGCTCCCTGCGTGGAGCCCGACGTGGGACTCGATCCCAGGACCCCGGGGTCACGCCCTGAGCCTAAGGCAGGTGCTCACCCGCTGAGCCCTCCGACGTCCCCCGGGGTGTATTTTTGAAGACCGGTCTGCAGCGCTCTTTAGGGGGGCAGAGTGTGAGGAAGGTGAAGCTCTCAGGGTTCACATTTCTTCTACGACAACAGAAGATGACAGAGCCATAGCACAGTCCAGTTTTTTTTTTTTTTTCTTTCTTTTTTTTTTGGTTTTCTCGCCCTCTTCCATGTCAAGCTGCGCTGCATACCAAGAACGAGAGGCCAGGGTGGTGTTTTCTCCCGCGATGAGGCAATACCCCCCCCCCCCCCCAGGAGCCAAACCGAGCTGTGTGGTTTCCTTTATTCTGTGCCAAAGGCATTGTTTTATGGATGGAGGATGGAGCGTAGGCAGGAAGTAGGTTAGGTACGGTTGTAATATGTGTTTTTGATTTTTTGCACGTTTTGTTCTGTAGGATACCGGCAAAAAGAGCCTTTCCCACGTAGTGACTGAGCACACCTTCCTCACCTTTCCTGGGCCTCAGGGGTTGGGCCCCCGTCACTGTGTCGCGGTGGCCAGCCTCGACTTCCTACATTTGGTCCTTTTAGAACATGTACTGGCCTCCTAGGAAACCTGGGCGCTGTATAACCAAACTTTACCATAGATACTAATTATACAATATTGCAGCAGGAGAGAAAGGGAAAAAAAAAAAAGCCTTGGGTTTAAAAACAGGAATATAAATGTAGGTTGTTGGAATAGTGTATGCTGCTTTTTCTAGTCAATAAAGAAGAAGAAGAAAAAAACAACCTCAAAATAGATCTTCCACTCCCAAGGAATGTGTAGCGTGTGGCATATATGATCGTGTGTGATCACGTATGATCATCCTGATAAGTTTCTGAAGCTGGATTTCCTTTTTTCCCTCTCCCATTAGATTCATAAGCACAGTTGCCGGAGATGATGCTGGTTAAAATGTGCAGAGCTGCTGCGACCTACGAGGCTGGAACCGGCTCTGAGTGTGTTATGGAAATGCATTTTTAAAGTGTCGGACCAATTTGTTTTGTTCGGATATTTAATTTTTATTGTAAATCCGAAACATTGAAATGAGGTGGAATTAGAGAGCCAAATGCAGAATTCCAAATCTGCCCTCTTTTTGAGTTAGTCCCCCCTTAAACGATATTCGTGTCCTCGGTCGTGGGACTTGGGTGTCGGCCGGGTCAAGTAATTTCCGTGTTCCAGACTCACGCGAGTGCCATACCAGGTGGACATGGCACGTAAATTGATTTTTTAAAAAAATGCCGTCAGCAGGTTGTGGTGTTATTTAATATATACCAGGTTGTATTCAGCAGAAATTGGAATCAAAAATTGCGAAAGCTCTGTGGGGTTCAACTTGGCAGCAAGAGAGCTTCATTTTGATTCAACAGCTACCAAGATCCCTCATTAATTGGCGACATGGAACAATGATTTTGGACCTCTGTGCCAACTTCCCGTTTTGCTCATAAACTAGCAGACACCCATAGGCTTTGCTTTTCATAATTTAAATTATGATATGCAGGGCACCGGGGTGGCCAGGGCGCTTGGCTTTGCAGCGAAGCAGATGTGGATACCGAGTCAGTCACTTGGGAGTGAAGCCCAGAGAGATCAAGGGATTATTAATTCAGGAAGGTTCAGCTCGTCGGTGGCACGGCTGGGCTGCGGAAGGGACTTACTGTCGGCGACACTTGAGGATAGCATCATCTCCACGATGCTTTTCTGCTCTTCTGCTCCTTCCAGGCTTTTTTTCCCCCGAGCCTGAGGATTGCAGTGCACCTTGCAGGGCATGAGCTCTGGATCCTGGGGCTCCCAGCACCGTCACCACCCGGGGAAGCCTCCTCTGCTGTCCCCTCCACACGCTTGGCCCCTCCCAGGAGAGAAACATCAAGTAAAACCTGCTGGTTAAATCGACTTACTTACTTACTTACTTACTTACTTACTTACTTTATTTATTTATTTATTTATTTATTTATTGCGTTGTGCATCAAAATTTATTTCTTGTGGACTTGAGATTCAAATATTTAAAAAACAGGAAGAAAACCACAAGGTAGTGTAGATGAACTTTTTTCAGACCGAAGAGTACAAAGGATTTAACAAGCAAATAAGCAGAATCCACAAAAATGTTGATATTTTGACAGAATAAAAATTTAAAAGATCCTTATTCATACAAACAGAGCAATCGGTTTTTAAGAGGGAGATCCTTTTTAAAATACAAAACAATTAAAACTTGCCATTTGCATAGTCCAATTACATTAGCATGGTATAAGTAGCAAGAAACTGTTTTAAGCCGAAAGCAGCCACAGCAGTAGGAATATTTTGAACATTCTATTTCAAAACACTAAAAAAAGAAGAAGAAACCCAAAAGCCTCAATAAAAAAAAAAAAAGTCGTTTTTTTTTGCCAAACATAACTCTATTCCATTGAAAGTAGCTATTTCTGGCGTGGCAGCTGGTGTTGCACCTATGAGCTGCACACGCCCGGCAGGGACGGTGCTGGGGAGGGGACTTTCCGGGGAGCCCCTGGGAAAAGTCAGCCCGCAGGGGGCCGCTTTCCCCCCGGGGACCCCAAACTGTCCCCCACCCGCCCCGACTTACCGACGGCCCTGGTTGTGTGTGATGTAATATCCTCCAGGGCTGGCCTCGCCTCATCCCTTGCCCTCTGTTCCCCATCTTTCCACTCGAAGGTTGTACTCGGGTCAACGGCTTTTGATGCCGTCTTGCTCCCATGTGACACGATCGAGGCTCCACGTGCACACGCACGGAGTGATAGGGCAGCCCGGGGGCTGGGCCCGCTCCTGCAGGCGGGTTCTTGAGGCCTAAGGGAGATGTCTTCTGTGCTGTAAAGACTAGAAAGAGCCGCGTGGATTTCTCAAAGCGCGGCTTTGCGGCTCCATGATTTCTTCAAGAGAGGCAGTCAGTTTGTCAGCTGTGATTGACCTGCTGCTGCCCACGAGTGTGCGTGTGTGTGCATGAGTGTGCACATGTGCATGTGTGCGCATTGCAGGTGTGTGTGCGCATAGGTGTGCGCACCCAGACGTGTATGCGTGCACGTGGGTGGGGTCGGGAGGAGGTCCCGAGGGGTAAGGGGACTATAAATGACTGTCTTCTTTCCAGCTAGTTTTTTAGGGGCCCACGAACATACGGAAAGGGGAAATAGAAATAAAAAATCAGAGATGACAGCAAGGACGCTGGGTAGACCTGGGGTCCGGGGGGTGGGGGGCCCGCAAACAGAAAGTGTCCTGGTTCCTGGGGAGTAGAGGAAGAGGCAGCAGCTAAATGGTGTGCTTGCTTGTTTTCTGGCTGCTTTCCTCTCTCCAGGTGGACTGTAGTGGAAGTGGATCGAGAGGTTGGCTAAAGCTTCTATTTGCGCGTTTTATCGGCTTCCACAGAGGACCTGGACCTCGGGAAAGTGGCAAGTGACACTTAGCATTTAAGAAGTGACCAGTAAAGTGATATTTTCTTCCGAAGGCGGGTTTGTGCCTGCAGGGTTAATGGGCACTAAAACGCATTGGAATATTCATTCTGACTCATTCGTGGAGTGTTTACGGATGTCCCACGTGCGACATACGGAGAAGCACAGACGCAGAGAATGGGAGCGGTTGTAACAAACATTACTTTAAAACAATGTAAGAAAAAACAAATTTGAGAGACAGAGGGAGGGAGGGAGGGCAGGGTGCGACTGTCGGATGCAGCTGGCACGGATGAAGGCAGAGGGGGCATTGTCACTGGCCACTTGCTTCTGGCTAAATTTGGGAAAGGTGGAGCGCAGGAGGCTCTCTCTCTTTCTCTTTTTTTTAAAGATTTTATTTATTTATTCATGAGAGACACAGAGAGAGAGAGAGAGAGAGGCAGAGGGAGAAGCAGGCTCCATGCAGGGAGCCCGATGCGGGACTCGATCCCGGAACCCCAGGGTCATGCCCTGGGCTGAAGGCGGCGCTAAACCACTGAGCCACCCAGAGATCCCCATACAGGAGGTTTTCTAATAAATTAATGCATGATTTCAACTTGTAAAAATCATGAAGAGCTATGAAAATTGTCTTTTAGGTGAGCGCGCGCACAGGGAAGGGCGGTGTAGGGGCAGCAAAGTCCAGGCCGGTGGTCGGGCTCGAGGGGGCTGCATGCATTTCTGGGCTGGAGCTTCGCTGCTGGGGCACAGCTCTGGGGTGAGGATGTTGGGGGGGACTGAGCCGGTCTTGCCCTCGGCCGGGAACTCTTCCCCCTGCCATGGCAGCTGGCTGGGAGAGGGAGCCCGTTGGCTTCCTTCCTTTGGGGCTCAAATTCAGTGACGAACTAGAAGGTCAGCTTGTGAATGGAAAGATGCTCTGTCAATGTGAAGCATTGTCCTGCGATAGGTCAGCAGGGCATGCGGGCACTCTGCCCCCCGGAATTATTTCAACCGCACGTTCCCGGCCTCCTGCAAAGAGAAAGCAAACAGGAGATGCTGGGGTGATTCCTGCTTCACTCAGAAGGAGCGCAGTGCAATCATCAGCACCTCAGAGATATAAAGACTTCGGTCTCCCAAGTCATGGCTTGCTGGGCTCGTGTATGAAGGGCACGGGCTCATCCTGGAAGAGCATTCTGGAAGGTTTAGGAGAAACCGTGCTCATGCAGCATGAGGATTAAAGCCAGTGGAATGCAGCGTGAGAGGAGGTGAAGGGTCATAGGATGCAAACAGAAAACAGACGCTGCCAGTGAGGGGATGGAGAGTAAAGGGTTGATGCAGGGATTCCCACAGAGGCTGGACTCTGGGCGAGCTTTTGGAAGCTCAGGAAGAGCAGGAACTGGGGGGTTCATGCAACATCTGGCTTCTTGGTGGAGGACGAGTAGGGGTGGGAGACTGCAGCATGGGGCTGAGGTCACCGAAGGGGTGAGGTGGCCGTCGAGGGAGGTGGTGGGGTCAGGCAGGGAGGCCCGTGGGCAGATCAGAGGCAGGAGAGAAACACGCCTGAGAGGGTATTTTTTTTTTTTTAAGATTTATTTATTTATTTTTTATTTGTTTATTTATTTATTTATTTATTTATTTATTTATTTATTTATTTATTTGAGACAGAGAAAGAGAGAGAGACAGAGACACAGGCAGAGGGAGAAGCAGGCTCCATGAGGGGAGCCCGATGCAGGACTCGATCCCGGGTCTCCAGGGTCACACCCTGGGCCGATGGCAGGCGCCGAACCGCTGAGCCACCCAGCGATCCCCCTTGACAGGGTATTTCTGTTCTCAGTTTACCTGTTTGTGACCATTTGTTCTGCTCCCTGTCATCCCCGGGGCCACTTGAGAAGAAGTCATTGGAGCCTCTGTTGGAGTGGATGGACAACGAGACACTTCATGGGGGTTTCCCAATTCGGGTGGCCCTGTGTCTCGCGGACAGACAGCCGGGACTCCTCAGGCGGAGCGTGTGTCCTCGATGCCGTCGGTCTGCTTGTGCAAGGCGTCCCATCACGCTGCCGTTGTCTTGGATTAGTGAGGTTCTCCTTCTTGCCCAGAAGGTCCGTGTGCTGTTGCCTTTCTGTCCTGTACCAGCGTTGTCACCGGGCCCCTTGCTCTTAACGTCTTCGTACCCATCAGGCCATGTGTTTTGGGCCGGCGGTGTTGGAGGGCTTGGATACTCAAACGAATGGCCTAATGAGTGACAGTCACCATCTCCGAATGTACACTTTGTGCTGGGCGCGTTGCTGGGTACCTCATAGGCATTATTCCCCTTGCTTACCACTGTTTGTCCGCCGCTTGCTGCGTGTGCGGTACTGTGCGCCGAGCACTGTACGTGGACCACGTCCCGTAACCCTCCCAACAGTCGGGACATGGCCAGTGTTGTCCTTTGCACTTGACAGACGAAGAAGGTGAGACCGAGTTCTCATGGAGGCACCGCTTTACTGAAGCAGAACCGATTCTTGCTGTCATTGTCGGAGCACGAGGCCCCCGTCACATACCTTATTGATTCCTTAAATGAAACATATCACGCCTCTCAGTAGAGTCAAGATGGGATGTGGCTGGGTTTTCAACTTATTCCCTTAGGCCTAATTCTAGTTCTGTGTTGAAAAATGAGGCAGGGACATCTGTTTATTTCTATGGAGATACTCGATGGTCTCTTAACAACTGCTCCAAGTCAACTTTTGTGGCCGTCCGGCCGTCAGCTGCCTCTTGACGTAGCAATGTCCTTATCATTGGATTCCTTTCTCTAAAGCTCTATGACCACTTAGGGCAGATGACATAGACGTTGGATGCGGCGAAGGGAAGTACTACCGAATGGCATTTGAGATCTCTTCCAACCCTGAGGTACTTTTCAGATTCCAAGTTCCATTAAAACTATTTCGGGACACAATTAAGAGTAGAGCAGAGCAATTTTTAGGTCAGTGTTTTATAGCTTTCTGGCCAAAAGGCCATTCAAAGGTTAACAGAGCAAAGTGAAGTGGATAGAACAGGATTTGGGAAAAAAATTAAAACAAAGTTGGAGTAAGTTTTTGTTCAGACGTAGGAAAACTCTAAGGGTAAATTTCAGAAAAGAAATCCTCAGATCAGTACAGTACTATGTCATTTTGATTTTAGAGTATGAAATAATTTAATCTCTGATTTTTTTTTTTTAAAGCTAGAGGGGATCCCTGGGTGGCGCAGCGGTTTGGTGCCTGCCTTTGGCCCAGGGCGCGATTCTGGAGTCCTGGAATCGAGTCCTGCGTCGGGCTCCCGGCATGGAGCCTGCTTCTCCCTCCTCCTGTGTCTCTGCCTCTCTCTCTCTCTCTCTCTCTTTCATGAATGAATAAATAAACCTTTAAAAAATAAAAAAAAAATAAAAAAAGCTAGAAAAGGGTCTTACAAGTGATGTTTGTATTCAGCGGATTTCTATAGTAGCTGAACTTCTCAAGAAAGCATTAGAAATGGTAATAATCTGTTTATTTTCATTACAGAAAGCTTTTATCCGGTGCTTTTTATCTGTGCCAAACACTTTACTAAATTTTTTTTAATTTATTTTTTTACTTTTTTTATTTTTATTTTTTTTTTTACTAAATGTTTTACGTGATTTTTTTCTCTCTATAATTTTTAAACTAACCCCATGAGGTATTACTAGCATCTGTTTTCAAATGAGGATTTCAAGGCTCAGAGAAGTAAAGAAGCTTGCCTGGAAGACAGCGTCTTGATTAGAACACAGATCCCACTCCTGTCTCTGCCCTCTGTAGCCTACTACTGTTCTCGTTGCCTCTGAAAAAATTCTATTTTATCTGTAGTAAATGAATACATCTTTTGTGCTTATTTATGTGTTAGCTTGCCATGGCATCAAAGCATCCCTGCCTAGATAAGCTAGGTTAATTGAAGGGAGAAACAACAGCATATTGGTTCTGAATGTTAAGCTTCAAATTATTTTGGAACCTGGTCTCTTAGTAACTGAATGTGTGGCTGTTACACTTTAGATAAAATAGAAAGAAAATCATGTGAAATCCTAAGCCATTTCTTGGAGTTGAATATAGGTTACTTTGGTCAGTGAATAGTTACCCTTATACGAATTTTTCATTTCTTTCTCAGCACCGGATACCCAAAGAGCATGCTGCCTCGGTAGTGTGAAAGTGTAGACTTTTCGATGCTCACTTGGAAAACCCCTGTTGTTTTTAACGTAGAGGTTATGTTATGTTGTGCCTGTTGATCAGCGTGGCTCGTACGTACCGAGTTAGGCCTCACGTAAAGTAATAATTGAATTTTTTTCGGTGAGAGCTGGAAAAAGAAAGCAAATGCTCGTGATCTTATGAGTTGTCTTGTGTTGTTTCCATTCTTTCGTCCTTTTGCCTGAAACTATAAACGCGTTTTATAAATCTTAATTCTCTCAGTATTGGGGGAAATCTTCCTGGATTATCTAAAATGCCCAATTAAATCTTGAACAAAAATCAGGAGTATTTGAAAATACAAGTTTTCGACTCACTGTGTAGAGTGTGTGTGCAGTTAGATATGCTTATCAAAGAAAATGAATCCTGCCTCAGCCTCAGAAAGCTCATGTATCGATAGAGGAGCTTGGGGCAAAATAAAAAAATATATAAAACCAACTTTCTACCCTAATTGAATGACCCTGCTAATTTCCTGTTTTGATTTTGGACATTATTCCAAGATGATCTCCCTGGAGAGTGTTCAAATTCATGACCTAAAAATATCATGACAGTTTTAACCTCACCACCAGGCAAATCTTTCCATGTTACAGTAAGTTCCCGTTGATGTACTTGAAAATTAAAGCAAAAATGCTTAGAACAAAGTTGAGACGTTTTGGACTTTTACATAAGGTTTTTTTGGATTCATACTGACTGAATTCTATTTTTGTCAATAATGTAGGAAAGTTATAATTTATGCCCCTTAAGGGGAAGTGAATATCTGTTTGCAAATCGGAAATTTATCTCTGACTTCATGGAAAAAAGGAGTCATCACCCACTTGAGTATGCAAGTTTATGGAAAAGCCCGTGTCTGGAGTGTCAGGGTATTCCCACTATAGCTGTGTCGGTAAGACCTCTCTTTAAAAATCACCCTTTTATATTTGTAATCTTTGGAAGGTTGATTGAAGATCCCCCCCCCTCCCCCCAAACACCTCCCGATCTTTTAAGAAAAAGTTCTGGAACTTTTAATTTTTTTATTTTTATGAAAGTCCATTCTGGAGAGAGTCGTGAAACTTGCTCCCTGGAATTGAGAACCCTACTTATATCTCAGTATAAATAATAAAGTAGCGAGTGTGCTCACTCTCCTAAGATCACGACTGTTTTAATAGAGAAAATCGCCTTACGCTGAGTCATGATGAACTCTCTGAGGATCAGGAGCGGTGAGGTTGTTGAGGGCGTGGAGATTCCTATTTTTCTGGCATTGCAAAAACCACAGCAAATTCCCAGTTCCACTGGGAGAGGGAGATGGGGCACGAGGGATGTTTAAAGTCTCAAGTCCTAGAGTCGGTCTTCACATAGACCAGTACTTTCTGTAGGAACCATATACACAATGTCTTTTCTCCGCCCTCCTCTGGAATATATTCAAATTATTTCCTCACTGCATTTTCTGGTCCCCGTTGGTTGGCTGCTTGACGACACTACTGTCAAACTCAGAGCTTTTTCTCGAGCACGCAGAGAGGAGTTTGTATGAGATGGTTTGCAGTGGCCATCTGGGGATGCGGCTCTGTGATGAACTTGGTGCACTTGACGTAGACACAGCATAGGCCAGGCTGAGTCTTCAATAACCAGCTATCGGGTTTTTTTTTTTTGTTTTTTTTGTTTTCTTTTTTATCAAGTACACCACACATGCACTAAATGTCCCTTAGTCATTTTGCAAATGATTTAATAAAGCTGACAGGCATGGTATCAATTTCCCATTGCTGCTATAACAAGTTACTACAGACACCGTGGCTTAAAATGAGATGGAATTATCCTGTGGTTCCGTAGAAGTCTCATAAGGGTCTTGCTGGGCTAAAATGGGGTGAGAGGAGCTGGATTCCTCCTTGAAGCTCTAGAGGAGACCCCTAGATTATCTTTCTAGCCTCTAGAGACTGTCAGCGTCGCGCAGCTCCTCAATGGCCCGTCCAGTCTCTTCTCACATGGAATCACTGAGTCTGGGTCTCCTCCCTCTCTGGCTCGCAAGGCCCCTGGGGATTGTCTTGGGTGCAGCTGGTAACCCAAGGTGACCTCCCCCCTTCAAGATCTGTACCCTGAATAACATCTGTCCGTTCCCTTCACACTATGTGGCAACCCATTTCCAGGTTCAGGGATTGCAAAGTGGGCATCTTTGGAGGAGCCACTGTTCTGTTTTCCACGGGCATGGAGAATTTTTGTTTAATGGTTCAAAATGGCCTTTGAGGGATCCCTGGGTGGTGCAGCGGTTTGGCGCCTGCCTTTGGCCCAGGGCGCGATCCTGGAGACCCGGGATCGAATCCCACGTCGGGCTCCCGGTGCATGGAGCCTGCTTCTCCCTCTGCCTGTGTCTCTGCCTCTCTCTCTCTCTCTCTGTGACTATCATAAATAAATAAAAATTAAAAAAATTAAAAAAAAACAAAATGGCCTTTGATAGAGGAAATTATTATATGCCATTTTTTGCTGATAGATTGAGCCGTAGCTCATCATGGGTTTTCTATTTTTCCTACATCCTACAATGTTAGGGGCAGATTCAAAGGCTCTCTAATTAAATGCCTGCTGTAATGAAGTTCAGGACAAAAAGACATCGATATACTAACTGAGCACTGCACTAAGAGCTGCAAACTTTTTATTTTTTTAACTATTTTATTTATTTATTCATGAGGGACACCCAGAGAGAGAGAGGAGAGACACAGGCAGAGGGAGAAGCAGGCTCCCTGTGGGGACCCCCATGCAGGACTCGATCCCAGAACCCCGGGATCATGACTGGAGCCGAACGCTCAACCGCTGAGCCACCCAGGTGCCCCAAGCTGCAAACTTTTCATCTTCTTTCATCTTCATCTTCCCAACAAGGCTCTGCAGAGGGGGTTAAGTTTCTCCCATTTTGCAAATGATCAAACTGAGGATTTGAGATTTTAAGTAATTTTCTCAAGGCTACCCAGCTTGTGAGTGACAACGGAGACCAGAACACAGATGCCGTGGCACCAACATTGGCGCCCTTTTGTACAATTGACTCTTTGGGGATGCGCATATCGATTGGCACGGCTTATCGATCACTCACCATCCACGATGAGCACCCACTGAGTGTACATTGGATTCATAGATGATCTTGCACAATATTATACTCCAGCAAACTCTTGACTGGTGCATTTAAAGGTGAGATAAAATATGGATGTAATGGGGCCAGGACTAAGGAACAAATACACTTGCTGTACTTAATGTGGTCTGGGATGGTGGTTATTGGCACTGGCCTCAAGGCCCTCATTACTCCACCCCTCTGCCCCTGGTATTGCACGTACATCTGTCATATCTTCTGATTTGCCTCTAGTGTATCTCCCAGATGAATGTTTTGGCAGTAACTCTAGAAACATCTGTTGGCTTAGCCTAAGAACAAAGTGGCTGCTCCCTGTCAGGTGAGGATGGCACTTGGCAGCTCATGCTTTAATCTTCTTCGGGGATCCCTTTGGTCTAAAGCCATAGGACTGAATCCTTAGAGTCTGATCATCCCACATACGTAGTGAGCAAAGGTAAAAAACCACGTGAAAGGCGTATGATAGAACAGATTATGAAATTATGGGGCATGACCTTCCCCTAAACATTAGTGAGGCATCTATCTTAATTGGGATGCAGACAATTTCAGCATCGCAGCAATAGGCGTTTGTTCAACTCCAGTTGCAATCCAGAGTCTGCCCCATGACAGCTGGATGATGTTAGAAAAGTTCCTTCACCTCTTTGGAGACAATAAACACCTCGACTTATCCCAGTTGACTCTTGTAGGTATACACTATAGGATTGAGATTCAGTATCTGACCTCTAAGGAAACCATCGCTTCTTGAAGGAAAACTCACACGTAGTAACGTGATTCACACTTACCAAAATTACAAGCTATGGGTGATCATTACCAGGTGTATCCTTTTTGGTTTTCTTTGAAGGAAGGACAAAAGCAGCTTATGGCATCCAAGAACTGATCTGATGCTCAAAGCTAGACTTTAGAGTTCTTACAAACTGATTTGATGGTTTAAGACTAAACCATGTTGTTCCCCTGTTGGGCATAAACCATCTCCAGACTACCCGTTTCAGACTGGGCCTCTGTGCAGGCAACAAGATACCAGACACCTCCCTCTCTCACTCAATGTGTGACTGCTGCTTTTTTTTTTTTTAATTTTTTTTTAATTTTTTATTTATTTATGATAGTCACAGAGAGAGAGAGAGAGGCAGAGACACAGGCAGAGGGAGAAGCAGGCCCCATGCACCGGGAGCCCGACGTGGGACTCGATCCTGGGTCTCCAGGATCGCGCCCTGGGCCAAAGGCAGGCGCCAAACCGCTGCGCCACCCAGGGATCCCGTGACTGCTGCTTCTTGACCAACTACAAGTTTAGGCAGGCTCCAGCCTATAGATAAGATCGATGGAGATGTTTGACCTTAGAATTACCCCTATGTTCTGACAACACCCAATCTTGAATGAACTTCTCCTTCCTTAGAACGTCCCCCAAATTGTCCAACAAAAGCCCAATCCTATTTCTTTCGGACACTTGCTTACTGGATGGAGTGCCTCACAGCTTGCTCTCTGGTGTCCGTTCTTCTTCCTCACACCGTGTGACCAACTCACCTTGCTCAACTGCAGCTAGTGACCTTGAGCTCAAGGGCAATGCCATTTCCCAAAATGAGTTTAATCAATGGCTGAAGGCAGACGGTCAGAAGTCGCATCACAGAATTCTAGAGCAGGCCTTAATTTTGTTCTTTGAAACTAAATTTTAATTTTCATTCACATATATGGTTTTAACAATCAGTAAAAGTAGAAGGGATTAAAATAGAGGAACAGTCTTGAGTTTTGTGCCCTTTTCATTCCCAACCCCAACAGGAAACATGACATGGGCATTAGTGTACTCATTTTAATCAGAGTCTTGGCTGCTCTATTTAATTTCCAAGAACTCTTGTTCTCTGATTATCCTTTCTTCGTTGTATTCTCTTGGACTTTGTCGATGCAATATCCTCTTGACTTTCTCGTCTCTGAACACAAATTTGATGTCATTGTGATCCTTATTATTTTAATCATTTTCCTATCCCTGAACTTTGTGTGTGTGTGCATGTGTCTTTCACTTTTGTCTTATAGAAGTTATGCTTGGCTGCCTGTTCATATTGAGGATAGAATGAGGATTTAGGACAATTGACCCATGTCTGTTGGGGTGGGCCTTGACAGCACAGTTGCCCTCATACTTTTGGTTCCTAAATGCCAGAATGCTGAACATTCTGTTCTTATTTACGAATTTGTATTTCTGCCCTCATTGTAAGAAGGCACATATGAAGCTTTTATGGATGAAAGCCATCATCTATGAGGATTTCATGCTGGAATTTGTTTTTAGATTAATGACAGTGTAGCTTCAACCTGTAAGAACATATGCCTTTAACATATGCCTTAATCGTGTCCTACAATCCTTTTGTTTGTTTACAGAAAAAATAGGGGAACTCCAAAGAGGCTCCGTTAAAGATTTAAGGTGTTGTTTAGTGGCCAGTGTAGTTTGCATTTCGTTGCTCTTTTGACCTCTTGGGTAAAACTACCCAAAGCATTCTATTATTGTGCTCATTTTAGTTTGACTATAAGAAAACTCTCTGTGGAGTTTATATCTGACCCCTTATATTCTAAGAACTTCATGCATTTTAATTCATTCACTTCTTACACCGACCTTATGAGTCAACCTACACAAATCATCCATGTGGCTTTGAAAATATTGGCATTTAAAATTTTTACCTTTGCTTTAAAAACAAGAACAATTTTTATGATCATTAAAAAGCCCTGGTTAGAGTTATGAGTAGGAGTATCCATTCCCTGTTTAATTTAATTTTAGCTAAACCCAGACTTGCACATATACCCAACTATTCTCTCGTATGAATTTGAACTCTAAGGTCACTCTGTTTGTGTGGAAGTTGAAAGCTATCCTCATGTTAAAAAAATAGCTTAGTTATTTCCATCACTAACTTTATGTGGAACATTAAAATTATCTGACTTTCCATTTACTGTGTGTTGTCATAAGTTATTTTATCTACTTTGCATCTGTGGCTTTGCTTTGGGAAACTAATGCCATTTAAACTTGAACTCCTAATTTTCAAAGTAAGGAAAAAATAAACATAATGGAAAATTCATAGTAGCAACATACCCACCCCCCCACCCCCACCCCCCCCCCCACCCCCCCCCCCCCACCCCCGGCTGAATGAAGTTCAAGATGAAATGCCTAGCGTCTGTTTACACTTAGAGTAGGGAATATAGAATTGCAAATCGAATGCATCTAGTTTTCTAGGGCCTGATAAACAGCCTTTGTAAAATCTTACTTTTAATTGCCGTGGGAATATATTCTACATTTGCACTAATTGCAATTAAATACTTGGTAATTAGAAGTTTGATTTTGTTGCTTATTTAATAAGAAAGAATAAGATAGAGTGTTTAAGAAAGAACAGTAAAAATTCAATATTCATGTCTCAAGCTTAGTGCTAATAGGCATTGATTTAGCAGCAAAGACTTTAATTTGATGAAAGCTTATGCCAATGTAATGAAGATAAATATATTTTAATGGGAGTCATTTTTAGTTACTGGTAATGATGGCCTGCGAGGAGACATCTTGACTTCTAAGTTTTAATATGATTCTCATTGTGGCCTTGTGGCTGCCTGCAGTCGAGTCCTGGTGAATTTTTCAGGTGAGCTCGTGATGATGATAGCGATGATGGTGACATTGGCATTTTATGTTTGTCAACCCTCTGTGGCTTCTGATGTGCTTACGCGCATCATCTCTTTGTCTTTACTACCACCTCCAAGTTTTTCGGAGCAGGAGAACACAGAGAAAATATAAACAGGAATATACTTAGATACCTGTGTGCAGAAGTCGGGGAATCTAAGCGGATGTCACCTCTCTTTCACTTACTGTCACGCTCTGTGGGAGAGTCAGGTGAGGAAGTCAGGCAGGTTATCAGGGAGAGAGTCCTCAGGAATCTGGACTTGCAAATGGTACAGAATGGTTCAGGCATTTGAACCCTGCATGCATTTCATTTTGCCATCATGGCCTTTTGAAAGTTGTGGATTTCACGCCCTTTGTTAGCCAGTTGCCCAAATCTACCCACCCAGCCCGTCTCCATTCTCTGTCGCCTGCCTTGTGCATACTCATCTGTGAGGACTCCCTAGTTCTGAAGGAAGGACACATGTTCCCTGTGTGCACAGCTGCAGTCACCTAGTGTTCTGTGTGAGTCGGGCTCCCAGGAGCACACAAGTATAGGCCATTTTGAAGACATTTGAGTTTTCTATTGCTGATGTGAGAGTAGAGAGAACTCATGGTGTTGGGGGGAAGTAGGAAAGACTTCAAGGAAGGCGGGACTTCTCAGCTGGACCTTCAAGGGTGCATCTCCTTCTAATGGTTTTGTTCACATGGTCTGACTCATAGGAAACAACTGGAAAATTGGGGACCTGGTTTGTTTAAAGGTTGAGGAAATCACTGCCTGTATTTATACTCCTTAGCTACCAATACAGTTGTCCAATGCAGAAACCCATGAGTCATCCTAAACCTATTGTCTCTTCCATCCCATTTGGCTGTTAGAAATTTCTATGGCTTTTTTCGGGTAAATAATTCTCCAGTGTCCTCTGTACTGTCCATCACTAGAGACTCAGTTGTGATCAAGGCCTTCATTGTTTCATGACCAATTGTCTGTCTCACTGATCATGAGACTCCCTGCCTATGAGCTTCCAGTGTCTCCCCATAGTCTTCATAATGAAAAGAAAGCTTTGGAGCCTGACATAAAAAAGTCCGATATGGCTCAGCCCCTGCATCTCCCTCCATTGTAATCTTGTGGTGTACAGTTTCCCTATCGAACTGTTACAGCTTCCTAAATACATCCTTTTATTCTGTGCCTTATTATTCCCTCTGTGGCAAAAACTTCCCCCACGAGGCTGGCCATGTCTTACTGACTTTTGAGGCTTATATCTGACATCACCCTCGTCAAAGTTTTTTCTAGTTCTCCTTATGTTGGAGACAGTGGGCAATTCCATTTGGAGACAGTGGGGAAAAGTCCAAGGTTTTCCAAGAGAATATCAGACTTCCTTTGTGCCCAGCTTCCCGTGCTTTCAGCCCACCCTTTAGCCATTAGCCACTGAAACAACCAACTAGGCACAGGTGTCACCTACTAGCACTATGCTTCAGCTACATCACTCTCTTTCTCTAGCTCACCCTGCTTCTGAGGTCTACGAATGTGTGAGAAGACATTCGTAGGAGGGGATGCGAGTTAACCCCTCATGAGGACTCTAGACTAATGAGAGATGGGAGCCATCTCTTTAATTTTAAAGCATTACCTAAAGTTGTCCTCCTTCCTCTTTATTTCATTCTTTTCAAATGCCACCGCGAGGCCAAGTGTACCTGTGAGCCAGTGGCAACCAAGAACCCCAGTTTGCAGCCATTGGAAACATTCCACGAGAGCCTTGCTCTCTAGCCTGCAGGGCCCCCAGTGCTGTGACAAGATGCTACTTCTTTCTCCTACACTGACACGTGGGATGTGAGGGGTGAGTTGTGTATGGTACTTATAAACTGACATTCTTTAAGTTTCTGTACAGGGTTCTCCAAGAAAATTGGGGATGGTGGAGACAGCCCACCATACCCATTAATAGCATGTTTACAGTTATTTTACTCCAAACAAATTCTCTTGCCTCTTGGTTCTTTATGAAGAGAGAACATGGCTTTGCTATCATTCTAGGAAAGCCGAGAGACCAAATGTGTAATAGGGAAAGTTCTGGACCCTTCTCAGAATGTTAAAGAAATGAATCCTACAAGATGTTTCCTTTATTTGTTGGAAAGGTTAATTCAGATAAAAAATAATTCTGGATACTGCTATGTGTACTTAAAGACCTCTTGATACTTGAAGATCAAGAAGCAGAAAGCAGGCTCTCATTAGGAAAGACAGAACTTGAACAAAAACGTGCTCTGTAAGTGTTTAAGAGGCTAGAAAAATCTACCAGGAACACTGGTTATTACCAGAAAGGAAGAAATACTTTGACTCATAATCGTCAAAATGGCACACGATATTCAGAATTTAATAAGACTTATTTGTATGATCCAGTTTTACTTCCTCAAGTAGAATGTCAGCTGGTCCAATCCATCACTGTTTGGCTTTTTCATATTTTAGTGTTTGACCAGGACATTGAGTAGGCCGTGTATGGCAAAAAAAATGGTGAGTTGCATTTTTATGTCCCGAGATATTGTTGAAGAGCTGTCTACGGAAGTTTCGTTTCTTTCTTTCGCTTTTGTCAAAGGCCCAATTATCATTCTCTAGAGCTCCATGTCAACAGACTCTCATGAAAGTACCACACACAACCTCACCATTTCAGGTGGAATTGGCTGTAAGTCATGATTCATGGCAACTTTTGTCTTGTTCAGCCCATGCAAGTGGAAGGTTAATGTGGAAGGATAAAGTATGGTTTATTTAATTGTTTTATTTTATTTTATTTTATTTTTTTAATTTTTATTTATTTATGATAGTCACACACACAGAGAGAGAGAGAGGCAGAGACACAGGCAGAGGGAGAAGTAGGATCCATGCACCGGGAGCCCGACATGGGACTCGATCCCGGGTCTCCAGGATGGTGCCCTGGGTCAAAGGCAGGCGCCAAACCGCTGCGCCACCCAGGGATCCCTAATTGTTTTGTTTTTTAAAGGTTTAGTTTATTTGTTTGACAGGGAGAGGAGAGTGAGAGAGGACATGAGCAGGCCAAGAGGAGAGAAGCTCCTCCTCAGCCGGGAGCCCGATGTGGGGCTGGATCCCAGGACCCTGAGATCATGACGACCTGAGCTGAAGGCAGACCCTTCCTTGACTGAGCCACCCAGGCGCCTCCATTTAATTGTTTCAGAGCACACATGACAACACCAGAGTGTCAGCCTCCCAGTACCTGCTCACAGTAAAAGGATCATAACTTCTTTTTCATTCATCTCAAACAGCTTTGATGGAGCCCCGACTAGATGTGATTAAAAAAAAAAAAAAAAAGAAAGGCTCAGCTGAGTATTTAGAGACACTCCCACTCTGTGCAGACTTCCTAAAAAGACGTGGACATTTTTTTGTCTTGTCTTGGTCATGAAAAATAGGCAGATCTGGCAAAATTTTTATGTCAGGATGATGACTTACATAAATATTATCTCTAATAAGTTTTCCCAAGAAATTATTGGATGATCAAATACACAGTAGATGGCTTTTATTTAGCTTAGAAGGACCCACTTTAGCCCTGTACACAGCCACACACCTTACCCCAAGAAATAAACGAAAATCAAAATACCCTATAAACTTCATGTGTGGGTTTGAAGTTAAAAAAAAATTGAGCTGCAGCTCCTTTTCCTTGAGGGATATTAGAAATAGACCCTTCTAGGGACACCTGGGTGGCTCCATGGTTGGACGTTTGCCTTTGGCTCAGGGCATGACCCTGGAGTCCTGGGATCGAGTCCCACATCGGGTTCCCTGGCGGGGAGCCTGCTTCTACCTCTGCTTGTGTCTCTACCTCTCTCTCTCTCTGTGTCTCTCAGGAATAAATACATAAAATCTTTAAAAAAGAAGAAGAAATACATCCTTCTAAAATCAAAGGCAGAGCCTTCATCATTTCTCTGTATTTCCACTTTGGTTGTCCAGGGTTTGGTTCTGGTAGGCTCAGATAGCTAGTGGGCTGCCGTCTGCCTGAGACCACTTGCCCTCAAGGGGAGAGACTCCTGGTTTTCAGAGTCAGCTGGCAGAAAGGAACACATACACACGTGTGTGTAGATGTGTGGATTATATACATGTGTATGTGTACATACACGCAGGTAGGTAGGTACACGTACACACATACATGTGTATATATCCATATATCTAAACACTTGTATTTATTCCATCCCATTTACTTTCAAATAAAGATGTTGAGTCAGTTTACATTAAAAGACACCTATTTAGTAATATTAGTAAGAGACATTGAAAGATGTACGCGTCAACATCCTACACGCCTCAGATGGTATCGTTGTTGGGTTGTTTCAACTCTTCATGGAAAGGTCAAGGTTTAGTATCAAAACGTAGTTTCTGGAAGACATTTCTTTTGGAAAGCTACCGTCATTCTATGAAAGAGTGAACTCTGCTGATCTGACTTCATGCAGAGAAGAACTTGACAAGTTCTAAGGTGCTCTGCGGACATCCGCACAGAAATTGCAGGCACTTGTTAAAAAAGTCAATGACTGTGTCCTCGCCCAGCTCTCCTGACTCCCAGTCTCACCAGGCCTCAGTGTGCGCTGTAACCTGTCCAGAGGAGTGGATGCTTAGGTAGAGGTACCCTCAAGGTCTCCCTTTCACATGGGTAAACCTTTTTCCAAGAGGAGTCCCCGGTGGTGGGGCTAGAGTTCAGATGTTCGCAGTTGTCTGAAGGGATGTGCGTGTTGGGGGGAAAAGCCACCCTCTGCTGCAGGAAATCCTAGTCTTGTTTGCACCATTGCTTCCAGACTCACGTACCAGCGCCACAGTGGGGCGCGCCCAGGAGCTTTGGAAACCCCAGGACGGCTCCAGTCTTGCAAAGTCGGGCACCCTTCCTCTTCCCTTTTGTCTATGGCCCCTGCCTTTTCATGATAAGTGCCTTTGATTCTGTGCTTATCTGTTCCAGTGAACTCTCTCACTGCCTCGAGTGCATTTTCGCATAACCCTGGACGTGGGGTTTGGACTTCTAATACGCAGGTCTTAGAACACAGCTAAGATGAAAAAGAGATGGCCTGATTCTTCATTTACTTACCCCTCCAAGCTTTTACACATGATTTTAATATCAAAGGAGGATATTAAATCTCACTCATGTGAATGATGATGAAGAATAATTCACAGAGTAAAAAATTCACCACGTAAGTGGGTAGATAAGATATGGATTGTATGCCTTTTGTGTAAAAATACCATTAAACAGATAAAGAAGGCAGGTGTCCGTGAGAGAGAGAGCTCAGGGCTAGAGCATTTGCTTGAGCCAAATGCCACCAACAGTGTCCTAGTGCTTCTTTGCCTCATGCATTTGTTCCTGGATCTTGACGTAGAACTTTCCATGACTTTTATCTCCCCATTAGAATCCAATTCCAAATGAACACGTCAGAAGAGAAAACTTAAGAACTCAGTCTTAAAAAGTCTTAAAGATCTCAGAACCGAATTCAGAATTGTAATGTTCCTTTAATTGGATCTTACATCTAGCCATTATCAGAAATCTGAATGGCATTCTTGTTGCTTCCTGGTTCAGCAATTACTTGTACTTTTAAAAACCTCAGTGTTTCAATCAAATTTTAAAAATGCAAAGAAAAATAAACGGGATTCTAAATGCTTTATCAAAAAACACTAAACACTTCCGTATAAAGGAGCCAAGGGTTAAATAGGGCAGGTGGAAATATTTGCACCTTCTTGAAAATTCTACAGTCTGTGTGCAGATGTGGTAGAGTTTTGTCACCGGGATTCCTGGCTCCTTCTGCTCTGATCCTGTTTGTAGCAGCAGGTAGCTCTGATCCTATCAGGTTTTAAAACCAGGGGGTGATGATTTCTTGTTCTTGGAAATCCTTTGGTTCTTGGATTGACATAGTATGTATTATGTAGTATGCACTGTATATTCATTCATATAGTAGACTCGCAGAAGCTTTCCAGAGTTGGCAAGCACTCTATGTTACTGTAAAGTGCCTTGAGGTTGTGGCTAGGTGAGGACGCAGGGCAAGTACTAGTGCAGAAAGTAGTGGTGAATATGTCAGCCTATTGTAGATCCTCCTTGGTCATATACTTAATTGAATGTGAATCTGCACACTTCCTCTAGATCTATTGCTAGAACAAGAAAATATACTTTCATTTCTTTTTTTTATTAGGCATTTATGATATCATAGTTAAGTCTCCTGAACTCCTCTCTGATGTTATTGACCACTTGGAATGACATACCACTCTCCCCAGAGTCTGTAATATTTGATATATTACTGCCCCCAAATCTTGTAAGCTGTTATAAAAAATTGCTAATTAGAGAAAAGTAGACTCTCAATATACCAAAGTAGACTCTCAATATACCAAATTGTTTGTAAGCTGTTATAAAAAATTGCTAATTAGAGAAAAGTAGACTCTCAATATACCGAAGTATTTACTTTGGGGGAATGATGAAGTTGATGAAGAATTTGGATTTTAGCAGCAAATTTAAAAGTTTATTAATTCATTTACTCAACAAATACTTCTTCACCAGAACCTTTGATTCTTTGACCATGTTGCGTTTATGGATGACTGTAGTGAGGGGAGTTATTGAGCAAGACACTTCAGGCCTGATGAATTTTATCAAGGGAGAAGGAAAGGCTGCTGCCAGGTCCTGAAAGGGAATGGATTCGCCTGGTTTGTTGGGCTGGATCAGTAGAGAATGCCCAGGGGACTTTCTGGATAGAGGGACAGGGAGCACAAATCTGAAGAGCAAGGCAGATAATGAGCCTGATAAGGACTGAGGAAAACTGTTTCATGCAGAGGGAAGGGCTTTATTTGTAGTTCTTTTTTTTTTTTTTTATGATAGTCACACACAGCGAGAGAGAGAGAGAGAGAGAGAGGCAGAGACACAGGCAGAGGGAGAAGCAGGCTCCATGCACCGGGAGCCTGACGTGGGATTCGATCCTGGGTCTCCAGGATCGCGCCCTGGGCCAAAGACAGGCGCTAAACCGCTGCGCCACCCAGGGATCCCTATTTGTAGTTCTTAAGATAGGAGAGAGTCTCCTTTTTGAGTAATTAAGAGAAGACTAGTATAGTCGTAGTACAAGTCCAAAAAGGAACATGGAGCATGCGGTAGACCAGAATTTGAGTGGGTTTGAAAGTCAATGTAAGGATGTCCGTCTTACTTAAGGGAAGCTATCTAAGGGTTTTGAGAAGGGGTGGGGCAGAAATCAGAGAATATAATCAGAGTTGTCTTTTTTTTCCCCCGTAACTTTTTATTCTTGAGATAGTTTAAGACTCAAGGATTTGCGAGAAAAGGATAGAGGCTGTTCGTGCACCATTCACCGCATTTCCCCAATGATAATAGTATGTTATATAACCATAGTGTGGTGTGAAAACCAGGACACTCACGTAGGTACAGTGTTATCAACTCAGGTATAAACGGTATTTGGATCCCACACGCGTGCAGATTTTTATTTTGCTTTTAAGAGATCACTGCAGTGTGTAGGACAGACTGAAGTATGGATGCAGGGGACCGATTTGGAGATGAAGAAGTCTCCAAATCAATGCCAAGATTGAACAGAGAGATGAAGACACCTTGAACTAGCAGCGGCATGGAGAGGACTAGAAGCAGAGAGACTGTAGGGAATTGGGAGAGGTGGAAGCGGGTAGGGGGGACGTGAGGGAATGGGGACGGTCACAGGTGACTTCCAGACTCCTGTTTTGAGCACCTGGGCAGGGTGGTGATGCCGGTAGGTCAAGGCTTGGAGTTCTGGAGGAGAAGCAGATTTGATGGAAAGGAAGATGCATTCCATTGTGACCTGGTGCCCTTGAGGTACCTGTGTGGACAAGGAGCCTTCTAGCTGGGGCTCTAGAAGGAACTCTGGTGTGAGATGAACATTTAGGTGTTGTTGGCATAGAGATAGTAGTTTCAGCGAGATTATCCAAGATGAGTATGGTAAATTAAAAGAGAGAAAAGCCTTGGTATGGAGCCCTGGGAGCTATAAATGCTAAATAGGTTGAGAAGAAGGAGGAGCCACAGGGAGGTTGAGAGGGAAGAGCAGAGAAGAGTCCAAGAGGGAGAGAGAGACAGAGAGAGACCGAGAGAGATGGGAGGGAGAGTGAAAATTACTAGGTTGATCTCATACAAGCAAAGGAAAGAGTATTTCAGAGAATAAAGATCCCAGTGACTTCTGTCTCTGCTTTCTGCCTTCCTGCAAAGACATAACTGAGAAGCTTCCTGTGGCTCTCGGTGTGTGCTGTTCTTTTATTTTTAGGGCTTAGTGTCTAGAGTTTTTCAGACTCCACTTCAAGATAAAGCACGGTATTTTCTGTTTATGTCTTCCAAGGTGTTACTTTGGATGACAATACTTGTTCAAGTATTCAGTTCTACCCCCGTCTGCCTCCACTGTGGGTGGACAGGAATTGGAACATGGAAATACTCTGATGATAATCCTAGATGAGAGCTTTCTATATAGTGAGTTAAAGAAAGATAGGACCTAATAGAAACCTTACTGGTATTGCTGTAAAGTAGGGCATGCCAAATCATTTTTTTTTCTGGAAAAAAAAAGAGGGGTACAACAGGTAAAGAAATAGAAGACAACAAATTTGGGGTGAACCCAGTGGCTTGGGAAGTGATCATCACCAACCCCACAGGGGATTCAGGGTTGGAGTTAGAGAGTCGGGGGTTTGGTTTGATTTATGTTATGACGAGCTGAGTGATGAGTTCTGGAATGCTGTCTTTGAAGAGCATTTGGTATTAGGTGGGGAGGAGAGGTCAAAATGGTTTAAGGAGCAGATAACTGAAGGCTGAGCTAAGGCTTAGTTAAGAAATCATGCAAGGAAAGGTTGGTGATAAATGCCTCGAGAATAAACGGAATTGGGTTTTGCAGGAGGTATGACATGGCACCATGAGAAGCTGAAAGTTGCTTTCAGGACTTTTCACTTTGGAAAGGAGGTGACATTTTGGGGGTTCCCACAGGGCACTCTGGATGTTGGTTGGGGGTGTTTTGAGGGGGATAAGAACACGATTTACCCGAATTCTGTACAAGTTAGCAATGGAGCATCTGGTTCTTGGTCTTTCAGCAGAATCCCAAGTGGGCACGAGCCGAATGTGGAGAGACAGGTAGCTTAGCATGTCGTCGTTTCCAAAAGAGTAGGTTGAAATTAAAATTATAATTAGGAACGTCTGGGTGGCTCGGTTGGTTAAGCGTTGGACTCTTGATTTCAGCTCAGGTCATGATCTCAGTCAGGGTCGTCAGCAGGGGAGCGCCTTGAGACTCTCTCCCTCTCCCTCTGCCCCTGCCCCATCCCTACTCATGCGTGTGCGCTCTGTCATCTGAAAAAAATAAATCAAATAATAATTAAAAGTGTGCACTCATTACTTACATATTTACCCCCCACTGTGTTTTCAAAAGAATTCAAGGTTGCTAAGAAGCTGGGTTGGATGGCTAAAATTATCCACGAGTGTAAGAAATCAAGACTAAGTGTGGTAGTAAAACATCAAGAATCAGAAGTGAAATGAGATCTTCTTTTTATTGACTACAAGCACTAGCTTTGCTTTACTGACATTTAAAACTCCTAAATACTATATTCAGGACAGAAATCTTAATGATCCTCACGCTGCAGTCATTTCTCTGAATGGTGTCATTTACAACACAATTCTGAGCCCAGGAAATAAATGAAGGGGAGGGTAATGAGGCTTCTACGATGTCGAATGAGTCAACGTATGATTAATATTGAGTCACTTTCCTGTTCTCTGTTGGCTGCCTTTCTGCATCAGGGCTCTTGGTCGGCAGTAACTGGGTATGAGGCTCAAATCTGGAGACCAGGCTCGTAGGGATCAGCCTGTCGGGCTGCTAACAAGCGTCTTCCCTGCGCCCCGAGGGGGCCTCCTCACTCCAGCGGTGGCCGTCCAAGTTTGATTTAATTCATGCTGATTTCACTTGTGACCTGATCCTTGAGGAGGAACCTAGGCTTTGCAAGTATTTATGGTTTCTTTTTAGACAGTGTGACCTTCTGCCCGTGTACCCTTGCCACAGTGAACTTTGCAGACTCGAACACCTGTCTGCTTGGAAGAGAGGGCGGCTGCGGGTTGTGCGCGTGCTTTCCAATATGGAGGATGAGCAGCGAGAGTGATAAATCCTCCCGGCTTGCTTTCAAGTCATCCTGCTTCCAGGCAGCCTCAGTTGCCGTGGCACCCTTGTGCTTAAAGTAATTTGGGGGATAAAGCCATAGTAAAAGTATTTTTAAGTGGTTAAAAAAAAAAAAAACTAGCGTAGCGGAGAGCAGTACCTATTGTTACTAGTCTAAAGCATAATATTCATTTTTTTTTAATGAATAATTAGGTCACGTCAAAGCTACAAAGACCAGTGGTTTAAAACTAATCACGCTGGAAAATGTGCCTTTAGAAGACTCAGAAGGAAAAGCTAGCCACTCCTTGAAACGCTTCCTTTCCCTCACTTCCGGGACGTCTCCTTGCCTATTTCTGGTATTTCTCCATTTTCTGTGTGAACTCTTCTCCCTGGACCCAGCTCCATGCTGGTTGGGTTTTCTGTAACTTTGTTTTTTTTTTTTTTTTTTTTTAACGCCATGCTCACCACCCATGTCCTACCGTCTGTCACCACACAGCACCATTACAGTATTACCGACTATATTCCCGTGCGGAAGCTTTCATCGCTGTGGCTTATTCCTTCCATAACTAAAGCCTGTATGTCCCACTCCCCTTCACCCATCGTTATCATCCCCCCGGCCTCTTCTCTCTGGCAGTAATCATCCAGTTCTCTATACTTATGGGTCTCTTTCTGCTTTTTGTGTTTCGTTTGTTGGGGTTTTTCGATTCTACCGATTAGTGGAATCATATGGTGTTTGTCTTTCTCTGCCGACTTCTTTCACGTAGCGTAATACTCTCTAGGTCCATCCATGTTGCACAGGTGGCAAGTGCTCGTCCTTTTTATGAGTGAATAATATTCCAGAGAGTGTGTGTGTACACACCACATCTTTTTTATCCATTCATCAGTCTGTGGGCCCTTGGGCTGCTTCCGTATCTTGGCTACCGTAAATAATGCTGCAGTAAACACAGAGGTGCAGATATCTTTTTAACCTAGTGCTTTTGTTTTCTGTGGGTAAATACCCAGTGGTGGAATGACTGGATCATAGGATAGTTCTATTTTTTAATTTTTTTGAGGAAACTCCATACTGTCTTCCGCAGTGGCTGCACCAGTTTGCATGCCCATCAACAGTGCACGAGGGTTTGTGTTTTCCCACATCCTGGCAAAACACTTGTGATTTCTTGTCTTCTTGATTCTAGTCATTCTGAGAGGTGTGAGGTGAGCACTTATGGTTTTGATTGGCGTTTTCCTGATGATGAGTGATGTTGAGCACCTTTTCATCTATCTCTTGGCCATCTGGATATCTTCTTTGGAAAAATGTCTATTCAGGCCATCTGCCCATTTTAAAAATTTTTTTAAATTCTTAAAAAATATTTAATTTATTTATTCAGGAGATACTCAAAGAGAGAGAGACAGAGACATAGGCAGAGGGAGAGTCAGGCTTCCCATGGGGAGCCCAATGCAGGATTCGATCCCAGGACCCCGGGATCATGACTTGAGCCGAAGGCAGATGCTAAACCACTGAGCCCCTCAGGTGCCCCTCATCTATCCATTTTTAATTGGATTTTATTATTACTATTATTATTTGATGTTGAGCTGTTTAAGTTCTTTATATATTTTCATTAATAACCCTTTGTCGGCTCATGTCAAATCATACATCATTTGCAAATATCTTCTTCCCTTCAGTAGTTGCCTTTTCATTTTGTTGATGGTTTCCTTTGCTCTACAGGAGCTTTTTATTTTGTTGCTGTCCTAATAGTTTATTTTTGCTTTAGTTTCCCTTGCGTCAGGAGTCATACCTATAAAAATGCTTCTATGGCCAGTGTCAAAGAGATTATTGCCTGTTTCCTTCTACGAGTTTTATGGTTTCAGGTCTCACATTTAGTCTTTCATCCATTTTGACTTTATTTTTGTGTATGCTGTAAGAGGGTGGTCCAGTTTCATTCTTTTGCAGGAAGCTGTCCAGTTTTCCCAGCACCATTTGTTGAAAAGACTGTCTTTCCCCCCTTGTATATTCTTGCCTCCTTTGTGATAGATTAATGGACCGTATAAGTGTGGGTTTACTTTTGGGCTCTCTATCTTGCTCCATTTATCTGTGTGTCTATTTTTGTGCCAGTCCCTATTGTTTTTGTTATTACATCTTTGTAGTATATCTTGAAATCTGGGGGGGTCCCTGGGTGGCTCAGCGGTTTAGTGCCTGCCTTTGGCCCGGGACGTGGTCTGGAGTCCCAGGATCGAGTCCCACGTCAGGCTCCTTGGATGGAGCCTGCTTCTCCCTCTGCCTATGTCTCTGCATCTCTCTGTCTCTGTCTCTCTGTCTCTGTCTCTCATGAATAAATAAAATCTTGAAAAATTATATCTTGAAATCTGGGATTATGACGCCTCCAGCTTTGTTCTGATTTCTTCAGATTGCTTTGGCTTGCTGGGGTCTTTTGTGGTTTCATGTCAATGTTAGTATCATTTGTTCTAGTTCT
Source organism: Canis aureus (assembly GCF_053574225.1). NCBI lineage: Eukaryota > Metazoa > Chordata > Mammalia > Carnivora > Canidae > Canis > Canis aureus. Next base: position 39,200,665 of record NC_135637.1, read on the forward strand.
GTGAAAAATGCTCTTGGTATTTTGATGGGGATTGCAGTGAATCTGTAGAGTGCTTTGGGTGGTATTTTAACAAAATTCTGCCTTTCCTCTCATTGGAGCTGCAGTAAGTCTGGTAGCTTCTACTTGCAAAATATACTTTGAGTTTATTTATATTTCTGCCTGTCTCTGCTGTCACCTTTCTAACCTAAGCCATCAGTATGTCTTGCTTGAAAATACTGCAGTAGCACTTTTCCGAGCTTTCTTTCCTCTCTTCTTCTTGCAATTGTCTCAGTTCATTCACTGCAATCTTAAGTGATCTCTTAGAAATATAAATCAGACCATGTCATTCACTATCCTTGTTTTTCTGCTAGTTGCTTTTCATTTCACGAAGAATCCAGTTCTTTCCCACAGTCTTCAAGGCCCCGTCTGAACCAGCCCCATGTATGTCCCCAGATTCATCGCCAGCCATCCTTTCTCTTGATCCAAAGGCTCTAACCCCCTTCTCCAAACTTGGGCCTGAAAACATTCTCTTCCTCCTGCCTTGACTGCCCTCCTTCAATGGGGGGGGGGGGGTGCATCTTATCCTTATGTCTTATCCTAAGTAATACATTTTTAGAGAGGTCTTTATTTCAGAACCCAAAGAGGCTTTCCTCTTTAGTTTGCATTCAGCAGCCATTTTGTAACCTTCCAAACACTTTCTCTGTTTTAACAATATTATTTGTTTACCTCCACGTTGTGTTTCTTCTCCTACTAGAGTTGTAGCTCTGAGTTGATGAGGACTCCATTTCACTCATCACTGGGCACCCAGTGCCATATATGAGGCACTCAGGACATGCTTGGCAGATGGATGGATGGATGGATGGATGGATGGATGGATGGATGGATGGATATTGGGGTCAGGTACCTGCAGACTACTGAAAAAGACTAACTATAAACCTGGAGTCTTGAACAAGGGCTGTGTGGTGGAAGTGAAATGTTATATCAACCATTTTGTTACGTGACGTGATTGATTTGTTTCTGGAAGCTTTTATTGGGAGGATGAGGTGAGAAAACATGTCCAAAAGTACCTCAAATAAAAATATTCCAAGGACTTTCTTCTTGGCCGCTCTCCTTGTACCTGGACTTTGCTCATGAGGAAAGTTAGCGTCTTCATGGATTACCTTCTGCTCTGCACGTCCCTTTGGCCGATCCACGTTCTGCTCATTCCAGAGACTGACAAAACAGTAGAGACTGGGAGGGGCTGTGTGCAGAGTGTTTGTGCAGCAGTGCCTGCATCTTTGGCAGCCTCTTCCCACCTGTGGATAGCCTAACCCAACTGCTCCATGAAGGAGTCTCTTGAAATCTTGGCAACCTCTGCCCCAGCAGTATTGTACGTGCCCTGCCTCATGGCTGCCCCCTGAATCCTTGTGTGCCGTCTAACTGCCTCAGGCTCAAGATTCAATGTCTCAGGCTCAGTTCTGCCCTTTGGATTAATCCCTTTAGCTATGTATCTCTCGAACCCACTTTTACTCTATACCCCACAATCTCAGCAGTTAATTCCTCTCCCTTCATTAGCCTGTTTCGGACTTCCAGAACCCTGGTCTGGCAAGCCCGGAAGTCCCCCCACTTGACTGGTGGGAATCATTCCGACAGTTTTAGATCGGGTACCTACAAATATATTGTTTGCAATTCTAGTGCAGTTTGTGTTATGAACCCTCTGTCTTCTGTGTTTATTTATTATACTCAACCTCCTTGGCTTCATGGCCTGCCTAACTTTCTTTATGGCCTCCTGTTTCTTCTTGTCCTTCGCTCACTGACGATCGTGACCTTATTTCACAAGGGACACATTTTTGGGAATGGTTTTTCAGATTTGTAGGTATGACTTCGTTCCATAAATACTGCGCTCATGTCAGCAGCCACTCTAGGTCACTTTTTCAACCATTTGTGTGTAATTAGAGTTGCATTTTAAACCCATCAATCACTATTATCTGTATTTACCTGCAGCGGCAGAATTTGAACCTAGAATGGTTGCTTTGGAAATATAATACATAAAATATTTACCATTTGCCACTGAAAGGGACAGACTTATAAAGGACAGTGTGGTACAAGGCTATAAATAGGTAGTGGACTCAAGTGACAAAATCACATTCAGCTCCCTCCTTCCCTTCTTCCTTTCCTCCCTACATTGGCTTCTCTGGCAAAGATTCAGGATAGCTACCTCGTTAACTTAGAGCGCAAAACCCATGATGTTAACAGGTTTTGTTAGATTTATAAATTCTGCATATTAGATTTCTGCTGTAAGAATACGTACATGGACAGCATTTAATGTTTACTCTGTGATATTCAGACTTCCCTGAAATACATCGATATTATTGGTCATGAATTAGACTAATTGCAAAATGGCGACATTTTGCCTTTTTTTTTCTTGGAAAATTGTATTTCCATCTTACTGCATAATGGGAAGTTTCTTTTTATTTTGAGTTCAAATACAGACCTTCACCCAAACTGACAGTGAATTTTTGTATACCTTACTTCCCCTTGCATATTTATGTGTGAGGTCTGTCTGAGGCAGGCTTTTAGGAAGGAAAAGAGAGAGGGGGGAAGGGCGTGCCCTCAAGACCAATGAAAGGACACGTGTGAACACCCTGGAACCAAAATAAGTTGAATTCCATGGCTGAATTCAAGAGATGGTTCTGTATTAGAGGTTATCTCCTGGTGAGAGCCACAAGACATTGGAACTTCTCTCATGTGGAAAGTGAATTAGGTCAGAGAGGGAATCTCCCTGAATGAACCATCACAGAATTTTCTTATACTATAGAATTATTGTCAAATGAGCACAGTTCCCTGCTGATGCTGGTGCAGTGGATTTATTGAGTGTTTGCCCAGTGGCTGAAGGTCTGAGAGAGGCAGAGAGAGAAAGAGAGAGACAGACAGACACAGGGAAAGACAGAGAGAGAGACAGAGAGACAGAGAGACAGAGAGACAGAGAGAATGTGAATGTCCATGTAATGAACAGAGGTGGGAAACGTGTTTATTCCAGGCGAGTTCTACTTGAATCTCTACCATGGATTTGGCAGGCATCTAACCCCCCTCAGGCCTTTGTCTTCTTACCTGTCACGTAGGGATAATAGTAACATCTGTTCTACCTACTGCAAAGGACTGTGGCAATAATAGAATGAAATGTTAGATGGGGAATTGTTTCAAAAGCATGCAGTGCTTTCTGCAGATAAAAGGTCATATTATCCAAGCATAGCCTTCTTGCTTTTGCAGAAGTAGAGATAAGTGAGAAGAATATTTGCTTTTGGATTTTATAATTGGAGTAATTTACTCAAGTTATCAATACCATTTTATATTGTATACTGCTCATAAGTCATGTGATTTTGGAGACTGAGGCGGAGAAGTCAAACGGGCTTATCTTTATATCTTGACTCTCACCTGTTGTGTACCAGTTGCAGGACATTGGACTAGTTCTATGGGTGCTCTGAACCTCAGTTCCCCCACGGCAAACTCAATAAGTCATTGTGAGATTTATGTGAGCTTAGGCTCCTCTCTGAGGAACATGGATTAACCATGTGATGAATAGTGGTAATGATAGTATAACTACTACTATGATCTCATCTTGTCGTCATTGATTAATTTTTTGCACTTTGGTTAAGAAGCTTAGAAACCATAGAGTTTTTACGCCCAGGAGCTTGATTGTCTGGTTTTTAAATTTACATTGTTTTTGTTTTCAAAAATTTTATTTATTTGTTCATGAGAGACACAGGGAGAGAGACAGAGACACAGGCAGAGGGAGGGAGAAGCAGGCTCCCTGCGGGGGCCCTGATGCGGGACTCAATCCTGGGACCCCGGCGTCATGCCCTGACCTGAAGGCAGATGCTCAACTGTTGAGCCACCCAGGCGTCCCTTAAATTTGCATTGTTAAACAAAGAGTTTTAGTATATATGTCACCTCCCTTCAGGCTGACTCAAAGTGTCCTAATATATTAAAGCCCTAATGCAAACTAAGGTGTTTGGAAATGTAATTGGACTAAGTTCATCAAAATAGACAATGTGCTCCTTAAGACCTGCGGGTCACTGGAACAAGGCTAAATTTGGCTTGAATTTTCCAGAAGCATCACCAGAGGAAATAATGAATGACCCAAGTTATAATTTTCAGCCAAGAGAAAATACACACAATTTGGGGGTGGGCGGTTGATAGAGAAACATGTTATTTTCCTGCTGCTGAATTCAAACAAATGTAAGGTCATTTAAAATGTAAGGCAGTTTATCCCAGAGGTTAAATCTGAGAAGTACCTGAAGAACAGGAAATTTTCCTAAAATGATTTCTTCGATGACCAACTTTAAAATCAAGCCATTGAGGTAGTTGATTGAAAGGGCAGCATGTAAGCACACAGTGATGACTGGGTTTTCAAGACCTAGACAAAACATCGTGGCACCCGATCCGTGCCCCATAGGCAGGGTCACCCTGGGGGCCGAGGAACTTGGACGTTCATGGTGTGATCAAGTTGACCTTGTTGGAAGCGAGTGAATTCTCAGTGATCTCAATTGTTTGAGTGTTTCGAAAGGTAAACGGTTGCTTCAAAATGTTGAATCGTAGTTGGGCGTGTAAAGGGACGTCAGATGTTTTCTTCCTCATTGTTGGTCTGTTTTGCAGTTTAGAGATCTACACTTGGCAGAGTTAGTTCACCGTAGACCAGGCCACGCGGTTCTTTCACTCCGCAAGGTAACACGGACGGTCTTGGTTATTCGCCTGGAAAGCCCTTGACCGCACTTCTGTGAAATCCCATATTTCTACTTGCACGATGTGAAAGACACATTCAGAGGATGAGAGTTTGATCTGGGCTCTTTTGGCGACTGTTCTATTTTAGGTTAGGCTCAGTAGTGTGAAGTAGCCGTGAAACGTATCCCTGGAGCGCTGAGCGATGTGAGCGGTTGAGTGGAAGGGTCTCACCTTGACTTATTGGAAGTTGGTGAACACGTGCAACGAACGGTGATTTCCTTTTCCTTTAATTAGTACAAGTCTGCTCCATCTGCTAACATCTAAGCAGTGATGCCAAGAGCTGCTAGTTAGCTTGAATGAACACAGAGTATTAGTTAACAAGGAGAAGGCTTCCGTGATATGTGAGCACACGGCCTTCATGGGTTAACCATCTTCTCCTTGCCCCAGCCATTGTTTTTCCTTAGCGCTATAATATCTCGATTTCACTTGGATACTCCTCTGTTCTAGAACCATAGGGTTCGCGTGAGAAGGGAAATGGCCGCTGGAAATTATTTGCGATGCGTGTAAAAGACAAAAGATGAGTAGGTCGCCTCCGAACTATGCATGTGTAGACCAGCGATTCCCATGTTTTGTATCAAACGCTGATTTTAGGTTCGAATGTGGCAAATCATGTTGATATTTTCAGGACGGTTTTTGCTACAAGATCGGGAGAGCCACAGCAGAGTTGGTTGATGTGATGATACAGTTTGAAACTGGTTGAAAACGGATTTTCAGTTTTGAGGAACTATCTAAACTGGTCAGTAGCTTTGCAGGATTAAATGTTATCTTTCAGAAACTGGCGTCTCCCTACAGAGCTCATGCAGGAGAGCCGTCAGACAAGAAATAGGGCCCCCTGTTTGGGCAGAATTGTGACAGTTGGGGCAGTGAGACCACAACTCTGAGAGTTTCTCTTGCTTGCAGGTGGTCCCCCGAATATTTCGCAGCAGAGGGATGCAGTTGCCCTGTTGCAGGGACTCCTGACATTAGCAACTCTTAAGGGGCCTTGCGATAACTTAATCCGGGTAAACCAATCATGGGGGTTTGGACTTCTGAGGTGCCACCTGCGACTGTACTGGAGGCCGGGGTGGCTTTGAAACTGCATTTACTGCTCCTCCTGACACATGAGCTTGGAACTGAGCACTGCGAGCTAACGAGACTGTGAGTCTTGTTTTGGCTTTTGAAGTCAGAAGGATGATTGCATGAGTTTCATACGATGTTTTAAAACGACTTTTGGCTGATTTTTCCACTCTCAGTAACAATTTAATAGCTTTGACTACTTTTTTTTTTTTTTTTTTTTTTTTTTTTGCTTTGACTACTTTTTGAAGTGCCTGGAAGTCTTTGTCAAATGGAGGGACCAGATAGTGATTCTCATGCTTCTGGGCCTGGCCTACTTGGCCACATTGGCTATGGCCTGGTGTGTATTCGGGGGTGGGGGGCGGTGGGGAGTGAAAGAGAGGCTGTCACTGGAGAGAAAATTCTAGGTCCCTGAAGATGGCCTGAAATCGGAGAAGAGGCCTCATTCTTTCCTTAATATGGAAAAGCTGCCTGAGAGCCAGTGACTCAAAGTCCAGGACAATGGAGGATTTCTGAGACAAGGGTTCTCCTCTATTAACACAGTAATAAGGTACAGCTTTAGCATCCGGTAACCCGTGCAATACATAGCAGAGAACCCCTGGGAACTTAGTAATATTTTAAAGTACGTGTGTGTTACTTTTTTTTTTGTCTGATCCGTCACCTGCCAATTATACCTCTTCTGCTCCTTCCCTGTGTTCCTGAGGCTTTAGAAGATGCTGAAGCACCATCACAGCCTCCCAGGAGCTGCAATGTCACTGCCCTGCTCCCTCCTTGTTCTTTAGCCCGGGGGTGGGGTGGGGGTCTGCCTTTGGGTCTCTGGACAGCTCAAGCTCATTCCAACCTCTGCCCCTTGGTATGTCTTCTTTCTTCAACTTAGAATGTTCTTCTCTTCAGTCTTCACGTGGTTGGATCCTGCTGTCATGTCATCCCAGCTCTTTGAAATAAGGCTGGTGCCATGCAGACAGTGCTCGCCAGCTGCAGGGTGACCACGATGTGCAATAGCCTTTTGCTTAATGTTGAGAAAACTAAGGCTGTTTACTAAGAGGGAGCACTGCTGGCCTCCTCGTTAGAGAGGCAGGTGTACACTTTCCTACACTTCCCTAGAAGTGCTGATTTTTCCCTAAGATTATGTAGGAAGACAATTTCTCTCGAACATTCTGTGTCTGTTCAGGAACTCTGCAGTAGTAAATGGGGAAGTGGACTTTCTAGTTCCTTTTCTAAAATCTGAGAGTTTGGAAGACCCATGGCTGGAAATCCTGGCATTAAATTATCTGGAGGATATTATACCACCTAATGAAGTTTTTAAAGAAGGAAAGGATTATGGTGTTGGTTTCGGCACTTATAAATTAAGGCACATTAAGTTCTTAGGGTGTTAGAAAAATAATCTATATCCAGCTATGTGCTGGAGCCAACTCTTAACTGGCTCGTATAGGAACTTGCTTGTTAAATTTTCAGGAATTTTGCAAGCGGGTTCACTTTACATTAGTAGCTTGAAATTGGCTATGGTGGGAGTATTTATACCAGAGAAATTGGCAAATGCTACAAACCAGGGCTTTTTTTTTTTTTTCTCTTTTTTTTTTTTTCCCTCTTGGAGAGCCAGTTTACCAGCACACCATTATATATAGCCAATATTTCAGAGGCTGACAACTTGATGATGACAAATCAATCGGGCTAGCTCAAAATAACCAAGTTCCTTTTATGGTGTTTGTGTTTTGAAAGCCACAAATTCGGAGTGTAGGAAGAAAACATTTTTTTAAGAGATTGTTTATACACAGAAGCAACAGGATCAAAAATCAAGATCTTTGTATTTGCTTCTTACAGCCCCCAGGTCGGGCTGCCGCATTCATGCAGCATGTTGTTAAAATATGTACTCGGAGAGGAGATAGCCACCTTCTGGAACTTGTGATAGCAGCTTTCCCCAGCTCCCACACTGATAACACAGCTCACAGGTCTCACGTGCGGCATCATATTTCAGTTTCACTGAGCGTCTTCGACTGTTTCTTCGGGGAAGGAAAAAGATTCACAGGGTTAGGACGTGGAGGCTCCGACTGATTATAGTCCACAGGGTTGGAGCAAGTAGGGACTATTGGGAGTTGACCTAATGTTTCAAGCTTTCCATGAGAAAGGACTTAAAGGGAAATTGCATGAAGAGGCAGGGCCTTAAGTATTACCGCCAAGAATATCTTCAGAGTTGTGCCACCCAGGGGCATGAGATGGATGATCTGTGATGTTTCAGAGTCCAACATGTTATTGGACGATGCTTGTGCGAAGGGATAAATGCTAAGAGGTAGGTCCTGTATTGCTTGGTTTGCTTTAAGGTGCACACACACATAGATGAGCACCTGCAGTGTGCTTCTAAAGACACTTGAGACTGAATGTGTCCTCCATCTCATAAGACATGTGAGAAGCAAGAGCATCCTGAAGCCCCCTTCCCCCCTGACCTCGTGGTAAGCATTTGGAAAATCTGGACAATTCTAAAAGATTGCATTGGACCTCGTTGTTTCACCTTTGCTGGCATCTTTGTGAAACAAGTTAATAGTGTCACTTACGAGAAATGAGAAAGGGGTTTTCTTCTCTCATCCTTGGACTGAGCAAATTATTTCCTTTTTGGAAGAGGGCTTTACTTCTAAGCTGGTGGCATTTCTGGGGCTTAGATTTTGAATGGAGCACTATTAATATTTCCCAAAGGATAAGACACCATCTATAGTTAAACAAGTTGGGATTCTGACTGACCAGTAACATCCAGGCTTTATTATATCAGAAAATACGAACCTATGGATGATGACCTTGCTCTTTGATGCAAAGAAAACAAAGCAGTTTTTAGTAAAGAGCATATTTATACTATTTGATTAAAATTAAGTTCCTAAGGATCAAATAAGTCCTGATGTTAGGAAACATGATCCTAGAACGATAGATCTCAGGAGTCACTTGGGAGGTGCTACTGCCATGCTTGAGGTCAGAGACAGTAAAGAGAATTAAGAAAGGAGATTTCATGAAGATCATAGACAGGGACCGAGTTTTGCATCTTGTGTTGAAGACTCGAGAAACAGCTCTTTGCCTCAGGAGAAACAGAGTTTTGGCAAGCTGAAATTAAACAAACAAAGAGCTTAAGAGCCCTGTCAGACTACAGTAAAAGTCTCACATTTAAAATAGTCTATTCTGACATTCCTAATGACTGGCTGTGTCCCTATTAAGTGAAAATTCCTACCATTAGTATTTACACCCAGGCCATACGAACGAGAATCTATTGAAAAGAAGAATTTGAATACACCAATCATAGCCAGTCAGCATTAAATATATCATGATTTAAATGAGAATTCAATTAAATGGGAATATTTTTTTATTTCTCATAGCACGCTTCTTATAAACTACCTTTAAAATGATTTTCCAATATAAAAACGCATGCCCATTCTAGAAATTTTTATACACAGAGAAAAGTAGAAAAAAAAAAAAGTTTGATTTATTTATTTATTTATTTATTTATTTATTTATTTATTTATTTATGAGAGTGAGCAAGCGCGTGTGCAAGCAGGGCCCAGGGCAGAAGGAGAGGCAGAGAGGGAGACTCTCAAGCAGACTCCCCGCTGAGCATGGGGCCCAACCCAGGGCTCCATCTCATGACCCTTAGATCCTGACCTGAGCTGAAACCAAGACTTGGACCCTTAAGGGACTGAGCCACACCCAGTAGCTCCTGTAGTTTTGTCACCAAAGGCAACCGGTGCCAACATTTTGTTAATTTCCCTCTAATATATTTCCTCCTATTGTTTCAGGTCGTGATCGTACACCCTCCTCCTCCCTACGTGTTACCTCTACCGCGATCAGTACGGTTACTGCCTTCTTCACCCTCCACTTCCTGGGAGTGACATTATATTTGCCCTGGTCTTCACGTATAGCTCTGTGCAGCTGCTCATCCCCCCCGCCCCGTCTTATCAAGCAATAACTGACATGTGTCACTGTGTGAGCTTAAGGCGTACAGCATGGCGGGTGGTGCGATGTGCATTTATTGTGACACGTGGACCACAGTAGGTTTTAGTTACCAACCATCCTCTCACATAGATTTAAAAAAAAGAGAGAAAAATTCCCCCTCCCGGCTCTCTGTGTGTCATGGAGACGTGTTAGCTATACTCATCTTGTCCGTCATCCCGGTGCTTACTTACCTTCTAACTGCCAGTCTGTGCATTTGACAGCCTTCTTTCTTTCTTTTTTTTTTTTTTTAATATTTTATTTATTTATTCATTCATGAGAGACACAGAGAGAGAGGCAGAGACACAGGCAGAGGGAGAAGCAGGCTCCCTGTGGGGGCCCGATGTGGGACTTGATCCCAGGACCCCGGGGTTATGGCCTGGGCTGAAGGCAGACACTCAACCCCTGAGCCCCCCGGGGATCCCGACAGCCTTCTTTCAATTCCTTCTCCAGTCCCCCACTTCTGGTAACCACACATCTTGTCTCTGTTCCATGAGGTCGGTGTGTGTTGTTTTAATATTAGATTCCACATCTAAATGAGATCGTACGCTGTTTTTCTCTCTCTGACTTATTTCACTCCGCATGATGCCTTCAGAGTTCATCCAGGTTGCCACCAATGGTAGGAATTCCTCTTTTTTGGCGGAATTATATTCCATTGTGTGTGTGTGTGTGCGTGCGGGCGAGCATGTGTACCACATGTTCTGTGTTCATTCATCCATCAGTGGACACTTGGGCTGTTTCCATGTCCCAGCTGTTGTAGATAATGCTGCTGTGAACACGGGAGTGCAGATATCTTCTCAAGTTAGTGTTTTTGTTTCTTTTGGTTTTATTCCCAGAAGTGGAATTTCTGGATCAGATGGTAGATGTATTTTTAAGTTTTTGAGAAACCTCCCTACTGCCTTGCACTGTGGCTGCACCAGTTTACATTCCCACCAGGAATGGTGCACGAGGGTTCCACATCCTGTCCACATCCTCACTAACATTCGTCACCTCTTGGCCTTTTCGATGACGGCCATCCTAAGAGACATGAAGTGATGGCTCCTGGTTTTCTTTCATTCTACATTGTCTTATTACCTAAATTTCTCTTTTGTCTCTGAATTCTCTTATAAAATATCCCCTTATTCTAAAAACAATTCTACATTCTGCTTTTTCACTTAAAAAATAGTCTAATAATTCCCCCCATGCCGTTAACATTCTTCATAAACAATTTAATTGCATCGTAACAGTCCATTTTAAGTGTATTTTTCATAATGGTAAATGTTCAATCGTTTTTATTTTTTACGTATGCCTTTTTGTTATTAAATACCAAAACCAGTTTAGACATGATGTGGGAAGGCTCTAGTCCAGTTGGACTGAGGTCTGGAAGGAAAGACACCCAGAAATGGGGAGAACTAACGCGTTAGTTACTATTCATTACTCTGTCATTTCTCTGAGAACCACTCGTGAAGAAGATGGGGACAAGGACCAGCTCATAGTCAGATCTTTTTCAAATTAAGACTCTTTATATAAAATTCCCAATGTGCTGCCTTCTCTCCGTGTTGTTAAGGTTCTAACTGTTGTCTTATCTCCAACAGCCCTCTGATTGTGCTCCTCTTGGTTTCTCTTTAATTTTTATTTCCGTAGGAAATCATTTGGAACTTCTTATCCCTGAGAATCAAATTATCACCATCTTTAAATTCTGCAAAACTTTCCTGCTAACCACTGAACCCCAGTTACATAATTCGTAAATATCTTTCCCGCTGACTGCCTGTTTAATCCAGGTCTAAATCATGTTGTGTTTAAAAACATCCTGTTCAATAGTTTTATCCGCCCGGTTACCTCACTTTAAGCTGTTTGGAGAAATAGACTTTCTCTGAAAATGTGTAAGGTATGGATAAAGAACTATTTCTACTAGTTGTTTCAAACAGCTAATTAGGAACCCAGTTCTTAACATGTTTTACCAAAATATTATTCTTGAACACCCGCACCATAACTCGCGTTATAGTAGCCACTTGGCATGGAGGAGAGAAGAAACTAAAAATGATCCCCACCCGCATGGAGCGTAAAGTCTAGTGGAAGAGGCATATAAAAAATAGGTAAACAAATCGTTTTTTTACCATGCGTGTGTATTATACGGTACATCCTGACGTTCTTTTGTAATGTGTAAAGATAGTGATAACAGTGTTTATTCCATAAAATTTTCTTGAATCTTTTTCACATCTATTCCTTTTATTAAAAAAATTTTAATTCTTTTTTATATATTTTTTTAAATTGGAGTTCAATTTGCCAACATATAGCATAACACCCAGTGCTTATCCCATCAAGTGCCCCTAAACTAAGCTGCAAACTTCGGTTTAAAGTGCTTGTCCAAAAAAAATAAAAATAAAAAATAATAAAGTGCTTGTCCATTGGTTTTCTCACCATCTTTGTGATCAAGACACATTCTAAACCAAAATGGGAACGGTGTGAGTGTGCTTGTTTCTGGTTGGTCACGTGTGCATTAACTTCTCACCCTTTGAAGGAGAATTTCTCAGTGTCTTTCGGACTGCCATGGGATTAGTTTGTTCTCGGGTCCTTCACAAAATGATTGGATTCCTAACAAGAAAATGCATTGTAATGTGCCAGGGCGCTGTCCGGCTCTGCTAAACTTCACAGACTGTGCTAACACTTGTAGGATGTGCCAATAAATCTTCCCTCTCTTCCCCTAGGTCCAAGGATCTCATAAAGGAAGCAATCCTTGACAATGACTTCATGAAGAACCTGGAGCTGTCGCAGATCCAGGAGATTGTGGATTGTATGTACCCGGTGGAGTACGGCAAAGACAGTTGCATCATCAAAGAAGGAGATGTGGGGTCACTGGTGTACGTCATGGAAGGTATGGTTTGTAACTCTAATCCTCTGACACTCAGATGCTGCCTTTCATCTTATCAGCCTGCACACAGATGGTGATGTATTATATGGTATGGTTCCACTTCTGTCTTTTGTTCTTGAGAAGCAGTTTGGATAGAGGTGGAACACGCTTTAGACACAGTGGCTGAGTAGTCATATGAAGCGTTCGTGTTTAGAATACGAATCTGAGAATCTAGTGTGCTTTTAGACATGGAGAAAGGATGAGAGGGCGAAAGAGGGAAATGCTGTTGATTACAGCGGGCACGTCTGCATGCCACCAGGTCGTTGAGCAAGCTCGCGAAGCTTCCAGAGAAGCTCAAGACTTGCGGAAGGTATTTTTGGCCAGATAATCCGAGTGTCGGCTCTACCTTTAATTTTCAGTGTATGACTAGGTCTCTTGCTCTCATGCTTCTATAAAAAGAACGTTTTCGGTGATTTATATGTGCATGAAAGAAGAAATCAGACTGGTCGGATGACCTGTTAGCTATCTAATTAGTAAGAGTGATGGACTGTTTCCTAAATCTTGGGCAAATTAAGATAGAAACGGCTTTGAAAAACAACTGAGGCAGGCACCACCCAAACAGATCGTACACCTAGGAAGATTTTCATATCGTATATCTTTAACTTGTAATTTCTAATACCATGTCTTCCTTCTGGGAGAAAACAAAAGCCTGAAGATGACTGGGTCAGCCTGGGACAAAGTGAGTTCAGAAGTGCCTGTAAGATCAGAGAGTTGCCGTATAGACGTTAGTCAGTTTATAGGTGGTGATCAACGTCTTACCCTAAGCATTCATGGCAGTGTCCCAGAACTGTCAGGTTGATAGGTCATTCAGAGGGGTGTATTTGGGCAAATGACTTAACTTCTCTGGGTTTTACCTAATTTGTCAACAATCCTGTTGATTGCCGCTACTTCCTGGTAGTGGTTCTCAGCTGGTGAGGATTCTATCCCTCCACAGGACATTTGACAATACCTGGTGACATTTTTGGCTGTCACGGGTGGAGGTGGGGAGAGGTACTGCTATCTCGTGGGTAAAGACCAGGAAGGCTGCTTCGCCGGGCTGTTGCCCACAACAAAGAATCATCTGGCCCAAATTGTCCTTAGCGCCGATGTTGCAAAATCCTGCTTTCTCCTGTCTTTGTAAGATTGTTCTGAAGTAATGTGAAATAATTGGAGATCAGGTTTAATGTAAAGTATAAAACAAAACAAAACAAAACAAAAAATAAAGTATAAAACATTGTAAAATAACAGTATGTATTACTGTTTCTATCAAATACTTGGCAGGACGTAAGAAATGTGCTTCCTGCATATGTCATTCACCTTTTAATTTTTCTTTGTGATCGTTTTTGACACGTATGAGGTGGTCAACTACTAAGTCATAATTTCGATCATTTTTTTTCTCCATAAGTTTTCAGCGTTTGGGTCAGTGTCATGAAGTTTTTCTCCAAAAGGAAATAAATGTTCAGTGAGGCTCTCTTCTGAATAAAACCAAGACACAATAGACAAAAACACAAACAGTATTCACTTGGCAGACAATTGCAGGGGAAGAAGATGAAATTATAGGGCAAGAGTATATGTGGGTAGTAAGCAGAAAGGATGAGAAAAATGCAGGGAATATACAGAGATCAAGTATAAACTATAAATACAGAGAGAAATGTCAGGAAGTGTTAACAATTTAAAAACCAAGTTTCAAGCATTTCTTAGTTTATAGTTTTCAGTGGTTTTGTCATTGATTTTTCAGATAATTTATTGTCAGTCACGTTTTTAAGAACATCCTTATTTTATAAAGGAAAGTCCACCTTACTTCCACTATTTGCAGATGCTAATTATTGAAAATCTACTCAAGAAATGGATGTTTCCAGAACCTGTTTGTTGTTTTCCTTTATCTTGAATATCTCTTACGAAAATAGATATCCATGCAACCTTGGAAATTTTTTCTAAAAAACAAAAAAATTCTCTTAATCCATACTACCTTAGCTTCTAAGACTAACTGCTAGTTTACTAGCTATGTCAGAAGAAGCTTGGAAATCCTAGTGTGTATTTACTGAGCGCTTAGAACAAGGTCCAACACACTGAGCATGCTTTTTATAATAAATGCTTGCCGTGTATAAAATTTATTTACCTTCAAAACAATCCCATGAGGTAAGGGGTAATATTTATTATTCTTCTTTACAGTTGAAAAGACAGAGGCCTGATGAGGTTAAGTAATTTGCCTGGGTCTCCCAACTAGTTTATAGTAGAATTAGGATTGAACCCAAGTCAGGGTTCTCCTAAGAAATGGAGCCGATAGATAGATGGATAGATAAATGGATAGATAGAGAGAGAGACGATTGATAGATCTTGATGGATAGATACTTATTTTAAGGAATTGGCTCATGTGATTGTGGCACTGGCAAATCCAAAAATCTACATGGTGAGGTCAGCAGGCTAGAGATCCAGGGAAGAGTTGATGTTGCCGTTCAAATCTGAAGGTCAGCTGTTGGCAGAAATCCTCTTTTTCTGGGGAGGTCTGCCTTTTTTTTTCGATTGAGGCCTTCAAACAATTGCACGAGGCCCACCAACATTCTGAAGGTAATCCACAGCTCAAAGTCTCCTGAATTAGATGTTCATTTCTACAGAATTCCTTCACGCAAGTATCTAGGATAATGTTGGACCAATAATATCTGGATATCGTGGCCTAGGAAGTTGACACATAAAGTTAACCATCCCAGGTCCACTTCTTATCAACTGGGGCACCTGCGCGCATCTCCTTAAACCGTGCTTAATTTCCAAGTAAAGGTGGCAGCAAGTTCGAAGCTCCACCTAACATGATGTGACGATTCTGAGTAGGGCTGAAAACCCAGTAACACTTTACCCTAAAGAGGGTACAGAGTCCTGGGGTACTATTTGCTCTTTCCCTTAATATTCCGTAATTGAGATGCTATGTTGTAAAGCTAATACTTAAACACTGTGATGTAAAGTCTCTATATCTCGTGTTACATGAATAAGGGGGAATGAGAGAAGAAAACGAAGCGTTTTGTGCACATACATGCCCTTACACGCACACGCCTACACACAAACATATTTATGACAAAGTAAAGAAGAAATACCCATGACAGGCTTCCCGACGTAAAGGTAAACATACTAATCCCCCCCCCCCCTTGCTTCAAGCCAATTCTGATGAATTTTATTTATCTGACTTTTCCTGCTGTATGGACTAAACAGCAAGTCCTCTTAATTATCTTTCGTAAAACAGGATTTTAAATAGTGTATCAATATTCGGAGTCACAGATTTTGCAGTAATGCTGTTGATTGCCTTCAGCTAAACTCACGAACGTGATATAATCTTATAAACTGATGCCGATCTGTCCCCAAGCTGTGATTCTAACCAGTTCAGTGTAACTTTGGCCGATCTTGTGCTAATACCCTTGTGTCAAAATAATTTCAAATTAAAAACAAAAGGTCATTTAAATTTTTATAAGTTTTAATTGAAGAAATGTTTCATTGTTTAATTAGCTTTTTATCAACGTTTTTAATCTTCTCAAAATTTAGATAGCAATGTTCTTGATAGAGATGGATTCTTTTTCATCTGTGAGCATTAATATTTATAAAGAGCAATCCATAGCAACTACGGATGAGTAGGTTATGGAGGATCATTCACAAACTTGCTTATTATCCAGACATTCAGGAAAATACCCAGGGAATTTACGTGGAAAATCAGTCCGGTTTTCTCTGTCTCTCTTTACTCAAATGAAGTTTCTTCATATAATGCTGTTTAACATGTGCCTCAAGTAGCTTTTATTTTAGCTGGGCAGTGTCCCAAGTATGATTGCACACCTAAATGCCAGAATTTTCTCATCGTTTTAGCAAAAGAGAATAGTCATATGGTAAGACTTCACTAATTAGGAATGACTGGGGAAAAAAATCATCTGGGGGTAGTGTAAATATATTATCATATATTTTCAAGCAAAATGAGTTGTGTCACTTTCAGATACTTAAAATTGCTGGCTAGTAGAAGTTTCAATGTTAAGTTTGAGTCAGAATTGTTTGGTATTAGTTTTTTAAAGCAGTAGCATAAGTAGGTTACATTGCTGAGGCTCTGTTTATATTTTAATTATGTTTTCAAATATATAAATGACTCTTAAGAAATACTTGAATGCAGTGTATTTTCTTAAATGGACACTAGCCTTAATCATGATGTGATATTTATTACTCTCCTTATACTCTTACCCTCCTTTTGGTTATCATAGAGACATTTTAGTCTGTTGTGTTCCAAAATAATACATATTCTGATTCAGTGACTTTCAATGGTGATGTGAATAAAGCATCTTCTCCGTGAATCTAATTGAATATTTTTATACTGAAAAATGTTGAATTTGTATCCATCAAAGTGGTGGGCTTGTACCTTTTCTGTGATGTTTCATTGTGGAAGCAAATAGATCACATTTTATTTCCTAAAAAAAAAAAAAAAAAAAAAAAGGAATGTCATCTATTTAGCGTTCTATGAGCATTGGCTATTTTTAGTTAAACTTTTCAATGAAATTATCCTTTTTTTTATGAGGTGCTTGTTAATGATAATAGCTTTTATTACGTACTTATAAATGCCAGGTAGTGTTTAATCCTTTCATAAGTATTACATTTCAATCTTCATAGCAACCTTGAGGAGTAGATATTCTGTTCTCTGCATGTTAATAGATGGAGACCCTGATGGATAGACAAGGTGGGTAACTTGGCCAGGATCATCCCACTGGGACGTTGAGGTGTGAACCTGGGCTATGTGCTCCAGAGTTCCTACACATAAATGGGGCAATGATAACTTTCAAAGTGCAGATTAGAAGTCTTTGTGGTACATAATTATTAGGTATTATGATCCCAGTTTTAGGAGCCCATTAAAGATGTGCAGCATTCAACCATAGGCTAAAAAAATGATCTGATTATTTTCAAGGAAAATAGAGAACTTGAATGACCATAGTGCAAAGACAGAATAATTCAGATGTTTCTTTTTTTTTTTTAAGGATTTTATTTATCTATTCATGAGAGAGAGAGAGTGAGAGAGAGACAGGGACACAGGAAGAGGGAGGAGAAACAGGCCCCATGCAGAGAGCCTGATGTGGGACTCGATCCTGGGACCCCCAGGATCATGCCCTGAACCAAAGGCAGATGGTCAACTGCTGAGCCACCCAGGTGTCCCCAGGTGTTTCTATAAATACCTTTTATGTCTCTCTGCATCCTTTGAACACTGAAGAGCTTATTGACCTCTCCATCCATCTTCAGTGGTTCACTCCTCTCCTGTTACCCATAACTCCTTCCTTATTGAAAGAGCATTCGTGCTTTGGCTTAATCTTGGCCCATCTCTCTGTCCTTATGGTTGGGACTCAACTCTGCTGTACACCCGGAGGGACCTGTGTTTTCTGTCTGTAGTGAATAGCGTTGATTTTGTTTTTGGCACAGCCCACCCCCCATTTTTTTTAAGAAGCTCATCATGCACAACTCTTTGAATATGGCCTTTGTACACGGATGCTAAGTGATACTTAACTATTCCCATGAACACTCAGGGACTCACTTTACTATTGTTACTGCACAGAGACTGTACCTTTTCCTTCTGAAGACAAAGTTGTCGGGTTGTCTGCTCGGCAGCTTCCTTCCCCACTCTGTGCGTCGATCCCAGGTCTGCCCGGTAGACTGATGTCCAACACTGTTCATTCATCAGTGGGGACGGGAATCATCCTGCTGGCGCCGTTGGGAAGTAAACTTGCTTGACTTGGTACTTTCAGCTCTGCTCACCTCTCCCCCTGAAACATTTTTACTGACTTTATATCATTAAATGATGTATGAAAGCTGACATTCAGAGAGGGATTTTATATAAAATTGAACATTAATGATGAGCCTCGCCGTGTCATTTGGCATTCAAAACACTACCTGCGCTCGTGAGTGTGAGGGAATTGAATGCATTTTCATATGAATGAGCTTTCTTGGTAATTTTAATATGAGAAACAGACCATTTTATTCTCCAAAATCTAGGTGTTGCCTTTTGGCCTTATGAGTTTTTCATGTTAATCTGAAAGCTATCTTTAGAACAGTGAAATACGGATGCGCTTAAAGTTGTTTTGCAGCTCTTTCATTGGGCCAAGCTTATAATATTAATGTGGAAGAGCAAACCTATGACTGCTTATCTAAAACCGAAAGAGACATCTGTTTAGAAGAAGTCATAAACCAAGTGGATCAGGAAGTATTAAATGCAAATATTAAACTGTATCTCAGTATGGAGTCAATGGCGAAGACAAGGGTCTGAGATATTTCGATGCAATGGGGATATCACATTGATTTTGGGGTGCCGAGCTTCAAAAAAGCCTTTGATAGACTCGACCCAGTCCAGGAAGTATAATTATATATATCCCACCCATGCATAGATGGAAATTTTAGGAAGAAAGCATACTTTTTAGATACTGAAAATGCTGTCACTTGAAAAGGGAATTATTCCTCGTGAATCTACGTGACCTAAGGAGAAATGCAAGCTATAGGGAAGACTTTGGAATCAACATGCTGCTGAATAATATGCTCCAGGAGTGAAATGAGCAGCCTGATGTGATGGCAAGAACCCCATCTCAGGAGTCATTCCAGCAGTGACTGCAGAGCATCTGCTTGGAGAGAGTTTGTGGGGGTGAAGGAGGGATTCCCTGTGGCTGACTCATATGCCGTGCATCTCCCATCCTTTCCCTAAACTCCGACGTTCCCTGTCTGTGGGGCTGTGAGCGCGTCTCCTACAAGCTCTCCTATGAGAACCCAGCCCTCCAAAGGCTTCCTCTCAAGAACTCCCCTGTACGTGCAGTGTTAAATGCTTTTGTACCATGTTATGTAACTCGAATCATCTTGCACGTATTTTCCTGTTGCTTAATTTTTTGGTTCAATTTTATGTTGCGCTGCATAACCCAATTTATTTATCCCTTCTGCTAATGATTATATTTAGACTGTTTCCAGTTTTTTTTTTTTTTTGCTCTAAATTGCTAATGAGCCTGAGCAGCTTTTCCTGTGTTCAAGGGCCCTCTGTGTTTCTTCAGTGAAGTGTCTGTTGTAGTCTTTTCCCCATTTTTTTTCTGTTGGTTGGTTGACTTTACATAATTTAATCCCTGCCAGTTAGGTGCCTGGCAAATATCTTTCTCAATCCGTAGCTTTAATTTTTACTCATCTATGACTCTTTTGATGAACAGAAGTTACTAATTCTAGTGTAGGCAAATACATCAGTCTTCTTCTTGATGTATGTTTGCATCTTGGTAAGAAGTTCCAGAGGGCAGTATTCTTCATGCCCATGCTTATGTGTATGCGTGTGTCCGTGAAGGCAGGTGCTTGACTTAGGTGCATGAGGAATTATCTATCAAGGGTTATGTCCACATTTGTGATCTAAATGAGAGTTGTCCTTTTTAAAACAGGAACCCGGAAAGGCAATACATTTTCATTTCTATGTTCCTTTTTCCCTAATGTATTTTAAGAATTCTTTATAAATGGTCCTTAGAGGATAGTCTATATATTTTTGAATACCCTTGGAGAGAACAGTGTCTTTTTTTCTGTGAGGGTGCATTGGATATTTGGAAATAATCACGAGTCATTTAGTGATAGATTTGATGAGTAGGGATAGATGATTAAGCCAAGCCATACGTTTTTCCTTTGGTGCTAATATAGATAAAGATGTGTGTGTGTCATCGTAAAGTAATGGCATTTGTTGTACAAGTCAAGAAAAATTAGCAAGATGTTTTCAGGATATCATTTTTGGAAAAATTGACATACTTTGAAGGATAACGTTCTTACTACTCATTAAGCTGCTTACTTCTTTGGTTGATTTTGTAAAAATAGCTTGATCACATTGTGGTTCTACCAATGTAGCAATGTAGCTTGCTCCATTTTTATTTCCAAAATTTTAATGGTAGAATTGAATTTATTACATCGAGGAGGGCAGTAGTGTGGCTTTTCTTACTTTTGAAGACTCTCAAAAGATAAAATCCTCGAAAATTAACATATCTGCTTTTTTTTTTTTTTTTTTTTTTGAGACAGAAAAAGTAGGAGAGCCATCAGGGTTTTGTTGTTGTTGTTATTGTTGTTTGTGTTTTTTTTTTTCAAAAAATCAATCTAAAATTGGTAAAGGATTTCATAGGTTATGTTAAAATAGCTACAGGTATCTTTCTTACTATTACTTCATACCAGTTTTGGGTTTTATTTCTACGCTCATTCATTTTGCTAAACTTCCCACCCCTCCATTCTGCGATTTTGAGAGAATGCCAAATTTGAAAGTTTAAAGATGCATTTTCAGTGAACGTTCAAAATGAGTACAGCGTCGCTGAAAAAAAATGAAAAGAAAATCTGGATTAGTACCGTTTTGGCAACCGTGTGATCACACATTGATTTCCTGCTAATGAAGTAAAACCGACTTTGGGCATCAGGACACGGGACGGGTGACCGGTTTGCATGCTAAATGTTACACAGGCTTCTGAAATTGTCGTGGGTTCAATTTCAGAGCACAGAGATGTATTTCTTCAGACTTTTAACAAGATTTCAAATGATTTTTGGTGGGGGGTGGTGGACAGGCTAATGCTTTTAATATCCATTCCTCTAATGAGAAGCCCCCGAATGGTTAGCAGTTGTGTTGGCAGGTTCCGGAAGGGCTGGGCAGAGAGGAGCTGCTTCCCAGCACCCAGAAGCTGCGTGGTGTGGCTGCCATGGCAACAGCCCACCCCACCCCCGGGACAAAGGCCTTGCAACTGGTCTCTGAATCCTCCTTGGAATTCTTCCCTGACTCCACACTGGGGAAAGGCAGCCTGTAATAGCACATACCTTATCTGGGTTTAACTGCTGTAGCTTTGGAAGGTTGACGTCTGAGTCTGATCTTTATAGTTAGGCCCATCTGTAAACTCCTTTCTGATGAAAATGAAAACATTTTTGTGCTTTAACTTCTTAAGGTGCGCGCGGAGATATAAAATTACGATGGGTGATTTAAGAGGCTATTAAAATTAATTCCCCCAAATTCACGCTTTATGCGTATTCAAAATACCAAGAAATTATTGGTGACTGTATTTATATTAATGATTTATTTAGTACCATTTCTTCTTCCTGCCTTGTTTGCCCAACTTTACCAAAGCTGATTGTCTTTTGGGTCCGATGAAACCACTTGATAGTGATTCATAGAAATAAATGGAAGTAGGTGATTTTAAAACAAGAGACAGTATTTACTTTCTGTTGACTGTGTGCTGCTGTCTTGTGTGACTTAACAAGAGCACTGAAGTGACTTTGATGCTTTTCATTCTCAAAGCCAATTAAGTGACTGTTCTTTTATCAATAGCAAAGCTATACTGGAAAAATCATCTGGTGAAGGTGGCCCAGTGTTAGGAAAGGTAGTTTTCCATTTCACTAATATGCAATGGTGTATTTACAGAGTAAAGCTAACACTTTTCACACAATTATAATTAACGCCAACGTGTTTAAAATTTTCCTTCAAAAATCGTTCAGACTTCTTTAAAATGTCACTGATTTCCCACTGGCAAAAAAGAAGGGAGTGAGCATTCGTTTCCATTAGAGTTTAATTAATAGCCTATTGTGATAACTTTTACCGAAAGCCATTTACATACTCATCCAACTTCTTTTTTTCATGTATATGACTAGAAAAATATAATTCAATGCTACATTTTATATTTGACTTGTGTTTACAGAGCATCATTTTACATTACTCTCTTATTATATTGTATCGCATATTGTTTTAGAATATTTAAGACCTTCAGCAATATTCTTAACATAGATTTATGCTGTCCCCAGTGTTCCACTCAATGATAGGAGCACATGCCCTTAAATTAAAGTCATTTTTTAAAGATTTGTAATAATTTGCTCCAACATTTCCAGTGCAGACATTTTTATTGACTCAGCCTGTTGGAAATATTCATGCACATAGATTTATACTTTGTGCGCATATGTGTGTATATGAATTTACATGAAATTAGTTCCTTCCAGAGTTCACATTATATTTTAGGAGATGATGGGGGTGGTTGATATAATATATGGGATGCTATCCATGGTTAAATTCAAATTTATAAGAAAAGTAGAGGATTAACAACAATAGTCCTAGGTATTGATGATAAGGCTCTCAAGTGAATTAAAAATTAGTCTGCAAAGGAAAAATACTTAGTTTAGGTGTTTTTTAGAACAATTTTCATGCCAGCTTCTTAAAAGACAATTAAGGTATCTTCTATGGAAAGTCTTGACATTATATTTAATCCTATGAATTTAAGTGTTTATTTCTTACAGTCTAGAGGTCAGATCCACATGAAATAGGAAGAATGTTTCAGCAGATTTTTCTTTGTGTTGAGAATTAGGTTGCATATATACATAGCAGGCCTTGCTAAACTACCGTGCTTTCCTCCTCCTCCATATGGTGTGTTTCTACAAAAGTAGAAGAGGTGTTAAGAGATAAAGCAGACTGTGGATTTGACTGAGCGTCGTCCATGAATACATGAAATTCTTTGTGAATCCCTCGACAATTGCGAACAGCAAGGAAAGTATTTAATGAAGTTCTTTTGGCGGTACGGTTTCTTTATTATGATTCACTTACCAGTTCATTTGATTATTTATTCATCTCTGCTGTTAATTCGTACAAATGCTTTCTCAGATCTGACTGTGTGTCAGTAGACACTGGGGATATAATAGTGAACAAGATAGACGCAGTCCCATATCGTCCAGACCCTCAGCCTGATGACATAGTAGGGAAAAAGCACAAGAAATATTCACAGAAATAAGCCCAATAGTTCTGGAGCTATGAGTAAATCGAGACCACAGGGTGATGTAAGAGAGAATCACAAGGTAGGTGTGGCAGATCGGGATATGGGGCAGGGAGGGCTTTCCTTAGCAGGTATCATTTGAGCTGAGACCCGAGTGACAGGAAGGAGCCACACACACTAAAGTGTGGATGGAGGTTCCAGATGGGGACAGCTGCAGGTAGAAAGGTGCCAAGGTGGGGAAGGATTGGCCTAGTCAAGAGAACGAAGGCCATGACATGACTTGACATTGGCAAGGTCACTTGTAGGATGCTGGGGGTGGTTTAATTTTATTTCAAGAGATTTCCGGAGCATTGGAGTTTAGGTTGAGATGGGACATGATGTGATTTAAGTTTTAGGAGTAGAAAAATAGATGCCACGGATGATCGAGGTGGAAAACATGTCCCATGGAGTGGGGATAGGGTACACAGGGATTCCGGTTGGGAGGTTGTACATAGCAGTGATCTAAGCGGGATGTAATGCTGGCTCGGGCTGGGATGACAGCATGGGAAGGGAGGCACGGCGGGCGTATTTTGGCAGCTCGTAGATGTGCTACGGGGGTGAACGAAAGAGAAATTGGGAAGGACTTGTAGGTTTTTGATTTAAACAGCTGGGCGAGGTGCCTGGGTGGCCCAGTCAGTGATGCGTCTGCCTTTGGCCCAGGTCATGATCTCAGGGCCCCAGGATCGAGCCCTGGGTCGGGCTCCCTGCTCAGCGAGGGGTCTGTTTCTCCCTCTGCCTCCGTTGCTCCCCCCGCTTGTGCTCTCTCTCTTATACACACCCTCTCTGTCAAATAAATACTAAAATCTTTTTTTTAAAAAAAAGGACAGTTGGGCAAACAGTGGTGCCATTTTCTGAGATGGGAGAAAGTGTGTAGAGTTCGTGGTGAGGAAGCGAAATCGGGCGTCTGTCGCGGCCATGTGAAGGTCAGATGCCACTGGGGGTGCCACGTGGGTGACACCTGTCTGACAGCCCAGGTAAGAGGTCTGAGTGGAGGTGGAAGTGTCCTGTTAGCGAAACAAAGCAGAGAGAGGAGATGGATGAACGTTCTCTTGTGCTGCGAGTAGTTGCTTTACCTGCAGCAGATCAAATGGGTGAATTTTGGTATCTTAACAGAGTTCATACTCAGAGATATTCATAGTATCTTAAAATTCTTTAATGAGAAATCTTTGTAATAAACTGAAAATTCCTTCCAACGTAATCACACTAGCGTTTCGAAGGCGGAGTCCTCGAAGTCTGGTCCGGGGAAACTTGTAGGGGCTCTTTGAGGTCAAACGTGTCTCTATCATAATACGAGCAGGTCATTTGTCCTCTGTCTCACTCTCTCATGAGTGTGCCTTAGAGTTTTCTAGAAGTGACATGACGTATAATACAGCTGCAGGGAGGGGGCTGAAGCAGAGGGTGAAGCTGTCTTCTCTGGGGCCAGACATCAATTCGATTTCCAAAGAAGTATTAAAAACGTGGCATGCCTGTTACTAAAATGTTTGTTTTTAACATATTATTTTCATAAAAATCTTTTTGACATGTAATACTTTTATTATTTTCAAGTGAATACATGTGTTAAAAAATTTCCTTGTTGAGGTCTAATGGAATAAACATCAATAGATCTAACCCAGAGAAGCAAAATCTCTGAAGTTTTCAGTAATTTTTGTTAGTGTTAAGCGGTTCTGAAACATGACCTGAAGACAAATATGACCAACTGCATGCTTGTTCTGACAAAGACGCTGGATTATTTTGTTTAAAATATCAGATATTGAGGGGCTCCTGGGTGGCACAGTCCGTTAAGTGTCAGCTCACACCGTGACCTCGGGGTCCTGGGATCGAACCCCATGTTGGGCTCCCTGCTCAGCGAGGAGTCTGCTTCTCCCTCTCCCTCTGTCCCTCCACCTCCCACTCATACTCACTTGCTCTCTCTCACATACTCTCTGTCTCTCAAATAAATAAATAAAATTCTTTAAAAAAAATCAGATATTAACTCCACAACCCCAAATAGCACATACCTAGGATCGTGTTACAAAACAAGCGTCTTTTTATTTATGTTTTTGTTTATTGTACTATGATTGATGTATAACATAATATTAGTTTTAGGTATACAACACAAGGATTTGATCTTGGACATATTGAGAAATGATCAACGCAGTAAGTCTAATTAACATCCACTGCCATGCACGGTTATAAATTTTTTTGTTGTTTTGATGAGAACTTTTAAGATTTATTGTCTTAACAACTTTCAATTATGGAATCCAGCCTTATTAACTGCAGTTACCATGCTGTACATTTCATCTGCAGGACTTGCTTGGTTTATAACTGGAAGGTTGGGTAACAAATGGCTTTTAAATAAAGTCTTGGTGAGTCTTGGTAAGGTAGAAACAAAAATTTCTGTGAAGACAGACATTTAAATCTAGAGCAAATAGCCAATACTGATCAACAATGGGCAACCCAGTTGCATTGCGGCGCCTATTATTCCGTTAATCACATCCCATTTCACAGTTTGAAAGGCATCCTTGATGCATTTTGTGGGTTCTGTTTGCACACTTTCTGATGGTCAAGATTTGGGAAGATAGTTGGGTTTCCCCAGTGATTATCCTGAATTCGTGGAGTAGGATACTGAATATTTTTTTTCTGTAATTAGACTTTAATTATAGTTCTAAAAGAATAAAGGAATCAAATATGCTTTGAATCCAATCAGCATTTTTGGAGAAGAAAACGGTTTTATGGTGTGTTTATTTCTCACTTAAAAGAATTCTAGAAAATGTAGCTTTTTCTATTTGGAAGGTTCAGTGCAATTACTCATGCAAGGGCATAAATGCTTTCAAATGAAATGAGAGAGTACATTATATTACGCGTGGTCCCGGTGTAGTCCACTCAATGCAAGTGTAAACCGAAATTGTCAGTTACTGATTGGATGTCTTTTTAAATTCTTTTTGCTAAGTAAATGTGTAACATCTCTACATATTTCTTTGCTGATGCATTTTGCAAAGCGCCTTTTTTTTTTTTTTTTTGCTAGTGCATTTCCTTGTTTTTGATTATCTTCCCACCATGCTATTGAGCATCTTCTTGGGATGAGTTTAAAAAAAACCAAAAGAAAAAACAAAACAACAACAAAAAAAACAAAAACCACTTGCTTCTTTCAATTATTTTTCTTGGAAAGTCAAGTTTCTGTTTTCTTCTCCCAAAGGCAGCTCTTATGAGATAAGTCACATTAGAAGATAAAAGGCTTACTCCAACTGTGAACACATATGACATTATGTTGTGATGAGAACTTAATTTTAGAATGTGTTTTTTATGCGAGTAATCGTTGAGTATTTTCTCCCAACAGTACATTCTGTTTCATGTTCTCACACAGTGTAGACTTTTTTTTTTGTGACATAACTAGACTGCTGAACTGGGCTTCTGTCTTTTGTTTCTGTGTGCTTTATGTGAGGAGCTTTAGCCATTTAGTTGAGTTGTCTTGTGGACGGATGGCCACTGGACTAAGAGCCATTAATCCTGGGAGGTTAATCCAGATCCATCCATTAAGTGGCTGTGTGACCAGCTAGAAATGCTCGGAATACTCCTCCTGGAACCTTACTGCCTTCCCACCTTTGTGAACGACGCCTCCTTTCATCCCGGGCCCTGGCCCTGGCCCACGCTGGAAACCCAGGACTTATTCCAGGCCGCGTGTCTGCTTATCCTCAAACCGCTTCTGTTTATCAGCCTTTCGGTGATGTCTCTGTCTGCCACTGCTTTATTTCAGAACTTCAGGGCTTCTCGCCTTCAGCTTTCCAATTCCTCTAGGTCTTCCTGTCCCTGGGCTTCTTCCACTTTCCTACATCCTCTCTATGACCATGAGCAAGATCTTTCTAAAGGACAGATGTGTGCGTGGCATCTCCTTGCTTACTGCTTTCCAGTGCTTTCTTGTGGCAAATTCCAAACTCCTTAGGGTAGAAAACTCTGCAGTGAAATGAAGAGAGCTGGCGTTTGGAACTTGGCAGACGTGAGCCGGAATCTTGATTACTTAGCACATAATTAGTTAAATAAGCTTGGGAGAAATTCTCTAACTCCTGCCTCTGCTTCCCTATTAGTTTCTGCACTCGCCACTCCATGGTTTTGGCTCCACTTCCTTGGATGTTCTCTTGTCCCTGTGACTCGATAGATGTTTTTTCCTCTGCTTGAGATACACCCACCAAGACTTCACTGCTCTTTAGAGTCACTGCAGGAGTTGGATCTGCTAAGAAGCTTTCTCTGACACTTCCCTACTGGGCTGTAACATTCTGTATAAGAACATTGGTCACACTGTGTTTCATTCACTCATGCAACTTATTCATTCAGGAAACACTTATTTTGCATATATTACATGCCAGGCATTGTTCCATTGTTCTAAGTGTTTGGGTTATAGTACAGACCAAAGAGTGCAAAATGCCTGTTAATATTGTGCTTATACTCTACCCTGGAAGATATGAAGCAAACATTTATTACGTGTGTGTGTGTGTGTGTGTGTGTGTGTGTGTAGAATCGATTGGCAATAAGTGCTATGAAAACCAAAGCAGGGTAAGGGGAGAGAGAGTGACATGCGGATGGAGAAGAAATTGCCATGTTAGATATAGTAGTGGAGGAAGGCCTCTAAAAGTTGAATATTGACAGAAGCAGAGAAATTAATACGGTGACACTGGGCCATGCTGATGTCTGGGCGAGAGCATTTCAGCCAAAGGGAATCTAGATGCCCAAAGACCTGAGATGGGTTGTGGTTAACCTGTTCAAGAAACAGTATGGAAGACGGTGTAGCTGGAGCCGGGGTAAGTGATTATGGGGGATGGGTGAGGAGCTCAGTAAGGAAATCAGTGATGTAACAGGGCTTCAAATGGCCTTGCAGGCCACGTCAAGGACTTTTATTATTATTATTATTTAAATTTTTATTTATTATTTTTTAAAAGATTTGTATTTATTTATTCATGAAAGACACAGCAAGAGAGAGGCAGAGACATAGGCTTAGGGAGAAGCAGGCTCCATGCAGGGAGCCTGATATGGGACTCGATCCTGGATCCCAGGATCACGCTCTGGGCCAAAGGCAGATTTTCAACCGCTGAGCTACCCAGGCATCCCTATTATTTTTTTAAATTCAAGGTGGGACCACTCAGGAGAATCTGCAGCTTCCTTGGAGCCCTGGAAACTCTGTGTTGGCAGGGAGGGAGGCAAGCATATCAGTTGGGAAACTATTGAAGCAGTCAGGAAGGGGGGGTAATACTGACTTGAAGGTGGTGAAGTAGAGGTGGTAAGAACTGTGTTGAAAGTTCAGCCAGTACTATTGCATAACGGGTTGGTATGTGAGATGAAGGTGGGGGTCGAGGATGCCAAACTTATGGCCTGAACACCTGGTGTAAAAGTAACTCTGTTATACTTTTCCCAGAAATGGACCAGACTAATTGAGGGACAAGGCTGTCACGGAACACCTGCAGGATGATCATCATTTGCTTATTTATTGCAGCAGGGATTTGCTAAGTCGTGGTAACAAAAAGCCCCCAAAACATGGTGGTTCAAATAACATAGACATTTATTTCTCTTTGCCCTAGTATCATTGAGGTGAGAGGCACAGTGGTACGTCATGTGGTTAATCAGGCACCCTAGCTTCATCCAGTTGGATGGACTGGAGCAGTTGGACTATTGCTCGAGCCCCCCCCCCCCCCACCGCCAAGGTGTGATCACCATGCTCAGACCTGAAGCTGAATGGCTTCTGTGTTGGAGTTCCATCCTAAGGGAGGGGTAGAGGAGGCGTGAGAGAGCAGAGAGCGTCCTGCTGTTCTCATCCTCACGCCCAGGATTCAGCTATAAGAAAAGCTAGAGACAGTAACCTCTACCAGGGAAGCCACGTGTCCAGTAAAAAATTGGTGAGGGATGCTCTTGCTAAAATGGAGAGCATGAAACTTGGGGGACCTTGGGGGTGCTGTGCCATGTTGGCCTCTCTCTCATAAGCACCTTCAGTCAGGAGCCACGGCTTCCCTGTAACCCCAAGGCCTACTCAGATGCCTGCACAAGGTACATACTCACTACTTGTTGGCTTCCTTAACACTAAGTCAGGTACACAGGATGGAAATTAATTTATGCTTGATATTGTGTTTCCTCCTATACACTATTGAATTAATTTCATGACTCATTTTTCATAGTGCAAGCTACATTTTTAAAAAGATATTTTAAAGTGATCTCTACATCCACATGGGGCTCTCACGCACAACCCTGAGATCAAGAGTCACGTGCTCCACCAACTGAGCCAACCAGGTGCCCCCAGACTCCATTTCTAATGTGTACTCATTGCCAACGAAGAAAAACTGTAGCAGTTCAATGATCACTAAGTCCATGTCTTGTATTTACTTATTATCCAGGATGAACAAAGCATGACAAATGAGTATTTATGGGTTTTTTTTTTAAAGAATATTTGCCTCACACACTTGCTTCCAAATAGCCATTCCAGAAATCACACTCCATGGTGAAAGAATGAGTCACTTCCGTGTCATAAAATCGCATCACCTCTTCCAAACTGCTAATTCTCCAAACCTCACCTAACGTCTCACTGAAGGAAAATGTTGCCTCTTCATCCTAGCACTATTTAGCTTAAAAGTTGGAGAAGATGTATTTGGGTTTAAAGATGTTTTCATGAGTCATAAACCATATGACATTAGAAAATGTGTTTTGGAATAAGGAATCCAATCCTAAGATAAAATCTAATAAGAAAACAAATTGGAAAGTGAGTATTTTATAATCAAGTGACTGTGAGATTGCACACGGGACATACATATTATGTCTCGTTTGGAAAGCTGGAGGCTGGGTTATCAACGTGGAAGAAAAATAATTCCTATTTCTTTGTGACATTGTGTTTGTGTTGTATTACACGGTATTACATGTCTTTGTAAAACTGGCCCTGTCTTCTGTCCGAGACCTGTACATGTCATTCTGTCTGTGGGACGCCACATGCTATTTCCAAACACGTCCGATGGGAACGATTGAAGCTTTGCATATTTTTTTGCACATCTCCAAGCCTAGGCCTATGTACCAAATATGTTTTCTTAGTTTATTAGTAGAATTTTAGTTCTAGAGATTAAACCAAGCCATTACCTTTTGGGTCTATCAGATTCTGAGTTCCAGGTGGGCAGAAACCTTGTGGGTGTTCCCCCAATGCCTAGCTTGGGGCCAGCACGTAGTAAGTGTTTAATTTATTTAGCAAATAATTATTAGTTGGATCTTGTTTGAACGCTAAATATACTCCCCAACACCAACACCTCACAGTTTATTTTAGGGAATCTATACACACACCCACACACATGCAAAAACATCTCTCTCTCTTCTTACACACACACACACACACACACACACACAGCTATGTTAAATTCCTTTTGAGTCTAGAATTTTCTTAGAGATAATGAAAATTGACAAAAAGTTATTATCGTAGTCTCTGAAAATTTTTAGGCAGATCATAAGCATTTAGTTAATTCTGAAAATTATCTATTTGTTTTCCTTCTGGATGAAAGTTTCATTTTAAAAATCTCCCATGTTTAGTCTTTTAAGCTTTCTGACTCCTCTGTTGAAATTTAACAAGCCACAACTTGTGAAAATGGTTTGATTTAACAGAATGCCATTTAGACTGTGCAGACTTCAGATTAAGATCCTTAGGGGTGGACTGTGTGTGAATCTACGTACTTGCACGTAAAAAGTCTCAACTTTCTGAAGTTGAAAATTTGGAAAATCACCATATTGTGATCACGCTCTGGGTCACTTGGCATATTTAAGAGTCTGGTAATATATTTCGATAGTAGTAATAGATTCACAAAACCATGTATAAATCTTTCATCAGTGTGGAAGCATATCTCATTTGCTCAGGAGAGAACTTGTTGAGTTAAACTTTGCCCTAAGGAAAGCAAAGGAAATTAGAAAAAAATGGAGTAAAATTATTTAGCTTTTCAAAAGTATCTTATAATGCTTTGCCTGTAACTAAAATGAAACGGAGTTTAATAAACTTTTACCATGCATGACAAATGTATTTCTTCAGCTTATCATACCAAATATATTCCTTTCTATTAAGGTACCGAGCTACGGATGACTGGCTGGCTCAGTCGGGAAGAGCCTGCCACTCTTGATCGCAGGGTCATGGGTTTGAGCCCCCTGTGGGGTGTAGAGATTACTTTAATAAATAAAACTTTAAGAAATAATGGAAATAGCCAGCTATATTAAAGAATTGCTAGATTTAAAAGAATCTCAAAAAAAAAAATCAAATCTTGGGTCACTTGGGCGGCTCCATCAGGTGAGCATCTGCCTTCAGCTAGGTCGTGTTCGCTGTGTCCTGGGATCAAACCGTGCACCAAGATCGACTCTTTCTTGAGGCTTGATTAAATCAATTATGTAAGGCCAAGCGGTACGTCCTAAAATGTTTGAGAGAATTGAATTTCATAAAATCTGTAACTGTCGAGAATGTTTTCCCTTGTGCTTAAATAAATGCAACCCCAAACTCTTTTTTCAATTAAATTATTTTTTATTGTTTACAATGGAGAGGTGCTTATCAACTTCATTTGTCCTTGTTTCCAAGATTGAGGAATAAAGAACCTCATGTTTTTGACTGAGGGATATAGTAGCTTATACTGGTCAAGAAAAATCTTGAACAAATTATGTAACCTTCATGAACTTGTATTTCACTCCCTATGAAAGATAAATTAATATTTCCTTCCTTAAAAGGTTCTTGTATCAAGGGCCACGTAGGGTCTTGAATGTGAGACACTTAATACTCATTTAAGGGCATTGTAAACATTTTTTTAAAAATGTACACTAATCATTCTTAGCATAAGAAATTAGCATAGGAAATTCAAATATTTAGTTTTCTTCTCAGCTGCTTAAGATGTGCATACAGTCAAGGGCACCTGGGTGGCTCATTCAGTTGAATGTCCAACTTGATTTTGGCTCAGGGTCATGAGATCCAGCCCCGGATCAGGCTCCACACTAAGCAGGTTGTATGCTAGACGCCCTCCCCATCTCCCCACCTCCCTCTCTAAGATAAATAAATCTTTTTTTTTTCTTTTAAAGATGTGCATATAATCAGAAGTTTTATTACATTCGTCTCAAGAAGCAGGAACTCGAAATTGCAAATGGTAGATGTTTCGCAATTGGATCAAAAAAAAAAAAAAAAAAAGCAAAGCAAAACAGACCTTGTCGGTAGTCTTTGCCAATTTTTGTGACGTGCATACTCTCCTCATGGCCAATTCCAGATGACCAGCATGGCACCTGAACGCAGAGCTGCTGATGGGAGTCAGCTGTGGCGCACCTCTGTGTGTGCCTCTTCATGGGGAACTGCTTAAGCAGTCACACCTGTAATTGTAGGATTGGTACCTTAATTTGACACTTGGTGCCTTTATTCATTACTCATGGGCCACATTTTCCATTAGTGCAGTTCATTGCTCATATTTCCTTTCAACATCAATTCCTTTCAGCCCTGAAATTTCGAATTTGCCTTCAAATCATGCCTTTGAAGTTGCGACTGGCTCGGAACCTGTTTGCCCTCCTGGTAAATAGCACATTGGATGCTTCCTGCCTCACCCATTCCTTATAGTCAGCATGCTGTGTTACACGGTGTTCTTATTTGTACATTGTGGGTGATTTTTGTTTTTTCTTTCAGGGCAAAGATGATGTAAAAGGGCTTGTGAAGTCGCACTGAGTTTTAACCTGTAACCGGCTGTTTTTTTTTAATCAACTCACCAAGGATGTGCGAGATAGATATGTTTTCTGGAACAGGCAATTTCTGAAATCAAGAAGCACCAACAATGGAATGTCTAAGAATCTTGACTAGACTCAGCCTGTGTCCTTGAGGACAGAGTCAGATGGTACCGTAACCTACGTGGGCTCAGTTAACTCCTTGAACTCATGCACATATTAGTTAGAGATTCAAAGGCCTTTGGTTTTCTTCACACTGGTATGTGTTAGTTTCTACCCATAATCCTGCAACATGGGTTCCGTTCACATACTAGTTGCCACTTATTTCCATCGGACAGATTTATACTTTTTCTTCTATTTATTTTCAATCATAGGATTATCAAAATGTCTGTCATATTTATTCAAATATGATTATTTCCACCCCAAAGGTAAAACACATGGAAACTCATTTGTGTCTCGTCTCTTATGGCCAGAGCTAATGCTGCCTTCTTCATCAAATCCTGGCAAGTTTTTCTTTCTTTTTTTTCTTTTTTCTTTTTTTTTTACAGATTTTATTTATTCATTTATGGAGACAGAGAGAGGGAGAGAGAGAGAGAGAGAGACAGGCAGAGGGAGAAGCAGGCTCCCTGCAGGGAGCCCGATGTGGGACTCGATCCCAGGGCCCCAGGGTCACTGCCTGAGCCAAAGGCAGACGTTCAGCCCCTGAGCCACCCAGGTGTCCCAAGTTTTTCTGTTTTAAAGTAATTTCTTCCTCTCCAAAGTTCCTCTCTCTCCCAGGCAAATATTACTATAGTGTGGTTCATGGTTTCTCAAAGTGTGTTCTCTGAACCAGCAGCATCAGAATCACCAGAGATCTGTTAGAATGAAAATTCTCAGCCCACCCTTCTAGGGTGGCTTTGAACTGAATCAAAAAATCTAGTGATATTCATGCCCAACAGTCTGTGCCTTAACAAATTCTTCGAGTGATCCAGATTTTGGCAATGTGAGCTTCCTCTTTAGTTGTATACTCCATCATGACAGGATTTATGAGTAATTATATCTTTCAAATGGTAGGCACCCAGTAAATATTTGTTGAATGAACACAGACGTCAATGACTATAAGG
Source organism: Canis aureus (assembly GCF_053574225.1). Classification (NCBI taxonomy): domain Eukaryota; kingdom Metazoa; phylum Chordata; class Mammalia; order Carnivora; family Canidae; genus Canis; species Canis aureus. The sequence continues at coordinate 39,234,825 of NC_135637.1, forward strand.
GCAACTTGAGAAACATAAGCTAATTAACTGGAAGAATAATCTGATTTGAAAGCCTATCATCTGAAGGAGAAATGAGGTGTGTCCTTTAAACATCTAGGGGCTGGAATTAGGGTAAGTGAATACAAATTATCAATGCTCAATAAGGTTAGATTATTTTGGTTATGTTAATTCATTACATCCTGACAGCAGTTCTATGAAAGAGGTGTTTCACTTGTTTTGCTGATGAACAAGTGAAGCTTAGAGAGTATCTCTCTATATATATATATATGTATCAGAATCATATAATAAGGCAGGTTCCAAACTCCATTCTCTCTGACTTACTTTTCCCATCATGTTCAGAGACACAGATTTCGACTCCAAGAGAGATGGTTGGTTGAATCACGGTATTCAGTGACTTCTAATCATATAGAACCCTGAGCAAGGCACTGTGCTAGGAGCTTAGCATTTAGCGATGAGCAGCTAACATCCTCACCTGTAAATGTGGATAAGAAACGTGCCTCCTACTTCTTAGGCTGTTGCGATGATTAACTACGATACACAAGACATACTTACAGATTCTGAAAAAGTGCAAAGCTGAAAGGGCGGCCGTACAACGAGGAGTTATAGTAGAGATACCTGCTTCAGGTGAAGAGTCAAGGGACCTTTCTCCTAAGCAGTGACATTGATTCTGATCCAGAATGACAGGTGTGATTTGGCGAGGTGACAAATAGGGGAAGAGCATTCAGACATGGGACCCACACACCAAAGCCTTAAGGTGTAAGAAGCTTGCCCACATGTGAAATGGAGCGAGGTCTCTGTCATTGGGAGTTTTCATGTGTCATCCTGGAGATAATATTTGCGGTATGATGTGTAACACGAGCAGCAGAGCAGTGGTGCGCTACCCGTACTACCGGCTTCATGCGGTCCTGAGGATCTGCGTTCTCCACTTAAGTCTGTAAAATGTCCTTGATGTGACAATAAAGCAACATATAAAGCTCTAAAGAGTGAAAACTAGAGGAAAATGGAAATCTGAAGAATTTAGAGCTTGGATGAGTATTTGCGCAGATTTGAATCCTGTACAATACCCTCTCGTTTTTCTCTCTAGCTCTAAGAATCACTGAGGTGGCCCAATGACTTGGGGGCGCTGTCGTTCATGATTAATGTGCTTTTCTGTCCCTAACTGGATTACACTGGTGTTTGTTTCTTCTAGAAAAATCTCAGATTAGATTCTTTCCTGGTCATACTTATCATTTGATATATAGTCCGCAGTGCAGGTAGTATGAAAATAGGGTGGTTTGGGTCACTAAGTAAAACAGATGAACTTAAAATGCAGTTAAATTTTGGTAGAAATCGTATGCTATTTCTAACTCTTGCAGCTCTTTGGAAGACCTAACTAGATAAAAATGTAAATATTTCAATTTAATTGGCTTTTCCTATCAACAAACTTCTCTTATTCCTTATTTGACTATGAGACTAGCAAATGGAGGCTGCTACTTGTTGTAGGACAGAGACACTAAGTCTCTCAATAACCACATCGTAGCCTCTTTCTTGTTTCCTGGAACCAGTACACACCCTTTAATAAAAAGTACTGATGATGTTTGTCGAATGAATGATAGAATGAAATAGAGGCTAACATTAACTTTTGAGCGGAGTAATTTTGAATGGAAATCAAATGTATAGAATATATTTAATTTTTACTGTAGAGAATTTACTTTTTAAAATATTTTTTTTTATATTCTTGAGAGAGAGAGAGAGGAGTGAGCATGAGCAGAGAGGCAAGGCAAGGGAAGGGCAGAGAGAGGCAGACTCTTCAGCAGACTCCAAGCTCAGTGTGGAACCCAGTCCAGGGCTCGATCTCACGACACTGAGATCATGACCCGAGCTGAAATCAGGAGTCGGACACTTAACCACCTAAGCCACGTAAGGCACCTTGTTACTGTAGAGATTATAAAGTCTGATGTTAATTCCTAACATATATATTATGCTATGTTGCCCATAACTATCAAAAGTATAGAGTGTAAAAAAGAAGGGACAAAATCTGAAGGTAATATTGCTACATTGCTTTAAAACATGAAAGTCATTTCTGTTTGCAGCGTCATTGGGAGGTAGTAGAGTTTGGATTCACATAAAGTGAAATGGAGAAAAGAGACAGTTTATTGTGAAGAGGCAATGTCAAAAGCAATGACAAATGTCTTTGTCTATCACATGTCCATCATTGACAGAAAGGAGAAATGTCTCTGTGTAGATGTAATTTGGGGTGGCTTTAAAAATAGGCTTACCTATTAAAAATTGCATCCCAACCGTTAACCAATCATTGCAAATTAGAGTGCTTTGTAATGTAAATCTTAAGAGTGATCTCTAATAAGTATTTGTAGTTAAAAGAGGAAAAACGCAATTGACAGATTATAAATCCATAAAATGCCTCATGTAATAAATCTGTTAAAAAGAAGACACACTTGATATTAGATGTAAATATCCCAAACCCTTACCCCTTTATGTTTTTCAATGTGATTATTCTGTAGAGGAACCTGTGTCTTCATGCACATCTGTGTATCGGTATTCTTTGTAAAATACAGATTTACTAGAGTAAGAGAATCAAGTGGAGAAAAAATGAGAGAATAAAGCAGATAGGACATTCTGCTAGTAGATAGACAGCTTTTAATGTGACTGTTTATGATCTGATTATAGAAAAAAATTATACACATCTTTCAAATACATTGACCTCTACCAAGCAATATAACATTTTGATACATTGGCGTTAGTTCACCAGATGACTTAGAGAGCTTAATGCAGTCAAATGAAGACTGCTGATGCTCTACGTTTTGATAGTGTAGTGTTGACATGTATTTTTATTACGTAGGAGCAAATATATTTGGTATTTCCATAAAACACTCAGCAAGGCTTTCACTGTAGCTTCATGAGCTACCAATGACTTGCACTTAATGGTGTCATATTTGAATCATCCAGGGCTTATGAATATGTAAATTTGCGCTCAGAACTTTGTCTTAAATTCTGAGAGGTGGGCACCTGAGTGGCTCCATAGTTGAGCATCTGTCTTTGGCTCAGGTTGTGATTCCGGGGTCCTGGGATCGAGTCCCATGTTGGGCTTGTTGTGAGGAGCCTGCTTCTCCCTCTACTTATATCTCTGCCTCGCTCTGTGTCTCTCATGAATAAGTAAATAAAATCTTAAAAAAATAAATAATAAATAGATTCTGAGAGGCTACTATTACCAAGAAACATGTCCAAAAAATAAATTCTTTGGACTCTACAGAACATGCATTCGTTTTTATTCAGCATCTATGTCATAACTAGTCAAGAAGACATCTCCTGCATCTAATATTTTTGCTTTCTTAAAACAGTTGTTTTGAATGGAAAAATAAATAATAGTCACTCACAAAAATTGAATGCAGGTACCATTTATGGGCTACATAAGGAGATGGTTAATACACGATAGCTCCTTATCAGTTTTATCTATTCAGAGACTGCATCTAAATAATTTGTTCACATCTTCTTGTACTTTAAGACGTGATAGACTATAATCATCATTCGGGGGAGCGTAACTAGCCCAAAGGTGCACAGAACCAGTGGAAGATTGAGCGTCTTACTTTTGATTTTACTCAATAAGCTAATTGTGGGATAACAGATGGGTCCTCCTCCCTGAATCTGCTCTCGTAATTAGGAGTCACAAATTAGGGTCACCCTGCTCTCCTGCCTTTAGGGCTCTGATCCCTGAAACACGCGATGCTCGATAGTGGTCTGGATTTCCCTGTCGATCATTACTCTTTGGACAGTATTTTTCCTCGCTAGATTTTCCTTGAGCCCTCTCCTTAGATTGTGACTGTGCTTATCCAAGTGCTAGGAAAAGAATAGAATTCTCTTAAGCCGGACAGCCCCAAGTCCAAATTTTTGCCCTTCCCCTTACGAGCTTTATGTTCTTGAGCACATTCCTTAGCTTTCCTGAGCATCTGTTTCCTTGTCTGTGGAATGAGGATAATAATAGTTTCTACTTCATACTAACAGTCGCTACTATGAAATTATGTCAAGTTTTTAAGCGCATGGCCTGGCACGTGGACAAACTTCCAGAAATGCTGTTCTTTTATTATTTTGCCTCATCCCTCAGAACTCTGGGAGCTGGCCACCTGCTTACCCTTTTGCTCGAACTGAAATGAGGGTCATAATATAATTGGCAGGGTCTTCACCTGTTATAATCTCCCCTGTGCCCCATGGCGTGTGAGTGGGGCCCTCGGAGACTTAACGCGTGGGACAAACCTTGCAGGGGTTTTCAGTGCTGTTCAGGGACTCTCGGGGGGGATATTTCTGCGAGGGACGGAATCAGAACTCCTCAGATCACCCTGTGGAGGTGATTCTCTGCACATGGAAGGGCGGCTTGGCTGTTATGTCACCTGTGCCTGTTGTCGGACTGCTTTTTACTTCCAACCTCAGGGCCGGCCTCCAGGCAAATATAGTTACGTAGACTTGGTTTGTCTTTGCCATCCGCCTCCTTCCCATTTCCCATACTTCCCCTACACACCACTATCCCAAAGATCTCCATCTCTGAACTGCAGACAGCCCAGAGGGAAGATAGAAATCGTATTTCATGGACAGAGCAACCGGGTTTACCTATAGGAAAAATTTCAGGATGATATTCAGTGATGTGATTTCAGTCTAAGTAGACCTGAGAACGGCTGTGCATCTTCGGCAAGCAGTGCACGAGCAACACTCGTGCGTCTCCCCCTCTCTGCTCGCGATGCCAGACCTCTATTAAGATGACTTTGCATGATTTTGGAATAAGTAGGTCCGCACATAGACACAGCTGCCACAGCAAAATATGGCATTTCTCATTAAGATTCTTTCTCTGGCAGCAGCAGCAGCAGCAGCGCTCTTAGACAAACTTTCCTTCTAGACTCACTCTGAATAGCTTCTTTCCACATTTAAACAGAGACTGGGGGGGGGGGGGTTCAATCTGCCCGTTTCTTCGGATGTAAGGCAGTTTGCTCCGTGGGTTCTCAATGAAGGCAGGTTATTTCATGGAAGTCCTCCGAGACAGGTGGGAGTGAACACTTGGATTTCTTTGATACCCCGACTACTTTGCATAAGCATCTTCACTGAAGTGTTTATGACATTTTGAACTTAGTTAAAATCGAAGGCTTACTCCTGATGGTGTTTATTACTTTACACTTGGGACCAAGGAACACCGTACACGCTGTGCTAAGGAAAAGACATGGATGTCGGCCTCAAAACTTTCTTGTTCTGCTGCTTTTTAATTTAATTATTTTATTTTATTTTATTTTATTTTATTTTATTTTATTTTATTTTATTTTATTTTATTTTATTTTTTGAGAGAGAGAGAGAGAGAGAGAGAGAGTGAGCGAGCTCACAAGCAGGGGGAGGGACAGGGAGAGGGAGAATCCTAAGCAGACTCTGTACCCAGAGCAGAGCCCCACATGGGACTCGATCCCACGACCCTGAGATCATGACTTTCAGCTGAAATCAAGGGTCAGATGCTCAACCAGCTAAGCCGCCCGGGTGCCCCTCTTCTTGTTCTGCTTCCCGAAAGAACACGTGACAAATAAAGCTGTGATTATTTTTGTGCAGAATACTTTTAAAGAACATTTTATAGTAATTGTTTGCAGGGCACTTTTTGATTTTAGGTGAGGGACAAAGAGCTATTCTTGGAACATAAAAATAATCAGTGCTGTACTTAGACGCTGTCCTTGTACCAGGCGTTCTGTTTTCAGCACAGTGCATGCATTATCTCATTGAACCCTTGCCACGGCCTTGCAAGAGGTAGACCCTAGGGCTCCTGGGCGGCTCGGTGGGTTAGGCGTTGGGCTCTTGATTTTGGCTCAGGATCATGAAATCGAGCCCCGCTTTGGTCTCAGCATTGGGTGTGGAGCCTGCTTAAGACTCCCTTTGCCCCTCCACCTCCTTAAAAAAAAGGTATGTTATATTATCCCCCAACTTGCAAGTAAGGACATTAAGGCTTAGGGTAACCTGCCCCTCACTGCATATTTATTAAAAAGGCAGAAAGGGGAATTCAGTACAGGGTGTCCATGACCATGACCACGAAGCCTGTATGTGCTCTGGCCTCGTGGAGGTACCTGGCATACATCCCACACGAAAGAGGGGTGAGGACCCAGCTCCCGGCTGACCCAGGTGGACAGGTGGTCCTCCCTGCGGCCACGGGCCTCACCTTTCTCAGGCACCCTGTGTTCTGAGAAGCATGTGCCCCCAGTGCTGGAACCCACAGGATGTGGCCCCCTGGGGAAGTCTGAGCATCAGCCTTGTCCCCACTGACGACAACTGCCACCTTGATCTTCCACTTACGATGTTTTTCAGGGCTGGATCATTTACCCCTGACTCTTCCAGGATTCCAGTCCACACCCCACTGACACTAAAATGGCAGAGACAGAGACCTCCCGTAGAGGCTGGATTTCCCTGCCTTTGGCGTCCTCCCCGCCTCCACAGACCCAGGCCACTAGAGAGCGTGACCTGTGTAGGCAGGGAGCTGCACGGAGTGGTTCCCTCCAGCACGACACACACGGATTCCCGAACTTTCAGCTGCCCTCTGATCCCTTCTGTCCACAACCAACTGAAATATTGCCATTTCTGACATCTAGAGTCGCATTTCTAAATCTGCCAATCTGTTGTTTACAGAAAAACTTTTAAAAATGTATATATTATGTACATATATAAATATATATGTATATATATATATGTATATATATATATGTATATATATATATATATATATATATATATATATATATATATGTATATAGGGTTGAAACAAGTTTGGCCATCTACTAAATTAGCCAATGCAAATTTTCACCGGAAACCTATTTTCATGTGACAAAATACTTCATTGGAACAATAGCTTTCATGAAGTATTTTGTAATTAGAGTCCAGTTTTGTTGCAAGGCTCTGAATTCCCCTGACTGTATGCACAGCTGTCCTTTTTTTTTTTTTTTTGACATTTTTTATTATGTAAATACCAATACAACATAACATTTCTCTTGTGTAGAACACAAATCCTTTGAGCTGGCCACAGAAATAGGGCTTCTCTTTCAAACTGATGGTGTTTTGGGTCATGCTCTTTTGGTGTGGGAGACTCTAGGGTAAAGAATGGTGAGTCTGCTAAAGAATGGTTTCTTCCTGAAACCATTTCTTCCTATCCTTCTTGATATTTCATACTGACCATGGCTCTGTCGATTGAGACAAGTAAAATATGCCTAAGAGTAAATTTAGTTGGTTACAAAGATCTGACATCCCAAGTTCCAGACGCTGTCAAGGTGCCTCGTCTCAGAATAGTTACAGTGATGTCCCTTTTACACCACCTGTGTCCCTTTGGTAATGGGTCTCTGCAGCACATTATGGCCGGATCTGCTTTTGGCCAGCAGGGTGGTTGCAAACCCCGATCTGCTTTTGGCCAATGGGGTGGTTGCAAACCCCGATCTGCTTTTGGCCAATGGGGTGGTTGCAAACCCCCTCGCTGTGATCTGCAGCTTCCTGTTGCCAATATTTATAACTAATCCCACATGGTACCTGATAAAGTAGGTGACGGGACCCAGCTTATTAGAAGTAGTCAGTGGGTTCTGTCGGAAAACAGAACCAAGCGAACAATGAGGCTTGCCCAGGATTTCAACAGAAGCATCAAGAGAACGGATTTGTATGCACCGTCCACCAACACCATAAGGTCTAGAAACTGAGGGCTGAGGTCAGCTCATGAAGCAGCGATGACTCATGCATATCATGGTCCTTGTGGTCTAGCAGCCCTCAGGGAGCAAATTCATTCTTAGCCGGAAACCCTTTACTCCATCCTCCTGGGAATGTCCCATCAACCCTGGGACAACGGGGCTGGACCCGGGCCACATTTCTGCAGCATCATAAAAAAAGCAGAAGCGCGCCCATTCAAAGACGTGTTTTGCCTTGATCCAAAAGGGTGACATTTTTAAACTATTCTGTGAGACGTATTCTGGTAAGAAGAAAAGATTAGTCATGCTTTCTCTGGCCTTTTTTCCTCCTGTCAATTGTTGCTAGATGGAGAATAGTAAGCCTTTGGTAGAAAAAATTAAAGCTCTTATCAAACGATGGCATAATGGCACGGCAACAACAGCAGTCACCGTGCCGCGTGTGTGACGGTGGTGCCAACAGACCTGCACGCTCTGGAGTGGCGTGCGGTTGGTTTGGGGTTATGAGAAAGCAGAGAGAAACTGTGTATAAAGGAATTCATTACGGAGTGAAGTGAATCATTCTGCGTTTCCCTGCATAAGCTGTTCTATATTAAACTCCGTAGTTCCGAGGCTTCCTAACTAGCTAGGACCCTGGGTCCCACCACCTCTGGGGGCCCCCCGGAGCCCACCCTAAGCCTTCTTCTTGCTGTGAGGCGGGGGAGTCTGAACATCCAGGGCCATTTGCACAACACAGTAGCCACCGTTTATGGCACATCTGACCCTGTGAGAACCGTGTGAGATCAGTCGTGTTGCTCTCTCTACTTTCTAAGAGAGTAAACTTCCGTCGAGAGAGGTGGAGTTAAGATCCCCCAAGATCATGAAGCTTGGACATCTCAAGATAAGCCGGGAGCACTAATGTTGTGCATCCTCCTCCCCCGGCCCCCAACACTTGCCCATATGTGCATGTTCATCTAAGGACATGCCTGTTCCGTATGTGTAGATGCGCACGTATCTTCTTAATCTGAGCGTGTGCTAGTATGGCTTTGCTGCAAGGACCCTGCCTCGCGGTGTTCTCCCCATCTGCCTCTTTACAGACTAGGGATGGTGAGTGTGTATGGGGGGTCATGGTGTGTTTCTCCCCAGGCCATGGCGGACCTAGCCGGTGGGGCCCACCCAGCAGGCCTCATGGAGCCAGATGCCGCCTCCGTATCTCTTCGGCTCCTGACTCCGGGTGGGCATGATGAGTGGCTGCTACGGGCACCCAAGTTAACTCTCTTTGCCATTTATTCGTCTCAGTGGTGCTCTCCAGCACAGGTGCACGCAGCGCTCACCTCGGGCCCCTCGGATAGCCGTCTTCTAACCACATCCTCACTTCCAGAGGCCAGCGGGGTTTGGGAAGAAGCACATTTTGAGATGTTTTGGATCTTTTCCATCTAAGTTCCAATTTTGCTAAGCATTCATAAGACGCAAGTGATTCACCTGTTGCCTTTCTCCAAGACCGTTTTTGATGGACCATTGTTCGTAGACGCTGTTCCAGCTTACCTGCTATTTTTGAATAAGGTTTGGCCAGACTTTAGAAACTGTAGCTAAATAGGGTAGCTTTTTGTCTCATTTTATCTAAATATTCAGAAAATTTGTACCCCAATCAAAATCACGGTATTTTCCTTCCAAACACTGCTCTAAAGCTCACATCGCCACAGCCATGGTAATTTCGGAGGAATGAGCAAGCAGGAACCCGACGTACACAACATGTGGCTGCCTTACTGCTGCTTAGTAATGGCCCGGGTGAAATGAATGAGGAATTTCTGAGTTTTATTTTAAGATGATTCACTAGATCAAAAAAAATCATGCCATCAGCAGGTTGTGTTTCCATTTTTCTGTCTTATCCTTTTAAAGCTAAAGCCATTAGGCAGTATCACTTTGCTAATGCCGTCGAGTTCTTAATTTTAACCTGGGCGACTCTTTGGCCTGTCCTACGCGAACATTCACAGTAAAGGATGCTGTTTGCCGCTTACCTCTCCCAGGTGAAGAAGATGTGATTTGGGTTGCCGCCTTGCAGGTAGGGAAATGCAGGAAGGGCCTACCTCCGGGAGGGCAGGAAAGAAGTCAGATGATCCCTGAGTGTCAAGAGACTGCCGCTCGCTCGTTTCTTTCAGGCTTCAGGTTGCTGACTTTACAGGGCACCTCCTGAAACCGGTTCTGGTAGTGACAACACCTCACATCACCAAGTGAGGATTTGACAAAAGCTCAGCTGGCTTTATTGTAATGGACAGTGTCTCAAAATAGTTAAATCTGCCAACATTCCATGGGGTTGAGCCCTGGCTCTGCCCTTTTGCAAACAAGGTGATCTTGAAAAACTTACTTGACCTCTTAAGACTCACTCTTTCCCTTCAATAAAAAGGGACAGCGACAATATTGACCTCAGTGGGACATGGTGAGAACTGAATATGATTAATATACAGGAAGCACTTAGAAGAATGCCTGGTGAATATTAAGTCTGCAATAAGTTACAATTATCCTCAATTTCAGACCAGCGTTTTCATTTTGTAGCCTGACTTTTCTTACATTATGCCGTTCTATTCCTAACACCAAGATGAGATCAATTCTGCATTACTGTATCCAAACAGACACGGATTGAGGTTTATTTTACTCGGGTGTTTGATTCGGAAACTTTCTAAATTGTGAGAGGAATGTGTGTTTATTTTAGAATACATGTTAGCAAAAGGATAATAATTGAAATCTTCCTTGACCCAAAGAAAGCCACCTTTAAGTATTTTGGTCTATAACCTTTGAGTCTCAGCCTGTGTTTGTATAAGTCTATATATTTACACTTAAGAAATTTAACTATATTGTTCATGATGTCCTGGAACTGTTAAAAGGCAAACTGAAGCGCTTCCAAACGTAGAGGTTTTTGTTTGAGCCAATGTCCATACATATTGGGGAACGCCGAACTAAATGTGGTTATGAGCTTTTGGCCAACAGGAGCCTGGAGAAAAGCTTTTGTAGAGAAGACAGAGAAGCAAAGCAAGGAAATTATTTCACTGGCTGCAGCTGAGGCAATTGCTGTATTTGGGAAACATGATTGGCTGTGATTGGTCGGTCTTATGTTTTATTTTCTCCGATTTGAGTGCGTTGACTCTGGCTCAGGTTTTGGGGGGCTTGTGTAGGCTACCAAGGCATTAGAACCACCCTAGTCCGATGATCCCCTTGTTTAATTATCTTAACAAAACCATAAACACATCGTGGACCTCTTTCCAAGTCTTTAAATACTATTTTACAATGTAATTATCGATTGCACAGTATTCTATGGTGTAGATATAATACCATTTATTGAAGGAATCCTCTACATTTGGGTATTTGGTGTTTGAATTATTTCTCTTCTTACCTGTTTCACTCTCAGTATTACAACTCCTCTGCAATGAGTACTTCTTATACCTCTATCACTGTGCACACCTGAAATCATTTCCTTAGGATAAATTCCTTAATAGAGAATTATTTGAATAAGGGGTATGTTCGTGCTAACATCTTAAGAGTGATTTTTTTCTTTTTTAAAGGTAATGCATCAGGGGGTCTGGTTGGCTCAGTTGGGTGAGTGCTGGACTCTTGATTTTGGCTCAGGTCGTGATCTCAGGGTCGTGAGATGGAGTCTGCTTGTCTCTTTCCCACTCTGCACTTACCCCTACTGCCTCTTGCAAATAAAAAATAAATAAATAAATAAATAAATAAATAAATAAATAAATAAATGGTGCTGCATTTACGGAATATCAGAATTTAAAAATACAAAAAGTCATGAAAAACTGATGGAAGTCTTCCTGTCCCCACGCCATCCATCTACTCATTTCCAGCCCACCTACTTGATTCTCTACTTGCTTCCTCTCCAATGGTTCTTTTCTCACCTTCCGGAGCGTTTCTCATAGGCAAACAAATATAAAATATTTCTTACAGGCAAAAAAATATAAACCAAATATCATTGCCCCTTACACAAATGGGAGCATATACCATACATGTCCTGCCTTCTTTCTTCTCTCAAAAATGCATCTCCTTCTCGTTTATGCCTGCAAACAATTCCAATGATCTGAATGATGGTGGTGTCATCTGCTGCCGTGACAAGGAGCCCTGTCACTTACATACATTATTTGCATTTTCTACTGTATCTGTTGAAAAGTTCCTAAAAGTGGAATTGCCGATCAAAGAATGGATACATTCACAATTTTGCTAACTATTGCAAATTGCCTGCCATGGGGATGTCGCTGGCTGACACTGTCACCATCAGTGAATGGATGTTCCCCGTCTTTCCTCCAGCTTTGCCCAAAGAGGGTGTTATCAAACTGTCTGAGTTTTGTGTGGTAGATGATATCTCAAAGTGGATGTAATTTGCATTTCTTTTACTGGGAGCCACTGGCATTTGTCTTTTCACTTTGTGTGAAGTATTGGTTTTATTTTTGTCTTAAAGAAGACACATTAGATATATTTTAGTGGAGTTTTTCAATCTTTTCATTTAGGTGTTTTATATATCTATTTTTATCATTGTCACAAAGGACTTCCCCACTTTGAGATTATCAGTAAATCTCCCTCCCCTCCCTTCTTCTGCAGGACTCTTACGATGACATGGCTTCTCCTCCTCCTCTTCCTCCTTCTTCTCACATTGACATCTTTGATCCATTTGTATATTCACCTGATGTGAGGGGTGGGTTCAATTTTTTTCCCCCTAAATTTCTTAGCTGCACCAGCACCACTTTCTCTCCGGTTCTGAAATACTACCATCACCCATTCTAATTTGTTTGGCTCTATTTCTGGAATTCTGTTACTGTGCCATTTTTCAACGTGCCGGTACCACATTGCTTTTATTATTAAAGATTTAATAAATTTTAATATCGAGTAGTGTGAGTCCCTGTTCATTTCTTGCCCATTTCAGAATTTTCCTGGATAGTCTCCTTAGGATTTTGTTCTTACAGTCTTTAGAGCTAGTTTGTCTAGTCCCAATGTTAGTTTAAAAAGAAAAACCCTGTTAGGATTTTTTTGTTTTTGTTTTTACCCGAATCACATTGCTTTTTTTTAAGTTACCGCAAGGAGAATTGACAACTTTGTAATGCAGGGTCACCCTCTTCCAAGAACTTGGCAGCAGGATGGCTTTCTGTTGGGCGAAGCCTACGTTGGCATCATTCACTTACGATGTTTGCTTTATATACACATCTTGAACATTGCTTATGTATAAGTTCATCGCAATTTTACACATCTTTTCTGTAAATGCTTTTTCTCTTATGTATTCGAGCTCTCTGCAGTTTGAAAAGCATTAAGTGGAAGCTATTGATTTTTATATTGATTTTGCACATGTCCACGCTAGTGAATTTTGTCATTGTTTACCGTAACGTTTTGGAGGACACGCTTGGTCTTTCCAGGTACCAGTTGTCACCTTTACAAATATGAACAGCTTCAACCTTCCCCTTTCTAAGCTTCACGACTCTGATCGTGTTCTTTTCTACAACTATGTTCTTAGTTAACTCTATTGAGAATTTTCTCATTAATAATAAAGAGACAAAATTTTGTTAGGGGACTAGCCAACTATTACTATTTAATTGAGCGTTTTTTGTTTGTTTGTAGCAAGGAAGACTGTTGAACGTTCCCAGACGTCTTGCACGAGCTCTAAGAATATTGTGTTGTTTTCCTGCCATGATTAATTATATGATCAAAATCCTGATATTGGATAATCTGTGATATTTTATATTTTAATGTTGCTGAATACTGTTTTCTAATGTATCGATTCAGGATTTTTGTAAGGAACATCTTAAATGAGATCGGTCCCTGGTTCTGGGACCGATGTGCGTGTCTGTATATGGGTGACAGATATTTATTTACTTGTTTTAGAGACCATTTATGCACACTTCAAAAAATAATTTGGAAGATTTCCTCCTTTCTCTGAAACAATGAATAGCCTTCAAGTTGCTTATTCTCTAAAGGTTTCTCAGAAATCTGTGACAATGTTTTGCCCTCCTACTTTCTAAGGTGGTAACTCTTGGGTAACCTTCCTTATATTTCTTATGGAATGTGATCAGTTTTCATGTTCTACCTCTTTTGACAAATTACACCTGCATCTTCTGCTAGAGTGCCTGAAGCATTCTTTTTTCCTCAATATTTTATTTATTTATTTATTTATTTATTTATTTATTTATTTATTTGAGAGAGAGAGAGAGAGAAATAGCAAGAGAGAGCCTGAGTAGAAAGGAGAGGGAGAAGCAGGCTCGATCCCAGGACCCTGGGATCATGACCTGAGCTACAGGCGGATGCTTCACTCGCTGAGCCACCCAGGCGCCCCGCCTGAGGAATTCTTTTTGTATCTGTAAATTGGGATAACATTGTAAGATTTTGTCTCAGGGGCAGCTACCCTTGTATGTACTACAAGACTTCTTTATTTCCACATTTTCTCCCTTCGAATTCTATCCTTACCCACTCGTATTTTTCTGGTTTTCTTCCAGGAAAAAGAGAAGTCATACATATCTACAGGCTTCTTTGCCTTTCTTCTACATCTATCTTTTTCCCTCTTACCCTTCCCAACTGTTTGTGTGCTTGTTTCATTGTATTTATTGTTCATCCCTCATTTTATCTTTTATTTCCCTTAATGTGTTTTCTGCAAATTCTGTTTTTTTTCCCTTTGGCTCCTTCCAATTTTCTTTCTTTCTTTCTTCTTTCTTTCTTTCTTTCTTTCTTTCTTTCTTTCTTTCTCTCTCTCTCTCTCTCTCTTTCTCTCTCTCTTTTTTTTGGATGGCTTTATTTTTTTCTTATAATTCTTTCCTGAATTTTGCTGTATCACATTTGATCTTCTCCTTTTGTCTTATCATTTCATGTCGGGGATCTTCTTGCCGTTCAGTGTTGGGCAGGCCATGTCTCAGGATGGGGCAGGACTTGGCCGGGCAGAGGAATAGAGGGCAGCATGGAGGTAAAAGCCCGGATAGTTTCCTAATTTTATGTCATAGAAGTTCTCTTAATATGTCATGGAGACTGTTTTCTACACATGGGCCTGTCCTGTATGATTGTGTGTGTGTGTGTGTGTACTCACCCCTTCTGCTTCTATGATTATGTCTATTAATTATTTTCATGTCAGCTTTATTTCTGCATCTCAAGTGTGCTTTTCACCTTCAGAAAACAAGAAACAACAGATGTTTGCAAGGATGTGGAGAAATCCTTTCTGAGACCCTCAGAAAACACTGTCACTTTCTGAGACCCTCTTGTCACTGAAGTCTGCTCCTTGTCACTCCTTCCCATGCTGCCATTTCCTGACTCCAGTCCTTATATACATTTTAAGGTATGCAGATCATATCTGTTTCCTACTTTTGCCCCCTCCCCCCCCCCCAAAAAAAAAAAAAAAAACCGTGCAGGATCTTTTCTCATCGTATGTATGGCTTTCAGATGCTGTCCAGGAGGACAAAGGGAGGATTCCAGGTCCCACAGTCACGTCTATGCTGGAAATCAAGTTGATATTTTCCTAATTAGTTAGTCAACACTGCCTTGAAAAACACTGTTATGAATCTTGACCATATGAAGTAGGTGTGAATCGTGAGCTCATATGAAAAATCAGCAGATTTAAAGTCAATTGCAGGGGCGCCTGCGTGGCTCAGTCAGTTGAGTGGCAAGACTCTTGGCTTCAGCTCAGGTCGTGGTCTCAGGATCCTGGGACATTGGGATCTGTGCTCAGTGGGGAGTCTGCTTGAGATCCTCTCTCTCTCCCCCTCTGCCCCCGCCCCCATCCGCATGCACAGGCACTGGCTCTCAGAAGTCAGTTGCAGAAGTTGTAGTAAAGGAATCCCTACCCCCACCCCAGCACACACACACACACACACACACACACACACACACACACCTCTACTGGGAATGTGTACATTTGTTCTTTTGTAATAGGATCCACATCCAAGTGAAGGCAAGGGAGCAAGTTTCATTTAATTTTAAAATCTTGGCTGTCATCTCCTTGAGAATGGGCAACTGGAAGAAAATATAATTTTAGTATCAGATGACAGTGTTAACATTTTAAGAATTCATAAAAAAAAAAAAAAGGCCAGGATTATTTAAGAGTTGATGTTTTCTCCCTGAGTTGGTTTCCTTCAGACATTGAAATTTGACAGGGTATTTGCTCCGGATCTTTAGTGTTGTCTGCCATTTGTCATACCACCCAAAGACTAGGGTTATGTTTCTGTGGGTTTGGCTGCTAAGTGAATAGCTTGGGCAAACCAACTTTTAATTATACATATAGAAATTATAATGATTTATTTTCATGTCTCAAAGAAGGGTAAGAAATTTGGCCCAGCTGGGGCGCCTTGGGTGGCTCAGCCCATTAAGCATCTGACTCTTGCATAGGCTCAAATCATGATCTCAGGGTCATGACATCAAGCCCTGCATCAGGCTCTGCATTGAGCATGGAGCCTCCTTGATTCTCGCTCCCTCTCTGCTGCTCCCCACCCCCCCCCAAGAAAAATAGGCAAGCTTTCTCCAAGAAAATTACCCATCTTGTACATTTCTTAGTATAGTTATACACACTTCTATTGCGTCTCAAATAATAAGGCTACTGTGTCTCAGTATCATAATTGTATGTAGCCATGAGGGACAAGGATTTTCTCCCTTCTTTGAAAATATTTCTTTTTAAGAGTCTGAGGCCACTAGGATGGTGTAAACTCCCCGAAGTTGGTTAGATCTTGTTTCGGCTTCTTGAATACGCTTGACCCATTAAACAGAAATCATCCTGCTGCTGGAGGAGGGAGCGGTGTGATGATGAAGCCTTCGTTTGTTTCCTCGCCTGATTGATAGAGTGCGATCCGTGTTTCTGTCTTCCCTTGCTCTCAAGTTTAGGACAATGTGAATGGAAAATTAGCACTATAGAATTTTCCGAGTTGATTTCGTCGGTGGCTCCAAACACTTGATGCCATTTTCGTCCACTATCTGATAAACACTGAGGAGGAAATGCAGGGCTTACTGAGCCAGCTGTGTTTATTCACTACTGGCTGCCCTCTGTCTCGTCGATGCGACTTTAATTATAACTAACCTCATCGAGCCTTGGGCTATTTTTTGATGACACAGATTCTAAGGAGAAAAACACCCATGAGTAGCTCGAGAAGATCATAAAACTTTTCATGTAGTTTTGCATCTTGACCAACAACTCTACACTCCAGTTATGGATTGTTTCATTTCATAGTTTCCTTTACATGAATAAAGCCAGTCAAAATAATTCTTTCGATATCTATCTTATGGGATTGCTTAGATCAAACCTGTGTTTATAAATATATTTTCCTGCACATCTACTCTTTCTTTTGAGACGCTATTAGAACAAATAGATGAATAAAATTCTGACAACATGATCCTCTAGAAAATCCTGAAACAGCCCCATTTTTTCTTTTATTTCCCCCCGCAGCTCTCTTGAGATATAATTAACTTATAACATTGTGTGAATTTAAGGTGAACCACATGATGATTTGATACAGGTGTAGATTTAAATGTTTACCACAGGGACGCCTGGGTGGCTCAGGGGTTGAGCGTCTGCCTTCGGCTCAGGGCGTGATCCCGGGGTCCTGGGATCAAGTCCTACATCAGGCTTCCTGCAGGGAGCCTGCTTCTCCCTCTGCCTATGTCTCTGCCTATGTCTGCCTCTCTCTGTCTCATGAATAAATAAATAAAATCTTTAAAAACATTAAAATGTTCACCTCAGTTAGGTTTGCTAACCCAGCCTTCCTCTCACACAACACCTTTTTATTGTTGTTATGGTGACAACACGTGAGATCTACTCTCTCAGCAACTTTTAGTACACACTCCAGTATTGCTAATAACAGCTGCCACGCTCTCCATTAGATTTTCCAGAACCCACTCACCTTACAACCAGAACTTTGTACCCTTTGACCAATGTGTCCCCATTTCCCCCTGCCCCTGGCATCCACTGCCCTACTCTCTGTTTCTATAAATTCAATTTTTTTTTTCAGATTCTACATTGAAGTGCGAATATACAGTATTTGTCTTTCTCAAAACCATCCCGTTATGAAATGACACGTTATTGAATGCCTGGAGCTTGGGGTGGGGTGGTGGGTGGGAGCTGGGTGTTCCTGACCAGGCCAGGGTTGGAGTCCTAGAATGTGATCTGTGTCTGGTACCCTAATCCACATAAACAGAGAGAAAAAGACATCATAGGACGCGTCAGCGTCAAATCCCATACAAACCTCAAAGCAATGATGTGTAAATGCCCCATCCCAAGGGCAAAATGCAGAGTCCAGCAAATCCAAGGTTCAGAATCTCCAACAGTGTGGTGATGGGCGAGAAGGAGGAGAAAATTGTATAGGATCTTGACTCACTTATGAAGGAAGCAGAAGTTTCTGCGATTTTAGTTTGATTGATCTTAGCCACCTTTTCTGTGATAAGGTCGGGCTACAGGAAGATAGTCACTGGGAAGTATGGCTCTCTGGACCCTTCCCTTAAAAGGTTGTAATTTCTTTCTTTTTTTAAAAAAATATTTTATTTATTCATTCACGAGAGACACATAGAGAGAGGCAGAGACACAGGCAGAGGGAGAAGCAGGCTCTCTGCGGGGAGGGAGGGATGCAGGACTTGATCCCAGGACCCCAGGGTCATGACCTGAGCTGAAGGCAGGTGCTCAACCACGGAGCCCCCCCAGGTACATCTTTTATGAGACCAAGGCCCCAGAGATGACTGTGGCGGATGTAGTAAGTTGGGCTTCGTGTACCCTGGGAGCTGATGCTGCAGGCCCTCGCACTCCGGTTCTCGGTTCACGTGCTACCTCGGCGCGTCGTGTCTGCCCCCATAGCCCATGCCCTCCCGTCTTCCTTTGTCCATTGAAATGGTACTGGGATACCCACAGTGCTGAAGGGGGTCTTGGCCATCCTGGGCCAGGGTTTACATGTGTCAGAACTGAAACCTGAGAGTCACCCCTGCCCAAGGTCCCACGGAGATCAAAACAGATGAGACATCTCAGCTTTTCCTGAGTTCTTCCCTTGGGAGGGCATTTCTGTCCCTCTAGCAAGTTCGCTGGTTGGAATCAGGCTACACTGGGCCCTTGTCCCATGACCTTGAGTCAGTTCTATTATATCCACTGTCTCAGCGTCTTAATTGGTAAGACGGAGAGATCAAGAGCTTCGAGGGTGAAGAATGTCAAATAAGTTAATATTCACGAAGCACGTAGAATAGTGGCGGCCACTAGTAAGTGCTCAGGAAATGTCGGTGGTTGTAGTTCTTGTCCATATGAGTCACTCTTTCTCTCCTCTTTAGCATTTTCATGAATACCACTCAGCACATTCTTACCGACTGGCTCTTCTTTTACTTACAATGTTAGTTTATTCCAATTTTCTCTTCCCAGAGCCGGTCATTCCAGGGTAGGGACTATGCCCTGTGTTGTCCTCTATGTGCCTCCAAAGAGCCAGACATGATGTTTGATGCAAAATGGGGATTCTTTCCATACTGGTATGTCTTGCTTTGTTCTGTTGTATCCTGTTGTGCTCTTCCCGACGGTTGATATTAAGACAACTATATCTCTAAGAGTTGCAACTCTGGTCAACTTTTAGATGTTCTCAAGGGAAATGCCAATTAAAACATGGTAGCAGTGCAAGAGGCTCTAGGATGTGATACGCTCGGTGTTTAAAAAAAAAAAAGCAGAGATGACTGCATACTCGTAGCCTTCAAAGGTATATCAAAAGGTCCTCAGAGTATGTGCTTGGGGTGGTCGTAGGAGGAGCAGGAAAGAGGATGGGGTATTGTGCGCCGTCCCAGGGCTGTTGTCGGAAACAGCAGGATACTTCCAACCTGTCATGTGAGTGCCGTAGTGATGGGAATAGATCGCTCTCAGGCCTGAATTCTGGACGTTTCATTGCAACACACTTTTTTTTCCAACACACTTTTAATTCATATTCTTGGCTGTACATTAGGATTGTTGGTGAGATTTTTAAAAATTGAGATATAATGGTCCTATAGTGTATTAATTTTAGGTATGCACGTTATGATTTGATCTATCTATATTGCAAAAACAATTGCAACAAGTTTAGTTTATATCCATAACACCATCCATGGTTTCAGTCTTTTTTTTTTTTCTTGTGATGAGACTGGTTTTTCCACTCCTCAGTATTTCTGTAGTCAAAATGGCCTATTGTTTCTGAAGATTCCAAGTTTTCTGACTTCTATAAAAATCAATGAAAAATCTATGTTCTCACCAAAGACCAACCAAAGATATACAGATCAGAGAGATGCAGGGAACCAAATTATAGAAACCACAAGATTTGTGGGCAACGGTGAGACTAGTTTAGCCATTTTGCCTTAAGGTGTTAGCAAATTCTACTCGTGAATGGGGTGGTGAGGAAGGTAACTTGTTCTATGCTGGCCATGGAGCTCATCTCTATTTAAAATTTTTTTTTTTTTACCAAGAAGGCTCTAAAACTTGTATTTATAAACAGCAAATGCAGAGATTGCATAATGTACGCTTGGGTTACAGTTGTTTGTTTATTATTTCAACAAACATTTATTGAATGCCTGTTCTATACAAGACCCATTTAAGGACATAGCCCAAACCAGATGACTTTACTGCATAGTCACCACCACATCTGGAGTTAAATTAAAATACTATGACTGTAGAATTTGAATTAAACGGAGAATGAGAAGAATACACGAATCACATGTGGTTTTATATATATATATGTATATGGAGAGCTGCTGTGTGGGACACTGTGCTGTGTGCCGTATATTTATTTTTTAGCTCACACGATCCCTGCATCACTATACGGGTGGCATATTTGCCCATTTTACAGATGAGGAGATGGAAAATTCCAGGTGTGGCATGTTTTACCTACGGCCACACAGATAATAATAGGCGGAATCAGAGTTTTAACTCACATCTTCTAATTTTTCTGTCCCATGACCCACCACACACAGATCTCAGAAACGTGGAGCCAAAGTAGTGAAGAACAAATGCATGTAACTCACTGGAGCAGTGTCCAGCTCACAGCAAGCGTCCCAGACGTAATTAGGCAAAGTTCGACGTAATTTTATTCCTTACTTGTATTATTTTCTTGTTTCTAACTGAGATTGATAATAGTGAGGATGATGATGAGTTATTGAAAGTCACTGGTGGCCGTTTCTTCTGCTCACGGTTTTTAAATGCATCATCTCTTTTAATCCTCCGAGCAAGTCTGTGTGCTGGGTGCTGTCAGCGTCCCCATTCTATAGTCAGCAAGACCGAGACTTAGAGAGATCCCAAGCTGGACCCAAGTTACACAAGTAGCCGAGGTGCTCCTGGCACCTAAGGGGTGCGAGGGTGGTGCCTCGAGTCAACCTTAGGAAGAAGCTCACGTATTGGGCGAGTTGGGGAAGGACCGTAACATCCCGCAGGCACAGTGAGTGCTTCCAGCTACGCAGATCTTAGATCCACTTTATTACCATCGACTGAATGGTGAGGAAGGTACCAGTCTGTGCCTCCTACTGACTAGAAGTCTCCTACGGTTAGTGCTTTTGGATGCTATTAAAATTCTGCTGAATCTCTAGGGTCAGATGCTAGTTTTCAGAATGCCTTTGCCTGATTGATGATCAATAATCCTGTGGACCGGAGCCTTGCACGTATCCCAAAACACTTTATATTTATCCTGCTTCTAGGTTAAAATACCATAAAGCCCCTTGCGGTTTATTTAAAAAACCACTTCGGTATACAAGCGTCCAATATTCCCATACCGGCAATGGAGAAGACAATTATTTTCTTCCAAAAGTGAAGTCTGTGTTTCTTAATCATCAGTTTTACTTGCCACTTTGAAATAGAATCCAAAAAAAAAAAAAATAATAATAATGAAGGAGGAGGGAACTGCAGATTGTCTCTAATGCATGATCTTTGGAGACTTCCTGAAATCTCTCTGCAACTTTACTTTTCTGTAAAATAGAGGGGGTTACAGCGGTCTCTACAACTTTGAAATTCTAGGATTCTTGACACAAAAAGTTGTGATTCATGTTTGTGGATATTTTGGAATAAGAAGTCTCAACCCCTGCCCCCCCCCCGCCAAAAAAAGTAGTCTAGACTTTAATTCAAAAGTTTATTCTAGGGACACCTGGGTGGCTCAGTGGTTGAGCGCCTACCTTCAGCCCAGGGCGTGATCCTGGAGTCCCGGGATCGAGTCCCACGTCAGGCTCCCTGCATGGAGCCTGCTTCTCCCTCTGCCTGTGTCTCTACCTCTCTCTCTGTGTCTCTCATAAATAAATAAATAAATAAATAAATAAATAAATAAATAAATAAAATCTTTAAAAAAATACAAAGACAAAAAAACACAAAAGTTTATTCTAAAATACTCTCAAGACTTAACAACCTACCAAAAAACTTAAGGACGTGACGGGGGAGTTAGGACGTGAGCCCGAGGGGGAGTGATCTGCTGGTTGATCATTCCACGTTGTGGTGAAAAACCGGCTAAATATCTCACCCTGTGCAGAGGTAAAGTCTTTCCTCTCAAAAAGAGAATGTTCATTCGCTCGAATCAGCTTCTGATTGAATGGCTTATGAATCAATATGATGAAAGGAAGTTAAAAATCCCAGTATCCCACGCAAGAGGGGATTGCTTGGGAGCGCAAGGACGTGGACATGGATCCTGACCGCATCGCTTCGTGTCTGGAAGTCCATTTCTGAAGTCCATTCATTCGTTCACTCACTTAGTGAGTGAATGAATTATCACTTAGTGATATTAATTTATCGTTAATAAATGATTTATTAAGCATTTGTCGGAAGCATCTGCTCTGTACCAGGTCCGCAGTGGAGTAGCGGAAGCAAGCACGGGTACCCATCATCGTAATATAGCTATTTAAATGCTAGGCTGAAGCTAAACTCAGGGTTCTTGGGGAGCAAAAGGGCAGCTAATTTAGCTGTCATTTGGCTGGTGAGGATCATGAAATTCTTACCAGGGAACTTCATGCCTGAATTAGGTTTCCAGGATGCCTAGGGGCCAACCCGGCTGCACTTGGAAAGTATTCCTTGAGTGACAGAAACGGCAGAGGAGGCCGGCACGAGGCAATCTGGGGAATGTGTTTTTGTCAGTGTGGCTCCGAAACCATCCACATCAGAATCCCCGGGAGGCGTCTCTCAAGTGTGTACCTTTTGGGGCCTCTGCCTACACCCACTGAGTCAGAATACCGGGGTAGGGGCAGTGCCTCCCGGCCTTTGCAATGAGCATCGCATCTCAGGTGATTGCTTTGGGTCGGGGTTTTGACATTTTTAAAAGACACAATCAGGTTTTTGTACCCAAATTTTCTGGGAATTTTGATCCCCAACCCCCTGTCGAATATTATAAAATTTCCAGTCTTCAGTTTTACCCGTGGCTTTTTTTGTTTCTTCCTTTTTTTTTTAGGCAGAAAGGAATTCCAAAAGGGGACATGTATGCCTCTCTATAGGTTACATCATATGGAAAAGTGTACCTGTGCTTACAGTAAGTGTCGTATCTTGGTAGTTTCGTGGTATGTATGGGAGTCAAAACTCGCTCTATATGTGTTTTCGCGTTTAGGAAACCCGCAGTCTTCAGCTCGGCTTTTGATATTGCTGGAAACTCACTTGAAAAGGTACTATATTTAAAAAAAAAAAACAACAAAAAAAAAAACACAGGAAAGCCCTTCATTCAGATGGGTCCAGATTTGATTCTTGGGCTCATTAGCGCCGACAAGGACATCTTACTCATCAATTGACACTTGTTTTAGTCCTTTGGGGGCTATAATTAAGTATCTTTGAATGGGACCCATTCATCCTGGAGGCATCTGAACTGCCTTCCTAATTCAGTTCAAGCGTCAGTTTTCAATTCTTTTGCTATTTAAATTAATCAAATTAAAGATGAATAATCCCTGGCTCTGTTCCTATAGCAACAAGTGTCCCGTTCTGACAACTTCAGAAACAAGGTTGGTTATTTCGGGCTTTCTCTGTTTACACTTTTCAGAAACAAGGGTGGGCACCCTATTTTATCTATTTATTTTTTAATTAGCCTGTAATATCTAAGTAGGAGGCGGAATCAGAGCATTCTGAGAGACAAGTGACAGCTCAAAGAAGGTCTTTTTCACGTTAGCATCGTTGTTAACTTTAGGAAAACGGAGAGAACCTTAGCTTGCCCTCCCCTAAAGATTGTGGTGGTTTGGATCCCTGATTTCCTTCGTATCTTTTAGGAAAGTGTCCCAGGTCCTAAAGCATTTCCCTCGACGAAGATAAATGTGCTGACAGCAACAGAACACCCCGAAGCGGTTATTCTAGAAAATTGACTTTCAGTGAATATTTATTAAGTGTATAAGGCATGTTAGGCATTGGGGTAAGCCCTGGAGATACAAGTTTTACAGAGAAAAAAAGCTTTTGTGGTGACTCTGCATTTCAAGTCTGGGTTGGGGGGTACACAGCTTTCTTCTGGGGCAGCAGCAAAATTCCTGCTCAGAGCATCCTGCACTCCTCTGGGCCCGAAATCCCTTCTGCACGGACCCCTGAGGATGTAGGGTAAGGGAAGGAAAGGGACGTCCTTGTTGTTGTCATTGCGAAGAAGGCGAGATGATAAACTGGCCTGGGGTGGGACAAGATTGTTCCTCGGCGCTGTCGTCTTTGCAGGTGGCTGGTTGTCATCCAGGCTGGGGATGCAGGTAGGTGTGTGCGGGGGGCGGGGAGGGGAAGGGGAAGAAATGCAGGTGTGTGAGGCTTACAGAAACGATATCTATGCGTTATATGCTGTATCAGGTGATACGCAGGTGCACATCTGATTGTGCTTCATAGGACACGCCTTTCTAAACGTCGCCACTTTCTATGCGAATCTCACAAAGCCCACCACCGCGGGGCTCGTGAGGAAGATGGAGTGAGGCCCCCACGCTCAGGAACTTGGTCCCTGATGCCTGAAAAGGTGATAGGGACCCAGTATAAACACTTTTACTAGCAGACTTTTACAGGTGAACCGGACGGTGATATGATTGATGCTTTATGGTGAAAAAGCCTGGGAGTTGCTGGTGGCCAGGAGCTGTTGGAAGGATCACAGCTTGTGAGCTAAGTTACCCTGAGGTGCTAGAAGGGACACTCTCTGGACTGGGGCAGAGGCCTGTCGCCCTAGAGGCTGGTGCATACGACCCACTGCATGCCAGGGTGGCTGGTAAACACTTGAGGTATGTGGCGGGCCTGTGTTCTGAGCTCTCAGATGACTCAATTCAACTGGGTGCAGTTTTCTGCAAATGAAATTGTGCAGAAGCGAATGTGATGTTTACTTTTTGCTCCAACTGTTCCTTAATGTTTATATCAGTAGCACTGGAATAAATTTGCATTTCATAACAGGCACGGTAGCTGGGGAGGGAACATCCCCCTCCTCCCTCAGAGCACGTAGCCCCTGTCCTGACGTTGGCACGCGCGGTCTGTTTGTCCGATTAGGACCACGTATCATTTCCTCACCGGGGCAGCCAGAGAAGTCCGTCTGTGACCCTGCAGGACCAAACCAACGAGGATACTTGCTCATAGAAATCTCTAGAAACTGCTGGGGCGCCTGGGTGGCTTGGTCAGTCACGTGAGGACTCTTGACTTCGGCTCAGGTCATGATCTCAGGGTCGTGGGATCGAGCCCCACAGCGGGCTCCGTGCTGGGTGTGGAGCCTGCTTAAGATGCCCTCTCTCCCTCTCCCCCGCTCGCACACTTTCTCTAAAACAATAAAAATAAAAAACAAATCATGATAAACACCCATCAAATGAGTTGCAGTAACCGTGGGAGGCGTAGACAAATAGATTTCAAGAGAGTGAGAATGGAAGCTGTCAAAGAGGAGATGGGGTCCCTGGGGGGCCTCCTGGGAAGCTGTGCTTGCTGTGAGGTAGTAACAGGTCCACAGGACCAAGGTGCACACATGTGTAGGAATATGGTCCGTGTGCGCCCCGGGGACACATTATTAGGGGCTCTTTGCCCCTTTGGTGTACTCACTCTAGTGGAGCCAGGTTGAGAGGGACATCGGGGTTCTTGGGCAGGAGACGATGAGTAACCAAGGGGGGCTGAGGGCAGGGAGGCCGTAGCAGCTCTCCGAAGCCCGCAACACTCCACGGAGCCTCCTTGGAGAAGGAGACACAGGGAGCAGAGCCATCAGCACACTGGCCTGCGTCGCAGGTTGAGATGACTCTGTGTCTGGAACACGGCTGGGCCGGCTGTCCTGGAGGAGGCTTGGGAGTCCGCGGCCACAGCTTTGGGCACCTGCTGCCTGTGAAGCTGGGCCCGACCGGCGTCACCTGCTCTCTGTCCTCTCCTCTCCAGGTGACGCAGGCCTCCTGCAGCAGTGGGCTTCTCGGGTATGCACACCCTCGCCCTGCCATGGGGCTACTGCTCTGTGGATTACAGGAGGGATTGGGGCCCCCTCCTGTAAAGACTGTGGAACTTCAGGCCACATCTTCCATTTGCGTAGGTTCACGGTCAGATTCAGGCCGAGATGGAAACACCTGCGAGCTGTCCTCCCATCCACAGTAGAAGCGCATTGAAAATGTTCAGAGTGCAGGCGGGAGAAGCCTCAAGCTCCAAAACCACAGTGTGGTGTTATTACAGGAGCAGTGGTGTTCTATTCAGCTGGCCAAGCGTCCATTAAAATTGCATTAAAGCCCTGGTGAGCGAGCCCCCACACATACACACACTCGGCCCAGTAACTCAAGGCCTGGTTACGCAGGTTACAGGTGATTCGGACCTTTCGTTTTTCCTGTATTGTCAGTCTCTTGGCCGTTGTCTACACCTGTGACATGGCAAGAAGATCCAGTGAGACCTGGGTACTCAGTTATGTGGACAGTGACGGTTTGCATGTAAAGGTTTGGTAGAAGAGGTTGTTGAAATCCTTAACTACGGGGGCAGCCCGGTAGCTCAGCAGTTGAGTGTCTGCCTTCAGCCCAGGGTTCCCGGGGTCCTGGGATTGAGTCCTGCATTGGGCTCCCTGCATGGATCCTGCTTCTCCCTCTGCTTGTGTCTCTGCCTGTCTCTCTCTCTCTCTCTCTCTCTGTGTGCCTCTCATGAATAAATAAATAAAAATCTTTTAAAAAAAAGAAAAAGAAAGAAGAAAGCAAAAAGGAAGAAGAAAGAAAAGAAAAAAGAAAAAGAGGAAAAAGAAGAAAAAAGAAAAAAGAAAAAGAAAGAAGAAAAAAGAAGAAAGAAAACGAAGAAAGAAAAAAGAGAAAAGGGAGCAGAAGGAAAGAAAAAAGAAAAAAGAGGAAAGAAGGAAGAAAAAAGAAAGAAAAAAGAAGAAAAAGAAAGAAGAAAAAAGAAAAAGGAAAGAAGAAAGAAAAAAGAAAGAAGCAGAAAGAAAAGAAAGAAGAAAAAAGAGGAAAGAAGGAAAAAAGGAAGAAAAAAGAAAAAAAAGAAGAAAAAGGGAAGAAGAAAGAAAAAAGAAAAAAGCAGAAAGAAAAGAAAAAAATGAGGAAAGAAGGAAGAAAAAATAAGAAAGAAAAAGGGAAGAAGAAATAAAAAAAGAAGAAAGAAAAAGGAAGCAGAAAGAAAAGGAAAAAAGAAAGAAGAAAAAAGGAAAGAAGGAAGAAAAAAGAAAGTAAAAGGAAAAAAGAAAAAAGGAAGCAGAAAGAAAAAAAAGAGGAAAAAAGAGGAAAGAAGAAAGAAAGAAAAAGGTAAAAAAAGAAGAAAGAACAAAAAGAAAGAATAAAGAATTTAAAAAAGTAAAAAAAGAAAAAAGAAAAAAAAAGAAAGAAGAAAGAAAAAAGAAAAGAAAGAAAAAAGTCGCAGGCTGATGGGGGAATGGTTGGGTGTGAGTGACTGGGTCCACCACGTGCACCGCCACGGAGGGTCGCAAGGCCAAGAGGGGGGTGACCTGTCTGCCGACCCCGCGGGCGTGGCCCAAAGGCGGCGTCCGGTAAGCGACGCTCTGAGGAGGTACCGTGGGTGGCGGGAGGCTCAGGTCACGGAGGGTCGGGAAGCTAAGGGACCTGAATGGTCCAGCACAGGTGTTGGGGAAACAGACCCCTAGTGTCAGGGCACTGACGCGCAGGCCTGGGTCAGTGCATCGATGACCTCGGGACCGGCCGGTGGCGCCTGCAAGGCCTCCTGGCCGCCCAGGCAGTCCCGGGGTCTCAGTGACACGATTCACACGTGGCCAGCAGTCAGGGCCCTTCGGTTAGTTCCCACGGTGTCTGCATCCTGTTTCCGCTATTTTTTGATGGGAGCTTTGAGCCCGAAACCGGATCGATGTTACCCAGGCAGCGATTTGACCGCGACGTGACTGAGGGAGAAGTGGGGCGCCGGGGCCGGGCTGAGCAGCGGCCGACGCAGTACCGTTTGCTCCTTCGGTGCGCGTGGACCAGAGAAGGGCCTGCACCTGCGGGTTGATGGGCTACGGCGGAGGCCCGCTCTTGGGGGCGCAGAGAAGGATCCGGCTGCTTCTGTCAATATTTGTTGCCGTGATCGGTGGCTTGTGGGGTCGCCATACGGACATGGTGTCCCTGAGCATGAAAATGACGGCTTTCCTCGGAAATCGACCCCCGTGTTTTCAGCAGTCTTTACCTTGAACGCCTGAGAGTGGTGCACGTCCCGTGTCCCGTGGGTGCGAATTAACATCAGATCAAATATACGAGCTTGGACTTGATGGTTCAAAGGCTTGAAGTCGGGACACTGTGATGGAACAATCCTGTGCGTTTTCCTTTCTGTTGGCTCGTTTGTTTTGCAATGTTACTGATTTATAATAAAATCTGAAAAAAAAAATGTGCTGATGTTTGATGAACAAAAAATATTTGCTCTTTAAAAAAAAAAAAAGATTTTATTTATTTATTCATGAGACGCAGAGAGAGAGGCAGAGACACAGGTAGAGGGAGACGCAGGGTCCACGCAGAGAGCCTGACGTGGGACTCGATCCCGGGCCCCTGGGTTCACGGCCTGGGCTGAAGGCAGATTCAACTAGGAGAATAAAGTTATTTCTTCGCCCAGACAGTTCTTTGCACAGCTGCCTACCGTGCCCCCACCCCTGAGACTGCGCCATCGGAGGTGTTTTAGGGGGTCTGGCGCTGGAGGTGTGCGCTCGCTCACTCCCCACGCTCCTCCCCGCCCGGTGCACCTGCCCCGCAGCCACTCTGGATGGTGGTTGTCAAAGGTCCACGCCTGCCGTCTTCTCCCACCGCTGGTCTGCGGCCAAGGGCCGGGGGGGGGGCGCGGCGGGCATCCCTAAGCCAGAGATGCCGGGGGAGTTACACCTGCTGCGGAGTCGCCAATGACCAGGGGCCCGCTGAGGCAGGAGATCGCCGTCCAGCTTTGTCACCTCGGATGCGACCGCGTCCGGCGGGCGTGCTGTGTTCCCCTCCCGGGGATCCTGCCGAGGCTGGACTTCCTTTGGAACCGCATCTTCACCTGGCCCCTTCCGCTGCGTACCCCGCTTTCCTCATCCCCGCTTCCTCCGAGAGCACGGCCTCCGTGAAGGTCTCGCCGGGATCCCCGGCTCCGGCTCTGCCCCTGAAGGAAACACCCCTGAAGACAGAGACAAGTGCGGCTCAGGCCGTCTCCAGCGACGGCGCCGTCCCCAGCGCGGGGCCCAAGCCTGCCAACGATTCAAGCTAGAAGGTCGGAGATTGAGGGGACGGACGGGAATAGTGCTGCCGGGCTTTAAAGAAGGGCTCTTCTTTTTTTGAGAGACCAGTTCTTTGTTATTTTATATACAATAAGATGGCAGTTTAATAATACTGGTATTTCGCACAGTAATCATCACTTTAATAATTTAAGCACCAAAAACTTCTAATCAAATCTTTCCTGTTTTGTAGCCTAAAGAAGGGCTTCTTCACGTAGATGGGGGTGGGGGGGTGTACGATCCTTGCTGACTTGAGGTTTGTTTGAGGGTGTCATTTTCCCAATTTTTGTCGGGGGTGGACGTGAGGTCGTATCTTGATCTGCCTTCCCAGCTAGGAAAAAATACCTGTTCCTCTTTTTTTTTTTTTAATTTTATTTATTTATTCATGAGACACAGAGAGACAGAGGCAGAGACCTAGGCAGAGGGAGAAGCAGGCTCCACGGGGGGACCCCGAGATGGGACTCGATCCCAGGACCCAGGGGTCACGGTCTGGGCCGAAGGCAGATGCTCCACCGCTGAGCCCCCCGGGCGCCCCAAGATATTTTTCCTGAATTCGAAGAGCGGTGGGAAACCACCCAATACGTTTCCCATCCCCGTGATTCTGTCGGGAGGACTGTGTTTCGGCAAGGACTGCGAGGCGCCCCTGGACACGCATGGGGGGTGGGCGGCGAGGGGACCGGCGGGGAGGCCAGGGGTCACGAGAGTGCAGACGCGACGTTCCACGGTGCCAGCGTGGTGAGGAGGAGACCCGAGGGTCCTCCTGACCGTGAAGCTGCAGGAGGCGGCGAGCAGTGGGAGGTGGGGGGTTGGGGGGGGTGCCTCGAGGCCCCGGAGCCTAACCGCGCCTGCCCGGCCCAGAGCGGGAGCCTTGCATGACGCATGGGCGCCCTGGAAGGCCCGCCCCAAATGCAAGCACCGGGCTTTGCCCCCTTTCAAGCCCTTGTGCCCACCTGGCGGTGGCAGCGGTGGCAGCAATGGCGGCCAGGGACGATGTTCCCGTTTGCATCCTGAAGGCTTGCAGCCTCGCAGTCACGTCCCGGCGGCTTGGGTCCCGAACCTGAGCAAGCATCCCGCCCCACTCGCCTTTCCATCTCTTCCCCTTGCACGTGGACTGGTCCTTGCCACACCCCTCCGAGTGCCAGCCAAGGGGCGCTGGGCGCCCACGAGAACGTTGTGCGCCAGCGAGGTGGGCGCAGCGGGTGCCCCGAGGTGCGGGTCACAGCCCTTGCTCCTCCCGCAGCGGGTTTTACACGCTCCTCCGAGGAACCCCTCCAAGTCCGGGCGCCTCGGGTCACAGATCCGATCTGAGAGGGGGTCACGGAGCGGGGATGCTTTTCTCTTACACTTACAGGGAGCCGGGGTCTTCGTGGGGGGGGGACCGACGGCGGGCCCTGTGCGCCCCGGCCCTCGTCGCAGCGTCTTCCCGGCCGTGGGAGCCGCGCTGAAGCTGGTCAGGGACCCGGTGGGTGCCCGCGGTTTGCCCCGGGACGGTGTCGGTGCCGCCGCCCTGTCGCCGCTCTCTGAAATGACAAACAGGAAAGAAGAGGCGTAGGGGGAGCTTTCTGGTCCCCGATCCCCGTTTTCTCCTTCATCTGTTCCAGCAGCTTCGCCCGGAAACTTGGGTGTTGGCTGTAAATGGATGAAATCGGCTTCCCGTCTTCATGAAGCGTTTTCTCATGCCTGGTGGGTCTCTGGATCTCATTACTGTTATTTAAACAACAGTGTCCTGTCGAGGGAGGAGCCGCTGGCTTAGCGCATGGAAAAACTCGCGTCGCATTTTTCATTTTCCCTTTTTTTGACATTTCCTGAAAAGGACAGGAAGAGGAAAAGTGACCTGCTCTTGGCACTTTGTGGGGTTTTTTTTTCCGCTCTCTCGGAACAGCTTGTTTGGATTGTTGGAGCGTTTCCTGAGTGTGCGTGGGCGTGAGGGGAGCCCAGGGCAGGGACGGGGGTTCCTCCTTATGGCCCCACATCTCCTTTCCCTTCCTTGGGTAAGAGCCTGGAAGCTCGGTCACCTTTTTGGGGGTCCGTCCGTCCGTCCGTCGTGCGCCTGTGCTCAGGCCGTCGCGGCAGACTCGGTCGTCCGTGGGGCGCGTCCTGCTGCAGGTGCGCAGCCCGCTGGGACCTGCCCCTCCCGGGAGAAGCCCTGCCACCCGAGCTTGGGGGTCAAGGCCGGGAGCCGTCTCTGCAGCTCACCCCCAGGACCTCCTCCAAGCCCCCGGAGGACCTGTAGACACAGCCGCCCCGGAGGCGCACGGTGTGGGTCGGCCCCCGTGGGCCTCGTGATCACGCGGCCACCGGGCCGACCGCCTCTGAGCCGGGGGGCAGCGGCGCCGGGTTGTCACCCGGAGCTAAGATGCTTAGAAGGGACTTGTCCGACTGTCACTGTTCTACCCCGGGGTCCCGTCTTCCTCGGCCCGGCTCAGCTGTCCTCGCCCGGGGCCGCCTTTCTCGGGCCTCGCATCCGGGCTTTTTGTTCCCATCTGTGTTTCCATCACGGTTCTACTGCCCAGGTCGTGGGCCTTTTCACGTCCCGTGTGGCCCGGTGCTTAATTAGCCGCGTGTCTCTTACCCGCTGGATTGTGTTGCAGAGCATTTGTGTGTCTTGCACAAGACTCACCCAAGGTGTGTAAAACCCAAGTTGGAGGCTGATCGGCGTTTGTCGACGGGCAGTTGAAATCGTCTGCCTGAAATGGAATCAAGTTGATCCTTTTTGCTTAAAGTGTGTTAAACTTACGCAGCCAGGAAAATAGTCGTATTTCAGGATTTTTTTAAAAGATTTTATTTATTTATTCATGAGAGACACAGAGAGAGAGAGAGAGGAGGGACAGACACAGGTGGAGGGAGAGCAGGCTCCCTGCGGGGAGCCCGACGTGGAACTCGATCCCGGGACCCCGGGGTCACAGCCTGGGCCGAAGGCAGACGCTCAACCCCTGAGCCCTCCGGGGATCCCCTCATATTTTACTTTTACGATGTCCTACCTTCTGACTTTTGTGGTAGTTGCTCTGGCGAGTGTAGCCAACGTGCGTATTTTGTAGCTTTGTTTTTATTTTATTATTTTTTTATTATTTTTTTTTAACGTAGCTTTGTTTTTAACTCAGCTTCATTTCCGACGGTCGCTAGGCTGTGGCGAGGGAGCCCGTTACCCGACGTGGGGCCCACGGGTGTTCGCGGTTTGCCCAAGCCAGGGTGAGAACCAAAGGCCAGTCTAATGCTAACAGGACGCCCCGAAAGGGCACCCGTGAGCCACGCAGACGGTCAGCGTCCCCACGCTGGAAACCAGAGGCCGGCAGAGAGCTGGCGTTCGCGTCCACTGTTCCTTGGGACGCAGAAAGATTGACGGATGCATTGATTTTTCTCGGGTCAGAAACATTGACTTTTGCCTGCATCACTTTGGCGGCATTTTGTTCAACTCAAAATAAGAGTCTCTTAAGTTGACAGCAGCTTTTTCTGAATCTGAAACTCAAATGCAGTTTGGGTTTTGGGCAGTTCCTGATGATTTGGGACGGGGGGTGGGTGATCGTCTTTTACCAAATACATGGAATCAGAAATCAGGTGACAGCAAGCATGTCAGCTCACATGCGGGCTGCAGCCTGCATACGTGTGTTTTCTCCCAGCTACTTTTTCTCGTTAGAAAACTTGGCAAGGGACCCCGGGTGCCTCGGCGGTTGAGCATCTGCCTTCCGCTCAGGTCGTGACCCCGGGGTCCTGGGATCGAGTCCTGCATCGGGCTCCCTGCAGGGAGCCTGCTTCTCCCTCTGCCTGTGTCCCTGTCTCTCTCTCTCTGTGTCTCTCCTGAATAAATAAATAAAGTCTTAAAAAAAAAAAAGAGAGAAGAAAGAAAACTTGACTCAAGGGGCGCCTGGGTGGCTCAGTCAGTTAAGCATCCGACTCTTGATTTTGGCTCAGGTCGTTCTGGGATCCAGCCCTGCATCAGGCTCTGCACTCCGTGGGGAGTCTGCTTGAGGTTTTCTCCCTCTCCCCCTGCAACTTCCCCTGCTCATAATCTCTCTCAAATAAATAAATAAATCTTTAAAAAAATAAAAGAAAACTTGAAGTAGATAATTTAAGAGAAGGTATGGTTTGGGATTTTAAAATACTCATTGTTACGGCATATTTCCAAGGAAATCTTATGAAGAAGTTGCTGCTGTATTTTCTCTTCTCGGAGCTTCCGATTTCAAGTCAGAGTGTGGGAATTGGCCAGGACACGACGGCTGGGGAGAACGGATTATGTTCCGGGTCATTAATATCTATTTCTAGGCTTTGTAATATTCTCTAGGCTGCCAGTGTTCTCAGAAGGAAAGGAATTATCCTGATTAGTTCTCAGCTACTTGCTTCCTTCTTTATGCGGACGTTTCGGTTCCTTGTCCCTTAAAAGCAGCCTGCACAGGTGCCCGGGGCAGCCCTAACGTGCTCAGCCTCTAACTACTCACCTGGCTGAATGGGGTAGAAAGAAAGGGTGTCCCCCTCCTTGCCCAGCTCCGCTTCCTGCGCTGGCTCCGAGGGTCCCTCGGGACGTGGTGCAGCAGATGCACCTTGGTGGCTCCTTGCTTGTCCTGCGTCCTCTTGTCCTCTGAGGAGGGCATCCCAGAGACCTGCGGGAATGCGCTCAGTCCCACCGAGGCACCGGGACTCTGCTCTCAAAGGTCTAACAGCTTTGTCTTCTCCCCAAACACCCCAAAACCCTCCCCCCGATGCCACCCACATTCCCTCCACTTGTGATGGGCCAAATGCTCCACTGGACTGAGTCTGCAGGTGGGTTACAGGCAAGGGGAAGACAACGGTCGCTTCACAGCTCCCTACTTTCTGGAATTCTTTATTTTTTATTTTTTATTTTTTATTTTTTATTTTTATTTATTTATGATAGTCACACAGAGAGAGAGAGAGAGAGAGAGGCAGAGACATAGGCAGAGGGAGAAGCAGGCCTCATGCACCGGGAGTCCGACGTGGGATTCGATCCCGGGTCTCCAGGATCGCGCCCTGGGCCAAAGGCAGGCGCTAAACTGCTGCACCACCCAGGGATCCCATACTTTCTGGAATTCATACTGAACGTAGAGGGTCCCTCCTAACCCTCTGGCTCGGTTTTTCTCAGCATTGCCTTATATTCCTATCTCCCCAAACCCCAGTCAGAGGTAATTTCCTTCTTCGGACCAATTTATTCCTTCATCAAGTTACAAGGTAGACATCTCATGTGGGGCCCCTGCAGACTCCCCCCCCCCCCACAATCACACCCACCCTTTGAAAGGGGGGCTCTCTCTTCTTCCTGGTAGACCCAGCAACCCAAGGTCTCCTGGGCAGAAACTCAGGAACACGTTCTGAAAACTCAATTTTCTTTACCTTTCCCACTCCCCAGAGTTTTCATGATCCAGATTAGCAAATATTTAAATGCATAGGATCGTCTCCTCTAGGAAGGGAGCGGAAGACCCCACCGCTGACATCAGGGCTCTGTTGGTGGAGGAAGGGGCTGCCTGTGGCGTGTGTGCTTGCGGGGGTCTGGCTACGTAGACGGTAAGAGAGCAACAGGCCCTGCTTCGTTTGTGCAAACGGCGATCCTGGTCCCAGGTTATACAGTAACTCGGGGAGAGTCAGGTGGCCGTGGTTTAGGGAAGTTGAGGAGGGAACGAGGGTGATCACGACTGAAGGAAGGACAAGGGTCTGCGGTCCCGGGCTGCATTCACCTCCAACTTTTCCTGAGTAAGCGTTCACGGCCGATCGAGCAAACACAGAGCCGGGGTTACCGGTTGGCTTGTAGGGATGGATTCTCTAGAAGGAGGGACAGACTCCCTCCTGCAATATTAGGAATGAAGAAAAGGTTCCAGGAGTCTGGAAATGGAGCAGAAGCCACTTGTTCCCTTGAGTAATGAGAAGGGGACCTCAGAAAGCCAAAGGCTTCATGGAGTCTTAGCTTGGGAAGGTGCAGGAAGGGAGTAGGGCAGAGCGTGGAGGAGGGAGGGCATGCATAGTGGGGTCGGGGGGGGGGCCTGGGCCTGGGACAGTCGTGTTTCTGCTACCACAGCCGTGGACAGGCCCAGCGATCACGTTTTTGACATTCTGAGGGGTGTTCCTAGACTTTGATATGCTTCTCACTTGCCTCAAAGGGGGTAGGACCACGTAGCAAACTAGAGATTCTGTGTTAACATTTGGCTTCAAGTGACACAGTTTGCCTTCATGGCTTCCTCCATTGACGCGTCTCCCGAGAACATTTTGTGGCTTTACCGGGTATGGGTACAGCAAGGCGGGCAAGTTCGGAAAAGCAACTAGAAACCCCTCCTGCAAAGGGAACATTGGGTTTTTCTTAAGACGTCTGGGATATATTCACTTTTAGGTTTTTCTGCGTTGGTGTGGAAGAGACAGGAAGCTATGGTTTCGACTGGTCGTTGGCAAACCAGGAGAGTGGGTTTCTTTCTCAGATGCGTGTCTTTTCTTCTGTAGAGGGGGCAGAAATGTAGTCCTTTACTGGCTTAGGGGTGTGCGGATATGCCATGACCTCGCACTCAGAGCTGCCTTGCCAGCCTCACCTGGCCTCCGTTGTACTCCGGGCCCCACGGCATCTCTGGGGGTGTCCAGGCTTGAATGCAGGGAACAGAGACGTGTTTGGGGTAAAACATCATTAATTCAGCTAAAGCAGTGTAGTTTCCAGCTGGTAAAAGTCAAGGACTCGGTAAGAGTGTGAGCTGTCTGCCCGTGAAAGTCATTTCTTATTCTTTTTTTTTTTTTTTAAGGATTTTATTTATTTATTTGAGAGGAACACTCGAGAGAGAACATGAGCTGGGGGTCGGGGGTCGGGGCGGGAGAGCCGGGCTCCCTGCAGAGCAGAGACCTGGACTCTGGGCTCTGGCTCCATGGGCTCCATCCCAGGACCCCGGGATCGCAACCTGACCTGAGCCGAAGGCAGACGCTTACCCCGCGGAGCCTCCCACGTGCCCCAGCAGTTTCTTACTCTGTCCACAAAGACGGTTTTCACTGCCCAACGTGTGTTCTTATTGTGTAATAGTCATCACCACAATCAGTCCCTAATTAGTACTATCCCTCGTAGTTGAAAAAGTAGCATGGGTTTAATTTTTTTGTTTGTTTATATCTTATTTTCTTGGACTATTATTCTTGCTGAATCCTGCCTTTTTCTTGGGACCAGTTAGTTATCACCGGGGGCAGGTCAGCGTTCATGAAGCGTGGAAGCCATAGCAGCAGCAACAGAATCATCCCAAGTTTTGGACTAAGGCTGTTCCGTTCTTTCTCTGTGTTTTCCAAAAGGACCCACCTGTTTTCTGAGCACGATTCCTGCTCCCCGCGGATTCTCTCTCCCTGGACATACAGGCAGGTGTGATTTTCGCTGAACTTGAGGGCCATCCAGGTGATTGGTCATACCCGCTGCTTTTCCTGAACTTAATCGCTCGAGGGCAGTGAAAGCGAGCTCTGACTTTTTCAAATCCTGTTTTCGTTGTGGTGGTGTCATTGCTGGAAACACTTCCCCCGACCTTTTTTTTTTTTTTTCCCATTTTTTTAAATAATAAATTTATTTTTTATTGGTATTCAATTTGCCAACATACAGAATAACCCCCAGTGCTCATCCCGTCAAGTGCCCACCTCAGTGCCCGTCACCCAGTCACCCCCCACCCCCCGCCCTCCTCCCCTTCCACCACCCCTAGTTTAAGACGTCGTGCAAACTTCTCTTTCAACAATAGATGCATAGTTATGTGTGTGCCTCTCTAGTAGCGAGATCTTGCAGATGACAACCAAAATATCTCTTGTGGGACGACCACTCGTTTGGAACCACTCACCGCCTGAGCAGATGTTAGAATTTGCAGTATATTAAACAGCCATGCCTGTTGCAGTCGTTGCTGTAATTAGGTCGAAACTAGTGCAGGGTTCTTTAAAAAACTATGATATCCATGATGAAAACAGAGGTTATTTTTAAAAGGATTTAAATGGAACCTGTAGTCTTTTTGATTATTGCATTCTATGAAGGGTGTGTGTGTGTGTGTATGAAGGAGAGAGAGAGAAAGGAAGACAGGAAGACAGGAGGAAGGGGAGGAGAGGCAACATTTTAAGAAAGAGCAAGAATAAATCACAGAATAGAGAGTTGTTTTATTCATACATTATTGGGGGGAATATTTCCAGTATTTTGAAGATACCTCCCTAATAGGTCGTGGCTTGAATGGTCTGTGGTTCTTATTTGGGATGGGATTCTTTATTATTGTGTTATTAAAGAGAAAAAAATCATGATACTTATACTTTTTTTTTTTTCCATAGTGTGATACTGTAGTTTAGAATTTTATGACCAGGGGATCCCTGGGTGGCTCAGCGGTTTAGCGCCTGCCTTTGGCCCAGGGCACAATCCTGGAGTCCCAGGATCGAGTCCCGCGTCAGGCTCCTGGCATAGAGCCTGCTTCTCCCTCCTCCTGTGTCTCTGCCTCTCTCTCTCTCTCTCTCTCTCTCTCTCTCT
Organism: Canis aureus; assembly: GCF_053574225.1. Lineage (NCBI taxonomy): Eukaryota > Metazoa > Chordata > Mammalia > Carnivora > Canidae > Canis > Canis aureus. The sequence continues at coordinate 39,272,438 of NC_135637.1, forward strand.
CTATGTCTATCATAAATAATAAATTAAAAAAATTAAAAAAATATTCTTTAAAAAAAAAAAAGAATTTTATGACCAGAGCCAAAGAATTTTTAGAGGAACTGAAGCACCTAGAATTATTTCCCTCCGTGAAAGAATAAGAATTGGTCTTATCACCCCCATGAGCTCTTTTAATTTTATTACTTTTTAAAGATTCTGTTTATTTATTCATGAGAGACGCACAGAGAGAGGCAGAGACACAGGCAGAGGGAGAAGCAGGCTCCATGCAGGGAGCCCGATGCAGGACTCGATCCCAGGACTCCAGGGTCACTCCCTGGGTTGAAGGCAGATGCTCAACCCCCGAGCCACCCAGGCGTCCCTAGAAGCTCTTTTAAATATACAAAATCAGTGACATAAATGTCTAAACAGCCTCACATAAAGAGTCTCAGGATGGACAAGGGAGCATATGAAACACAAAGTGTTCTACGGCGCTTTCATGCTCTGTGCGCACGTGTCCCTTCCACGGTACGTGTTCCATGACATTCTAGTACCATGACTGAAATACCTGGTGGCTGGTACTGATGGAGTGAAGACGTCGGCAGTGTGAGCTGGCTTCCACTTGGCCTGGACGCAGACCCGACTTTCCATGAATTAACTGAGCAAAGGGATCTTTCTTCAGCACGCTCGGCCCCCCGTGCCATGGCAGGAGGCCTCTGCCGGCGTCACCGCGTGAAATGCCCACTGACGGGGATGGTATCTTGACACCTCTGCAAGTCACCACTACACGGAAAATGAAAGACTGCCACTTGCCCCTTGAAAAGTGACAAAGGTCACTTCACTCATTTCATTGGCCAAAGCAAGTCGCAGGGCCCAACCTCCAAAAAGGCCAGAGAGAGGGTCACCGGGGAGCGCGGTAACGTTTTTAGAGAAAGTGGAAAACCAGAATCACTGCGAGCAGTCTGATGCCAACAGGAGCGACCGAGGAGGATGAGTGGGACCAAGAGGCAGCGGGTGAGAGTAAATTCATTACTCTTAGGAGAAAAGAAGTTCGGAGCTCATGTGCTGCTAATTAATGATGTCACGTCTGGAGAAGGAATCCGCAAAAATGTGTCTTCTCCATAATTGAAAAATAAGGAGAACTTTTGCTTTAATCATGAGTTAGTCTGTGGTTGTTGGATGATAAATTACAAACGACTGCAGCCACCACTGATGCTGCTGCTAAATTACAGCTTTTGAGCATTGTTGGAAACAAGAGGAAAAGCTGGAGGTCATGTGCATTTTTCTTGCTCAGGCAGAGCAAGAACAGGTGTTGAAATGAGAATGGTGAGAGACAGTTTCTAGAAGAAAGAAGCTGACTGAGCAGGGCTCTGGGAAGCTGTCTGGGATTTTTGCAGCAGGGATGGAGGGTGAGGAAGAGAAAGGATGTTGAAATTCTTTTCTTCGCGCTCGGAGGTCATGTGGTCAAGAAGGGATAGAAGACGTATTCTTGAGTGTAAAGCATCCATTGATCAGAATTGTTCTCCTGCCTCTCTTCTCCTTCCCGCCCTGTTTCCTTCCCCTTTTCTTGCTGCTTCTTTCAGCAGTGTGACGAATATTTACTAATGGATGCTTCTAGGTTCTGGATGTGGAAGTGGCAATCCTTGTCTGTATGGCACTCATGACCTGGTATGTGTGGCAGTGATAAATACTTGCACGAAACATAAAGCGGAGTAAGCAAATGCAGCCTTGAAAAGCGCCACTTTACATAAAGCACGGAGGAAGCTTCCTCGAAAGGCAGAGCATTTGTAGGGGGAGTAGAGTGGTGCAGCGAGGATTGAAATTGGAGGTGGAAGAACTTCCCAGACAGAGAACAGTGAGGATGAAAGAAAGCCTTGAGGCAGCGCCACGTTGGCCGACTGGCCAGCGTTGGGCCTTCAGAGGTGAGTCCTTCCAGGGCTTGGCCCCACTCCGGGCCCGCAGTCCTTGTGCGATAGATAGCCGTGGGATGAATGAATGAACCAGTGAATGAGGGCAGATCCCATCCTCAAGGAGTTCACGAGGCAGTGGGGGACAGGGCCTTGGCTACGGGCCACTGTAGTTGATACCAGTAACGGCATTCAGTACCCCACACGCCGTTCTTCCCATTTGGACTGGATTCCAGTCATAGCTCTTCCACCTGCCAGCTCTGTGGCCTTAAGCAACGTGCTTAATTTTTCCGCGCTTTGTCAAAATGAAATGGATGTGACCCTTCCTGCAGCAGGAACGTGAGGGCGGTGCTCGGAGCCGCGCCCGGCACCAGCCAGCTCTTCTCATGACCGCCACCAGCCACCGTCACCGTCGAGGCTCTGCAGGAACCGGTGCCTGAGAAGGTTGCCCAGGGCTTCGCAGATGTGGTATTTGAGCCGAGACTTGAATGGAAAAGTAGAGAAGAGTAGAGATTCCAGGACCACGTTACCTTTGGTTTTCGTTAAATAAAAGGAAAGAAAATCCTATCCTGTGTGGATGGTCGGATGGGGTAGGTCGTGGTAGCAGGGGCCATGTGACAATCCCCCAGGGTGCCCGGTTTCGCCGTGGGGAGTTGCGTGTGCATGTGCGTGTCCACGTGTCGTGTCCACGTGTGTCCTTTCTCTCTTCTACCTGAGTGTCACAGACGTGATACGTTCTTTCGCAGGCGTCAAGCAGCCAGACCCGGAGACAGTCCCTGGGTTCATCTGAGAGAGGAGAATTGCACATTTTGTGCTCACTGCTTCCCTTTGGAGGCACCTGGAATACGTTAGGAGCTCATGAGCTAGCAAAGCAGAGCTTGCCTTCCGGGTCGCCTCCCGAGGTGGTACAGGCCTACCCCGCACTGTCGGGGTGGCCGGCAAGCTTGTCAGGTGTGTCCGAAGGGGGTGGTCCAGGAATGGGAAGTCAAGCCACAGGAGATCGCAGCACAGAGCTCACACCCCAGGTGGCAACCAGGTGGATGTTGCATTATTTCACTCCAAAATTGCGTGCTCATCCACTTGAAGTTTGGTGGAAGAAAAAAGATGCCTGCGAAGGAACGAAAGTGCGGTGTGTCAGCCTCTCTCGTTTGATACTCAACGTGCAAGTGGATGATTTGACTCGCGTGGCGGGCTGGGTAACCCGAAGGACCAGGTGAGCATGGGGACAACTGGAAGGTCCTAGACGCAAGGCTGAGTCGGTTTTGAGAATGCGGCACGCTGTTCCTGTGTGTGTGCTCGTGAGTGACATGCCCGTTGGCACGAACAGTCGTGAGTTAGGGGGTGACCTTCCCATGGTGGAAATGGGTGCTTCCGATTCTGGCCTTCGCGCCCGGCTCGTGCACACGGCCGTTCTGGATGTGATTTACTATTTGCGTGCATCAGTTCTCTCTCCCGCCCTGGCCGACGCTCCTCCGCCGTCATTGCAGTTCTGGTTATGAATGGCCAAGGCATCGCAAGGGGGAAGGCAGCTCTGAGTCTTTTACCATTTAGATTTCTTTGTGGGAAATAATTCCCAAGGATTGCTTTGGAGTTTCTTTACAAGGATGATAAATTCCTCGTTTCTTTCCGATTCCTCCTTCCTCAAGACCTCAGGGCTAGTAAGTGATTCAAATCTCACGATTCACGGTGGTTTCAGTGCGTGTGCTTCTCAAGGGCCATCATAGGCATCGCAGTAACTCGTGTTTATACATTTTGTGTCGTAAATGAACTAAGGCACGACTCCGGTGGCTGAATGTGAGGGTTTAGGAAGGCACGTATTTCCTAGCCAGGTCACTACAGCGTCTGCTGGGCCCAGTGCGGCTGGTTAGGAATCTTGCATCGGAAGCCCTGAGCGGGGAGATGTCTTTGATGTGAATATGACATTGTTTTGTGACAAAAATGTTGCTCCGGAGCGCAGAGCCTTGCCTCGGTGAAGTGCAAGTCTCCAAGGAACATGTGTGCTTCTTCACTCTCACCATCTGTGGTTCAGACAATGTCCTCAGCTCTGATGAGATCACAGTTGGGCAAGATGGAATTTCCTTGTTTAAATTTTCTCATGGGTTTTTCCCACACCGAGTTGCTAATGACTAGCATATTTTGAAGTGTCTTTTCATTATCGCGTCTTTGCAAACGTACAGCAGTCGCATAAAAAAGGAAGGTTAGCGATGGACGATTTTAAATGCTTATTAGATATGAACACCGATGGATGGTATTATTATTGTAGTTTATGAAGCAATGGCTTGATTTTGTGCACGTGTGTGGTACATGCTCCGAACACCTATGCTGAGGATGCTATTTCTAACCGTACTTTGGGACCTGAGTCGATTTAATTAAAATGGGAGCACACTTCCCGGCACGCAAGTTTTCAATAAATATCAACGGGAGGGAGGGAGGCTTTCAGATACTGCGGTGACTTCACTACTTAGTAGTTGCTTGATTTTGGGGCCTGTTAAGTCTAAAAGTTTCAATACCCTCATCTGTACAATGGAATTGTTTTGATTACATGAGAAAAGCAGTTTTCACTGCAGCAATGTGAGATGAATGCATTTGCGAGATCTTTTAAACGTTATTTTTAATGCGGGTAAAACTGATTAAGTAAGTGGTAGGATTAGCTGGGAACTTTATCTACGAGTGCAGATTGCTCCTTTTTAAAGACTAATGATGACAGACAAGCCAACAGTGCACTAGAGCGTGATGCATGCTTCGATTCCACAGCAGGATGCTGTGGAAGTAGAGAAGGGGCATCGAGGCAAATAGGGAGGGGGACAAGGCTGGGTGGAAGGGATGAGCGAGTGGATGCCTGAGGTCTTCCACAGGGGATGACATTTGAGTTTGTTGAGTTTCTAGGCATGACCCTCAAGCTTCCATGCCCTTATCTAACCAGGTAAGTTCTGAGAGCAGAGAACTTTCACCAGCTCCTGGCAGAAGAAGAGGACACAGAGAATTGAAATATAAAGAAAAATGCAATGAGCTGTTGTTGGTTTGACCATGGAAAGAGGACCATGGAGAGGATTGTGGGCACCTCAGGGACTCCCTGCTGATGTGGGGACCTCAGTCCCAGAGACACAAGGGTCTGAATTCTGCAACCAGCCTGAATGAGGTTGGAAGTACCTTCTTCATCAGGAGTCGTCCAGGCAAGACCCCCGCCTGGGGGCCACCACCTTGACTTTGGTCTTGTGTGGCCTGCAGTAGAGCACCCAGTCCAGCCCACGTGGATTCTGACCTACAGAAACTGTGAGATAATGAATGGGTGAGGTGCTGGGGCACTAGATTTGTGTCAATCTGTTACCTAGCCGGGGAAAACTAACGTAATTTTGAAGGGTGTACTTAAAGGGTTAGCCTGGAGAAGAAACAGAGACGGGGAGGCCGGCGAGAAGGCGGGTGGAAAAATCTAACAGAAAAGCCAAAAAGGCATAAAAAAATGCAGAAGATCATGGCACGTTACACCGGCGCTAGGGCCAGCAAATACCATTTCACCCAGAGCTGTGGAGCTATCGATGAACATGGAGCATCTTGATCAACAGCGGGTTTCCTCATGATCTGACACGGTTGAATAATAAAATGGCCAAGGTTCGTCGGAAGGGAAGACTTCTCCAGTGCTGTCTATTCTACGGATCTGTGTTTGCGTAGGGAGGTTTAGTTTTGGACAGGTGGAAATAAGGTACAACGAATAAAAGATTATTAAAAGTCAGTCCAAGGTAAAATATTTGAGAGTGATTCCAAATTCAGAAGGTGGGGGTGATGTTCACTAAAATTCATAATAACCTAGAGGAAAGAACATAAAGGCAGGTCGGAAAGAGTGAAAGAGGAGTAAGAAGTATTTTTCTGGCATGAGACCTCATTTACTCTTTTAGTGTATTTGTAAATGAGATGCCTCGCTTTGGACAAATTTCACTCTGCACTTGGTTCTTTAGCACCTTCCCCCAATGATAGGAGAAAATGCCTTTTCATAAAAATAGCACACTTCATAATCCACTCATATACTCGCTTTAGCAAGGTGAACTAAAATCAGTATGTTTTTTGCCAAATATAATTCGCTTTTAGTTTTTCATGTCTTTGCCAAGATGGAGGACACATTTAGTATAACTGACCACCTCGTTCTCTATGAAATGATGTTGTAAAAAGACAAGGGTGGCTCTTCCCCTGGTGTATTTTTTATAAAATAGTTTCTCATATCACATCCGTAATAAATGTAAGATACTCAAGTGACTAAGTGGGACTGGAATTGATTTCCACATTATTGTATCACGTACCTATGCGGGTATAGACATCGAAATATATTTATTTGAAATGTGCAAAATTTAATTAAAACAATGGCTTCCTCATTCTCGCTGTGTAGACATTCTAAGAGTCATAAAACAGCACTATTAGCCATTCCCTTCATTAATAGTAAATCTTACAGTGGATGGAGGTATGACGTACAGGCCAGGGGTTCTCCACGGTTCTTTGGTTTACCACGTCCGCTGCCACGATGACCTCAGCAAGCCAATATGTATATTCAAAAAGGATGGATGAAAATGAACCATTTTTTTCCTACCCCCACGTTTTGCATTATTTCACTCCAAAATTAGGCACCTCTTTCCATACAGGCAAAAATAAGCAGTAAACAAAGTCCCTCTGCTAAACCAACAACCCTGAGAGGTGGATGATGATCTAGTCCGACCAGTGACGTGTGAACCAGGGCTAAGCATGGAGTCAGGACGTCATGGGAGAGAAGTCAGCGTAGACGCATTTTTCTCCCCCATCACATCCTAATCCATGTTATCCTGTGGAAGACGAGGACCAGGTGAGAGAAATAGAGGAGCAGTCCACTCCTACCTTCACCGTGTCCACCCTAAGGCCAAAGTTACTCCAAAATAAAGGTGTTTTTTTGAGCAAAGTCATTTGATTTTTTTTTTCTTTTTTAACAGAACTGAAAGAAAATGTGATTTCTGAGCAGAAGGTTCATCAGTGTTGCCTCTCTTTATCTTGGTGGTTTAATTGGTTCAAACGCTCTGGCATTAACTCTCCGAGGGTTTTCTAATTATGCCTATGGTTACAAACGTTTAGTTTATTTCAGCTCTGCCCTTTTCATAGCAGTTCTGACCCTTTCTTTAGTAAAATTTCTTGGTTTGTGTCTTTAATAAGTTTGAGAAATCTTGCTTAGTATATTTGTCTCATAAATAACTTGTGCCCAAAGTTTATAGAATGGGCTTAGAAATAATACTGAGACGGGACGCCTGGGTGGCTCAGCGGTTGAGCATCTGCCTTTGGCTCACGGCGGTCCCACATCGGACCCCTGTAGGGAGCCTGCTTCTCCCTCTGCCTGAGTCTCTGCCTCTCTTGCTGTGTCTCTCATGAATAAATAAATAAAATCTTATATATAAAAAAAGAAAGAATACAGAGAAATTCACAGGAGGAATTCACACAGAGACAAGAATTATAATCCAGGCATCATTTATATTTCAAAATTGGTGGTGGCCCCTCTATGAGAATTTTATGAGAAGACACCAGGATAGTAAGATTCATAAGATTCATAGTATCCCTGCCCACAGATGCCACCGCTAAGTTTTCTAAAGTCTGCCATTTAACTGATTGTGTTCAAAATAGGGAACATTTGGGATGCCTGGGTGGCTCAGCAGTTTGGCACCTGCCTTGGACTCAGGGTGTGATCCTGGAGACCCGGGATCGAGTCCCACATCGGGGTCCTGCATGGAGCTTGCTTCTCCCTCTGCCTCTCTCTTTCTCTGGGTCTCTCATGAATAAATAAATAAAATCTTAAAAAAAATAGAGAACATTTTGTATTTATAAAACAGGTGAAAACTATTATTTTTATATCGTAAGTAGTATGCGCCAGTCATAGAGATGCAGCAGACAAAAACGGGTAAGCTCCATGTGGGTAGAGATTTTTGTCTGTTGTCAATGGTCAGTGTCCTATTTGCTACCACAGCGTCTGCTCTGTGTGTGTAGATACCCTATGCTTGTTTTTTTTTTTTTTTTTAAGATTTTATTTATTCATGAGAGACAGAGAGAGAGAGAGAAAGAGAGGCAGAGACACAGGCAGAGGGAGAAGCAGGCTCCATGCAGGGAGCCCGATGAGGGACTCAATCCCAGGACCCCAGGATCACACCCTGGGCCGAAGGCAGACACTCAACCGCTGAGCCCCCCGGGCTGCCCACCATATGCTTGGCACTGTGCACGTTTACACACCTGTACAAGTGATCTCTCCACTATAAACATATCCATAGTTTTGTATGGGATCAGGCCACTCATGGTGAGAAGTCTTTTTACTCAATATATCATCAACGTATACGTGCGAAGATACACATTTTGGCAATGCTAATGACCATACAGCTTCTGTATAATTCGCTAATTATTTTTTGCAATTCTTTTGGGCTATTTCCATTCTTTTAATCAAAAGCAGTGTTTCAAGAGGAACATCACAGTTTCTTGTCATACATGTAATTATTTTCTAATGCTACATCCTTAGAAGTAGAATTGATGGATAAAAGCGTGTTCGCTCACAACATAGTGCAAATATTCCGCTGAAGAATTAATTGAAGCAGTCACTCATGCCTGGCTGTGAATTAAACATAGTTGATTTATAGGGCGCCTGGCTGGCTCAGTTGGTTAAGTGACTGCCTCTTGGTTTCAACTCAGGTCCTGATCTCAGGGTCCTGGGTTTGAGCCCCTCGTCGGGCTCCAGGCTCAGAAGGGAGTCTGCTTAAGGATTTTCTCATTCTCTCTCTGCCCATCCTCCACTCAAACTCTCTCTCTGTCTCTAAAATAAATAAATCTTTAAAAATAAGTAAACAAATATAGTTAATTTGTGTCTTCCTTTGCATACCTTGCTGAGATGAGGAGCCCTGTGTCAAAGAAAGGATCTTTCGATGAGGCACAGGTATTGATAACTCCCGTCCGCCCGCCCAGGCTGCACAGGGTGTCTCTGGGTCATGGGGAGGAAGCACCGCGACACCTAGGCCGGGGAGGAGGCCGTGGGGAGGCAGGGAAGGAGCCCTGGCCCAGAGGTGCCGTCGGAAGACAGCTGCCCCGCATCTGGCGGCCTCACTGAGGGCTGCCCTTGCCTTCCTCTGGGCCCCTTTCCAAGTGTGTCCGGTTCAGGAGCCTATGGGAACACCTGACATTTCTAGTAGGACATTCTGATTTCAGGTCTTCAACTTCTCGTATCATCAGTGTCGTCGTTGGAGGCCCCGAGGAGTCAGGGACAGGTGTGGCCACATCGTTCCAGGGCCTCAGTGCCAGCCAGACTCTTAGGTGGCAGCGTGCTCCACCCCTGGGGCACACCAGCCTCGTCCCCATCACTTCTCCTCAAAGATAACTTGTCTTTGTCTAGCAATGGGTATTTATTGCACCAAGATTTCACAGATAGTATCTTCAGATATCAGGCTAATCTGCATTGGGGGTTCAGAAATTTTCCCTAGGCAGTACAATATTTTATTTTATTTTATTTTATTTTATTTTATTTTATTTTATTTTATTTTATTTTATTTTATTTTATTTTATTTATTTTATTTTATTTTATTTTATTTATTTTATTTTATTTTATTTTATTATATTTTATTTTATTTTATTTTATTTTATATTTTACTTTATTTTATTTTATTTTATTCATTTATTTTTAAAGATTTTATTTATTTATTCATGAGACCCAGAGAGAGAGGCAGAGACACAGGCAGAGGGAGAAGCAGGCTTCCTGCGGGGAGCCCGATATGGGTGGGCTCGATCCCAGGACCCCAGGATCACGCCCTGGGCCAAAGGCAGACACTCAACCCCTGAGCCTCCCAGGTGCCCCTGTGCAATATTTTATATGTTGGTGTGACTGGGAAGGCTATTAGCTCCCTAAGAACACCTTTGCTTTAGTTTGACTTTCCACCTATAGGGCTCTTCTCTACCTTCATTGACTATATTACAGGATATTTAGAAAAGTGCAACCTCCTAAGTAAACCCCAAGCCCCATCTCACTGTCAGGTGTATCCAAACATAGGGCTGAGGTGGCCCACCGCCCGCTGAAATTGTAGGGAGGTTGGAGGGTGCGGAGAATCTGGCCCCATGGCATCGTCCGGCCTGGAAATAATCTATGAAAACCCTTTGGCAGTTTTAGCCATGCCTCTGCTCCCCAAAAAACCATAACTTCAGTGTTGGTGATTAGGATAGGAAGGGAGAATTTTGATTTGTAATGCATGCGATAGGGGATGCACACGAAATGTTTAATTATTTTTATCGAATATAGTTTTATCATAAGAAAGATCTGCTAGGCAACCCATATTTGTTTGTTGATTTGCCTTTTTAATTTCCTCAAAGCAAAGGTAAGCGTATTTCAGCATATTACCCCTTTTAAATCTTTTGTTGAGGATCTTCGCCAACCTGAAGTAGAAAGCTGAGTTTATTCCGTGTTTTACTCACTTATTATGCACATGTGTTATTGATATTATAAATACCATGTGCCTATTTTTCTATAAGTTAAGGGTTGCTATGGTGTCAGCTACAGGCCGACACTTCCCTTTAATGTCATCATTTTATAAAAGCTCCTTAGGACATTTCTAGAGTCATTGTACTCTAGAATTCATGGAATAAAGGAGAGTGGCCGGCACACCAGACATCAGTAATGTTTCAGTTCCTACGAGAAAGAGAGACAAATTTAGATCACTTCACGTCTAGAGAAGTAACTGAAACTGATTCTGGCATCTGGGGCAGATTATTTACGAGATTGATCTTTAGAAAAGGAAAAACCGACCACTGAGATTGAGAGTTGGTTCACTATGATCGGGTCATGCAGCCAAGCATCACTTTCTTTTTTTTTTTTTTTTTTTAATGACGTACTCAACTGAGAGATGACTGGAATGTTGTGGACACGAAGAATCTGGATTTTAGCAAGATGTGCATCAGAGTTACCAATGACGTCCCCAGCAGCGAGGGGCCGTCTGAGCGGAGTGATAATCTGGTTACGTAGATCTTGGGCCATTTGAATCATTAACTCTAACAATGTCATTAATTAATGCCAACTTGATGGAAACTTTAGTCTGGTTCAGTATATTTATTAATAAATTCACAGAGAAGCTTAATGACATACTAATAAAATTTGAGGATATTAGGGCCGGGAGGGTTAGTTCATATCTCGAGTAAGGACAAAGAGCCAAAAAGAACTCAACAGGAATAAATGATAGATAAAAGAGCAAGCTTAAGGAGAATGTCACTGATTTAATATTTAAAAAAAAAAAAAAAAAAAAAAAGCACATGGAAGGGGAAAGGAGTTAACTCTGAAAGTTACCAGAGGAAGACCTAGGATTAATGGATAGAAGATTCAGGAAAATCTGTTTTTGGTTCAGTGAAGGAGAGAAATCACGTTGGTAGCTGTCGGCGGTTGAAATGGGCTGTGCGCGAGGCAGCCAACGAAGGATTTCGGTAACAACTGGGTGAGCCCGGGAACCCCTGGATGAACTCGTGATTGGTGTTTTCCACCAGGCGTTGCGCATCTGATTCCGCGATGGTGAGAAGGCAGGTGAGCAGATAGTCTGATGTCTGCATTATTCAGAGCTATCATTTGTCCTCTTGAATTCTCACCGGGGTTTATTTTTGAAATTCTTCTGGCGTCTATTCCTGGGCAACCTCTTTCTTCGTCTCTACGTCCTATCTCCTTCACTTGACTTTGAGGTCAAGTCTTGTCCATTATCCCTCTGACTTTTTAGTACCTTGCACAATACCTGGCACATCACAAATTGAAATCATGAAACAGTAAATGAATGGATAAATTCTCTACCAGTGTGTTTTCCCTTTTCCGTACGAGTCAGGACACCCTGAGGCCTTTAGGATACTCTATATCCTCTGTGTCTATGACAGCATAGGCCAGACGGGGACTTGAGATGTTTTTCTTCTCTTTTTTTTGGGTGGTAGCCCACTGCATTTATCATTTTTGTCTGGATATATCCAAATTCCCTTGTTTAACATCCCTTATCAGAGGCACTTGGGTGGTCGTTGGAAATACGGAGACGCACAATGATATGACCTTCGTGGGCACAAGAGTTATGGTTTATTCATCTTTTTACCCCAAATGCTTAGTTTCTAACAGGCTCTCAAAAAATGTTGAATTGCTCCCCGGGTGTCCATCAGACTGTCCATTACAAGAAGAGTCAGGGCTCTGCAATGGGAAGGACGTTTCATTTGGAGAAAGAGACTTAAACCAAGAGCTGTGCAAGAGCGTCGCTGGGATCACGTACAGCGTCTGTGTCACCGGGGGATAAGGTGTGTCAGGGATGAGACAGGAGGGAAGATGGTACCAGTGAGGTTGTGGTCACCGCTGGGACTGTGGGGAAGGGCTCGGAGTGCTGTGCCACGGAATGCAGTGAGGGTCTCCGGCCTGAGTGGATTCTTCTTAAAACGTGCTTCCCCCCTTGCACAGTTGGTTAATTTTAAATTGATGTCGGCACTTGCTGCTTCGTTGACGTGGAAAGTTCCCTAACTCTTCCTACAGGCTGCCGACCCCCGGTGACGATGGTGGAGGCTGTCACTGCTGCTTGCCATCTAACACCTGCCTTCCAAGTCCATTGCTGCTGACGGGATGGAGAGAGGGGGAGAGCGCAAGGGAGCCCCTCAGGGGCTCTCAGATCCGTGGAGTTTCTTCCTACACAAGTTCCTTCTATGGAATGTGCATTTCCTGGCTGACGAGCTTCCTGCTGGGAGCTAAGTCATCGTTTTCCAATCTGCTGCCATTGTGGCTTACATCTTCCTTGGAGCCTCTTGATGACTCCCATTTTGCTAAAGATCACGATTCCTTCCCTCGACTAACGAAGCCCTACAGGGCCTGGGTTCCACTTAGGTTTTCTACATTCCTCTCTTGGAAGCACATGGGCCTCTGCTCGGTGGTTCAGCGTCTGGAGCTACACCCTTTGCTCCCACCTTGACCCGTAAACCTACCTTAGCTCTCCCTGCAATGCAGTGTTTCTTCCTCTCTTCCTCTCCTTACTCCCACCTGTCCTACAGGTTGTGATGCAATCAGCCCTGACTGGGAGAATTTCATTCTGAGCCCTGGCCTGTGTCAAATTCTGTTAGAAGCTCATATTTCGGGGCACCTGGGGAGCCCAGTGGTTGAGCATCTGCCTGCGGTTCAGGGCATGACCCCATGGTCCTGGGATCGAGTCCCGCGTCGGGCTCCCTGCATGGAGCCTGCTTCTCCCTCTGCCTGTGTCTCTGACTCTCACTCTGTGTCTCTCATGAATAAATAAATAAAATCTTAAAAAAAAGAGAAACTCATATATCACGGATATGACTTCACTTGTCAATTATAGTTTTAGTTATTTTTCATAATAATTTTGTTAATATCTGAACTTTTTCGCTAAGATACAAAGCCTGGGAATCTTACTTACTGTGGGTCTCACTAATAGCAGAGCACCATGATTAGCAGAGAAGAGGTGCTCGATTATTATTTGATAAAGGAATGAATAAATGATATTATATTTAAACATTCTTGGAATCTCATTTCCCTGGTAAGGAGGAATTGATCAATAGTTTGTCTCATCCTGGATGAATTTTTCATTGTGCACGCCAGTACCAAATGGACTCTCTTCCTTTCTCGTTAAACTACTTGTTAAACTAGTTAGGGGGCCTTCCAAGTTTTAGGATGTCAGGTGGCAGAGGTGGAGGGGGGGGCTGTGAAGCTTGGAACCGGACAAACCTAAAATCAAATCCCTGCTCTGCCCCTTGGCTTGCCGGCTTTTCTGGCCTTCACCCTGTACCCGAGTGGCTCTGAGCCTCAGTTTCCACACCCAGTAAAATGGGGCTAAGAACCTCACTTTCTAAATTCAGTGATGTGCGTCTAAATTCTAAACGCTTCGGATTCCAACCAGGCAACATCACTTGCAGGGCCAATTCAAATAAGGAGAAGGATCTTTGTTTTTGTTTTTTTTTGTTTTTTTTTAATTTTTTTTTTTAGATTTATTTATTTATTCATAGAGATGCAGAGGGAGAGAGAGAGAGGCAGAGACACAGGCAGAGGGAGAAGCAGGCTCCATGCAGAGAGCCCGACGTGGGATTCGATCCCGGGACTCCAGGATCACGCCCTGGGCTGCAGGCGGCGCTAAACCGCTGCGCCATCGGGGCTGCCCGGATCTTTGTTAATGATAGTAAAGCACGAGGAACTGATGTCGGGCACACAGGTCCCACAAGTGATTCGGTGTCTATGCAGCGCAATACTGTTCAATGCAAGTGAATTATGCATTCAATGCAAGTGATTGCAAAGCCGATGCAAGTGAATTAGATGCGGGAACCTGACACAGGAACGTGGGGAACGCAGGTGGATTAGATACGGGGCCATGTCTGAGGTCAGTGTGCAAGGCCACCGGCCTTGGAAGAGGATGGAGGGAAAAATACACACGTGAACATGTGTGGGCAGTTTCCTGGAAGATCCTGGAAGCACTGGTAGTAGTAGTGGTTACTCTGGGCACTGGGCTGAGTGCTCCAGCTTGTGTGTGAGTCGGGGTGGGATTTGCTTGCCACGCCTAACTTTAACTCACTGTTTTCATTTTTACCAAAAACGTGTATTGCCCAGGTAGCTTGTAGAAGCTCACGTGATGTTACCCACGGAGGTGGTGGTGGGAATTCATAAAATCGTCTGGAAAGACGTACATGCTAAGGAGTTAAGTGGTTGCTTCAAAGACACAGGGACAGACGTCCCCGAGTGCAATCACAGAGGGCGTCCTGGCTTAGAGAGGCTTCACCAAACTGTCAGCTAGCTCCAGTGGCCTGGTGAGCATCTGTCGTAAAGCCTGGAAGGTACCTGAAGTCCCGGTCGTGTGGATAAGCTCAGCCTTGGCCCTTCTTCCCAGGAGAGAGAAGGAGTGAGAGCCCCTCATTCATTCCAGGAGGTAGAAAGCCTCCAGTCGGGTCTTTAGAGCTCTGATTGCAACAAACGTATTTTAGGTTAAGAAGGTACTTTTCAGAGGGCGATTCCTCATTGCTTTCTGACTAAAGTGTAATTTCCTCATTGAAGAGCAAAAAAAACCCACAGAAATGTTAATGGCAAAGCGGGAATGCCCCCGGAGTGCTTGAGCCCAGTGTGGAGGGCATCGAAACACACCAGGTCCAAGAAGTTGCCCACCTTTGAGGCTCTCAGCGTGGTGGGAGGGTTTATGGGCAGGTCGGAGCGGGAGGTCAAGCCGCGTGCTTGTGTGCAGACCTCTCCCTCTGTCGGCCTACCTTCTGGTCTCTTCTAAGTGCAGTCCTTTCCTGCCCCAATGGTCAGTCCTTGGTTGCTCCAACCTGGATTTCTTTTTTCTTTTTTTTTTTTCTTTTTATTTATTTATTTATTTATTTTGGATTTCTTTTTTCTTGTACTCAGGGGTGCGTGAAAATTGCCTTTCATGGGAACTATCCTTTTTTTGTTGACTCTGCGCTTGAACATGATGAGCTGACCACACACACACACACACACACACACACACACACACGCCCTATCTTGAACCAGAGCTTCTGATGAGCTCAGACCATTCTGGAATTATTTAGCAAGGTCCAAATGTATATACATTTTTTTTTCCCCTACAGTTTTGTTTTTGGTTTGGGGTTTGATGTCTTCTGGGAAATTGGTAACTCATCTGGTAGCTCTTAACTGCTCTCAAGCGGAGTTTTATATCACGATCTGTGGTTCCTTGACATGTGATGGCATTTATTAGAGAATTTGGCCAAACCCCAGATATAAACATGGCACTTCATCCTGGTTAACAGTCTGAGGTTTTGTGTGCTTTTGGCAAGGTCACCGTACGCCAGCCTTAGTTTCACTGCCTCTGTTCTTGAGAACAGTAAACACATGAGTGCTCCACCATTCCACAAACTGACACATTGTCAGGTCATTTTGATGGACTGTTCTTCACTCGGCGAGCTAGAGGTAATGAAGAGAGGTTCACAGTGGAGGTTTAGGCAGGTAGGGGGGCAGGTGTGCGTATGAACTGCACCTGTCCATCCCAGCAGAGCCAGGATCCAGGACTCTGCAAATAGAACAGACTGGTTTATTTGTGACAATGCACTCCCGCCGAATCTCGGTGCTGGCTTTTTGGCAAAACCTAACGGACGGCCTCGTAAGAAGAGATACATGCGTAATTGCAAATATGAGTAACGGCAGCAGGAGGATCGATTGTGGTCTCTTTCATTCTTTTTTTATTTTTTATTTTTTTATTTTTTATTTTTTTTTGTCTCTTTCATTCTAAGAAGGAATAGGAGTTGGTAACTCCAGAGGCAGCCATTTACCCAGCGTGCTACTGTTGGAAACACAGACACTTTAAAGCAAAGGGGATGATGAATAGTATGCACTTGCGAAAATGTATGTCTGCACGTGTGTATGTTTTATGCTTAAATTTTTCAGGCTCTGTAATATCACAATAGGCATTTGACACCCAGATGATTGTTACACTAAACCAACTGCCGTTTGAAAACCTACAAAATCAAGGTGACGATATTTATTATCTTATTGCCCTTCGAGAGAAAGACTTGTGAAAACACCTCCATGCAGGGAAACAAAGTAATAACTCTTGACAAAAAGCTCAGACAGAGGTAGTGCCACGGTTTCTGGAATATAGGGCATCATCCACAAAATGGTTGAAATTCAATGCAAACTCCTGTTCGGCCCCGTACTAGACGTGACCTTTGCCTTCTGTAGCCACAGCTCATTCCAGAGAGCCCGCCTCCCTCTTCGATCCTAGAAGGTGCAGCCTTACAAATCAGGTGGTCATCTCCAGGTGTCCCCATGATTCATTGATGAGGGCTGGAGCTCCAGTCGAAGGTGAGCCGATCAAATCACAGGACAGAGGTCAATCAGAGTGTTTCTCTCAAGAATTTGAACCAAGCGGCAAGAGGAATTGAGCCAGCCGGTGAAGGATCCCCAGCTGGAGTGTGCTGGCTGTGTAGGTGAGCACGTGGGCACGAATGAGCTGGAAGGTAGAGGACGAGGGTGGGAGGAGCGGGCAGGTACCATGAGAATACACAACTGGGTTTGAGAGAGGGCTGGGAGGGGCCCCCTCGAGACCTGACCTTCTTCTGGTTTCTCTAAGAACATGCTTGCCATGGTTGTAACCACGTAATAAACTCCCGTTCCCCTGCCCTACCTTGGGTTTCTGTTTCCTACGGTCCAAAGAGCCTGGATGAGAATATCCCATTTTGCAATATGATCCTATATCCATGACTCTGGCTTGGAGTTTATTTCTCCACTGCAGGATGCAACCTAAGATTGTTCTAAGAAAAGCCTCTAAGATAATCAAAAACTAGAAGGGATTCAGCATGAGGGTGCAATCAAAATAGTTAGCACTCCAGTATGGGGAATGGATTCCAGATGGAATGTTATTAAAACTTATACGTCTAGAGTAAACATGGATGTGTTCACCAAATTCTTGAATATCAGAACCAGATGGCATTCTTTAAGATTTGAAAAGGATTATTTTCATTCAAATAAGCAACGCGGCGTTTACCATATGAAGGGGGTGAATGGGACTCATTAACTCAATGTATGGCGAAGGCTTAGCATATAAGCAAGGAGCTCAGATCAATTCCTGTGAGGAATGGCCATAATAAGTGATCAATTAGGGAAGTTTGAAAATATTTATCGCACTTTCAAAGGGACACTAGTGAGGATGATTTTGCCTCCAACAGCACATCCCCTTGATGATAGGATCAGACTCGACACCAAGCTGTATGTTTATTCCTCAGTTTTTCATGGATGGCAGCTCGGAATTTGCCCAAGACCCTCAGATGTCTCGTTTCTTTCTTCTTCTGAGTCGTATACATCTGATTGATTCTCCCTCCAAGAGTCTGGAAAACGTCTGCCATTTTGAAAAGTTTGGGGGAGATCTCTTTAGTTTCATCCAAGTCAGAACTGAGATGCATATTTTCCAAACCCACATGGGTCATTTTGAGTTCGGGGTCTGTGCGGTGCCACGTCCGGCCATGTGGCACTTTCGCCCGACTCTGGGACTTTGGACAAGCTACTTAACTTCTCGAGGCCCTGGGCTTAGGTCCGCCTGTTTGACTTTGTCAACGATTATCAAAGACAGTCAAGAGTTTTCACAGATCCTCCTGCCTCTCAAGATTTTGCATGAAGAACCCACTTTCCTTCTACGATGCCCCCCAGTCTTTCTCAGAGAAATACTTCCCGTTTCTCGTTCACCAGTGAACCCCCCTTCGGTGTGGGGTGATTGTTCTTCACGACCCCAACTGCACTGAAGGCAGAAGCTGTCTGCTTCTTCTTTGTAGGGAAAGTTCAACTGTTATCAAAAACAAAATACTAGAATCTGCCTCTTGGGGTAATGATGGAAGGAAATCTCAAAATCCCTTCCTTCTCCCCTTCCCACCCCCGCGAAATGTTTTAGAGTGGGTTTCACTACTAGTGCATTTTAAGGCCAAGGTGAAGAGCCGTCTTAGCTTTGTTTCTTGGTTTGAACTTGAACTTTTAGCTTTTCTTACCAAACAAGATTCATCTCTGCTTTATGAACATATACTTTTAATTTGGCATTTTATTACCCACATTAACTATAAGGCTTTACAGGAAGGTAAAATAATTGTCTTCTAGCACCAGGGAAGGAAAAACAGTAACAGGCAATGAAATAAAAATGTCCTTCTAAATAGGGGTTAATGAGTAAAAGCCTGAAGCCCCTCCTCTCCTTTTTTTTTTTTTTTGTCATTTTGCTCCTCTCAGTGAGCCCTAGTCAAAGAACACTCAGATCAGCCAAAAGTTTCAATTCTGGATGGAAAAGGGAAAAAACTAGATGCCCTTTTCCAAAAACAAAACATGATAGAAAATCAGTTTATGATCTTTGTCAAAACTGATGACCAGATACATTCGACAAACTGTTTTTCTCATGTTTTATGGGCTTTGAATAGACACTCTTTACGTAACCAAGAGCACGTACCATTCTGAAGTAGCTTGAAATAAAATCACTAGTGTTAATTTTGTGTCTCTGTTTTTGAAAGACCCAAAAATGAGCTGGATGTGGAAATTCAGGCCAGTATTTTCCATCCTACGTGATGATGGCAGGAGTGTTGGAGAGGGACATAGCCTTCCTGAGACCGTATTCTGTGACAAAAGCCAGAGTTGCCTTCTACAGGAACGCCGATTGCTCAATCAGAGAGGCAAAGCCTTTAAACCTCCAGCTAAGTTCTCTCTGAAATGATTTTGCGTTTCTCTTACGTATTGTGTAGCTGGAAAGGCAGATATATTCTTGTTTGTCTCTCATTGTTAACAGTAGGTATAAATGTTGTATTCCTCTCTGTCTGGGATGGCAAATTCCATCTCCCCAAGTATTTATAGAGCCCAGTTAGATTTAAGTCACTGCTGGGTAATAGGTCCTAAACCAGTTTGCATCTTGCAGAATAAAACCAACTTGCATTTTTTGAAAATACAAATCATTGCCATCCTAAGTATTATTTTGTAAGTTATCATGTGCCTTTGCTGGAACGTCTTTTAGTTTTCTTCAACAAATTCCCTGGAGACGGAGCTCACGCAGCCGTACCGCTGAATCCATTCCTCCACGAAGCCTCTCCCAAAGCCTCATGGGGTTTTTTAAAATAAAATTCCAGAAGCACGATTTTCTACTCACAGAATATTAGAAATTATTTTTTTTCTGATAGAATGAGTGACAAGGACTCATAAAATGAGGATGCATTTTAAAGATTAATAACTGTCGTCAAAATGAAGAGAATTGGTTAGATTAGGTGCAGTGATCTGCCCCTGTGAAAACTGGAGAGCGTGTAAAACAATTTAGAAAATCTCCCATCCAGAGCTGAAAAAGTGATGATATTTCTGACATCTGGAGGGGAGGAATATATACAAATATTCATTATTTTCCGGGGTAGGGGTTCTCAAATTTGACCAAACCAGAATCACCTGGAGGACTTGTTAAAACACACGTTGCTTGCCCCACAGCCAGAGTTTCTTGCGCTGCTCTGGAACAGGAACGTGTAGTTCTAACAAGATCTCAGGTGGGATCTTGGAGAACCACCGCTCTCAGGATAAAAGCATGGGTTCTGGTCCCAGAGTGTGACTTTGCGTAAGTCACTTGGCTTTATTAGCATCACTTTCTTCATCTGTGCCAAAGGACGACCCCTAGGGATCCCTGGGTGGCGCAGCGGTTTAGCGCCTGCCTTTGGCCCAGGGCGCGATCCTGGTAGACCCAGGATCGAATCCCACATCGGGCTCCCAGTGCTTGGAGCCTGCTTCTCCCTCTGCCTGTATCTCTGCCTCTCTCTCTCTCTGTGACTATCATAAATAAAATACTTTGAAAAAAAAAAAAAAAAAAAAAAAGGACGACCCCTAGATGGCTGCCTCATAGGGAGGAGAAGACCCACTTACTCAGTAAATGTGATAACCCTTAACCTCTAGGCACCTGTAACCTGTTACACTGATCATTCAAATGCCATTGCACTATTTTTACACACAGTGCAGAGATGTTGGTTATTTCCAGTGGGATCAACTAACTTTGTTGTCGATGTTGGTAATCTGTCCGGTGAGACTTCTTCCAACTCCCCGTAAACTTGGAAATGAGGAAGGTGGTTTGCATTCTGAACACAAATTTGGGCCGTAGTGCGGATGTTACTCCGTTGGCTCCGTTGAGATTCTAGTAGAACTCCTTTACATTAATTAACCTACAGAGAGAAGCAACAAGACAATCAGAAGGGGTTTAGTCAGGCTTCGTCCCAGTGGAGTTCTGGTCCCAAAAAACCAATCCCAATGTGTAGGTGAACATGGAAAATCTTAGCTAGGGGACCATACCCCTTGGTTTGCCTGATTTGGTTGCCCTGGTTCATGCCTGTTGTCTTGGCATAGCTCTTAATAGCATTGTCTTTACTTTCAAGAGTTCCACTCTTTAGATAACACAGTTTATAGTCTCCTCAGCTCCCGGAAATGAGCTTTGAATATTTCCATCCTTGTGGGTAGTTCTTCCCCATAATGTGCGAATGAATCCAGCTTTTCTTTCCTGATGACCCGAAGTAGCGTTTCACCTGACTAAATGCCCTCATTCTGGTTTCGTTTTTACCAAATGGACTTCTGATCCCATATTCGTATTTTAGAACACACAGGGGTTTGCTGGGGAGGTCAGAGCACTCCTTTTTTATGAGGCCTTGGGCTCATTTGTGCATCCAGGGGGACCTGTCAGTTAGGTGAGACTAAACATCCGAGCGGTCCCTACAGGCTGGAACCCATAGGCTGAATTTGGTGGTTGGGAGAGAGTGGAGCTCACTTCCCACCAGAATCCTGAATACGTGTCCCAGGTGGTGAGATGTACAGCGTTGGCCTGAAGCCATGCTCAAAGCAGGCTTTCCCGAAAGATAAAGGACACATGCAAATTGAAGCGTTTTGATTAAAAAAAAAAAAAATTAAGTAAAATCCATATCACATGTGGGGCTAGAACTCACAACCCTGAGATTAAGAGTCGTATGTTCTGCTGACTGAGCCAGCCAGGCACCTACCCGCTCCCAGAAGTATCTATTTTTGAGAATACCTGAATCACTAAAAAAAAGGAAAGTGTTTTGATAAAAATAAAATGCCTGTCACAGTACCTGTTCTTCTATGAAGAGAGAAGATTCTGATTAAGAAATCACAAGCACTTCTGACACAAGTGAAATCATTTTTCTCGTTATAAATTCACCAAAAAAAAAAAAAAAAGGAAATAATATCCTGCTGTTGATGTCAGCATTTCTGAGCTTGAACCCACACAAATTCAAGTCTTCTAGGACTTCGAGTTGTAGGCAGGACAATGGCAACAGATGGATTCCAGGTTTATCTCACTTAACTGCGATCTATAGTGTTGTCTTGACGGATCCTTAACTATTTTCCACGTGAAGAAAGGAAGAGCTCCCTGGAATTGTTCATTATTAAGCCATACGGTAGATAATTCTGGTTTTTCCTCTTTAAAAAATCCTGGGTATCCTGCTAACAGCCGAGCAGAAGAATTATTGTCACCCATTTCCCAAATCATGCTGCTTTAGTTAGAAGCGTGATTCTTTTCACCATAGCCTAGAAAGCACTCATTCACCTGCAAGTAGTAATAGAATAACAGAATCATCAAATGTTAGAGAACAGCCTGTTTTCATTGCTGTAGTTTGTCAAATCACCATAGACGATTTCGTTGCTATTTAAAAATGTTTTTTAACACATAGTTTCAAACATAAGGCTTTCACATTTGGAATATAAAGAGCTGTTGTGAAAATTCTGGAATAGGGTCCTCAAATTTAAGTACATTTATCACTAGGGGCGCTTGGGTGGCTCAGTTAAGTGTCTGACTCTCGATTTCGGCTCAGGTCACGATCTCAGGGTCGTGAGATCGAGCCCCATGTGGGGCTCAGTGCTGGGTGTGTAGCCGGCTTCGTAAGATCCTCTTCCTCTCCCCGTCCTCCCACTAAACAAACAAGCAAATAAATAAATGGATAACTAGACAAATTGTTTGCTATATTATAAGATCATTTTTTTGTAAATATTTTCCTTACTGGGTATGTATAGACTGAAAGTCTGCTGGTAAAATCAACAGGAAGATAGCAAGCTTAAGATAATCATTGGGGGGGAAATTAAACAAAAAACAAAAAAAAACTAAGAAAAGAGGGTTTGGGGTTATTATAACTGAAAAAAGTCTCTTCGGAAAATAATTACGGTTTTGGAAAACATCACAAACATATTAGAAAATTGGAGTTTGGCCAGCTGCTCCGTAGAAAGAAATTAAAATAGAATTTCTGTTCTTAGCTGAAGTATCAGCTCACACCCTCTCTAACCTTGCAAAAAGAAGCTGGTTTTGAAATAGCATCTGTAACCCAGAAACCAGAAGTAAATGATAGAAATATTGGAACATACAAAAACAATACAGCAACAAGCCAGATTTCATGAGGTGTTTTTTTTTCTTTTTTAAAGAAAATATAAAAATGATACAAAAGTAGGTAGCAGGCGACCAACTTTTAACACCTTCTGACCCTAAATAGCACACGAACAAGCATACCTAAGGGTTCAAATCGGGGCTCCCCAGATATTCCTTTTACAGAACAGCCTGTGTAAGGAGGTTACGAAAAACACACTTAGCCAAACAGCTAAATCAGAGGCATTAGGCATTTCGGGTTTTTGCACATTTGGATAATGTGTGAAAATATTTCCAACTTTAAAAATATCTTTACACCTTCCTCTGTGCTGGAGAGGAGTGAGGATGATGCTTAAGATGCCAGCACGAGTGCTGGACGAGTCCACTGCTCACGGTTTGGCTCGTTTCTGCCTCTTTCCAACGAAGGGCTTGGGGTCGGCGCGCGGCGGGGAGGTGGTTGGCGGAGGGGCCGCACCGTGGTTCGCAGTCCGATTCCGGGGGGACGCTGCCCTGGGTGTGGCTCCTGGTTCTGCCGCTTGGCAGCAGGGCCAACCCCAGGAGGCCTTTGGCCACCGGGAGCCTCGGCCCTGCAGCCTCCCCCACCGGGCCTCTGGGGTCCTCAGCCCAGGTCATCTCGAAACTCATGTCACAACACATGCCTGGCACGTGGGAACTTCTAGGAACTGAAGACCCGAGGGAAATGGAGAACGTGTGTCTGAGACCCACAGCCCACGCGGTTTCCCATCAGAGCAGGGACAGGGTCCCCCGGTACCTGAATTCCGCTTTGCTGACGACCCTGTTTCCAGAGACAGAAGAAATTCAGGGAGGCCTTGGGCTTGCACGGAATGGCGTTTGCAGCTTTGCCGGGCACCGTCGTGGCTTAGGAGATGTGTCCTGGGAACACTGTCCTCGGGCGCCTGGGTGGCTCGGTCGGTGGGCTGTCTGCCTGCAGCTGGGGTGCTGGGGTCGAGCCCCGCGTCGGGCTCCCTGCTCCGGGGGGGGCGGGTGGTGGTGGTGGAGTCTGCTTCTCCCTCTACCCCTCCTCCCTGCTCGTGATCTCTCTCTCTCTCTTTCTCTCTCTCAAATAAATAAGTAAAATCTTAAAAAAAAAAAAAAAAAAAGGAACATTCCACCTTTTCCACCTTCAGTAATGGGGAACCCCGTATCATTTTCGACGCGATCACCAGCATCGCTCTCCACGATCACAGACCCTGGCCGGGCGCAGCCCGGGGGCCCAGCACACCCTGTGGAACGCATGGGCCGGGCTGTCGTCGTGGACGAGAAGCCAGATGCCACCCTGCCCGTCTCAGGTCCTGCCTGCAGGCGTTCGGTTGTCTGCTCTGACGAGGGCGGCGCGCCCACGTTTGGTTCCGACTGTGTCATTGGCCTGCCAAGGCCAGTCTTGGTTGGTGAGGTTGTTCCTTCCTCAAGCAGCCCTCGCCATCGATTTTGCTGGATAAAAGGTTAGCCTTTGAGATCCGTCACAAATGCCCGCCCCCCGCAGGCACACGCCACGGCCCGTGTAGACTCCAAGCGTTGTGTCCTTTGAACGCGTCTTATCGGACTCTCCTGTTCCAAGAGCCTAGAGTTCCAAAGGCTGGGAACGGTGCCTTCCAGATCTCTGTGTCCCCTTCAGCGTCTGAGAAGATGGTTTCACCTGAAATGTTCCGTTGACCATCTCCTTCCGTTGAAGGAACGCCCGAGACAGAATGATTTAGGAGCTTAAAAAATATCAAAGGAAACACCTCGGCGAACACGAGGAGAGACCTTTGTGGAGCCCGGAAAATTGAAAATGCCGGGATGGCCCTGGTAGTTGGGGAGAGCTCCCTACCTAAAGGACTCGTAGCTTGGGACGATGGACACATCGACCTCTTAAACATCCTCAGAGAAGATTCTGGGCCCAAACTGGGCTAGCTGGGGAGTGAGGCTCTTTGAATTCAATTATAAAACAAATATCTACGTCTTTTCTAGAGACCTGAAAATTTCCATCTTAATAATTTTTTTTTTTACAGTGATTCCACCTGTAATAATTCCCCCTCCTACAGTGATGGTAACTTGGCATCTTTGGAGGATACCAGAGCTGGGAAAGACGCTGGCAAACGTCGACTGCAGCTCACCTCATTTTAGGGGGAGGACACTGGACCCCGGGGAGGTGAAGTTTCCTGCCCTAGATCAGTGAGTTAGCAGCGAGGGTGGGGCTGGAACTGTGCTGTGTGTCGGGAGCCTGGAGCGGCGTCTCCGGGGGCAGGAGGACGGGGCCGTGCAGGTGACCCGGCCAACCCGAAGCTCTACGGTTGGTAGCACCCATCATGATTCACACGACACGTGTTGTCCTAGCTCAGGATTGTTGCCAGAGCCTGTCCTCGTAGGTGATCAGAGCCCCATGGGACAACCCGGAGCCCATCGGAGGTGGAGAAGATCATTCCGTGGCCCCCCTGCTCTCCTTGCACATGAGGAGGCCACAAAGGTGCCCTTACAACATCATCTCTCGGGACGCCTGGTGGCTCAGCGGTTGGGCACCTGCCTTCGGCTCAGGCCGTGACCCCGGGGTCCCAGAATCGAGTCCCACGTCGGGCTCCATGCATGGAGCCTGCTTCTCCCTCTGCCCATATCCCTGCCTCTCTCTCTGGGTCTCATGAATCAACAAGTAAAATATTTTAAAAAACAAAGCAGACATCAGCTCTCGAGTGGCCCGAGGTCCAGGTCGGGCACTGCTCTGTTTTGCGTGCCCTGTGCGCCGAGCCCTGCATCTGAGGCCCCGCATCACTGCCCAGGGGAGGCAGTCCCCGCCCCCGGTGCCGGACAGGAGGGAGCTGGGGTGACACGGCCGCCGGGGCCTGGAGCGAGGAGGCCGCGGCGAGGAGGGCAGGGGCGCCGGCTGCGTGCCCCGAGCCCCGGCCTTCGCAGGAGGGCCTCAGCGCTGCCTTCCCCGGCGCCGGCAGGTCAGCAGTCGGTTGGATGAAACACAGAACTCGCAAGTGGAGGCCCCGGGATTCGGAGATTGAACCCTGCATGGGTGCCTTCGGGTCAGGGGACTGTGGGGGACGCGGCCGTGCAGCCGTGATGCCGGGGTCAGCGATGTCAGGACGACGGCGACACACCCGTCCCCCGGGCTGCCAGTCGCCGGGCAGGCTAGCCACGGAACAGCGCTACCTGTCACAGGCCTGCTTCCCGTTCCTCTCCGGGCTGTGGGCAAAGGCGCATGTAAATTTTTAAAAAGAAGCTCAGTTGGCCCGTTTATAGAATAAATCGGGTCGGTGGTTTGATTCCATCCTGAGCAAGAGCCTGGGACCTATTAGCGAGACGAGATGGTGGATGATCAGGCAGGTGGGAGGCGAGCCCGAGGCCCCTGTGGATTTACTGGGGAAGATCATGTTGACCTCATGTCCCTTCCCTCTTAGAAGAAGTAAATCCAACGGGGAGCCCCGAAACGCAGGGCAGATGCACCGGCCGCCACCTCGCCTCCTCTGGTGATTTTCTGCGGCACTTTGTCCGGGTCTTCGGGGACAGGTTCGTTGAACAGGGAATATGGGCATGATGCTGAGACACCGAGACCTCAGATGCTAATGGATTGGTGGACACCACTCAAGAGGGAGGCTTCTCCCTTTGGGTGGCTCAGGGGCCTTTGCCTCGGCCGGCCTCCGTGGTGGAGACGGTGAATCAGTAAGGGAGCCCATAGGGGCACACATCTCCAGCAGGAGGTTTGAGGAGCATTTGAGAAAGGGACTATTCACGTGGGGCCGTGTGTTATTTATTTTTTTTTTATTTGAGATTTTATGTATTTATTCATGAGACACGCAGAGAGAGACAGAGACCCAGGCAGAGGGAGAAGCAGGCTCCCTGTGGGGAGCCCGATGTGACACTTGATCCCGGGACCGCAGGGTCACGGCCTGAGCTGAAGGTAGATGCTCCACCGCTGAGCCCCCTGCAGGCGACCCAAAGGGGACCAGTAAGGGACAGTGCAGAGGCTCCCCACTGGCCTCTGTCCTGAGCACCAACACGTGGCCAGACGGTGAGTGGAGGGTTCCCGCCCTGGTCAGGGCCCAGGATGACTATTCCCTGCACCGCTCATGTTAAACCGCTCGCTGCCCCCGCTCCGGGGTTCCTGCAGGCGCCTACCCACTGCTCCATGAACTTCCTCCCCAGTGGACCCATCGTCGGGAGGGCCCTGGGCAAGCCGCCTGCTTCCCTGTGCATCAGCTATTTCCCGGTCGTTGATTTATGGCTTGTGAAGACCTGAGCTGGCTCTTTGCTGATGGACTTCAGTGGTGGCTTGTGTCATGCCCCAGAGGCAGCTGGCAGGTGCCTGGCACTAATACCGGAGTGGACTTGGAGATGCTCACTAATTGGTAGATATCAATAGATGCCCTCCTAGGGGAGTAGGGATAGGAACAGAGTGATTGTACTTGGAGGAGACTGTCCTTTGAGTCCTTATATTGCCCTCTCCCATCTTCCTGCTAAATTTCTGAAGATGTTCTTTATGTGGCTTTAGTAAATAAATATCCTGAGGATAAAGAAGTCAGATCGGGCGCCGTCATTCCCGAACAAATATAATTTTCGTTTACACTATGTATGTTGAGTTGAAGCATAGTTGACACATACGTATGATTTCTGAAGGTTCTTTTGGGGGAACGGGAGCAGCAACATCATTCTAGGGCCGGTGTTCAGATGCCTTTTCTTATTTGAGGACGTATTAACACATAGTCGATAGAAATTCCTCAGAAAAGAGCAACATGAAAAAAAAAAATAAAAAATAAAGAAAAAAAGAGCAACATGGATGATTTTTAAACCTCTCATATATGCTTTACCTACCAGATAATAGCTATGGGGCTGATCAAGGCTTGTTAGTGGGGCGTCTGGGTGGCTCAGTTGGTTGAGCATCCGACTCTTGATTTCGGTCGGGTTGTGATCTCGGGGTCATGAAGTCGAGGCCCGGGTCTAGCCCTGCACTCAGCTTGGGAGCAAGTCTGCTTGCGATTCTCTCTCTCCCCCTACCCCTGCACCTGCTTACATTCTAAATTAATTAATTAATTAATCATTTTTTTAAAAGAGACTTGTTAGTAATTTGATATTTTCTGTGCTTTCTGTGTCAAACTGAAAGAAAGCCAAGCACTTGAACTTGGTGGAGGATGATCCTCTCTCTTTCTCTATTCTTCACCGTTTTATATCGCCAAGGTGAATCCAAGATAATAGTTCATTGCTGGTAGCCTGACATTTCAATATCATTCCTGAGTTCATCTTCATGTCTAGGGGGATATGCAAAGTAGATCATACTTATTTATAGATTACTCAGAGAGGCCCTTTCTCTCTCTGCCTACCCCCTCCCCCTTCCCTTGGGGTCTCTGTGTCCAAGAACCCGAAGGGCCTCATTTAATTTCCCTCTACCTCACACTGTCCTAAAGGATCCTCCTGGGGATGAGACGCTGTACGGTTTCCGTATTCTTTTGGAAGTTTTAAGCTCACGTATGTTCCACGTACTGAAAAAATAAAGACTTTACACTTTAGCACATTTGTAATGAAAATCTTAAGATACAAGAGGACATTACTACCATCCCTTTAGGAGGGATCGATGCTCTTCTATTACGTAGCTGGTTGATCACCATTTATTGGGGGGAAAAAAAGTCTGAGAGCTCATGGAGGCTGCTGGGGGTTAGTTCCCTTATCATTTCTTTCCTACAACTGAGATCCTGTTTTAAACTCAAACTTCACAGCGGACGCGGTCTCTTTGTGAATACCGGGGCTTCGTCCCTGAACCGGTGGACACACCAGTCCAGATGCTGCCCCCCTGTCCCCGCACCAGGCAGCCAGGCATAGCACCGAGAGGGGATTAGCATTGCACTGCCCCTGCTTCGCAGGCCTCCAGCCTCCCCTGGTCTCCCTGGCTTTGCTTTGCTTAGCAACAGCACCGTGGCCAGCTCTGGGCTGCCGGCAGAGGTCTTTTTCGCTTTCATATTGAAAAGAACTTAAGCACGAGACACAGCCCGTAAAGCAGCACACAGTTTACTGGAGCTTCCCGTTGGAATTTTATACTCTGAATCCCAGGGCCTTCCTCAGGCCCGAGGATTTTTGCAATATTCCTGGTGGAAACCGAGTTAACCACGTATAACGACATCTGGGCCCCTGTTGAATGTAGCAGAATGTCAGCCGCCGGGGAAGCGCCGGTGCATCCTTCAGCTACAAGTCCACCCTCTTTTCTCCCCCCCAGGCACTATTTTTAGAAATTTAACTCATCTGGGTCAGGAATTAAGGCCACCCTGCGGTAGCAGTTAAAAGCAATCGAGAGGCGTGCACACCGTTGTCTTTGCTCTTCTGTTAATGCAGTTTTGCTTCGTTTTTTTTTTTTTTAATTCAACGTGTCGGTTCACCAGGGCCGGTGGACCCTCTTCTCGGAGCAAGGTATTGTGTTGGAGAGGAGTGTAGACATGGCTGGAGACTTAACCCTTGCCTCGGAGTGGAGCAGACGTGTTTATCGGTAGCTTTAGAAGAATCTATCAGGTTTCCAATAGACCTAAAAAATAAAAGGCAATTCCTGTGATACAGCCTAACCTCTCATTACTGTTTGTTTGTTTGTTTATTTATTTATTTATTTATTTAAGATTTAACAGAAGTGTTCTAGTCCTGCTTCAGGAGCACCAAACCTGTAGACTTTTAATGTAACTAGTTGAATTGGGGAAGGTTTTATGGGGAGTATATGATTTCAGTAAGGCCTTGAAGTTTGGGAAGAACTGGATTCTTCTAAACCAGCCTCCTCCTGTCCTAGACAGTACAGAGCCTGATCAAGTGATGGAAAAGGGAAAGTAAAAGTTATAAATAGAAAATACCAAGCAGTCCCGGACAGCCAGAACAGATAACTCATGTGTGGACAGTGCAGGACAAATATAGCCAAGACAGTAAAATTGGTGTCAGAGTGCTCGTTTTACTAGACCGAGGGAAGCATCAAAGATGTTGAGGAAGGGAGCAGCGAACACACAGCGACACGCCTCCCCTTCCATTGGCCTTGAGACCTACGCTTGTCTGCTTCCCCACGCGGGCTGACTCTCCCTGGCACAGAAAAGTAAAACACAGACTTGACACTGTCTTGGGATGGCTGTTGGGAACTAAGGGCTGACGTCCACCAAAGGAGTCCAAAACTGAGAGGGAAACCGATAAAGGTGGATTGGCAACAAAACTGGGAAGAGACAGGACAGAGGCCGCGTGCCTCGGGCATCCGTGCAGGTGGCAAAGAACGAGAGTCTGCAAACCGAGGCCCAAATCCAGCCCACTGCCTATTTTTGTAAATAAAGTTTTATTGGAACCCAGGCCCGTTCATTCTTATGGTATCTGACTGCTTTCGTGCCGCACGGCCATCACGGAGCACTTGGAACACAGTATGACCCGTAAAGCTTTTCTTCTTTCTTCTTTCTTCTTTTTCTTCTTCTCCCTTCTTCCTTCTTCCTTCTCCTCCTCCTCCTCCTTCCTCTTTTTTTCACTTAGCCCTTCGCAGAAAAAATTTGCTAACCCCTGACATTCAAACAAGGCAAACACACACAAGCAGTGGGTTGCTTTGGTTCATCTTTTATTTTTCAACTTTTCGGTCAGATATGGGTAGAGGAAATATTTTCAACAGTAGGCAAACCAGTAGTAAGAAGCATGATCACAGATGACAACTGGCAGGCCATTGGCCTCAGGGTCAGGCATCCGTTGGAGAGTTGAGGGCTGTGGTTAGCTGGGGAGCACTTCCTTGCTGCTCCTTAGGCTGAGATTCAGCCCCTGCTGATGCCCTGTAGCCAAATCTTCTCCGGTTTCTAGAAAACTTGGACATGGGGCGTGTATGCATATCTCTCAGTTATTATGTATTTTTATTTTTAAAAATATTTATTTATTTATTTATTTATTTATTTATTTATTTGAGACACACACACACAGAGGGGGGGAGGGCAGAGACCCAGGCAGAAGGAGAAGCAGGCTCCATGCAGGGAGCCCAACGTGGGACTCGATCCCGGGACCCCAGGGTCACGCCCTGGGCCCAAAGGTAGACACTCAACCCCTGAGCCACCCAGGCATCCCTATATCTCAGTTTTTAAACATTGCCAGCTAATGCACAGCATTAGTTTTCAACCTCTGTGGTCAAACGTGACATTTCTCTTGTCTGGGTTTGGTTTATGGCCATGCATATCTGAGAACAAGGTATCATTATGAGAAAGGAAGAGCAGAAAGGTGGGGGGGGGGTAAATTATACAGCAGGAAGACACACAGAGCAGTGAATGGTAGGTCGTGCCCGGCCTGGAGGCCCGAGGGTACCAGTGGCAGTCAGGCTATGAATGGACCCGGTTCATTCCCGTCTGTCAAGTTTGCTTTGGATCACAATTAGTTTGCAGGGCATTGGTGAAATGATTCACATATGCTGACGGTTTTTATTACTGTGTTTATTGGACTAATTTCCCCTCATCTACCCCTCACACGGGACTCTAATGTGCGAGAAGAGAAAGGGATTAATTGTGCATCTGAAATTTAGACTTCTATTTCAAATCCGAAGAAAAAGGGAGAATTATGCAGTGACACGGGCAAAACATTCTTGGTCTTCTTCACATGCGTGTGAGGAGAAGGAACTATTTAACGGAAAGTCAACGTAAACATTATTTTCAATGAGATCTTAGGTGTAAAGAAATAACCACTGAATGTTAGACTTTCAACAATTGGATATATGTCGTGAGAAGCTGTTTGCCTTTTGATTTATTTTTATATTTTTTGAAGATTTTATTTATTAAATTCATGGGAGACACAGAGAGAGGCAGAGACACAGGCAGAGGGAGAAGCAGGCTCCCTGCGGGGAGCCCAGTGTGGGACTCGATCCCCAGGACCCCGGGGTCACGACTTGGACCGAAGGCAGACATTCAACCAAGGAGTCACCCGGCGGCCCAAGACAATTCTTTTTAAAACAAAAGGGAATAGTCGTCTTATTTTTTTCTTTTGACTTTGGGACGAATCTTGTAGTAATGTCTATCTTCCAGCTGTGCCTAAAGTTCTCTTTAGCTCAGGCTTTTTCTCGTCTCCTCATGTCATCTTCACTTTGTGGGCAACCGCTTACCTTCCTGTGAACTGAATTATCTATCATGTTTATGAATCCCAACGTAGTTAGGAGGGAACAGCAAAGTCGTGGGAAAACACAAAACAACAATTATAAAAGGGTCGAAATGAACAGTCAGGTAGAAAGTTAGGAGGCTGGAATGAGCCTGTGCCTGGTGAAGAACGGAATTGAACTGGATAAGCTTCAAGGGTTGCTTCTGAAAACATTCCTAGTTGGCCCAGGACAGTTATTGATCGATGGCACACACCCAATAAGTATAAAATCCCTTTACTGCGAAGAGTAGCTTAAGTCAGGGTTAAAGAGATAGTCACATGTGCCCAAGACGGATATTGATTTCTGTGTTCCTTCTAAGTCTTTTTTCAAGAACAAATCAAAATATTGGTAATATTTGGTTTTGAAGAGAGTGGTTTGCATAGGATTGTGAAGGTTTTATTGGAAAATTACTCATTTACACGTATGATTTAAAATGGTCTGTGAATTCTTGACTATGACATTATTACATCCAACCTCACATTTGTTTCAGCCGAATACAGCTGCACTCGTAGAAAATAGGTCAGTGGGAAAAGTGGGTGTGTACAGTCATAGTATTTTAGAGCTGAAAGTAATCAATAGAGTCCATCTAATTCATTTTCTCTGTGTTTCTGATGAGGAGACTGGCTACATAAGTGAAACGAACCCTCTGGCCGACTTTGTTGAAATATATTTATTTATTGGGAGAAGAGCTGATTGCAAGTCTATCTAAAGTTGCATGTGAAAGGGCTCCTCTTAAGGTTTAAGGTCCACTCACTTATTACTACTACACTTTACTAGACGAATTCTCCATGATGCAGATGGCTATCTAGAATTTACAGAAGAAGGATGATTAATACTTATTACAAGTAAGGGAAAATGCTCTAATTAAATTGTTCCAAATTAAGTTTGCTCTACTTACATAAAGCATCCCCCACATTCTGAAGATGATGTAACTCTTCAGTGGTCTGACGGATTGATAATTGAGTAATGAAGACACAGGTCACATTAAGGACAAAAAATGAATGTACCCAAAGGTGAGATTTTATCTGGCTCAAGAGGAATGAAAAGCAGGGGAAGAGCTCATGAAGGTTGATTATTATGCAACAACAAAAAAGCATGATGATTTCGTTTTGTTTTTAAAGAAGAGGAAGGCAGTAAATGCCATGTTTAAAATAGCGGCTATGCTTAACTTATGTTTTTTTTTTAATTTTTATTTATTTATGATAGTCACAGAGAGAGAGAGAGAGAGAAAGAGGCAGAGACACAGGCAGGGGGAGAAGCAGGCTCCATGCACTGGGAGCCCGACGTGGGATTCGATCCCGGGTCTCCAGGATCACACCCTGGGCCAAAGGCAGGTGCCAAACCGCTGTGCCACCCAGGGATCCCGCTTAACTTATGTTTTAAAACCATTCTCCACAAAAAGAGGCGAGCACATGTTAGTAAATCAAGGGGTAGTCAAGACTTTGGAAGAGTAGCTTATAAGGAAAAGGTGGTCAAGAAACATGCCCGTGTTAGCAAAATGAAAAGTCACCTATGGAATCAGAGGTGATATGCAAACCACATACCTGATAAAGAATCGATATTCAAATTATAGAAAGAACTCATGCAAGTTGGTAGCAACACCACCATAACCACAACAGTCTGATTTAAAAAATGACCAGAGGGCCCGAATAGACATTTTTCCAAAGAAGACATCCAGATGGCCGACAGGTACATGAAAAAGTACTCCCCATCACTCATCATCAAAACCACACTGAGATAGCACCGCACACCTGTCAGAATGGCTAATATCAAAAAGACGAGAAATAACAAGTGTTGGCGAGCATGTGGAGAGAAGGGAACCCTTGTCCACTGTTGGTGGGAGTGACTGTTGGTGCAGCCACTGGAAAACAGTATGGAAATTCCTCAAGAAATTAAAAACAGAACTATCATATGGTGCAGCCATTTGGCTTCTGGGTATTTATCCAAAGGAAACAAAAACATGAGTTCAAAAAGATATCTACCCTCCCCACATTCATCACAGCATCACTTACGATAGTAAAGACATGTCCATCAGTAGATTAATGGGTAACGATGATGTGGGTGTGTGTGTGTGCTTGTGTAATGGAATATGATCCAGCCATAAAAAAGAAGGAGATGGTGCCATTTGCCACATCATGGATGATTCTTGAGTCTTGAAGGCATTACACTAAATGCAATAAGTCAGGGAAAGACATACACTGAATGATTTCATTTCTGGGTGGAATCTTAAAAAAAAAGAAAATTCTGAGATACAGAGAACAGATCGGTGGTTGCCAGGGCCAGAGCGTGGGGCGAGGTGTGTGAAATAGGTGAAGGTGGTCAAGAGGTACCAACTTCCAGATACAAGATGGATAAATCCTGGTGATGGAATGTGTAGCATGGTGACTACGGTTGACCATATTGGATTGCATATTTGAAAGTTGCTGCGAGTGTAGATCTTGGAAGTTCCTACATATATACGTAGAGTAGTTGCTGTGTATGGTGATGGAAGTGACCTAGACTTATTGTGGTGATCGTATTATAATACATACATTTATCAAATCATTATGTTCCATTAATAGTGTTATGTGCCAATTATACCTCAGTAAAAAAGAAAGAAAGAAAGAAAGAAAGAAAGAAAAAAGAAAGAAAAGAAAAAGAAAGAAAGAAAGAAAGAAAGAAAGAAAGAAAGAAAGAAAGAAAGAAAGAAAGAAAGAGAGAAAGAGTGAGTTCCTATGGAACCAAATTTGTGGATAACAGGGAGTACATACATAATATTGTGATATCACCAACATTAGAAAACATTAATTTGAAAGGTGTTTTGATATACAGGATGTGTCAGCAAATGTCAAAGTAATAATTTTTAAAAATATTGTATTTAGTCATGAGAGACACAGAGAGAGGCAGAGACAGAAGCAGAGGGAGAAGTAGGCTCCATGTGGGGAGCCCGATATGGGACTCCATCCCAGGGCCCCGGGGTCACGCCCTGAGCCCAAGGGAGACGCCCAACCACGGAGCCCCCCAGGCACCCCTGTGCTTGAGTGGATTTAGCAGAGTACTACTTCCGGTGGGACAATGCTTCATAGCTTAGAACATACTCCTATTTGTTCAATTCTTAAACACGAGGGGTGTTGTGTTTTTTTCGAGAAGCCAGTGGAGACCCTGGAAGGTTTACTGGCACCCTGACGCCCACAGATGGTCCGTGGCAAGGATGGGGCTGGTCCCCTCCACCCTCCTTACTTAGCAAGGGCTGCACTGGTCTCCCTGCCCTGGTCGGCCTTACGCCACATCTTGGGGGAAGGCCATGTGCGGCCTTGGGAGCATGCAGACGTTTCGGCCTGTTTTGATTGTAGCAAGAGAGAAGAAATGCATATATGACGAGCCACCGTGGGCGAACCTGGATGTGAGTCTGGTCTTTAGCAGAGAGGCCAGGCCTTTGGGTGTCTGTTGATAGCAGTTGGAAGAACCAGGAGTGAATGCGCGCCATTGGATGGTTGGCTTGGGAATCAGTTTCGGTGGTGGGTCAGAGTGAGGGGGCCTCTGCGGGATGGAGTGACCGGTCGCAGAAGGGGAGAGGCCTTTCGTGGAGCCTGGGGGGGCCCCCAGTGGTCCTGGACTTTGATGAATGACTTGTTGGCTGTTTTCTCTGTGAACGTGGAGGGTCTCCCTGCTTAGGTTGGTCTGTGGGCCTTAGGGCGGTCCATGGGACCCTCCCTTACAAGGTGGTCGGGACACACCCTCCCTGGTCCCTGGAAGTAGGTGTGTTACAATTGTTTAACTGCCTTCTTGAGGTGTACTTGATACACAAAAACCCAACGTGTCAAATGTATGCAACTGGAAGAGTCTCCCGAAGCCATCAGCGTCGTCAGGATAACAGATGTACCTATCAGTCTCACCAACTTCCTTGTGTGCGTGTTTGTGATAAGAACGCTTTGATCCCCAGCATCTCCAAGACATTAAAAAAAAAAAAAAAAAAAAAAAAAGAACGCTTTGGAGAAGATGAGAATCTGAGGGCTACACTCTAACCCACATTCCTGAGCGCCTCATACCGTGTGGTCAGCTGTAGGCACCATGTTGTAGGGCGCATCTCTAGAACTTATTTACCTCCCATAACCGGAGCTTTATGCCCATCGAACAACAACTGCAATGTGTCCTTTTTTTTTTTTTGAGATTTTATTTATATATTTCAGATAAAGAGAGGGAGCTCACACCAGCAGGAGGGGCGGGAGTAGGAGGTGGGGGAGGGACAAGCAGACTCTGCAGGGAGCGTGGAGCCTAGTGTGGGGCTCGATCCCGGGACCCCAAGATCATGACCTAAGCTGAAACCAAGAGTTAGATGCTTACCCAATTGAGCCCTCAATGATTCCAGTGTGACATCAGTAAGGAGCAGCATTTTTGACCCGTTGATGGATACACATGAACCCATGGGGCCCACCCTTTGCAATATGTTTCCTACAGCATCAAACGCACAGTAGGCAACAAGTCGGTATTTGTTTTATAGAATTGGTTATAGCAGTTGAGGGGTGGGGACGGCCTCGCGTTCCTTCCTTTCCTGCCTCAGTAGAGAGTTACGTTCTTTTCTCTCTAAGGCAAGCGAGGCACCTCTCTCATGACTTGGCAGAGGCATCTGCGCGTTGCTTCTTCACGCTGGCAAAATCAAGCCTTGGCAGGAGGTTTAGCTTGCTTTGTCTCTACCAGGCGTCGATCCTCTTAAAAGCATTTTATCAGCGATGCACTGTTTATGGCTATGGGTTGACCTACAAGGGGGAAATACCACTTGGACTGGATGTGTGGGATTCATTTCCATTTGGATGGCCGAGCTCATTGCATCTGCCAAGCACCCAGCTGGTGAGCAGCATTCCTCTATGTTTGTGTTTAAAATCTAAAACTTTCAATCCAGGTGATCAAGTATCCTCGTGTGAGGGGTGCTCTATTTAGTAATCAGGTAGGATCCAACTTATATGAAGAATCTTTAGGAACACAGAAGGGATGAAAATATTACGATTTTCTTATGTCTGAGCTAAAAGATCCCCTCCCCGTCCCCCGGTAAAGTTCTTAGGGACTCCCTTTTCGACCATAGATAACATGGTACCTAATTAATAACCTCTGGAAAATGTGCACATGTAATTTTCTTAAGAATCCACCTCTGGCTCTTGCATTACCCGGAATGACTCTATTCAGAATGTATTCGTCTGGCTCGCGAACGAAAATGCTTCTCCCCCCACCCCCCGCCAAAAAAAGAAAATGCTTCTCCCAGGTCTTGAGCTGATCGGTTACCAGACGCTGGACGTTCCCTCTCGTCCCTGTAGGTATTGGTTAGGAGCCTGAGAAATCGATGTGATCACAGGTGACTGCTACTATTAATAAATGAAGACTCAGGCAAGTCACATATAATTGAAATACTACATTTTATAATTCGCGTGTGTGTGTGTGTGTGTGTACACAATGCGGATGTGTGTTCCTTTGACGGAAATCCCAGTGTGTCAGTCGTATTGGCACATGGAGCCCCGTTGGCCGCAGAAGCAGGAAAGAGGAAAGGGAGCCCTGTGTGTGGGGCTTTTGTCATCCTATAAACTACGAACCACGAGCCTGCAGGTGACGATGCTTTTTCCGTCGTGAATAAATTCGATTGATCTTAGCAATGTTTTTACCCCAAAATACATACACGCCAGCGCATAGACATGCGTCTAGCAGCTACGCAAGGCTGTCTTTTAAACGCACATGTAAAAATCATGCTTCCGTAAGTGGTGCGTAAAAAGTCCTATTATAGCGCTAGAAACAAAATCTGTGAAATAAATTCTCGAGACACGGATCGACTTTGTATCTCCTTGAACGCGGGCACTTCCCAACGATTACACGATGATAAAGCAAAAGAAAAGTCATGACGAAATTCATCAAGTTCTTTCTTCTCCACAAAGCGACGGCAGCTTAGTCTCCTACCCTTTCAGCTCGTTACGCGGCTGTGCCTGCAGCTGACTTCAGCATTGCTCCCCGGCGCAGGGCAGCGGGAGAGGCTGGGAATTTTGACTCAGGCAGACCCGAGTTCAAATCTAGCCGACCGCTTGCTAGCGACTTCGTAGTGAACATTTATGGATCGCAGGTTTCTTTATCCTTTCAGTGGAAATAAGAGGCCATGTCATGTGATCTCGAAGGCTAAAGGGGAAGCATATGGAAGCCCCTGGTGTAATATCTACAGTAAGGGAGAGCTCAGAACTAGCAGCCGCTCCAGGGTGGTGTGGAAGCAGCAGAAGGCAGAGGAGAATGATTTCAGGGACATGAAAGAGCATCTGGCAAGAGGTGAGCCCTGCGTGGTTATCCAGCCACCCCCCACCCCCGTGAGGCCCATTCACGGTCAAATCTCTGGCCAGGACTTTGGCCACGTCTCTCTCTACCAGTTTGGTGGATTTCACTTTCGAAATATTGCTGCTTTTAGGTTTCTGACCCATCAGGGAATTACAGGTGTCAACGTTAACGCGACACAGCAGAGGAACGACGGGTATTACGGACACACTCTCCTTTAGGGTTATGTGAGGGACGGCACCATGTCGCTGATGGGACAAAGAACCAGACAGGCCAGTCGTATCTGAAATTATTTCACCTTCCCAGACCACCATTTTCTGGAAAGAAAGAAAGAACTATTTCACTACATGCTTCCCAGGGGTTAAGAGACTGTAGATCGTGAGCTGTCTTATCCCTTGCAAATCTCGTATGCTGACGAGGTTCAAGTGGAGCCATTTTACAAGGTTTGTTTTATTATATTATCAAATTTCCCTTCCCTGGGCTTAATTTGTGATGGGAAATAGAACTCATCTTTTTTTTTTTTTTTTTTCTTTTTCCCGGTGGACCTCTATTTTTACCACAGGGTGTCCAGTGTAATTTTGAGATCAAAGCGTTTTATTTAACCTCTGTGTCGGATCTTACATATTTCATTCACCTCCAAGCCAATTATGTGCAAATTCTACTTCCTGAACCCATAAATGAGTCTCAGAGAAGACCAGATTGTTGAGAAGAGAGGACTTTTTTTTTTTAAAGATTTTATTTATTTATTCATGAGAGAGAGAGAGAGAGGCAGAGACACAGGCAGAAGGAGAAGCAGGCTCATGCAGGGAGCCGGATGCGGGACTTGATCATACCCTGGGCCAAAGGCAGGTGCTCAACCACTGAGCCGCCCAGGGCTGCCCGAGAGGACTTTTTTTTTTTTTTTAAGATTTATTTATTTTAGGGACACCTCGGTGGCTCAGTGGTTGAACGTCTGCCTTTGGCTCAGGGCATGATCCCAGGGTCCTGGGATTGAGTCCTGCTTCTCCCTCTGCCTGTGTCTCTGCCTCTCTCTCTCTCTCTCTGTGTCTCTCATGAGTAAATAAATAAAATCTTAAAAAAAAATTATTTATTTTAGAGAGACAGCACACCAGCGCAAGGGAGGGGCAGATTGCGAAAGATCTCAAGCAGGCTCCCCACTGAGCAGCATGGAGCCTGACGGGGACTCGATTCCAGGACCCTGAGATCATGACCTGATCTGAAATCAAGCGTCAGATGCTCAACCAACTGAGCCACCCAGGAGCCCTAGAGAAGAAGAGGATTTTCATCAGCTGTATTGTGTCTTGAGTTCGCTTTGTTGCATTCGAAACCATTGCTTCCACTCATTATCCTAGAGAGAGGTGGAGCTGGCCCAGGACAGGGACATCCCCATCAAGGTGGCAAACGTTGGAGCTTTGCATCTCTTTAATCTTTGTCTATGCAAAATGTGTTCTGTCCAGGGGACTTAAGGTTTCATACTGTTATGCATGGGAAGATTCAAAGCTCTTTTCCTTCTCAAAAGGACTCTCTGGTGTCCACAGTTGCTTCTCGTTTCTGGGTTGCAAATCAAACAGCTCTGCAGAAGAGTTTCGGCATGTTTCTGAAGAGCAGCACAGACTGCGGTTATTGTGGATCAGTCTAACGTTTGGTGCTTAGGGACCCATAACCCACCCAGGCAGTTGTAAGGAGAGGTAGGTAAGATCAAAACTGTGCGTTAGTTGAGTATTGGAGTTTGAAGAGATCATTCGAAGGCATTCTGCGGTTGAAGCGGTGATTAATTCCTCCAAGTACTTCTGTTGACTTAACAAGTGCCTTTCATAAGGATGTTGGCATAATTTTCCCCATAAAGTTTTCCTGTTTCTGTTCTTAGCACACCCATAAACTTCTGATGCGTTTGTCTCAGCCGTAACAGTATCCAGTGCGTATATTTTTTAAAGTATTGTGCCAAAAAGTCGATTTTTGCATCAGTGACTATCAATAAGGATGATCATTGGGCTGCAGACTAAGAAGTCCGTCTGGCCCATGCCTTGTTAGGGGGTACCCACCATCTATTCAACTTCTCCATCGGGCAGTTCAGGAGGAGGAAATGAGCCAATCTAAGGAACTGACTTGGTGATCATAGACTCCCCAGTCAGCACCCTACGGAGCAGGGGAAAGCTACATAATGCAAAATTAATTAAGGCAATACTTTAATTAGGGGTTTGGATTTACATTTAATGGAGATAAAGTATCTGACTGGCCCTCGGACAAAGGAGCTTGTATTCACAGGATTTTAGGTATTTTATAAAGGTGGAAAACAACAGAGTCATTGTTTATTTTTTTCGACTGAGAAGGTCATTAAAGATGTGACATGGATGAACAGCTGGATTTTCTCACCGAAACCCGATTTTTATTACCTGAGGGACGGGAAGCACTCAAACTATATACCGATGGTACGTGCTTCGGCTCAGATTAATAATACGGCAGATATTTGGATTCTTTTCCTTTGATGGACTGAGAGAAAGTAATTCAGGATGGAATTCCCCAAATAACCCCGATGTGGTTAGTGAAAGTTGGGGTAATTTCTGTTTTCACAACCACAAATATAAGTGATGAATTTAAAATAAGAATGAGATTAAAGTTTTTTTTTTTCCCCCAATAACGTCTACCATGTCTAGGTTTTTTGTGTTCAGTTAAATCAATTTTGAGCGCCCAGTAGAAGCAATGGTGATAGTTTATATAACCATGTAGAATTTTGAAATATAAATAATTACTGGAATTCAATCTTTCCATAGTTGGTGGGGGGAGGGAGACCAGGAAAGAGAAATTACCTAATTCATGCACTTCCCTTGGAAAGTAAATATTTTACTTTCGAGGTGTAAGTGATTGATTTCGTGGATCACCCCTTTAGGCCAAGAGAGGAAACACAAGCATTTAGAGACAGACATGGAGATGCAAGGGCCTGTGTCATCAGGATCTTTCAGATGCTTTCAGCTCTGGGTAACAGAGAACTTCGTCTCAAGACGTGTCAAATTGGCTTACACAAGGACGCTTACGGTGTCACGTAGGGATTTGTCAAGTAGGCCGTACCCTGGCTGTGGCATGACAGTTCTCTCAGTTGGATTTCTGGATTTCTGTTCTCTCAACTGGCTTTCTGCTCAGCTTGGCAGCAAGATGGCCTCTGGGGCCCAAGCCCCTGATGTTCAGAGGAGAATATGAGACCCTTTTTTTTTTTTTTAGACTTCTTTCCCAGGTGCTTCTCAGCAAAGGCACTCATTTTCTGGTCAGGCCACATGCCAGGCATGTGGAATTACCATGATTGCTGTAGAGGGGTCTCAACCATCCTCGGGGCTAGGGATTTGAATCCACTTCCCCAGAGTCATGTGGTATACGCTGGTCAACCGAATAAAACTGAGGTTTCTTTTGAAAAAAAAAAAAAAAAGGAGAAATGGGTGTTTTGTAGGCAGTCATCAGTCATTTTGGAAGTAAGGAATTAATAATGGTCCAGAGAAGATTTAGACTGTGCAAAGTTGCAAATGTAGAGCCGTTAGGTCCACCATTATTATTTTTTATTATTTTTTTTAGAGATTTTATTTATTTATTCATGAGAGACACACACACACACACACAGAGAGAGGCAGAGACACAGGCAGAGGGAGAAGCAGGCTCCCTGTGGGGAGCCCGATGTGGGATTTGATCTCAGGACCCTGGGGTCACGCCCTGAGCTGAAGGCAGATGCTCAACCGCTGAGCCAGCCAGGCGTCCCTTAGTCCAGTATTATTGTACACATTATTTATAAAGTCTTCCCAGCCCTCTTCCCCTTCCCCACTCCAAAAAATCCCAGTCCTTCTGGTCATACTTGCACTTGCACATGCAGAGAAACTTTATCTGAGTATCTGAGGGTGAATGAAAGCTGAAACACCAAGGCACTTCCATTTTATACTTCCTCAAGGAAGACATGTCTGATCTTCCCATGAGCCCACCACAGACCACACCTCCAACTTTTCTCAGAAGAGTTTTTATTTGTATCATGACTTGATTATAGGTTGTCCTTTTTACTAAATACCAGTAGGGACAATGATCTGTCCTTGGGGCATAACCTGACACTCAACAAAAGAGTGAATGACTGAATCCTGAGACTTTCAATCCCATAATCATGAACTATGTTTAGTGTTAGGTGGTCCCATATGTGTAAACTGAAGGTGTTTTGTCACTGGGGATTAGAAAGAGATGCAGTCAAGGATCTGGGAAGTGAGGGGGACTTAGCCCAGGCTAAGCCTTCAAACTATTGGCGAAACTACTGAGGCTTTCGGAGCAAGAGTTTGACATAAAGGAACAAATATGTGCAAAGATTAAGTTGTAGGATGTGTGCACGTGGAGGATGGGACATGAGGGAGGAAAAGTAGTTAAGGGGTAACGTTACCCAAGTGTAAATAAAAATACAGACAAATAAAATGCAAGAGGTATGAAGGTATGAGACAAATTTGAAGATGTAAGATGGGACAAAATAACTGGATACAGGGCTAAGCTGGCCCCGAGCCAAGCTCTTCAGTACTGAGCTTTGAGAGATGATGGGATCCTTGTATGAAATAGGAAGTCCACAGGAGAGTTC
The DNA here is from genome assembly GCF_053574225.1 of Canis aureus. Taxonomy (NCBI): domain Eukaryota; kingdom Metazoa; phylum Chordata; class Mammalia; order Carnivora; family Canidae; genus Canis; species Canis aureus. Next base: position 39,315,137 of record NC_135637.1, read on the forward strand.
TTTTTCTTTTTTTTTCAGACAAGATGATGGTCTGGGTCTGCAGCCAGTGGGGCACTTAGGGATGCCTCTCAGGCTGCCAGAGATGTGCAAATAAACTTCACCATGAGCAGAGCTGGTGCTCTAAACTAGAGAGAAGGTATGTTGCAAGGGAGAGTCAAAATCACACAAGAGTTGGAGATTTGCCACCCTTAGCAGGAGGCCTGGCATGGTGGTATCTCCATGCACACCTGCTGAGCATAAACTAAACTATGAGCCAGAGGGCTTTGGGTTGGCAGCAACAGAAACCCATCAGATACTGACTGGAAGACTGATCCATGGACTGAATTTCATGTGACAATAATCCAGAACCAGGGCTGGCTTTAGGTGTGACTGGATGAACATTTACGTTTCTAGGGATTTCTCTATTCTGTGTGAGCTCTTTTTCCCGGGTGAGCTCTCGGATTTTTATGACGCATTCTACTAGCTTAGAGCCTCCTGCAGGAAGAGAGCTCCTTTCTTCCCCCACGTCCAGAATAAACACCAGAAATCACTCTTCCCGGAAAAGCTGGGGCTAGTCCAAAATGCCTGCACCAACCCCTGTGATGCGATGAACCAGGCCCATCCTGGGAATCAGGGCTAGTGTGATGTCCACCAAGATACACTTAACCTAAACTTAAAGGGGGGTGAGGATGCAGATAAATGTAAAGAAAATCACATTTCCTTTTTTTTTTAAAAAAAGATATTATTTATTTATTCATGAGAGACAGAGATACAGGCAGAGGGAGAAGCAGGCTCCCAGTGGGGAGCCTCAATCCCAGGACCCCGGGGTCATGACCCGAGCCAAAGGCAGATACTCATCCACGGAGCCACGTGGGCATTCCAATGTTTCCTTTTCCACGAGAGAAAGTGTGGATTCTGGGCAGGTAAATATGTCCCGGGTCCATGTCAGGACTTAGCCGGAATCCTATAGTGAAGGCTGAAGTTCACACATGGGTCTGGAGTTCACACATGTCAAGGACAGGAGGAAGGTGGACAGTGAAGGAGCAGTGAGTGAATCCAAGGGGGAGGCTGATCAATGAAGCTTGAGTGTCAGCCCAGCAGGCCCATCTCCTGATGCATGGCTTTGGTTGTAGGGCTTCTAGGGCCTCGGCTCCCACATGGCATATTCTGCTGCCTGACCAGCAGCGCAGAGGCTCTTCTCAGTGATTTAGAAATGCGGCCAGACATTCCAAAGTCCAGACGCTGTAGTGGAAACGCTACTTCTAACATTCTCACATCTTTTGTTACCAGACTTAAAGCATGTGACTCAGACATTTTAGGATGAAAGAGCTCCCTAAAATGATTTGCTGTATGGCTTTTGTGGCTTGGGGATTGTATCGAGGTTTTCAAGAGAAAGAAGGAACAGGACAAATGTCAGTACCTAATGACTTAAAGCTTCAATTTCTATCTTGTCTTTCTGTAGTTTAAGGCCTATCCAGTCATTGTGTAGCCTTGTTCTAGCAACAAGCTGGCCTTGCCCGGTTTCCCTCTGGCCTCAGCCTTCTGATGTGCACTTTACCTCCTCCCTTAGGCAGGTGTAGGGCCTGCTGCTGCTGAGTCAGCAAGGTGTAGGGTCCGCCAGGGCTTGGTGACCAGGGTGGCCACAGCCAGAGATGCTCTCCGTCTGCTCATCAGAGCCCTCAGACCATTCCTGAGTGTAGTAAGTGCTCAGCAAATGCATATGATCATGATTATTGTTACTATTAGGATTATTATTAAAACAAACAACCAAACAAAGAACTCTGTCCAGTTGGCAGATGCCAACGACTGGTGTAGGACTCTATAGAGGAGCTCCCCTTTTTTTGTGATTTTTACTGCTGCCCATGAACTGCATCTCATGGCCCAAGAGAGAGTTCTTTTCTTTGATGTAAACCGGATCACTATTCCTTGAACTAAACCTTACATTTCACACCTGTTTGCTTTCTTGAATTATCTTTCTTGCTTGTGCTTTTAGTGATTTCGATGCTCTTTGGATTGATTCCACATTTCATAGTATTTAGAGCTGCACTTCCTGCCTCCCTTGCGTACATGGTAGCCTTATTTGTTGCACACACCCGCAGAGGGAGCATGAAACCCGTAATGCCTCCAGTGTAGTGTGTGTCCGGTCGTTAGCGTGTGTCTGCATATTCACGCACCTACATACCTACACTGGCATCTGTGCAACCACCAGCTTGTACCTCAAGCTGGAATGATATCGGAGCTGTGTGCATCCTGCTTATTATCAAGAGTAGTCATTTAGCACATTGATCTCCAAGATGTGCTTTTTTTCCTTGGAGCACTGTCATTGTCCTCACTGACCTTACCGTGCGCTGAGGACGGCGCTAAGCAGTTTATATACATTACCATAGTCTGTGTGACCGTGACAGTAGCCCGATGGGGGTGGTATTATCCATGCGTCAGAGATGGGGGAGCTGAGGAGCTGAGATGTTAGGAGAAGGTGGCAGAGCCAGGCCCCACATGCAGGCGAGTCTGCCTCCAGTGACTGCACACAGCCTGCACCTGTCAATCCCAGGGCTCTTTGGCTGCGTGGGAAACAGCTTTATGCGTCTTTACCCTCAAAACACTGGATGAGCCAAACCAAACCAAAGCATAGGAAAACCACTATGAGTAAAAGGTACTCGGTAGCGCGGCGACCGTCGTGCATGACACCGTACTGCTCATTTGAAAGTTGCGAAGAGGGTAAATCTTCGAAGCTGTCCTCACCGTGTAACTCTGGGTGGGGCTGGGTGTCGACCACACTGATTGCCGGGATCATTTCTCAGTACGTACAGCTATCAAGTCATTATGCCACACACCTGGGACTAATGTGACGAATGTCGACTATACCTCAATAAAAAAACAAAATAATGTGTGTCCGTTATACCTCAGCTGCCTGGGGGGGCTCAGTTGGTTAAGCATCTGACTCTTGATCTCAGCTCAGGTCTTGATCTCAGCGTTGTTTTATTTTATTTTTTTAATTAATTAATTTATTTATTTATGATAGTCACAGAGAGAGAGAGAGAGAGAGAGAGGCAGAGACATAGGCAGAGGGAGAAGCAGGCTCCATGCACCGGGAGCCCAATGTGGGATTCGATCCCGGGTCTCCAGGATCGCGCCCTGGGCCAAAGGCAGGCGCCAAACCACTGCGCCACCCAGGGATCCCTGATCTCAGCGTTGTGAGTTCAAGTCCTGCGTTGGGCTCCACGCTGATTCCAGAGGCGGAGCCTCCTTAAGAAACGAAAAAACAAAACCCTCAAAATAAATAGATGAAAGGCGCTCCATGGAATAAAAAGCATGTCGTGCACTGCTCTCCCGATTCAGTGTCCTGATGCTTGGATATTAGGACATTTTTTTTAAAGATTTTATTTATTTATTCATAGAGACACAGTGAGAGAGAGAGAGAGAGAGAGGCAGAGGCACAGGCAGAGGGAGAAGCAGGCTCCATGCAGGGAGCCCGACGTGGGCCTCGATCCGATCCTGGGTCTCCAGGATCAGGCCCTGGGCTAAAGGCGGTGCTAAACCGCTGCGCCCCTGGGGCGGCCCGGATATTAGGAAATTAATAAACATTTATATAAAGGGCTCAACTGTTCCTAAATGAACATTGTCTCCTTGTTGAAAATGAGTACAGAATGCAAAAAAAAAAAAAAAAAAAAAAAAATCATCCCGGAGAGTGAAACATACATCCTGTGCCCATAATCTTTTAAATTCTTTTTGCTCTTTTGCCTTATCCTGATATTTTCTGATAATTTCTCTAGGGAATACATGTTCTCCTGGATCTGTAAGTGTACGTGGTGTGTTTCCACGGTAGGGTTAATGAGTAGGAAATGCACTGACTCCAAAAGCGTGCCCTGCGGAAATGCTTGTGCTAACATGCAGATTGCCCCAATTTCCTACCGAAATGCCCTTCTCTGCGGGGCGTTGTCGCGTTCCAGGCTTGGACCATGAGAAATCAGTTCTGTTCATGGAGATTATTGAGATTAAGCGCCCAAAATCAATGCGATATGATTACACTTATCTGCACAAGTAACTGGCAACGTTTGGTCACCGATGAAATTCTGTGAGTTCTTAAAAACAGCGTAGGTGAGCCTTCGCCATCAGAAAACTAATTCGGTTTTTTTTCTAAGGGAGCATATTTAGAAAGTAAATTCCAGCAACTACCATAGTGCATAAGACTAGAACACTTTGTGTCTGCTTCTTACTTGATAAGAACCGGGTTGTTCTTTCTTGAAAACTCTGCGGTTTACAAAATATGTCAGAACTTAAACTGCCATATATAATAAGCAAGATGTGGCAAATGTTCCTCAGCAAATTTTCAAGGGATTGGAATATTTCCCAACTCTTTTTTGGAAAGAAGAAGTAAAGTATTTTCCTTTTGGACTCCCAGAGGAGGACATTAAATACAAATGCACGGTATTTTGAAATCGCTGAGCAGGCCGCTATTTCGATATGCTGCCCCCCCCCCCCCGTATGCAGATCTCTAGTATTATTATTTTTAACGGATCACCAGATATCACAGAGAAAAATTAATTTTCTTTTTATAAGTTTGGGTAAATTGAATCTCGACAGTTTAGGCCCGCCACGCTGCTGGATCCAGAGGTGTTCCTGGAACCCAAAATCATTATGTGCACTTCTTCAGATTAATTCTATTTGGGGTATCGTGAAATAATTGCAAGGAAAAAACACGCATCATATCCTTTCATCATATTTTTTTTTTCCAGAAATGAACGCAGTGGTTGATATTTAAGATAATGAATAGGCTCTCAACAGTCTCCGTTCCAAACAACATAACCATTGAAACAAAGTCAGTCGTTACATAACCAAGAATTAATTCGTCGGCCCATGTCTGTGTGGCCACTCCAGCCTCTGCTGATCTCACTCCTGCTGGGTGAAGAGCAAGCTTTGTCTCCTTCGCTTTGAGTCCAGTGCAAAAATATTTCCAGAATCATTCCCTGATAGCATGGGTAGGGTATAATAGCACTGAGTTTCTTTTAATTCTCACCATCCTGTAGAGCCAGAGTTGACAAACTTAAACGTCTGTTGGGCTTAGGAGAGGAAGTCCGGGAGTGAAGGTGGGGCTGTTGCCCAACCGATCCCCAGTTTAAAGGGATCAGCAGCTACCTGGCTCCAGTGGAAGTGCTGGCCTGTGGAAATTTGAATTCAATGTCGAAGGGCATTCTGTTTCATGGAAAGAAAACAGAAATTCCTTGGTTATCGATATTCACAAGGAACATTCTGATTTCTACCTGCCATAGACTAATTGGATCTAAAAGATAACATATGGGGGGAAAGAGCATCTGAGAGCCACACGTGACCTGAAGGCCACCAATATGCAGCTTCTTGACTAAAGTACGACGCTGTTTGACATCGTTATTGAATGATGTTTATTGGGATGCCGGGTGTGTTTGTAAGTAGTCTGATGCTCTGCTGGTTCCCTGCTCCTGAATCCTAGCCTTTCCCTTGTCTGACATCCCCTTTATCCCTGATTTGCAGATGGGAAATCGGATTGGATTTGGAAGAGAGAGTCTGGTGCAGTATAAGGCCTCTGTTTCGGTCTGCAGTGCGGTTACTAATCTAGCGCTCGTGTCAGAGAGTCTCGTCTTCTTCTTGTATCCCACTTTTACTCATTTGTTTTCTGCCTTCTTTATGGTTCCCAAAACCCTGCCCAGAAACCAGATCTTTATAGGATTGTGCATTGCACTGTAAAGATTGTGTAGGGTTTAATGTGCAACCTTTGGGGTCTAGACCTATAGTCTGGGATCTTCCATTATCTGAGGGACTTCACTGATGCTGGACTTAATGTTCATTGCTTCATTCTACAACTTTAATTGCTTTTCAAGGCCTCCCTATTCTGTTGTGATAGCTCGGATACCCATACCGTGCCTGTCTAGGTCTTTTCTGGATTCTGGGTTGGATTTGCCTTCCTTAATTGCAGCTCTCTCTGCCCCAGTGGTCGATCTGCTTCTTGGCTGTTGTGGCTGGCCAGACCGCGCTCTACTTAACCCTTCAAGTCCGGCTATCACATCAGGTAAAAGCCTTTGGAGAGCGGTGCTTTTACAACTGATAGGTCATGGAGAAGAAGTGAACTAAGGAGTAAAATCTCGCAGTGTGTATGCACTCATGCAGTTCAAGTGCACTTACTCATTCTTATCCAAAAGCTACTATGGGGGATCCCTGGGTGGCTCAGTGATGTAGCACCTGCCTTTGGCCCAGGGCATGTGTGATCCTGGAGTCCCGGGATCGAGTCCCATGTCAGGCTCCCGGCGTGGAGCCTGCTTCTCCCTCCTCCTGTGTCTCTGCCTCTCTCTCTCTCTCTCTCTGTCTGTCTATAATAAATAAATAAATAAATAAATAAATAAATAAATAAATAAATAAATTTTTAAAAAATTGGTACAAGAATTGATTTTTTTAAACTTCCTGTTGATTCATGAATATATAAATGCCACTGCTAGGAGAATAAGTAAGGTACCAACCTATTAAAATCCTCTTGTAGACGTGAAAGAAAGGATGCCGGGGTTGCTGGAATGATTAAGGTATTACCTGTTAAAATCTCCTTTTATAAGTGTCACATGTTTTGGGATTATTTTCAAAGAATACGGTAACTCCTAATGTATTATGATTTGGATCAGTGAGCCTGTACAACAGCTTTAAAGAGCTGAACACCCATATGGAAGTTTCCTTTGAGAATCAGTTTCTAAACTCCAAATTCCAGAAAGTTCCAACTTATATTCACGTAACCTCCATCATACTTAACCACATTGATTCATTTGGTTTTGGATGAAAGAAGAATATTATCAATAAGATATGCTGTTCTCCTTCTGTTTCCTCTCTACTTGTCGGTGTGAGTTTGGGAAAGCTGAACAGCAAAGTGCCAAGTAGCTTTGAACCTGGTGTATCTTAAGAGTGTAAGTAAATCCTCCATTAAAGATCCATGAGGGATGGATCCAATAAGTTGATTGAGTTGATTCAGGCATTTGAAGTGCAATGAGGTAGAAAACAACTGGCTAGAAATGTTGATTACAGATTGAGTCTTTTCTGGTTCCATTTATTGAGTATCAGGTCCTGTGTAAGCCTATTTCAGAAGGTACAGAAGCTCCTGTTTTCAACATATTCCAATCTCAAAGAGGACATATGAACGAATGTATAAATAATAATATGTGTACACGTGGAAATAAAAGGTGATGTATAGGGATCCCTGGGTAGCTCAGTGGTTTAATGCCTGCCTTTGGCCCAGGGCGTGATCCTGGAGTCCCGGGATCGAGTCCCACGTCAGGCTCCCAGCATGGAGCCTGCTTCTCCCTCTGCCTGGGTCTCTGCCTCTCTCTCTCTCTATGTCTATCATGAATAAATAAATAAAATCTTAAAAAAAAAAGAAAGGTGATATATAGCCCTGGAACCTGTGCTCCTATCGTATGTGCATGTACGGTGTTCTGTAGCCAACAAGTACATGTTAATTGCTTTGGCGGCATGTCCTGTATTTTGCTTATTTATGGAAATCTTTGAGAAGAAGCCATGGCATTTGGGTTTTGTTTCACAGGGAGTTAATGGTTGGCCACATGGGAATATGGCTTAGCTGGAACTTTGGGATTTTGAGGGAGGAGTGATTAATAGGAAATGCAACTTTTTAAAAAGTCAAAGAGAATCAGATTTGACATATTTCTTTGAGCAGCATCTTCATATTAACAGCTTGGAGGCTTATATATGTAATCCGATAGACATTTGTGAACACTTTTGCATCTGTTAGGAAATTGCCTTTTTAAGATGTAAGTACATTTTTAAATTATTTTCAATGGTAACAGGCATTAATCCTTTCAAGATAAATCTGATCTTCAAAAAGAATAAAAGGTATTGGATGTCAGTGCTGAAAAATAGTTACAAAAATAGTAACATAGTTATTAATTTTTTTAAATACACGTTTTAGATAATGAGGCTGGTGTTCTTGCATAACCGGTAGGAGGATTTTGCACGCCATTAAAGAATTTCAAACATATATTCTGGCCAACATCAATGTCAATGAATATGTCCAAGGGTTTCTGAAGTGATATTTTAAAGGAAAATATTTATTTGTGTATATAAGTTCTTTTTTTCCCCCAATTTCTTAGTTATATTTCCTAGAGAGTGAAGTAGCAAGATATATCTGAGTGAAGACAAAGTAACATGAAAAATAGTGATAGGGTTGCCAGATAAAATACCGGATGCTGAGTTACATTTGAATTTCAGGTAGCAAATAATTTTTGTTTTAGTATAAATTTGTCCCATGCAATACTTGGACCTACTTATACTAAAGAATTACTTGCTGTTGATCTGAAATTCAAATGTAACTGGGAAACCAATATATATATTTTTAAATTTTATTCAGTTACTCATGAGAGACACACACACACACACAGAGGCAGAGACATAGGCAGAGGGAGAAGCAGGCTCCATGCAGGGAGCCTGACGTGGGACTCGATCCTTGGTCTCCAGGATCATACCCTGGGCTGAAGGCAGTGCTAAACCGCTGAGCCACCGGGGCTGCCCGGAAACCCATATTTTTATTTGCTGCGTCTGATGATCTTAAATGCTGATCAGTAGTTGCTTCTATTTTATCTTAATTTAATTTAATTTATTTTTGTAATGGGCAGACACATTTGGAGTGCCTTCTTTGTGACAATATAGCCCTATAGCTTGTGGAAGTTCTAGAGTACATGTTGCCTTCAGAGGGTCTATACTCTTGTAGAAGAGATAGGAAATGTCAACAGTCCTATTTTAAGAGGAACTGTAGAAAATGCTCCAAGGAAGATACAGTGACAGTTCAGAGAATAAAGGGGTTGCTTCTGGTCGTGGAAACCAGGGGAGGGACAGCTGAGGTGATACTGGGTTTGGCTGGAAAGGATTGATGGTGTTTACTCACCTGGAAATAGGGGAGGCATGGCTGCTAAGACATGAGAACGAGCACTATGAAAAGCATTGATCTGGTGAAGTTTTGGGTGTATTTGAGGAATTATAGCTTGGTTAGAACGATAACATTCTCACACTTCAGCCTGCATCAGAATCATCCATGGGGCTTGTGAAAACACACCTCCCTGGGTCTTACCTGCAGAGTTGCTGGCTCAGTAGGTCAGTGTGGGCAGAGAATTTGCATTTAGTATAACAAGTTCCCAGGTGATGCCGATGCTGGTTCTGCCGCCACACGTAGGGCATCACGTCCTAGTGCCTAGTGGAAAACGAGGTTGGAAATATAGGTCAGGGCCCCGAGAGCGTTGGCTGGTATGCTCTGGAGCTTGAATCGTGTTTAACAGACAGCAGGGAGCCATTAAGGCCCGGTGAGCCAAGCGACATACCAGATTGATCTCTAGGAAGGTTTATTTGGCAGCAATGTGTGGGATCGATCGAAGGGAGCACCAGGAGCCCAGAGAAGCGAGGATAGTGAAGTAGATCCTGCGTATGTTGTTTACAACAGCCAAGACCTAGAAGTGACCTAAACGCCCATCAATGGATGGATGGATAAACTCATGTGTGTGAGAGATGGAATATTATTCAGCCCTAAAAAAAAGACATCTTGCCATTTGTGACAATATGGATAAATCTTGAGGATACTATGCTAAGTGAAGTGAGTCAAAGACAGATACTGTATGATCTCACTTATATGTGAAATTAAAAAAAAAAATGAACTCATAAAAACAGTGTGGATTGGTGGTTCCCAAGGGCTGCTTCTTTAGTTCAAACAGAACTTTCCCATTAAAAAGGAAGCAGTTAAAGTAGGGGCTCGTGTTTATTACAAGAGGGGAATGCGTACAGGCATCCCACGGGGCCAGTGGGTAAAGCTGCCCAGAAATTTTGGCAGACCCTGTAAGGGCCGTAGATCATATCATTGGTGTCTCATTCCAGTTCACGAGAGATGCTTCCTCGATTGTGAAGACAGTTTCCGAGAGCAGCTTTATCCTCTGTACTGAATGACTTCTTTCACTCAGATTTAGCAATTGCATTTCCGGTGGACCAGTATTGGCCAGACTAGGCTCTGGCTTAGAGAAATAAACAAAGTAAACGCTAAAAAAAAAAAAAAAAAAAAAAAAAAATTCCCGAGAAGTGACGTCCAAATTGGCCAGCAGCCGGTGAGGGTTCAGAACGGGTGCCTTTCAGAGACGCCAGCACTGCCTTTCTTGTTCTGCGGAGAATCTGCTCTGTTGCTCGCCGTTAGCATGGAACTTACTGCCTGTTTTCACCCCTGTTCCCAAGTAAATTATAACCAGATTTTTTTTTACCTGTAAAGATCCTATGTTTAATTCTGAAAAACTTGGGAAAGCCCTGGAAAATATAAAGAAAAGCACAATAATCACATACAATTACATAATCGTACCAGCCAGAGGAACACTTAATGTGTAGATGTATATTCCTCCCTACAGTAGGTAAGGTATTGCTTTGTAACCTGATTTTTTCTGTTAAAAATACATGTATTTTTCTCCTGTAGCGACTATTGAAAACTATGGTTTTTATTAGGTGAGGCCGTTGCATAAAAATATCGTAATTTTATTCCATACTTTAAAATGTTAGGTCACTTCAGGTGTTCACTGTTCAAGTATTTCTGCAATGCACATCTTTATACCTGAACTTTTGTGCTCATCCTTAGTAATTTATTTCATAGGGATTGCTTCATGGTACTAAGCTATTTTACTATAGAGGGAATCCAGTGCTACCTTTATTAAGATGATGTATAATTTTTTAAAAATATATTTATTTATTCATGAGACACACACACACACAGAGGCAGAGGGAGAAGCAGACTCCCTATGGGGAGTGTGATGTGGGTTTCGATCCCAGGACCCCAGGGTCACAACCTGAGCCGAAGGCATACGCTCAACCACCAAGCCCACCTGGGGGCCCTAAGCTGATGCTCAATTTAAAATGAGGTACCAAAAAAATTTTTTTTAAAAAATAAATAAAGTGAGATACCACATCTTACTGCAGAGTTTGGAGGAGGGCTTCACGACACTCACTCCTTCATGCATAGAAACCCATGGAGGCTGCTCACAGCTTCAGGAGGAAGAGGACAGTATCTTGGCTGTCAGTAACATCAACTAGAGAGCGTACCTCGGGCTAGGTGTCCAGGTCTTTGAATTATTCCCTGGACATTCATATCTATTGATAACTAGTGACTATAGACTCAGAGACTAATCTTCTAGTACTGATACATCATTGGAACTAGATTTATAAGGTGTATTTGTACTTTACAACGAGCTAAATGGACGGAGGTTGTGATTGGAATATTTGGGGAGGGTTAAAACACTGATTAGTGACAGATCCATTGACAAAATGACTAGACTAATGTGTGCAAGGCAGATTTTCTTCGTGGGGACAAGGCTCTGCTCACTCATTTTGGAATCCTTGAGGGGAATTTGGTGGAGGATCAAGTAAAGTACTTACATTTTGGTTATTTCATGCCTTCAGATGCCTCTCTGCAGGTCTTTACGATGTACACAGTCTGTATAATCAGGTTTATAGAACTTCCAAACCATTTGCTACAAGCAAGTGCATAATGTGAATTGGAGGGATTCGGGGCTGGATAATCAGAGTCGTTCCTGGAATCCCCAACGGTGTGGAAGCTGCGAGCAGATTTGAAAGATTCAGGTAGATAGAACTTATACCCTTCTTCTGGCTCCGGCCACGATGCTGAGCTCGCATCGCCCCACTGTGTTCCCGGCCCCGGCTTGCCCTGCTGGGAGTTCCCCACCCTCCAGGGGTCCTGGAGCCTCGGGGAACTCCTGAGCTGCCCCTCCTGAGGGAACCGGTCACGTCATCTAGCCTCGAGAGTTACAAGCAGCAGCAAAATGTGGCGCTTCAGTAATTCCACTGAACGTTACAAAATATTCAGGCAAAAAAAAAAAAAAAAAAAGGAATGTGAGTTCTCGTAGCCTCGAAATGGGAATTGTTGGCTTTTACAAGATTGCAGAGATCCTCCTTCTTCACCTTGTCATTTTGTAGGTGAGAAACTAAAGCTTGGAGACATTAGACTCGTTCAAGGTCACCAGGGTGGTTCCTGATGGGACCCAGCTGACAACCTCATCGGCCATCAAGCAGATTATTGCGCTTTTAAGAAACGCCTGCAGTAGGAAGCAGAGCTGTGTAGGACTGTGGCTGGTGGGAGGAGTAGAAATATTAGGTTAGCACTTATTTTTTTGAGTCAATCAGAAATATGATTTTTTTCCTTGAATCCTTTTGACCTTGGCCATCTTCTAATTCTGTCCTGGCCCCGGGTGTTTGGTCCATGTCTGGGATTATTCCTCCCCCACCCCCCGTGGGTATGGAGCTCTGATTGGAGAACGAAGTCCTCGGGGAGATTGGGTGTGCAGGCAGGAGATCTCTGGGCAACTGACTTTTTGGGACGTTTTTATCCTGTCAAGTGAGATGAGCTTACGTTCATCGTATCACAGCTGTGGGATGCACTGTCCGCGTACTGACTTTGCCAGGAGCCATGAACCGTAGACAGCTGTCACTCTCACGGGGTTATGTTTTGAAGTTTTTAATTCTCTGGTCTACTATGATTAGGAAAATTCAAATATTAACCTCGGTTGTTGTTGGGTTGCGGAGGTATCACAGTGGTGTGGGTTAGCCAGAGGCTTCTTTTCATCGTGAGGGCTATCAATAGATGTGGTCAGTCAAAATTAGTAGAAAGCGAGGGTGAGAAGTGAGCAGGACCAGTGCCAGAAAGTTCGTGTCGTAGAACACCCCCCGCCCTCCCTCCCAGCCGAGCACACACTGGGGGAGCGTGGGTTCGGAGACCTGCCCGGGGCCTGGCAGCCTGTGCGGGGATTCTCTGTACCTTGATTAGATGGACTTGTCACTGGTGCCTCCCTGGGGATTCTAGGTGAGGCCCCCTGAGGTCAGGCAGGGTCCTTGGGAAGGCAAACCAGAAGCCCTGATTCTACTCTGAGCCCAAACCCTGTAATAATATAATGCTGTCGTGGTTTGCATTAGAACCCTAAGTTCACCTTAGTTTAAATTGCAAGCCCCTGTGTGTCAGAATTAGCCTGGACCGTAAAAGTAGCCAGGCGGGAAGTACGCAGCTGCCGCTCACTGTACATAAAACGGAATTTGCATATTTTTTGACTTCTCAGAAAGTGCCTTTGCCTCCATTTTACTAGGCTTAGAACCTTACCAGGCACCAAGGATTTGCCTGTGGGGTTTGGAAAGGTCTTGCCAGGAACCCTGCTGTTTCTTGCTGCTGACTAGTCCAACCCCATAGGAATGACCATGAAAATCAGAAGCTACAAACCAGCAGCTGTTAGACCCAAACGCGCTTGGGGGCCAGCCCAGTGACACGGACCTAGTTGGCCACATTTAAATATCTGGGCATCTCCTCTAAAAATGTAGATTTCTGGGTTCTGAAACACAGAGGGGCAAGGCAACCCCATGCCTACATTTGTGCAGGACGGTGTCTGGCTGGGGAAGAGGACACGTGCCCTGTCTACACTGCCTACACTTCTCTATCGGCTCTGCTTCACGTGTGTATGCTTCCCACCTTCTCTTCCATGCACGGGAGCCCCAAATTTAAATAATGCCTTCCTATGTGGACAGCCCGAGGCATGAGAGCGTGTCCAAGCCACGTTCAGTCCCGGCCAACTGCTTTGAGCTCCAGTCGTCACATCTATTAACAGGGAAGTTCTCTTCCTAAATTCGTCGTGGGTTTTAAATAAATGCAATACACGTAGATCTGTGTCCTCCTCATATTTGATGCTTGGTTATCCTTCTACCTTCCTTGAGTCATAAATCATGTTTTCTTGTTACGTATACCAAAAGGAGAGTGTTGCAGGTTGTGACTTCACGATCTTGCTTTGAAACACTGCCTCAAAGCTATCACCACTTGCAATGGTTAAAGCACTCCAGTTCATCCTATGGACTTATTAATGACTTATTAAAGAGCAATTTAAACTAAGGTGAACTTGGGTTTCTAGCAACATTTAAAGAACTACCTTAGCACTTTCACATCCACCGAAGTACATTGTGACGTTGATTTGGATTTCCACTGAAGTTCGGTTAATACGCACTAAGAGAATTGCCCTGCAGTGAGAACTAAAAGACTGTAGTCATAATCATTCTAATTGTGTTTGGAACATGTGTCTCCTAGCCTTTCTGAACCTCAGTTTCCCCAGCTCTAAAATTGGGCTAACAATATTTTGCTGCAGTGTAGTTAGAGTCATGGTAGCTGTAATAAGAAATAGATGCCCAAGTGTGCGTGTTTAACTCTGTAGAAGACGATGTGTCATTCATGTGAGAGTATTCAGTGTTTGGATGGATGGCAGGGCAGCTCTTTTCCATGCAGTGGCTGATGTCATCTCAAACACACACCTTAAGAAGTGAAAAATAGAATTCTCGTGCCTGATGGAAAAGAGACAATGGAAACGGATTATGTGGAAGATTCTTATAGGACAAGTGTGGAAGGGTTGCACTTCATTCCACTCGTATTTGGCCACACCTGATTGCAAAGGGGCCTGGCAGGAGGGGTCCCTCTCCATGGTTTTGATGCTGCAACCCCCCCACCAGTGGACAGCTGGCTGCCCTGTTGTATACAATCAGCAATGTCATGAGGGTTAGCAGCACCCCATACAGTGCCCGCCATGGTACTTGTACTTCAGAGGCTCTCCATATGTGGTAGCTACTCTTGTTTTGCTTCTATGGCTTCATTATTTATCATATTTAGGTCCTCAAATGCAATCAACGAGGTCATGGCATGACGTAGACTATCTGAAAGTAGAACTGAAATTGAATTCTGAAGTCAGGATCTTGGAAGCTGGGGTTACCTCAGAGGAGAAAAGGTGAAGTACTAGCCCGTGTTCGTCAGAGGGACCACATTTGTCAAAGTAGTCTGTGCTTCATTTCCACATTATTAAGTTGCCTTTACTGTCTATCATCCTCTCCCTTAGCTCTTAGTTCTTACATTTTATTATTTCAATTTCATAGGTAACTTAGAATTTAAGATAAAAGCCAGACCATGAAAATTCCCTCCATGACCCCAGTATATTGGTAAACCACCTTTCTTTTGTTAATAGTTTCTCTCTATTAAAAATAATTTCAATGGAAGACAATGGATTTTCTAATTTTGCTTTTGGAACATATCTTTAAATAGGATTTAGTGATGTGTCCTCTAGTAGGATGGTGAGTTGAATGCAAAGAGAGTGAATAAAAGCCTTTAAATTATGATTTAATTTAAGCCCTTAAGTTCTCCCAACCTAAGGCCTGTGAGTTTGAGTTTGAAAATTGGTGAAAATGTTATAATGGATTTGAAATATTAAAGTGATACAAATGCTTTTATTTCTAAATGGAATTTCATTTAAAATATATTTACTTGTATATGTTCTCATACATATGCATATAGCACTTAAGGAGTATGTGTGAAAAAGCTGCTGGATCAGGAGCAGGTGTCCCAGGGGAGACAAAGAGGAAGATACATTCTCTATACACTGATTCTGAGAAAGCAATTTCCAAACACAACCCAAAGTGACAAATGCCCTGAAACAGAGTTATCCCGTGATAGGAGAGGGACCTCTGACCTACCTTAGGTTGGTTGGGATTTGTTAGAAAAGCCCCTTGGAGCTCAGGAAAAGGTAATTAAAGATGATCCAGGTAAAGAAATAAAGAGGTATTGGAGGTAGCAGGAACCACATATACTCAGGTAATAAGGCAAGAGAGAAAATGCCTGAAGCATGGAAGATGGTTCAGATTACCTGGTATCATGTCATTTAAGGTGTCCCTGGGGGGATGGGGAGCACAGACGAGAGATGATGATGTAGAAATGGGTATGAGCCAGATTCCTTTGATGAGGTCTTATTAAGAAGGCAACAGAATTTAGACTACATCCAAATGAGGGAAGTGGGCAGTTTCTAGAGCAGTGGCTCTCGACACTGGCTACTCATTAGATCACGTGACACTTTCCAAGCAGTCTCCATGACTGAACCCATCTCAGACTGAATAAATAAGAATTTCCTAGAATGGGGCCCAGGTGTTAGTATTTTTATTTTATTTTATTTTATTTTATTTTATTTTATTTTATTTTATTTTATTTATTTTATTTTTTATTTTATTTTATTTTATTTTATTTTATTTTATTTTATTTTATTTTATTTTATTTTATTTTATTTTATTATCTTTATTCAAAAGAGAGAGAACACAGGGGAAGGAGCAGAGGGAGAGGGAGACTCCACACTGAGCGCAGAACCCAACATGGGCTCCATCCCAGGACCCTGAGACCGTGACCCGAGACAAAACCAAGAGTCAGACGCTCAACTGACCGAGCTACCCAGGCACCCAGGATTTTCTAAAATCTCCCTAGATGGTTCTAATGTACAGCCAGCTCTTCTGAATGTCTTCAAGCAGAGCGTTGGGCACTATAAGGGCAGCGCTTTGAACTGGAGGCTTACAGAGCTGAAGTGACACAAGCCTGCGCATCTGTCATGCTTTGGTGTCAGAAGACAGAGAAAAATAGTGAGGCTGATGCTTAGGTGTCTAGCTCTGGGGCCACGGGATAGACGGTGGGTGGGTAGTCAGCAAAGTAGAACATCCAACATGCCTGTGGCTTAATGAGGAAGACGTGTCTGAGATGTGTCCAGTGGGCCACGAGCTATGCATGTCTGAAACTCAAGAGAGATTTTTCATTGTATTTATAGAGACGAGAGTTACAACATCCTGGAACTGAATGCACAGGAACAATTAAAAAAAAAATGCCAGGGACTCCGTGGTGTGAGTGTTGGCCAGGTTTTGGAGTCCCCGAGCTTGCCAACATTTAAAGAACCAAAGGAGACCAGAAAAACCCATGCAGGAGAGCAAGAGGAGGTCAAGCTGCAGGCCAATGGCGTTAATGTTTCCCTAAGTGCTGCCAACATGAATTGCTAGTTTTTCTTTTTAATTGGAATAATTACAGAATTTTCAAAACGCGAAATTTATTTCAGAATGCACATTTTTCAGACGAGTGTATGTGCTTCTAGCAAACATTTCCCAGTGGAGACAGCTTTCACGTTTCATAAGTTTCATTTGATTCCATCCTGATATGTGTTTGTGAAGTACATTTGTTTTACAAATAATACAGAAAGGTACCTCCCCTGGTATGCAGCTTGATGACTAAACTGTGAAACCCAAGAATTTCTGCCTTTTTTTTTTTTTTTCTTGGACTGGATTATAAGGATAGATGCACCTGCTGCCTTAGCAAGAAGAGGAGACAGAGTCCTTTTGGTTAGAAATGGCCAATATTATCCAGAGTCTCTCCTGCCCTGTTCCCCATTTACCAGCTCCCTGCCCTGTGAGAAAAAGCAAACAAAAAGCTCCAGCTGCTTGAACCGTCAATGCTGACACTTTAGGAGCTATTATTAACAAACAAGCAACCAAACAAAAACGGAGCTTTAAAAGGTGAAGAAACAGAAGCAAAGCAGCTTTGGGGAGATGGATCCCTAGGCCGGGCTTCCTGGCAGGGAGATGAAAATAGCCTCCTAGCTCCGTGGAAGTATTTTCCCCACGAAGGAGAAACAATCCTTCCCTTTTGTTACATTGCCTGCGATTTTACCAACTGCATAATTACTTTCAGTGAGTGGGCTTGCTATTTGAAAGCAGCGGGACTTTTGTCAGGGCCCCAGAACTGATGGGCCCGTGTGTTTTCGTGTGCTGGTGAGTCAGCCCAGGCGGAGATCGGGGGCAGTGAGGCAGAGAGGAGGAGTGCAGGTAGGTTGGAGTGGGGTAATGTGAGGCCTTTGGACATTAGGGTGTTGGGGGTGGAGGAAAGGTGGCCGGGAAGTCCCTGAGAGCACATCAGTCCTGAGCGGACGGAGCCTTGGCAAGTCCGGACAGTGTCCATCCACAGGGATAAAATGATGCCAGGAATAACCCAGCTACTTTTTTTATTTTTTTATTTTTTATGATAGTCACAGAGAGAGAGAGAGAGGCAGAGACACAGGCAGAGGGAGAAGCAGGCTCCATGCACCGGGAGCCTGACGTGGGATTCGATCCCGTGTCTCCAGGATTGCACCCTGGGCCAAAGGCAGGCGCCAAACCGCTGCGCCACCCAGGGATCCCCAAACCCAGCTACTTTAAATTGTACCTACGACAAACCAGTCGGTTAAGAGCTGCTAAAACTCACTTACCACACTCTCTGCCCAGCCACCCTCGTACCATCCACTCAAGATCCCAACCCAAATGCTGGGTTAGGCCAAAACCCAATGTCATTATTAATATCTTAACGGAAGTCCGGATTCAGCAAATATTTGCACACTGAGCCCACATCTAACGTATTTTACGCCTTCGCTGCCACGAGAAAATGAAATCTTCATTCTAAACGAGCAATTTACAAACATACTGTGGAGCGTGGGTCCCCTGTAAACAGAATTGTGTCTGCAGGGCACGTATGCAGAGGTATAGAAATGCTGAGGCATGAAGAAAGAGATTTGACTGTCATGCTGGACTATGATATGGAGGATTTGGAAATAAAAGATTTATAGAATTTCTATGCCAGGGAGCAAAGTACAAGGAGAATTTTTCAAATTGCTCACATTAAATCAAGGGCGATGTAAGAAAATCCAGTGGGAAGTATATCGATTCGCATTATTTGTTGTAAAGTAAGATGTACCTTAAAACAAAACAAAAAAACTTGTTATGGCTCCTGGATGAAAACAGGACCAGCATTTATTGGCTTCATCCCTCAACAACCACCTTATGAAGACATTATTATTAGGCCCGTTTTATCTACCAGGGGAGAGAGGGGTCGGGCTGCAGGTGGCCACGTGCAGGAACTCGGAGCGGCTAAGTAAGGAGCCCAAGGACACACCGGTTGGTACCTGGTGCCTCCGGGGCTGAAACTCAGGTCTGACTTTTCTCTAACACTGATCTACACATTATTGAAATAGTTTTGTCGTATTTCGCAAATGCATTTCAAAATAATTCTTCCTCATGTGTTATCAGGGCTTTGTACTGTTTTATTATTATCGAGACACGTTTGAAGACCCTTTGTATGGGGAAAAAATGTGAATATAACGCTTATGGATTTTCTAAAGGCTGATAGTCTCATTATCAGCTTGGAAGCAGAAGTACACATCGGTGTCTTATTCTTGTCCCAGTGATTTCGTAAGGAACTGCAGATTTATTATGTTTCCAACTGCAGAGTTTGTGCCACAGGACCATGTTTATAGAAGATGATATTTTAAAGAGATCGTTTTTTTGTTTTTTTTTTTCTTTTTGGTAGCCTTGCAGTTGGGTATATGTGACACGGACGGAGCCATGTGTTATATCGTGTTCTCCGCGAGGCTGCAGTGTTGCGGGTTTTAAGAAATCATGTTTTATTAAACCTTTACTAAGTTATCATTACACTGAACAATGGGCCTCTAGCTGAATGATGCATTCTCTCCATAAATGCTTTCCCTACATTCTAGAAAATTATCGGTCTCGTAGCACAAAGACCAGCAGAATTTGTGTGGTGCGTCTTCTTAGATTCAGCTCTCCCTTCTGTTCCTGTTCTCTTCTAGCAAAGTCAGAAAGTTAATACTAATGTCATGCCTTGGGCTTGCGTATTCTGTTCATGACCTCGGGAGAGGCTCCATGTCTCCAAGAAGACACCCTCTCACCCATAGGCAGGAGCCACATGATCATTAAAATGGCATATTTGGGTTCAAACAAGGGAGGTTAGTGTGGAGATGTCACGAGATGGCTTGATTCTGCCTCCAATGAATGAGATCTACAGGGATCTACAGAGAAGGGAAGAGAGGGGAAGGGCTGCGAGTGGCCCCGTGCAGGACCCAGCGAGCAGGGCAGGGCTCGGATCTACATTGGCGGGGGCTGTGTTCTCACTCTTTGTCTTGTTTGGAGGTTGTTTCTGAAGTTAAGACAGTGTGGCTCTCTTGGGTAGGATGCAGGCAGAGGCTCAAAGCATCATGCTTTCTCCCCCTTTTTGTCCTTTTTTTTAAAGATTTTATGTATTTATTCATGAGAGACACAGAGAGTGAGCTAGATACATAGGCAGAGGGAGAAGCAGGCTCCATGCAGGGAACCCAATGCAGGACTCGATCCTGGGACCCTAGGATCATGCCCTGGGCCAAAGGCAGACGCTCAACCCCTGAGCCATCCAGACGTCTCAGGATCATGCTTTCAATCCAGGCAAAAGCAGTGGGCTCTCCATCGCCGTGGAGGCAGTCTGCGGAGTATCACGGGGGAAGGGACAGGCTGGGCTTGAGAGCAGGTGTCTGGGGGCCCCATCCTCCCATATTTGTTCTTGCGCTTCACAAACACACACTGAGCACCTTCCGTGAGCCCACTGCATGCACCCCGAGGGCCCGTGATGCGGTGGTGCTTGGAACCTAGTCGCCCCAACGGAGCTTCTATCTTTAAGGAGGAAACGCAAAGATAGTGTTGTCAGTAAAGACAATAAATACAACAACGTTCTGAGTAAGTACCTAACGCAATGTCGGGAAATAATAGCTACAAATAACATCGAGAATGGGGATGGGGCATGGGGGGCAGCAGGCCGTGGGATGGGCGGGGACTGTCTCAGACTCCATGGTCAGAGAAGGGCTCTCGGAGGGTGACACCAAAATGGGATCGACGATGTGTTTTCAACAATGAAAGGCAGTGACTGCTTCAGGTGAGCACCCCTTCGTATTATCCTCCCCTGCCTTTTAATTTTCTTTTTTTTTTAATTTATTTATGATAGTCACAGAGAGAGAGAGAGAGAGAGAGAGAGAGAGAGGCAGAGGGAGAAGCAGGCTCCATGCACCGGGAGCCCGACGTGGGATTTGATCCCGGGTCTCCAGGATCGCGCCCTGGGCCAAAGGCAGGCGCTAAACCACTGCGCCACCCAGGGATCCCTTAATTTTCTTTCCTATGGCAGGTGTAGGGGTTCGTGACCCTCAGCAGATGATTCGGTGTGAGTGAAGAATTGATCATTTGTACCCTTTGCTTGTTGGAAACAGCAGAACCACTCTCTTCTGTCCATAGTCATCGGAATGACCACCGGTTCCAGAATGTTCTAGAAAAGGTTCAAACCTGACAAAGGGGCAGTAGTCTTTTTCCTTGCAGAGACTCGGACAGACATTTCTAACCTATCAGTTGAAGAAAAGAATACTGTTTTGACACTGCATTCGTGCTGGAGAGACCCTCGTAGGCATATTTATATAGTTTTACACAACCAACCTACCTTCCTTCCTTCCTTCCTTCCTTCCTTCCTTCCTTCTTTCTTTCTCTTTCTTTCTTTCTTTCTTTCTTTCTTTCTTTCTTTCTTTCTTTCTTTCTTTCTTTCTTTCTTTCTTTCTTCTTTCTTTCTTTTCCCTTCCCTTCCCTTCCCTTCCCTTCCCTTCCCTTCCCTTCCCTTCCCTTCCCTTCCCTTCCTCTTTTCTTTTCTTTTCTTTTCTTTTCTTTTCTTTTCTTTTCTTTTCTTTTCTTTTCTTTTCTTTTCTTTTCTTTCCACTCCCTCTCTCCATCCCTTCCTTCCTTCGTTGCGTACCTAGTAAGGGCCACCATCGTGGCCTCAGCCTGAAGTCCTTGCCTGGCTTCAGAGAATGAATTTGCTGAAATAATTTGAGAGGATGCCTCTAGATGTGCATCAGGTGGTAGGATTCATGGCTTTCAGCAGGAACTCTGCAAAGCGCACACCCTGCGGGCGGTGAAGCGTTCGCCACCTGAGCTCATACTGGGATGGATGCCGGGGACAGTTGTAGGGACAGTCCACAGGGGTTTCTGCTCACATGGGACTTAAATCCCAGGAAAACGAAGAGAGGGAAGGGATTGATTAAACAGACAAACAGAAGATGGACAGTGAACTCCAGGTACTGATAAGTCTATAAAGAGAACACCCTAGGGAGGATGGTCGGGGAGGTGTTCTCTGCAGAATTGCAAGATTTGAATGAGAACAGGATCATTTTAAAAGGTTGAGCCAGGGCAGCCCGGGTGGCTCAGCTTCAGCCCTGGGCGTGATCCTGGGGTCCTGGGATCGAGTCCCACATCGAGCTCCCTGCATGGAGCCTGCTTCTCCCTCTGCCTGTGTCTCGGCCCTTCTCTGTGTTTCTCATGAATAAATAAAATCTTTTCTGCACCTTTTAGTTTTGTAATTATTAAGGATTTTATTGATTTTTCATTTTAATTTTTATTATTTTTTAAAGATTTTTAAAACCACTGAGCCACCCAATTGTCCCAAGGATTTTTTTTTTTTTTAAAGTCACTCGTTAAGATGTGTTCTTTACTCTTAGCGCATGAGGGCCTCGGGCAAGGTGATATCTGTAATGTTAAGCTTAAACATTCAAGAATTCTAGCTTATAAAAGTAATGCAATATGCCATAACATAGACTTCTGGATCCCATGTATTTTGTACCCAGAGGTAGTTGAAATAGCATGTGTTGATGTTACTCTTCATCTGTTCTTTTTAATTTTGATCATTATATCACCCCGATTACACAACTAGAGAATATATAATTTTTTCTTTTTTAGGCATGCATATATTTAGCTGTGTGTGCTCTCTGGGAGTGATAGTAAGAAGCTGAATGCTTTTTTGTTGTTGGTGGTGGTGTGGATTTAAACTTTCCATTATTACACGTTGAAACGGAATAAATGTGTTGGCTGAACAATGTGTCCTCAAAGACGAGGTATGGAAGGAAAAGGTCAAGATGCCTCCATAGCCTGATTTTACGCTTTTTTGGAGTAATTAATCAAATTAATGAATTGATTAAGAATTCATTTGAACTCTTCATTAAAAAACAGATTAGTTCTCAATGCAATTTTGAAGGGACTGACTCTTTGGTGGCTCCCTGGGCCTACCGTCACCAAATTTCTTATCACCCAAGGTTGCTAATCGTGATAAAAATGCAATGAGATTTCAAGTGAGTCAGAAATTAGATTCTGTTATCATCTTGTCTTTCATAGTGAAGATATTTGACCACAAAATATTTAATTGCTTTTGTATCTTCACATACTTCCATAGACTAGAATAATGATGGGTGTCAGAAGCTGAAGAGCTGTTTAAAAATATCATTACTTAGTAGTTAGTAGTCGTTTCTTCCAGAAAGAAAAAAAAAAGGAGAGAAGGGCTAAACCGTATGGGTAGTTATGCTGTTGGTCTTGGAGGCCTGCATGGTTTAAAAGCTTCTAGTTCTTAGGGGAGCCTGGGTGGTTCAGTCGGTTAAGGATCCAACTATTGATTTCAGCTCAGGTCATGATTTCCGGGTTGTGAGGTTGAGCCCTGCATCAGCTCTGTGCTCAGCATGGAGTCTGCTTGAGAGTCTCTCTCCCTCATCCTCTCCCCACTCCCATTCTCTCTCTCAAATCACTAAATAAAATCTTAAAAAATAAAAATTCTAGTCTTTGAAAGTAGGTCTTTCAGTGAAGCACGGATTTATAGGGTTTGTCTGTATTCTTGAGATGCGTGCATGATGATGTGTAAGTATTTCGTGCATCGAATAAATTCACATGTTTAATAAGACTAAAAGTTTCTTATTGTCTGCAATGGAAAGGCTAGAAAAACGATCATCAAAAATATCATGTGTGAACAAGAGGAGAAATTTCTTAAATTTCCAACTTAGATTGTAAAATGTAGTGTAGTCACCCGGTTGAAAGGCGCCAAGGGAGTGTCTCTCAACATGTGCATGAGCACATCCAGGCAGCCCTGCCTTCCTCCACGCCTCTCCTCCCTTGTCCATTATGGAGCTGGACACCACTGATTTCTGCCCAATGTCCCCTCTCTCACTGGACACCACTGGCTGTAGCCGTGAATGCGGGTGCCATCGACTCTTAGTCGCAATGCTCTTGTATCTGCTGTCACTGCTACTCCTGTCAGCATCGTCAGCCGCTGCCATGTCAACCCTCACCGCTGATGCTTCTCCGTGGCCCTTGAGTGATGATGTTCCCAGTGGACTGGTGCCGATGCACCCAGGACCTAGGTCCTTCCAAGGCCAAGATTTCCAGTGGTCTGCAGCAGCACCCGGATGACCACTTCTCATTTCCTGACACCCTGACACCTTTCCATACTCACAGGGAGAGGCTCCTTGTCCAAATTAGGAGCACGAAGTCTGCTTTATTTGGCCTTGTGGACGTCAGAATCACCCAGGACACTTGGGGACGTGTAGTTCCTTGGCTCTACCTAATGTGTTCTGAATCCTCATCTCTGGTGATATATTTCATTAGTGGATATGTACGTATATGGAATGGAACGAGCACACGGTGATGCTATTTTCAGGTGTACAAAATCACATTTGACAATCCTATACGTGTCTCTGTGCTCATTGAGATGAGTGTACCCGCAGTCCCCGCTGTCCATTTCCTGTACTCTGCCCCTCTGCCCTCTGGTAACCACCAATTTGTTCTCTTTATGGAAGAGTCTGGTGTTCATTTGTCTTGTTTCCTAAATTTCACCGGTGAGGGAAACTAAATGGTATTTGCTCTGGGACACATTTGGGAACCACGGGTCTAGATGATGGTGGGTCCCAGTTTCCCTGCAGCTGTGAAGTGAGGTGTGAGTGTCTCATTCACCAGAGGGTCTAGACGATGCTTGTGTTTTCTTCATAGACAGCATTCTTTTTCATGTTGAATCTTGAATTAAACATGTTTTATTTATTTATTCTTAAAGATTTTATATATTCATGAGAGACAGAGAGAGAGAGAGAGAGACAGAGGCAGAGACACAGGCAGAGGGAGAAG
The DNA here is from genome assembly GCF_053574225.1 of Canis aureus. Taxonomy (NCBI): domain Eukaryota; kingdom Metazoa; phylum Chordata; class Mammalia; order Carnivora; family Canidae; genus Canis; species Canis aureus. The sequence continues at coordinate 39,339,761 of NC_135637.1, forward strand.
CAGGATCCATGCAGGGAGCCTGACATGGGACTCGATCCCGGGTCTCCAGGATCACACCTTGGGCTGAAGGCGGCGCTAAACTGCTGAGCCACCGGGGCTGCCCTAGACACGTTTTAAAACCACTCTAGTCTTGGTGATCTTATTTTTATCTTAAAGATTTTATTTATTTATTTATTTATTTATTTATTTATTTATTTATTTGAGAGAGAGACAGAGAGCAAGCGTGAAAGCAAGGGGGGGAGAGAGAGCATCTCCAGCAGACTTCCCGCTGACCATGGAGCACCATGTGGGGCTTGATCCCCCCACCCTGAGATCATGACCTGAGCTGAAACCAAGGGTCAGATATCTGCTTACCCTCGGAGCCCTACCTGGATGCCCCCCTGGGATGTCTTTCTAATCATTTGCTGCTATCAAGGTATTTGAAGTAAATATACAGTCAGAGTTTAGCTGCCTACTTTGGGGACATGTAGATACTGGCGTGTTCATGTCTCACACCAGCATGACTCTACTGCTGCCGCTGCTCAGCCTTAAAAGTCATGTGATTGAAAAGAAAAACAGTGATGGGCACAGGTGACCACTGTTGTTTGAAAGTCCCACGAGGCAGAGGCCTGGGTGTGATGGAGGGGTGATAAGTGGCTCTTGGGGTCAGTTCAGCTGTTGTTACCATGTCAGCCTCGGCATCCTTGCTGGCCAAGGGGACGCAAGATTACACGGAGGACATGAGAAATGCAGATTTCCAAAACCCTCTTGCTGGCCGTTGAGACGTCTTTCAGCTTTTCCCTGTTTCTGAATTCTCCTTTATCCAGATTGCACTGTTCTTTCTCTTCTAAAGGAACGGTTGTGATTTTTTTATGCGGCTTAATCAACTTTTGAGGAAACCACCTTACTTTTCCTAGGTTTTTTTCCTTGGTTACTGGTTCCTGTTGCCAGGTGCCGTTGGTCGGTCTCCCTTTCTTTGCGAAGTGGCGGAAAGAACATAGACGATGGAGATAGTTTCAAGTGTGGTCACGTACTAGTTGCTTGACTCCACGCAAGCTCCTTAACTTTGTGGGGCACTGTTTTCTCAATGGAAAGCTGCAGGAAAGCGTTCAGTTCATGCATGAATATTATTACCATCAAGTGATGTAAATATATATTTTTGTACCTGGACCATAGCAAGAACTCAAAAATTAGTTCTTAATGTTCAAAAAAAAAAAAAAAAATTTCACCAGCTCTGATTCCCAGCCTCAAGACTCATTCCCAAAAATGTAGTTTCTGGACCAGCAGCATGCACATCCCCTGGGAATTTGATAGAAACAAAAGTTCTCAGGCCCCACTGAAGACCTATTGAATCTGAAGCCATGGCTTTGGTGCCTAAAAATGTGAGTTTTCTCAAGCCCTCTTGGTGATTCAAGTTCGAGAAGCACTGTAGTAGCGAAAGAAAAAGCCTTAAATTTCGGGCTTTTGGGAGGACTGGTCTCTGACATCATAATATACGGAGAACTCTTCGGTTCTAAAATATATGATCCTCTGAATGTTTATACCCCTCACAATGCGGTAGAGTGAGAGCTTCTTGAGTAAAGGGCAAAACCCGTATCTATTTGAGTCCAGACACCAACTAGTTTAGCTTGGAACCATCCGCGTCCCCCTTGGCCTGGGTATGAAAGAGGGTCCTCGAACAGCCCATCAGCGGTGTTTCTCTGGCTCGCATCCCCCATGGCTGTGGGATTGTGGGCTCCCCGATGGGCCGGCCTGACTTGGCTCTGGAGGGCACACGTCGTTGTCATATGTGCTCCCGAGCAGGTCCCCGCGGTCTCCGGAGCACCCCAGGCAGCGAGCGGCACCTGCCCTGGGGAGGTCTGTGACCCCCCCCACCCGCCCCGTGTCCACTCCTGGCGCAGCTGCTTGTCCCGAAACTGCCCCTGGTGCTGCCGGCCGAGCAGGTGCAGCGCGCCAGGTGCGGCCCCTGCAGCCACGTCCTCCGAGTCCAGGGCTGTGCTCTGCTTTCTGGAGCCTTCTCTCGTGCCAGACCCTGATGACTATGCAGCTCGGGTCTTCAGGATGTTTTTAAATTTCCTTTCAGTGCTTTCACATCAGCAGTTGAGCGTTCTTTGAGTGTCTCTCCGAGTTTTCAGACCCTCCGGCTCTTAGTCTGTGAAGTTTTGGGGTGAGCTTGTTCGTCTCCTTTGGGGGGGATGCTGAGAAGGACAAGGCTGCAGCTCGGCAGCAATCACATTGTTTTCCATTATCTTCTGTGTTGTGAAACAGAGCCAGAAATGAGCCATCTGAACGACGTGAGACCCACTTTTCCAAAAAAAATATAATAATAATTTTTTTCTTCCTAAAAAAATTAATTTTTTAAAAATCTTAGGACAAATAAGATAGGTTTGCTATTGAAATAAACAAAGTAAGGGCATATATGTATATATTTACGTGGTAATTTGTTTAACAGACCTGTTCACCTCCGTGCTCTTTGGAGGGATGACGAACACAATACACCTTAATACACGTTCGGTATTAAGTCATGTTTATTTTTCAAAGTAAGGCTCGCTATTGTAAGTGGGATAGAATTTGGTTCCTTTGCATTAGCCACTAGCTCAGGATGCTTTTTTATTTTTTTTTTTCTTCATGAAAGACACAGAGAAAGAGAGAGGCAGAGAAGCAGGCCCCACGCAGGGAGCCCCACGCAGGGAGCCCGACGCGGGACTTGATCCCGGGTCTCCAGGGTCAGGCCCTGGGCTGAAGGCGGCGCTAAACCGCTGAGCCACCCGGGCTGCCCAGGATGCTATTTGTAAAGCATAGTGGTTCCTTCCAAGTGCTCTTGCCTGTAGATGTGCAAACACACTGGAAGACTGCCTTTCTGGGCACACCTGTCTGTGCTCCTGCCCCCCGTGTATACCACCATTCGCATGCACGCCTTTTATCGCCTGTACTATTCTGTATTCTTTGATTTTTCCACTCGACGGTAGAAGCCCTCTGGATGGTCGTCACGCACCCCCATTTGATCGGCTCAGTATTGAAACCCTCCTTCCTGTTCTTTAGCTCTACTGGAGCCCTGGGCCTTGCCGTGTGCCCCGCGCTGCGCTAGGTCGGGCGTAACCGTCATGGGAACAGGCCAGCCCCTGCCCTCAGAGGATCGCGGCAGGTTACGCATGTGCTGCTAGTTCTTGATGGGCCATCGGGTCACACCTCGAACCCTGGTTTCGCCTGTCGCCCCTGCCTGGGTCTCTTTGCCTGTTTAACCCGATCCTGGTGTCTCCCATCCTTTTTCATCTTGGATCTCTCCACGTGGATGGCTGTGGGAGAGTGTGCATCCAGTTCTTTTGAGGAGGGCGTGCTCCCGAGCCACCGAGCATTCGCGACGTTGGGCTCTGCGGGACACGAGGCACAGGGAGGATGGATACGAACCGGGCAGCCCCGGAAAAGCACCAGTGGGCCTCCCTGGCAACAGCATTATTTTTAGGAATCAGCTCGTCCTTTTCTTCTGCCCTGAAAGCTGGGAAATAAGCAGATTTTTGATAGGGAGACAAATGCATGTGGGGAGGATTGACGTTTGGGGAGATGAAGTGTCTTGAGGGATACTGAACTCTGGGAATCCACTTGTCCTCTGGAGTTGGAGGATGCACCCCTACTGGAGTGTGAGCCTGTTGGTTCCCATTTGAACAGCGGAAACTTTGGGGGCACCTGGGGGCTCAGCAGGGGAGCATCTGCCTTGGGCTCAGGTCTGTGATCCTGGGGTCCTGGGATCAAGTCCTACATCGGGCTCCCTGCAGGGAGGCTGCTTCTCCCTTGGCCTGTGTCTCTGCCTCTCTCTGTGTGTCTCTCGTGAATAAATAAATAAAATCTTAAAAAAAAAAAATATATATATATATATATATACACACACACACACAAAACAGTGGCAACTTTGAAAAGCTTCCATAACCAGGTGTAATAAAAATGCCTGCCCCTTGCTCTAGCTGCTGAAACACCGTCTGCCATCACTCTCTGCTTGTGATTCATCCCCTTTTGCACCCTCGCTCAAGGCCCCCGATCCAGCAAAAACATATAAATTACTGGATTTTTACCTAATGGATTTTCTGCTCTTCTTAGACTAGTGTTGGGAGGGAACCTTGATGATGCCTTATAAAAACAAGATTATTAATTTGTAAAAATCCATATGGGGGGTTGGCAAAGAGACATGGCAAAAGCAGGGGAGCAGGGAGTGTGAAGCTGACCCAGGTGCATTTCTGTGTCTTGGGCAACAGGACCTGGCCCATCCTTTGCTCCAAGAAGCATCCCGATCTACTCACACTCAGGTCAGGCTACAGACATCTCCCCATTGTTAATGGAGTTTAACAGCAACACCTCAGATCTCTCCTTTTCAGCCTCAGTATTTTACACATGTCTGTGGCGGGGAGGGGTTGGGGATTGGGGAAAGTCCATGTTCTTGGGGTTTTAGAATTCGCATCAATGGTGCTCCTTGTCCTAGTTGATGATGGTGATGATAATTATGATAATGCGAATGTAGCTCGTTATTTTCTCCTTATTAAAAGGCACTTTTTCTGGAAAAAAAAAAAAAAAAAGAAGACACCAGGATTTTCAACCCTAACCATGAGGGATAGAATATGTGTCCTTACCTGTGAATAATGTATTTAATTAAAGAGGTGCTTAAACCCGTCTACCTGTCTACCCCTTCGTCTAGTTTCTGCTAAGCTCCTCCCGCGTGTCAGGATCCATGTAAACATTTTCTAAACATCTTCTCTACGCGTTATCTCCTTGGATGCTTAAGGCAATGGTGGGCAAGGAGAGTACGCGCATCCTAACTTGGGGCTTAGGGATCTGAGTGATGCCCAAGGTCACGCGGCCGGTCTGTGGCGCGGGTGAAACCTGAGCCCACCCAACCCGATCGCAGAGTCCCAGAGCCTGGCATGTGAAATACGTGCCTTATTTTAGAGGCAAAGAAGAGGCGCTGGATTAAACATGATTAGATTCGTGATCTCAAATTAGACCTAAGTTAAAAATCTCACTCGACCGATGCGTTACGACGTGGACCTGGTGGGAGCCTCGCTGGGGCACTACCGTTGGGTTTTCCTCCTTTTTCCGACATGGTTGTCGAGTGTCTCTACCATATGCTCTTTCCAAATGGAGAGATGCTGGTGTCGCCCCCATTGCCACCACCCCTACCCCACTCCTCCTCCTCCTCGGGACCTGAAGGAAGGAACCCTTTGGAGAAGGGTTTTAAGTGAGACACCTGGCCCGGAGTCCCAGGAGGATGTAGGGATGCCAACATGAGACGTGATGGTTCTGACCTAAGACAGAACATTGCATAGACGGGGCGAGCGTGGAGGTAGGATTAAACATTGTTGATGGGGGACTGAGAATAAAAGAATTATTGAGAAAACTTGAGAAGCGACAGTCCGTGTGACTGGGGGGAGGGGCCAGGAGAGGAGACGGGAGTGACGGGGGTGGGGGCTCCTGCGCCGGGAGAAGGCTGGCAAGGCCTAGGCACGCAGCAGTGGCTGTCCGCGGGGTTGCTTCATCTGCACACCGACGTTTCCTTGCTTGACATGCATTTGTTAGTGTTTTCCTGGTATTTCAGGGAGGTGCAATGCAACGGTTTTTGCCCAGAGTGTCATACTTAAAGCAATCTGATGAGTGCTCCATGGCTTTCAGCCTTGCCTTTGAATGAACGAACCCTCTGCTCCAATCAGGTGGTCTCCACGCACAGGTATGTCTTTAGCCCTAGCTTGGTTCTAAATCCAAGAGTTTTTTTTTTTTTTTTTTTTAACGTGTATTGTTCTTTGCACACATGGGCATTTCTGGCCTCTCCAAGGACCCTGTATGCTGCTGGTCCCTCCTGAATGCAGCGGTGCAAGTGCTCTGCCGTGATGGGAACTTGACAAAGGACTCTTACACCGAAGTCACAATTAGAGTTAAGAATGAATTTTTGTGGAAAACCTCGATGCAAATGTACCAGAAAACTTCAAGAAAATGAGAAGGCTGTGAGTCATGCATTTCCTGGTACTATTCATTCCCCTTGAGGTACTCTCCTTCTGCTCCACCTAGCATTTCCACCACCTACATCTGCCATCTGGAGTCATAGGCGAGGGGGTACGAAGTGTGTCAAGTCTTGAAGGGAAATGGCTTTTCCTCAAAAGTTGATGGGACTGCACCGCCGCTGGCTTGGTGACCTCCTTGGCCATGGAGCGCCATCTTGTCTCCATGGATTAAACATCACGGTGGTGTCCATCGGAAGATGACCATAAAGGATCCTGGGTCTGTGACAAGTCCTCTTTTCACTGAGACTTAAATTTGAATCTTGTGTTGGTGAGTGGGCCTCGCTGTCCGCCCAACCGGAGCAGCTGTGTGTCCGCGCGGCCTTCCTTTTCTTTGATTTCTGTGTCATGCCCACTAATTCGAGGGAGGTATTCCTGGCTGCTGCTTGTGGGGGGATAGCATGTTGTAGCAGTCTCAGACGTCTGAGATTTATGACCGTTTTGGGACACATATCCTCACGAATGTCCGTGGATTACTGTAACTGATGATTCGCTCTCCCTTTCTTGATCAAGAACGTCCTGCCACGCAGCTGAGTTCTTTCTCGACTATCGTGCACCATTCTTGTTGCCCTGAGCAGAAGTTCTAGCCTTCCTGGTGAACTTCGCCTTCCTCTTGGGGATGCTTCACTCTTCACACAGATACACGTTGGGGAAGCTGGCGCTGAAAACCACAAACGTAGGTCTCCCCAGCGGTAGGAAGCCAGAGGAGTTTCTTGGACCCCAGAAAAGGTGCCTTCTTTACCAAAACAACGTTCTCTTTGTTCCACGGTCGATTAGACCCTGGAGCTCTGTGCTCTCCGGGAGGCTTAAGGACCCGGCCTGCTCTCCCCGCGATGAGAGCCAGAAGCTGTCTCCTCCCTCTCATCGTGCCTGCTTCTGAGGTGTTGACTCCTTTCGAGGGTTCCAGTCCAAATAAGGCTCAATTAGCTGCAGCCTGAAAATACTGTCTCTGCCTGTCTTTTACCGTAAACACCTGTAGACTGCCAGGGTTCCAATTTTGCTTCCCTCTTAGTAGCAAATGAAGGTGACGCATCTTCCTGTGGAATGTTGACTTTCTTCCCCACCACACCCCCCTCCCCACTTTTTTTTTTTTTGGTTAATAAGAAAAGCCCTGTTACTTCAGTTAGCTCTCATGTTTTAGTGACAGTGAAATGGAGAGAGATGGGCACATCTGATGGGAGACACTCGTGACTGATGGAGCCCGGCAACGGGCTGTCCGGAATCATCCACGTTCGCGTCCTTCCCCAGCCCGAGACCTCAATGTGCTCTGCAAAAGCCCAGTGTTGGGTTCATTTCACCGATTCTTCCTTCATCTTGGCTGAAGGGTATTTTTAATAAGGTGGGTGTGTTGAAAAGTCAAAAGAGGCCCAGTTTCTGGCCAGGCTCCGGAGAAATGAGGGTAATAAAATGTTTGGGGAAATTAGAGGGGAACAAAAAAAAACGTCTGAAAGAAAGGTGCCTACTTTTGGATCAGTTTAATCCAAACAGATTGACTAGCCTATAAGCATTTCTGAGTGTCAGCTTGGGGCGATGGGGGAGAAATACATGAAACCCTCTAAGGAAAATCAGTGTTTAAAAATTACGGCTTTGAGCGAGCCACTTCAAAACACAGTGAAGTAGCTTGTATTTTATTTGGAAACGGATATTTAAGTCGAAAGGAGCTGCAGAAAGTCCTGCCGATGAAGCTGGAAAAGACCAGAGGGTTGGGACTAGGTCACAGTGTGGTCAGGGGAGCCAGGTACACAAGGCAAGTTGGGGTGCAGTCCGCAGACAGAAAGCTGGGGGATTAAGGTGGGGGCCACTTCTCTGAAAGAAGCCTGTTCTGTCTCCAGAGACAAACCGCTCCACCCCCAACATTGGGCATGGCAGGTTTGACCCCCGGGACACAGGTTTTCCCAAAGTTCAGTTCACTTCAGTGAAATGGGTGAGCGCAAGGTGCATGGGAGCTGAGGCAGTAGGATGAGTGCGTCACTTGCTGTCTCTTCCCACATGTCACCTGCATGAACCCCTCCCATCTACCAGCCTCTCCCAAGACGTACCCTCCAAATAGTCCAGGCCTCCATCCTCTGACCTGTCACAAGCCACCTCCGCAAGGTTGACCACCCAGCTTGGAACCGCCCCGTTAACTGTGTCAGCCCCCCACCTAGTCTCTACGTCCCCTGAGCCTGTGTCTTATGCTTCTTTAGAAATGCACTGGGCCACTAGCACAGTGCTGAGCCCTAGTAGGGGCGTAACCGGCACCTGCTGTTGAGCTGGTACATGAATTCAATTAGGGCCTCGTGTGGTAAACACGAGCCAGCCTTCCAAAGAGGCTTAACAACATTATTTAAATTTTAAATGACATCTGCTTGATACACATTTGTAGTAAATGTCGTACCGTGGAAACTGAGAATTATTTCAGGTTAAAATATTAAAGTTATCTGAGTATTCTAAGATAGAGGTCTACTTACTCCTTATATTTTATTCACTTGACATATTTATTAAGTACCCACTGCGTGTACCAAGCACTGATGGCATAGTTGAGATCGAAGAACTCACTGTCTAGGAAAATATGAAAAAATCCTATTTAGGGAGAATATCTCTGTATCGGCTGAGGCAAATCCTTGTTTTCTAATAACTAATTCCTAGCAAACCCCAGAGAGCACTTTTTTACCCAGACATTTATATTTGCCACTAAAAAAAATTAGATATAGGTGGCTAAATATGAAGACTTGGAGACATTGTCATTATCCAGAAAAAAGGTTCCAGGCGAGAAGAGAAGAGAAGAGAAGAGAAGAGAAGAGAAGAGAAGAGAAGAGAAGAGAAGAGAAGAGAAAGGCAGTGCCGAGTAACCTTGGAGATGTGTTTCGGTTGTTTGCTTAAGAAATATTTCTGTAGCACCCACAATGGGCAGGCTCTCTTCCAAACGGCAGCTGATTGTTTAGCATCTTTCATAAAAATGGCCCCATTTAATGTCCTCGGCAAGTCCATAGAGTACATGCTCGTACTAGCCTCCTTTTAAAAATGAGGGACTGGCATCTAGAGAGGTTAAGTATTTCACCCGAGGTCCCTCAGCCTGTGCTTGGTGGAGCTGCTTGCAGAGCAGTACTTTGGGGACACCCGGGTGGCTCAGTGGTTGAGCGTCTGCCTTCGGCTCAGGGCGTGACCCTGGGGCCCGGGATCGAGTCCCACATCGGGCTCCCCACATGGGAGCCTGCTTCTCCCTCTGCCTCTCTCTGTGTGTCTCTCGTGAATACATAAATAATCTTTTTTAAAAAGCAAAATTTTGGAGAAATTCATTGCAACAAGGGAAAGAAGGTAATCAAGTAGGCCTCAGAAAATGGATGCCATTTCAACTGGGTGTGGAAACCTGGTTGAGATCGGTAGGTCGGCAAATATAGGGGAGTTAAGAATACACTGGAAGGGAGCTGCTCTATAAGGGATGGAAAGATAAGGTATTAGCAAAGTGCAACTTTCTGTTAAGTGTTAGAATTTTGGAAAAATGTATCTTCTACGATCCTCCTCTCTCAGACACTACTACATTTTAGGTCTTTTCTGCAATATATTTTAAAAATTCCTTGAGATATGAGTAATCTAATATATTCTGCATGGCTCTACCATTTTGCTGAAGTCTCGAGATTTGGGGGGAATTCAATGTTTCCTACCAATCTCCACAGCAATCAATGGCCAACATGAGTCACCACGTAGGGGATCAAACAGGCCTCTTCACTGTAAGATGGCCCTCCTGGATGCGATGTCAGTGACATCTGCCAAAAGCCATGCCTTGTTTTGGGGAAATGTGCCAGGATTCTGCTTGTTGGAAAAGTGATCAGCTTCTTTGATTCATTTAACTCAATGAGTAGAGGTTGCGGCTAGACCAGAAGGCTGTACTAAAATTCGCATAATTTTCAGCTTACTGGGCATGACAGATCCTATTTTCTTTTTAGTAGAAATATTAGGTATATAAATACATTCTTACTTTCTGGATAATATTGTAGTTTTAAATTTAAAATTCTGTTTCTGTCGTTATTGCATTTTTCTAATGGAAGCATCGAATAAAACATTATTAGTAATTCAGTTTCTATTCAAGATATCAGAAACCGTTTGTCAATTTTAAGACAAAAACTAAATCCAAAAGATCTTAAAACATCCAAAATGGTAATTGAGTTTCAGTGGGCCAAATCAGAATCTTCTCTGGGGGGAAGAATGTTAAAAGAAATATACCAGTAAAAATAAATCAGTGCAATCATTAAAAAAAAAAAAAGTTAGAAAAGACGAATCCAGAACAATAGGAAGCCCTTACATAATAAATATAACAGTGAGAAAACATCCAACAGTCAAGTTGTTGAAAACATGGCACGGAAAATAAATGTCTGTAAGGGGGAAAGCATATTCATGAATGGGGTGGTAATTAAGTTGGACAGTAAGGGACAGCGCATGATCTGTTTCACTGATACACCAGGGATGGGACACTTGAAAGGCCTCACAGATGAAGAAATGGGGGGTTGGGGAGGTTTGTCACTCCCTAGTTCACTTTGCTTGTCAGTGATGGGGGGCGGGGAGCAAGGGCTCCCAGGCTAGAGGTAGCCAGTGGCAGCTCTTCACGTGCTGGGAGAAAACGGACTTGGTTATGTGTGCATTCAACAGCTTTGATCAGTTGCGCCATCAGCAGTTGGACAGCTCTGGGTTTCCAGAGTTCTGTCTAAGAACTGACATTTCCATGAGTCAGAGGGTCGGGGGGCGGGGGGGGGGAGCCTGCCTTCTGTAGGAGCACGCATGCCTAGAGAGGCAGACCATCCAAGGGGGTCACAGCGAGCAGACAACTGCCCTCCATCTGCCAAGAGGAGACTTTCAAAGCACAAAGTGACTTCCACCTCCCAAGGATTGCATTTTAGAAATAAAACATTAGATTTATGCTGTAAGCCTCCTGCTTTCTTACATTTTCAGAAGTGCTCTCCAAGTGCTCATATCATCTCATACCCTTGCATATTGACTTTCCTTGGCGTTGGCTTCCTGCACCCAAGAGTTATGGGGAGTAGCTCAAAGGCTAATTTATAGAAGACCCCTTCACATGTGGGTAAATCTATATATTTTATTATCTTATTTTACTTTTACCAGAAATAAAGCTAAACTTAACACACACACACACACACACACACAAACTTTCCAGACATAGTCACAGATGAAAGCCTTTCAATGGGCCTTGAGTGCGACACAAGCAGAACATTCTGTACATGGAGTATTGTGTGTGCTCAGAAGGTTATGCTGACTTCAGCCTCCATCCCACATCCACGCACACACTGAAATACTCTTCCTTTTTTCTCTGCTCCCGCCCTTTGGGGAGCCAGTGGTAACTGGTTTGACTCCGTGTGAAATGTAGCATTTTGCATCACTTCATGTTTTTCTGGCAAAAAAGACCATTTTCTTCTGAGAGAATTGTATTTGCCAAGGATGGATATTGGGAATTAATATCATGTCCCTGATATGTGGGGCTTTGTAACCGGAATAACTGTTAGATGCCATCTTGCACGAGGTCAAGTATATTCACTTTCTGTCTGGTCATTGACATCTTTCTGCAGCTCTGAGGGCTACGCAACCATCACTTCCCTGAGCCCTTCTGAGTGGAGGCCGTGGGCACCGAACTAAGCCTTCTGTGTGCCTCGGGAAATCAGATTCCCTCAACAACCCTGGAAATTAGGCATTTTGACCCTTATTTTGCTGTTGAGAACAATAAAGTGAGGATGGTTTGGTGACTGGTGCACAGTACGTGACGGAGGCCAGAGAGAAGCCAAGTTTGATCTGTGCAGAAGTAGAGGTTGTTGCCCTGTGCTAACCCGGGGAGGCTTGAGGGCTGTACTGCGGACAAGATATGCCGTTGTAGGGATCCCTGGGTGTCGCAGTGGTTTGGCGCCTGCCTTTGGCCCAGGGCGTGATCCTGGAGACCCGGGATCGAATCCCATGTCGGGCTCCCAGTGCATGGAGCCTGCTTCTCCCTCTGCCTGTGTCTCTGCCTCTCTCTCTCTCTCTCTGTGTGACTATCATAAATAAATAAAAATTAAAAAAAAAAAAACATATGCCGTTGTACCCACCTTTTCTAGTCCACTTGTACTTTGGCATTTTCATAAACTTTAATGGGAGATAGAAGCAAGTTGCATATTCTTAGAGCCCAAGCATGTAATTTGAGCCTGCACGTATTCTTTGAAACTACCATGCAGGGGCACCTGGGTGGCTCAGCAGTTGAGCTCCTGCCTTCGGCCCAGGGCGTGATCCCGGGGTCCCCATGGGGAGCCTTCTTCTCCTTCTGCCTGCATCTCTACCTCTCTCTCCGTGTCTCTCATGAATAAATACATCTTAGAAAGAAAGAGAGAAAGAAAGAAAGAAACTATGATGCATTTTCCATGACCGCCCATATAAAGCCTAGCTTTTGCCCACTGTGGTCTCTGATGTTCCGTGTGTGGACCTGCAGCTCTCATAGACGTTACATGAAAGTCGGAGCCCAGTAAATTGACCTGCTTGCTCCAAAAGCCTTTTGTTTTTTGTCTTTTTCAGGGTTGCTGATAGCCTGCCCCTTGCTCCTGAATTTATTTCCAGTGTCTGTATTTGTGATATCAGTAGTCCAGGAAAGAAGTTCACAATTTTATTCTCCACTCATAAAGTCTGATTACAGAAAGATCAGCCTCCTCTTTCTTCTCCAGGGAGGCGGGATGCATGACCCACTGGTGCCACTGGAGACAGTGTCGGCAAAAAGGATGAAAGGAGCTTACAGATCATTTTGCAAAAGGGTTCATTCATAAACATTGACAAATGTCGTGTGAACTTATTGAATCTTACCAAAGTTCTCCAAGGAAGTTGAGAGTATCTCCATTTTTTTCCCTAGATGAAGAAATTATAATTTAGAAAATAAATAAATAAATAAATAAATAAATAAATAAATAAATAAATAAAAATTTAGAAAGGTGGCAGAGACTCATTGGGTCATGGAGACATCTGGTCCCCAGCCCTGGGCTCTTCTGCCTCTGCTTCCCTGGGCTGCTTTTACTTTTTGTAAGTGACAATGGGAGGTGGACTGTTTCTCCAGGATTCTGAAAATAGGCAAATAGCAACAAACTTGCAGTTCCTATGAAGATGTGATACTTGCCAAGAATAAGGATAACATAATACTACCCCGGGGTTGACCCCAGTGGTCCATTACAGACCATGTGATACTAACCCCTCTGTTTACTGGCTCCCTGTCCTGTACTTCTGTTAACAGTGGTAAAAGTTGGGAAGGTGATGTGCAACGCATGACCTTCTTTGTAATAGACTGGAGCTGAAATATTTCATGAGCGTCTGATGTTTTCTTTGAATTCATGTTTAATTTTGAGCTTTGGTCTATAGCTTAGCTTCCTGTTTTTTAAGTATATAGAGACCTACAGGCATAAACTACCAGAGACCCATGTATATTCTATATGGTTTATATTTGCTTTTTATATATGGAGTTGGGGCGTACTTTGAGGTGCTCTACATAAATTTTAAGAACTTTAATTTTCTGTGTATTAATAACATTAATAGGACCCCTAGGAAAGAAGAGATTCAGTGAGAAGGAAAGTCTATTTTGTCTGATTTTTTGTGCCACTCGGTTTCTAGTTGTCAAAATTCAAGCATTCAGTAAATACAAATGTGGATTACACCTGCTATCTGCACCTTTGAGTTTATTTCCCTTTTAAATCAAAGGGAAGTCATTCAAAACACAAATAGGAAATGAAGACAATTAGCAGCTGGGAATTCAAACACCTAAGGTATGTTAAATATTTTTGTGCTAACTTATCCATGGAGCCTTTCTCCATCCCTCTCATCAAAATGAATTTCTTTCTCTCGCATTCTGTTACCCTTTTTTTTTTTTTTAGTTTTGTTACATTATTTTCTGCAGATGGCCTGTTGGTTTGGTGAGTCATTGTGGTGGCAGGGAGATCGGGTAAGAGCCATGCATCAAAGTGTTTAGGGACAGAAGCAGGTCTCCATTTGTTTCACTGATCACAGGTGATCCTGTGTGAGCTTCATGACCTCTCTGTGCTTTGGCATCCTTACGTATGATGAGACCATTGCTGTGTCCCATCTTGTAGAACTGTTGTAGTAATTAAATTCATATTTCATACAAAGCTCTGCTAGCGTTACAGGTCTCATGCTCTGTAAGCATTAGCTAATATTAGGATCTTGTTTTCATTCTTCTCCTCTGCTCAGCTCAGGGGCTTATTAGCTTGTACCTGAACGATCCCATTAGCCTTCCAATGAGTCTCCCAATGGCCAGTGATGCGTCAGTGTTAGGAAGCCAGATCACACAAGTTCCTTTAACAGAGATGATTTAATATAGGAATTGTTCGAACAGCCCCAGGAGGGCGGGGAAAGGAACAATGGATTAACAAACACCAAGCTAGTACCAGAAAGAAGCAACTATCATTTAGGGCTGAGTAAATCAAAGGAGGCAGGCGGGTATGTAGAGTTCAAGAGAGATAGGACTAAGCCTTTGGAGGAGATGGTGTCATGGGGCTGCTTGAATGTGTGGGATCCCTGGGGTGAGGGCACGGCTAGCTGCTGCTCACACAGTATATGCTGAGGCTGCTTCTGGGATTATGGGAGAAAGCTGGTGAATGGAATCCACTGCTGCTGGGCCATGAAGCACTGTGGCTGGGCTGATGCCATTTGAAAGAATCTGCAAGCAGGAGGGATCTGCTCCTTCTCTCTCCTCCTGCCTTGTAGCTCCCCAAGAGACTCCCCGGCAGATCCTCAGAAGCTTCTGGATGGCCAGGGGGAAATGTAATTTGTTGCACCAAAGGCTCAGCATCAGAAAACAGGACAGGGGGGCCTGGGTGGCTTAGTCAGGCTAAGCGTCCCAGTCTTGGTTCTGGCTCAAGTCATGGTCTCGGGGTTATGAGATCGAGCCCCAAGTTGGGCTCTGTGCTTAGCAGGGAGTCTTCTTGAGAGTCTTTCCCTCTCCCTCTGCCTCCCTCCTCCTCCTCCTCTTCCTCTTCCTCCTCCTCCTCCTCCTCCTCCTTCTCTCTCTCTCTCTCTCTCTCTCTCAAATAAATAAATCGGGAAAAAAAGAAAAGGAAACAAAACAGGACAGAGGTTGGATTGAGGGCTGAGAGACAGTAGCCTAGTAACCAACACAAATATCTTCTCATTCGTAATCTCTTCTATAAAATCTGATTGGTTTAATTTCCCCACAGCACCATATGGAACACAACTCTTGCTGTGCAGATCTCTTTGTCTCCTACTGAACAATGTCAACTCAATACTTTTTTTTTTTTTTTAAAGAACTTACAACAAACATTGTGCTTGGGGCTGTGGAGATAGAAACATGAATAAGTTTTTCTGTCCTCACACAATTTAACGTGGTGCAAAGTACACCTAGATCGTTCCATGGCAAAGGCAGGATGTAGTTGGAAAGAGTGGTGCACTCACACCGGTAGGATGGAGAGAGATTTCATGGAAAGACAAGTGTGAGTTCTCTCAGCGTGGCCCCAAACTACCCCACGTGGCTCATTTCTCACTGGCCCCCCTTCCATCTTTATCTCTCTAGATTCAAATATAGCTGATTCTCATTCAGGCTTCATTGTTTCTATCTGTACACATTTGCTCAAGCTAACTGCTTTGTCCTCTGGCCTCCTCTGCATCGGTTGAGCTAAGTCTGAGGTTGCATTGTGAGCATATGGAACTTGGAGGTCTGGATGGGGAGCCACGTCTTAATTTTAAAAAGTCGTCCAAATGAATGTGAAGTTGCAGACTACGGTTGGCTCAAGTTGCTGTGTTATCAGGGTGACCAAGTTCAGCCTTGGAATCCCAGAAGACTTCTTGAGAAGTAATGTGTAGGCGTTGGAGAGAGAGAGGAAGGCTCTTTCCATCCTGTGCAGAAGGCCTCAACACAGGGGGAGGCAGAGTATGAATATGAATGCAGGCCAGTAGGGCTCAGGATAGGCGAATGAGGAACACTTTACATGTTCACTGTCTCTCAAGTTTTGTCAAGAGGCACCACCTCCAGGAAGCCATCCTTGAGCACTTCAACTGAAGATATTTGCTCCCTCTTTTCAACTCTTTGCCATTATTTCTTCTTCTCAAGAGTGTTTGTCACATAGTGCCTTGGGTTACACTTAGTTATGTACGAGTCTGATAGCCTGTGCTCAGCTGTAGGCTTTCAGAGGCCAGGGTTTGTCTCATATCCATCTTTGTGTCCCTAAGTGATGTGTTCTCAAAAAACACTTGCAGAACCAAGTCACATTCTAATATTCCTGCTAATGCTCAGATGATGGTCTTATTCGGCACAACTATTCCTTTGTTTCATTCAGGGTCTTGTATTATTTATTGAATTGTATCTAGGGGGATGTTGGAGCTGCTTGACAGTTGTGTGGAAGAGGTGGGGGAGTGCTCACCAGCCTGCTTTGGGAAAGGCTTAGGAGTTTGAGATTTGAGATCTCCATGAATCACGGTGCATAGCAGCTTCACCCTAAGTTTTCAGAAATCATTAGCATTGCAAAATTTATATTCAACCAACAAATTTGTTTTATCTGTTTATTTTGCCATCTGTGCTACCCTGTTCCTGTTCTTCATGAGACAGGAAGCCGAGCAGCATCCACCCCCAGCACAAATACTTGGAGCCCGCCAGAAATAGGGGTCCCCTGGAAAATTCAGCGTACTCTGGAGCAGTGTGCCTGGTGGCCTCCTCCCCAGTCATCTTTAGGCCTCTACAATATGCATGGCCCACCTTTCCACTTTCTTTATTGAGAGTTTCATCTGTAAGCACCTCCTTACCTCTTTTGGAAAGTGGTCACTCCTCAGCCTCTGTGATGGAGGAGTAGAGAAATAACATGGAAACTGTAAAACTCTCAGTACACATTTTACAAAAGTGCTGGAGTCAATGGTTATGGCAGGACCCTGTCTACATAGGAAGACTGAGCTACAAATAGCCCAAGTTGACAGGCGGCCAACTCGCTGCCAGGATGACCCAGAAGTCCTCGAGCGGTTAGAAATGATCATTCTCTGGAGTCTGTCAATCTGATTAATGTGCATTCTGAGATGAGGTGTAAAATTGCATGCCAAAGAGGCAGGGGCTGAAGGAAGAAGAATGATGGAAACAGCTGGTTCTGGACTTGTCAGAATTGTGGCTGTGTTTGGGATATGTAATAATAAGCATAAATAGGCAAAGGGGTGAAGGATATATATGTGGGGGGGAGTTGAATATGTAGCTTAATTTATTTATGGATTTATAACTGATGAATTAGCCTTCAGGAGACTACCTCCAGACCCCAAATAATGGGGTACACCATATTGTTTCCACTCTAAAAACATATTCCTTGATGGGACATGTTGCCAAGTTTTTCAGTAAGCGATTAATCTGAGAGCCATATGGTGAAGTTTAATTTATGGGTAATATCATGCAGCCATATTCCTTTAGCAGTTGGTAATTATAATGTTTCATTATTTCCATGTAGTTTGTCATAATCTTGTGACATGGGCCACTATCGTTATTCCATATTGATATAGAAAGACATTTTGAGGCAGTCATAGTTCCCGATGAGTTGTGGTGTGTTTGGTGATTGTGCGTAGGATTGTGCTCAGTGATAGAACATTCCTCCACCTGACTGATGGTCTAGATTAAATGCTAGTTTGTGAAGTCTTAGGCCAAGTGTAAACTTTAGTAATATGTGGGAGAAGGGGCTGTGACCTCAGAGTGTGTGTCAGGTCGGCCCTACAAGAGAGAAAGGCTTACTGGATCCTGGTTTTGATGAATCTGGTCCCCTTCCTCATGAGTGACATTCTGAAAGCTCTGCCTCTCTCCTCCCTTCTCCCCTTCAGAGTCTATTCCGTCTCATTTAACATTTTTATTTTCTAAGAGAAAGCTCACCACAGAGGGTGAGGGCCAGCCTGCCCTAAGTCAAGAAAGTGTAGACCTTGTCTGCGTCCTGATTTCTCAGAGACATGAACCAGAAATGGCCAGAACAAGCCCCTTGGACCTTCCAGTGGGGGAAAGGAATGTTCTTTTTTTCTGTAGGTTAACAGATGGGATGGAAGGTGAAGGAAGCAAATGGTTCTTGACCCTGACTTAGGTAGTACGTAGGCTTCTTGCATCTATTCAATTTTGTAAGAATCTGGTAAGGGACACAGCAGCATGTGTAATGACTTTGACCTATGGCAGAGGGTCGTCGCTTTCTTTGGAAAGCCAGGAAACCTCTGATTCAGAACATTTCAGAATATTCTGCAAGGTCACAGAGCAAAGCCATGGCAGAGCCAGGAAGTCTACCCCAGGTTTGTGTAGCTCTCAATTCCTTGTTTATGAAACCACACTGCCTCCCTCAGGGACACTGGGAATCTCAGACTCCTTCTTTTCTTGGACCACATTTCCTCTGCTTTTCCTCCAGCTGGCCCTTGGAAACTGGTGTTGTCCAGGTAGAAGAGAAAGACAAAATTAATGAAATGAGATAATGCACGTGAACACGGTTTGTAAATTGTAAGGTCTTACAAAAAATGTCCATACTGGTGATTGTTGCATTATGCTCATTTACATGAACACTTATCATTCACACCTAATTACCAAGCAGTACAGTAACAATTATGTGGGTGATTAAAAATACATCAGACCAACTCTTTTGTAACAGCTGCTTAAAGTACAATGAGAAACTTCCTTCCCTTGGTCTCCATGTTGATAGTGTGATGCTTGGGGAACTTGGTCATCTATGGACAACTGGAAAAAAATGCAAATGGCCATCATAAAAGGAGTAAGCATTCCATACATGTAAAAGGTGATATGATGTTTCCGAGTTGCTCACCAGCTTTTCTTGTGGGGACCAAATGTATGGTCTTTGTAGGATCTTCATGGACCTTCCACTGGCTCAGGGATGGCCATTTAAGGTATGAGCGTGAGAGCAGCTGGCAGGCCATCATCCAGTTCTCCAGTTCAGACTCTGTCCCTACTGGGCTCCCATCTGTGGCCGTGAGTTGGTTTCTGCTCAGGCCATTTTTTTTATAAATAACTGTAATTACTTGAAAAATCAAACAGGCAAATCTTAACTTGCATGGGATATAGTTTTCAAACTCCATCATAGTGGAGAACAGCTTAAAATGGTGCTCTGTGTACCACCGTTCAAATTAATCAGGAGAAGTGAGTACTCATCCCTTAACATTCGGACATGTTCTTTTCGAAATACTGTGCAAATAAAAACTTCTTTAAATGGAAGAAAATGGGTAATTAATCTCTTTAGATACCTTAATGAGAGACATTGCAATAAATGGTCATTGCCAGTCTGTCAGTGGGTTCACGACAAGAGGATACTGTAAAATTTAATGTCCTTGACTTTGTCATACAAATGCACGAGTTTTATAATCGCTCACATGAAAGGTGATTGATTACACTGGATATACACACAGGG
The DNA here is from genome assembly GCF_053574225.1 of Canis aureus. NCBI lineage: Eukaryota > Metazoa > Chordata > Mammalia > Carnivora > Canidae > Canis > Canis aureus. Next base: position 39,359,157 of record NC_135637.1, read on the forward strand.
CAGGGGCACTTGGGTGGCTCAGTCTGTTCGGCCTCGGATCTTGGTTTCAGCTCAGGTCACTATCTCAGGATCCTGATCCATGGCCTCTGTATGCGGTGGGGAGTCTGCTTGAAGATTCTCTTCCTCTCCTGCCCCTTCCCGCTACTGCCGCTCACATGTGCTCTCTCTTTCTCTCACATGGGCATGTTCTCTCTCTCTAAAATAAATAAATAAATCTTAAAAAAAAAAACATACAGTGCAAATAAGCAAACGCAGCAAGTACCATTTTTTTTTTTTGTCTCCTAAACTGTGCTTTGAACAAGTTCATTCATTTCAAAGCTTGTAGATGAATAAGGAGAGTTTAATAAAGGGAACATGGGACCACGGTATCTTGATGGGAAGGTGGGGCTTCTTGACCCCTGACTTGGAAATGTTATTGGTAGGAGGGCCCATTTATAGAGTTCTTCCTCTATTTGAACTTGGGGTAAGCACTGTTCATCTCATTTAATCCTGACACCAACGCTATGGGAAAATACAGCTTGGGTTGTCTAAGTAGGTTCCCTGACACCACACAACCAGTAAATGGCAGAGATAATTTTCGGTTGCATCTCAGTTTCACTGCTAATTCCACTGGTGCAGAAGTTTTGCGTGATTACGTGATGTTAAAGGAACGAGGTCTCAGAATAGCTAAGGGTAGAGATCGGAGAGAAAGCTATACAATTCGATGAACATGAGCATTTCAGTCGAGAGGGAACGGTGGTAAAGTTATGTGCCGAGATAGGGAGGCCCTGTTTGTCTTCATCTGATCTGTATCTTCATGGTTTTGTGGCCTGTTCATCACACTTAATTTGATCTTTCTCCCCATGTCTGCTGTAATTGGGTTTGTGTTCCGTATCAGGAATGGGTGGTGTCAGTTGCCAGCGAATCAAGGGCAGAGCTAACCAGTAGCATCCACGGAACAGTTACTGTCTGCCTAACAGATGAGTGGAAACTAATAGTTGGTCTGTATTTTCAATGAACTTTGAAGTTTGCCTCATTTTAAAATCCAAACCAGAACGTCCTTCAGGAACCTTATTTAAACGACCCTTTGGGTAAAGTATGGGCAGAGAGTCTCAGAGCTAATGTGTGAGGATAATAGTTTGATGAACAAAAAAGCTAGAGAAATGATGATGAACCGAATGAAGATTGCATTTATATTCTTAAAGCTGAAAAAAAAATAAGTGGTTTTATGACTTGAGGAGTATAGAGTTTTTAGATCACATATGGAATGTCTGGTTCTAAGGATGAAGTGGACAGAAATGAATTTTGTTATACTGGTATCATTGATTTCTTAGGACTCGGGACCCTCTGGTTTCAAATATTAATACATTTCCCAATTCCTTCTGGAGGCCTTTCACAGAAAACTCAAAGCAGCAGTCACCAACTCATGACATGGCTTTTTTTATTCTTGGGAAATTGTATAAAAACGAGTGGGTAGTCAAACGTCTTTGGAGCTGGGTACATTAAATGCACTCCTGCTTTATCTGACAGCCGAGAAAGCTTCCCACACACAATCTGCAGCCCCAGGTGCAAGGAGCTGGGGAACTCTGTGGTCGGGGTCAGCTGGCAGTGTCTGCCCGTGGGATGTAATTCCCTGAGTGGGGAAAGAAGAGAATTTATCCCCTCCCCACACGCCACTCTGCAGGTGTGTCAATGAGATTGAAATCCTAGCAGACAACTAGACTTTGGATTCACACTCAATTCAATTTTATTTATCTATTTTTTTGAGCACCGACCGTGCACCCGAGTACCGAGGGGTCTCTATGTGGGTATGGTGTATACGTGTGCTCGCGCGTGTGATTTTTGTAGGAATGCTTTCTCCTAGCATGACTGGCACGCCACCGATGTTTTCAAAGTTAATTGAGACTCACGTGTGTATAAAATAATTTACTGTTGAAGAGAGAAAAATGTAGGTGACTCATCAATATCTGCTTTGAAAATAAAAGAGTGACCCTACATTTTTATCAAAAGGGCGGGGGCTAGGTCTTATTCCCTGTGTTCATTCCACTCTTCTTGTTATTTAAATTCAATTAATTGACATATAATGCGTTATTGGTGTCAGAGGTAGAGGTCAGTGATTCATCAGGCTTATATAACACCCAGTGCTCGTTCCATCATGTGCCCTCCTGAGTGCCCGTCACCCCGTTACACCATCCCCCCATCCCCTCCAGCAACCCTGTTTGTTTCCTATAATTAAGAGTCTCTTACCGCTTGTCTCCCTCTTCCAACCACATGCGCAGACGACCTTGGCCCTCGCTCCACGTGCGTGAATGTCATTGAATAAGCATAACAAATCCTACACAGAGTAAGCTGGTGACAAGTGGAAGGAGTTGAGAGAGCAAACAGCAGCTAACATTTAGAAGTAAGGGAGTCAAAGAGCCACCAGGGTAATGAAGAAGCCAGGCCTGGCCAGGCTCAAAGGCCCAAGTGCGTGAGTGATGGGCTGCTCACAGCAAGAGAAGTCAAGGGAAACCCAGCTCCCGTTCTGAACGGTGCCACTCCAGGTGCCACACCTCTTGCTGGGAGTTCTCTGTTGCTTGATAACCCATCAATGTCTTCTCATTCCCTACAGAATAGGGTGGGATTCTTCGGCCAGACTGCCGGGGTCTTCATGACCTGGGCCTGCTGCCCCTCTTGCACCCCTGATCCAGTCTCTCTAATGAACAGGCTCTTTCCTGTCATGGGTCCTTCCCTTTCTTCTTGCCTGATGGTTCCACCAGCCAGTGCAGACATCCTCTGGGAGTCCTTCTCTGAGATCATGGGTCATCTTCCCACCCTGCTGCAGAACCCGTTACATGCTCTGTAGTGTGGGTGATTGGCTACAGCATTTTCAAAGGTGTGTTTGCCTGGCTCTCCTCTCCCAGTAGACTGGGAACACTTTGTGGATAGCGATTACATGGTACTTCTACATCTTCAGCCTCCTGTTCAGAGACCCGGGCATGGTAGGCATTCAGTAGGTATCTGTTGGATCAGTAAAAATATGGAAATTTATATTCCTTCGCCTGAAAGTGAATCCTTTTCCATCCGAATCCTTCGCCTTCTTAAATAAATATAGAATGCCATAGGATTGGGATAAGTTTCTTACTTTTCTAGGTAAGATGTAAGAAGGGGATGATAAGTGTGCCTACCTCCGTGGTTATTGTAGAGATTACATGAGATGGTGCGTGTAAAACCCTTAGCATAAGAGCAAGTGGTTGGTTGATACTGGCCTCCATCATAATATCACAAATTTCACAATATAGATGGGTTTTTAAGATTTTGTGCGAATGACCAAGATTTAGAATTAGCATGTGGTGAAGACCATCGATGCTGGGGAAATACCAAAGAGAGTCAGATAAAGGTGGGCTGGAGTCCTGCAGAAGGCTATACAGGGTAAGGCACCAGAATGCAGGATGGGACACCAGATGAGACGATATGAGCATCATTTTCATTAAAAGTTTTCCTTTGTAAGATTCTCTGGATGAGGGGAAAACCTGAGTATATTATGTTTAAATAAACCAAAATGAAGGGGCACCTGGGTGGCTCAGTCAGTTAAGTGTCTGACACTTGATCTCAGCTCAGCTCAGGCCTTGATCTCAGGGTGGTGAGTTGAAGCCCCACATTGGGCTCCATGCCCAGCATGGAGCCTGCTTAAAACACATAAAAAACCCCAAATGCTTGACTATTTCATAAAAGTTCTTCTCTGCTTGGGTTAATGCATCTCAAATTAGAGGCCATCCTGACAAATTGCTTAGAATCTGAGCCTAAATGTCTTCTATTTGCTTTATTGACAGCAGTCCTCCATTGCTGATTAGCTTCCATTGTGTCTAAGTCAAGACATTTTCCATGGCAGTTAAATAATCACTGTAATAATACTCCATGCAGAACGGCTGGCCAGCTAAAATGTGATCTTTGTAATTTCTTTTCATGAGCACACACCATGCAAACTTGTGATGATTTTGTTCAAGGACACAGTCTCAAAGACGGTTTCTACCGAATGCCTGCAAAGTCTGAATTCTCTTCCTTGAGAACCTTCTAAATAGCCCAGCTTCCCCTCGGTTTCAACACGTGCTCCCTGGAAGGATGTCTTGAGTGTAAAACCGGCGACTGCAAACTAATTAAAGGGCTTGGGCCAGGTCAGTGACTCATTTCTGCTTCTCTTTTCATCTCTTACTGAATGGGCATCGCTACCGAGCGCCACCCCTCCGGGGAGAGTGTATGCAGACAAAAGGAATGACATATTCAAACTATTCCCTATATCCCCAAAAGAAAGGAACCAGGTGCATAATTCTTTGACCTAGTTAACAATTCCTGGCCTGCCTTGTGCTGTGGGTAGTTTTCCTTCTTTCTCGTTCCGTGGAGTGTCCTCAGTTTCATGGCACTATCGTAGGCACATCGAAGTGGCCAGCAGAACGGGGCTCCTTTATTCTACATTATCAGACACTATCCGTCTTGGAGAAGCTTTCAGCTGAGGATACAGCTCAAGTATGAGTCCAGGATTTCTCTCTCAGGATCTGCTTTGCTAAAATGTATTGACGACCACCCCCCCCCCCCAACCACCACTGCTCCATCATGAAATGGAACCCGTAATCCAGCTACCATGGCTTTGTACATTTGGTCAAGCTGAAAGGTAACGTTGCTCTTCTAGCAAACAGATGCAAACAGCTTCAGAATAAATAATTCAAAATACTTGAAAAAATTCAAAATAAAAGGCAGAATGTACTTTATCATAGCGTCCTTAAACACTTGGGAGTCGATCCTTCCTTCTAACAGGCTCAGTTATGGCCTAAGTGATTTAACAATAAATAAATCAAGTATTTTAAGTGCCTATGGGTACAGTTTGTCCCAAGCTTTGTGAAGAACAGAAGAAAATGCTCCATCTCGCTTACATTTTCTGGGAAGCAGAAAAAGCCAGAAGAACTTTCTCTCTGGAAGAAGATATCCTTTCACTCCACGGAGGTTTAGAGGGATTTAAAAGACCATTTTGTTGAATTTTCGTGCATGTGGTATAATTCAGTTCTTCCTGACAAATGATTCGCTGGGAGAGTATGGAAATTGGTTAGTGTGGTCCAACGGGCCTCTTTACATAAGGAGGCTTCAGCTCTGTGATCTTAAAACTAGTTAGTTAAATCCTCTAGACTCAGCTCTTGTGTAAAACGGAAGCGACAGTGTGACTTTTGTGTAGCACGGGATTCAATGGGATAGTGGGTGGGACATGCTTTGCACAGCGCCTCCCACGTAGGAAGCACACACTATTAAACTGTATGCATTGTTGTCTAGAGGGTTGATGAAATGACTTGTGTGTTTGGGTTCTGGGGAAACTAATCATCTCATAATTAAAGATATGCAGCATAAATGCTAGTAAACCACAGTGGTGGGGTGTCTTAGGAAGACTCTCAACACATTAAATTCTGTTTTCTATAGCAAGTCCTTGCAGTCCAGGGTCTATTTTGTACTTATGGTACCTGTGACCTGCGCTAGGCTCGTTTTAGATGCTCAGTGGTTTCGTGCGGCCACCGTAATGGACAGCGTAGGGTTGTACCATCATCGCCTTCCTTTCCCCAGTCACGTCCTTCTTTATCTCGAGATGAACTAAGCTGGAAAAAGAGCTTTGCTTGTCAGTCCTGAGGCCAATGACAGCTATGCTTTTCCACATTACTGAAGTTTGGAATCAATGTTAAAAACAAAACAAAACACATCTCTCACCCTGAGAGAGTGAACGCAAGCAAATGCAGCCAGTCACTCGTTTTCTTCCCCTTGTGTAAATCTGGAAAGAGCTTCTTTCTGCAGGTTGACATGAGTCAGTTCTCTCGATTGTGAGAAATAAAACGAAACTGTCTGCCCTTGAAATGGATTCTCCAGTCTTCTCAGGGCCGAGGATTTACTTCCCCTCTGCAGTTGCGTGGCTCTCATTTTAGTGCCTCAGGATGGCCAAGAAAACACAGACGGAGCAAGATAACAATGGTAACAGGAGGATCAGCTGCTGCTCTCAGGAGCACACTGTCTCATTCTGGGGGGCTACCTGCATGCCAGGCTGTGTGCTAGGGCCCATATGCGTCTATATGCACAATGGGTATTGTCTGAAACAATGGAATTAAAATATTTTAAAATCTAGATCTTCTAAGGGTTGACAGGAAATAAGCCTGCTCATTTGGATGAACCTTAAATACTAAGGCCGGGTATTACTTTATTTCTCAAAAGCACATTAGATGCAGCAGCATTAGCTTGAATCCTGGACCACATCGGGTGGCATTCGTATAAGGGACATCTTTGTTCTTCTTCTTCCTTCCGAAAGCTCGTGTACACTTTAGTTGCCTTTTCCTTCTGTTGTTCCCCAGACCTGGGATTGTTAGTGTTGTTTTAATGTTCTTTCAAAAAAATATTTACAGGCATTGATGGAGCAGTTCAAATGTCCTATAGGCATTGGCATAAGCACTTTAAGTGTGTTATCTTCATCCAGTGCATCCAATACATACTCCTCATGAAACCCTCAAGGGGTGGACATCATGTGATTTACGTATGGGAAGAAGCGGGTACTCAGTGAACTGAACAGGAATCAGAGACATAAAGCCTCTCTTTATTATACAGATGCTAATTGACAGAGGTGGGACTCAAACTCAGGCGTGTCCAGCACCAAACACTTGATATTTAAACATTAAACTAGATGGCACAGGGTTATCTGGCAGTAATGCCCTGCGACAGGTACATTTTAATACAAGCAAGCACACGCACGTCTCTGAAAGTCCTTTGTGAGCAATCTGCTACCAGATAAAATATTATTATGCCGTGATGTCTTCATGTGTAACTGTTATAATGACCTGGGTTATCTCTCTCTATCATGGAAAACTATCTGGATGATTAAAATCGAGTCAAGAAGCTGTTTCGGCTTCACCATAGACAACCTAAACTTATTAAGTATCGATTAATAGTATAGGTTCTAGAATTAGGTACCTAGGGTCAAAGTCGAGCCCTGATAATCGCCAGCTTGGTGAGTAAATCTAGAGCTAGCTATTTAACTTTCTTAAACTAGTCTTCTCATCTGTGAAATGGGAATAACAATGGCCCCCGGTTCTGGTAAGGATTGTGTGATTTACTGCATGTAACACATGTGAGACAGTGTCAGGCACAAAGTAAGAGCTCTAATGAATATCAGTAGGTTTTTGTGATGATGATGATGATGATGATGATGATGATGATGGCATATATTTCTACATTCAACAAGAGGTCAACTATCCTTAGAAAAGAATGTTCTAGCCTCTAGGTTTTAGAGGACAAATGGAGGTGATACAGTTTGCTAAGGACCGTATTTGATGAGGTCCCCAGTGACCTATGGAAGCTGCTGGCCTGACCCCTCTCGTGTCCTATGTCAGGGCTTGACTACCCAGCCCTAGATATTTGTAGCCTGCATCTTAGTTTCTGGGATCACCTGAGAACACATGACCTGAGACAGCCTAAGAGACCCAGGATTACGTGTCTCTCTATTAAGGAACTCAGATTTTTGTCTGAAATGTAATAGTCTATAAATTCTCAATTTATTTGACTATTCATACTTTAAATTACTTGGGAAGATGGCAAAAAGTTTAAATGCAACTACTGACCTCATTTCAGATTTCACGTCCACTTGCGTATTTTTCAAGTGACAGCGCTTATTAGGTAGCAGAGTTCTTGGGTTATCAACATAGGTCTGGATAGGAGGTTGGCCATTTTCATGACTCCTTAAATTTCTCCAGACACACATTTCTAAAGATTATGAAACATGGCAGTAAATAGGTTTCTGGGACATGGGCCCATCAGCTCTGAGGTCAATTGTCTTTATTAATATCCTGCAAAGTATTAAATTAATGGGAAAGAAATATCTCAGTAACTCCTCCAGAGAGCCTGCAAGATGCATTTGAAGTTTGATAGCTTTGTTTAAGAAAGAAAGAAAGAAAGAAAGAATAAAAGGTGATTTTATTTCTTAATATATGGGCAAGAAGAGATTAATTAGAGTAAATGCAAAAATCACTTTCAACATAAAGCTTTCTTTATCGTAAACACAAGGCTCTACTCACTGCCTTTCATGTGAGCTAAGAGATTAACGTTCCCAGTGCTTTCTCATTTGGGCATAAAGGATTTAAGTTACTTAAACACCTGCAGTCTTCTCTATAAATTTAAAAAGAAATAAACAACAGAAAACCTTTGCCTTCTTTCAAAAAATTGAAATAAGTGCATGGAAGTTAAGAAATGGTAAAAAGAAAATCACAATTGTGTTCCATTGGCAATGGGGCTGGATATGAGGTGGACTATCCCATTGGCAGTAGAACAGATCTTGTTTCCTTGTCCACTTCTTACGCACTGTGTTGCTCGTGAAAACCGTATTCTCTACCCTGAAACATTCGCACAGGAAACTTCACAGAACAAGAATGGATACCGCAGACAGTCTCGCAGCCTATTTCCCATCGAATTGAGACCTAGAGGGACGTAGCCAAGTGTTAGCCGCCTTACGGTTCATCCGGGGCATTGGCGGCCACAACAACATTTCTGCACGAAAATTTTTAGATGCCGTGAAGCCGACTGAAGACAACATGCTCTTCTATCCTATATTTCGGTTTTTTGAACAGCGAAACCAGCGTTTGCGAGAGAATCCTAACTTTACGCCGGGAGAACATTGTGAAGAACATGTTGCCTTTTTCAAACAGGTTTTTGGAGACCAAGCTCTAATGAGGCCTACAACATTCTGAAATCCTTTGCTAGTTTTTTATATATATATATATAAAAATGTGTACAAAGTTAATTTATTGCATTAATAAAGCTCTTTAAACTAAAAAAAAAAAAAAAATTGCTCCGGAAAAGCAACAACATCAATGATTAGGTTGTCGGGTTAAAGAAAAGTAAAACGAGGTGTCCAAAGAGGTGGGTTTCAAATGAGTAATTAAGAACTATTTCTTGGGCAGCCCCAGTGGCTCAGCGGTTTAGTGTCGCCGTCAGCCCAGGGCGTGATCCTGGAGACCCGGGATCGAGTCCCACGTCGGGCTCCCTGCATGGAGCCTGCTTCTCCCTCTACCTGTGTCTCTGCCTCTCTGTGTCTCTGTGTCTCTCATGAATAAATAAATAAAATCTTAAAAAAAAAAAAAAAGAACTAGTTCTTGAACTGGCTGGTTTCAGCGCACCTTTGGGTTGTCCTCATGGTGTAATGGGCGCTTTTTGAAACAGAACACCGGAGAGGGACTGTAGGAAGGTCCGGTTGTCATGACTTGTGACTGTGATCACCCAAACAGGTGTTTACTCAACCCCTCTTCTGAACAGGTGCTCTAGTACGTGCAGTCATGCCCTCCAATAGTGCGTTTCTAAACGGGAGAGAGCGCGGGCCTGACTCCCACCCACGTCAGTGGAGGTGCCCCCACCACATGGCCCCGCCACAGGCCCGGGGCCCTTCCTCCCCTTGGAGCCTGTGCCTTCCTAGCAGCCCCCTCATCCCACAGCTTCTGCACTTCTCCAGAGCCCAAGTTGTGCAGACTGCACCCAGGGCAGTTGTGTTTCCTCTCCTCTGCTCGCCACCAGCCTAGAGTTGTTGCTGCTTCAGGTTGTGACAAAGTCAAGCCTTAATCGGACCCTTCACGCCTCATCTGGTGCTGCTGGTCCTCTTCACGGGCTGGCCATTCAGCCTGTAACATGCCCCTGGCCATGTCACCTCGTGCACACACACGTGCATACACATGCTCACCTGCACCACGTCACCACGGCCAGCTCCCCCCTTCGGATCTCAACTGGAACACCCCTTCCTTTGGGATGTGTTGCTGCTCCCCCACCCTGCTCCCCAGAGGGATCCAGCCTCTCTAAGCCACATGCTCATCCCACTGTCTGCAGTTGGTTTTCTCCTCCATCCAGAATGGAAGGCACTGGAGAAAGGACGCTCAGGACACACATATCCACTGAGAATGAATGAATGAATGACAGAAGGAAGACTATAGTCCCTCCTGACCCCCAAAATAGGAAAACAGACCCTGTCTGGGTCTCTGCTGGGCCAAGCACTTTGGCAGCCTCTGGGCTTCTTCCCCTGTGTAGCTTCTGTTCCCTGCATCTACTTCCCTATCCCTGGCCTGCCTAGGGGGTTTCCCAGGACCGGCCTTGATCTGGCCAAGTCTTGCACCGACACCCACACCTTCCTCAAATCTGCTGCGCTGACCCAGAGAAGGCAAAGCCCAGAACCAGAAGCGGTTTTGGCTTTCACAGAATCAACACAGGGATCAGAAGGGAACCTGGTGACTAAGGGGCCCTCAGGAGAGCAAGGAATGGGGATTTGGGGTGCCCCGGGTGATGTAAGCAAAGACCCCACGCACCTGCTGCCCACAAAGTCACCTTTCCTATTAAAGGAGAAACGGACACGTGTATACATGTGTGTGGAGGTGGCAAAAAGGTATTTCCTGCTGGTTTTCTCTTCTTTTTCCTTTTTTTTTTTTTTAAGATTTTATTTATTCATGAGAGACACAGAGACACAGACAGAGAGAGAAGCAGGCTCCCTGTGGGGAGCCTGATGAGGGACTTGATCCTGGGACCCCGGGATCACACCCTGGGCTGAAGGCAGGCACTCACCCACTAAGCCCCCCGGGTGTTCCTCCTTAATCACGCCCCCACCACCACCACCCAATTTTAAAAGCTCAAACTGGACCCCTCATCAGTGTTAAGTTCATCAGTGCTTTGTGGCTAGTTGACTTGTTATCATAATGGCCATCTTTATATATTTTTACTCTGTTATTTTTGCTACATTACATAAAAGGAGTTTTTTCCCAGCCCAGGAATCTAAAAATAAAGCTGAATTTTTAAATGTTTCTAAAATATTACTTACCAAAATAGTTTGCTATTTATTCAAGCTGTCCAAGGTTTTATGATTCTTAGATATCTGTGTTAAAATACTTTCCTCCACATTTCTAACTCGTTTCCCTGCGGAAATTCCAACCAGCCCTCTTTATCAGCAAGAGTTATTTTTAACTATTATTTTCTTGAGTCGCTAAATCATTTCTGTTGCTTTTCATCAAAGTTTAAATAGGCATATGTTTTTTTTTTAAGCCTTCTTTTAATAAATATCAGGTATTTCATGTGTAGGTTATTTTCCTTCGGAGGCTATTATGGAATAGTAAATTATCCTCAGAATCTCTGTGGAGCAACCAAAGAACCCATCTGATGGGGGATTATAAATGTAAACTGGTTTCCCTGGGAGGGCATGTGAAATTTATGGGAGACTTCTCCACGAAAGGAGAGGGGAAGTCCATACACAGTGGTTCCCTGACTTGGGTGGGCTTCAGAGTTTCAGAATTCAAATTCATATTTCTGGCCCCATATGCACCGTATCTCCTTCAGTGGGTCTGGGGTGGACCCAAGAGCCTGTGTCTCTTAACAAATTCTTGGTTGACGTTGGTGTTCACCTCAAGTAGCTCTGCTCCAGAGAACGTCTCATGATCTTCCCTGGCCAAGGCAGCCCTGCTAGGTGTGCAGACCTGCTCAACACATAGAAGCAGAAGCACTTTTTGAATTGTTCTGGTCTCTTCTGAGGGATTCCTCAGTTATTCCTTCCAAGGAGGGGATGCTTCTATGTAACCAAGGGAAAAAAAAATTCCTGGCACTGTCAGCTAATGGAAATTGGTACTTTTTATTTCTATGGTAGCAGTTGGCTGGTACATGTACAATACACACATGTCTCTTAGAGCACGTCTGTTTACCTCCTGTTACAAATCTTTGACTGCACTTGCTTGTCTCTTGAGCCCTTATAACAAACTAAGTCTCTACCAGTATATAAATCTGACCGACTTCGCTAACAAACGCCATGTGGCAACAAAATTCACACTGAAAGAAGTCAGCAATGAAATACTTAATGAAGCAAGAATGTCATACATTTTTAGAGTATTTTAAACATTAAAATGCTTTTCTGATGTCTAAGATAGATTTTTCTAAATCATGGTATGGACCTAGGAACCTTGATGACTGTGATTTTGGAAAAATTTCTCAGCTAAAGTGATCATTATGCAATTTTCAGGCAAATGATTGAAATTAGAATGCATCACGCAGAGATCGTAGAGTCCCACGTTTAATGTGAATTGAAGGGTTGCTGTTTGTAGGTGTAAGTATACCTTGAAAATCAGTCCTTTGGTCCAGGGTGCTCCCATGAGAGATGCTGATGGGTATGGCCTTGTGTGTCACCAAACAGAAAACCAAGCAGACAGGTCACAGTTGGACCTCAGAGTGGTGAGTTAATAATAAATAATAGAGGGTTTTTGAGGAAATAAAGAGAGGAGGGATCTCTGGGTGGCGCAGCAGTTTAGCGCCTGCCTTTGGTCCAGGGCGCGATCCTGGAGACCCGGGATCGAGTCCCACGTCGGGCTCCCGGTGCATGGAGCCTGCTTCTCCCTCTGCCTATGTCTCTGCCTCTTTCTCTCTCTCACTGTGTGCCTATCATAAATAGAAAAAATAAAAAAATAAAAAAATAAAAAGAAATAAAGAGAGGAGTGGGAAAGACATATGTAAATTCAAACGGTGGCCAGAGCTCAACATTTGAGAATCATGGTAGAGCAAAGATACAGCTCTGCTAGTTTGGGCAGAGACATCCTTTTTGATCTCTTTGGTCTCTGATTTTACAAATTATAGCAACGTTGACGTCAGTAGTTGTAATGTTCTGCATTGCTTTGTCTTTATCCTCATCTGGCAGCAGTTGATGTGCTTGAAATACATCCCAGATTGGGGCATCTTGGTGGCATCCTCTGTGGAGCATCCAACTCTTGATTTGAGCTCAGGTCATGATCTTGGGGTTGTGATATTGAGCCCCGCATCAGGCTCTGCGCTGAATGTGAAACCTGTTTAAGGTTCTCTCTCCTCCTCCTTCTGCCCCTCCCTCTAAAAAAAAAAAGACGAAAGAAATATATCTCGGATTGAGTCCAAGGCAGGGAACAAGGGTCTACAAGGAATGGGGAGGCAGCCATAAAAGATAAGAAATGGAAGAAGTGGGAGATGAGAGCAAGGAACCAAAAAGAAAGAGGAGAAACCCGGAGGAGACATTAGGAAAGAAGAAAGGAAAAGGAGACGTGGGAAGGGACAGGGAGGTGAGAAACAGAAATAGGAAATTCAGTGACAGAAAAAGGAATGAGAAAAGGAAGAAGATGCCCTGGTCCTTACTACAATGGGCTTGCAATGTCCTAACACCCTTATTCCTTCCCTGGTCCCTCCAGCTCCCATCTCCAGCCAGTGCTCATTTCTACCCATAGCAAACCTCACCTAGCTTCATGGGGCAACTTCCTCCTCAGCCCTGCTTACTTTCCTCTATAGATACTACACTCACTTCTAGTCTAGTGGATCTTCCAAAACAAGATGAAAAGTTACAGCGAATTATTGACTATTTGTTTAGTATGAGCTAAGAGTTGATTTGAGACTGCAAGGAAGCTAGAATGACAAAATGGAATCAAGAAATGCCTAGTGTTGAGAGAAGTCACCTTACTTTCTTTTTTAATTGACTTATTTATTTTGGAGAGAGAAAGAGAACAGGTGCCTGCATGCATGAGTAGGGGGAGGGGTAGAGGGAGAAGGAGAGGGAGAACCTCAAGCCGACTCCCCACTGAGCATGGAGCCCGACCAGGGGCTTGATCTCACCACCCTGAAATCATGACCTGCACCAAAATCAAAAGTCAGAGGCTTAACCAACTGGCACCCCAAACATCCTGATGCACCTAAAGGTTTATTATCTATCCTATTGCCTCAAGTGGGACTCCAACCAGCAATCCCTGGCTTTGGAAGCCAGGACCTTATCCATTAGGCTACTAGGGCAGCTACTTTACTTCAAAGGAGCATCCAGGGGTGCCTAGTGCCTGAGTCATTTGAGCATCTGCCTTTGGCTCAGGTCGTGATCCCAGAGTCCTGGGATCAGGCCCTTCATCGGGCTCCCTGCTTAGCGGGGAATCTGCTTCTCCCTCTGCCCCTCACCTCGCTCATGCTCTCTCTCCCTCGCTTGCTCCCTCTCAAATAAATAGATTAATTCTTTGAAAGAAAAGAAAGGAGCATCCGACTTCTGTTTAATTTAACGTCATTCAACAGGGCTAAATGAGGAGCTAACGTTTGCCTACAACCGTGGCTGGTTACAAAAGGAGTGGGTGCAGGCCTCTGTTTATGGGTGGATTAGGTTCCAAGAATTCATTTGTGAAAGTCAATTACTCAGAATTTCAAATGCACTTTCCGACAGAAATAATGTTATAAATGGTGGTTAGATTTCCCCATATTTAATCTATAATGTAGCCAAGTTATATTTGAAATGAAGAGTGGGAAGGAAAATGGTTAGAATACCAAAACCAATCAAGAGAGAAATTGCAATGTAATTGAATTAAAATTTTGTTTCCAAGTTATTTAAATTCTGGTGTGGAAGCAGGGACTGGCTACTTGCTGCGGGACGAGGCTCGGCCGGCCGCCACCTCTCTCTCCCCATGTGACGCACGATGCTGCTTGCTCATGACCTTGGTTTCCACGAAGCCCTCGGCCTCAAAATCCTTGGTATCATCATCATACGTGACACAGAAGACTGACTTTGTTTGCCATTCACTGGAAGAGACACTGTTCACTTGCAACGTTGTAGGGCAAAGACTCAGTGGGCACTTGGGGGCAGGAGGTAAGGTGAGGATGGGGCAAAATCGATGGGAACTCTGGGTTACGGGCTGCCAGGACTTGGCCAAAACCAACAAGTAAGCCTTGATAAAAACCAGGGGTTCTAGGCCAGGAGTTCTGCACCCTGAGGCGGTTCTCATGGGATGGGAGGAGGGGGACCCAGCCACCCAGCTAGTCAAGATTTAGCCTCTCCCTAAGCACATGGATCCAGAGCCCTCAGCCCGTGCCCAGATTCTTTCCTAGCAGCACCTCCTTAGCCTGTGACTAATGACTTGCTTACATGTAGCGTGGCCACTCAAGGCAACTGGGAGGCAAGATGCTTGGTTCCCCAATTCTAAGGAGATGATCATTAGCCTCCACTCAGCTTCATCCCTTCAGACAAATCCAGTGGAGCCTTAGGGGCACCTGATCAGTGATGCGGTGGTCCAGTTAGCATGTACACTCAGAAATACCACCCGAGGTGGAAATATTTAATGGAGCTCAGAATCTGGTTCCTGCTCCTCGTTTGTAAAATGATTTTCACGGACTGGCCACACAGGGTATCTGAAGCAACTTAATAATAGGCCTTAAGTAGCCTGGATCTGCTTCATTGGTGCATCTGAATATTCCCTAAATTGGGGGACGGGGGTGTCTATAAGTAGCCTTATACTTCACTGTAGTTTCACCTGAAGCTCTCTTTTCCATACAAAACCTTTAAGAGTCTTACTACTTGAAAATGTATAAGAAATAGAATTTATTTGGCCTTCCTCTTCACTTACCAAGAGGCTCAAGTGAGCTGTTGGAACTTGTGAAGTACTTGCCCTGGATGGCCAAACGGAAGTCTGACTCATGGTTCTGGAACATCATGTCATCCACCCCAGGAGAGCTGTGTCTTTTCAAACTGCCCTCCAGAGAGGTTCGTCAGAAAGTGCAAAAAGGCTTGTGTTTCAGAGAAATAAGAGGGAAACAAACCATAGTTCATCTCGAAACATTTATTTCAGGAATCATGCAGTCTGGAACATATCCTCCAAGTCTCCAGCTTTCTTCTGACTTTTTACTATTTTTAAAGTAATTCAGATTTGCTTTTTTATTAGAAAAGCATTATGCATTCTTTGTGGCAAATTTGGAAAACAGAAGAAAAAACAAATTAAAGTCTCCTAAGACCCCACTACCTGTGGATGACTGTTGCGAACCTTTCGGCATCCATCCTCTTTAGGAGATACCATATATATATATATGATATATGTAGTTATAGTTTTATAGTTGTTATAGTTATATATGGTATATGCACATTTCCATGTCATGGGTTCATAGGTCATGATTTACAAGATGGTATTTTCATGTAAAGTGTCCAATCAACATCTTCCCATGTAATTAAACATTCTTCTGAATCGTCATTCTAAAGGCTTTAAAGAATCTCATGTGATGAATGTATCCTGGCTAAAGTAATATCTTATTGTTAAATGCTCGGAATCTTTTCCAGTTTTTTACTCATTTAAAAAATTATGCTCTCTCTCTCTCTCTGTGACTATCATAAATAAAATTTAAAAAAAAAGGGGGGGGGATCCCTGGGTGGCGCAGCGGTTTGGCGCCCGCCTTTGGCCCAGGGCGCGATTCTGGAGACCCGGGATCGAATCCCACATCGGGCTCCCAGTGCATGGAGCCTGCTTCTCCCTCTGCCTGTGTCTCTGCCTCTCTCTCCCTCTCTGTGACTATCATAAATAAAATAAAAAAAATAAAATAAAAAATAAAAATAAAAATAAAAAATTATGAGTACTGTTCTTGCTGCTTGATCTCTGGTCATCTGTGGTTCTTTCCTATGGATAAATTCCTAGAAGTCTTGCTTAGAGAAGAAGTTATCACATTTTAAAGCTTTTATCTTCCAGAGAGGTTGCCCCATTCACAGTTCCATCAGCAGCATGCACAAATGCTTTATTTACTTTCAAATGGAATAAAAGCCTTTGCAGGTAGGGCCCAAGCTTTATAACAATTTTATGGGAGCATCGGTCTTAGGGCAATTATTTATCGGCTTTTGGAAATAGTTACCAGTTCGTTCTGCCCAACTTTGTAGCATTAGCCTTCATTTTATTATTTCAGATATAATCCTATATCTGGAGGCTCTTAAAAAAAAAAAAAAGGAAAAGAAAAGAAACCTATCACCTCCTGCTATTTCCCACTGATGGCTTGAACTGCTCTTACGTGTTTATGACTCTCAATCATGTGCTTTTTTTGTTTTTTGTTTTTTTGGTTTGTGTTTTATTAAAGTATAGCTGTCATACAATAGTCTGTTAGTTTCAAGTGTACATCACAGTGATGCAATATTTTCACACACACAAAAAGATCCCACAATAAGTTTCTTGGCCAACTGTCACCATACAAAGTGATTACAATATGATTGACTAGATTCTCTATGCTGTACATTCCTTCCCCATGACTTATTTATTTTATAACCAGAAATTTGGACCTCTTAATCATATATGTTTCGAAGATGTTTTTCTAAGAACTTATTTCTACTAAACTGGTGAGCAGGATGTTGACTTTGCCAAACTGACTTCTGATCATTTAATCTTCTAAAATCGTCTCTCTCTTCCCAGTTCAGTTCTCTCCATGGTAAGATTGTATTTTTATTCATAGTTTGTATGCCTACAAATTTCCAAATGTTTGTTTCATTTCGAAGTACTTGCTACTATAATAATGCATGTTAAACATACATGAATATGCAAAGATTCGAAGCCATTTGAATTTGAATTGCAAAGTCTCTTTCAGGTCATGAGCCAGGCATAATACCCTACTAAGAAAAGAAATTGCTAAAACAAATCACTTCTGAGCCAAACCAATACATGCCTCTTCATTTCATTAAAGCTATCTAACTTCAGATAACACCTAACTTCATGCATTAAGATGCCCAGGAAAATAGCTGAAGAATTTTTCTTTGAGAAAAATGTAATACCATTTATAGTCCATAGAAAACCATGAACAGAATCTAAAGTCTCATTAAAAACACATGCCTGAAAAGCTGTGATTAAGACAATCTGATGGGGACGGTGGGGGTCAGGGGGATGCTTTATCTATATTAAGAAGGTGGAAAGCCACAGTTCCCAGTATTTGACTTTATATCTCACACAAACCTGCATACAGCTTGTTGAGAATAAAAAAAATAATCTCAGAACCTTTTTTCCATTAGCTAATTCAAAATATCCATTCATCCAAAGAGTCTTTGCTCCATGAACTTGGTGGAAAATCAGACTAATTTCCATAAAATATCCATATTTTACAATCAAAGTACGTAGCTGCAAATACATCTTCTAGTGTTCAGATTGCCTTGCAGTCAATTAAGGGAGTAAAGGAATTTAGAAAAAAAAAAACAAAAAACCGGTGACTAAGGGAGACATGTATTTCAAAGAATTTTATAGACAGTATGTCTGTCATTTTGGTTTTTTTTTTAAGCAGCTATTCATTTCAATGAATAATTTTCTTTAAATGTCCTCATTGGATTATATTAGAAAAAGGAAAATATGTTATTCTTTTGAGATTTAATATTATAAAAGTCAGCAGGAAGTTATTTTCATCATCCCATGGCTGAGCAAAGGCTATATGTGACACAGGCAGTACAGACAGAGGTAGAGCTTGTAGCCTTTGTGTCCTGTTCTGACTCCCATGTGGTGTGCCTGCTAACATCCTGACACCTTGGCATCCTCCCACCCTCATGGCCAGAGACCTAAATACCTGTTCCAAACCTCCCAGTGGAGAGGCTGTCTACAGCTCATTTCCTGTTGTGTTATAATCCCATCTGACTCAATGTGGTAGATTTCTACTGGATATTC
Source organism: Canis aureus (assembly GCF_053574225.1). Lineage (NCBI taxonomy): Eukaryota > Metazoa > Chordata > Mammalia > Carnivora > Canidae > Canis > Canis aureus. Next base: position 39,377,573 of record NC_135637.1, read on the forward strand.
AGTAGGGAGCAGGGTGAGATGACATAACAGAACAAGAGCATTCCAAGAAGGGAGGAGCAGGTGCAAGAGCCTAGGGAGAAGGTGGGGATGAGGGTGACAGGTTTGCAGTCTAGATAGAGGCCCTTCCTCTTTCGATCTTAAATCCCAGCCTGGCGGTAGTACTGCGTCTCATCCTGGAGTAAGGCTAGGACTCCTAGCGTTTCTATGTGGGACAGGCAACAGGAAATGGGAGCTATTTCTTTATGGTTGTGCACAAGAGGGCTAGTTGTGTCCAACCCAGTTTACAGGGGGATTCTTGTTTTAGAATTAGAAAAAAAACAAACAAAACAAAAACAAAAACAAAAGCAAAAAAAAAAACAACAATCCTACAGAGAAAGATTTTTAAGAGATTTAAGAAAAATTGTTCAATCTTTTCCACCTCATTAGAAAGAGAAACACCACGAAAAGGACGAGAGGTGACCAAACTCTCTATGAGATGCAGAATTAAAACTTGGAGAAACATGACTAAGTGAAATAAAGCATTAGAGTAAGGGATCAGAAATTTGTTCGTTGGCCAATTTGAAGTTCCTGGGCTGCCTCCTAAATCTTCATCAAAGTCTGACTCATCACATTTGATTTGAGTTTTTTGCTCTCTTGAATTTTACAGTATCATATATCGGCCTGGTTTCCTCCTACTCACTTTTGTACTCTGCTATCACCATAAAGAGATTTTATTTATATTCTTTACAATAGGTTAGCAGAGATCTCAAATAATACAACAGGTACTAAAGTCAGAGAATCAAAATAGCCTTGTATGATGGGGGGGGGGGGGAAGGAGAAAACAAAAATACAAAAAAACAAACATACTTAATTGCTTTTTGTCCTAAAGCAAGACAGCTTTAGGTTACATAAATATAGCATCCCAAGTCCATCGTGTGGGTGCTCATCTGCATTGGATTCCTTTGGGTTGCAGGAAGTTAAGTCCTTTGATTCAAAGTTGGGAGGGGATTGTCCATGAGAACTCTTGTGACCATAAACATGACCCTCTGGCTGTAACTGCACAAGATCCCAAACTGGAACCCCAACAGGAAAAAGAGAACACACTCTCTAACAGGGCTGCAAAGAGTCTGAGCTAGTTTACGGATTCAACATTCACCCAGAATCCACTGCAACACCATCTTCCCTGTGACCTCCTTAATTTTGTCAACATTAGATCTTGTTTCTGAAACAAGGTCCGTTACTCATGTTGTCTGTATTCTTCGGGGATATCTTTCCTTCTTCTGTCCCCGTGATCACCTGACTTGATTCACCATTATCTCCAGTTCCAGGCTCTAAGGAGAGGAAATTATCCCTGTCGCCTCGTATAGATCGGCTACTGTTGGACCAGATGCTCTTATGCGGCCTGTCACCTGTAATGTCACCTGCACACAGTCATTTCTGTTAGAATCTGGGCTCTGAGCGTGGCAGGCTCTCTGCAGCTTTGCCTGCCTGAGGTATATATATGAAGTCAGTAACCTAACTCGGATATCTGTGAAAAACGGGCATCAATTTTTCTACCATTTTTGTTTTATATAACTGCTTGGTGTTAAAGCACATTCACTAATGCATCACACTTACTTCAGGAGCTATCTTGACCTGCATATTTGCTTGAAAATGGGCAATAATATCTCCTATTTTGAGAAAAATGCATAGTTTACGAGTTATTTTCACCTACTTTTTCACATGCAATAACTTCACAGAAATCAACGAAGCCTATACGCAGTGCCTGTTAACTCCTACCTAGCTAGCATCTTTGAGTATAAGGTTGCACTCGATAGGCAACGCCATTATTTGTTGGTTAATTAAACAAAACAGGGTTGTGTCTTTCTTCGTCACTCGGCCAGGTACAGTGAGCCAAAATGAAGACCAAGTCTTTCTACCACCAGTGAAGTGTTCCTCTTAAGTAGCTGATTATTCCTTCCACCATACCTAGCAACTCATAGGGAATCAACTGGTAAAAAGCTTTTTGATACTAAAAGAGGTCTCGTTAATGAATGCTGGCAACGAATTTGTATGTCTTAAAGTCAACTGCTCTTTCCTCCGTTTCTACCCTTTGGACACACTCAAGACTAGAATATTAGGAAACCCACTCACAATGTAAATCTCCCCAAATCTCAAATGCTCTGCATAGGTGGTGATTCTTAGCATAGCCAATTGGGGTTAAAAGCCTGTGAACAGTAATTTACAGGGTAACCACAGTGATGATGTCATACCAGGAAGGCGGAGCTCTCTTTATTATTTGCTGATGAGTGATGAGTGATGTGGGGACAAACTGTCCTCATTTTTTTCCCCACTATCTTTGAAATGTACTATAAAATGGGATTTGAAGAGAAAGTTCATGATGTTACTGCCTAGACTGTCTGTCTGTACTCCCTATGAGAAGGGAGTACCACTGGGAAAAATCCTCAATATGAGCAATTTACTATAAAAGCTGAATTAGCAAGTCAAGATAATTTCATTCTCCCTTTGCCCCCAGTGAATTAGTGCAAATTGCATTTCATACTAATTGGTCTACCAAATTTATGCACAAGAACACTGGGATTTCTTCTGTTTGCTTATAAGTGTATATACACAAATAAGAAGACTATTTTTTTTATTTTAATAGTTTGTTACACACTAATAGGTGTGCTCATTAGTCTACTTCTCCAGTGGTTCCTTTTGGGGACTTCAAGAAACAATAAGAATTAGCAGTTATTGGTGGAATATAATAACCAGAGAGTAAAGACATGAGTGCTAGGTCCAAGACAGAAAGCTTTAAGATATGTGAAATCTCTGAATATAAAGTTTTCAAATAAAAGGAATACTAAATTATCCTATTCTGTACAGTTTCTTATATATAGCAAACTCGTTGCTGACTTCATGAATACTCTAGGGCTTTCAAGTATTTTTATCGATGGAGATGATTTTTATTGTCTTCTTCTGCTACATGGACCCCATATTTTGAAATATTATTGCCAAAAAAAACCTGTGTTTTCTGGGTAATGACCAGTTGTCCATTTTTTCTTAATCATGCGTAGATAGCTGTTAATCAGGACTTCGGAGTGGCATGAGTGGAGTGTTACTATGCTCAGTTGATATAATCCTAGCCTAGAGCAAAGCCACAGGATATATAGTCAGCAATGGGATATTTAATTGAAAGTAAATATGTAGCTTCTGATAGGCTTTTTGAAGTATTGAGCAGACTGTAATCACCTTTGTGGTTACCTAGGAGCCCTGGGAAGCCAGAGTGAAAATCCAGAGTTAATCTCATTTGGAAAAAAGCAAACAGTAGAGAAACAGGCAAGGAAGAGAAATAGCCTTACCCTTGATAAACCAAAACAGTGACTCTGTGCAATCTTTACTTTTTATTAGTTCTTTTCTTTCATTTGTTTATTGAGTATGTACTTTTTGCCAAAGTCTACTCCACACCATAGTCACAAAGATGAAAGACAGTTCCTCGTCTTAGGGCTGTAAGCCAATGAGAACAACAGGCAAGTAAACTCTTTCTGTACAGAGTGACAAAAGCCATGCTCAGGATGACTTGGGAGCCTGTCGGATCATGGAGGATCAACAGTTGGCTTCTGGGTCTTGGCCTTGATTTCGGCTGGAAAGAGCGATGATGATTCCTGTGGCTGTCGTCACGGATACAGGTCACATTTGTGTATTAGGTAACGATTTCAGGTTTTTAATTCTCCACCCTATTTAGCTTCCCTTGTTCTATGGAAGACCAGTTGGTGTTGTCAACTGGTCCTTGATCATTTCATCACTGTTAGCTTGCTTTGAGTGGGATGTTTCCAAGAGCTGTCACTTTTTCATACATGCTTTGTGTTCCATCTAAATTAAATCTGACAGAGGGAGGCTGACTTCCAGGATGTTTATTTGGTGATCATTGTGGAATTCTGTTCTCTGGTCCTTGATTTTAGACTTTAGTTCAGTGTGGAATTGGGTTCAGCAAACAAAACGAAACAAAACAAAACAAAACAAAACAAAAAACAAAAAAACAAAATCAGGATATAGCCTTTGAAGTAACTACATGAATCTATGTAGCTCATTTTTTGATCAGTCTCTGGTCATGTTTTATATAATGTCTTTTAGGAACAAAATGTATGATACGTGTTTAATAATTTTAATGCTTCCAGCATTCTAATGGTATTGATAAGAGATTGTTGCTATTCCCACTTCTTAAAAAATAAATTGAGATTGTAGACAGCTAGCGGGTATATTTACGTGAAATTTTGAGAGAATGCAGCAAACTACGTAAAATCAGACAATTGTTTTATGTGACTTCTGATAATCACTAATCTTATAGCATAATTACCAATTACTAATCTTCATATTTTGGGGTACTCAGAATCAAAGGCAAAATTATTTAAGAGATACCTAATGCCACTGTTTATTATGAAGAAATAATACTAATAAGCAATCACTTTTCTAGCTGTCAAGACGATACTTTCTACAGGAGTATACCTGTGCTGCATTTGACAACTGTAAAGCATATGTGGTGTTTGGTGATGCTTTCCAATTATCACGAAATGTCAGGACAGGGCATTGAAAGTAGGATGCTACGTCACCAACATCTATCTATCCTCCCTCTCCTGTCTTAAATTGAATGCAGGTTCTATAAACCTTGTGTAATCTCTAATGAAGCAGTGAGATACTTGGAACTGAAACTAACACACTTCCTCAGTAACAAGATGTATTTTCCAGACACAGAGTAGGCTTCATGGCTTGGTACACTCAGGAGCTTAACAAGAAGGCCCTGGATGGCTCATTGGGTTAAGTGTCCGAGTCTTAATATCGGTTCAGGTCACAGGATCAAGCCTTGTATTGGGTTCAGCAGGGATCCTGCTCAAGATTCTCTCTCTCTGTCCCTTGGTCTCTCTCTCTCTCCCTCTCAAAAAAAAAAAAAAAAAAAAAAAAAAAACCAACAACATCAATGGTAGTTTGCCAACTACCCAGGTTCCTTCCATCTTTGCCACTCTGCCTTAGTATTATCACCAGTCTCCTAAGTCTGCTTATTCTTGTGGCCACAACATGATTGCCAATGGCCATGGAGGCCGCGTGCTTCCCTCTTTGGGAAAGAGGTAGAAAGAGCCACTTTTGGAACAGGAAATGTCACCAGAGGAGCGTCAACCTGCTAATTCTCTTCGAGTAATGAGTATACGCTCTAGGAACTGAGTGGGACATCTTGGCTCAGATCACGTCGGAGAAAAGTGAATATGTGAATAAAATTGGGGTTCTTCCAACAGTGAGGGAGCCCAGGAGAGGGGAGGCATTGTGGGAAGTGGTGGTGGAGAACATCTCCCGTGTCCTCCCTAACGAGGAGTAGGCATTCCTGATGCCAGTGCTGGAGACTGTGTACTTTCACGAACCCTTGGACCTTGTGAACGAATTGCTTGACAGGAAGATGGTAGTTTTGTGACCAGCCAAATAACACTCCCCTTGGAGAAAAACTAATAATTCCATTTTCAAGGAAAATGTGATAGTTTGCCCTTGATTTTCAAAGAGACTTTCTTACTCATTTTATGGACTTCTCGTTGAACCTGTTGATGTGTGTCTCGGGGCCTACACCTGAATCATTTGGTAAGATTAAGGATATACTTTATAATTATTTAAACTGTACTTCTCAAATGGGGTAGACGTTTTCTCCAGCAATTTCTCAGTGGTGCAAACAGGAGATATAAAAATCTAGTGGCCAGATTTGGTATATTTTGCAAACATACCAATGTCAAAAATGTTTGGGGGCAAAAATACCCAAGTAATTTAAGAGAAAATCCTTCTAAATCTCCATTTAAAATTTACCAAGTCTATCATGTTGGAATGAAAAATGTCCAAAAAGAAATTTTACACCAAAGGCTACTTCAGGCCACGCACCACGTTCTCTGTGTACCTGCATCCTGCACACCCTACGGCCCCTACCTGGCCTGTGGGCTCATTCTTGTGTCTGTTACGAGCACTTGGGTGGAAGGGCATCTTAAGATGTGCAACAGATTAATTGTACAATCTTCCTATATAAGAGTTAACTTTCAAAGAATTAATTTTTATTGTATTTGTTGCTATATCTTAAGGCACCATGTTAGTAATCAATACCTCTGGGTAAGTGCCTAAGAAATGTTTCTCTTACCCTCTCCTTGGAGAATGAATCCTGCCTGAAAACCTACCACAAATCTGCTAGCGATCCCACCCGGTGATATTTTACCGTTTACTGAAGAAGTAAGACTTTGTGTCTCAGAAGGTGATACTCCTGCTCCTGACCCGGAGGGAGACCCCAAAGGAGTGCAGGCAGGACCTGACCGTGGCCTCATCCCTCATCCGAATGTGGGTCTCGCACACTCACCCCCACCGTCGCTGCTTTTTCTGACAGGTCCCATCAGCAGGAAAGGCTGAGTGAAGTGTATTGCATCCATCTCTCAGTGTGACTGGCCTGTCACAACATTTGAATTTCCTTGATTTGTGTAGAGGTTTCCGAGCTCTTTATTCACGGTCTTTTTCCCCCATACAGTACGGGTTGGGGCTAGTGAAAATCTACTCCCTGGTAGCAGGTGAAATCCAGAGCTAGAAGGGTATTAAACAGCTCCCTTGGCAGCATTTTATTTGACCCCATAAAGAGATGGTGATAATTAATCTTTTACCATAAGCCAGGCCTGGTACCCAGCACTTCACAGGGATCATCTCTGTGTTCTGCCAGGGTCGAGGTAAGTGAAAGTGTGAAAGAACCTGGCTGACGTAGCACATCTTACCCCGGGCACTGGCGATTTCTCCTGCCCGCCCCAGAAGGGTGCACGTTTGTGCTTTTGTGCGGGAGACTAGAGATCTCTGTTTCTTCTACGCAATGAAATAGGAATATGTCCACTGGCCCGTTGTCTAGGTGAGAGTTTAGAGCCCTTCTGCTATCATCATCTCCGATGGTACTGTGAAAACACAGGTTATAGGTTAAGACACAAATCAGAAAATGTAGTATTTTATTTTATTTTGTTTTTCAGAAATTGTAGTATTTTAAGAGAGAAAATATGAAAGCGCCTACGTCAAGTTGTCATTCTGTATGTGTGCATGTCTACGTAGATACACACATTTCAGCTGGATACACATCCCCTCTAGGGATGCCCAGGGGTGTGCAAGGAAATTCAAGGACCTGTGAAACTGGCTGGATGATAGTAGAGATGAGGGAGCTCCTGCCCTAGATGAGCTTCCTTTCCGTTGCAGAGGCAAGACGCACACAGATGATTATGACGCCAAGGAGACGCAGAGGTCAGGCCTCAGGCTCCTCTACTAAACATTGCCCATCATTCCTGGGCACCTCTGTGCCAGCCGCTGTGCTGAGCTCACTACCTGAGTTCACCCTCGAGGCGTGCTCGTGGTCAGGATGGTAGAGGTGCAGGAGCAGAGGGTCAGGGCGACGGAAGGCCTGGCCAAGGTGTGCAGTGGAGCCTGAGCCCGGATGTGAGCCTAGTGGTGAGACGCCCACAGGGCCCAGCCAGCTCTGCATGGACTGTGTCGCCAGGGCAGACAGGCGTGATGACAAGGCCGCTCAAGGCTCCCTGTCCCAAGTCACCGACACAGATGATGAGGGGACCAAGCGAGGAGCCCGCGGGCACATAGACCCATGCGGGTGGGGGCTCTATCTCTGGTAACCTGGGTGAGATGTGAAATGCCCCCTCATCTCCACATTTCTTCTCATCAGTGAACTGAGGCTCAGAAATACCCTGTCTGACGTCCACGACTACAAGCAAACGATGCGTGGTGCCAAGTGGACAGGTCGCCGGAGGCTATCGGTCGGGAGTCTGTGCAACACCCTAGTTGCGAGGACGGGTGTCCCACCAAATTCCCATGTCATGTGATGCTCTCTCTCTCTCTCTCTCTCTCTCTTGCTCGCCTGCGGGTCTTGGAGAGCCACTCCCTAACTCATGGATAAATCTGACCAGAGCTGCTGTTCCCAGGCCATAATAACATGAAACACGGAGGCAGTGGGCCTGTGTTTCGTAAGAGAAGGCCGAGTTATCCCATATTTCAAAATGAACGGACGGTCTGGGTGGCAGGTGGGGGGCGAATGAACCACAGCTGGGACTCGTCTGTTTGGATCAGAGGTGTCAGAAGACAGACGAGGGGGCTGTGTCCCAGGCTGTCCGGGCTCAGATGCGGGAAGACCAAGCAGCCGTCCCTCTGGGCAGGACTGGCGAGGACCCACGGGTGGCGCGACAGTCCCCAGACACGTGCACCTGAGGTCTGACTCCCCCACTTCTGAACCATATGAGTTTTGATAGATGTTTGATGCAACTAAATGTTAATTTTCTCATCTACGAATAGGTTGCTGTCCCCAGGGGACTGCTTAACTGTGAAACGAAAGACTGCACACACACAGGGCTTAGCGCGCTTCTAGCACCTGGGGAGCGCTCGGCTTCCGTTATCACTATTAGTATTTCTATTTTGCAGGCACGTAATATAAATTCCAGAATATCTCCATCTTTTAGCTTCGTTTACATTCTTTCAAGAGTACCCTGCGATTGTAAAGCGGTTTGTAGTGTTGTTGTTGTTTTAATTCCCTGGAACGTTCCTAAAGGATAATTTTTCAGACTTTGCAGAAAGGAAAGTAGCATCACCTACATGGTGACCTGTCAAGATTATTCTATAGGTTCTTAATAGAAATTTCCTTTGTATTCCGCTGTTCTTTCTCCACCACACTGTGCTGCTTCTCCTGGATACCAAAATTAAATCGGTGCTGGAACATTAATCAGAGAAGAGCTTTTGTTGTCACTTTTCCCCGTTTTTGAAAAGAAAACTAATAGGCTCAGTGAAGATGTAACCAGCCTGGTGACATAGCCTGTTGGACAGGCCCTCCCTAATTCAGATTTTTTTTTTTTTTTCTTGTAATACCATCTCGTGGAATTTGGGAAAATAAAACTGGGTCCTGTTTTTTTTTTTTTCTTTTTTTTTTTTTAAGGTTATCCAATTAGTTGTAAGATGCAGACAAAATTGCCTATGGTTCCGCTAATGTGGGTGGCCCGCCTCGGATGGTGTCGTCTGTGCGAATATTCCCCGTGAGAGTAGTCGACGGCAGCGCGGATGCCACCATCACATTCATGTTGTGAATGGGATTTTCTTGACACCCGTGTTTTCACAGCGAGAGAACCGAAGATTCTTTCTGTAGGGAACGGGGTGGGAAGAACCCAAGCTCCAGCGCTGCTAATGTTAGCGCTTCTTTATATAGACAGATCCTGCTAAACCTGCACATTTTTTTTTTATTCCTGTATTCGTTATGACAATGACATTTTTTCTCCCTCCCTTGATGGAATTCAGCTTCTCAGGCAGAAGCTGCACACCGCACACCTCCAGAGTTTTATTGTAAAGCATCGCTACGGTGTTGGTGATAAGGATCATTGTAAGGGAGAAGAAGGGATTCTAGTAAGAGAATGTAGGTGAACCAGAACCATTACTGGAAGTACTGCGGGAGTAATCATGATTCTCCTCCCCCTCCTCCTTCTTCAGGGGAAGGAGTTTGCAATGTCGCTCTTCTGCGTCAGACCATCGTGTATGTGGTCCGTGCTCGGGGAGAAAAATCTATGAGGTCCTACATAGAAAGTCAGCCTTGTCTTCCATACTCAAGGCCTGTCTGCGTCACACTCATCTGGCCACGAAAGGCTGTGTGTAAGCAGAGGCACCCATTGGGTCGAGCTCTTGGCCTTAAACCCCTCATGGGTTTCTGAATATTCTGTATGAACACATGCTATGTTTTCATGTGTCTGTGTTTCCCTCTGCCCTTCCCCCAATGTCTCCCCATCACCTACTCCCTCTCCTCGGCCTCTCCTATGACTGCTCTCTGTCAGGCGACTCGGGTGCCATCTCTAGTCTTTTCTGTTGACCCATCCCTGCCACTTCTCCTCCAGTCCACTTCCCTGTGCCGTGCATGTGTCTCTCTTTGGCTCTTCACTATGACCCTTAGGAACTTGGTTAGCTGTCCTTCTCCCCTGGGTCACCTGCCTTTGCTCTTTCTAACTCCCTCTGTAGCCAGCGGAGCCAAGAAGCGACTCCCAGTACCTCCCTGCACCATGCACGTGCCCCAGGGCTGTCCCGTTGCTTAGTGGGGGCCTTCTGTGAACATGTGTCTTCCCCGTTAGGTTCTAAGTTCCTTGAAGTCAAGAGCCCTCATTCTTGGTCGTTACGGTGCGATAGCACGAGGCATATGGTGCACTTTCCATAAATGGCTGTTAAAGGAAGACACTGTTCTCATAATTATGGTGTCCAGGGTGGTAGTACACGTGCCTGGGAATGGCAGGAACTAGATAAATATTTGCCGGACTGAATAGTCTGCTCCATTAGAACGGCACTTAGCAAGGAATATAATGGACCCGTCTACGCATAGCAGATGGCAGGCTGGGGGTGTGGGATGACGGAGATCTTTGAGTCACGCCAGGTAGGCAAGCAGATTTGTAAGATGAAGCCGACTTCTTCGGGAGACCGTTGAAGGAATCTAAACCCTTGGAGTTGAAACAGATTCCGTGATGCAGATCCATGGCCAAGGAAGTTTATTATTGATTGACTTAACCCTGCCTGACTTCCCCGTGAAGGAAGCAGCTTCCCTCGTCTCTCCTCGTTGGTAACTCAGGCCCACAAGCACGGGACGCCCACTGAAATGATGGCACGCGGTTTCCGGGGACAACTGGCAAAGCCCAGTGTCAACAGCAGACATTCAGTGGGGGGAACCCATTGACTTTCACGTGTAAGGCCTTGATGGTTGCTTCATGAATAAAAACCTCCTTGTTCACCCTTCAGAAACTTGGTATTGACAAGAATGAAACATAAAGCCTTATATGGCTTGTTTTATGCCGGAAATAGACGTCAGTGGTCATGTCCTGTGGTGCCTAAGATCCCCTGTCTTTTCCTACCCTTTTGCTGCAGTTTTAAAGAGGAAAATATTTCCCCACATAACCTCTCCTCTGACACACAGGGGCTCCAAGACACAGCATTCTGAGCGTCAATTAACTCAAAGGACTGCAAAATGAAACTTTCGAAACTCTTAGAACTTCTAATTTCATCACTAATATTTAGAAAGAAAATGGAACCCATGCACTCTGCAAGGCATCGTTGGTAGATGCTCTATGGTTTCTAGTAGTGTTCAGTAAATTTATTTTATATGTTACAGATTCTTAGATTTTATTCTTTAAAGACTTACGCTGCTGTATTGATTACGCATTGCTTCCTAACAAATTATCCCCCAACTTAGTGGTTTAAACAGCAGTATTAACTTGTTACTTTTCTTGGTTTCTTTTTGGGTCCGGAATTTGTAAAGGGCTCAGTTGGGGGATTGTGGGATTATAGCAAGGTGTTGGCAGGGGTACCAGTTTTCTGAAGGATAGAGGGAGTCTGGGTGACCCATTTCCAGGCAGCTCACTCTCGTGGCAGATTGGTGCTGTTGGCCAACAGGATCTCGTCTCTTCCCATAGAGATGTTTCATACAGAGAATAATCCAAGAGACCAAGGCAATGCCTTTTATGCTTTTTATGACCTAGTATCACAAGGTTCATGCTGTGACTTCTGCTATCATCTATTGACTGGGGCAACCTCAGGTCTCCACTTAGGTTGCAGGTGGGTGGCTGATAGGAGGAGACTTAGGCATATCTCTTCAGAGTCAAGGGCTGACGCTCTCAGAAGGAATGTCGATGCCACGTGTCACGACAGCAGGTGGCCTGGGATATATGTTGGTGCTGCTGGCTTTGGAATAGACATTCTACCCCCACCGGCAAAGTAGAGGCCGAAAACTATCCCTCTGAAGACGGAAGTCATAAATGAGATACGGCTCCCGCCTTCAGAGAGCTTGTGGTCTCTGTAATTCTTGTAGAATCACAAATTCTTGTAGAATTGGGCATGGCAGGGAGAAGCATGACTGGGCATTTTGCAGACCCAAACTGGAAGTCTGTGTGAACCCATAGAAGAGATCATTCCTTGGGGGTGTGTTGAAGGTGACCTGGATGAAAGAGCTGAAATTCGTTCTGGCCTCTGAAGCCTAAGTGCACTACTTTGAAATAACCATCATGGATTCTTGTTCACTGTGGACGTGGGCTTTCCATCGTGTTCTCATAATGCTCTAGTACATACAGTTCTTACACATATTGTCTAGGACCGGCTTGGAGAAGCAAATTTGCTTTTATTGTGATACTTTCATCTTGCTTTAGAAACGAAATATTATTTATGGGGGCATTTCAAAGGTTTTTCCTGTGTGTGAAGGTGTGACTTGGGTTTCAGAAGTTTAATTTAGATTTGTTGAAGTGTCTGTAAATTTACATAGATATCGTTTAAAATTCCACTTGATGTTGGAAAGCAGCCAGGATACTTACTCTATTTGTGGTCTCTGAAACATTAGGGCTGTACCTTTTTTAAAAACATGACTAAAGGATTCATTTGGAATTAGTACATATGCCATTATTTTAAGCCTGTATTTCCCCATGTAAAATCCTTTGCAGTCTAACTCTGTTCCAGTGAAAATAACACACAATCTAATTTTTTAAATTAAAAGTCTAATTCAAAATAGCCTTAGAATTAATAAGATTTGGGGCACTTGGGTGGCACAGTTGGTTAAGCCTCTGGCTCTTGATCTCAGCTCAGATATTAATCCCAGGGTTGTGAGTTCAAGCCCCACATTGGGCTCCACACTGGGTATGGAGCCTACTTTAAAAAAATAATAATAAGAGTTGACGGTTGTACATCTGCAGCCACTTTTTCCAATCCCACTGGAGTGCATGGCTTTCTCTGAAGGTCAGGAGGTACCAAGAGCCCGGAGGTACCAAGAACCACCATGCTGTGTGAGGTCACCTCGTCAGCGTGTCGCTTAGTGCACCCTTCTGATACACATAAAAGAACTATGATCATTAACTCCTTTAGTTTTATTGAAATCAGATTTATTCAAAGGAAAAGTAGGCCATATTTGATTGCTTATTTTTTTTTTTTTTCAGTGCTGGAAACTGCTGAGCATGACACTTGCCAACAGAGTATCAGAAAAAAAAGGCAGTGCTTGCTTTCTGCCATTGTGGCTGTTTCAGTGTTAGGGTGAGGATTTCCCTTTCGTGATTAATCATGTCGCCACTCGCAAAATAATTCATAGATTTACCTCTTAAATGTATGTATGAAAGAGTGACGTTAAACTCTGGGCCAGAGAGCTAGTCCAGAATTTCTAAAATAGAGGGAAATTGCTGCCTTTTGGACTCCTGCTTCTCCCTAGTGAGTAAGAAGGGCATTTGTAAGTCTAGAGACAGTTGCTTAGGAGCTTCTGGGGTATCCAGATGGAAAAACTACCAACTTATAACTGGAAAGAAGATGTTAGTTGAGAGTTATGGTAGTTTTTAACAGCTAATTAGATGGTTACCACTTACAAAAAAAAACAAACAAAAACAAGCCAAAAAAACCCAACCCACTGCTTTTTATGAATTTGAGCTGTGGGAGCCCAAGGAGCTCGAGGAGATGTTAAGGAATCCACAAATCTACCTGATGGCACCTGAAATGTAGGAATTCAATGTAATAACAGGAGGTAGCATCAGGCCTGCGAAACAGAAACCAGATTCTGATTTTGTCTCCCTCCTGTGTTTGTGACCCCACGCAGATCACACAGGTGTACTTGTACGTATAGGGTTTCCAGCATATGGGATCAGCCTCCAGCATATGGGATCGGATGTTCAATAGCAGTCATTTTTTAAATGAAGTCAGCTGATATAAGGAGAACATCGTCCGCAGAGCAGAATTCCTGGTCTCAGGTTCTAGTTCTGCTGCTTGGAAACTCAGTTGCCCCCAGGGCAAAAGGTTTAAATTCTCTGATTTTCAGTGTACACACCTTTCCATTGGAGGTTGCCAGAGCTGGGAGATTAGGGAGAGGGTGGAGTGTAGAAATGGATAAGGGATCATTTCCGAAGTAGAAAGTGCCCTGCAGGGTACAGAAGTATCCCGTCCCAGGACAGAGCTGTAGTCCTCTGGGCTTCCTATAGGTATCGAGGTTCATATTCCAAGAAAGACACCACTGACCCCACGTGCACTTAGTTGTTTCTTGGGGCAGTAGATTGTTGGGTCCTCCACATGCTCGGGCTCAGGAGGTACACATTTTAAGATAAGCCACGGGAAGAGAGGTGAGCTCTTCTCTGGGCAAGCCGATCTGCTAGGTTGTTAACACCACGGGCTAGCAAAGGAACCAGCCACTCCAGCTGGGTACTTTTCCCCCTAAGAGACTGGTTAAGACTAGGTTATAGCTCAGTAGAAGTAGTGAGTAAAGGAAGGAAGGAAAAACTTGCCTATATTTGAGGGCATTTGTTAGCACTCTGGGCACCCAATGACAGAGAAATATTCTTTTCAGGTAATAAATGTAATTCTGGGGTGTTTTATTGCTGGAAGTGTGACTCAGGTGTTTTGGGGTGTGTATATCAAAAAAGAAGGACTCTCAAAAAGTGTCATAAGTTTGCCAGCAGCTGGGACCTGCTGTAAGGGCTTTACGTATATTATCTCATTAAATGTCTCCAACAGATGGACACCATCGTTGTGCCCACCTGGTCATGGTTGCTTTGCTCTGCTTTCGCTCTTGACCAGGCACACTTTAACGGGCCCACACCCATGAAATAAAAAACCCTTCCCAACGCAAATGAGCAAAACCCTGACCCAGAATCACTCCCAGCCTCTGAGTCATGGTCTGGGTCACACAGTCAATTACTAGTGAGATGTACTGAAATTTTGTTCATGAAGTTGAAAGGCCTCAGTTCCATGGTGAGAAATTTAAGGTGTTTTTCTTACTTAGGACCTCTGAGTTAGAAATGGCAATGGGTTATCTAGTCTAAGGGTCCATCTGATGCATGATAATGATCACACAGCTGCTTTCGAAATGCCACATTACACATATTGGCCACCATTGGCTTTTTAAATGCAGAATTGCTGACATACGTCACCCCATAAACGAAAAGTACAAGTTGAAATCTGCGTATTATTACTAACGTTCGATCTTTAACACTTGCCTCGAAAGCTCACTTTTCATCTGGCGTCATTCACTCTAATCGGTCTATGTAAGCTATAGTACTCGATTTCTCGCTTTGCCTAGTAAGAATTTGTTAAGCTATTTTTTTTTTCCTGAAACTGTGACTATTAGTAAAAATCCTCTGTCCTATTTTAACAAGTGTCATGAGTTCATATGGTTTCTTTTGTGTTTCTGTAAGCCAAAGTCATTTTTAAAGATGAACACAAAAATAAAACGTAGTAAACGCAGTGCCTACGTCATGGATTCAGGTGGCGGACACGTGGCCTGTGGTG
This sequence comes from Canis aureus, assembly GCF_053574225.1. Classification (NCBI taxonomy): domain Eukaryota; kingdom Metazoa; phylum Chordata; class Mammalia; order Carnivora; family Canidae; genus Canis; species Canis aureus. The sequence goes on from NC_135637.1 coordinate 39,392,840, forward strand.
GGCAGGCAGCGGCACGGTGGACTAGGTACTCAAGAAACAGAGTGATGTGAAAAATAGCGAAGATTTTTTGCATGCATTAAGTGTGTGTGTCTGTTTTGGGGAAAAACACGACCCACCTTGTGTATCTATCTTGGCTTCTTTTCAGACATTTAGATGAATCTTCTTCTAAGACCAAGCTTTGGATAGTGATAGCATAGAGCAAGGACGCTGTGGAGAAAACCAACACTGGGCCCTACTTGCTTTCCAGAATTATCTACGGTGACTTTTCAAAATACAAATACCTGCCCCCAACCTTTAAGATTCTGATTCACAACTTGCCACGTGGAGCCCAGATGACTCTGTTTTGTGAGACCTCCACATCCGAATTGCACGCAATCATCCAGTGTTTATGAGGGATGTTAGCAACACAGGTCTAAATATATAAGGTCTTCCAGAGGGGGCTAAAGTTCTGGTCAGAAATGTTTCTGGTGCCCAGAGTCAGGAGGAGATTGACTAAAACCCTTTTTTTTTTTTTTTTTTTTTTGAGAATCTCTATTGATATGCATGCCCCCTTCCGGATCGCCTGCCGCTGTCAATATTTACTGCTTCCAAAACTTGCCCTTCTCATTCCTCGTGGAATCTACCAAGAGTCACTTGTGTAGATATCGGCGTCACGAGGACGTGGCTGCCAGCTGGTCTCATGTCTTCACCGGGAGGAAATCAAGTGTATTGAAAGGGAAGAGTACAGATATGAAAAGGAACAAGAAGGGGGCCGCGAAGTAGGTAGAATTGAGCAGAGGTGTCGGATGATACCGGGGAACAACCCAGGGATCTTCCTGACTTCAGTTTCGTTTTATCTTGGTGGAGGTTAGCTACAGCTGCTCTTTGTGAATTCAGTTCATCATCAGAAACATGTGCTCTTGTCCTACTGTTGGGAGGCTTAAGGGTGACAGCGGGAGGAGTCATGGCTCTTTCTACCATGGCTCTGCCCCGCCAAACCGCTTTAGGAAAGGTCAAGGCCTGTGAACCTTGTGGTTCCCATTAGTCAGTCCCATGTGGAGCTCTCTGCCCTCCTCTGCCCCAATCACGTCAATATAAGGGCTTATTTATTTATTTATTCTCTCTCTCTCTCTTTATTTATTTATTTATTTATTTATTTTTATTTATTTATTTATTTTTTTTGGCAATAAACAAAAGCAAGCCACTTTACTGGAAAAGTTCCTTATTTCTCCAGCATGTGAGGATGTGCACACTAAATAAAGAATAATCAAAATAAATAACCATGTTCTGTACAAGTGGAAATTTGAGAAGAGGATCTCTTCGGACATGCGAAGTCAAAAAGATGCATTGGATTTGAAGAATGACAGGAAAACGTTGACCCCTGTCCCTGGGCTGTTGGGCAAACTGGCAGGACATGCTCCTGCCTCCTTGGTACAAGAATTAGATTAAAGTCACTTCAGTTTTGGGTTCGACGGCCGAGGGACAAACACCATCCACACTGAATCTTACTGACAGGTGTTTTCTCTGTCATCTGTTCTGTTGACTCAACACGGAGTGTCCACTCTGCGCTTCGCCTTTATGACTGGCCGTCCCTTCGTCCTGCCTGCTGTCTCAGGATGGGGGGGTGTAGTCGGGCAAATGGGAGAAACCCTTCGGTCCCTCCTGGTCTGTGATTTCCCAAATATCTGGGTTTTGCACGTGTTATCCTTGAAAGACTTGACATCCTAAGAGGCCATGGGCATTGATGCTCATGACATGTTATCTTTGCCCGTTTGTAGTGTACGTTTGACCATTTCTAACACCTACTGTGAGTTTGAAGCCATCGGCAATACAGACTCTTCATGACGTTCATCCGCATACTGGTTGTGTGCTTTAGAAATCAGATTATTACCTGAGCTGTGATGAAATTAAAAAGGGGAAAGACTTAATTTTTTTTTAATAAGAAAAGCCTGTGTTATAAGACAAAATACCCAGTGAAACACAAAATGGGTAGATATATATGAAGAAGTTTTGAGGAAAAGCCTGTACATAGAAAAGAAGGGAATAATTCTTTGGTTCAGATGTCTGAGAAATGTTTCACTTACCCGAGTTGATTTTTTTTTTTTTTTTTTTTTTTTTTTAAGTAGCTGCTCAGGTAAACTCCCCAGGGTGGATTTACCATGATTAGGAGTTTAGTCCTTCAGCTTTACAGATTCAAGAAATCAATGTTATTAGAGTTGATAGGGCTTATGGAGTCTGAGTCATGCCAACCAAATGCACAGAAGACTCAAATATAATCCCATGTATAAGCCACATATAAAAATTAGAACATAGAGTAGTTACCACTTAACTGAGTGCTTACGTTGGCGACCATTATAATGGAAGGTTCTTTACATAGCGGCATGTGTGTGTTGGCCGAGCACATAAACTTGGAGTCTGACAGCAGTGGGCTCTGGTCTTGAACCGACCCCTACTGGCATCGCAGCCTTCGGGGTCCGCATCTGTAATACACGGAGGATGGTATCAACAGCCAAGATCATTCCAGTGTGGACAGTAGTAAGCATGGTGCCTGGCCCGTCATGAGCACACAGTTCAATATCTGGGGCCCCCAGTGTCCTCATCATGCCCCTTGCCGCGTCCTTTCTACTCATTATTATCATCAACATATCAAACAAACCCTATTCTCTCTGACTCAAAGCCACGTTCTTTCCACACCATCCCTCTGCCCGCAGGAGTTGAGTTGACTAGCGCAGCGCCGTTCTCTCCAGAGGAAATCCTGCACTAGAAATCAAATTATAATCAGAAGGCAGTTCAGAGAGCATGCAACCAGATCAAGGGAAATCAGCCTGATAATCTTAGCATTTGGGGCTCCCAACTCGGGTTGCCTGATGGACCTATCTCCACGATGGAGAAGTCCTGCCATTCAAACCCTGTAATTGGATTAATTTTTTAGGGCTGACGATTCCGATCGCTTTCATTGTTCTTGCTTCTTTCTAATCAAGTGCGCTGGGAGGACGGAGCATTGGGATCATCGGGGAGCTCGTTTGAACAGCAGGATTTGAGCCCAATCCCCAACTTGGTTCATTAGAATTTGCAGTTTGGCCGCAATCCCTGGTGGTTTAGATTGTGTACAATCAAGTTGGAGGATCATTAAGATATTTCTGTCCTCTCTCTCCTAGGGTCACCTTGTTCCCAGGGAATCCTATTTCCAACCATATGGCTTTACACTCTCTACCTTCCCTTCTCCATCACTATATCAAAAAACTGTTGTATAAAAGAGACTAAATCAGAAAACTTCCCCTCCCCACCCCCCACCCCCCACCCCCCACCCCCCACCGAGTCTTTGTTTAAAAATGTTTCTGTCACTCAAGCTCTGGATCTTGGCAGATGGCCTCATTTATATTGAAGGGAAAAGATAGTTTTATATTCTTTGGTTCCAGTTATTACAGTTGCTTTTGTGCAAGGTAAATTTTTTTTTCCTTTCTGTCACGTCTTTGAAGTCTTTCACTTTTTTTCTCATTTTGTTTCTTGGCTGTAATTGCTGGGGTGCTGTAGTGCTGAAGCAAGCTCAGTGTCAGCCTGACATGCACCAGTGGGACACCTGGCAGTTCTTTTGGAAAATTCTTGGCCTTCCAGTTTTTCCTAATAGGACGTGGATGCCTCTGTGTTTGCAGCCACCGAGACATGGATATGCAGTAAGCCCCTTGTTCCTCTTTAAATGCATTTGGATTTTAAACAGCACTCTATAATCATGGTCTATGATGAGTTTGGTCCCCAGGAAAGAACGCATATGTCAAGACTATCTTTAAAACTTTGGAGCTACCTCATGAGCCTGTTCTTTGTGGAGACAGCATCTCTACAGCCTGCCAAGCTTGCACCTATCTGCTCTTCTCCATGGATTAGTACAACCGATAAAGCACCAATCTATAAATACAGTTAAATCCAGATGCCGTCTCTTTGCTAAATTAAAACACGGGAATCAGGGTTCCTGGGTGGCTCAGTCCCTTAAGTATCTGCCTTCGGCTCAGGTCATGATCTCAGGGTCCTGGGATCGAGCCCCACATTGGGCTCCCGGTTCACCTGGGGAGTCTGCTTCCCTCTCTCTCCTCTCTGCTCATGCTCTCTCTTGTAATCTTTCTCTCCCTCAAATAAATAAGTAAAATCTTCCCCCTCTCCAAAAAATAAAAAATAATAAAAAATAAAACACGGGAATCTGTATAAACAAATAGGAGGTACTTTCTGGTCTTCAGCTTCATAGAACCAGGACACATACTATTTAAAAATTTGCATGTACTTACGTTATACATTCCTAGGAGTCTTGACCCTCCCTCATTAAACAGGGTCACGAAGCACCATTTCTCTAGCATGTGGATGAAAGCTTTCTCTAAAATGTCTTAGGTTAGTTTTTGATTTTGAATCAAATCTCTCATCATTGTAAGAGGAAATGAGAGGTTATTTCCCCTTGTTTTTCTAGGCCGTGTCGTTTATTTTTTTTTAAAGATTTTTAAAAATTTATTCATCTTAGAGCATCAGCAGGGAGGAGCAGAGGGAGAGGGAGAGAGAATCTCAAGCAGATTCCCCACTGAGCACAGAGCCTGATGTGGGTGTTGATCCCACAACCTTGAGATCGTGGCCTGAGCTGAAACCAAGAGTCAGCCAGAGACACTCAACTGAGTCAGCTTCCCAGGTACACCTAAGCCTTGTAGTTCAGAGAGGTGAAGACCCTTACCCAGCTCTACCAAAAACAAAACAAATGAAACAAAACACACACAGACACAAAATACAACAAAAAACTCAAAAAAAAAAAAAAAAACACCTCAAAAACCAGTGACTACACCAAGTGTTATAATCCGGTGCCTCAGGTTCTGGGCTGTTCCTCTATTCAGTAGCCCACATCCAAGCAATTGGATGGTGAATTTAAAATTCATTAATTCATCACGTAAGAAAACCAAGGTGGGATTACTGATTTTTTTCACTAGGTTTATCCTCCCTGTAGTGACTTAGAGTCTTTTCCTTCATTTTGTCAGAAGAGCTAAAAACAAAACAAAACAAAATGAAAAAACAACAACAAAAAAAACCCAACCATATTTTCAGCTCCAAGGCTCCCAGCATCACAGGCTGTAACTTAGTTCTGCTACGCATATTCAGTGATCTTGGGAAATCTTACCTCTTCCACCTGTAAAAAAGGCTTCAAACGAAAAACATCAGAATTCTAGAAGTGAGCAGGTGCGTTGGGCAACTGGGTGAATCCACTGAAAGCGAGGTGAATAGCCAAAAAATGGTACTTTTGTCCCTTTGTTCTCTTTTGAGGAGACGTGGAGGGGAACACGCAGGGCCACAGGGGAGTCTCGCCCACAGTGCTCCGGCCTCTTTGTCTACACTCGACAGCCAGACCCCGGGGAACTCCCGAGAGCCTCCCTAGTGATCGATAGCGTTCGTTTCTCCCTTTGTGTTTGTCCGGTCCCCTTACTTCCATACCTCTGATCCTAACGTCCTTGGTTTTCTGATTGCTGCGTGGCTGTGCAAAGCCGAGCAGGGAGTGCTCTCTGCCGTGACCTAGACCTCAGCGCGGTGGCTGCCGAGGCAGCGTTGGTCTGGCGGTGGATTGGCCTTCTTCTAATCAGAAAATGTATCACCTTTATCAGAAAATCAGGCCTCTTAGTTGACATGGGGTGGGGATGGGGGGCGCAAAGATTCCATTTTTTCATGAGTCTTCGGTGTCTGTGGTTTGGGAGCCCTTGGCCAATGCACAGACCTCTCCGCGAGCCCCCCTTCTCTTCCTGATGATCGCGTTTTGCTCTCCTTCTATGGAATAGTCTCCCTTGGCATCTCCGTCTTCCAAGTCCTACATGTTCCAGAGACCAGGCCAGATACCACTTCCTGGGAACAGCGTAGTCTTCTCCGATATTCCCAGCTAGCGGAAAACTCCATTACCTTTACCGTGTAAATGGTACATGAGACACCTCCTCGCCTGGCTCTCTTAGGTTCATATTTTATCTGAAGAGCACTCAGTCTTCAGGCCTGACTTTTTCACCAAGGAAACATATGACACTTCTGTGCTCCTTCCTTATAAAGGACCCTGTGAAGAATAGAGGAAATTGTGTAGCTTCTGGTGACCTTTTCATCACCACGCACCTGGTACGGAAGAGCTTGCCGTGGATGGAGCTACAGGGGATAAATATGAATTCCACATTTCTGGTCACGTAGGCCCTTCTGGTCTTGTGGCACCTGTATCTTTCAGCACTTCCCGCGTCTTGGCCTTGCATTTTTCCAAAACCTTGCAGAGAAAAAGTGCTCAGAACCTGCTTGCCGAACTTCTGTGTAGGTACAGACTGACTTGGGGGACACCCAGCATCTTAAAAATAGAATGAGGCATTTATGACTTTGAGTATTGACTACTGTTTTCTTTCTAGTGGACCGAGTTCAGGGGCCACTGGAGGGCAAGGAGTCTTTGGGGAGAAGACAAAATGTCCCAGAATATTATCCGATCAAAACCAGCTTTTTACCCATTTGAAAAACTGTAGACTGAACCGGCCTACCAGATTTCTCTTTGCCGGAGCCAAGCATCCGGTGATTTGCTCAGATCAACACTCGGCGGAGAGCAGGTGTCCGGGGCCTGGGGTGTCGTGCCTGGAGAAGTGACAGCAAAAAGACGAGGAGGGACCTGGGTCACAGAATAGTTGAGTCTGCTCAACTGTAGCGATTTCCTTGGTCCACCTAACACCAGAGTCTTAGACACCAGATAGTCTCTCTGACTCTGAACGTGAGGAAGTCCAAGCTCCCAAATATCTGGAGATTTTGAGACCTTGGGCTTGTGCCTCCTCTGCTGGAAATCCCTGTCACCTGTTGCATGGCCAGTGCCTGCTGGAAGATAGGAGGTGCTAGCAGATTTTATTTTTATTTTAAATTTAATTTTATTATTTAATTTTATAGTTTATTTTATTTTATTTTAATATTTTACTTTATGTGTTTTATTTTATTTTATTTTATTTTATTTTATTTTTTTGCATTAACAGTGATTTACTGTCCCCAATGGGAGCCTCTCCTATCTCCCACGTGCCCGGGGACGGGAAGCTGAGAGCCACCCATTTAGGTCTGCATCTGATGGAGGAGACGCCAGGTGTAAGAGGGCCGGGGGCTGCCCAGGCTTGCACAGCTTCCTACTCATGGAGCAGGCCTGGCCTCCAGGTCTCTTGATTGCCTCCCCAGTGGGTTTGCTCATGACCACGCTGCGTGGCTGGTGGCTCCTCTCTATGCTCTGAGTGGCTTCGAGGACTCCCGGCACCTCTGTTCTGTGGGGGGAGACCCTAGTCAGTGTTGGCAGGCAACTTTCAGACCACACGAACCCCCGTGCACCCCGTCCCGGGCTTGCCGGACGTCAGAGGGAGCAGCCTGCACGCTAGACACAGTCATGGTGACGCACGCCCAGAGTGGCACCCCCTGAGCCCCAGTCAGGTGTTGGTCTGGGACTTCACTCCTGCAAGCTGGGTCAGGCTGCCAGCCTGGGAGGGGCGGCCGCCTCCCGCTGGCTGTCATTTCCGTGATGAGGTGAGGAATTTCTCGGTGCCCCCGTGTGAAAATATCAAGGTCACGGGGGCTGGGACATGAAATGGCAAAGCGAGAGCGAGTCTCCAGGTGCCCGCGGAGGATGCTCTCCTGTGAGCTCGTGATGGGAGCTCCCTGCTTGCGGCCTCCTTCTGGAAGGGTAAAGGCTTTGGAAACTGGTTTTTCTTGCAAAGCCTTGGTTCTTGCTCTGTTCCCCACAGATACCTTCATCCTTTAAGATGTAAACACTCCCTGGATGCTGAATGAATCCATCCTTATTTCTTGCAAAGGAGTTTGGTTAAACTATTTTTAGTTCAATTTTCACTAGAACTGCCTTTTCTTTCTTTCTTTTTTCTTCTTTTCCTCTCTTCCTAGCAGGAGGAGAGCCCTGAGTGCCTGTTCCTAAGGAGGCTTGGATAAAACACTAATAATGAGAGTAACTCAGGAATGGGAGGTTGTGCGTGTGTGTAAGGGCGGCGGGGGGGGACAAGCTGAAGTCCAAACTGCAGCCAGTCCCAGGGTTCCTCTTCCCGTGCTCTGCAGCCAATAGAAACAGAATGTGAGCCTGCGGATCCAGTTCTAATTTTTCCAGCAGCCGCATTACAAAAATAAATAAAAACAATCAGGTAAAATGATTTCAGTGATAGATTTTATTTAATCCCACACACCCAAAACCTTATCATGCCCCCATGTAGCCATATAAAGATGACTATGGAACTATTTTACATAAGGTTTTTTTTTTCATATTGTCTTTTTTTTAAGTTTTTAAAAAATATTTTATTTATTTATTCATGAGAGAGGCAGAGACACAGGCAGAGGGAGAAGCAGGCTCCATGCAGGGAGCCCGATGTGGGACTTGATCCCGGGTCTCCAGGGTCACGCCCTGAGCCCAAGGCGATGCTCAACCACTGAGCCACCCAGGTGTCCCTTTAATTTTTGTTGTTAATGTTTTGTTTCCAGCCCAGGTGTTTGCCTCACACTCATGGGGGACCTGACTCCCCACCTTGCCCTGCACGGGGAGCCCCTTAGGGCCTTTCTCGGGTTTTGATGGAGGCTCACTCCCAGCCGTGCTGCCCGTGGGTAGGTGAGCTCAAGAAAGTTATCTCACCGCTGCCCCCCATCCCCCGTTGTAAAAACGAGGAGAGCAAGTGTGTGTCCGTGTGTGTCTGTGGCTCTTGGAGTGGGTGAGCGGGAGACAGAGAGAGGAGAGAGAGAGCAGAGGGAGGGAGGGAAGAAGAGAGCAAGAGGGTGCGAGAGAACAGGTGCACTGCTTTAGTGCTGAAAGCAACGTGCACCCAGCAGTGGTGCAGCTCCCGCACCCCAGGGCCCTGCTCCCCAGCTGCCTTCCAGGGCCCTTTGAGAGCAGCACTCGCATCCGCAGCTGCAGGGGGCTAACTTCCCTAGCTCCTGGGCCACATCATTCCTGCCCCAGGCGGCTCTCCACCTGCCCTACCTGAGCCCCCCTGGATCCTGGCTCCCCGGCTCCCATCATCCTGCCCTTTGTCCCTCTCCTGCTGCCCCGACGGGGACACCAGAGGGACACCTCTCACCCCTGGAGGGGAGCGGCTGCTGCCTCTCACCCCTCGGGGGGGGGCCGCAAGCCAAGCCATGGCTGAAATCTCTGCCCAGCTCCGAGGGACAGCCTGGCCAGCCCCGTCCCCTGCCGGCCCAGTTTCCTAGGCAACCAGCACACACCACCACTGGAGGGAATGGGGGAAAAGGCAATCCCACAGTTTGCGATACTCGTGTGCATGTGTGCTAAAAATATTGAGAATGTATGGAGAACTGAGCATATGTTTTATTATTTCATGTCATGGGGGTGATGGCCTGTGTCACATCCCTAATAGGATTGCTGGCGGATTACTAGTGATGGGGGCCGTGATTGAAATCGGGATAAGGTTTACCTTTTTTTTTTTGAATAGCAGTCTTGCCCATCTTACATTACGTTTAATTCCTGCGTTTGATGTGTGTTGAGCTTTTCTAAATAGAATTTTAAATCCCCTTTCCTAACTGCTCGTTGTTAATATATCAAAGTGCAGTTGAGTTCTGGACTCTGTACGTAGAAACCTAATGGCTTCTATGCAAATTCTTTAAGGTTTTCTACATATATAGACAGAATCAAGTCAACTGCAAATAATGAGAATTTTTATTCTTCACCTCCCTAGAACTCGTATTTTTCTTACTTTGACGCTGGCCAGGACTTCCCTAATGGCGAGTGAAGTAAGGTTAGTGGACGGCCTTGTTTCCTTCCCCAAATCAGGCGAAACCTTCAAAACTCGTCATTCAGCATAATATTTCCCATCGTTCTGTATAGACACTCTTCTGTTCCCACTTTGCCAAGAGGCTTTTATAAGAATCACAAACGGGGATAGATTTTTGTCCTATTTCAAATCTGCCAAGAGGGTTTTGAAAAATCATGAATGGAGGTATAATTTCATCAAAAGCCTCTTCTGTACCCACTGAGATAATCATATGATTTTTTTCTCCTTCTTTTGTAAATGTGGTGGTTTACATTTATTGATTTTTAGTTGACAAACCAATCTTTCATTCCTGGAATGAACCCAACCCAGCCGTGATGTTACTATGTTTTTATGAGTCATCAGATTTCTTTTGCTAGTATCTTATTTAGGATTTTTGTAATTATGTTCATGACACAGAGTAGCTGATATTTTTCTTTGCTTATAATGTTCCTGATGGGTTTGGGGATCGACACTATTTTAGTCTCTAAATATGTGCATGTATTGGCCTTTGACTCTATAAGGTACCATCATGTCCATCCATCTATCCATCCATCTATTCATCCCAGAAATATTTATTGAAGGCAATATTGTGTAGTGGTTAAACATATAGATTCCAGACTGCCTATGTTTGAATCTTTTCTAAAAAAACTTACTGTGACTACATTAGTCATCTGTTGGGTCTGACAAATACCACAAAGTTAGCATCTTGAAGCAACGTGTCAGTTATGTCATGGTTTCTCTGGGTCAGGAATCTGGGAACAGCATAGCTGGGTCTTTCACAAGGAGGCAATGATAAAGGTTGGCCGGGGCGGGAGTCTCATCTGAGGCTCAACTGGGGAAGGATCTGCTTCCAAAGAAGTTCTCGTAATTACTGGCAGGATTCAGTTTCAGACCGTTAGCCTGAAGACCTCACTCAGCAGCTCCATGAGTGTGGGCTGGAGTCACTCTCAAGTTCTGGCCATATGGGATGCTCCATATGGTGACCGCCGTCTCCAAAGTCAAGAGGGAAGAGAGTCAGTAGAGACTCTGCTAGCAAGATAGAAGTCAAGACATTAGGTAACATCATCACCCCGTCACCTGTTACCCCACACTATTTGGTTAGAAACAGTAGGTAGGTCCTCCTCACACCCAAAAGGAGGAGCTTAAACAAGGCGTGTAGAACAGGAGGGCTTGATAATTGAAGGCCCTCTTAGAGTCGGTCCAACACAGTATACTGGACAGATTCCTTAACTTCCACGTGCACTAGGGTCTTCATATATGAGATGAAAATGGTTATAGGGCTATTAGGAATGTGAGGTCATTGAATGTAAGCATCTAAAATCATGCCTGGCACATAGTAAGTGCCACGTGATTGTTAGTTTCTATTAGTATGCTGAGTGCCAAGTACGATTCCAGGCCTGGGTGGTGTAGCACTGGGTAATGGGGATAAATTCCCACCCCTCGTGGAGTTTACCATCTAGCAGAAAAAGGAAGAAAAAACCCATTTAAACATATCACATGAGTATTGATGGTGGTAGGGGGTGTCACTATTTTATATAAAGTGATCTGAGTGGTTCCCGCTGATGACCCTTGAGCAGGAGCCTGGAGGAAACGAGGGAGCCAGCCTCTTGTGTGTCTCGGGGGACAGAAGGAGTGAATGAAGCCCTTCACATGCGAGTACATTTACTTTAAGACCTACGTAGAGGCTCCTCTGAAATTATACATTGTGACTTATAAATATTCATGCTCGTTATTCACAGATGACGGTTTATTCCGAGATAGCCGGGCCCACGTGTAAAGAACCACTACTCTGTAGGATTGCCGCAGAAACTGTGCACAATGCGGGGTTCGTGTCCAATGCGGGGGGGGGGGCAGCAAAAAATGTGGAAATGCAGTCCTGGAGGCCGGAAGCAGCCTGGTGTCTGTCACCATCTCAATCTGCAACACGCGGCAAAGATGACGTTTGCCGCTACAACAATATTAGATAAAAGCAGGTGGAAATCCCTCATTTCTTTACTGAGCTATTCACATTGCAATTAATCAAATATTTTGGGATGACCCCAGTGCTTAATCCGTATTTCCTTCTGGCCTACTTTTTAAAATACTTTTTTACCTGGTTCCAATCAGAATACGGATGCGATTGTCTTCTTGCCTTTATTCGCTTAGTGTTTCAGTAACGAAAGATCGTCTGTGTTACCCATCAACGTCAGGGCTTCAGTTTTTAGTGATTATCTAGTCTTTTACCATAACCCTATACCAGAAGTATTCGTTCCTAATGCTCCTGGGCAGTTCAGCTACTTATTTTGTCCACTTACTTGTTTTGCTATTGGAAAAAAAAACAAAAAAACAAACAAACAAACAAAAAAACAGGACACTGGTAACATTTCTGAACAAATTCCTTCTTCTTCATTTAAATTACTTTTAGGGGCAGCCGGGTGGCTCAGCGGTTTAGCGCTGCCTTCAGCCCAGGGCCTGATCCTGGAGACCCGGGATCAAGTCCCACATCGGGCTCCCTGCATGGAGCCTGCTTCTCCCTCTGCCTGTGTCTCTGTCTCTCTGTTTCTCGAATAAATAAATAAAATCTTTAAAAAAAATTACATTTAGGGTGAATTATTAAGAGTAGACCGCTTAGTCCAAGAATCTGAACAGTTTTCATGAGGACTTTAGTGAAGACTGTTTATTTCAAGCCACACTGACTGGGGTACAAAACATTGCATCGTCCATAGATTTTGTGATTCCCAAATCTGACCTTTGTTCCCATACACTTCATGTGATAGCTTATTAGCGTTTTAAAAGCCAGTGTTTACCCCTTCAGAGTATATGGATAGGAATCTTGTAACTGTATTCTTTATGCCGATTATGATTATGTGAGTAACCAGGTATTCTTTTGCACATAGCGATACGCTTATTCCACATGGTAATCTGAAGCCGGAGTATTTGGATAGGCCTCCCGTTGTGATCCACGATGGCAGTGAGGCCTTCCTGCTCCACGGAGTAGACACCTGCTGGGTTCCCCCCAGTTTTCTTCTCGGTGAAATGGGAACATAAGAGGCCCCAGCCTACAGGCTTGGTCTCAGCGAACCTGTGCAAAGTGATAGGGGCTCCTTAAATGTCTGCTGTCATTATTACACCGTGTGGCTCCTGGGTTGTCCGTCCCAGATTTTGTCGAATGAGCCTTAAGGAGCCAGCAGTTTGCTGGAGGCATCAGCCCCTGGGGTGGCCTGGCATCTGCAGCCTCGCGGAGAAGACAGTGCAGCAGACTCTAAGTCACGGCCCGGGTGCCCGTAGGCAGCTCCGACCTGTGGCTGCGTGTCTCCATCCCACGTGGTCTCACTACGTTTTACTCATTGACGTTTACCATTTCAGAATTTCACGTAAAATCCCGAAATCACAGCCTCTCTTTGAAAGAAGTGAAAAAAAAAAAAAAAACATAAAGGAAAAGTCGGGATGCCTTGCTTGCAGGCAACCATCCGCTAGAGCCAAGCAGCAGTTTTCATGAGAAGAGGCAGGGGCCGGGCACGCATCCTCCCCTCTCCCTGCTGCTTACCCCTTGCCTGCATCCCTCACTCGCATGACCTTTCGGACTTCTGGACCCTTTGGATTTGTTGGCACCAGCACAGAGACTGAGATCTGGGTGTCTGGGGATGGAGAGAACCGGGTTAGCACCCTTGCTCGGGCCCCAGATCACCTGAGCGGATCCCCTACAGTGCGGGCGGAGCGGGCCAGCGGCTGCAGATGGCCCCTCTCCCTGGGTTCCAGGAAGGCTCGCAGTGAGTCGTGCCCTTGGCCTTGGGCCGCAGGCGTGCTTCCCGCTGTCCTGCTGGAGGCCCACGCTGAGAGAATCACAAGGAGGAGTCGGACATCCAAAACGCTGCTAGAAAAGTCTGCGTGCGCCTTCCCAAAAGACTGGAAATGGTTACTTCGAAGCAGTGGGGAACCCATTCCCAAAGCACTGAGCTTCTATTTTTAGGCCCCGAGAGGTCTTTTGAAGCCATTACTCCATGTTCTCTGGTCTTAAAATGCATGATTCATACACAACGCAGATTGGAAAAGGCAGAGAGATTGATCTGATGGAAGAGACCACGGTTTCACCACGGCGCCAGCCGCCTGCGAGGGGGACGAGAGGCCGGGGGGCCACGGTAATTGGCTTTTTCAGGCTTCGAGAGCCACTCGTCGGGCTCCACCGGGTCCCGCACTTTCTCCTGTTCGCACGTTGCAATCAGTAGACGAGGGGACTCTTGTCCAACCTCACGAAACCTCCAGCACCAACGCGTGTGCCCCGGGGTCCGATGACATCAGCGTGTCCCGGTTCCTGGTCGTCGAGGTTCCCAGCTGAGCAGGGGAGGCCGAGAAAGCACCATGGCCAAGAGTGGAACCCCGAGACCCATAGCCTGGAGTTTGAGTCTCGAAGCTGCGACTTATCATTTGTAGGAGCTCGGGTCATGTATTGAAATTCTTCTCCCTGTCTCGGTTTTCTCATCTGTGAAGTGGGATGACATTAGTACCTCCTCGAAGGAGGTGGTATGTGGGAAATCATCTCTAGTAAACACTTAGGACCCCAGTCAGCGCTTAGCAAGCGGTGCTGACTGCAGTTGCCCTTCGTATTCATTGGATACGATGAACACTTTCTAGACTTGGGCCAGTTCAAGGCACGTAGCTCTTGCCCTCGCGGAGCTGAGAGTGAAGCGGGGTCTGTATTGGCCTAAGTGCGTTTTTGTCCCGCAGCCTGGCCTCGGAGAACGTGACCATCTCGTTGTGAATCTCCAGGCCGCCCCTCACTCACTCAGTGACGGAGGCTCCTTGTTAAACTTTCTTGTTTGTTTTCCTTATCTAGTCGGTGGACATAATTAAAAAAAAAAATAAATGAAGGTACCCCTTCTCATGTCTGGCCCAAAGTAATAGTAATGACAGTATTGATGAGGAAGGAGAAAAGAATAGCTAATAATTCATCACATGCATTTTCCATTTATTATTTAATTGTACTTGTTACCTGTTAACATCACATGACAGGTTAACACTAACTGATGTATTAACTTTTATGTGGACCCCACGGTGACCTCTGTGAGACAGTTTTTGCTTTCGGTCCCATTTACAGAGGAGGAAGCTGAGCGTGGGAGGAGAAGCATCCTCGGCTGTCGTGGTTGGTGTCTTTAATGACCCCACCATCTTCCCAGTTCATTACAGTTGGACGTATGTCGTGGCTTTAAATCCTTTCTTCGTAATTCCATTGCGTCTGCATGCTATATCCAGCTTCCTGGGGATGGACGTCGTGGTTGTTATTATGACATGCATGTGAAGAGCAAGTTTTGAGACCTATCACATTTTAAATGGGAGGCTGTCTGCCTGTGTGTGTTAGCCCTGAAATAAAATTCATATCCTTTTGTAAACTTGACAGATCACGCTGCAGAATTGAGAGATCGGGGCCTTTGGGCTAACCCTTGAGACTAGGAGTGAGATTTTTTTGGACAGTGCGCATCGGCGGGTTGAGGTTATGTGACTAAGACTCTAGACGAAGTGAATGTTTTCAGCCTGTCGAATTTCTAATCCACTTGTGGGTAGACCATACCTGGGAAGGAAGGCGCAAGTGCCGGTAAGCTGGGCTAAAATAAACAGACCGTGAGAGGTCTTATACGTAGACCAAGACTGACATCCTCAGCTGATGCGCTATTTAAATCATGGAGAGACTGTTATTTCCACTGCGTGGGCCATTCTGTCTACACTGTCAGGTCTGTGGTCAGACCCTGTCTCCCGGTGAAGCCCTCTGGGTCCTGGCTGTTTATGAATGCACGCCCTCCCCCTCCTCCATCCCCAGACATTTCCCATCCCTTACCTGCTTTATTTTCTTCCATAACACTGCTCCCTATCCCCGGGCGACACGCTTTACTTTTTTTTATTGTCTATCCCCCACCCGTGGTATGCTGGAGCCCGCTCATACTAGTTTGCAAAAGCAGATTGCTAAATATTCAGGAATTTTGCAAGCTGGTTGTTAAACTGGCCATCGTGGGTGTATTTACACCATGGAAATTGACAAATGCTACAAATCGGGGACTTCTTTTTTTTTTTTTTTTTTAATTCCTTCGGAGTTGGCTTACCAGCACACAACTGCCCACCAGCAGATGCAAGCTCCGTGAGAAAACAGCATTTGTCTGATTCACTGTCGCGTCCTCAGTCCCCAGGAAGGTGCCTCAGAGTATTTAAGAAGTGTTTGCTGGAAGAAGTGTGGAACACATGCGTAAGTCAGTAAAGAAACAAACAAACAAACAAACGAAAGGCAGTGAGTGCCTCTCGCATGGATGATGATGAGACCGGATGTCATTGTCGCTTTCCTTGGTTCAGTGACTGGGTGATTCACAAGCTGGGCATGGGGCTCTTGGGTGCTAAATGAATTTTACTAGATCCCAGTGTAGAACTGAGTCATAAGATGAGAAGGAGACCAAAATCTCAGTTTCTCTCTTCTTGCCTACAGTCTTTGGCCTTGAGCCAATGAAAACTTTTCTACGTAGATTTAGGAAATAAAACCTTCTTATTGCTTAGCTCCTAAAATGGGGAAAAAAAGAAAAACAAACTAAAAATATGTGAACAGAAACCTGAAGAAAAAAAAAAAGACATTGTATGTGCCATAGGGACATTAAAACAATTTGGCTTTAGAGCTTGCTTTTATTCCCCTGGCTCAGATTTACATTTATAAATCACCCTAAACAAGAAAGATACCTATTTTTTTTTTTTAGCTTGAATTGCTTATAATTGCATTACGTGTAAGTTCTATTATATAATATGGCTGATGTTCAAGGACTGTATTATCTTCTGTCACGAACTCTGGGATTGCCCTAATGTACCTCCCTTTCCGGAAGGAAAATAGACATTAAGAAGGTAAAGCACACTGCCAGGGTTGAAAACAGATGACTGAAAATATAATCAGAAATTTCGTGTTTGTGGTTTTGTTTTCCTCAGAATTCTCTCATTGGTTTCTTTGATGCTTTTTGATGTAGGGATGGATAATTAGATTTGAAACAGCATGGCTTTCTTGGCATGACCTTAACAAAGATGGGGCTGAGTCTGGGAAGACTTGTGTTTGACAAGAAAAATATTCCAATTTTAAAGAAGTATGAAAGATGTGGGAAAAGGATAAGTTGAATTTAACAATTTCTTAGGATGGAGGCAAATCTTACCACTTAGGAAAGGTGATATGAGGACAATGAAAAGAAGTACCATTTTTTGCAAAGTGGTAGCTCTATGAATTCTGCTGGTGAATGTGAAAGTATAGTCAATGACCTAGATCTAGTTACTAAACTCCATCTGTGATTAAGTGAAATTGGAAGTTCTAAGGGCTGTTGTTAACCTGTTGAAGTTATGGAGGATGATAATGCCATTTTATACTAAGTCTCATGGGGCTGTTATCAGAGTAAACATAATTTCCATTTTATTCATGCTCAATATTCATTCTCCATGATCTCTGCTAAGGAATTTAGATGCATCTCATGTAATTACAAACAATGCTGTGAGGTAGTATTTGTATCAATTAATATGCTTTTGGTAGCAAGTATCAAAATATCCATTTAAAATGGTTGGAACAGCAAGAAAATGATTTGTATTTCACATTTACAAGTGCAGTGGATGCTAAGGATAATAAGCAAATTACTGTGGACAATCACATGCCATTACACTACAATTAGGCCACCTAGAAGAAATGGATAAATTCCTAGAAATAGGCAACCAACCGAGACTACATCATGAAGAAATAGAAAATCTGAACAGAATAATTATTAGTAAAGAGGTTTAGTGAATAATAAAAAACCTTCCAACAAAGAAAACTCCAGGACCAGATGGCTTCACTGGTGAATACTACCAAATATTTAAAAAATGAATTAATACCAGTCCTCTCAACATCTTCCAAAAATAGAAGAGGAAACATTTCCAAACTCATCTTGTGAAACCAGCATTACATTACCGTGATGCCAAAGCCAGACAAAGAACACAAGAAAAAAAATTACAGGCTAATATCTCTGATGAACATAGATGTAAAAATCCTCAACAAATATTAGCAAACCAAATTTAACAGTACATTAAGAAGATCGTACAGTATGATCGAGTAGAATTTATTCTCGGGCTGTAAAATGGTTCAATATATGTACATTAATAAATGTGATATGCTAAACTAACAAAATAAAGGATGAAAATCCTATGATCATTGTGATAAACTCAGAATAAGCATTTGATGAAATTCAACATCTTTTCATTATAAAAACTGTCAACAAAGTGGGTAGAAAGGAAATGTACCTCAACATAATAAAAGCCATTTATGACAAGCTTATAGCTAACGTGATACTCAAAACTATGAAAAGCTGAAAGCTCTTCCTCTGCAGTCAGTAATAGGGCAAGTATGCCCATTCTCACAACATTTATTGAACACAGTAGTAGAAATCCTAGCCAGAACAATTAGGCAAGAAAAATAAATAAAAGTCTTCCAAGTCGGAAAGTAAAGGTAAAATTGTATCTGTTTGCAGATGACATGATATTTTATATAGAAAACCCTAAAGACTCTACCAAAGCATGGTTAGAACTAACCAAAAAATTTTGTAAAGTTATGAGATACAAAATTAATGTAAAAAACTCAGTTGCATTTCTATACACTAAAATGAATTATCAGAAAGAAAAATTAAAACAATCCCATTTATAGTAGTATTAAAAATAATAAAATATTAAAGAATATATCAGAAAAACCCATATGCTCAAAGCTGTAACACATTGATGAGAGAAATAGGAGATACAAATCAAGAGTTTTCTCTTTTCATGGATTATAAGAATTGGTTAAAATGTCCATACTATCCAAAATGACTACAGATGCAGTGCAATTCTATAAAAATTGTAACACTATTTTTCATGGAAATAGAACAATCCTTAAAATTGTATAGAACCATAAGACCTTGAGAAAGAACAAAGCTGGAGGCATCACACTTCCTGATTTCAAGCTATATTACAAAGCTATAGTAATCAAAGCAGCATCATATTGGCATAAAAATAGACACAAAGACTGATGGCACAGAATAGAGAGCCCCAAAATAAATCCATATGTATACAGTCAATTAATTTACAGCAAAGGAGCCAACTGTATACAATTGGGAAAGGGCAGTCTCTTTAGTCAATGGTGTTGGGAAAAACAAACAGCCACATGCAAAGAATTAAACTAGCCCCCATCTTATAGCATACACAAATATTAACTCAAAATGGATTAAAGTCTTAAACATGTGACCTGGAACTATAAAATTCCTAGGAGAAAGCATAGAGGATAAGCTTTTTAATTTCAGATTGGCAATACCTTTTTTGGATTTGACACCGAAACAAAGGTGAGAACAGAAATAAGAGGGACTAAACAAACTAAAAACCATCTGCACAGCAAAGGAAACCCATCAACAAAATGAAAAGGTAACCTATGGAATGGGAGAAAATATTTGCAAACCACATATCCTCAAAGGGGCTCATATCCAAAATATGCAAGGAACTCATACAACTCTAAATTAATTAATTAATTAATTAATTAATTAATTAATTAATTAATTCAGTTACAAAATAAGCAAAGGACTTGAATAAACATTTTTCGAGAGGTGCCTGGGTGGCTCAGTCAGTTAAGCATCCAATTCTTGATTTCAGTCTAGGTCATGATCTCAGGGTCCTGAGAGCAAAGCCCAGAGTAGTCTCCATGCTAAGGGTGGAACCTGCTTGGGATTCTCTCTCTCTCTCCCTCTCTGCCCCTCTCGCACTCACGTATGCTCTCACTCTTTTTCTCCCTCTCCCTCTTCTCTGTCTCTCTGTCAAAAAAAAAAAAAAGAAAAAGAAACAAAACAAAATAAGAAAAACATTTTTCTAAGGAAGGCATACAATGGCCAACAGGTTCACAATAAGGTGTTCAATATCAGTATACATCAGAGGTACGCCAATTAAAAACCTCATGAGATATCACCTTGCATTTTTTTTTTTTGAGGTTTGCAGACACGTGTATTTCTTCATGATGGGTCAATAAGGAACTCGAGATACAGCAGGACACGTGGGGACATAGGCCTGGCAGCCTCAGCCCTCGTGGCACTGGACTCTGTCCCCATGCTTCTGACACGACTGTGCTCTGGGGCCGCCGAGCCCACCCAGTGAAGCTGCAGGCCAAGGACACCCCGGTGTGGGCCTGTTTCTTTGCACTTGGTCAGGGGATTCAGGGGTGCGGGGGAGGAGGGGATGACGCTCAGTCTTCAGTGAGGCAGATCCTGCCTGGGGAGGGTCGACTGTTCTACTGTTAGACGACCCGTATTAGAAAGACAGGAAGTAATATGGTAGCGGGGATGTGGGGAAAGGACACCGTGTACACTGTTGGTAGAAATGAAAACTGGTAGAGCCACTGGGGAAGCAGTACGGAGGTTACCCAAGAAATTAAAAATGCAACTACCATGGGACACGGCTATCCCACTTCGGGTTATCTCTCCAAAGGAAAGAAGATCGTTATCTTGAAGAGATAGTGGTACTTCTGTGTTCACTATAGCGTTATTCACAATTGCCGAGGTATGGAAACGACCTACGTGCCCATCGATGGATGAATGGATAAAGGAAATGTGACGGCTAGATCACACATATGCATGTGGTGGAATTTTGTCAAGTATAAAAAAGAATGGAATCTTGCCATTTGTGATAACATAAATGAACCTGGAGGGTTTCGGGCTAAGCGAAATAAGCCAGACGGTGAAAGACAAATACCACAGGTATCATTCATATATACATACCTATATGTATACATATATACATTCACCATATATATATATATGTATATATATATATGGTGAATGTTGGTTGCCAGCGGCTAGGGAATGGGGGAGATAGATGAGGTTGGGGAAGGGAACAATATTTCCATTTAAGACAAACCAGGTCTGAGGATCTGACATAAAACATGGTATCTACAGTTGATAACACTGTAGAATTATTATAAAATATTATCATTATAGAATATAATTCAAATTGGCCAAGACAGTGGCACTCGAGTGTTCTTACAGACACACAAAGTAAATACGTGAGGCTAGGATGTGTTCATCAGCTTGATGGTGGGGATCCTTTCATGATGCATATGAGTAATAATCGTCATGTTGTATCCTTTAAATACATTACAGTTTTAGTAAAGTCGGGGAAAAAGGAGAAGTCCAGGGGCCATTTGGCTGCCGTCAGTGGGAAATCAAGGCTCTGGCTTCATTTGTCTATGTTTTTAAGTCAGTTTTTAACCATTTCCTTTTCCGTGTGTTGACTTTGCCTTCTCATGTAACCTCAAGTTGGCTGCCAGGTGGATGCAGGGCACCATGTTTCATTGTCCTCATCCAGTGACTAAAAGGGAGAATTCAAGTGTAGCATATAAGTTTTTCCCTTCAGTATGTTTAGGTATATTTGGGTCATCTGATGACACCTGGACCAAAACCCCCTCCCCAAGGAAGTACCTTATGTTGCTTGTTTTAGTTCTGTGTTTCTAGGCCAATTCACTGGCAACGCGGGTGGGCTTACGTTAGTTGGCTCACCATTAAAGGTATGTCTGTAGAGCTGATGATTTGATCCACTTCTGTGTCCCATGGTCATGGGGTTGGAGGGGGTGTTCGTAGACATCCCTGAACAACTTCAGGGCATTACTAGGAAGGACAGAGTGGATGCTGAGTAAACACAGGTGCATAAACACCACTATTGTTATTATCCTGTGCTTTTGGTTGTGGAATCTGTGACGCTGTGACGGTCACTGACTTCTCCAGGGTCAGACAGTTGTAAATGGCAGAAGCAGAATGAGGAGGGGAAAGGGAACGATACGAAGAAGGAAGAAAGGAGGAGAGGGTCGACAGCAAGGGTAGGCAGCAGACTCTTCCCTCGCACTTAACTATGTGCTGGGCCCTGTTCTAAGCACTTTATAAAGCAATAAAAATTAACATATTGAATTTTTACTGCACATCTGGTATTATTCCTACTTTACAGTGGAGAAACAGAGGCACACGGAGGTCAAGAGCTTTTGCCCAAGAGCACATAGCACAACTGTTGGAGTTGGGATTTTGAACGCAGGGAATGAGGCAACTCCAGGCCACAATTTTAGCGACTTTACTGTCTCTTGATTGACTATTTTTACCTCGTGGTCTCTTCTGTCTTTTTTGTTCTTCTGGGACTTACTTCCTTGCTTTTTGGACCTTACAGATGTCGCAGCTTGACTTGCTGTGGTTCTTCCATCTACCACGCACTGATGTATTTTACTTTGATTTCCGACTCCGTTTCCTCAGATGAGAGCACAGTCCTGCGTACTGTCTCGAATTCCTTCGCTTTTCTGAAAGGTCACTTGTACTTGCTTGTGTTTACTCCAGACTCATTCTAATCTTCATCCTGTGTTGATTAAGCAAAGAGCCAGCAAAGGTTAAGAGAGCGATGGCTTGTAAATGAGGTACATTAACAAACAGAAGAAGAAAGCAGCAGCTGAAAGACTCTGTTCTTTTTGATCAAGACATCAAACTAACCGTTAAATGAATTCTCTTTTGAAAAAAAAAATCCTGCATTTTTGTTTTGTCATCCTTCTTCAAAGAACAGGGAGGGGAGATGATGAGGTTACTTCAGAAGTGAGCTGGGATGGTTGATGTCTTTTGTGCCAACACCCGAACGTACATCGTCGTCGTCGTAAGCCAGGTGTGAAAGGTAGGAGGGAGCTGGTAGGAAGAAATAAACTTGACAATTTTCATTTATTTTGTGGGCCTCAGATGCAGTGCCCGTGCTAGGGATTTGGAAATGCATGGTGGGGTGGGTTTCGTTTATGAGGTTTCTGTTCTGCAATCCTGGATCCCTGTCCCATCAATGCTGGGAACTCCCTGGACCTGGGCCTCCTTGCCTGTAGGATGTGTTTGTAGGGCTACGTCGTGAGTTGAGGGATCGTTCAGCATCATTCTACTTCTGTTCAATATCGTTTTTCTGGTGACACCTCATCTATACTCACATGCTCCCTCTCCCTTCCCTGTCTTTTGACGTGGTGCAGAGCCCCCGAGCTTCATTTGGGCCTTCTTTCCCAGTATCTGGCTAGATGTCCTCTGGCCTCACTTTCTATCGTGTGACCTTGCACTCTTGGCGATGGCTCTGTGGCTGTTTCTGTTCCCTACTTAGACTTTCTTTTGAGGACAGTAATCCTCGCTCCTATGTTTCTGTTCCCTACTTAGACTTTCTTTTGAGGACAGTAATCCTCGCTCCTATGTCTCTGGAATCCCCCACGGCGCTTCAGATGGTACCAGTTACCTATCACATGGCTGTTGGGCAGCACTACTGATGGCAGAGCAGTAAGCTGAAGCGGTGAATGCCGCTCTGTTCTCACAAGCTTGGCCTGATTTACTTCTGTGAAAACAGAAACACAATAAAAGCATGCAAATGAACCCAAAGAGCATAATCCTCTTTAAAAATAAATGCCATAAGTAAAGGGTTGTCTCTGCAGCCTGTTGTTGACGTGGGAAAGCCTTTCTATGCAGTTGTTCTAATGGGTGTTTTCATTAGTACAAATTAAAGGTATTAATAAAAAAACACAGGAATGCTTAAAAGGAATGCCTGGGGGGGGGCCTCCTGAAATGGCGCTGAGTGGGTAATGCAATACATCATGCGTTATCAGGAAGGAAAAGTTATGTTGCTCTGGCATGAGAGTAAGTTCTCCAGATTTCAGCACGGAATTTGGATGGCTCTCAGGCAGGAAAACATCCGCAAGGTGTGTTTTTTCGTATTTAATGCTTTCAATCCTTGTAACAGCAAAGGTAAGGGGGAAGAAAAGAGAGCGGACTGAGCCTGAGATCTGTTAGAAGTAGTGCACGTGGCGTACTTTAAGGAGGAGATATCGAATGGCTGATTTGCTTATCTGATTTTAAGCATGGGAGCATGGAACTGTGTTAGCTGATGAGTTTGGGTGAAGGCTGCGTACCCGTCACTGCTTATTCCATTCCTGGGATGGACTGAATGGCTTCTTAGCCCTTCCTGGGTCAGATGAGGAGAGGACGGACATGAACTAGCTCATCATCCTAGGCCTCAGTCGTCTTCAGGATTTTGAACATCTTGGTAGACTCCGGCCTGCATTGGCCTTGTGTTCTTGAATTTTTTTTTTTAATTTTATTTATTTATTTGAGAGAGAGTGCGAGCGTAAGACAGGGGAGGTGCAGAGAGAGAAAGAGAAGCAGACTCCGTGCTGAGCAGGGAGCCCGATGTGGGACTCGATCCCGGAACCCTGAGATCATGATCTGAGCCGAAGGTAGATGCCCAACCAACTGAGCCACCCAGGCAGCCCTTGTGTTCTTGAATCTAAACCACTTTTCGTGCAATTGGCCCTAAACCCACCAGTCCTTAAAATCTAAATGCCCTCATGAGTGGTTTTTAGTCGCTCAGGCCTTGAGATGGTTACTCAACAGTTAAAAATCAGGAAGTCTTCTTCCTCTCTACCTCTGCCTCTCTACTTTTTATTTTTTTATTTTTTTATTTTTTGCCTCTCTACTTTCTTATCTGGTTAATACATCCAACATTGAACAAAGTCATCCAAAAAGAAACCCTATGAGCTCTCCATTTCCTTTCCTTCTTTCTCTTCCCCACACCTTGCTTCCTCCTATGCTACTAAGTGCCTTTCATATGAGTACGTGCAAAAGAGTTTCCACTGAACTTCGACATACTCAGAAATCAACACCTTTAGGAGTGAACTGAGTCGCCCGGGTGGCTCAGTCAGCGAAGCATCGGAATCTTGATTTTGACTCAGGTCGCAATCCAGGGTCCTGAGGTCAAGCCCCACGTGGGGCTCCGTGCTCAGGAGGGAACCTGCTTAAGACTCTCTCTTCCTCTCTCTGCCCCCATCCCATGCGCGCACACTCTCTCCTCTCCCTTGCACTCTCTCTTTCCCTAAAAAAGGTAAATGAACCTTTAAAAAACGCTTTCCTTCTCATTGGTTTGAATCAGAGCATAAGAGAGGGTGCCTGCTGGTTAGCCCAAATTAAGTTTACTACTACAGCAGAGCTGGGAATCCTCTGTGTTCTTGAAACATATATGGTGTAGGGTGCGTGCAAATTAGACCTCCTTTCCCGCGACAGTGTTGCCTCATTTCATCATTCAGATGGTTCGGTCCTTCAGATCCCAGGGTGAACTGAGAGCCAAGAAAAGGTTATTTACAATCCAGGAGGAGGAAAAGGCTGCTTATAGTGCTTGTGAAAACCGCAGACGTGCATGAACCCAAGCATGACGACTTCTGGACCACTTGCGTTTTCTTGTGGTAAATCACTTGGAAATACAGTGAGCACCGCAAAAGGAAAAATATTCAAGCCTTTGTGTTGGAGATATCATCAAGTGGGTTAGTCAGTGCATGGGGAAGATGGTGCTTATAGGGCTCCTGCTCTGGAATTTGATTGTTGTCACCCCGTACCTATTCGTCACGCTCCTAGACCTGCAGGAAACGAGAAAAAAAAAAAAGGCGTTGTGATTTATAATACAATTGCTATTAGCAGTCACGTGCCCTTCAGCTAATGATCATTGCTAATTGTTTTGAGGGTGTACTATTTCCCTGGGAAATAGAACTTATTAGTTAATAAGATTTTTACATCAGGCCTCTAAGGGCGCTTTGATGATTTCAGCCGATTTACAAAGGAAAAACCTGAGTGCAAGAAAAACCCGAGTGCAATCAGTTGACGGGAACAAGGTCTCCCGCAGAGCTGATAAGTGGCTGAGCTGGAGTTCCCACTGTGTGCAAGGCCGCTTCACGCGTGTGTGGCCTGGTCACACCGGGCCGCGTGCTCTGCTGTATTCATCTTAAAATTTATAATCTTTTTTTTTAAAAAAAAGATTTTATCTATTTTTTTGAGAGAGAGACAGAGCCTGAGCACGAGCAGGGGGAGGCACAGAGGGAGAAGCAGATGCCCCGCTGAGCAGGGAGCCTGATGTGGGGCTCCTTCCCAGGACCCTGGGATCAACGACCTAGGCCGAAGACAGATGCATCACTCACCCACTGAGCCCTCCCAGGTGTCCCTATAGTATCTTTTAAGAATAAGGAGCCCTGCATTTTCATTTTGTACTGGGTCCTGCACATCACCTAGTCCATCTCCTCTCTCTAGCTGTAAAGCATCTTCCATTCCATCGCCCCCTCCCAGAGCTGAATGCCCTCCTGGTGGAAACAGTCCAGACGAAGAATGAGCCACTCCCAGTTCCCTACTGGCCCGGTGACAGCAGGTCCCACGCAGCAGGGTCGCCATCTGAACTGGTTGCTACATGACACATATCGAAGGGTCAGCTTCTGGCTCCCTAGTTGCTTATGGCCAAGAGAGCAGGAAACAAAATCACTTTCTCTATTTTTCTTTTTTTTTTTTTAAGATTTTATTTATTTATTCATGAGAGACACAGGCAGAGGAAGAAGCAGGCTCCCTGCGGGGAGCCCGATGCAGGACACAATCCTGGGACCCCGGGGTCATGACCTGAGCTGAAGGCAGACGCTCAACCCCTAAGCCACCCAGGAGCCCTAGTTTCTATATTTTTCTAACCCCCTCTTCTTTCTCCTTTTCTTCCAAACATATTAAACTGTGTTTTTATTTCTACACGGGGAGGCATTTCGGTTCTCCATCGTCATGTCTTAACTTGCTTCATTCTGTCTCAGACTTAACCTTACGTGCCTTGATTCTCTAACGATGACACTATGGAGATCTTCTGTTACCGATAATGATCAGCTACTTCGTGTTGAGCATGCGGCTTGAA
Source organism: Canis aureus (assembly GCF_053574225.1). Lineage (NCBI taxonomy): Eukaryota > Metazoa > Chordata > Mammalia > Carnivora > Canidae > Canis > Canis aureus. Next base: position 39,419,296 of record NC_135637.1, read on the forward strand.
GCTGCTTTTCTATCAAATCAAATTTTTCACAATCTAAGTAAGAACGTTAGCTCGGAAGTCAGTGGGTGACTGGCTCACGTGATGGTACCTTGGCTCAAATTTTTGGTTTATCTGAAAGCATTCAGAATTAACTTTCTCACGGAAGAGAGAAATATATTTCCTGGAGTAATGTATTTTGAAATGACTTCTACCGAACTCCAAAATAAATTTTGTTTCACATCTTATTTATTTATTTACGTATAATTGTATATGTTTAGGGTGTACAGTGCAATGATTTAATATATGCATACACTGAGAAATTATTAGTGCAGTCAAGTTAAACAACACATCCATTACCTCGCATAGTTACTGTTTTTTGCACGAGAACATTTAACATCAAAAAAAAAAAAAAAAAAGAACATTTAACATCTACTCTCCCAGCGGATTTCAAGTGTATAATACAGTATTGACTGTAGTCGCCATGCTGTCCATTGGATCTCTAGAACTTACTCATCCTTTGACCAAACTCTCCCCATTGCCTGCACCTGGCAACCACCATTCTACTCTCTGGTTCTATCATTTGACTTTTTTGGTTCCCATATATAAATGAGATCGTATAGTATTTGTCTTTGTCTGCCTCGCTTACTTTATTTAGCATAACATCCTCCAGGTCCAGGTTCGTTGTGGCAAATGGCAAGATTTTGTTCTTCTTTTGTGGCTGAAGATATAAATGGATATATATATATGTATTTCATATAATACATATAATTATTCCAATATATATTATATATAGGTGTAATATTCCATCATATTATATATTGGAATATATATGTAATATATATTATATATTATTATTATATATAATTATAACATATAATTATAATATATTATATATTAGAATATAATGGAATATTATATGTATATTTATACATATATTATATAAAACATATACTTATATACACACTCATGTACATATATAAAATATATATACCTACACAATAATATTCCATTATGTATGCATAATATATATACACACATAATACTATTCCAATAATATATATGCCTATTTCGTTGTGTGTATCACACTTGTGTTTTATGTGCACATATCACACGTGTGATACATCTTGTGCTTAATTCACTCATCTGTTGACAGACACTTAGGCTGTTTCCATATCTTGGCTATTGTGAAGAGTGCTGCGATGAACATGGCGAGGAGGGGGACACATATCCCTCGGAGATACTGATTTCATTTCTCTGGGATAGATGCCCAGACATGGATTTGCTGGATCATATGGAATTTCTGCTTTTAATTTTTCGAGATCCTCCATGCTGTTTTGCACAGCGGCTGCACCAGTTTGCATCCCCCACCCGCGCCGAATGAGGGTTGCTCTTTCCGCACGCTCTCACTAACACCTGTTACCTCTTGAAAACTTTAAAGGTTCTGACCTTTTAAGTTTTAAGATCACTCCGGGAAATGGAGGAGGCAGTCCTCCAGAGGTTGGAAAGGGAAGAGAGACTAGAGACCAAGATGAAATAGTTGGGATCGGGGAAGAAGGTTTTTGGATGGTATCAACTAACCGTATTGAACACTAAAACGTGCTTCTCTGCTTTAAATGTCAAGCCATACTTAACACAATCACCATGAGTTAGTATTTTGAATCGTGACAGTTTCTTTTCATTAATGATTCACAACCCCCCCCCTCTTTTATTATAAAATCCCCTCTGTTGTCATCACATATTGTCATACTTTGGGGAATGTGAGAAATCATCCTGCCCAGGCCCCTGGTCCACAGGTGGAGAAGTTGATGGTGTCAGAGAGGGATGCGAGGCTTGCTGGAGGTTGCACGGCCGGGTGGTGATGGGCAGGATCAGCTCACGGTCCCCTGAGTGTAGATCCAGTGCTCTTACTACCACACGAATCCATCCCGATGCCTCAAATCACTGATTTCATTTTTAATCTTCTGTCTATGATGAGTGTTTCTGCGACCCTAAACCTCACGTAACAGTTTGGCCTATCAAGGTCCTATGAATTTGAAAATCGGAAATCTGGAGGGAAATGTTAGCTCTCCAGTAAAAGGGTGATAGTGGTTTTTTTGTTTTGTTTTGTTTTGTTTTGTTTTTTTTAAATGCACCATGTTGTGTCAGAAAAGGGGGAAAACAAAGAAATCTCCCTTTCCAATTAAGTTTTCCTAGCAAACAACACTGCCTTGGAATGTTTGGGTCATTTTATAAGCCTGGAACATATTTTGTAAAAACAGATCGCCTCGCAAGAGATGTCAGTGAACTCATGCCCAATTAAGTACACTGTGGAAATAATGCAGCCAGTTGTGGTGTGTAATAAGGAATGCCAGCGAGGTGGCTCTACTGACAGGAACTTTTTTCTCACCAGGGCTCTGGGTATGGGTTGCTGGGGGGAAAAAAAAACCTGCAAGACATGTACAATGAAAGCAAATTGTTCATTCTGTGCAACTGACAATAGGTCTAATGAGGATCCTTAGAAACATGGCAATTGACTCCAAATTGCTAATATTATTAGTATCAAAATATTTTTCTTAAATCTATCCAGGGATGCCATGTAATTGTGCTAGTCAGCCTGGTTACAAGAGCCAATTATAAGGCTTTTCCAGGATATGTTGTCTCTGATAAGAGTTTTTTTTTTTTTTTTTAAGAGATTTATTCATGAGCGACACAGAAGGAGAGGCAGGCTCCCTGCAAGAATCCCAATGCAGGACTCGATCCTAGGACCCTGGGGTCATACCCTGAGCCCAAGGCGGACGCTCTATTTCTGAGCCACCCAGGGGCCCCACAAGAGTTGTTTTTATGTATTTCTTCAGAACCAGTTCAGAATTTCCTTTTTTTTTTTTTAAGAACATATTATTTCTTCTTAACTGATTTGCCCAACAGTTATAGATTTTCATTTCTATTAGGCAAGGGGTCTTTTCATCTTATGCAAAGCTATTACCCCTCAGGGAATAAATTTTTGTTTCTTATCCCAAAGTTCCTCCCCAAAGAATGAAAGTCCTCAGTCCTCCTTTGGGAAAGAGCCCCACAGATACTGGATCAGGCAGCTGAAATTCAAACGCTGGTCATCCTTTTATATCTCTCGCAGTATGAGATCATCGCTCTTAATTAAATTTCATCTTCGTCCCGCAGCGCCAGCAAGCATCTAGACGCTTCCCCCAGGGTTGCCAGTAGTCGGTGGGAGGCACCTGCGGCGGGCAGACGGCTCTCCACGCGAGCCTTCCCCGTGTCCTTGCACGCTGGCCTCCCTGGGTTAGCTGGTTAGCTGACCGCCCTGAGCCTCCGCAATCTCTTGGAAGTAGACAGAGTAACTAACACTGGATCCGCTCAGACATTATTTTCCACATGCAGGTGGGGTATCGGGTGATAAAACGTGAAATGACCAGGGAGCAAGACACTCCTAGAACTATTGCAATACCTCAGGCCTGCTGCACTTCAGTCTAAAAAATAGATGAAAAAACTCCCCAAGGACAACAGCAGAAAGATCATTCTAGAACTAAGCTTCGTCGCTGGCGGTCCCATGTGGCAGCCTATTCCAGCGTGATGGGGGGACCCAAATACATTGTAGTCCACCGGCCGTCCCCGAAGTCTGGCCAGACCTTATCCCGACTTACGTTCTGGACTTAAGCATGGGCCATGTGCGTTTGGGGGGCAGGGATGCTTGTGGAAGGACATTTGGTCAGTTACGCCAACATATCAAAATGTTTCCGATCGCCCCAGTGGTTCATGCAGCATTGAAGGCGGAACGGTGCAGAATGCATCCGAAGCGCAAGGCTCCGTGGGACCTCCACCAAACGCCCCGTCGGGGCTCCGTGTCACTCCGTGGAGCCACCCGATGAGACTCATGACTGTGTCCACTTCTGGAACTTACATTGGCCTCCACTCCATGGACTGGCTCCCATTCTAGAAACTGCCGCTGCCTAGATACACCAATACGTATGTTCAGGATACGTGTGGATTCATACGTGTTTTAGAACTTGTTTCAGGGCGACCACCCACAGGTTTATATATGATTCAGCCTCCGGCAGGCTTCAGCCTTGGTGCTGTGGGTATCATCAGCGAAGCAGTCTCTTCATGGGGAAGAACTTTAGAAGGACCTCAGTATTGGCGTCCCAAGATCGCTGTAGAGATGACAGGAGCTCAATATGGACCCAGTGCATGGCACTTAGTCAACACTTTTCTTTTAGATTTTAAGATTTTTAAGATTTTTATTTGTTTATTCATGAGTGACACAGAGAGAGGCAAAGACACAGGCAGAGGGAGAAGCAGGCTCCATGCAGGGAGCCCAATGCGGGACTCGATCCCTGGACCCTGGGGTCACGCCCTGAGCCCAAGGCAGACGCTCAACCACTGAGCCACCAGTTGCCCCTGATATTTACTGTCTTGACGTGACGTGAGGTGTTCCTTATTTGGACAATGGATGAGACCAACTGAAGAGAAGATGACCACTCATTTATTCAGAAGTCAATACTTGCCGGGCACCAACACATAGTTGAATATCGGGGGTGGTTTTGTCCCCCACGGGACATTTGGTAATATCTGAAGACTTTTGTGCTGGTCAACATCCTGCAACGCACAAGAGAGTCCCCCACGGCGAAAAATCACGGAGCCCCACCTATCAACAGTGTTGTGTCTCGGAAACCCTGCACCGAGGTATCAGGTTTTAGTTTAGTCCTCATGAACACCAGAGGAGGTGGAGTCCGTTGTCATCCCCGTTGACAGAAGCAGAAATTGCAGCAATGACAAGACAAGGGGTTGCCCAAGAACCCCCAAAACCGAGTGGGGGGACCTCAGTTTGGATTCATCTAGAATCCAGGCTCTTCATCCTCACCTTCTAAGGGCAAAGTTGGAACCGTTTCTCTCCGCTTCTCCCCGTTGCCGCCTTCTGGCTTCCATTACGATTAAGTTGAATGACTATGAAAACTTGCTTTATAAACAGTGAATGAACTTTTCAGTGGTTTTTTACCAGCAAAGGAATGTCCGTATCTAGGAGCTGCGGCTCCAGGGTGCCACCGACATTGTTTTCGTCAGAGGTGCACTAGGGGCAAGGGCGAGGTCTGCTACCCTTGCTGGTGTCCAGCTCAGTGGAATCTTTTGTTATGGTTCTAAGTTCCCTTTGCTGCGTCTGTTACGGGAGATTTATCGTGCTGTCCTTTTAGGAGAGAATATTCACGCTCTGGTTTTGCCTTTTGAGGCCTACACACATTATCACTGAAGTACATTATCATTTATTATCTGGTGTCAGGGAGGATTTTCTCATCATCCGAGCTCGGTGGTGTGCTCTAAGCAGGGAAGGGATTTAGGACTTGTCAGGGCTAACCGGCCTTACTTTGTTGCTCTGTTTTTCCTCCCTGTCAGAAAGAAATAGGGGATAATAGAAACTCATCCACTGCTATTTGCAAAACTGTTTACTTTCTCGGAATATGGCGATCTCTTGTTGACCTGAGCATTGACCTTTTTTTGATTTTTTTTTTTTCCATCCTAGATAATTTATTTTATAGGAGGTGGTGTTTTCAACAACCACTACAGAATGTTCTGAGTCACTCTGAACTCTATCCGGATAAAAATAAATGCTCTCGTTTTCTCCGAAGGGTGTTTGCTTTTGCCCACGAAAATTATGATTGGCTTTGATCTTTCCACAGAACCCCCTATATGAACCCCTGAGAAATGTTTGAACAAACTGTAAGAAATATCACAAACAAGCAAAACTCCCGCAGAAATGAAAGAAAGTACAGTCTACCTCTGCCCTTCTGAGTCTGACCCATCCCTTAAATCCATCCTTGGGCTCCATGAAGAGTAGGATTTTTATAAGAAGGATTTTTACCATCAAAAAGGCAGCGCCTTAATAAAGTCATTAAGAAGCCAAGGAGCACAGGTCCGTTCCCTTAGGTGTATAAAGATGAAGGTCACCAATGCATAGTGAAAAGATTAAGGAGCAGAGTAAGGATGGGGGCACCGACCACATTTTGACTTTTGTCATAAACTCCAAATGAGGGTGCACCTGTTGTCATGTGGACGTGGTAGGAAAGAAACAAAGGAAGAAGACGTTTGGCTCCTAACCTTAAACTTTTGTGGCATCTTTGGACCATGCTGCCTACACAGTGTACCCTGAATTACTCTCTAGTCTCACAATGACCTCGAGAGTAACGCGATTATCCCAACACCATATTTGTGTGCGTGATAACAACACATTACGTTGTAAATGGTGGTTAGAAGCAAATATTTTTGAAATCCCATCTTAGTGTTTCTTCGTAAGTGAGTATATGAAGGGCTTGCAAATATCAGAAGAGACATTGCCTTCTCTTGACTCCTGCTGGGGACCCAGGGAAAGCCATTGGCCCCGGGTGTTGGAATGGAATCTTCTAAAGGTTGGAACATCCAGCATGGGCCACCATGTCAAGGGCTGTTGACTGCCTGGCAGCTGGGAGCTCAGTGGGGGCCACGGAGCAGTGACCGTTCGTGGCCTCTGCTTGTGACTTGGTCTTCTCAGGGCATGGCGGCTGGGTCCCAAGGAGATCCCAAGCAGGCGTGCCCCCAGGGCAGGTGTTTGAAGTGGGAGGAGGCAAAAGACACCTGCCCTCCTAAGGGAAGGCCTGGAACTAATGCAGCATCACTTCTTCTCTCTTCTCTTGGTAAATCAGCAGCAGGAACAGAGAAGGGGATAGAAGTTGCATCTCCTGGGGAGGTGAGTGACAGAGCTGCCTCCGCTCCCCCGAAGGTTGGGGAATGCTGGGGCATCATTATCTTGCTCTACTTTGGACCATGGATTTCACAGAGTAGGCCTCAAATTCACGTGCAACATAGTAAGAGTTTCTAGCACCTTCCTTTCTGCACGTTGTAGATGCTCAACAGAGCTTTATTGTACATGTTTGCGTTATCGATGTAGTTGATCCTCACAACCATGCTTAGCAGGGGAGAAGAAGTTGAGGCATCAAAACACCGAGCAGATTGCCCGAGTGCATCAGCTGGGGGTGGCAATCGAGGGTTTGAACGCAGGAGGTCTTGTTCTAGGATTCTTCTCTTCAGCCATCCTTCTAGTGCTCCTCCTGATTGG